>NC_138969.1:32727500-35127500 GCF_055761805.1 Camellia sinensis
TCTTGAAAAATACTCGGAGACTCCTTCTTCAGCCTTCATCTCTAGGGTTTCAAACTCTCTGCGGAGAGCTTGTAAATGTGACCTCTTAACCCTAGCACTCCCTTCAAACTTTTTCTTCATAGACTCCCAAATTTGTTTGGAAGTATCCTTCACGAGAATGGTCTCTAATATCGTCCGATCTATGACCTGAAAGAGATAATTTTTGACTTTCAGATCCTTCAGCTTCAATTCATCTAGCCCTTTTCGCTGTGCTTCGGTCTATGCCACTCCACTCTCTGGCTCAACATAGCCAGTCTCTACAAGCCCCCAATATTCCTTAGATCCCAGGAAATTCTCCATCAACATGCTCCAATGGTCATAGTGACCATCGAAGCGAGGGATGGCTGGCTGCACAAAATTCCCTTCAGTTGTCATCTTCTTTGCTGCTGCAAGAACCTCAAAGACTGCTGCTTTGATTTTGTCAGGCCCAGTGGAGGCTCTGATACCAAAATGTTAGGAATTGAAACACAAAATGAAAGAGTACACAACAATTCTGGGAATGACTTACTTCTTATTGAACAATCTAGGCTTATAAATAGCCTTCTACAATGTTAACAGAATGAGAAAAACTAGCTCACAGTTACAACTAATCAACATGATAAGTGCAACTAGAAAAAAATCAAGAAACACTAAACAAGTACCCTAAAGACTAGGGCTTATTTAAACCGAATGCTTATTTAAATTCCTAACAGAAACCCAAACTTTCTCTTCACCTTCCACCATTGACGCCACCATCAACTACAACCAAAGTCATGAAGACTCTCTCCAATCCACTTCCCAAATAGCCACTAAATAAGAGGGTCATTGGAGTGAATGAAGGAACAATGGTTGTTATGGTTAAAGGTGGCGGCATGAAGTGGCTATAATCCTGATTAAAGGGAAATATAATGATAACTGTTAAGGTTTGGTAAAAAAGATAATAGAAAGAAATAGGGGATTGAGGTGATGGTATCCAATGGAGGTTGTGATGAAGGTGGGGAAGTCATGGGGTGGTAGTGGGTGGACCTCCCGTTTACAATTACTTTTGATCTTCCCACATTTGTTGTAATTTAAATTAATTCGTCCATGTTTTTGTTTCTTCCTCTTATTTATTTATTTATTTATTATAATTATTATTATTATTTTGTAATTTGAAACTGTATGGAAAAGAAATAAACCTTCTCGTATAATCCTGTTGACCAAGTCTACTCTCCTCCGTACTTCGTCGCTTTATCACCTGAAAACACAAACGTGAGCTAGCCGGCGGGTGTGTGCCGGAAACCTCTCCGATGCCTAAGTCAGAAAGCTTGAGAAATAGACAAAAGCTCTGTGTATTTAGAAAACAAAGTTGTGTGTTACCTCTCCCAAGGTGATGTTTGTGAGCTTTTATAGGTTTCGTGTGGCACAATCCTAGTAGGACTTCTATTCCTCCATGCAGAGTCCTCCTAGGATTCATACTCCTATAGGATAATGCTTATCCTTTAACACCTCCCTCACTGCTTAAACCAAGTGAGATGGTTTTATCATGGCCGAACTCCAATATGACCGAAGTAAATATGTTTATGTACAGTCGAAGAGTAAGCCGAACTAATTCTTCCTTTTATTGCTCTTAAGGCGGCTCCTCATACACAACCCATGGCGCGGTCAGACCGAACTAATATTTTGAGACCGGTGTAACTTTAAGACTGGTCTAATTCCAAGGAACCTTTAGACCGATCTAACTTTGATCTCCTACTGGACCGGTCTATCTTCATGTCCTTAGGACCGGACTAACTCCAAAATAACGCACGACTGGAGTATCTTATATGGCCATTTCACTTCGGCCCTTTATACTGTGACTCATAACGGCCCATCACCTAGCTCGGCCCAATTTTCACATAAATTACCCTCTCAATTGCCCCTTAATTCCATCTGCACAGCATGATAGGGATTACCTGTTTATCAGCCGAGCTGAAATTTTTAAGCCTTTCCAGCCGAGCTAAAAAAAACCTTTAGCCTTTCCAGCCGAGCTAATTTCACTCCGGGCTCTGCTTGTCCGGTCAAAACGTCTCTTCAATCACAGCGACTGTAACGCTTCCCATTCTAATCACACGTGGCACGCTCTGATTGACTGAGGACGGCTGTCACGCCGTCTTCGTACTTCGTGTTTTTTGAACAGTCCCGCCCATTTTTTGGGCTTTCAAACAAAAACAAACCCTGAGGCCAGAGTCCCTCCACTTTTGCCATCCATCTTCTTCCTTTCCTTCGAGTTCTTCATTGTTCTTCGTTTTTTCTGAAAGAGCTCGTGAACTGCTGCTTTTTGCTTCCATCTTCAGCTCCTGCTCCCTCATCTGGTTAGTATTGTACATCTTACTTGCTCTGTTTGTTTTCGTATTTGTTCTATGCGTTTTGTTTTCTGTGTTTTCTGCAAACACGTTTTCTGTTTTGCTTTGCTTTGTACTTCTATGGAAAAAACTTAACAGTAGAACATATGAGTATATGAAATACCCTGTAGAAAATAGATTTTTGATCCAAAATCATGATGCAATCGAACTAGGATACTGTTTAAGCTAGGTAAAAGTTTAGTTAGCTCAAAATCGGACTAACACTTCATGTTCATACCAGTAGCTTTGAATAAGTCAAGCCACTTCTTGATAGACCTTAGCCGAGGTAACCCACCGAACTAGGTTTGCTCTTAGCATAATGAGATACCTGAACTCCAACCGATCTATGCCTTTGGGGCTAAACCAGCTTTCTTAGTTTTTTTAGATGGAACTTAGGAAGCTGCCCCTAGGCGATCAAACGGTGAAACAGAACTGTTTCCTCAACCGAGATATCTAGACGTTTGTCGTACCCGAACTAGCAAAGCCCTGCTCAAACCAAGCTACAAATCACCTTGCAGAAACCGAGTTAGAACATGTAGCATCCACATAGCCGAAGTAGGGCTCCTATTTTTTGTACTTTTGTTTTGTAGCACGGTCCAATGATCTGTGCTTAACCCCTTTGTTTTCTACTTTGCAGACTTAGGTTGCCCAGGCACTCCTCTGCGTGCTCAACCGAGCTACTGAGACAATCTTGTGGACCGAACTTTAATTTATTCATAAATTATACAATAAATGGGGAAGTATAGGTATCTAGTAGACACTCCGGACGGCTTAGCCGAATTCAGAAAAGACTAAAATATACCTGATGACGTCCACCTGATTTTAGCCGAAAAAGATGTCATTCCTTGGGGCAATGAAGGCTTTGTCCCCTTCACCCTTTTATCCATAATTGAAACTGGACTACGATTTCCAGTCCAACCTTTAATTTGCGAGTTTCTTAGGCAAACTAGACTATGCCCTACCCAACTATCCACCAATTCATACCGCATAATAATGGGAATAGCCGAACTAAACCGGCAAGCCGGTCTCAACCTTGGTCTGGCCGAAATCTTTCACCAATACTCCATTGGTTCGAAAGAAGACGGCTGGGTATACTATCTCAGAATACGCCGCCGTCGTGAGAAAATAATAAAGAATACACCGGATAAAGACTTAAACGACGACGATTTTTTCTGGGTGTCTGGGAACTTTGAGGATCATCAAGCCCAGATTCCTGGCCGACGTATCAATTGGAAAAAAAGAGAACCCGGTATATTTACTTTGGTTTTCTTGCGTGCTATTTTATATTTCGGTTTTTTAACTTTTCAGCCGGACTAACAGTTCTTCTTTTGCAGATTCTGCCCACCCTCATTCTTTATACAGCTACCCAAACCTAGCGACTTTGCGTACCGCACTACGGTATCCAGAACGTAGTTGGGCCAAGCTGTTAAAATTTGAGCCGACATATAGATATAGCGGTCGCCGAAAAACGAGAGTGACCGATTTTCTGCTTGAGGAGGCCCCGGAACCGGACCCAACCTTGCCAGAAATCAGACTAATCCCACTAACTGCTGAAGAGGAAATGGCTAAAAGGAACAGAGTAAAGGCGCTTCTAACCGAAACTAACAGACCCGAAGTACCGCCACCAAGCCAAACGCAGTCTGCCGTTGTGGCCCTCCCTTCTCAACAGCCTTCTTCATTACGCCCCTCTAAGTGCGCCCGATCTACCCCGACCGAACAATAACTTGTGGATGAGGATGAATCCATCCCTCCACCAAGTCCTCAACCCATCCTTCAATCGGAGCAATCTGACCGAGCTGACTCCTCCAAATGGGCTCCAAATCTCACCTTTCAAGACCGAAATATCCAGGAGACTGACTCGGTCGTTGCTGAGAAGGATCACTTGATGGCTTTCAATCTAGCCAAGAGTGTTTGCCTTCCGAAAGATATGGAGCACCACAACAAGCAACTAAACACCGAGCTGAAGGCCATCTGGTCTTCAACAAAATCAATGATCCTAGTAAGTGGCTCTCCCTTTTCTTTGTCTAACTTTTCCCAACTGTCAGTTTGGCTAAAGAGAGTTACTACTCTTTTGCAGGCCATTCAGAAGAACAATATCGCACATAACAATATCGCACATAAGAACAACCAGGCATGCCATGGCGGAAGCCGAGACAAAGATAGCCGAGCTTGAGCGAGCCAAGAAGCAGATAGCCGAGCTACAGTTCGAGAACGGTCGCTTGACCGGACTTGTTAGCTCGGCTAAAGCTGAAAAACAAAAAATTGCAGCAACGGTGAAAGACAAGTACGTGCGCGAGTAGGTCAAACTCGAAGGCAAAAAAGACGCCGAAATAGCTGATCTCAAGAAGAAGGTCGGTGATACCAACGCCCAAGGTTTCAAAGAGGCAGAGGGCCTATACATTCCGCAATGCGAGGGGGCAAAGGATTTGTTCTTCAAGTGCGGCTGGAGAAGTGCTGTGGAGCAGCTCGGCTGTGGGCCTGAAACCGAGGTCTATAATGCTCCTCAGTACTTCATTCCGGCCTCGCTTGCGGAATATGCTGCTTCGGTCCAAGAACAATTTTTGCAGGATTCAGATGATGAAGACGATGAAAATGAACAAACTGTTATTCCGGTAGTCAACGAGCAAGTCAATGATCAATCAGCTCGGTTGGAGGCAACGGTCGAAGACCTGACTGTTGAGCCATCGACTGATATCGTTCTGCCAGTTGCTACTGAGATGGATCTTCCATCTGCAACCGGCGTTCAAGTTGACATTGACGCTGAAATTGAAGACCTTTTCTCTTGATTTTGTACTTTTCTTTTTTGTTACTTCTTTACTCTTGTAACCGGGCTATGGCCCCTCCTTTGTATTTGCTTTTTGATGAATGAAAAATTTCTTGAACTCTTACTTCGGTTGATCTGTATGTTTGTACTGATTTTTCCATGATCTTTTTACGTCCAACTGGTATCTCGATTTTAGCTGGTCAATCTAACTATGCTCACTAGCCAACCACTCTTTAGCCGACATAATTACTTCGGCTGAAGAGTACAAAGTTGAAATCCAGCCAACCACTCTTCAGCTATACCTTTACTCCGGCTGAAGAGTACAAAGAGTTGGTTTAATCCAGCCAACCACTTTTCAGCCATACCCTTACTTCGGCTGAAGAGTATAAAGAGTTGGTTTAATCCAGCCAACCACTCTTCAGCCATACCCTTACTTCGGCTGAAGAGTACAAAGAGTTGGTTTAATCCAGCCAACCACTCTTCAGCCATACCCTTACTTCGGCTGAAGAGTACAAACAATTGGTTTAATCCAGCCAACCACTTTTCAGCCATACCCTTACTTCGGCTGAAGAGTATAAAGAGTTGGTTTAATCCGGCCAACCATTCTTCAGCCATACCCTTACTTCGGCTGAAGAGTACAAAGAGTTGGTTTTATCCAGCCAACCACTCTTCAGCCATACCCTTACTTCGGCTGAAGAGTACAAAGAGTTGGTTTAATCCAGCCAACCTCTAAGTTAGTTTTTTCAGCCAACTTAGAATAATGTTTGGTTATTTCGACCAAACGTCCTGCAGCCTGGATCCTTATCCTGGGCTTAGGAAGGGTGTTGGTTTAATCCAGCCAACCTCTAAGTTAGTTTTTCCAGCCAACTTAGAACCTAAACTTTACTAAAGCTAACTTTTACAGAGAACAACTCATACTGAAAAGGATTGATTGTTTTATTGAGGAAAAAGAAATTACACATGTTTGAAAAGAAGAAAGCTAAAAATAAAATAACTTGAGATTGGCCGTATTCCATGGCCTAGGGATTGCTTTGCCGTCCTTGTCTTCTAGGTAGTATGCCCCTTTGCCTGCTAACCCAACCACTTTGTAAGGACCTTCCTAGTTTGGCCCTAGCTTGCCATCTCCTGGTATCAAGGTGTTTCCCGTCACTTTGCGTAGTACCCAATCTCCGATCTTGAATTGTCTTGGATGCACCATTTTGTTGTATTTCCTGGACAACTCTTGTTGATACGAGGCAATGTGGACTAGTGCTTTTTCTCTTCTTTCTTCGGCGAGGTCGAGCTCAAATGTTATGGCCTCTCCATTTAAGTCGGGATCAAAATATTCGCTTTGAATTATAGGGAGGCCTATTTCCAGTGGGATTACTGCTTCCATTCCATAGGCTAAGGAGAATGGTGTTTCTCCTGTTGATCGTCGAGGTGTGGTGCGGTAAGCCCATAACACATGAGGAAGTTCTTCCGCCCACTTGCCTTTTGCCTTCTCTAACCTTTTCTTCAGTCCATCTAAGACTACTTTGTTTGAGGCTTCTGCCTGTCCATTTGCTTGGGGATATGCCGGTGTAGAATTATAGAACTCTATTTTGTATTCTTCACAAAAGCCTCTGAAGATTCTGCCGTCGAACTGAGTGCCATTGTCTGAGATTAGGGCTTTTGGTATGCCAAACCGAGTGATGATGTTTTGCCAGACGAACTTCTTCACTTCTCTTTCCTTGATTGATGCCAATGCTTCTGCTTCCACCCACTTTGTGAAGTAGTCTGTTGCTGCGAGAAAGAACTTTCTGTTGCCGGGTGCTGTTGGAAGTGGTCCTACTATGTCCAAGCCCCACATTGCGAAAGGCCATGGGCTAGTTAATAGTAGGAGTTCTCTTGCTGGTTGATGTATTTGGTATGTGAATTTTTGGCATTTCTCACACTTCTTCACATATTTTTCTGAGTCTGCCTGCATGTATAGCCACCAGTATCCTTGTGAAATGGCCCTGTAAGCTAGCGATCTTCCTCCTTGATGGCTTCCGCACACCCCTTCATGTATCTCGTACAAGAATGCTTCCACTTTGCTGGGGTGGACACACTTTAGATAGGGTCTTGAGAACGACTTTTTGTATAATGCCAAAGATGGGGAGAGCCAAAATCGCTGTGACTTTGCTCTAATTTTGTTGGCTTCTTTCTTTTCTTCCGGTAGGACGCCGTCTTTCAAGAATAGTATGATGGGATCCATCTATGAGGGGCCTAGTTCTGTGCAACATACCTCTTCTGTTTCGGGGTCCTCAATACTTGGTCTAGGTAGGTAGTCGATCAGTAGTGGATGAGGGATGGAGGTGTCTGCCATTGAGGCGAAGCCTGCTAGTTCGTCTGCTCTGCCGTTCTCCTCTCTGCCTATCTGTTCTATCCTTACTACTTCAAATTTCTTGATTTCTGTTCTGACCAATTCTTGGTACTTGGCCATCCTATCATCCTTTGCTTCATAGTCGCCAAAAATTTGGTTTACCACCAGCTGTGAATCGCTGTAGACCATTAATTCGGTGGCCTTTATGTGGCATGCTGATCTGAGTCCTGCTAGAAGTGCTTCATATTCTGCTTCGTTGTTTGATGCTGGGAAGCCAAGGTTGATTGCTTGCTCCACAACCAGGCCGTCTGGTGAGATGAGGACTATGCCAAGTCCTGCACCATGTCGGTTGGATGCTCCATCCACAAAGAGCTTCCACATCTCACCAACGAACAATTTCTAGCATGTGGAGGGGTTGGATGATGTCATGGGGTCAAGAATGTTGCTGGTGTTTTCTTCAAGGTCTATGCTTGCTGTTTGCCCCTCGCTATCTGATTGAACCAAGTCTTTATTTGTTGGTGAGTCTTGGTTTGTTGAAGCTTGGTTTGTTTCTTCCTTGCTGTCTTTAGTCCGGTCTGCCTTGGAGTCCGACTGAGTACCTTCTACTAGGGATTGCGCTATTCCGACGTCATCTTCCATCCCTAGTTCGGTTGTGTCAGTTAGGTCGACTGGGCAGATATGATGACTTCCAAGAGTAAACTCTGAGACGAAGTTTGCCAAAGATTGGGCCTTTACTGCGGTCCTGGGTTGGAACTTGATGTCGAATTGTCCCAACTCTACTGCCCACTTCAAGATTCGCCCAGAAAAGTTCGCCCTCTCAAACAAAGCTTTTAGTGGAAAAGCTGTGAGGACAACTATGGTGTGGGCGTGAAAGTAGTGTGCCAATTTCCTGGAGGCCATCATTAAGGCCAATGCAAGTTTTTCCAATGGCAAGTGCCTTGTTTCGGCTCCTAGCAATGTCTTGCTGACATAATAGATGGGCAGATATTGAATTCCTTCCGCACGGACCAATACTGCGCTAATTGCGTGCTGAGAGACTGCAAGGTATAGGAAGAGTTCTTCTCCTGGTATTGGGGTGACCAGTAATGGTTTCCAGTGCTTGGTCGCATTCTTCGTCCCATTCGAACTTGGCTTTTAAAGCTTGAAAGAATGGTCATAGTCTATCTGATGATCGGCTTATGAACCGATTGAGCGCGGCCGCCATGCCGGTGAGATGCTGTACTTCTTTTACTGAGTTTGGTCTCTCCAAATCCTGAATTGCTTTGATCTGGGAGGGGTTTGCTTCTATACCCCGGTTGGTCACAAGGAAGCCCAAGAATTTGCCAGATCCTACACCGAATGCACACTTATATGCGTTGAGGCGCAACTTGTGCTTCTTCCGGATATCAAACATCTCTCCTAGGTCCTTGAGATGGTCATTTTCATCCTTGCTTTTGACCACCATGTCGTCGATGTAAGCCTCCATCGTTCTTCCTAACAATGGTTCAAACATCTTGGTGACCATTCGCTGGAATGTTGCCCCTGCGTTCTTCAGGCCAAAGGGCATGACCTTGTAACAGTATAGTCCTCTTGGAGTTGTAAAGGATGTGGTCTCCTGGTCTGGTTCATGCATGGCGATTTGGTGGTAGCCTCTGTATGCATCTAGAAAGCTAAATCGGTTGTGTCCCGCCGTTAGGTCTACCAGTTGATCTATCCGTGGTAGAGGAAAGCTGTCTTTTGGGCACGCTTTGTTGACTATTTTGTAGTCGACACAGACACGCCATTTGCCATTCTTCTTTGGCACTACGACCGTGTTGGAGATCCATTTTGGGTAGTGCACCTCTCTAATTGCTCCTGCCTCCAGCAGGTTACCTACTTCTTCCGCCACTATTTCGGCATGGTGAAGGCCGATCTGCGAGTGCGCTGAATGACTGGTCTGACGGATGGGTGGATATTGAGTTGGTGACAGATGAAGTTTGGATCAATGCCTGGCATGTCGTAGGGTGTCCAGGCGAACACTTCGATGTTTGAGGTTAGGAATTCCAAGACCTCTAATCTCTCAGTGCTGGACAACGACGAACCGAGTAAAAAGAACTTATCCAGGTTCTTTTCATCTATTTTTACCTCTACCAAGTCCTCCATTGCTTTCTGATCCGCCGCCTTGCCGACATCTGTGAATAGCTCATTACTCTCAGGTTCTTCCACCGAATGAACGTATCCTTTGGCAGCGCGGCTGTCATTTACCGTGACGAAGCATTGTTTTGACATGATCTGATCTCCATAGACTTCTTCAATTACACCGGTGTCGTTGGGGAACTGCATTACTTGGTGGTAGGATGACGCCACCAATCGCATGGCATGCAGCCATGTTCTGCCCAATATGATGTTGTAAGTGGAGAGGAGTTTCAATACCCAGAACTCCACTTGTTTCGTCACGCTTCCTGCTCTAACTGGAAGAATTATTTTGCCGACGGGCCATTCTGGCATAGAGTTGAATCCAATTAGGGGTGATACAGCAGGTGCTAAGTCTTTGTCTTGTAGCTTCAGTTGTTTAAATGTTTCGTAGTACATGATTTCACATGAACTACCCTGGTCAATCAGGATCCGCTTGACGTCAAAATCCTTGACTCGGAGAGTGACGACCAGGGCATCATTGTGAGGGCAATATATCCGTTCTAAGTCTTTATCCGAAAAAGACATGACGTTTGTTGCCTCTGTCTTCCCCTTCTTGGTAGTAGGTTGGGCACTTAGCACATCTCTAAAGTGTTCAGCCTTTTTGATTGATCCTCTGAGCTCGCATACTCGCTCAGGTTCAAAGACCCCGTGTATCACATTGATAACGCCTTGAGGCGGGGCGTCGACTGGCATCCCGTTGGGGTTATTATGATCCTGGGGGGCTGGTTGCGTCCCTCCTTCAATGTACTTATCTAAGTGTCCTGCTGCCACCAACTCCTCCAGGTGGTGTCTTAATGGTGCGCAATTCTCAGTGCGGTGTCCCTTTTCTTTATGGAAGGTGCACCGTGATCTTTCATCATAGTCCTTCTGCGCTTCCCCTAGTTTGGCTGGCCATTTGACGAAAGGCTCATCTCTTATTTCGCTCAGAATCTAATATATCGGTTTCTTGAACACCGTGGTTATGGTAGTGCGGATTCTCAACCATCTTTTATCCGGGTCTTCTCCATTATCTCGTCTGCCACGTCCGTTTCTGTTACTTCGATCTACCGTGTTGACCTTTGCTGAGGTCTTCTTTTCTGGTACTGTGGTTGCCCCAGATTTTGCTTTGGCACGTGCGCCATCCTCTTCTACCCTGATGTGCTGGTGCACTCTTTCCATCAAGGCTTCCATGGTGAGGGGCGGCGTCATGGTGATTGAGTCCCTTAGTCTGTTCCCGACTGGAAGGCCTCTTTTATACTGTGCAATAGCGAGATTGGTGGGGCAGTCCCCAATCTGATTGAATGTCTCCCAGTAGCGACTATTGTAGGATCTTAGGGTTTCTTTATCGCCCATGTCGATGGAGATCAATTGGTCAATCTCCACCGGGGTTTTAGTGTTCGTTCGGAACCTTGTTACGAAGGCCTCTGCCAATTGTGCCCAAGAGGCTATGCTGCCTTCTGGAAGTTTCTCGAACCAAGTTAAGCCTAGGTCGCCAAGGCTAGATGGGAAGAGTATGCACATTAGGGCCTCGTTTCGCCTATATACAGCCATGACCTGGCGAAAGTGGCTTAAATGTGAGTAGGGGTCTGTCTTCCCTTCATATGTAGTGAATTTTGGCTGAAGGAAGCCTGATGGTAGGGGCGCGTTTTCAATCGCCAGAACAAACGGCGAAGTCTACAGCCTTGCCAATGCTTTGTCCGTTGGTTCGTAGGCAGGGCGTGGTATTGGCATTCCAACCTCGACGCTTCCATGCGTCCGAGGAGCCAACCGCTGTAAGGCAGAAACTCTGTGTGGATCCCGTGCCCTGGCATCATCCTTGCATCGTGCTTTTTCTTCGAGCACAGTTCGTAAGTCGGATGATCTGGGTAACTCCGTCTGTCTAGATCTAGTTTGGTGCGTATGTGAGGGCCAATACGTGCTTCCTTCAGTGTATGATCTTTCAGATCTCGTCCTTTCAGACCTGGAGTGACGAGTTCTGGAAGACCAGGATTGAGTTTCGCCTGTCCTGAGGCTTCTACTTTCTCCTTGCGAGGGTGTGGTATTCCTATTACGATTTTCTGAGTGGCAAGGGGGCATCTTATTTTTGTGCCCCTCTCCTGTTGCCACTTTTTTTCTCTTCATCTGGCGCTTTAAGGCCTCCATGTCCGCCGCCATCTTCCTTATTAATTCATCTTGCTCCTTCACGCGGTCTTCCAAAGCTTGAGGATCAATCCTCCGTCTTTGCCTGTCAGGACTTTGCGAGCGAGATTGACGAGGGCTGTGAGTCTGTCTTCCCCTAGTATCTCTCCTGGGGTTATGTCGTTGGGGCTCCAAATCTGCCATGGGAGGGATAGAAGGTAATCCTTCACGTCTTGCTCCCTCATCTGGAGTTTGCCCGTCGATGGCGGAATGTGGCAATTCTTCAATGTGCACCATTGTTTGTAAAGAGGAGAAGCTTTTAGTCAAGAGGTTTTGTTCTGTCTGTAATTCCCACAGACGGCGCCAATTGTACGGTAAAGAAATAAACCTTCTCGTATAATCCTGTTGACCATGTCTACTCTCCTCCGTACGTCGTCGCTTTATCACCTGAAAACACAAACGTGAGCTAGCCGGCGGGTGTGTGCCGGAAACCTCTCTGATGCCTAAGTCAGAAAGCTTGACAAATAGACAAAAGCTCTGTGTATTTAGAAAACAAAGTTGTGTGTTACCTCTCCCAAGGTGATATTTGTGAGCTTTTATAGGTTTCGTGTGGCACAATCCTAGTAGGACTTCTATTCCTCCATGCAGAGTCCTCCTAGGATTCATACTCCTGTAGGATAATGCTTATCCTTTAACACCTCCCTCACTGCTTAAACCAAGTGAGATGGTTTTATCATGGCCGAACTCCAATATGACCGAAGTAAATATGTTTATGTACAGTCGAAGAGTAAGCAGAACTAATTCTTCCTTTTATTGCTCTTAAGGCGGCTCCTCATGCACAACCCATGGTGCGGTCAGACCGAACTAATATTTTGAGACCGGTGTAACTTTAAGACCGGTCTAATTCCAAGGAACCTTTAGACCGATCTAACTTTGGTCTCCTACTGGACCGGTCTATCTTCACGTCCTTAGGACCGGACTAACTCCAAAATAACGCACGACCGGAGTATCTTATATGGCCATTTCACTTCGGCCCTTTATACTGTGACTCATAACGGCCCATCACCTAGCTCGACCCAATTTTCACATAAATTACCCTCTCAGAAACGTTGTAATTCTTACTTGAACCAAAATTTAGTTTAAGATTAATAAATAAAATTTAGTCAAATAATTACCCTTATTAAATTATATTTTAAAAATTAAGGGCTCTTATATCACTTGATTTTTGTCATCATTTTATGTCATTGGGTATATGATAATATGCTATTTGTTTTCATTGATTCTTTAATAATTATCTCTAAATTAGAAAATCAACCATAAAGATTCATGTAAGCAATAATACAAAACAATGACAAAAATATAATATTATATAACATTTTTTTTTTTAAATTTCACATAATTCAATGATTGTGTTTATTTTAAGATATGAACAGAAGAATTTATAGAATCTACAAATAAAATATGGGTAAATTGTACTGACACCTGCTGAGGTTTATGTTTAATACAGATTCTTCTTCATATTTAAAAAATTACACTGACCACCTTGTCAGGATAATTATGTTGACGGTGTTAACTTTTGAATTAAAAGGACATATTGGCCCCTTAGTCTTTTTACATATAAAATAATGTAAATATTTTATTCATGTCATTTAAAGGGAAATAACAATAATCTTGTTTGGCTTAAATCACTTCTCAAAAAATTGAGTTTTTTTCTGTAATTTTTTTATTGAATTTTTTAAATATTTTACACAATTTTTTTTATTTATTTTGTAGATATACCTAATCTAGATATACTTAAAAACTTTAATATTTCGCGAATTTTTTTCACTAAATACAAACAAAAAAAATGAGAATATATAAAAATTCAGTACATTATTGTATTTTGTTGTATTTAATGAATTTTTTAAAAAAATTTGTACAAATTTTATACTTTTTAAGTAAATCTAGATTAAATGGATCGAAAAAAAATTGATTAAAATATTTTTTAAAATTATTAAAATAAGAATTAAAAACTCAGAAAATTATTTTTCCAAACTCCACGAGGGTGTGGAGCACATTTTGGTATAAATGTATATATGTGCATTGTATTTTTGTGCTTTCAAGTTTTGTTAATCATGTTGTTTGATTTTGATAATATCTAAAATACATTAGATTTATTATGATTTTCAGTATGCATATTTTACATTATTTGACACAAATACTATCTGTTTAAAATATATTATAAATATTATTTAAAACAAAATTATTGGGCAAGATTTGATTTTACAAAAATATTTTATAAAATTTACTATTTACGTTTTGGAAAACACAATTGGTTACTATTCATGTTTTGACAAATTTAATATTAATTGGTTGTATTCTTTTGACAAATGTGATATTGGTGAATTATTTTCGTTTGACAAAATTTGATATTCTTACATGGGATGGTTGGTTATTTTTATTAAACTGTATCTAAAATCTCTATAATAATTACAAACATTTTAAAAAGGGGTATGTATTTTCATATCTGATATAAATATTATGTACAAAGATTTTACTATATATATAAATATTTTAATAGAAATGTCACTATGCATTCAAATATTTTAAAAGAGAAGTCATTGTTCATTCAACTATTTAAATAGAGAAGTTACTGTGCATTCAAATATTTTAATAAAGAAGTTGCTGTGCATTCAAATATTTTATTATAAAAAAAACTATGCAAGTTACTGTGCTTTTTACGAGAAATTGTTGAAAAAATTAAATTACTATTTATCGAAAGCGATCATTGTTTATATTTTCAATCCCCGCTTGCCATATTTGAAAATGATTGTGTCTCTCCTCCAATGAATATGAGCGTCTCTTCTCTCTCCCCAATGGATATACTTTTATGATATATAAGGAGTATTTTGGTTGGAGAAAAAATAAGCAATAAAGAAGTGAAGACGAGAACAATTTGTGATATTGAAATATTCTCAAATATTGTATTGTGCTTCATTGAAGTATAGTTTGTAGGACAATCTTTACTGTATTTAAATAAATTAAATTCTGTTGTGTACTTAACAACAACTAAAATATAAAAGAAAGGAGAGAGAATATTTGATTACAAAAATCAAACTAGAAATAAAATTAAATAAATAAAAACCGATTTTATTTTGTTACTAAAACAAAATTAAAATCTGATTTAAATAAACAAATAAAATAGAAAATAAATTAAACAACTTACTTAATTAATTTCTTCGAATAATAATCTGATCAAGTCCAGTGTTCGACATTGTGTCTTTAAGACATATTCGTCCTCTACACGGTACTTTCAGAATATGAACGTCTATCTCTCAGGTTGAAATGATCAACAACAAATAAATGCAGCATTACAATTTATTTGTTCAATGAACACACTTAGTGTATACACTCTTTCTCACAGAAAAATAATAGAATAAAAGTAGCAAAATGCAGAGATGAAAATTGCAGCAAGGATGGACAAAAAACTGGAGTAATAATCCAAATGAGGGACTAGTCTATTTATAGAGATGAAGTGGTGGCTTGATGGCTGCTAATTTTGAATTAAACAAGTACAGTACCTGTTCAATTTAAATTAAACAGATAGACACTGTTTGGTTTGAATTTCAACCAATTCAAAAAACCTGTTTTGGGTAGATTTGAATTTGAACAGAACAAATTCGGTTTGGATAGATTCGGATCTGTCTGTGAAGAGGTGCAACAATTTTGAATTCAAAAATTTAAATTCAAATGTTTTTGGCCCAAAAAGATTAGTATTGGGCCGAATAAGTCCAACCATGCACCCGCGCCCAAGCCCAGGGCCAGCCCGCCCAGACGGACGGCGCGCGTGTGGTGATTTTTAGGTCCAATAGGTCTAGCCCATTTTGTCCATAACCTCCCTCTCTACAAAACTTGGGTACCTCTTGGGGCACACCCCAAGTTCCAATCTCATGCCTTATAAACTCACTCAAAATTTCTCACCAAATCAATGTGGGACAAGCTATTTTTCAACCTTTAAGGATTTTCCACCAAAACTCCATTTTCATGGAGCACACTTTGGCTTCAATTTCCCATTCACTCGATAATGGTTTTGAGCAACCAAATATATCACGTGAATCACAACGCGGCATAGAACGCGTTACCACTTTGACCCGCGAAAATCGACGCACGGGGCCCACCTAAAAAATAGACCGAACTTAGAAAAAAATTTTGGTTTTACCCAAAATTTTTCCAACCATTTCTAACAATCCCCCACATGAATGAAATTTGATGACAACGGAAATGCAATAATATGCAAGACTTTGTCGAAAGAGTATAAGTCGAAAATATCTTGCATCAGGATAGGTAGCTTTCGGCCTTGAACCTTCCTTAGTGATAACCTATCGGACTTACTAGCTAACCAATGGACGCGATGCCTTGAATTGTTCAACCATTTGTGTAAACCAAGACAATAGATTTCACACAAAATATTTTCTAACACATCGTGGTTCTCACTGTTGTGTTCATTTTGGCCTTGAACGCTCCTGGTTTTCATAAGTGCTTCTAGAGAATGTAGCCTCTTCATTCTCATAGAACCGACCCTAGTTCAACACTCATATAGGTGATTCTTAATGTGAGTATCTCATTATACTCGTCTTGATTTTATGCCTTTAATCAAGATATAAGTAATCATTAAAAGCAAAGCTTATCCTTATACCCCTGCAGACAACACATGTTGCAGATATCACTCTCACCATAGGAATGGGTAGGGAATTTTAATCCCTTGGTGATTTCTGGCGAGCCATACATAACTTAGTTGTCCCTTTGAACTTAGTTCTTGGGATCTCCAGTCATATAAGTAGGGTTACCATTATGATGACTCTTATGTGATAGGCTTTAATCGCATCCCCTTCGATGAACTATACACTTGCTCTTTTGTCAAACATTTTGTTAACGAATCCGCAATATTCTTTTTAGATTTTATATAATCTATTGAGATTATTCCATTTGAGAGCAATTGCCTTACGGTATTATGTCGACGACGAATGTGTCGTGACTTACCATTATACATATGATTTTGTGCCCTGCCTATTGCAGATTGACTATCACAATGTATGCAAATAGCTAGCACAGGTTTAGGCCACATTAGAATGACTTTTAAGAAGTGGCGAAACCATTCTGCTTCTTCTTTTACGTTGTCTAAAGCAATGAACTCGGATTCCATTGTGGATCGTGTAATGCATGTTTGTTTCGTGGATTTCCAAGAAACAGCAGTGCCTCCCAAAGTAAAGACATATCCACTAGTGGATTTTGAATCTTTAGTATCCGATATCCAATTTGCATCACAATAACCTTCGAGTACTGCTGGATATCGAGTAAAGTTCAAACCATGATCACGGGTAAATCTTAGATATCTAAAAACCCGAATGATCGCCTTCCAATGGTCTTCTCCGGGGTTACCAGTGTATTTACTCAATTTACTGATAGCATAAGCTATATCAGGACGAGTACAATTCATTAGGTACATTAGGCTTCCAATGATTTGAGAGTATTTTAACTGAGACACTGTATCACTGTGACAACCCTCACCTCTGATTAGTGTTAAACTGTGATTGAGCATGATAAGTAATTGATTAGAATGAAATCCTAATCTGTTTGCATGAGTGTATTGTTTGAATTGCATTTCTATCTGTTTACTACAGAATGATATGTTCATGTTTTAATGTCGATCTGCGAATTGAAGGTCTTATCGGCGACCAAATCAGAAATTAATTAGTGTTATATGCTAATTAGGATTTATGTGATTTTATGGTAGGTTTAATTAAAATTTGATTTGGGATGATTAATTAGATTCAATAATGTTAAACTAATTGAACCTAGGTAATTACAATTTTGCCATTAGTGGGCCACTTTAGAGGCATTGTTTGGGGTGTAATCCATATCATTTTGATGCATCATCTTCATCCATTTGAAGACCAAAACCGTGAGAGAGAGGGAGATAGGAGAAAATTGAATTCATCTAAAATTTTTGCTTAGAGGAATTCAAGAGGATTTGCAAAATTAGGCTCCTACACTTGGAATTTAAGACCTAAGGTAGGAAATTCACTCCCTTGAACATGAATTTAAGTTGTTTCTTGCATGGTTCATGGTAAATTAGTGATTTGAGTCAAGAATGAATTTAAAGTGTTGTTTTGAGAGTGATTTCATGCATGCATGTACATATCTTTGAATTGTGAGGTTGTGTTCATGAAATCCATACATGCATGTTCACATTTTGGTTGTAGTCCATGAATTCACCATGTTCTAGAGTTCAATCTTGCATTTGATCATGTTTTAGAGTATTGGAATTCATAAGAACTCATGCATGTTATGTTCTTGCATTGTTCTTCAAGTTTCTTTGAAATTGGTGTTCAATTGGCTTACCTTTGGGCTTGATTTTACAAAATAATCTTCAAAACATGTTGTAGTATGAGTTTTAAAGTGTTTTCCAGAAAATTGACCCAAAAGCTTGAGTTTTGATAAGTTTAATTCTTGGTTTAAGCTTTGGAGGCAAATCTGGAAAACCCAGATTTTGGCTTCTTTGCTCGAGCGAAGTATTCCACGCTCGAGCGAGCACCTTTGTTCTCTGGATTCCGCTCGAGTGACGGAATGCTGGCTCGAGCGTAGATTGCAAGCTCTCAGGTTTTTATGGACGCAGACGCATGCTCGAGCGACGAGACTTGTGCTCGAGCGAAGGATTGTGTCTCACGCTCGAGCGAGCATCGAGCGGAGAATTTCAGCAACCAGTACTTTTTGCATTTTTACAGACCGCTCGAGCGAGGGAGTCTACGCTCGAGCGACCCCTCTGTTTTGGTAAGCTCGCTCGAGCGAAGAAATCCAAGCTCGAGTGAGACCCCTATTTTCAGTAAATTTTGAAAAGTGTTTTAAAGTACATCTTTGCATCCTCATTCCATCCTAGGCATTCCTAGGCCAAGTTTAAGGCATCTTAATGAGGATAATGTTATAGAACCACACCGAGTCAAGTTAAGGGGCTAAGTTATTAATTCCAAGTGTGTAACTTAGTGTATGTGTTTGTTCTGCAACTGTGTAGGGTTAGCACCGGAGGACGCTGACTAGCTTGTCTGTAGCCCAGTACTCTATGAGTAACAATGTTGTAAAGATACGTTCAATTATAATTATTTTCAAACGATTGATTGTACTGCTTTCTGAAATGACATTGTTTACTGAATGAATGTTTGTCCTATTTTTGAATTGTATTCGTGGCATCCATAGCAACTTATTGTTACTGTACTGTTACTGCTAGTGTTACAGAGATCTCTGTCAGTTCCAATATTTGGAACTACCACTATTTACTGTTATGATGGCCATCAACTAACTGTTTGGTCTGTTAAGACCTACTGTACTGTTTTACTAGTAGATGTACCACATATGACTACTATGGTTTTTAAATAACTGTTATGGCATGAAATATGAGCCACTAATTGAATAACTGATCTACAGATGAAATTGACTGTTTTAATTACTGAAAGGACATTCATTTTTAACCCCTTTACGCATTTGTTATTCACTGGGCTTTAGCTCACTGTTTATATTTATATGTAGGTGTCCAGGCACCGGACTGATGCTAGGAGCGTCAAGTTAAGCTCTCATTTTGTCGAGCGAACCATTGTGCCTCACTTTGAGGTTCCGAGTGCGTTCAAGCTAAGGCTGTTTTGGGGTGTTTCAGTTTCACCCTTTGTATCTGTTTTGTATTGACTGAATAAGACTTGACTGTACAATTATGATGAAGGGATTTGGTCCCTAACCCAGATGTTTGTGTATATGACATATGTATATATGTTTTGGTTATGAATGTGGCTTGTTTATAAAAGTCTTTTTGCATTCAGATTGTCACAGCTAATTGGACATCTTTTATTTACTGTTTAGCTTCCGCCTGCCCCTTACTCTGTATTACTGTCATTGTTGTTAAGCAGGCCTTTGGTAATCACGGATTACTAGCCGGTTGCGATGCTAAACCCATAGGGGCGGGTTTGGGTCGTGATAGAGTGATATTAGAGCGATATCAAAGCACAAGTTATACCACACACACGTGTCCAAATGAGCTATAGGATGTCCTAGAAAAATAAATAGGGCATTGCATGAGCATAAGAAAGTATGTGTGGCCATGATATGAATATATGTGCTAATGTGATTATGTGCTTAAGTCGGCAACTTCCTATATTTATTATTACCATATTGCCTATAGTGAAATGGAGAATGCAAGAAATGCCGATGAATTTGAATCATCTGAGGCAAGAATGGCAAGGTTAAAAAGAACGGTTGAACTGTTGGCTGAAGCCCTAAGGCAACAACAGAACCAACAGCCCCCGCCTCCTCTAGTACAACCTAAACCGAATATTTACGATGATGTAATTGCTTTGACACAGAAGTTCAACAAAATGAAACCACTATCATTCTAATGAGGCCTTGAACCACTAAAGGTCGAAGCATGGGTTGTAGAAAAGTGAAAAACTGTTGAAGTGTTTCCTTGTTCGGAGGCACACAAGGTATTATTGGCTACCTTTACTTTACAAGAAGAGGCTAGACGGTGTTGGATGTTTGTCCGTGACACCAACAATGCTATGACTTGGGCTCAGTTTAAAGAATCTTTCTTTGAAAAATACTTTCCCCAGTGTGTCCGAGATCGCAAGGTAACTGAATTTGAACAATTGAAACAAGGTACCATGTCAGTAGCAAAATATGAATCTAAGTTCACTGAACTCGCCCGATACGCACCATACATGGTTGATACTGATTACAAAAAGGCCAGAAAGTTTGAAGGCGGGCTTAATGTAGAATTACTTGATCGAATCAATGTACTGAAGTTACTTAAATATGTGGATGTCCTCGACCGAGCAATTATGGCCGAGGCAAATATCACTGCATTGCAACAGACTAAGTCACTGGTAACTAAATGGCGGGGTAAGAGGCGAGGCTTCAATTTCAAAAAGGGCCGAAATAACTCATTGAATAAAAAGCAAATACAAGGTCAACAAACTGTTCTAGTCAAGGAAGTGGTTCCATACCACCCTGCTCCGAATGCAGCAAAAGGCATAAAGGGGTTTGCTATAAAATTTCTGGTGCTTGTTATAGGTGTGGCAAGGTGGGCCACATGGTCAAAGATTGCCCTTCCACGTCTCAAGGCAATAGTAAGGTTGCAGCTAGCGCCGCGACATCAACTGTTATACCGAAACCTAATCCCAAAGCTACTGGAAAGGAGCCTTTAAGGCAAGACCGAGTGTTCGCACTTGTACCGGGAGACATGCAGAACACCGAGACAATTGTGTCCGGTATACTCTCAATTTGTGCTCGAAATGCTTATGTTCTGATTGATTCAGGGTCTACACATTCGTTTGTCTCACATGCTTTTTCACAAAAATTAAATAGACCACTGGAACCTATGAACTATTTGTTGGCTGTATCTTCACCCGCTGGGGCATCCATGACGTGTTCTTATGTGTATCTTGCTTTTGAGATTGTTGTTGGGGATGTACATTTGTATATTGATTTACTGCCTTTGAATATTGATCATTTCGATGTAATTTTGGGAATGGATTGGTTAACAAAATATCATGCTACCATAGACTGTGTAACGAAACAAGTTGTTTTCCGTCCACCTGGATTGCCTGAATTTGTATTTAACGGAGTTGGTGTAGTACCTCCCCCATATCTAATTTCGTCCATGAAAGCTTTCAAATTAATTAAAAAGGGGTGTAAAGGGTATTTATGTTGCATATTGACTGTACCTACTGATACTAAAGCTAATGTGGATAGTATTCCTATAGTTAGAGAATTCTCAAATATTTTTCCAGATGATTTGCCAGGGGATTTGATTAATAGGGAGATTGAGTTCACTATTAAAGTGTTACCGGGTAAATAGCCAGTTTCCAAAGCTCCTTACAGAATGACACCTACTGAATTGAAAGAATTGAAAATTCAACTGCAAGAATTGTTGGATAAGAAGTTCATCAGGCCCAGTACTTCACCGTGGGGCGCGCCAATTTTATTTGTGAAAAAGAAAGACGGCTCGTTAAGACTCTACATTGACTACCGTGAACTGAACAAGGTAACAGTGAAAAACAAATACCCACTGCCTCGTATTGATGATTTATTTGACCAATTACAGGGTGCTCAAGTTTTCTCCAAAATTGACCTTAGATCCAGATATCACTAGTTGAAAGTCCAAACAGAGGACATTGAAAAGACTGCCTTCCGAACGAGGTACGGACATTATGAATTTCTTGTTATGCCTTTCAGAGTTACTAATGCGCCTGCTGCATTTATGGACCTCATGAACAGAATTTTCAAACCATTCCTCAATGAATTTGTGGTTGTCTTTATAGATGACATTTTGATTTATTCCAAGAGTAGGGAAGAACATGAACGTCATTTGAGAATTGCTTTACAGACCTTAAGAGAACAGAAACCGTATGCAAAACTAACAAAGTGTGAATTTTGGCTTGATAATGTGATGTTTTTGGGACATGTGACTAGTAAGGATGGCCTTTCAGTTGATCTACAGAAGATTAAAGCAGTGGTGAATTGGTCTAGATCGACTAATGTTACTGAAGTTCGAAGTTTCTTAGGCTTAGTCGGGTACTACAGGAGGTTTGTGAAAGACTTCTCCAAAATTGCCCTACCATTGACTCAATTGACTCAAAAGGGAATATCATTTGACTGGACCGATCAGAGAGAATCAGCTTTCCAAGAATTAAAGACTCGACTTATGACTGCATCGATTCTTACCCTACCCTCAAGTACGGATGGATTTACTATTTTCAGTGATGCTTCTTGTGAGGGTTTGGGATGTGTATTGATGCAGAATGGTAAAGTTATTGCATATGCTTCCCAACAATTGAGACCGCATGAAAAGAACTACCCCACTCATGATTTAGAACTTGCTGCAGTGGTATTCACATTGAAAATTTGGCGCCACTACTTATATGGGCAACATGTGAAGTGTACACAGATCACAAGGGTCTGAAATATTTCTTTACACAGAAAGAGTTGAACATGAGATAGCGGAGATGGTTAGAACTGATAAAGGACTATGACTTGCAAATTTTGTACCATCCGGGAAAAGCTAACACCGTTGCTGATGCACTTAGACGGAAATCAATTGGGAATTTGGCCTGTTTACTCACCGGACAGAAAGAACTACTGTGTGATCTTGAGAAATTTGAAGTTGAAATTATTTTACAAGAACAAAGTGGAACATTGGCTGTTATTTCTGCTCAACCAGCACTCATTGAGGAAATTAAAGAGAAACAACACCTAGATGACCTTTTGACAAAGATCATTGATGAACGGGAATCCAAACCAAGGCCGGACTTTACATTCGAAAACAATGTATTGAAATTTCAGGGAAGATTGTGTGTACCAAATGATTCTGAACTGAAAAGGCGAATTTTGCAGGAAGGCCACAATTCAAAACTTTCCATCCATCCAGGAAATACAAAAATGTACCGAGACTTGAAACTTAATTTCTGGTGGCCGGGAATGAAGAAAGAAATTGCTAAGTTTGTGTCGAAATGCCTACATTGCCAACAAGTCAAAGCTGAACATCAACGACCCGCAGGCTTACTTCAGCCCTTATCAATACCAGAGTGGAAATGGGAACATATTACCATGGATTTCATTGTTGGACTGCCTCGCTCCAGTAGAGGTATGGATTCAATTTGGGTTATTGTTGATCGATTGACTAAATCTGCTCACTTCTTACCTGTTAAAACAATTTATAATGCAGACAAATTGGCTACAATTTATATTGATGAGATTGTTAGATTGCATGGAGTGCCTGTGTCCATTGTTTCTGATAGGGACTCGAAGTTTACATCAAGATTTTGGCAAAGTCTGCAAACGGCATTGCGTACCGAATTGAGACTGAGTAGTGTATACCATCCTCAGACAGATGGCCAATCAGAAAGAACCATCCAGACTCTGGAAGACTTATTACGTATGTGTGTTCTTGATTTCCAAGGAAATTAGGAAAATCATTTATGTTTAGCTGAATTCGTCTACAACAACAGTTTTCACTCGAGCATTGGTATGGCGCCTTTCGACGCTTTATATGGCAGAAAATGTCGATCTCCTATTTGCTGGGCAGAAGTTGGAGACGAGCCTTTACTTGGGTCTGAGATTGTAAACGAGACCACAGAAAAGGTGAAACTGATTTAACAAACATTGAAAACCGCACAAAGCCGACAGAAAAGTTATGTGGATGTCTGAAGGCAAGATAGGGAATATGAAGTGGGTGATCACGTTTTTGTTAAAGTGACACCAATGAAAGGACAGACTCATTTTGGGACTAAGGGTAAGCTAGCACTGAGATATGTTGGGCCGTATGAAATCATTGAAAAGATTAATCCAGTGACTTATCAAGTAGCGCTTCCTCCTGAAATGGAGCATATGCATAATGTCTTCCATATTTCAATGTTGAGGGATTATCTTCGGGATCCCTTCCATGTTATTGAGCCTACCCGTGTAGTGCTAAGTGATGACTACACTTATGAAGAACGGCTCATTCAGCTTGTAAACCGACGAATTAAGAAGTTGAGAAATAAAGAAATCTCGTTAGTAAAAGTGGACAGGAAAAACCACGGTGGCGTTTATGCCACTTGGGAAAGGAAAGACGATATGCTGAAAAGATATCCTGAATTGTTCTCCCTAAATCCAGTGTTCTTCTAAAATGAAGGTAATCCGAGTTTGGAGGACCAAACTCTTTTAAGGAGCGAAGACTGTGACAACCCCCACCTTTGATTAGTGTTAAACTGTGATTGAGCATGATAAGTAATTGAGTGTATTGTTTGAATTGCATTTCTATCTGTTTGCTACAGAATGATCTGTTCATATTTTAATGTCGATCTGAGAATTGAAGGTCTTATTGGCAACCAAATCAGAAATTGATTAGTGTTATATGCTAATTAGGATTTATGTGACTTTATGGTAGGTTTAATTAAAATTTGATTTGGGATGATTAATTAGATTAAATAATGTTAAACTAATTGAACCTAGGTAATTACATTTTTGCCATTAGTGGGCCACTTTAGAGGCATTGTTTTGGGTGTAATCCATATCATTTTGATGCATCATCTTCATCCATTTGAAGACCAAAACCGTGAGCGAGAGGGAGATAGGAGAAAATTGAATTCATCTAGAATTTTTGCTTAGAGGAATTCAAGAGGATTTGCAAAATTAGGCTCCTACACTTGGAATTCAAGACCTAAGGTAGGAAATTCACCCCCTTGAACTTGAATTTAAGTTGTTTCTTGCATGGTTCATGGCAAATTAGTGATTTGAGTCAAGAATGAATTTAAAGTGTTGTTTTGAGAGTGATTTCA
This sequence comes from Camellia sinensis, assembly GCF_055761805.1. Lineage (NCBI taxonomy): Eukaryota > Viridiplantae > Streptophyta > Magnoliopsida > Ericales > Theaceae > Camellia > Camellia sinensis. The sequence continues at coordinate 32,752,557 of NC_138969.1, forward strand.
TGCATGCATGTACATATCTTTGAATTGTGAGGTTGTATTCATGAAATCCATACATGCATGTTCACATTTTGGTTGTAGTCCATGAATTCACCATGTTCTAGAGTTCAATCTTGCATTTGATCATGTTTTAGAGTATTGGAATTCATAAGAACTCATGCATGTTATGTTCTTGCATTGTTCTTCAAGTTTCTTTGAAATTGGTGTTCAATTGGCTTACCTTTGGGCTTGATTTTACAAAATAATCTTCAAAACATGTTGTAGTATGAGTTTTAAAGTGTTTTCCAGAAAATTGGCCCAATAGGTTGAGTTTTGATATGTTTAATTCTTGGTTTGAGCTTTGGAGGCAAATCTAGAAAATCCAGATTTTGGCTTCCTCGCTCGAGCGAGCACCTTTGTTCTCTAGATTCCGCTCGAGCGACGGAATGCTGGCTCGAGCGTAGATTGCAAGCTCTCAAGTTTTTGTGGACGCAGACGCACGCTCGAGTGACGAGACCTGCGCTCGAGCGAAGGACTGTGTCTCACGCTCGAGCGAGCATCGCGCGGAGAATTTCAACAACCAGTACTTTTTGCATTTTTACAGACCGCTCGAGCGAGAGAGTCTATGCTCGAGCGACCCCTCTGTTTTGGTAAGCTCGCTCGAGCGAAGAAAGCCACGCTCGAGCGAGACCCCTGTTTTTAGTAAATTTTGAAAAGTGTTTTAAAGTACATCTTTGCATCCTCATTCCATCCTAGGCATTCCTAGGCCAAGTTTAAGGCATCTTAATGAGGATAATGTTATAGAACCACACCGAGTCAAGTTAAGGGGCTAAGTTATTAATCCCAAGTGTGTAACTTAGTGTGTGTGTTCGTTCTGCAACTATGTAGGGTTGGTACCTGAGGACACTGACTAGCCTTTCTGTAACCCAGTACTCTGTGAGTAACAATGTTGTAAAGATACGTTCAATTATAATTATTTCTGAACGATTGATTGTATTGCTTTCTGAAATGGCATTGTTTACTGAATGAATGTTTGTCCTATTTTTGAATTGTATTCGTGGCATCTATAGCAACTTACTGTTACTGTACTGTTACGGCTACTGTTACAGAGATCTCTGTCAGTTCCAATATTTGGAACTACCACTGTTTACTGTTATGATGGCCATCAACTAACTGTTCGGTCTGTTAAGACCTACTGTACTGTTTTGCTATTGGATGTACCACATATGACTACTATGGTTTCTAAATAACTGTTATGGCATGAAATATGAGCCACTAATTGAATAACTGATCTACAGATGCAATTGACTGTTTTAATTATTGAAAGGACATTCATTTTTAACCCCTTTACGCATTTGTTATTCACTGGGCTTTAGCTCACTGTTTATATTTATATGTAGGTGTCCAGGCATAGGACCGATGCTAGGAGCGTCAAGTTAAGCTCTCGTTTTGTCGAGCCAACCATTGTGCCTCACTTCGAGGTTCCGAGTGCGTTCAAGCTAAGGCTGTTTTGGGGTGTTTCAGTTTCACCCTTTGTCTCTATTTTGCATTGACTAAATAAGACTTGACTATACAGTTATGATGAAGGGATTTGGTCCCTAACCTAGATGTTTGTGTATATGACGTATGTATATATGTTTTGGTTATGAATGTGGCTTGTTCATAAAAGTCTTTTTGCATTCAGATTGTCACAGCTCATTGGACATCTTTTATTTACTGTTTGGCTTCCGCCTGCCCCTTACTCTGTATTACTGTCATTGTTGTTAAGTAGGCCTTTGGTAACCACGGATTACTGGCCGGTTGCGATGCTAAACCCATAAGGGCGGGTTTGGGTCGTGATAATCACCTTTATTTTTCGATAAATAAAGACTGATGTCTACAGGTGTTCTAGCTACATTCAAATCATCTTTGATAAATTTATCAAGAATTTTCTCAATATAATGAGATTGAGATAATGCATATCCATCAGATGTTTTAGTAATTTTCATTCCTAATATAACATCTGCGAGCCCCATATCCTTCATATCAAATCTTTTGTTAAGCATTTGCTTAGTTGATTTGATCATGTTTTGACTGCTTCCAATGATAAGCATGTCATCTATACAAAGACAAACTATGACATATCATTGGTCAGTGTTTTTAATATAGACGCATTTGTCATATTCATTTATCTTAAACTCATTAGTAAGCATTGCATGATCAAATTTTTCATACCATTGCTTAGGTGCTTGTTTTAATCCATAAAGGGATTTTACAAGCCGACAAATTTTCTTTTCTTGCCCCGATACTACAAACCCTTCAGGTTGCTCCATATAGATCTCTTCATTTAGATCACCGTTTAAGAAAGCTGTCTTAACATCCATTTGATGTATTTCTATTTTAAACAACGCTGCTATAGCAATAAGCATGCGAATGGATGTTATTTTTGTCACAGGGAAATATGTGTCAAAATAGTCCAGACTTTCCTTTTGTCTGTAACCTTTAACTACAAGTCTTGCTTTATACTTGTCAATTGAACCATCTGCTTTTATTTTTCTCTTGAATATCCATTTATATCCAAGAGGTTTAGAACCTGGTGGAAGATCTACCAATTCCCAAGTATGATTTTGCATAATGGATTCAATTTCATTATTAACAGCCTTTTTCCACAAAGGTGTTTCAAGACCTGTTATTGCTGCCTTAAAGTTTTAAGGTTCATTTTCTACCAGGTATGTTAGGAAATCTAGACCAAAGGATTTTGATGTTCTCGCTCTCTTTCTTCGTCTTGGTTCATTATTAGTTAAATCCTGTTGGTTGAGACCATTACTAGTCTCTTGTGTTTGATTGTCATTAGTCTCTTGACTTTGTGTACAATCATAAGTTTTTTTCTGTGAACTTAATTCTTGTCCTTTCTTGTAAGGAAAGACATGTTCAAAAAACACAACATTCATTGATTCTATAATTGTGTTCACATTTATATAAGGTATTTTTTATTTATAAGTCAGAAACCGATATGCACTACTATTCTGAGCATAACCAATAAACACACAATCTACTGTTTTTGGTCCAATCTTAGTCTTTTTAGGAACAGGAACTTCAACTTTTACCAAACACCCCCACACTTTTAAGTATTTGTAGGAAGGTGGTCGACCTTTCCACAATTCATAAAGAGTGCTGTTGGTTTTCTTGTGGGGTATTTTGTTAAGAACATAATTAGCAGACAATATTGCTTCCCCCCACAAGTTATGAGGTAAGCCTGAACTTAGTAACATGGCATTCATTATTTCTTTTAGGGTTTTATTCTTTCTTTCAGCAATTTCATTTTGCTGAGGAGAATAGGGTGCTGTAGTTTGGTGAATAATGCCATGTTATGCACAAAATTCATTTAATGGTGCATCATATTCACCACTCCTATCACTTCTAACTATTTTAATGATTTTACCAAGTTGATTTTCAACTTCTGTTTTGTAGAGTTTACACATTTCTAAGGCTTCATCTTTACTTCTAAATAAATAAACATAACAATATCTTGTGCAATCATCGATAAATGTTATGAAATACTTTTTTCCTCCTCTAGTTGGAACAAATTTAAGATCACATACATCTGTATGAATTAATTCTAAAGGTTCGGTTTTTCTTTCAACCGATTTAAATAGAGCCTTAGTTAGTTTCGCTTCTATACAAACTTCACATTTATGATTAGGATTAATTTCAAACTTTAGTATATAATCTAAATCAATTATCTACGCAAAGCATCAAAATTCACATGTCCTAATCTACCATGTCATAAATTCAACTCAAGAATATAAGCAAAAGATGTGTTATTCTTATTTTGCTTATATTCTTATTCATAGCAACTTTCGGTACAACTGTCATTACATTTAATTTGAAGAGACCATCACTCATGTATCCCTTACCAACATACATACCATTCTTTGATAATACACATTTATCAGATTCAAATACAATCCTAAAACCATTTTTACTTAACAAAGAGCCCGAAACCAAATTCTTCTGGATGTCAGGTACATGTAGTACGTTGTTGAGGGTCAGTTCTTTCCCTGATGTTATCTTCAAGATCACCTTTCCTTGTCCAGTCACAGTAGAAGTAGAAGAATTTCTCATGAAAAGTTGTTCACCATTTGCAGCCTCATTTTAGGTAGTGAACATTTTTTTGTCCGCACATATATGACGAGTTGCTCCAGTGTCAATCCACCACTCTTTGGGATTTCCAACCAAGTTAGCCTCAGACACCACAGCAGTGAGGTTGATGTCGTTTACCTTGTCAGAGATGTAATCTAATTCTGTCACATTGGCTTGATTCGTGGTTTTCTTGCTTGTACTTTCACGATCCTTCTTAGGGCAGCGACAATAAGAAGCTCGATGTTCAGTCTTGCCACAGTTATAACATTTTCCTTTGAACTTCTTGTTGCCATTGTTGTCGCCTTGTTTAGGACCATCTCCAGTAAACTTTCTCTTTTTGTTATATGGTTTGTGAACTTGTTCAACCACATTAGCCTTAGACTCAATGGGAATTTTCTCATTCCTCTTTTCAGCCTTTCGGTTATTTTCCTCAATTCTCAATCTTACAATCAATTCATCCATGGTTATCTCCTTGCGTTTATGTTTTAAATAATTTTTGAAATCTTTCCAAGCCGGTGGTAACTTTTCCACTAGAGCAGCGACTTGGAAAGACTCACTAAGAGACATACTTTCTGAATGAATATCGTGCAAAATTATTTGAAAATTTTGAACTTGAGAAATTACCGTTTGGGAGTCTACCATAACAAACTCCAGAAATTTACCGACAACAAATTTCTTCGTGCCGGCATCCTCTGTCTTGTATTTTTTCTCTAAAGAATCTCATAATTATTTTGTTGACTTTAGAGAACTGAAAACATTATACAGCATATTGTCAAAGCCATTGAGGATGTAGTTTCTGCATAGGAAATATGAATGTTTCCAAGCATCTACAGCAGCAACAACTTGCCGATCACTTTCACCCTCTTTAAGTGCTGGAGCCTCTTCATACAGAAACCGGGCCAAATTTAGAATTGTAAGATAGAATAACATCTTCTGCTGCCATCATTTAAACTCAGTACCGTTAAATTTTTTCGATTTTTCTCCGTGATTTATTGGTACATGAACATGGTTCTGGATATGGACCGGTGTTGGTGTAACAATTGGAGTACCACTTCCAGTTGCAGTTTTAGTTGCAGTATCCATAATATCTGATTACAAAAATTAGAAAAACAAACTACAAATTATTTTTCTAGTTACTAAAACCAGAAAATAAATTATAACACAAAATAATTTTATTTTCCTTGTTACCAAAACCAGAAAAATAAAATACTACAATAATTTTTTGTAACACCAAATAATATTCTGTAATTGTTAATGACACCAGTATATTACTACTAGTTGTCAAAGAAAATAGACAGTATATTACTACTATTTGTCAAATAGTTTATAAATACTATTTGTATTTTCCAACCAGAATATCACTTTGTGAAACACAGAAAATTAAAGACAATAAAGATAAAAAATTATACTTTGTCTTAAGATTGTAGGACAATCTTTACTGTATTTAAATAAATTAAATTCTGTTGTGTACTTAATAACAACGAGAATATAAAATAAATAAAAGAAAGGAGAGAATGTTTGATTACAAAAATCAAACTAGAAATAAAAATTAAATAAACAAAAACAGATTTTATTTTGTTACTAAAACAAAATTAAAATCTGATTTAAATAAACAAATAAAACAGAAAATAAATTAAACAACTTACTTGATTAATTTCTTCGAATAATAATCTGATCAAGTCCAGTGTTCGACACTGTGTCCTTAAGACAGATTCGTCCTCTGCACGGTACTTTCAGAATGTAGATGTCTATCTCCCAGGATGAAATGATCAATAACAAATAAATGCAACACTACAATTTATTTGTTCAACAAACACACTTAGGCCATGTTTGATTCCACAAGACTAATAGTGAAGTATTAATAATCCAATCAAATTAATGTGGTATTCACAATCCCACCCCTTCCCCATTACTAATAATCCTACAAATTTGTTGGATTAATTATCCGTTGGATTGATAATCCTAAAAAAAAATGCCAAAACAAACATAGGATAATTGGGCCTGCGGATTAATAATCCCAATCCCATGCTCTAATCCTTCCAATCAAACATGCCATTAGTGTATACACTCTTTCTCACAGAAAAATAATAGAATAAAAGCAGCAAAATGCAGAGATGAAAATTACAGCAAGGATGGACGAAAAACTGGAGTAATAATCCAAATGAGGGACTAGTCTATTTATAGAGATGAAGTGGTGGCTTGGTGACTGCTAATTTTGAATTAAATAGGTACAGTACCTGTTCAATTTAAATTAAACAAATAGACACTGTTTGGTTTGAATTTCAACCAATTCAAAAAACCTGTTTTGGGTGGATTTGAATTTGAACAGAAAAAATTCGGTTTAGACGGATTAGGATCTGTCTGTGAAGAGGTGCAACAATTTTGAATTCAAAAATTGAAATTTAAATCTGGACATAAATTCGGAATGAATTTTTTGGACAAATTTTATTTCAAAAAATAAAATTTAAATTCAAATGTTTTTGGCCCAAAAATATTAGTATTGGGCCGAACAAGCCTAACCACGCACCTACGCCCAGCTTGCCGGGACGGACAGCGCACGTGTAGTGATTTTTGGGTCCAATGGGTTTAGCTCATTTTGCCCATAACCTCCCTTTCTACAAAACTTGGGTAGCCTTTGGGGCACACCCCAAGTTCCAATCTCATGTCTTATAAACCCACTCAAAATTTCTCACCAAATCAATGTGGGACAAACGATTTTTCAATCTTTAAGGATTTTTCACCAAAACTCCATTTTCATGGAGCACACTTTGGCTTCAATTTCTCATTCACTCGATAATGGTTTTGAGCAACTAAATATACAATGTGAATCACAACGCGACATATAACGCGTTACCACTTTGACCTGCGAAAATTGACGCACGGGGCCCACTTAAAAAATAGACCAGACTTAGGAAAAAATTCTAGTTTTACCCAGAATTTTTCCAACCATTTCTAACATATTTTCTGTGAGAAAATTTATTGAGAGTTTGAGCCAAATTATAATAACGTTTTCTATCCCTTATTCATATTGTTCTTGTAAAAAGAGAGTTTTTGTAAGCGATTTTTTTGGGATAAAATCACTTGAGTTAGGTGTAACTGGACACCAGATTCAAAACTAGTGGGGATATTTTTGTGAGTGATTTTTGAGATAAAATTACTTGGTTAGGTGTGACTAGACACTGAATTCTAAACTAGTTGGAGTAATAGGGATTGGTCACTTGTTGTAAACGTTCACTAAGCACCCGTGAAGCTAGTGGTGCAATTACTATTTGAAAAATAGTGAAGAAATTCCCGAAGAGGATACTTGGGGAGTGGACATAGGCCTGGAGTGCCGAACCACTATAAATCGCTGTGTATGATTTCTCTTCCCTTTGCTCATTTTATTTCATTACTTTATTTTATATTTTCGAGCATATTTATTTATTTATTATTTTGGTTAATTTTTAATTTGACAATTTATTTAGAAACCCAATTCACCCCCTCTTGGGTTACCTACCTGAGATAACAAGTTTGATTGCATGGTTGGTTAGATTTTACATGAATGGTGGTGTTTGGTAATAATGTAATAAATGGAGTGAATAGACAAAAATGTAAAACAATGGTGGAAATAAAAATGAAAAATTCTATTTATATATAAAAATTTATACAAAAAATATCATAAAAATGATGTGATAGTAATATTGTTGTAAATATAAATCATCTCTATGTGAGTGTTTTGTTTTAAAGTGAAAGGTCATCATTAAATTATATCATTATGTTTGAAAATTCTATATAAAATTTATATTTGTATATCATTACTCAATAAGAGTATGTTCAACTATAATTTAATGATGAAAAGTTGTAGAGTGTAATCTTGATAATAAGAAGAATAAATGGTAGGAAAAAGAGCAAGATGGTCATTAAAAAAAATTTAAGACATAACATCAGCAATTTTTATTTAGTTCTTAACATCCACTTAACGGGAGGGGGTAATTTGTAATAAGATTGCAAACATTAGGGAAGAGAATGTAATTTTCATAATGTACGGGGGGAAACTGTATTAAATATAAACCTCAAGGAATGTAAGTGTAATTTACCCATAAAAGATCTTAGCCAAAAATAGTGATCGAGTTATAGATAGAAGTGTAAAAATTGCCTGTGACCTGTGGGCAGCCCGAAGCCCTCTCACGGCTTGTGGATGGGCCCGACCCGTTTGCGCTTGGGCCTGAGCCTAGCCTGAGGCCCTGACCCCAGGGCAAGGCCTGGGCTATCATTTTAAAGCATGCTCTTACCCATCGGCCCGCGTAAGACCCAACCTGAGGACCAGCTTGCCCGAGGCCCAGCTTCTTTTTTAGTGGAAAATAATAAAATTTTGATAGAAAAAAAAAAAAAATTTGTTCAAGCCCGCCCCAAGCCCAAGCCTAGGCCCAAACTCAGGCCCACCGGGCCGAATACCCCTGGGCTTGAGCCTAGGTCGTGGCCTAATTTTTTGGCCTGTGGGCCGGTCTGGCCAGGCCCGAATTTTAGCAGGAGTCCGCGAAGGGCGACATGGGCTGGGTCAGGCCAAATTTATACGCCTGGTTATAGATGTATTCAATTTTGGGATTAGCTTTCTCCAGTCCCAAATTGGAGTGGAGAGGTACTATTAAGTCCATTGGGCCTATTTTTGGCCCATTTCAATAATCTAAACCGTTCATATTTTAAATTCGTCGAGTACATCATTCTTGCAAAAAATAAGTTGATCGAATAACAAAACCCATATCAATTTTGTAGGAACCATTTATTTTCTCATTGTTCATTTTATTCATACAAAACTGATTAGAATAATTTTGTATGAATCGTTTATTTTCTCACTGTTCATTTTTTTCATACAAAACTGATCGGAACATGTGGTTTCCATTATCTAATTGATTTGATTTTTCGCAAGGATAATATATTTAACGAATTCTAATATAAGAACGGTTCGAATTTTCAAAACAGAACCCAAAAATAAGTCCAATAAACCGAACTAGACAGTCCAGACGGGAGACCGTCCAGGCCTTCAATTTTACTTAATGACAAGATAAACATAATCCCAAAATGAAAATCCAATTTTAAATTAGAACTAAATCTTTTAAAACTGGGGTCAACGACAAGAATTTTGCATCTTTTCCAAATGCCTTGGCTCTGTGGCTTTGGTTGTATCAACGAACAAAGCAAAAGAATCAAAAAATTGGGGAATGGAATTTGACAGAGTCCATAATTCTTTAGGCTTATCTCATGTTAGGAATCAATTCACCTCTTGATGTTTCTATTCAATGCGAGAACTCTTACAAAATTATTAGATATTCTTAAATTATTATGTGAGATTATTTAGTAATATTCTATGCCGTAACATATATTAAACATATTATTTTTTTATATCCTAACTATTTAATAAAAGTGAGTTAGCATATTAATCTCGTAAAATTTTACATTACGCGATTAGTTTTAAAAACTGCATAATCGACGTTACATAATTTTTCGGGATTATTGAATAATTATCTCTTTAAGGTCATGTTTGTTTAGGTGGACATGAGCTTCGGATTGGATTAATAATCCAATAAAATTATTAATCCGATGTTTGGTTAAACAATTAAAGTACGGACTAATTATTTTAAACTTACTATTAGTTAAGATAGGATAGATAATCCAACGAATTCGTAGTCGTAGGACTATTAGTCATGGGAATGTTAATCCAGTCCGTCCAAACAAACATGAGCTAAAAGTTTTACACTTGTATCCATGTTCCAAAAGGCACCTGTTTAGTTTAAGAGAATTCACAGCATGTCAAGCTATGGTAAAATTCTTCACTTTGTAGGGCAAAGAGAGATCCAAAGAAGAGGATAATAGACCTAAAAAAAATCTAGTCACATAATAAGTATAATAATTATATCAAATGATTCAACCTTTATAGAATTAAGAGCTCGTTTTTGTTTTGATTAAAGAGAAAAAAAGTGAACGAGTTTAATATTATTTTTGTTCCATTACTAGGATAGAAAGAAAAGAAAAGACAATAAAAGGTTTATTATTTCTCATTGATAAATTCAAATTTTAATACCTCTATAAATAGTTTAAGAAATTTCTTTTAGATAGTATTTGAATTTTGAAATATTTCAGAGATTTATAGATGGCAGATAAAAATGAATGAAGTATATTTTTCACAAGTCCTTTCTATTTGCTTTTCTTCTTCATAAATTAACTCCATATAATGATTTAACTATCGCAAAAAGTGACACTAGTAGTCCCTTCTTATCTATAAATTTTATCATTTTTCGAGAGAAATTTAATCTGTAAGAAAATTTGAATAAAATTAAAGGATTTTAACTAACTGAATTTATTCTAATTTCTGTCTAAAATTTCGTTGTCCAAATAGCATTTATTTTTTTAGACACTATTTTTTTTTTTTTACTTTTAGTCTCCTACAAAAGGAGTAGAAAAAGTCAAACCTGGAGTATGAATAACAGTACTCTGGAAATATGAAATAATTTCTTAACTTTTTAATAATTATTTTAGATTATTTAACAAATTATTGCTATAAAACTATTTGGCCGTATACAAATGTAGGTCTCCAAATAAAAATAAAAATAAAAAATAAAATAAAATAATAATAAATAAATCTCTTAGCCAATATACTGTAATGTAATGTTAACAATATCTTTTCTTATAGACCATGAAATTGGACTGTTTGACTTTTTTATTAAAAAAAATAAAAAATCACTAACAACTCTCTTCTAAAGTTGTCATCAATGGGCACCACTAGTCTACTATCAAGACTCAACATATTTGGTTTAATTAAATACGCTTTTGCTTTCACTAGTTACACCTTTAATGAATAAATGGTCTTTTAATGGTTCTATTTAGGGGTGTGCGCGGTGCGGGTTGGTGCGGTTTGAGAGAAAAATAGAAATCGTATGGCGGGTGGCGGATTGATAAAAGTGTCACTAGAATTTTCCATTTTCCTTATCAAAAACCGGCGGTTCGGTTGGCAAATAATGGCGGATTTGCCTTGGCGGTTCGAGCAGATTGGCGGTTTATAAAAAATATAATTCAAATTACAAAACTTAAATCAAAGAGTAAAAAAAAGACAAGAGATACCGTGATGTTAAGCATCTTGCGAATCTTTCTTCTGATGCAGCAAGTGTAGCAACAACATGATAATATCAACGACTATGCCATCAGTTCATTACAAGCATCTGTGGAAGCTACAATGATCAAATACAATACATAAAATTTTTCTCGAGCAGTAATGTAATACTATATTCTAAGGTATAGAACAATAAGCAAACTTAAGTAAAAAAGAATTTTTTGAATCTTATAAAACATGATTTAATAGCGGTGCGGGTCGGTGTGGTTTGGAAGAAAAATAGAAACCGGCGGATTGATAAAAGTGTCACTAGAATTTGCCATTTTTCTTACCAAAAGCAGTGGTTCGATTGGCAAATAATAATGAATTTGCCTTGGCGGTGCGGTTCGATACGGTTTTAGCGATTTCGGCGGTATTATGCACACCCCTAGTTCTATTAATGACTATACAATAAGTTACCAATAAAAACAAAATAAAAAATTGACCAAAAAAAAACAGACACCACTTCATTGACTTAAACTTGAGATCTTTGTATCAAAAAAAAAAAAAAAAAAAAATTGAGATCTCACCTCATCCGTACCTAAGTGTCTCCGCTCATGAGACCACTTGGACTATCGCTTGGGTATAAAAAATAAATAAATAAAACTTCGAGTTTAACAATCGAATTGACAAAATGATTGTATTTGAGGGACAAAGTATAATTTGCCAAACAAATAGAGGAAAAAAGATATTAAGCTATAGTAGGCCAAATGTGAGAGCAGGTAAAACATGAAGGCTGCATACACATCTAAAGCACTATTTGATAAGCATCTTGAAAGCACTTTTCATACATTTGAAAGCAATAGTCAATGCATACTATTACCTCTAAAAATTTTATAAAAAAATGCTAATGAAGGCATTGCAGAAAATATAATGAACCCACCAAGACACATCCTCATGCTGGCAGCGTTACACAGAATGACCACCACCACCACCCACTCACTACCACCTACCACCCACCACCTACCCATCCACCAACCACCACCACCACCACTCGCCACCTACCTGCCACCACCCGCCATCCGCCACCCACCTGCCACCCACCACCCACCACCCGCCACCACCACCACCACCCACTCGCTTCCACCCATCACCCGCCACCGTCACCTACCCACCTACCATCACCATCCACCACCCATTACCCACCCGCCACCACCCACCACCACCGGTCATCCGCCACCCACCTGCCATCACCGCCACCCACCACCTGCCACCACCACCACCACCACCCACTCGCTACCACCCACCACCCGCCACCGTCACCCACTCGCCTGCCACCACCACCCGCCACCACCACCCATCCTCCACCACCCGCCATCTGCCACCCACCACCACCCACTCGCTACCACCCGCCACCCGCCATCGTCATCCACCTACCACCACCACCCACCCGCCACCCATCGTCACTACCCACCGTCACCACCTGCCACCACCGTCTTCCGCCGCCACTTGCCATTTCTCACTCTTTTTTATATTTTTAAATTTTTTTAAACATTTTGTTAATTACCAAATGCGTTTATAGTTTATGTTTTTCTAAAAATAAACAAAAACCAGTTTATAAAATTTTTGTAAATATAAACTGAAAACGTAAACGTTACCAAACACACCATAACTATCCTAACACACTTTAGTAGGAGGTCAAGGGTTCAAGTCTTGTCACCAACAAGACTCCCCTTCTCCCAGGCTACGGCCTCCAATGTACCAATAAAAAATGAGTGTGTGCGTGTTTTCCCTTGACAACATGAAGGATCAACCAGATGTAGCCGCCACCTATGTTACATGGACTTTTCAAAATAAATCAACTACGCATGTCGGACACCCAAATCTTGGATAAGGGTGTGGAATATGTGTCCGATACTTTTCATTAGACATTTTTTATTAACACTATCATTATATGTATATATATTACTATATAATTGCTAGAAAATGTGTAAAATACCTTTTTGACATTGTACATTACGTATAACATCATTTTATCTCACATGATAGATTAATAATATAAAAATATGACCCTTTTTGCTGAATCTATATACCCTTAATTTGAGGTTTGATGGGGCTGACCTCTAGATATGTACCTGACACTCGTATCTAAGTCCATGTAGCATAGGTCACCGTGAAGTTTGATATCAACAAGGGAGAATTGAAGAAATAAATATAAAATTGAGCTATAACCTTGAGTTTTGATTATGAGAAACATATACTCACGTTTTGGACAAGGCAAGTACTTAAAGCAGTCGTTAATTTCCCTGAATTAAATAGCATGAAGAAAAAGAAAAAAAAGAGGTATAAAAAAGTGAGCAAAGGGGGGGGCAGGAGGAGGATAATGAAGGGATCACCAGTATAATACAATTGAACTGAAATGCAAATTGTAACTTTTCAAATGTGAGCTAAAAGCTTACAAGTTTCCTCCGGAGAAGCTTCTGAACAAGTTACTGATTTGATTAAAAAAATAAAAATTAAAGGAAAGGAAAGGAAGAAAATGAAAGAACAAGTGAAAAAAGAAAAGAAATGCTTGCAAATTCAATGAAGCCACAGGATAGAGAGAGAAATCTTACAGGGTTTCTTTACAAGAAGGCACATATTGCACGGAAAAGTTGTAGGTCTATTAGGCTGCATAAAATTATTTCAGTTGAATAATTCATGATAATAATAAAAAAATACAAAGGATTCATAGATCCCACACTCATTGTATATTGAGATATGACCCACAAGGAACGAAATTTCTATTTGTTTCCATCGAAACAGCTGAAACATTTCCATTTCCAAAAAGACTGAAACAAAACATTAGTGGAATAATGAAATTCTTGTGTTTCCATCAACACGCAAGCAAGACACACTAAATCACAGTACAATATACCAAAACAGTGAGTTTTGTTGACATAAATTTAGAATTTTTTATAATTTTTTTATAATTCTTTTATAATAAATATAAAAGGTTATATTTTACTGTATTAATAAATATTATTGCTAGCAATATAGTAATACTAATAATATTAATCCTATCTAAGTACATTTTTGGACCTTATTTTGTTGGGATCTTACACACTTTTTGTTAAAATCCACCTACTCTCCACCTACTTCACCCACTTAAACCTACTCCACTAAACCTAACACACTACACCACTACCACCTCACCTACTCCACTAAACCTAACCCACTACACCACTACCACCTCCACTTCACCTACTCCTTACCTACTACACACTCACCCTCTTCTATATATAGGAATCATGAATCATTGTAATAGACATCAATATATCAATCAATAATAATACATACAATTTATTCTCTCTCTTTCTCTATACATTATTTCTTACATGGTATCAGAGCTGGTTTAAAACCTAGTATTTTCGCTTCCCCGGCGGGCGGCAACCTCACCTTAGCCGCCCGCCGGACCTCAACCTATTCCGCTGATAAAATCAACAAAGATTTGTGCAACTGTAGTCATGTGTGAGGCTGATGGAGAAGAATTTTTCACCTCATATGACGAGACAGTCTGGAACTGGAAACACTGCAACATTCTGCTCTGGAATTCTGCAGCAGCTAGATTATAGCTTGGTTGAGTGCCAAGCTTTGGTTCTTCCACCCACTCTTGAACTTGCCCAGCAAAGTGTGAAGGTTCATGCTTGTGTTGGAGGGACTAGTGTGCGCGAAGATCAGCGCATTCTCTCCAGTGGGGTTCATGTTGTTGTTGGTACTCCTGGTCGTGTGTTTGACATGTTGCGGAGACAATCACTTCGCCCTGTTTACATCAAAATGTTTGTCTTGGATGAAGCTGATGAAATGCTGTCACGAGGTTTTTAAAAAATCAGATCTATGATATTTTCCAGTTGCTGCCACCCAAAATCCAGGTTGGGGTGTTCTCTGCCACAATGCCACCAGAGGCTCTTGAAATCACCAGGAAATTCATGAATAAGCCTGGAAAGAGAAAAAGCTCATGCTAGGATTTGCGAAGTGATTCGCTGCAGGAATTTTGGCTTTGGATGAAACCCTTACCATACTCCACTCATTCTCTCCAACTATTCTAACTTTTTATTTTTATTATTATTATTATATCAAATAATCAATGCACTCATGTTCCCCACTAACAGTGTCCACTTTTGACCCAAACCATTTTCAATCCATCATTTCTCCTTCACCTTTTACACCCCACTCACCGACTCTCTCTCCACTTTATCACATGGGTTTGTCCCTCTCTCTCCTCCATTTGATTTCAAAAATCACTTATTTTTATTTATTTTTTCCAAGTCACTTTTCCTCTTTTTTAAATACCCCACTTTATTTTGAAACAATCGCACTGATGTTTTTCATATAATCCATCTATAAATATTTTTTATCTATTTTCTTTCTCCTTTGTTTTCTTTCATTTTATTTTTATTTTTTCAACAAAACACTCCCAAAACAAAAACAAAAACAAAAAAAAAAAAAAACAACAACAACAACATTTTACAAACTTGTCATTTCTTCATGCCGGGGATCAACCCCGATCAGCATTTTACACCATAAAAAAAAAATAAAAATAAAAATAAAAAATAAAAATAAAAAAACACAAAACAAAACAAAACACAACCAACACAAATCGGAACAGTGGGATTTTTCTTCTCGCCTATTCCGCCGGTCTTTTCTTCTTGCCACCGTCTTGGGCGGCCCTTGCCGGTGTTGCCTCCGTGTTTCCCACTCCACTGGGCATGATCACTACTCCCTGCTCCTCCACTGCAGCATATGGCGGCCCTCCAAATCGGAACATAAAACTGGCCTTCCGCTTCAGCTCCTTGTTTTCCGCCTTTAGCACACTTATCTCTGCTCGCGCATCCTTATACATGCGTTGGAGCAGAGCCAGTTGGGCGTTTAACTGCTGCACCTCATTTGTCCTACTCTGCAGCCGGTTCGACAAATTTGTAACCGCAGTCATGGTTTCCACACATGACTTCAAGGTATACTGATTGGCCTCCACATCCGACTGCACTGCCATTTTTTGCTCCACCGACCGCATCGGAAAGTTCAACGGAGCAAAACCCGAGGTGTTTGGTTGAGGTTCACTGGCCACCGCACCAGTTATTTCTCTTGTGGACTCGTTCAGTTCTGGAAAGAGCGTGAGCAGACCACGGGAAGAGGAGGCCATGTTCTGGGTAGCTGGACGGGAAGAAGAGGCCATGTTGCTGAGTGTTTCAGAGACGGGTTGGTTACAGAGTATTACAGAGTTTCTTTCTCAGCAAAGGAAGAGTTGTTTTCAGAGGATTTTCAGAAGTTTTTTTGTCTGCCTCAGCCTCAGCATCAACCTTGGTTAAATAGCGAGGCAGCCACGCGTATCGCGCGCCACTTGACGCCAGACGACAAACGGGCGCGCCAGTCAAGGCACTCACGTGCCTCGCCATCATGTCCGGCACATCTTTTTATGACTTGGGCTCGCCTTTTGATGGCACGCCTTTTTATGAATTGGGCACGCCTTTTGATGGCACGCCTTTTGAAAGATTGGGCACACCTTTTGAGGGTGCGACTTTTTAAGGGTCCGACAAGACTCTGTAAACTGTCCCGACATTGATTCCGGTTAGCTCCTTCAAGGGTCCGACAAGACTCTGTAAACTGTCCCGACATTGATTCCGGTTAGCTCCTTCATGGGTCCGACAAGACTCTGTAAAACTGTCCCGACATTGATTCCGGTTAGCTCCTTTAAGGGTCCGACAAGACTCTGTAAACTGTCCCGACATTGATTCCGGTTAGCTCCTTCATGGGTCCGACAAGACTCTGTAAACTGTCACAACAACTGTCACAACATTGTCTGCTACAACGGTCCGACATGACCCCATAAACTGTCTTCTACATCGGTCTGACACCGCCATCCAGTGTCCTCTACACCGTTATGACAACACCATACAGTGTCCTCTACATGGTTATGACACCCCCATACAGTGTCCTCTACAACGTTATGACACCACCATCCAGTGTCTTCACCAATGGTCTGACACGACCATACAGTGTCTCTTATCCTCTTTTATTTTTATGTATTTTCTTGTTTTGTTACTCTCTCCAAACTCAAGTTGGTTAGTTCCTATCCCCCTTGAGTTTGCGGGGGGCTGTTAAAATCCACCTACTCTCCACCTACTTCACCCACTTAAACCTACTCCACTAAACCTAACACACTACACCACTACCACCTCACCTACTCCACTAAACCTAACCCACTACACCACTACCACCTCCACTTCACCTACTCCTTACCTACTACACACTCACCCTCTTCTATATATAGGAATCATGAATCATTGTAATAGACATCAATATATCAATACAATTTATTCTCTCTCTTTCTCTATACATTATTTCTTACACTTTTATAATTATATACACTTGTGTTTGATAAAATTGAATACTCCCATTAAGCAAATTCCCCGTCAGATACCTAACCAATAAGCAATGTCATCTCACCATAGTTATGCAGTTACTTAGATTGCTACTTTTTGACAAATTTAATGCAGAATTAAAAGATAAAAGACACATGAGAAAAAGAAGAATATGTAAGTCCACTCAGCATCTGGTTTTCTCAAGAGCGGAAGTACAGAGTTAAGGAGTGGCGTGTCATATACATATGATATGAGTGGAACAATGGAAGGATGGGGTGAAGACCTCCATGCTCTTGGAACATGAAGCTGTGAACTTGAGAGGTATTCACCATTTAATATTGTTTCAATCTGAAAAATTTCAGATGTTGCACATTGCCATTTCAGTTGAACATTGAGAGCTAGGTTAACGAGTTCATAGGAGAGTAGTGAAGAATCTCTGCACACCCTTGAGGAGTAAGAGAGATAAATCATAGCACTACCCACTTAAAAACGCTCAAGTCTTTAACTACAGAAATCAACATTTGAGAGGTGCTCTGCAATATTCATTCCAAGCCACCTCACTATCATTTGTAACAGAGTACAGGTGTCTTAGTGAGCTTCATAGACACCTAGAGTTGAAACAGAAAATATGTTTCATATAGATTTCCTTTGTGAAGTGTACCACTGATTTGCCATTGCTCCGATGAGCAGTTGTGATGGAGCTCTGATTCTAGGAAGATTCAATAAAAAATAAACCCTTATTCAAGAGAAGGCTGACTTGAGGACAATTAGATTGTGGGGAATGAAGTTTAGCGGAGAAGTTGGCTTCGTGGTTTAGCTGAATTTGATTTAAGGTGAAGATTTTTATGAATTGTCTCAAATTCCAATTTGGCTGTATTTCCTTTTATGAATCATTCTTGTGTGTTGAGAACTCAATGTTCCTTGTGCAACAAGGAATTTGGTTTAAGACTACAAAAAGGGTCTAGTGTTAGGAAATTGAGTGCATCCAACTTTTTGGTCTGTTGAAGGGACGGAGAACACATTCTTGGGTTGGGGGGGGGGGGATAGGGTTAATTTTCTACATTCTCGTGGGTTTTTTTTTCTAGGTACCATCTCAAATCTGGAGTCTTGGCATGTGGGGCTTTTACTCTCGTTGTGTTTCATATTGGGTATAGTTTTCTTGAAAAACAATGTACACTATATAGTGGATGTTCTTAATCGTCTTCACCCATGGACATAGCCCTATTGTTGGATGCACTATAAGGGTTTGTGTTCATGTTTATTCTTTACATTCTATTTTCTTGTGTCTTCCATTGATTACTACAAACAGGTATCAATGCTTCAGCTGGCACAACACATACATAATTTGTGAATTCTAATCACATTCCTACCCTATCGGTGCAATTATAGAAGAGGGATTCTTTGCCAACATTGAAAGATAAATCATACAAATGAATGAGGAATGATTTCCATGCATAAGAAATTAGGACATCTTGTCATCCTAAATGTAATTGCTTACATGGTTTGCAAATATGTGGCTCCTTCAAAGTCAGGGCTATGTCCTTCCAACCTGTTGAAGCTTAGGTCCCTACCATAAAATAACAACTCAATTTTCAGAAAGCAAAGAACTTTAAGAGGTTGATCATAAGAAGAATTACATGAAGTAAAACACAAGAGGGTAAAGTGCATTTTGAGTCATAAAAAAATGATGAAAATGTCTGTCATTTACACAATGATGTTACTTATGTACAAAAATAATTTAGTCTTTTCGTTTAAGCCATTAACGGTACAGGTAGTACACATTAGTCCACAAACCATAGCGAGTTATGTGTTTATTTCTAAATGTCAGAGGGGTAAACTGCACTTGAAGTAAACTATAGGGAGATAAAGTGACATTTAACCTTCCATATATTCATTTTTATT
Organism: Camellia sinensis; assembly: GCF_055761805.1. Classification (NCBI taxonomy): domain Eukaryota; kingdom Viridiplantae; phylum Streptophyta; class Magnoliopsida; order Ericales; family Theaceae; genus Camellia; species Camellia sinensis. Next base: position 32,772,021 of record NC_138969.1, read on the forward strand.
TTTACTAATTTTAAGCCTCTTTTACTCGAGTACTTCTCTATAGATTTGTAATTTAGTGTTAATTCCTTTAGTTTCATCCATTAGAATAATATCATCTATGAACAACATATATCATGGGACACCATCCTGAATGTACTTAATTAATTCATCCATGAATAAGGCAAAGTTATCCCTTGACGCAGTCCTCAAATGATATAAAATTCACTAGTTTCTCTTGTAGTGATCTAATTGTAGTCACAACTTTATAATGCATGTCTTTTATCACATCCATATACATTTTGGTTACCTCCTTTTTCCCCAACGCCCACCATCATATTATATCTCAAGGTACCCGATCGTAACTTTCTCTGAGGCCTCGTTTGGCATGCGAGAGTTTTAGCCTAAAAGCCAAAAAGTTATTAAAAAAATCAAAAAGTCTATAACCTATACCAAAAAGTCAAAAATTCTCTTTTTTCTCTACTTTTTGCACATTTTTTCGTAAAAAATGAAAAAGTCATTCCAAACATACTAGTTTTTTTTACCTCATATTTTAGCCAAAAAGACAAAAAGTTACTAAAATAGCCTGTTCCCAAATGAGGCCTAAATTCGTAAAAATATATGTAGAATGAAAAAAAATTCAAATATTAATGACAATATTAATATTCCATTGCTTTACATGAAAATAGTTTCTTTCCAAAAGCAAGACATTTTATGTTCTATGAATTTTAATTATTTTCAAGATGGAACCTTTTACAAATGCAACCAACCCACTCACTCTGTTTTGTAATATGACATCGACTTGTTCTACTCTTCTTGAGTCATGTATTTGTTAGTGAAGATTTTCCAAAAACTATATCAATATGATGTATCAAGATTAATGTTAAAGGGTAAATTGTAGTTTATGATATTTTAGTCTTCGTTTTAATTTGGTTGTTACAGTTTCAATTACAACACATTAAACCAAAAATCTCAATTTCTATCAAATTGGTCCAACTGTTGCATACAATTAGGTACTCGGGTGGAAAAAGGTCATGTGACTTGCACATGGAAGTATAATAAAGTTCATTGACTATTTTATCCTTATTTGTATAAGATCCAATTCATTTATATGTCATTTAGGTTGACCAAATTTTGGCTTACACTCATTATCTCAAGTTTTAGATCAAACTACCTTTATTTTTAGTTTCCTTGGTACTTTAGTGTAAGGTTGTGGTCGTAAATTCGTAATTCTATCCATCAAATTTCTCATCTCTTTTCCTGCTTAAACAATATGCAAAACCACGATTCTCTTCCATGATGGCCAATAACCAGTTAATACACTGCAGCCATAATTATTGACTGCTTGTGATGGCAATAGATGATTAACTGGCCATGATGATGGTGGTGGATAATCAAGTTGTTGTATTGGGTTGGTATAAATTTTGTGGTTAGCTACATCAGATCCCCCTTTTCCCCTTCCATTCTTCAACCTTTCGTGTATAAGAATAACAATGGAAGCCATCCTTAGACTGCTATACTCTCTGGGCGATTCTAAATGCACCCCCTTTATTTCTATGCACAGTTCCAAATGTGCAGAGAGGTGTATAGAGAGGGTGGTGACAATTAATGTTTAATAGAAGGGGCTACAATTCTATCCTACTTCATCCAAGTAAGAAAATAGCAAAACCCATACACGTAACGCATGAAAAGGATCACAAATAAGCATATCAAACTATATGAAAATTAACCCTCTAAAAAAAAAAAAAAAAAAAAACTACATGGAAATTATGTTTAAAAAATTCTGTTTATACTACGTCTACAGTTTATACATATACATACCCCCTGAAAAGTCCACATTCATATTCTTACACATAAAATTTTGTATGTTCAGGTATGTCATCTCGATTTCATACAAAACACACAAACACACATACATCTATCTCAAAATAAGAAGTTGCTAGTAATAGTCCGGGATGTAGTAGTCTGTCATGAAATAAATATAGAATAAATCAAAAGAATTATGAGAACGTAGGACTTGCCAAATATAAGAAGAATAATAAGGGAGCAGGAGATTTACAGTAGTGTTAAAGACAAATTTGCTAGATAGACTGAGATTGGTCCGGATATGTTGCAGTTCCTTAACGTCCTGCAAAGAAAACCAAATTTATGCAAGTAATGTTGCTGAAGAGGTCAAGATTAGCCTACTTTATATCATTTTTTTCAATCCTTGGTATGACTCACAATTTTGTCGAGGCTTTCATGTTTTCTAGATGTGGAAATTCTGAAGCCCCTCCATTCAAGTCTGTAATCCTTCTGCTCAGAGATCCCATTAAAAATACTTGCCTTTGGAAATATCTATCTTGATTTAAAAAGCTTAAAAGCATAGTACCAAAATTACTTATTCCAAGAAATATGACCACAAAAATCTGAACTTACATTTCAGTTAAATTATGCAAGAGAGAAATGCCAGAAGGTATAGGCCCTTCAAACCCACTTGCTTCAAGCTCTCTGTCATGATAGATATCGAATGCATTAAAATTGCACTAGAAATTTTTATCTTTTCACATGTTATTGAATGCTTAAAAAGAAGAAACACTTATAGTATTCCAAGTTGTTTGCAACTCTGGAAACTGGGTAACTTTCCATTGAAATTGTTACTGCTCAACCTACTGCTTTTACCCAAAGTTGAAAACAAAGAAAAGATTGAAAACAACTTAAAACAGTGGCACGACACAAATTTATAATTATGATACTGCCAAGATTACTAATGAACTTACAGTTCTCTCAAATTTATCAGATTACTGAACTCCTTTGGCAGCTCCCCAGTGAGATTGTTAAGAGTTAAAATTGCTACAGTGCCCAAAGGGGGTAACCAACATAAACATATAAATTTGTGATGAATTGCACAATTTGTTGAAAATCTAGGGTTGCATAAAGATATATGAATTATATTGAAGACGTGATGTAGGACAGGACTCACAGATACACTAACGCTGTGTTTGGTTGGAGGATTTGGGGAGGGATTTGGAAAGGGAAAGGGAAAAAGTGTGTGAAACTATGTAAAATGTAGGCATTTTTTTTTCACATTTCACCTACCTTTTCCATTTCTCTCTTCAAATTCCTCTTCAAATTCCTCAACCAAACACAGCATAAGTGGACCAAATTCCCGAGCTCTGCTGGAACAGTTCCATCAAACATGTTGCTTTCGAAGCTCCTGAAAATTGAACTTCTTTCAAAATTACAATACAAGTTTATCATGTAAGCATTGAAAATTTGTTCTTTTCCAACGTTCATAGTTCCTATCCACATGCGCGCGCGCGCGCGCGCGAGAGAGAGAGAGAGAGAGAGAGAGAGAGAGAGAGAGAGAATACACATAGGTGAGACTGGTAATCCTTCCGAAAAACTTTGGAATTGTTCCTGATATGCGATTTATAGAAAGAGACCTACAGAAGCTTCACTTCATTAATTTTAGGAAGCTGAGGGTGTATAGTACATTTGCTAAACTAACAGAGAAGTGCATATATTGCTCACATTAATTCCAACTTGGTAGAAGCCCATTCACGGGGAAGAGGACCACTGAGATAGTTGCGAGATAAATCACTGTACACAATAGATAGCACTTTGAACATGATGGAATCATAAAAACTAGTTAACAGATATGAAGAACAAACATAAATTTGGAACTTGGAAGCTCTTCCCACATAATTTTAAGGTAGGGTAACTTCACTATCGATCGTGGTAGGACACCAGAAAGATCCTGCCCTTTGAGAATTCTGTTACAAGGAAACAGAAAGAATTGGATTCAGATTTTGGTTTAGGATACTTTCCAGTATGTAAATGTTACATTCAACCCTTGTAAATGAAGTAGATAAATTCTTCCAGCAATCAATTATTCATTATTGAATTAGAGATTTGTATACTATATACAAGATAGAAAGAGTCATCACCAAGAAAACAAACAATTACAAAATGCAACAATGGATAACAGTTAACAACAAATAATTAAAAGCACAAACCATGAAAAACTCCAAGTAATAAGTGTACACACAGAGCCAATGCAAGAGTTTAGAAATGCTAATGTTCAAAACATCTGTGTGAGGCATCCATATACATATGTAATTAGGTATGTAAATTGGCAGTATGTGCCATGTATGAGTTCAAAATTGAAATGAAAGCCACCTCATGTTCCTACATACCAATTAACTGCAATGTAATAATAAGTCGATGGAGTAGCTGTCTAACTACCAAGGTATTGTCAATCACATAGTGTGAATTTTGCCTTCCCCTTAAATTTGAATGCACCTATTAAACATTTTAGTATTTGAAGTGAAGGTTTACTCAGCTGAAATGAGGTCACCTAATGAAGAATAGAAAACTTACTGATGGAGAGGAAGACATATTTTAGGAGCAAGAGGTGCCAATTGACAGCGTAGTAGGAGATTTAGTTTTAGGATTTGTTTCCATTTGATTTATTTCTCATTTTTCTTTAATTTCCTTATTTGGTTACGGTTATGGAATATATATATATATATGGGATTGTGTAAGGAAGATACTCCCTTTGATTGAATTAACATTGATTGAGTTGAGAGAATTGCAGGAACCCTAGAGTGGTTCTTTGTTTACTGTTCCATCACGTACCCTTATTCAAAATTTTGAAATTTCATTTGTATATTGGCTACAATTTGTTCTTGTCACTTTGCAAGCTCAAGATGTTAGATTTCCACCTTGAAATACTATGAATACTATTAGCAGTCATTCCAGTTCTATGGAACATCAAAGGAAAATGCTATAGATCCCAAATAATCTATCAAATTTTCTACCAAACATCTCACATGGGTGTGGGACCCAAACAAACACACATGTGTATGGGTTCCACACCTATGTGAGAGGTTTGGTAGAAGATTTAGTAGATTATTTGGGGTCCCTAACATAACTCAACATCAAAATATACCCTTGATTTTCCCAACCAGCCTTGCAAATTAGCAATTAGCAATATAATATGAATATATTTTCATGGAAACCATGAAGAGTGCATGGCATAAATAAAAAGTGACAGACCAATAGCGAGCTAGGAACAATAACATAGTTTAAACAATCCAAAAAACAAACATGCATAATTGATAACATTAGAGGAAAAAAATTCTTCACTACACAAGTATAACTTCTCATTTTGCTTGAAGAACACCTGAAAAGAACTTCCATTATGCTAGACACTATGGTAATAGAGTAGCTCACATTATAATTATGGGCTGGTCCCCATGTGAAGGATTTGGACATTTTGATTAAAGTCTCTTTCTACTGCCTACCTCTACACTTTGAAAGATTATAAGCTTGTGACTTCATTGAAAAAACTGTCAAATGAGAGAGCACAGCCCAATGCACGAGGCTCCCACCACTGCAGGGTCTGGAAAGGGTTAAATGTACACAGGCTGCAAGCTTACCCTACATACGAGAGGCTGTTTCCGTATTTCAAATCCATGACACTAGAGTCACAATGGAGCGTCAAGGCCTACCATTAAATAACTAACAATAACAAATAATTAGGCAAATATATAATACTCCATATAGCAAAACCCATGCGCCTGCATATATGACCAACATATAGGGACATTCGACAAGATATTAAGCCCCAAAAGTAATATGTAGTAGGTAAAAACAGCAGTAAAACTGGGAATGGTATTCTTGCTATTCTGGTGGATAAAAAGCGAAGTGATGCAAAAAATGTCAACCATGTTGCTGTAGTGTGTCATCTAAATTGGGATCACATCACACAGTGGATATGACCTCTTTTTATTGTCTACAGTTTATCCAAAGTAGAATTTGGATTTTTAACTGTCATAAAAAAAGTTTTAACACATTAGTATTCAAACATCATAGCCAATCACAAATAAAATCTTCAGGGAAAAATGCACTTGAATAATAAGTAAAGATGTATATTTAAAAACAGAAAAAAGGAGGAGCATACATGGCACTGATGTGACATTCATCAGCAGAAGAGCAGTTGCAGCTGACAGTACTGTTATGTATGCGTGTGGGGACTATTGGTGTGTACCAGTTGAAGTTTTCATCACAATGGTTCAGACTCAAATTATATAACATGGAGACCCAATTGTTCAGCTATTTCACTAAGAGCTGCCACTGCAGAAATCAAAACCATGTTGGCTTTTAAAGCAGTAAGAGATAACATGGAGAAATATCTACGTATGAACATTAAGTACGGTTGGACATCTTAATATTTACAAATTGAGCTGAAAATCAAGTTCATGCATATGTAAAGAAGGCGAACTTTGTTTAATGGACAAATTAGTTATACATGATAAATAGTCATATATGGAACATTTTGATGAGATCATTATGTTAGATCACTACTAGTCCCAAAAGTTTAAACTGTTAGAAAATGGACCCAAATATGTACATCAAGCTATCTAACACCCTCTCTAACATGGAGAGACAAACAGACAAACAAACATAGTTCAAGCAAACATACCAAATGGGAAACCAAATGCAAACAAACAGACTTGAACCCAAAACCTCCCAGTAACTAAAGCTCTGATTAGTTTGATACTATAAGCCTTGTTTGGCAAAGGCTAAAATAGCCAATTTTAGGCTAAAATTCATAAAAAGACAAAACAAACTAAAATAGCCAATAAGATAAAATGGCACATCAAATCCATAATCATTTTACTTTTTTTTCTCACAAACATCACATCCAATTACAAAAAAAAATCCAACCATCTTCCCAAACACAAAAATTTTAACCTATTAAAATAGCTCTACTAAAATAGCCAACTTGCCAAACAAGGATCACTACAAGAATTAACACTTTTGCCGACCAAAAAATTGGTCGCTAAAAGCCCATTTTTGGTCGGCAAAAGTTATCCGCGACCAATTTTTTTGGTCGCTACTTTGGTCGCCAATTGAGGGTCGGCAAAAGTAATTCGCGACCAAAATTTTAGTTGGTCGGGAAAAGTTGGATTTGCCGACTAAATTTTTGGTCGCTAAATATATCATTACCGCGACTAATTTATTTAGTCGCTAAAATACTTTGGTCGCGAAAAGTGATATTTTTCCGACCAAATATCTTAGTCGCCAATTAACACATTTTGCGACCAAAATTTTTAGTCGTCAATTATCACATTCAACGACCAAAAAGTTTGGTCGCCAATTGTGACATTCCACGACCAAAAATTTTGGTTGCCAATTGTGACATTCCGCGACCAAAAAATTTTGGTCGCCAATTATCACATTCCGCGACCAAATTGTTTAGTCGCTAATTGTCACATTCCGTGACCAAAAATGTTTTGCGCAACTAAAACTTTAGTTGGCAATAGACCTATTCGTAACCAAATCCTTTGGTTGTCAAAATTAATAATTTTAATGACTAATTATTTAGTCGCCAAATGTGCTTGGTGATACATCGACTACTTTATTTAGTCGGCAAAAGTATAACTTACTAGGCCACGAGTGCCCTTACTAGTTTTGAGGCTTTGATTAGCAAAAGCTATTGAGAATTTGGGACAAAAGTACAACATTTCACACTCAGTTGCCATGGAATGCAAAAGATCGGAACATTTCCCCATCAATCATAAACATTACAACACAACTTAATTTCTTTACAATCGTGTCAAGTACAAAGAGAGACAGACACAGAGAGAGAGAACATAATCAACTTAACCTTCCCCACCAAAAAAATAGCAAGATTGTCTGCAAGATAACAAAGTAAAAACTACATACTAAACTTTACATTATATCTCAACTAATATCTCAACTCATCAGTCAAACCCAAGTAATATCTCAACTCATCTTACTATGCCCAGTCCTCCCAACAGTATCAGTGCTAATAGGACTTCTGACACTATTTTCAGCCACCACTGCCAGATTTTCATTATACCTCGTTTTGGTAACTTCACCAGACAAGCTGGAAACGTTTGGTTGTGAATTCGATTTCTCTTCTGCCAATTTAGCTGATGTGGTGACAGAAAAAGCACCTCTTTCCTGTGAGCACGTCAATTGTCTATCAGAAAAAGATGCTGTACTGGAATTTATGACAGAACTCTGTAACATTTTTCTGTTAGAACCTCTAATCAGAGGCTCCAATTCAAATCAATACCTGAAATGCATTTTGTACAGTTTCCTCCACTAATAGGAAGTGATGGTGCAGTACATTCTGTGGTTCGCTTGATAAAATCAGAGGCATCCATAGCTGTGCAAATAGGCTTTACAAGCTCATTATTGCGCCGCTTTTACTGAAGCGTTCCCTCCTCAAGTTTAAGCTTGGAGTATTAAAGACGTTGCCAGTCTGCAAAAATTAGACTAGTAGTTAAGTAAATACCATGTGAAGAAACTTGTGTATGCTCTGGTTCAAGGAAGGAGAAAAAATAAAAAAGCATAAGATATCGAAATCTAATCACTTGCAAAGAATACAAAAAATAGGATGAATAAGTGCTCAACACATAACTAAAGTATTTAAAGTTGAAACTATATATTCTCAGGTTGCAAAACTTGACTGACAGTAGCTACATATGAATAGCATTATTTATAATCTTCAACCAAATAACTATCTCCAAATATTTATTAAAATACATATACAAGCAAGTCCATGATGAATTATAAGAGCATAAGCCCTGATTGGATTACTCACCCATCAGATTAAAAGCTAAATAGCCATCAGTCAAATACCTATGTACTCAATTAACTTGCTTCTGAGTAAACTCAACCAAAATATTGTCCAATAACAAACACTAGAAACCTGTATGCTATAGACTATTATTGATAAATGACATCACTGTACCTATCAAATAATCAACAAAAATTTAATTCAAGTATGTTCAGATAGTTTAAATGAATAATAAGCAAAAGAGAAACCGACCTTTACCAGGTCATCACTACCTTCACCCCAATGTGAGAAGTAGTTATTTAGTACATCCAGGCGATGCGAAAATTGAACAAAACCCTGCCTTAAGCAACATAGTTCTTGTTGTAGTATATTATTACGATATATTTTGAACTCATCAACTTTTTTTGCATGTTTTACTTGCTTCTTTTTAAACTTCAGTTTTTTTCTCTGCAACTTCATTATAGCAATTTCACAATTCATATTTTTATCAGGCAGAACAGCAGGAGCCTCAACCGATGTTCTAGAGGACACAAGTTCCAATATCTCTTTCTATAGTTCCTCTATTCTTCGCTTATTATCCTCTAATTGCTGAGCTAACTGATTCGCACGATGTCTTTCTTCTATGGCCGCCTTCTTATTTGTTTCTGCAACCTTTCTCCGCTCTTCCATGAGCTAACTGAATCTTTTTGTTTGCCTCTTCAGACTTGAATGCCTCCAAAACCAAGTTTGATCTTGCTTCATCGGCTTCACTCTTTAACTTCTCCAACTGAATTCGATTTTCCTCAACCTTAATTCGTTCAGTATCAGCAAGTCTCCTTTCTTCAGCAGCCCTACTTTTTTCTGCCTTCATAATTTTCCGTGCTTCATTAGCTTCCTTCCTCTCAACATCAGCTTTTCTCCTCTCAGAATCTGTTTCCATTCTCTCTTTCTTGACAAGCTCCTCGAACCGTTTTATTTCCATTTCCATTTCAGAAAGGCGTGTTCGAAGAAGAATTACTTCCCCATCCACATCTTGAGCGAGTGAGCCCCCTCTCTGATGCAATGAAAGTATCTCAGACTTCAGAAAGGATATCTCATTCTCCAATGAAACTCGAATAGCTGACTCGTTTGCTTTCTCCTGCCTTTCAGCATCAGCCTGCACCCTTTCCTCCTCATATGCTGGAAAAGAAATGACACAATAAAGAAAAGGAAAATGTTATTAATCTACTAGTATAAATTTCCTTCGATTTCTGTATCTGCAAAAATATGGTAAATTTACACATCACATGTAAACCCAAGCATAAAAATCAACATACATACGCTCACAGATTTCATTGCATCAAAATTGGCATTTCTCTTCCATATATATTGTACTTCTGAACTTTCCATGCAAAAACACAATGGGGATCAGTATTATGTCAACATGTCACAGCAAGACGTTATCTCAATTGTATAAGTTCATGTGACTTAAGAGGATAGATAACATTACAAACAGACAGGTGAGACGATGAATTTTATTTTATTATTAAAGATGAAACTGAAGACAGTAACTCATCAGAAAATAAGTTCAAAGTTTTTTAGACAATATCAAGTGGAAGTCAACGTCACTCACCAATTACTATGGATGAAGCTTTTTCTAGGGATGTGCATCCCTATATGCATTTGACCATCATAAACTCATTGACCTTACATCAAGAACATTGTATCTTATTGTAATGAACTAGTGAAATTCAAGGTCACCTTAACAGTAGGTGGAGGGTGCAAGAAAAATTAATATTTTGGCACCTTCAAATTTAGATTCTTGATTTCATATGGTATTTACAGGTCATAAGCTGGTGTGATAACAAGTGCTATCCACCCTAGAGCTATGGCGAATTAGCCTCTCCCTAAAAAAGTGGGGTAAGGCTACATACCTACTCTTGCCCAAATCTAACTGTAAGCAGAAGCCTCAGGTACCATATGACCTTAATTTCACGAGGCATTACCATAAAAAATTTAAGGGGATTGACAGAATTTAAGATGGATTGTTCCACTAAAGCTTTGTTCAGAGCTTGGAATTGCTAAGAGAAAAAGAAAACCCATTTACCTTCATGTTTACATCCCAACTTTGTAAAACAACAGATTAAAACAAATTCTATGAAATCACGAAAAAGGGAAGGAGAAATGATATCTAAAAAGAAATAAAAAATTTCCACATACTTCAATCATATTTTCCTATTCACCATCCGTTTTATGGTAACCAAACAAAAAATAAAGAGCATTCCTTTGTTAAAATTGAGGCTTTCCTTTTGAAGTTTATCAATGAGTTCATTTTGAATCTTTACACCTTGTCGAAGAGCATTCCGTGAGGCTTCCAGCTTTGAGTATTTCTCTTTCAACTGCATATACAAAACACATTAAAAAAAAATAACTACAAAAATGGTATGACCAGAATTAAAAATAAATCAATACCACAACACAGCATGGATTCACAGCCTGAGGTTTCGCCACTATCTCTGCTTCCATCGCTGCAGAAAAGCACAGGAAAACAATTAGGTTAAGACACCAGTATATACATGAATACGGAGTGATTGAGAAGTAGAAAGAGGTAAAGGTACTGTTTAGTTCCTTGCAAAAGTGAGGGAGAAAGAGAAGAAAAAACTCACACTTCTAGGCATTTTGCCTAAGCACACAAAAAATTGCACTCTCTATTTTGCCAAACAACTCTAGCTGATGTGTACTCCAACAAGACTTTATTTTAGTTAGCCATTCAAACTATCTAAACTGATTTTCAAAACGAAAATGCTATGTAAATTTTTTTTTTTAAAAAAAGAAAAAAAAGAGAGGCTATTTTTCATGGCATGCCACATAGGCACCTAGTGTTGACATGGTTGCAAAGAAGCAACATCTACAAATTGATTTAGAACCAAATCAAACAAACATGTAGATAGCAATGCATTCTAAAAAAGTAGTCAAGAGTCAAGTCACTCTCCAAAGTTGTAAAAACTAAATAAAACTGCAATAAAACCAAAAGAATGAGTTTTTTCAGCTTACCCATCTGAACAACATAAATAAAAAAATCAATAGTAAGTTTTGAATGAAAACTGGTGACTATTGCAAAGTCTTCTAGATACAGCTACAACACATCACATATTCCATCTTGGACTATTTAAATTCTTCATTGCTGGTAGAAAGCTATCAATAGAACCTTTGGGTGCTCCCCACGGCCTCGAAACAACCCAGGCGGTTCGACTCAAAAGTTTCCAACCAGCAGTTTGAGATTTGATCAGACTCTATATGAATGCTTTGAGAATGATGAGAAAATGCATCCAAAGCAACTATACTATGTCAGTATGTCATAGCTAGCAAATTGATATATTTCACAAGGATGAGGACCCCAATGTATCTTAGAATAGTCTTGGATGGCAGGAATTAAAGATAAGGAATTGGAATACCACTACGAAGATCCCCATCCCTAATAACAAAATGAAACTTTCCAATCAAATATATAAGTGATAATCAGAGCCGAGAGTTCTTATCCAAGTGCTATATACTAAGAAAAAGTTGCTCCATGTGAACAGCTCACTTGAGTAGTTCTTTCAAATTTCTTTTTGTACAATATCCAACTTTGGAAATGATAAAAGGAGGGAGAGAGAGAGAGAGAGAGTGGGGAGGGGGGTGGAAGAGGTGCCATTACAGAAAACAAGTTAGTTAGAATGCTCAAGTCTTCTCTATAAATGGAGTTGACTAAAAAGAATTGATGTTGGGGCAGAATATCTATTATAGCTTTTCTATTTTTAACAGGTAAATAGTAAATTTCGTATTCACAAATCAGAGCAAGGCATGGCACCCCAAATTCCAAAGCATGATACATAAATCAAAGCTAGCAGAAACCTTCTCTTTGACACCATCAAGGCTAACCCACATATACTTTTCCTCTTGTTTCAGTTTCTCTTCTCTCAAGGCCTTCTTCTCCTGCATGAACAGCAACTCTCAGATTGATAAATTTTAAAAGTACATAAATATCACTCAAAATATTTTCTGAATGAATCAGGCAATTACAGACAAATCACTGCACAAGTACAAATAATAGTTATCCTGTAAAACTGTTGGATCAGAAACTGAATCTACCTCAAAGCAGTGGTAGATTAGGGAGTAAGTATGCCACAGATGTCATTATATTATATTGAGCAAAACTCAGAGCAAATAAATATTTCGAGAGTAAAATCAAATTGGATCTTGAAAATAAGGATTAGATTAATAGGATCTTTGAAGTAGTTATCTTTATTTTATGGTGTAGATGACCTTAGAGAATTTTTTTGTTTATGGTAGATGACCTATGCTTAAGTGCAAATTTATTACCCAAATTGTGTTAAAACACTTGAGGATGCACTTAAACCCTCTTTAGTGGTTAGACTATTAGTCCAAGTTGCCTCTGAACAGTCAATTTCATCCCTCCGTTCTTGTTCTAGCAACATTTTTCTAGTAATTTTGGGTCAGACGATTGTAACTTTTGGTCATCTAGAGCTTAAGACAACTTCATGTCCCAAGAGTGAGGGGCCAAACACTATGCCAGCCTACTAGGCACAAGTAAAATTGTTAGTTCAATCATGTAGTTGAATGTGTTTTGACCAAATTTACAAGGATAAATCATGGTTTTAAATAATGGTAACCATATTATGTATCATTATTGCCGATATGTCGGCTAATATCGACCGATATATTGACAAATAATGGCATTTGAATTCTAAAATTCATATGTAATAGATGATATGGTACATAAGGATCTATATTTAACATGTGAAATAAACAGTTCTACATTTTAATAACTAACTAGTATGCCTTTCTTTTTAACTGAATTACATAGCCTATTTTGATTAATTAGTCCTAGAGGGTTTGATGCAATTGAAAATGGATGAGAATCCTTACTATAAGTGGGATTCCTGTGTATTAAGTACGATTTTTTTAGCAACTTTTTTAGTTTCTCATAGAAAATCGCTGTTAATAATAAAGATATCATAAACAGCTAACAGGGATTTGAGCCAGCCTCAAATATTTTTAGCAAAGGTTATTGAGTGAGTTAAGTCAAGCTTCAACTTAATTTATAAAGCTATTTGGCTGTGGTGAGTTTCAACCCTGTAAAATCATATTGAGTATTATCTCATTGTGAAAATACAAATATTCTTTCCTCTTGCTTGATGAAAAACTTAATTTATGCTATCTGATTGGTTTGGTTATCCTTAGAAAATCCTATTGAGTATTATTCCATTGTGAAAATACTAATATTCTTTCATCTTGTTTGAAAACTTAATTCTGTGCTATTTAATTGGGATTTGTTAGCGATATTACTACTCACTTTGTGAGTGTCTTTTCTATTTCTCCTTGAACTATAAATAAAAGTTTATGTATCCTCTAAACCATGAGATCTCAAAACCCACAAAACCTTTCATTCTCAACAATAATCAATCAAGAAATTGACCAAAAAATGGAATCAATTCATCAGAGCTCAAATCTCTCTCTCTGTACTAAAATTCGCCGCATTATATATATATATATATAGAGAGAGAGGGAGAGAGACCAAGGGCAAAGGCTAGAGAGGGAGACAACGAGAAATAGAGAGAGACAGACAGACAGACAGACGGAGAGTGAGAGAGAACCTGTGAGGATCCGGCGGTGGCGCTAGCGGTGGCGGTGGAGCTAGCAATGGCGTGCGACGCTGGTCTGCGATGAGGTGAGATTGGGTGAGGATCCCCCAGAAATGAGGAGTCCATTAGACAGAGGGCGATGGCGATTTGCAGCGGTGGTGTTCAGTGTGCACGATGCAGAGATTCAGTGTGTAGAGATGCAGCGGTGGCGTACGCTGCTTGCCATTCAGTGTGCACGATGCAGAGATGTTCATCTCTCTCCTACTTCGGGGAGCTAGAGAGAGTGGGCACCCATTGAGAGAGAGAACACAGAGAGAGGGAGAGGGCGGACCAACATAGAGAGACAGAGATTAGGGCTTTTTTTTAGATAGAGATAAGGGAGGTTAGGGCTTTTATTTTTTTTCAGAAATTCAATTCCCGCCCCACGTTTCAAATTTTCCTCCCAAATTTTTGGCGACCAAAAGATCAAATTAGTCGTAAAAACAGATTCTTTCACCGACAAAAAATTTTAGTCGCCAAATCTCAATCAACGGCGACTAAAATATTAGTCGCGAAAAGTACTAATTTGGCGACTAATTTTTTTTGGTTGCTGAAAATGAGTTTTTCGCAACTAAATTTTTGGTCGCCAAAAAATATGTGACCTTCCGCGACCAAATTTGTAGTTGGTCGGCAAAAAGTATACCACTTTCTGCGACCAACATATTTTTTGGTCGCCAAAATATAACCTTCTGCGACCAATAATATTTGGTCGCCAAAAATAATGATCATTCGCGACTAATTAATATTTGGTCGCCAAATGTCATTTTTTTGCGACCAAAATTTTTTTGGTCGGCAAAAATGGTCGGCAAATGTGTGAATTCTTGTAGTGGATGTTAGATCACCACTATTTCCAAAAGCTTTCTAATTCTTAAAAAGGAAATTTGGCTATAAACCCCCTTTACCTTCCTTTCATTGTTAAAAGGACTAAGAAAAAAATTATACTTTCTAAACCCCCTCATAATTATAAAGTCTTGCATAAAGGACAAATTTATTATTTAAATATTTTATATGACTATTATACCCACTCTCTTCCCCACTCTCTTCCTTTCCACAGATGGCCTCTTCAAGAAGACCGGCGAGCTCTGCAACTTGTGCGGCACCGAAGCCGCCGTCATCACCTTCTCCAACGCCGGCAACACCTTCGCCTTCGACAACCCCTCCATCGACTCCGTCCTCGACCGTTACCTCTCCATGACTTCATCATCCTCCAGAGCCTCCGCAAGCTTCTCTTCCCTCTTTCGATATAGGGTTTCAACTCAAATCTGTGCACCATGAACGATTCTGATCTCTAATCTCCCGAGATATATAGATATATATGTGTGTGTTTGTGTGTTTTGAGATTTGAATTCGAATATATGTGTTTTGAGATTTGAATTCGAATATATATATATATCTACATATTCCGATCTGTAATATATATATATATCTATATATATGTGTGTGTTTGTGTGTTTTGAGATTTGAATTCGAATATATAGATTTTTGAAAGTTCAAAGTTTTAAAAATCTGTAAAATCTGAAAAATCTGAAGAACCGGGGTATGAAAAATTGAGATTTCTCTAAAATTTTCAGATTATAGGCCTGATTCAAGGATTATAGGCATGATTCAATGTTTTTCAAAGTAAACATCGATTGATTCAAGGATTATAGGCCTGATTCAAAACTCAAAGTTTAAAATTCCATCGATTTTTCAGAGTAAACATCAAATTTCATTTGATAGAATCAGAGTAAAATTTTATTCTGGTTCTATTGCTCGTTTTTTTCATTTGACAGAACCAGAGTAAAATTTTACTTTCATACAGAGTAAAATTTTACTTTTAGCTTCAGAGTCTTACAGTTTACTTATTTTTCAGAGTAAAATTTTACTTTTATACAGAGTAAAATTTTACTTTTAGTTTCAGAGTATAAAATTTTACTCTCATTCATAGTAAAATTTTACTTTTATACAGAGTAAAATTTTATACAGAGTAAAATTTTACTTTTAGCTTCAGAGTCTCACAGTTTACTTGTTTTTCAGAGTAAAATTTTACTTTTAGTTTCAGAGTGTAAAATTTTACTCTTATTCAGAGTAAAATTTTACTTTTATACAGAGTAAAATTTTACTTTAGTTTCAGAGTGTAACATTTTACTCTTATTCAGAGTGAAATTTTACTTTCATACAGAGTAAAATTTTACTCTGAAATACACAGTGAAGATGGCTTAATAGGAGAGCTGATAGATATGAGGGTAATATAGTAAAAGAAACAAGTTTTAAAATATTAGGGGGTTTTGAAAGTACTTATATAATTCTTGTCCTTTTGAAAGACAAATTAGATAGTGAGGGGCTATCACCAAATCCCCCTTGTTAAAATGCTCCATCCAAAAGCTTTGAATTTGAAAAGCAGTTTTGTTATTGGGAATGGCTTCAGGCCTTTAGCCACCAATGAAAAACTAAACAAAAATAATAGCTCCAATGGACTCATGTCTTTCTGGTAGGTTTTTGACAATATCAGAGATCTTGAATGAGAATGCCGATATATTTTTACCTCTAATATCGCAAAAAAGAAAAATGCTTTTACACAAAAAAAATAAATTAGAATAACAAGTTAATAGGATTTCTAAAACCAGTCTAGACATTAAGTTGTCATGGCTGACTTGGTCTGGGCAGGGCCGGCCCTAGGCTAAGGCTAGCAAGAAGTGACAGAGCGAGAAAATTAAATTAGGAGGGATACTCATTAATTATAACTTTAATTTTTTTTTCCATAACCAACAATATGAAGATAATAATAATTTTTGAATTAATATTAAGTACAAAAATTTTAATAAATTATTATAAAAATATTTCACATAAAATTTTACAATTAACTTCGAGTAAAATCGAAAATAAAGTATTGAGTGTAACTAATATATTATGGACAATATATATTTAAGTCGTAAAATAATTTATATAATGATAAGATAAATCAAATTTTTACAAAATTTGAGTAAAAATTTCATATAATAGTGATATCACGTCATTATTGACATATGATATCACAAACCAATAGTAAAGCAACATATGAAAGGCAGACTCCATGTACAAATATAACTAACATTCTAGTAATTTTTACATATATATAGTGAGATTAATTATATTTGCATATTAATAATGATGGATATTACATTTATATTGAGATTTTTTCATAAAATTTTCATACATAAAAATATAATTTATTGTAATCATTTCATGTTCAATAAAACAATCACTATTGTTTTCATAAATTTAAAAACGCCATTGACATTTTATTCTAAATATTATTTTTGTTTAAAATTTTATTTATATACATATGTAAAAAAGTAAAAAAATTAAAAAAAATCCAGGGAGGGTGTGACAACCACTTCCTTAATTAAGCAAAGTAATTAAATTAATTATATGTTTATTGTTAATTATGTAATTATGTGTTATGTGAATTATGTGCCATATGATATATATACTTGCATTGATTGGTATTGTAGTGCTATTGAGAACAGATATGGAAAAGAACGAAATAAACCTATCTGATTCGCTAATTTTAGCAAGTTAAAATTTAAGAAAATTGGATAGGAATTAGAGCCTGATTCACCGTAATATAATTTCACCTAGTGTAATTAAAATTTTAAGATGATGAGATTAATTTAATTAATGTCAAATTGATTTCAATTAATTTCTTAGCCGCCTTAGGTGATTTTACTTAATTTATTAGTCTAATTAATTTAAGCCTAATGTTTTTGATTCATACTCACCAAATGGATTACATGAAGTGAGCTAAGAGAGAAGTGTAGTGGGCCTTGATAAGCTCAGGTACATACACGTAGGTAGATACATGTAGAGAGAGGGAAGGATTTTGAAGGTGAGAGAGTTCAACAAAGAAATAAGAAAAGAAACGAGAAGAAAAAGGGCTTAAGAAGATGTTAGAAGAAGGAGAAGAGAAAGTGAAGAAACCATTGTAACTACACTCCATTCTTCATAATGTACTCAACCTAGGTAAGAATTACTCTCTTTCATCTCATGAATTTGTAGAATTATGTTTTAATTTCAGATTAGTTAAGAAATTATGAGAAGAATTGAGGTTTAGTTCATTTGGTTCATATAATTAGAGAATTGATACATGCATGGCTTATAATGAACAAATGAGAGATGTAATTTAAGATGGCTTCATGCATGGCATGATTTTCATGAAAATTATTTTCACACATTTAAACTCTTGCATGGTTCTTCACTTGCTGGAAAATTGCCATGAATTATGAAGCTTGAGGCTCACTTATAAAGTTTTGATCTTGTGATAACCTTCAAGAAGTTGTATTTGTTGTTTTACATGGATTTGAGCCTCAAATTAGAACCATAAATTTTGTTTAATACTTGTTATGACTAAATGGATGTATTCTTGATAGTTTTAAGACTTGAATTATTGACAAAAGAGGTTGAATTTGCTAAGGACTGCACTGCCCCAACAGAGCAGTTTCGGCTAACATTTTCATCCAGACCACTCGAGCGGCTTGGGCCCCCGCTCGAGCGGCCAACCTTCATGAGCTCAAGGGAGCATTCTATTGGACCACCACTCGTGCGGCCAAGGCCACCGCACGTGCGGCCAACAGGGCAGTCTCGATTTGCTTTTCGTTTCTCTTTTCTACTTTCTGGGCCTTCATTTACATGGTTTTAAAATGTATTTCATGTGTATTGCATCTCATGTGTGAACGAATGAAAGGTAGAACCGAACAAGTGAATAATGAATAGAAATTGACTGAATAACAACGAAGCAAATAGAAATAGAAGTGATTGAATCCGGCATAGATGTAATTGAGTTGTTGTGCTTAAATTTGTTTGTTAGGTCGGACGCCACATCCTTAGTGCCTTATCGTCCGTGTATTGAGGAGCCCATTGTGAGTTATAATGTTGTAAAGATATGTTCAAATTGTATTTATTTTCTGAATGATAAATTATATTGTTTCTAAACGGTTACCTTTTATCGATTGAATGATGATCCTCTTTTGAATTTTATTCGTGGCATCCATAGCGTATTGTTATTGATATCGCTATTGTTACAGAGATCTCTGTCAGTTCTGAATTTTGGAACTAATGTTATTGTATGATGGCCATCAATTGATTGTTCAGTCTTCTAAGACCAAGTGTATCGTTGCTATTGGATGTACCACGTATGACTTATATAATTATTGATTGATTGAATCGAACGATAGATCGACAAATTATATTGATTGAAAATGTTCTAATACTATTCGATTGTTTCAAAGATTGAAGGACATCATTCTTAACCTGTTTACACATTTGTTATTCACTGGGCTATAGCTCACAGTTTACCATATATATATAGGTGGCCAGGCACCGGATCAAAGCTAGATGCGCCAACCCGAACTCCTATTTTGTCAAGATAGCCATTGTGCCTCATAACGAGGTTTCGAACTTGCCTGAGTCAAGGCTTTTTGGGTGACTCAAATCCACCCTTTTGTCTTTGCTAAATGTAAAGAATGTTTAAGACCTTTGTTTATACAGTTTTGATGATGGGATTATGTCCCTAACTCGCATACTGTCTTGTATATGTATTTTTGGTATAAGTGGTTATGAATATGGCTATGTACATAAAAGTTTATTTCCATTCAGGTCCTCATAGCTTATTGGACGATGTATATTATCATTGATTGACTTCTTCCAGCCCCTTTATATTGCATTATTGTCATTATTGCTAAACAAGCCTTCGGTAATCACGGATTACTGGCTGGTTACGACGCTAAACCTATAAGGGCAAGTTTGGGTCGTGACAGGGGGGCAGGTGACTCCCTAGTCACCATGTGGCTCCACCACTACTAGTAAGGCCTGTGCATAGGGGTCCAAAAATTAGGCCTAAAAAAGGCTCCCAAATTCATTAGCTTCGTACTATATTAAAAACTCAAAATGACCCAATTTTATTTAATTAATTTAGGCTAGTTTAAGGGTTATCGAAAATTCTGTTTGGCCCAATTGATAAAAGGCCCAATTTAAAAATATTTAGGGGAACTTATTGATAAGTCTCATACAGAAAGTTCAAAATCCATTTAATCCCAAAACAAAATACTTGCACCAATTAGTCCTATATATTTTTAATTGTTACCAAAAAATCTTATTTTTTTAAGAAAAAAATTTAAAGACGCTTCTACATTCCATTACCGTCGGACTTTCGTCAGACAGTCATTGGAGACTCGCCAGAATATTCAATATCACCGAAAAATCGTCGGAATATCAGAAATTCACCGGAGTATTGCCGGAATGTTCTGAACATCACTGGAAGTCGTCGGAATGTCTAGAATATTCGCTAGACATCAAAAATATCGCCGGAGATTGATCAGAATGTCTAGAATATTGTCGAAAAAAGAAGAAGAGGAAACTGAGAAATTAAAGTGAAAAAACATTGCAAAATGTGCTAAATATTGATAAACTGAGAGAAAAAAAAAAGAACCTAAGAACAACAAACAACAACAATGAAAAAAAATGTTATTTTCAAATTTGTAGGGTTTAAGCAAATAATTTCCAATATTAATCAAACTGAAAAGTAAATTTTGAAACTGTAAAATGTTGCAGTTTCAAAGTATGATTCTATTAAGTATTTATCCTTATTAATCAAACTGAAAACATGTTATGAAACTGCAAAATTTTACTGTTCTAAAGAAAGTTATGAAACTGTAAAATTTTACAGTTCTAAAGAATGATTCAATTCAGCACAAAAAAAACTGAAACAGTAAAATTTTATAGCTTCCACTGCCTGTAATTAAAATTTGAAAACAACTTGTTCAAAACTTGAAAATTTTATCCATTATAACAGGAAAATAGAAGTGAATAATACAAAAAAAAAAGTACTAAAACTGAGAGATTGAACGAAAGAGACAGATATAGAGAGATGCTTGTACTCCGACAATTATTTTTGGTTTAGATCTAGCCGGATCTAACATAGATCTACTCAGATCTACATCAGATTTGAGTAAGTCTACTCATCTTCTTTGTCAGAAACTCATCTCTTTCGTTGTTGGTGAGCATGAAGTAAGGAGGTGGTGTTCGGTGGTTGCCCGTAGACCTCAATCAATGGTGGTCGCTGGTCGCCGATGACCGTAGATTAGAAAGAGAAAGAAAAAAAGGAAGGCGTGGTCGTGGTCGTGGTCATCGCCGATATCAGGGAAAGAGAGATATAGAGAATAAGCAAGGTGTAAGGGAAAAGGAGAAAATAAATGGGTATAGTATTTTTGGGTCTATCTAAAAAGTTTTGAGATTAAATAGAATACACATTTTTCAAAAAGGACTTATGGGTAATTTGTCTAAATATTTATAAGTGTTAGTTGTTAGCCCAATTGAAAA
This sequence comes from Camellia sinensis, assembly GCF_055761805.1. Lineage (NCBI taxonomy): Eukaryota > Viridiplantae > Streptophyta > Magnoliopsida > Ericales > Theaceae > Camellia > Camellia sinensis. The sequence continues at coordinate 32,793,573 of NC_138969.1, forward strand.
GGTAAAATATAAAATATATATTAGTCGTTAGCCTAATTCTGCTTGACTTATTTTTTTGAACTTTCTCTTTATGGCCCAATTATGTGTCTTTTTAATATTTTACATTATTTTTTTTATATTTATTTTGTAAATATATTTAATCTAGATACATTTAAGAAATATAATATTTGTGATTTTTTTTATAAAAATTATCAAATACAAAAAATATTAAAAAAAAATACGAATTACAAACTCAAAAAATTTATTTTTATGATTTTTTTACATTTTTTATGAATATCTAAAAAACCCCTAAAAATTATTTCACCTTAAACCCTTAAGGCCTCGTTTGTTTCCAGAGATGGAATGGAGGGGATTGATAGTGAGGGGATTAATAGTGAGAGGATTGTTAGTGAGGGTCGTTTGTTTTCAGAGATAGAATGGAGGGGATTGATAGTGAGGGGATTAATAATGAGGGGATTGTTAGTGAGGGGATTGATAGTGAGGGGATTAGTAGTGAAGGGATTGATAGTGAGGGGATTAGTAGTGAGGAATTGTTAAATTATTTTTATATAAAATAATAAAACAAATAAAAAAATATAAAAAATTAAAAATTATATTTTTAAAAAAATTCCAATATATAAAAAATAAAAAAAATAAAAAAATTTCTAATCCCCTCACTATTTTTCTAATACCATCTCTACCTCCTCACTATGAATCCCCTCCCCAAGGGTATTAGTAATACCAAGGTATTAGTAGTACCCTCCCCATCTCTCAAAACAAACAAGGTATTAGTAACACCAAGGTATTAGTTAGTCCCAAGGTATTAATAGTCCCAAGGCTATCTCTCAAAACAAACACCCCATATACTAATCCCAAGGTACTAGTAATCCTAATCCCCTTGCTATAACCCAAAACAAACGGGGCCTAAAAACTTAAAACCAGCTAAGTTATACAACACAATCTGTTATTTTACTCTCACACACATATTTTGTTAGATGGTGTTTGGGAAATGAGTTTTTATGTAGATTTTAGTAGATGTAGGTTTTTATGAGATAAATTTTTTTTGGTGTTTGGGAAGATAGTTGGGTTTTTATGTGGTTGAATGTGATGTTTGTGAGAGAAAAAGTGAAATGATTATGGAGTTGGATGTGATATTTTGTTTGGATGTGTTTTTTTTGGTTTTGTAAAACTTTTATCTTTTAGTAAAAAAAATGAGAAAAAAATTTGGAAACTTGCTTCCCAAACACCACCTTAATGTTCAAGTAAAAAAATACAATTGATGTCATAGTCATCAATCGTCATCATTGTCATTATCATCAAATAAAAAATATAATAACTACCAATTGCATTGAAGTTGCTCTACTAAGAATAAGGGTGTTCGTTTAACTTAAATGGTAAACTTGCTATCTCCTACTTATTTGTCTTAAATGGTGAACTTGCTATCTCCTACTTATTTGTCTTCAAGCCTTTGCCTTGGCATGCACACCCAATTGGCTTCATTCATCAGAACTCAAGAAGAAAACATAAATTTGAAAACGTAATTGCAAAAAGTATAATCATTGACATGATTGGTAATGTTAGCAGACAAAATGAGTTTTCTTTAAGTTAATTGACTCTAATGCATATCCACGAAATCCCCCCTAGTAACAATTTCGGGTGTTTGGGGTTGTGTTTTTTAATGACTTTTTTATTATATTTTTTGTCTTTCGTAAATATTTTTTTTTTAAAATTCAAAAAATTTTACATTTTCAATTCTACTCGACTAAATAGATAAGAAAAGTAAAAATTGAAGGAAAAAAAGTCCAAGGACACCAAAAAAAAAAAAAGGCCAAATAAGTTGGTTTTTTTTCGGTATTTTTTCATTTTTATTTTTTTACTTTTTAGATTCGTCTACATAGGACAGACTTGAAAAATAAAAAAATTTGACATAATTTTAAAAAAAAGACACTAAAGACAAAAATGTTTAGAGAAAAATATGCTCCTAAAGTAAACCTTTTTGCAATCTTTTTGCAAAGAGAAGACCCTGGTTTAGCCAAACTAAGATTTTAAAAAGTGGCCGCAACTGTTATGTAACGGTATTATGTAAAAATTGTGGTGATTACCGCCACCCGTTATGGTCACTATAACAGTGTGATAGAAATTTACAACTGTAACGGCCGCAACCATTACGTAAAGGCCGTAAAGGCTGTTACATTGTCGTTACAACACCGTTATGGCTGTTACAACCGCTACGCTTCTATTTCTCAATTTTTTCTTTTTTATATAAATTTTGTATATAATATTAATATTATTTTTTCTTTTTGTTTTCTAGTTGCATAGAACTTAAGTAAAAATCTTATCTATATATATTTTGAATGTCCAATCTTCTAATTCTATAAGATTTCATTACTTTTTCAATTAATTATATTTGAATATGAACTTATATCTATTTCTCTTATGTTAAATTTATTAAACAAAATTTAGATTTCATATTATGTATTTTTACATTATTATGTTTGTATTTTGAAGTTATGTTTATAAGATTATTATTTTTAATATTAAATATACTTCATTTTTTTCTTAACAAATTAGAAGTTATCCATAAGTATAATTAGTAAAGCAAACAAAATTAAATAAATCCAACAGCAGGAAAATTCTCTGTAGTGACTTATAACTAACATAAAAATTTGTATATATATATTGAATCATATTTTAAAACTAAACAAAAATACTAAAAATTATTTTGAGGCCTTGTTTGGGAACAAACTATTTTATGAATTTTTTTAGTTTTTTGGCTAAAATATGAGGTAAAAAAAATTAGTATGTTTGGGATAATTTTTTAATTTTTTACGAAAAGATATGTCAAAAGTAGAGAAAAAATGAAATCTTTAACTTTTCTGTATAATTTGTTAGATTTTTAGATTTTTTAATGACTTTTTCACTTATAGATTAACATGTGATATTGCTAAACGAGACCTGGACCTCACTAAATGTGATTGTGAAATAAAAACAAGCATATAATATTTTCCTAAAATTGTGCAAAAAATTAAAATATTTGTAATTCCGATTGCCACTACTGTTACACTACAACTGTTACTCCCACAAACGTGTCAACACCATCGCTACCGGTGCAGTAACAGTCACTGTTATTTAAAGCCTTGAACCAAACCCTCTGCTCTGGTTGACAAACAGACAAAAACAACCCTTGTTTTTTGCAAGCCACTGCTGTCGTAGTCCACTACTAGTTGTTGATATACAAAGAACTAAAGAAAATTCAGCAAAGGTTTTCTAGATAACATCTCAAAAGGAATCACTTTCTCCTCATTTGATGCAAATAGAAATGTAAAAGATTGGACTCTAACGAACATTTATTAAAAACGCAGATGATATTGAACCAAAAAAAAAAAAAAAAATAAGATACACTGACACCTCCTGAGATTTATATTTATTACAGTTCTCCCCTTTTGGAAATTATATCTCCCTCCCTGAGGTTTAAAGTTTCATTACAGATTCCCTCCCTCAGCAATTTAATTTTTTTAAATGCCAATTTTGGCTTCACTAGGTAAATTACATTGACACCCCTCACATTTAGAACTTACAATCCCTTCCCTCAGGTTTAAAGTAGCATTATCAATTGCCCCATTGGTTAAAAAATTCATTGAAAAAAAAATTAATTGGAAAAAAAATTATTTGAAAAAAAAATTAATTGAAAAAAAAAATTGTTTTTAAATTTCTGTTTAAAAACCAATGTAAACTCATTTTTTGAATTTACTTTTTTTTCCTCAAATTTACAAACTGAGACAACAATTTATAAACTAAAAAAATTATCAATGAAGTTTTTATGACAGTTTTTAAATTTTTATAAATATAAATTGAAAATGAAATAGTTACCAAACAAGCCTCAGATAGTAAAAATGTTGTAAAATTAACAAATAATTAAATAAGTTGCCAACGTAATAAGTGACTTATTAAAAGATTCTTAAGCTATGTATGGTTTGATTTTTAAAAATCTTTTTAACAATTAAAAATTAATTTGGTTAAGAAATAAAAAATAAAAAATAATTATCATTTAAGGGTAAAAAATAATTATCATTTTAACTTTTGGGCATGTTATATACATACGTATGGATGCTTCAATTTAATTTGTAAAAAAATATTTCTAGCCACTCGAAAGATAAAAATTATATAAAAATGATAATTATTTTTTTATTTTTTATTTCTTAACCAAATTAATTTTTAATTTATTTTTTTTTTCTAAAAATCAAACCATACATTGCCTAAGAGTCTTTTAATAAGTCATTTCTTACTTTGGTAACTTATTTAATTATTTGTTTATTTTACGACATTTTTATCATCTAAAGCCTGTTTAGTAACCATTTCGTTTTTAGTTTTCAATTTATATTTACAAAAATTTTAAAATTTGTCATAAAAACTTGTTTGATAATTTTTTTTGGTTTATAAATGGTTATCTCAGTTTGTAAATTCTAGGAAAAAATATAAATTCAAAAAATGAGTTTACATTGGTTTTTAAACAGAAATTTAAAAATTTTATTAACAAATTTTTTTTTTCAATTAATTTTTTTTCCAACTAATACTAACCGAGGGGGCAATTGGTAATGTTACTTTAAACCTTAAGGAGGGGATTGTAATTTCTAAAATGTGAGGGGTGTCAATGTAATTTACCTAGTGAGGGCGAAATTGGTATTTAAAAAAATTAAATTGCTAAGGGAGGAATCTGTAATGAAACTTTAAACCTCAGGGAGGGAGATGTAATTTCCAAAAGGTAAGGGGGAGAACTGTAATAAACATAAACCTCAGAAGGTGTCAGTGTAATTTACCCCCCAAAAAAAAGAAAGAAGAAAAATCAACAAATGCATATGTAAACAGATGTCCTCAATTTGTTGGGATTGTAATGCAAATAGAAATGTGATAGGGAGGATTGGAAAGGATGCAAATTAAATGCTATTGTAGAACAGATGTGGATCTTGAATATAGAATGGTCCACTACATTATTTTTTTGGTCACATACAATAAATAAAATTAAATGGGTGTTACCACATGATATTGACTATGGAGGAGTTTAAGCTCATTTGAGCAACTATTGTGCTATTCTTTGTGTCAAAGCTAAATTTGAAAACAGTTCTTTTAAATGCATATGCATCTCCAAACGTCCATTAAACGGGGTTACCACGTGATATTGACTATGCATAGAAGGAGACTTTAAGCCCGTTAGAGCAATTGTAGTGCAAAACATTTTTTTCTAAATGCATATGCGTCTTCAATATTGCATTAAATGGTTTACCACATGATATTGACTATGCAAAAGGAGACTTTCAGATCATTAGAGCAACTGCTGTGCTATTATTCAGGTCAAAGCTAAAATTTCACAACAATCACTATATTTGGTTTCAATTTTTTAGAAATTGAGTTTTTTGTTTTTGATTTTTTTTGTTTTTAATAAATAATTTTAAAATTTTAAACAATTTTTTTTTTATTTTTTTAGATGGACCTCATTTAAATGTATCAAAAATAAAATATTTGTATAAAAGTATTTTAAAAAATTAATAAATACACAACAATACAAAAATGTACTAAATTTTCGTATTTTTTTTATATTTTGATATTTAGTGATTTTTTTTTTGAAATTCACAAATATTATACTTGTGTATCTAAAAATTTCAAAAAAAAAAAAAAAACTTAAAATATTAGAAAAATTCAGTAAAACAAAAAAATATGAAAAATATATTTTTTTTAATTTTTTGAAAACTTTTTAATAAATGCATATTATCTTCCATAGCAAATTATAGAAATGATATAAAATTTAGATATTTTACTCGAAATTTTTGACATTTCTTATCGATTTTTCCTTCTCTATCCTAACTTTTCTCTCTCATATAGGACTAGTAATCGGACCTTTAGATCCACCGACAAAGCATCACAACATTTGAAAACCCTAATCTTGTTGCCTTTCGAGGAAAGTCGCACAAGGATGGCGACACACCACTAATCTCCTCCATTAGTCCTCATTAGGGCATCCATAATGGGATGACTAAAAAAATGTATTAAGGTGTGTTATATGACAAAAAGTAATAAAAATGGAGCCCAAAAATATTTGTTAAGATGTGTTAAGAGTTTGTTAATTTTAGAGAGTGAGTGGTGGTGCACTGGATGTGTTAAGGGGTGTTTTAAATATATATATATATATATATATGTGTATATAATAAATAAAATAAATAAATAATTTAGTTTAATAAAAAATTTCAAGTCCAAAAAAAAAAATCCCAACAAGTATATAAAAAAAAAAAAAAAAATTTGCCGTTGACCGGTCAACTGGCCGGACATCCGGCCGGTCAACCGGTAACACAAACAAACGCACTCCTTCGCTAGCTAAAACACTAGCTGCAGATAACAAACAAATTAATACACACCGCTAACACACACGCTAACAGCTCCATTACAGCCCCAAACAATACCCTCAGTTAGCCAAAATTTAGCATCTGACACTAACACACTGGTTAGCATGCCCATTGTGGATGCCGTTAGTCCGCTGCTTTTCGCTCCCACCAACCACATCACCATCACACTTTCGGGTTAATGTTTGGCAACCTAGAAAGAAAAAAAAATGATTGGGTAAATGATAAGTTAAAAAGCAAAGAAAAGGAATTGTTTCTATGGAAAAGATTATGTACACAACCTTTAATTAAATTGGTGCGTAGCGTATATACTTTGGCTTATTTTGATAATACGGTTAAAAGTTATTTTTTTGATTTTTTAATTTTTTAGGGTAAATATTAATAAATCTTAAAATGAGATTTTGTGAATTGTTTAGTCCTCTCCTTTTTCTTATGAATTTAAATATTCCATTAAAGTGAAAATTATATAAAAAGATAGTCACTTATACATTTGAGTTTAGTTTTTGAGAGATGAAAGTGGAATTCTCCAAATGTGAAATTATACATTTGGACAATCTGCACAATATAGGTTTTGAATTTTCTCTCATTCTGGAACAAATCCCATATTACGAATAAGAATGTAATACTTCAATAACGGCATATTTCAATATAACATACTAAAAAATTCTCAGTGTATTTTTCCCAAATGTAACAACGTAACACTCCAAAAAAACTCATTAGTGTACGTTTTCCAAACGTAACACACCAATCAATGTAACACACAAAAAAAAAATCCTTAGCGTACTTTTTCCAAATGTAATACTCCGATGTAACACAAAAAAATTTCTTATGCTGTGTTCGGTTGGGACAATTGGGAAGGGATTGGAAAGAGAAAGGGAAAAAAGTGTGTGGAGTTAGGTGAAATATAGGTATGTTTTATTCACATTTCACATACATTTTCCATTTTTATTTCCAAATACTTCCTCAAATCCACCAACCAAACACAAACATTAGTGCACTTTTCCTAAACGTAACACTCCAATCAATATAACACTCTAATGTAACACACAAAAATACCTTAGTGTACTTTTTTCAAATGTAACACTCCAATCAGTGTAATTCCAAACGCAACACTCCAACGTAATGCACACAAAAATACCAAAAAACTCATTAGTGTACTATTCTCAAACGTAAAATTCATAGTTTGAAATTATATATTTGTCTAAAGTTTACTAATTTGAGCAACTGTTGTGCTATTCTTTGTGTCAAAGCTAAATTTGAAAACAGTTCTTTTAAATGCATATGCATCTCCAAACGTCCATTAAACGGGGTTACCACATGACATTGACTATGCATAGAAGAAGACTTTAAGCCCGTTAGAGCAATTGTAGTGCAAAACATTTTTTTCTAAATGCATATGCGTCTTCAATATTGCATTAAATGGTTTACCACATGATATTGACTATGCAAAAGGAAACTTTCAGATCATTAGAGCAACTGCTGTGCTATTATTCAGGTCAAAGCTAAAATTTCACAACAATCACTATATTTGGTTTCAATTTTTTAGAAATTAAGATTTTTGTTTTTGATTTTTTTTTTGTTTTTAATAAATAATTTTAAACTTTTAAAGAAAAATTACCCATAAATCCCATTGGGGAAAAAGTTGTACCATTTGGTCCTAAAAGTTTTCTTTCAATCCAATTAGTCCTTTTTATTTTTGGTATGTTGTATTTATTTGATGTGGGATTTTAGAGTTTACTTGATTGCCCTCCTAGTTGATTTTGTTTGGATTTTTTGGTAATGTTGGGTGTGGATGGAGAAGGTAGGTTATTTACGTTGCTACTTTTTGGGAGATTTGATTGGAGTGATTAATGGGGTTGATGATGTTATCTGTGGTCGTGCGGTGTTATTTGTTTTTGTTGGACCTGTTTTTTGGGTTAATGGAGTTCTAGCGTTTTCATTTTCCTTGTCGTTGCTACTATTGGGTTTGGGGTTTCGAGTGCTGTGCTTTTTGTGTAAGGTAAGTTGTATGCGTTGCATCATTTTCTTGTTCAATGTGTGTTTGTTGATGTTTCATTGTGTGGGGGAGTGTGTTCGTTTTTGCATGATATGTCGTTGACGTTACGATGCTTGTACATGTGTTTGGATTGATGTTTAATTTTCTGTTTGGTGTGTCTATTTTTGCAGGGATATGTTTTTAATGTAAACGGTGGTTGTGTTGCGTAATGTTGTTTTCACTTGTGGTGCGTTAGAATGGTAGCGTTTATGTCGTCGTGTGTGTGCATGTATTCGCAGGTATGGAGGCTGTGTTATTACTGTTGTGCATATTCAGGCATACTAATGCTGTTGTTCGCATTCATGAAGCTTTGACGTTGGACCGGTACATCAGTCTTGATGGATCGATCACAGGTTTTCTACCACTTCCTCCAACTGTTTTTTTTCCTCTTGAACAGCAACTGAGTATGTCTTTTTTATGCCAATTTGGTAGACGTTTGGACTGCTAACTTCGAACGGGGTATTTTCTCACCAACACTACGTTCCGCCCTTTACCGTCTAACATTACCTATCACATTAGTCACATACACAAATCAGTACAAAGCGTACATACTTGGTAACATTACTTGCAGATTTTCGAACAAGTAATACTTACTTATACTTCATTTTCATCATCGCCATTTACCGTCTAACATTACCTATCACATTAGTCACATACACAAATCAGTACAAAGCGTACATACTTGGTAACATTACTTGCAGATTTTCGAACAAGTAATACTTACTTATACTTCATTTTCATCATCGATAGCACCAAATTGGCATCGAAAAGACCACTTCAACTAACATTGACACCTATAACATAACACCCTTGCTATAATGCCCCACCCATTTCACACCCAACCGAATACACAACACATTCCACATCCAACCAAAACACCAACTACATGTACTATTCTGCGACTCCTCACAACACCACAATGCTATGACACAATAGGCCCCAAAAGCCACACATAGACAACACTATACCACCATACCCCTAACGATATCCGTAACAGTACAATCAGTACGATAAACGTAAAACCCAACCCATAAATTCACATTACGTCCAAAAAACTCAACACAACACGAGTCACAATAATTGACGGTAACAACATCATACCAAATCACACCACGGAGCACAATACTTACCACATTCGTTGAATAACATCACAATCAAACCAAAAACAAAAAAACAAAAAACTTCCGAAAACAGGGCCACCTAACGCAAAACATCACAATTTTGATTTTCATGCCAAAATCTCACACAGACAACTTTCACACCAAAAAAATATATCAACAAATCGACGGATCTATGCACAAACCAAAACCATAACCACGATGTTGGCCATACCAATAAACCCTCAACAAATTCTACACCCCCAATACCATTATCAGGATAATAACAGTACGACGTCAACACACAACTTCTACAGTCAACTAATATGTAAACGTACATTGTTTTCAATGTTGACAACACGTATATTTTTAGTAACCAGACAAATCCAACTAACATCGAACAAACAACATACCTGCAGCCATCTCCCACCAACATGTACACCACCACCGCTGCCGCCGAAAAAAGGAACACACATGTCGAAAACCCGTCGACAACGTAAACCACAACCAATCAGTGACTTCACCCACAAATTCTGGACACCGAATGGGATATACTGCCAAATACCGAATCGTATTTCTAGGGTATGAGGGGAAAAACGTTCAAATTGGATACAACAAATAGGGTTTAACATTACAAACTCATAAAATTGGCAAACACACCAATCCTCACGGGATTTACATTGCCATATGGATGTTACCATGTTCATCTCTTCCGTGATGATTGTGTAGGAGGGAAAAACAAACAATTCGCTTTTTGGTACATTTGTCAATTTAACATTGCACAATCCCAATATTACCCCAAAACAAATGAGGCAACACACACCAACATGATGTCCAAAAATGTCCTTACCTACCAAATGGGACTTATCGGTTCATAAGATTAAACAGGGGGCTAAATGGTTGAAAAGATTTTGTTTTGAGATTTATTGGTGCATTACCCAAATTTTAAACAATTTTTTATTTTTTTAGATGGACCTCAATTAAATGTATCAAAAATAAAATATTTGTATAAAAATATTTTAAAAAATTAATAAATACACAAGAATATAAAAATGCTATTAAATTTTCGTATTTTTTTTATATTTTGCTATTTAGTGAATTTTTTTTAAAAAAATTCACAAATATTATATTTGTGTATCTAAAAGTTAAAAAAAAAAAAACTTAAAATATTAGAAAAATTCAGTAAAACAAAAAAATATGCAAAAATAATTTTTTTTAATTTTTTGAAAACTTTTTTATAAATGCATATTATCTTCCATAGCAAATTATAGAAATGATATAAAATTTAGATATTTCACTCAAAAATTTTGACATTTCTTATCAATTTTTCCTTCTCTATCCTAACTTTTCTCTCTCATATAGGACTAGTAATCGGACCTTTAAATCCACCGACAAAGCATCACAACATTTGAAAACCCTAATCTTGTCGCCTTTCAAGGAAAGTCGCACAAGGATGGCGACACACCACTAATCTCCTCCATATCTCCAACGGTGAACCAAATTTTTCATCAAATTTGAGTAAAAAAAAGCTAATTTTCTCAATGTGATATGGCTTCCTCCAACGGTGAGCATCAAAAGGGGGAGGGTCGACCGACCGGTCGACCGGTAAGGCCATTATTATTATTTTTTTTTTGTTTCCCTCCCTTTCTGTTCCCAATTCTTTTTCCCTCCATTACATATATTTCGTTTTGGTTTACCTCCAACAATGATTTGTTTCTAAAATCTCATATAAACACATTATCCATATGCCAGACAACTCCAGACAACTGATACGATCATAGCCGGAACAAAACAGAGCATAATGAATACCTTCAAATCCATGATGTTGACTTCATTTTCATCCTCTTCTTCTTTCTCCTCCTCTGATGATGAGTCTAATGATGAATATATGGTCACACTTTTAGGGGCTTATGAGAAGAATAATGCTAGTATGCTTCAGATTCTTAAGTCAAGTGATAGCTCTAAGAAAATAGGTGGTTCTGTTGTAGGCCATAAGTATATACGCAGAGATAGAAGGCAGGGTCATGAGAGATTGTTTGTAGATTATTTTGCTGCAAATCCAGTGTATGCACCTACAATATTTCGGAGACGTAGAAACTGTAGACGCGTCCCGCGAGGGGCCTTCGCTACAGTTCGGACTCGATTTGTGTCGCGATTCTTAATCTTGAACCAAAGAGTCTAAATCTGGCAAATCGTTTTGAGAAAATAGATTTTAGGAAAGAAGTGCCAAACATGGACTGCTTTGCCAGATACAGAGTCGCCACCTAAATATTTTTTAAACGGGGGGATTTAGGAAACCCTGACTCGGTGCCGAAGGCCACATGTTCGTCATCACCGGAGTTGTCTCGGCTCGGGAGCTAGGGTACGATTGGGGAAGGTCAGCTATGAGCACCCCCTCTCGCCCGATCCGAAGATCGGCCTCTACTAACCGTGATATCCGTTTTTGAAAACGTTATGTGTTTGTATTCCAATTATTTAGCCTAGCGTTACTATGTTATGTGCACAACAAACAAGTATAGACTAGATTGTCTAATTTGGAAATAAGCATTGCATATCCGTTTGTTTTGAAAAGCGCTTTGGAATTTGCTACTCGCAAGTAGGCTAAAATACGGATTTCAACGAGTTTTTCCAACTTAAACAATCCAACCTTCACCCACAGGCATTCAAACAGTTTATCACATAAGCATCTAGCCACATGGTAAGCATACTGTCATGATAGCATTCACACGCATGCGAGATGCCAATGCATTTTAAAATACTTACTTAGTACTCCGCGCCAAAACAAAGAACTTGTTAGCAGATATGCATGATCCAAATCCATGTTAAGTGCCTAATGCAACACATGCAAGATGCGATTAGAGTAGGCTCGGCTAACCTAATCATGGCATGCGAAAATGCGATCAATTTGATGCACGTATTCAATTTGGAATTTTGAAATACAAATGTAGTTAGCGTGATGTACCGAGCCCGGTGCATGTAAAACAAACAAATGAATGCACGCATGCATTACATGAAGTATGCTAATTTAAAACGTGCCCTAATCTACCATCATAAGCAGGTAAATAAAAGGGAAGAAAGACGTGAGGTTGGAAGACATACACACACTCACGCACACTTATTACAGATTTGCCCTCGCTCGGAGGGACCAAATAAATACAAATTAATTAACTACGCAAGCTAATTAAATATTACAAATTGCCTAATTAGCTAACAAACTAATTAAGCTAGGAAAACAGATAAACCGCCCCCGGGGAAGAGCTCGATGCAATGCATGCTCGATCCTGCTCGGAAATACACCGCTATGCATAGGCTGCCTCTGTTTTCCTTCCTTTACTCCTCTGGAGGCTGCCAAAACCTCAGGACTTCTTCCTTGGACATTGGGGAACACCACCGGCTAAATGGGATTGCCACCGGCAGTAGCATGTGGCCACCGGCACAAAATGAATCCATCGACAGGGAAATGATTGCCCGTCGGCACTAGAAATTGTCGGTCGGCAGAGTGTTCCTGCAGAATCTGCAATTGACAGCAACAGAGGGCAAGGCAAAGCATGGCAGCACAATTCAAGGCATATTTGCATCAATCATGTCCCTTATCATGGTAATGACTCAAAAGGGCATGTGTCTCGATTCTCGGATCACCAATCACGCATTTCCATGCATGATGGCCCAAGGAGTCAAGTGTGCAACTTTCATGTCAAATGAAATGCAAACCAAACAAACAAACCAAGGCCCAATTCCTATCACCAAGTCAAGGAACAAGGCATGCATGCGAGATGTTATGCAACCTAGGCATACAAGCTAAGGATGCAACATGGCATGGCAAGGCACTTATGCAAGCATACAAGCAAACATGAGGCAATGCAAATGGATGAAAAGATGGACTTATACATGATTTGGGCAGCTCTAAAAGGGGCCAAAACAGTGGCCAAAAGTCAAGGAATTGGAATCAAACATACATACACACATGCAAGTAAGTTGGACCAACACTTAGGCACAAATTGAACAACTCTCAAGCACACTTGAAAGAGGTATAACATGGACTAATGGCATGCAAGGTAAGCATTGAAAATCATGTTAAGATGGTGTCAAATCAAGCAACAAGATAGGCTAAACATTAGCATGCAAATGGTCCAAGTACTTGAAGCAAGTCAAAGGGGCTTAAACCATAGCTAAGCCAACCAAGCCTCACAAGGCTAAGGGGACTTAAAACAGGCTCAAGGCAGACCTAGACCATGCAAAAGGGACCCCTAGATGGCATCTAAGCGGCTCAAATTCAAAGGCATGTGCAATGGCCAAAACATGGAGCATACTACACAAGCTTCCAAAGCATTAAAGATGCGTCCAAGGTAAGCATACAAGCATGCTATAAGGTCTGAAATTATGCTATAAATGATGCAAAATCATTAGAATGAAGCAAGTAATGCATGCTATATACTCACACACTTGAGGCCAACAAGCCAAAATGCAAAGGGGCTATATTAAACATGCCAAATCCGATCCAAACAACTATGGACAGACCTCTAGCATGGCAAAATAAGCACACAAGCTTCACAAAACGAGACCTAAAACATGCTCGAGGAAAGGCTAACAACCTAAGGCATGTTAAGGCAATAACAAGGCATTACATGGTAGGTATGCTAAGCATGCATGGTGTACCAAAACGAACACAACAAGGTTATATCATGGCATAATAAGCATAGAAAACAGCCAAGATATGATCAATACACATTCCAACATGATGCTCTCTCAAGAGGCCAAAAATGGTCCGTTTCAAGGACAACAAGGAGAGGGGGTGGCCCTCCCCTTTTGGAGACTTCAAGGCACCATCTCCACCACTGAAATCCCTCAAGATTTCAGTGGTGAAGAGGCCCAAACACCAAAGTCTCGAAACTTGCACAAAATAGCACAAAATGGGGCCTTTCAAGGCCTAAGAGGGGTCAAACACCTCCAAACCAAAAAACACTCTAAACAAACAATTTAGAGGGCCTAAAAACAGAACTTTTTTGTATTATACACCAAGCTCAAAAACGATTTTAAGACAGGTAAAAATACAATGCAAAAATGGGAAATAAAGGGGTAGTTTCTCACCCTTGTAGACCACCTTCACAAATGATGCTCCAATGGCCCTCCTTGGCTTGAATCCAACACCAAAACACCAAAATCATCCCCTTAGAACCTCAGGAGCCAAAGGAAGGTGAAACACTAGGTGTTTGTGTGCAATAGTATGAACTAAAACACCTAGAGCACAAAGAGAGAAAAAGAGAGATAGGAGATATGTATGAACCCTAACCCTAAAACCAGAGCTTCTCTCTGTCTTTTCTATCTCTAAAATGTCTCAAGTGTCTAACCTTGCAACAAGAGAGAAGACCTCTCTTTATAGAGGCTTTTGTCTTGTAAAGCTTACAAGACAAGCTTCTAAAGAGGGAGATCCCTCCATACACGTGTATGAAGGGGAGCCAAAAGCAAGACAGCTGTCTTAAAATATCTGCAAAAGCAGATGCACAGTAGTCGGCCGGCCAAAGATGCCATTTTGACAAAATTGAGTGCCGACCGGCAACAAATAGTGCCGACCGGCAATATACATTGCCGATGGCAGCAAAAACCGGCTGGTGGCCTCTAGCCACTGTCGGTGGTGTGTGGGGATGCCTCACAAGGCATTCCCTGCCCCTCCAAGGCAAAACACAAGTGTTTGGTGCAAAACCAGACACTAAACAGTCGAGTTCGGAGATCCTGAGGCAAGGCGCGCGAGCCGAGACCTCCGGGAATTCCAAACGAACACAAACATGGATAATCACCGAGTGTTCCAAGCGGTGACGTCCAAGTCTTGAGGACGGTCAAAAATGGGGTGTCTACAGTTGCCCCTCTTTGACAGAACTCGAAAGTCATAACAATGACGGGAGTGAATGTCAAAGCCCAGAGACGACCCATTTTTGACAAGGCCGAAGACTCAGACAAACATGCAAGACAAATAAGATATGCGCCCGAAGGCAGGGGCAAAATGCAAGACAATGCGCAGAGCCGGACATAACTTATGATCATGCAAAGAAAGCTGTAATGAAGCAAACATGCGACAGTTTTAAGCTAGCGTACACCGAACTACACTACAATGCAGAAAGGATGTAAGAGAATTATGCAATTCTCAATACGTCTCACTCGTAGGATACAATACCTGTGCGGCTCGTCTGGTTGCACCAGCCTCAAATGAACCGTACATACAATATCGTGCCTGAAAAGAAAACAAACTTAACAGGTACAATATCATTAGCAACATGCATGACAATGCAAGAATGGATGCAAAATGGTATGCAATATATACAAAACAATGTATAAATAATGCAAATGAAGATGCAATGCAATTGAAACAATGCAAACTACATGCAAAGCAATTGAATCACGATCCAATCACGAGTGGTTCGAAACCACACCTATGTCAAATAGATTGATGGAGGTAACAAGTCTATCTACCATAGAACAGTCAACTGAACTATGTGCATTGTAGACAAACACAAGAACAAGTATTGGGGGGGGAATTGACACAAGTGGGGAAACGACCCGCTGGAGAAAGGACAATGATCCTAATGCTGGATGCAAAAATTACACTACAATGTAATATATATATATATATATATGGATAATGTTGGGGAGGTGGCAATGGATATGGCACGCGGGCCAAACCAAATCTTGCCTAGGTAGGACATGCACGCATACAAGCCACGTCTAACATAGAACGGTCCACTGAACTATGCTTCGACACGAGAAGTATGGGCACATACCAGACCAAGCTCAATCATGGAAAGGCGCAAGCCATAGATGGAAGGTGATGCAATGCATGCAATCTAAAATGCAGTGGAAATGGATATAATGGATATGGCACGCGGGCCAAACCAAATCTTGCCTAGGAAAGGCATGTACGCGTACAAGCCGCGTCTAACACAGAAAAGGTGCCGCAACCCTCAAACCAACATACCAACGTGGAATAGGTGCGTACACATGCAGAACTGTGTTTTACGTGAAAAGTAAGGGCACATACCAGACCAAGCTCAACATGGAAAGGCGCAAGCCATAGATGGAAGGTGATGCAATGAATGCATGCAAACTACAATGCAATGGATATGGCACGCGGGCCAAACCAAATCTTGCCTAGGAAAGGCATGTACACAAACAAGCCGCGGCTAATATAGAACGGTCCACTGAACTATGTTTCGACACGAGAAGTATGGGCACATACCAAACCAAGCTCAACATGGAAAGGCGCGAGCCATAAGCGGAGGTGATGCAATGAATGCATGCAAACTACAATGCAATATTTACAAACATGCAATGGAAAGGGTATTTACAAAATGCATGACAATGCGGTATGATGCGATCTACTGAAAAAAATGCGATGGATGCATGCAAGCTACAATGGAAATGCAATACAATGCACTATGATGCAACAACTATGATTGCAACTTTCCCTATCTTACCAACAGGGCGATATACTAGGTTGGTTCAGTATCCAGAACTGAGGCGTAGACATGCCGCCTCAATCTATGGGGCTTCCATACAGATTTCAAGCCGAGGATACACCCCTGGGTATTTAAACCAGACTTTAGTCTCGGAACTCCCGAACCTTTGTGTTCTAGGCATAAGCCGTTCGAACTCTAGTTTCCACCGTCCCAGTTGGTCTTCTAGGAACTCACCGCAAACATAGGCAGGTGGCTTTACCAGACCACCAAAAGTCGTTCGGGCACGACAAGCACCAAAGGAATTGCACCTTCAGAGGATTTAGGGTCTCCTGGACTGTGGATATACCTGCGCGGTTCGTCTGGTTGCTCCAGCCTCAAATGAACCGTACATACAATATCGTGCCTGAAAAGAAAACAAACTTAACAGGTACAATGTTGTTAGCAATATGCATGACAATGCAACCGAACTGAACACATCAATGTGCCGAAGGTTTTGCACCTCCCAAGGATTTAAGGTCTCCTAGACCGTGCGTGTTTAAGGTCTCGCCAGACCACGTAGCAACATGCATGACAATGCAAGAATGAGGCACGCATGCCACATGGAATGTAAACTGATACAATTGGACTTATATGCCATGAAAAACTGTGCACATCAATGCACTGGAGGTTTCGCACCTCCCAAGGATTTAAGGTCTCCTAGACCGTGCGTGTTTAAGGTCTCGCCAGACCGGGTAATATGCATGACAATGCAAGAATGAGGCACGCATGCTAATGCTAATGACGACACACATACCAGCAAAAATGTGACACGCATGCCGATGCAAATGAAGCATGATGCAAGATGATACAAATGAGACACGCGTACCTCATAAGATGCAAAATGATACAAGTGTGACACGCATGCCACACGGAATACAAAATGAAACAAATGAGACACGCATGCCTCATAAGATGCAAAAATGATACAAGTGTGACACGCATGCCACACGGAATGCAAAATTTTGAAAATTGGACTTATACGCTACGCGAAGCCGGTTCGAATTCAAAACAATGCAATGTACTAACAAGTATAAGTGAGGTGCGCAAGATAGCGTGAATGGATGCATGCAAGATGCAAGTAAGGTGCACAAAACAGTGCGATGCGCTAAACAGCACGATTGATGAATTGCACAAGACAGCGCGATTGATTTTGAAATGCACAAGACAGTGCGATGCGCTAAACAGCGCGATTGAAATGCGATGCACAAAACAGTGCGATGCGCTAAACAGCGCGAGTGATTTTGAAATGCACAAAACAGTGCGATGCGCTAAACAGCGCGAGTGATTTTGAAATGCACAAAACAGTGCGATGCGCTAAACAGCGCGATTGAAATGCAATGCACAAAACAGTGCGATGCGCTAAACAGCGCAAGTGATTTTGAAATGCACAAAACAGTGCGATGCGCTAAACAGCGCGATTGAAATGCAATGCACAAAACAGTGCGATGAGCTAAACAGCGCAAGTGATTTTGAAATGCACAAAACAGTGCGATTGAAATGCAATGCACAAAACAGTGCGATGCGCTAAACAGCGCGATTGAAATGCAATACACAAAACAGTGCGATGCGCTAAACAGCGCGAGTGATTTGCAATGCACAAAACAGTGCGATGGTTTTTGAAGTGCACAAGACAGTGCGATTGAAATGCAATGCACAAAACAGTGCGATGGTTTTTGAAGTGCACAAGACAGTGCGATTGAAATGCAATGCACAAAACAGTGCGATGCACGTAGGGCAACTTTTGAATTTCGTAAAAGCTAAAAGGATACAAAAAGGATACACCTTGCATGAATTCGAGTACCACGCATGGAAGACACGATTCGAGGTCACAACGGAGGCCGATTGAGCGTCGGGGATGCACTTTCTTGCACTTTCTCGAGCTATGAAGACCAAAAACTACTCATATGGCCTAAACAAGGTTGTGGGAACACCATCGGCCGAAAGGGGAGGCCACCGGCTGCAGAATAACTCCATCGGCACAATATACTGCCGGCCGGCACAAAATATTGCCGACCGGCAAAAAGTTGCTGAGTCGGGGCAGATTCGACATTTCACCTCGGGTGTTTTAAAATAGGGTTTCAAACCCTAATTTCCTACTTCCTCTTCCGCCGAAAACTCACACACACTCTCTCTAGAGCGATTTCCTTTCTTTTTTCCTCCGTTTCTTCGCGTTCTACGCCCGTTTCGTCGTCGGATTCGCGATTTTCTTCGCGTTTCAGACATTTTCAACCGAACAAAACTTTGTTTCGGTGCCTCGTTTGTCGTTCCCACCTTTTTGGGGTTTGTTCCCCTCGCTTTCCTCTTGATTTCCGTGCCCTTTCACATCCCGGCCTTTTCGGTCATTTTCGGCCTTCCCGGGAGTTGACTTTTCGGTTGACTTTCCGTATTCTAGCCCGGTTTTCTTTCCTCCGGCTATTTTCTCATCATTCTTGATATGGCGGATGACATTCCACGCGGTGGGACTCCCCCGGATGACGAGATGGATCCCGGGGTCGTGCTCCTACCTTTGAGTGAGCGTCCGTTCGACCCGGCGACCTACCGGCCGGCGATCCATGTTCTGCCCCCCGACGGACTCCGCCAGTTTCGGAGCTTCGAGAGGCACGTGCCACCCGAGCTATTACTGCGCGAGCCTACCTCTCACCTGTCCTTCGGCGTTTCCAAGGTAACTCTCTTTCCTCTACTTTACTTTCTGCAATGTAGGGCACAAAACTGTCGTAGCTTATTTGTACTCTTTAACTGCTGTAGTTCGATATGCTATACACCGTAGTTGATTGTAAACATACGTACAACTGATATCTGCTTGAAACTGACACATGCACACACACTGCACTGGCCCTGAATCACCCAAACACACTGTATTTCACTGCATACATACTGGTACCAAGCATTTGCTTGAATTTGTCAAACTATGCACACATGCTATACTGTACTGAACCACCCGAACACGCTGACGCATCACACGTATTTCACTGTAAGCACACCGACACCCGGTATCTGTTTAAATTTGTCAAATTTCCACGCATGCTACACCTGCTTTGAACCTCCCAAACACGCTGACGCATCACACGCTGTAGTTCACTGTAAGCACACTGACACCCGGTATTTGTTTCAATTTGTTAAACTTGCACGCATGCTACATCTGTATGCTTCTTAAAACTTCATTTTGGATGTTGTCTTGCAATTGTTATCTTCTGTTTACAGGAGGATTTCCATACCATCCGCGGGTATGGGAATACTGGCGCTCGGGAGTGGTACGACGAGCTCCCTGACGCGGTCCGTCGCATAGTGGACCGGGCGGGCTTCGGCGCCTTCTACCGAGGACTCTCCAGGCTCACTACATGCAGGCCTCTACTCGCCGCTCTGGTGGAGAGGTGGTGGGACACCACCGATTCATTTCACTTCTCCACAACAGGGGACATGACGATGACCCCTTACGATTTCTCGATGCTCACAGGCATCGGGGTAGGGGGTGATCCGATCCCCTTTGATATCGACATGGATGAGTGGACTGCCACTCAGGTCCATCTGCTGGGTGAGGCGCCACCTCTTGCTCGTCCAGGCTTTGTCCGGTATTCCTGGTTTGAGGTGCAGTTTAGGGTCCAGCCCACTCTCGTTGATGCAGATCCGATGACCCCGGAGGCCGTGGAGAGGTACGCTCGTGGCTTGCTCATGTTCTTGTTTGGGACGACCATCTTCGCCGACCGGGCGAACACCGTGCCTCTCTGCCTACTCAGCGCACTGGTGGACGTCTGAGACATCCTGCATTATGATTGGGGTGGCGCCGCTCTGGCCACCCTCTATGGATACATGAGCTCAGCTTCCCGCGGCAGCGGCCAGTTGCTCGGAGGCTATTGGCAGGCTTGGGAGGTACATTTCTTCTCCGCCTTTCATTTCTGTCCTATATTTTCTATACTCTGTACACTGCACACACTGTAGTCTGCTTTATACTTGTTGTATACTGTACACACGGCACACACATACATTCTGCTTTACACTGACTGTACACTGCTCACACTGTACACTGTACACACTACACTGCACAACACGCGGCTCTGCCATTTCTGCTTTATTCTGCATTCTGCTTTATTTGATAAATGCACTGGTATTTACCTTGCAGTTGTGGGTTTACGCCTACTTTCCTAGGCTTGCTCCCGTACCAGTCGCAGAGACTCCTCTGGTCGTCCCGTTCTCACGACGCTTTGACGGGAGATGCACCCGGCGGCCACGAGAGACATTCAGCTTCTTCCGCCGATACTTCGACACCATTACTCCTGCCGAGGTATGTTTTACTTGCAGTTTATTTAAGCTTCACCTTTCCACTGCATATTTAAATAACAGTAGATAACAAACTGTGTTGCATTTTCAGATCACCTGGCAGCCTTGGGCTCCTTTGCCAGCCGTGACGCGGGATCGGTTTGCCGGTGCCAATGAGACCTCGCGTTTCCGGATCTTGTTGGAGGGCTCGGTCTGTCGGGCTTGGTACCTGGGTGAGCGTTTCCTACACCAGACCCTAGGGTTACTTGAGCAGATAGTCCCGGTTCACCCTCCTGCGGACATGAGGGAGACCGAGAGGCTTACCACCGAGCAGATGGACGATTACACTATCGGCTGGGAGGAGGCCCGCTTCAGAGGCATCGGCGACTACCGAGAGTACGTGCAGACGTACCTTATGCAGCCTCTGAGCGGCGGCCGTCGAGTTGAGGGGGCCAGGCCCGTGGCGCCAGCGGCTGGGGCAGGAGCGGGAGCTGGAGCGGGAGCTTCGAGGAAGGCCTGAGTCCGTGGCAGGGGCGGAGCTCAGGGAGGACGGGGGGCTAGTTGGCCCGCCCTGCCTGCTGTACTGACTTTCTGGGGGCAGGGTGGGGTGACCTATCAGATCCCCTTCGCCCCTCCACCAGCTGATCACGAGTTCGTCGGTGTCCCCGACTTGCCTCCGGTATGTATTACTGCATTTTTGTACAGTCATTTCATTTCAGTTTATCTGATATTCCACAGAATATTGATGCATCTGATACTTTTGCAAGCTTCTTCTGGGTATACCCAGCAGTCATTGGAGATGAATGCCTCCATGATGGGGATGCTTCAGCGGACTTTTGATCTCCTGGCCCTTTACAGCATTCCGGTATGTTCTTCTGACACTGACCTCAAACCATTCATACACTGCTTCACATAATCTGATGCACGGCACAACACCTGATACACTGATCTCACAGCATCTGACACACTGCACTCATTGCATTCTGCACTGTACTCTGCATTCTGGACTGATAAACTGCTCACGGCATCCACACACTGTACTCTGCATTCTGCACTGTTAAACTATTTACGGTATACTGATGCATTTGCCTTTTGTGTACTTTTTCAGCCTCCCTTCCAGATTCCCGGGGTAGGAGGTGCTTCAGCTGGACCTTCTGTCCCTGCCCGAGGGAGAGATGAGGAGGGCCGAGTATTCCCCCGCACCAAGGCGGGGCACACTCATGTCGGGAGTAGCTCGCGAGCTCCAGTCCCGGATGATGATGATGACGAGGAGTCAGAGGCGGAGGCAGAGGCGGAGTCCGAGTCATCGGAGGAGGAGACCGGAGGCGGTTCTAGCTCAGGCTCTGACGATGATGCTGTTGATGCTCCTGGACCCTCGTCCAGGAAGAGGACCAGGACAGACTGATGGCCCTTGGAGTCGCTTGACATAGATTTTTGTTGTTTTTCTTCTTTCTTGTACTTTTCCTTTTTGTGGGTAGTTAGATTACCTTGTACTGCCGCAGGTAGATTTTGTTTTCCTCAAAACTTTGTACTTAAAAAAAGGCGATTATGAAATGAACAAAATTTTTGCTTAAAAAGTGTTACATTTACATATCTCATGTATTGCATCGCATCCCATCACGTTACACCTCAATGTAAATGGAATTGATTTGTTGTTTGAAAATTGAACACTTGCACTGTAATAATCAGATAACTAAATAGCCAACAGCAAAATAAACCCAAGCAACCCACTGCCTGATTCTAGATACACAGCCCTTGCTCTACTGGGGATTAGTCTGCATACAGCCCGTAACAAAGCATTTGGTTCATTCCGCACTCAGCAAACTTTAAACGAAACAACCCAATCTGACAAGACGACCTTCAAAGGTGAAACCAGCTAGGGTTGAAACATGCTCAGATGCCCCAAATTTTCCCTTTCTTCTTTCGGTTCGCCCAAATGTAGAGAATGGCACAGCATTCCGAGCATAAACGATTTTTGAACTTAAATAAGGGTTTTCAACCGGGGTATCGAGCCTACAACTGGACACAGCGGGGAGGACTCAACAAAGGTACACGACCTAAACACAACGAGACACGCTCGAAAAAGACCTAAAACAAAGGTTGAGGTAAGCAAAACAAAAGACACGACACACAGGCGTGTTGAACGAAGACGGGGGACCTCAGATCACGAGGAGCCAGTTTCTCTGGGTATTGTTTCCCACCCTTTCTGATCTGTGATTCTCTCGTCACTCGGCCCTCAGGCTCGATTTTTCTCTCAAAACCCTCTTTCTTACCTTTCTCTCAACTTACACCTCTCTATTCTTCATTCTCTCATTTTTCGTCCCTCCCCAAGGTGGTTAATGAATGAATAGGAAGTTGAGGGTTCATGCTCAACACCATTAGCTCACGGCTATTTCTTCTGGTGGGTAGAGTGCCCTTCTGGCGAGTACGTTGATGACAGGGAAAAGACAGGATGCCTGACTCAACTGTGCCCGTGGTTCATCATTTTGACCATTTTTTTTTGTTTTCAACTAAAACAGTTTTTGATCAAAATGAGAGTCGGATTAACATACTCGTTCGATTTTTGATTTGAAAACCATGCAAGTCAGGCTATGAGCACTGAAAATTTTCCTTTTTGGGTCCAAGAAAATGGTCAGGTTTTGGAAAATGGAATAGTTTTCGAGAAAATAGTCCACCTCAGTAAAAATTTTCAAAAACTATTTTTGCAAACGGATGATGCTCAACGAGCATGGAACTTACTCTTTGAGATGCGCAACCTCGGATCGGAGGCAATGGAAAATTGCCCCTAGTTTGAAGAACGCCGCACGGCAACGAAAAGTTGCCCCTGGTTTGAATGGCGGCTCGCGGCGGCTGGTGGCAACGGAAAGTTGCCCCTTGTTTGGATGGTGCCGCAGCAGTCCGCAAACAGTCTTCATTGGCGGTGGTCGAGCTCTTGGACACAGAGATGACGAAGACGGTCATAACAAATATATGGACACAGTCACCTTGGAGGCGTTGGCGACTAGACTTTGGGATGAAGTTGAAACCATTGCATGGACTGAGACGCTATGAAAGCGTTGGGGGCTGGACTTCATGATGAAGTTGCCTACGTATCCCAAACATGGGAATCAAGCCTTACGTAGTTCTGGTTAAGGTACACTCGGGTATTTTAACCTTCACTTTTCAGGCTCTAACTTTTGCCAAGGCGCCCGATGCGGGTTTTCGACCTTGCGAGCTTCTTTTCATTTTCCTTTTTCTCTTTTGTTCTTTTGTTCATCTTTTTCTTTTCCGCATTTTTCTTTTCTTTTCTTTTCTACTTCTTTTCTTTTTTTTTGCTTCTTTTTTGTATCATTATTTTTTCTTGCTCTAACTTTTGCCTGGGTCGCCCTTCCGGGTTTTCGGCCCAGCGAGCCTCTCAAAGGGTAAAAGTGTAACAAGTCCATGCCAAATGGTTTTTGGAGTTGAAGCCTCTCTGTGTCTGGGAGAACGGCTGTTGCACTGATTTGCGGAAGAATCCATCATGGTTGCTCCACGAGCTTCTTTCTGGTGAGATCTGATCTTTTGATTCGGCCTTGGTGCCTCTTGTTCTAGGGCTGCTTTTGATCTGGCCATACAGACCTTACATGACGTTTAACCGTTGAGCTTTCTGAACGGGTTCGGGGTTTGAAAGTGAGGGGGGTTGAATCTTGAGGCTGAGAGCGATCCTAGGCTGCACAATCTCAAGAGCGGTTCCACACAGGTCTTCACAGGGCCGTGTAAAACATTTGTTTTTGAAAGTTTTTAAGAAAGCGACAAATCGCTCGCGCCGATGATAGTGTGGAACCAATCTGGATCGAGCCAGGGTCCTTCCCAGTACTTGCGCTGACAAGCATGATTTCGTTCATAAAAAGGCTTAGCACGCCTCTCTTTTTCTCAATTTGATCAAAATTTTGCAAAACCCGAGGAATTCCTTCCTCTTCGTTTTTATCACCGCAGTGTTAAAAGGGGTTTTTGAAAAACTTAAGCTAATGCAATGAGTTTGGCGTGCAGGAGAGCAGGCGAGATGTACTGTCAGCCTAATCGAATTCTCTGGCATTTATACTGAAAGCAAGCATGAAAATGAGATAACCACAGCTGTTTCATTCAGATTTGTTGGTGTAACTGGCCCCTCGGCAGAAACAGACTCAAAAAACAAAAAACAGGTAATTACAAGACAAAACGGTGTTCGAGGCAACAACCCCAGAATCACCTGGTATTCTATGCAAAGAGGACTGACTCGTTACAACAGGACAGACCCTTAAGCAGAAAAAAGACTGACTCAAGACAAAGAGACAGACTCAAAACAAAAGACTGACTCGATACCCAAGCCAGGATTTACAAAGCTAGCGTTCATAGCCACTCAAAAATGCGTGCCAGACGCCACATTCAAAATACATCCAGATGCCGCCCGCAGGTGGTTCATTTTCTGATTACATACTTAAAGTATCTGTGTCCTCAAAATCCAATAACTGGGTGGTAACGGACTTGGCTGCGGTGGGTGGGAGGATCACCTCGTTGTCAATCAAATCTTGCACCTCATGACGGAGGCGGAAGCAATTGTCGGTGGCATGGCCTGTCTGCTGGTGGTACGCGCAGTACTGAGCAGCATCATGCGTAGCGGGGAGATTCTTCGGGAGAGGCCGAGGCTCCAAGGGTTTAAGGTGTCCCCTCTCGGCAAGGATCTGAAGTGCCTTGGACAGAGGCATGTAGAGAGCATGAAAGGTCCTGCGCCCCCGGGGCAGGTACTTTGGAGTCTGAGCGCTCTTACTAGCCATACAAGCGAAAGGGTCGGCATGCGCCACTTTAGCTTTCTGATCTTTCCCGGGTGCAGGGGCGGGAATAGGAGGAACTATCTTGGCATGACGGGGCCTATCCCGATTTTCTGATTGACTTGAACTACCCTCAGGTGGAGTGGAGAAAGCATCCTCCACAGTTTTTGCCACAACTGCGGATATCTGTTGCTTGTTCATCCCCCCGGCTTTCAAAGCCTCGACTGCCCACAGCAGTTGTTCCATGGGATCGGCATCTGCCTTCATTTTGTCTTTTCCTCTGGCCTCAGCCTGATCGAGGGTTTGAGTTGATGCTGACATGTCATTGCCGTAGCTGGAGGCCATCTCCGGTTGGCTAAGTTCGATCACAATTCGCCCCAACAGCGGGGGCTCCTGGGGTATAAAACTCCCGGCATACGGTGCGGCTGGAGGTGAAGCTGACATTCCGTAGGTGAGATCCGCCACAGACCTCTGGAGATCACCTATCATCCCCATTAGTTCGAATGTAGTAGGCTCACGAGCCTGGTATAGCTGGGGGGCCCAGACCGGGTGCGCAACAGGTGACCTGGGTGGATGTGACACATCAGTGTTGGCCTCACTTTGTAGAGTGATCCCCTGCTCTAATGCAGCCGTCATAAGTACGACCTCTTCTGAATTTTGTGTCATCATAAGTCCTGCCTCGGCAAGGGGAACACTGGCTATTCTGTACTAGCTGTCTGAACCTGAAAGAGACAACAAACAGCATTTCAGCCCAAACAGATCAAACACGGGTGTAGCTGAACAACTGTACTCTACTGCTGATCACTGTTCCCAGAAATCACTCTCCCAAAACTGAACCTAATACCCGCAAATAACTGATTCTCATAACTGACACTGATACTGGTGTCCTCAGGTTTGATACTCAAACTTGCAAACTAACATGTACTTTCCTGTAGAGCAACATTCTAAAAGCACATAGCAGGTAAAGAGAGCCAAAACACCCCTATGTTGGTGTAGGGTTTCCCTGTCCTATTTTGTCAGGAGCTAGGGTTTCACTATGCACGCAGCAGTTTTCAAACAACCTAACATCGGGTAAGCAACCTGTCCTAATTTGGAATGGTCACTATGGATCCGAATATGCACTAGGTCGAATGGTCGAAGAGGGTGCCCCGGTAAAACCGGGGTTTGTGTTCCCATGCTGTCAGAGCCCATAACCGGTCAGCCTTATGGTCATGCCTTGACAAGACAAGCCTCCGGCAAACCGTTCAGGAATGGCAGATACACTGTGTTCCTAGGCGCACCAATGCACATGCAATGCAAAGAAACACATAAGTGTAATAAAAAATAGGATATCATGAGTTCGAGTCAAGCTCTCTAAAATCCCCAGCAGAGTCGCCAGAAACTGTAGACGCGTCCCGCGAGGGGCCTTCGCTACAGTTCGGACTCGATTTGTGTCGCGGTTCTTAATCTTGAACCAAATAGTCCAAATCTGGCAAATCGTTTTGAGAAAACAGATTTTAGGAAAGAAGTCCCAAACATGGACTGCTTTGCCAGATACAGAGTCGCCACCTAAATATTTTTTAATGGGAGGGATTTAGGAAACCCTGACTCGGTGCCGAAGGCCACATGTCCGTCATCACCGGAGTTGTCTCGGCTCGGGAGCTAGGGTACGATTGGGGAAGGTTAGCTATGAGCACCCCCTCTCGCCCGATCCGAAGATCGGCCTCTACTAACCGTGATATCCGTTTTTGAAAACGTTATGTGTTCTTATTCCAATTATTTAGCCTAGCGTTACTATGCTATGCGCACAGCAAACAAGTATAGACTAGATTGTCTAATTTGGAAATAAGCATTGCATATCCGTTTGTTTTGAAAAGTGCTTTGGAATTTGCTACTCGCAAGTAGGCTAAAATACAGATTTCAACGAGTTTTTCCAACTCAAACAATCCAACCTTCACCCACAGGCATTCAAACAGTTTATCACATAAGCATCTAGCCACATGGTAAGCATACTGTCATGATAGCATTCACACGCATGCGAGATGTCAAAGCATTTTAAAATACTTACTTAGTACTCCGCGCCAAAACAAAGAACTTGTTAGCAGATATGCATGATCCAAATCCATGTTAAGTGCCTAATGCAACACATGCAAGATGCGATTAGAGTAGGCTCGGCTAACCTAATCATGGCATGCGAAAATGCGATCAATTTGATGCACGTATTCAATTTGGAATTTTGAAATACAAATGCAGTTAGCGTGATGTACCGAGCCCGGTGCATGTAAAACAAATGAATGAATGCACGCATGCATTACATGAAGTATGCTAATTTAAAACGTGCCCTAATCTACCATCATTAGCAGGTAAATAAAAGGGAAGAAAGACGTGAGGTTGGAAGACATACACACACTCACGCACACTTATTACAGATTTGCCCTCGCTCGGAGGGACCAAATAAATACAAATTAATTAACTACGCAAGCTAATTAAATATTACAAATTTCCTAATTAGCTAACAAACTAATTAAGCTAGGAAAACAGATAAACCGCCCCCGGGGAAGAGCTCGATGTAATGCATGCTCGATCCTGCTCGGAAATACACCGCCATGCATAGGCTGCCTCTGTTTTCCTTCCTTTACTCCTCTGGAGGCTGCCAAAACCTCAGGACTTCTTCCTTGGACATTGGGGAACACCACCGGCTGAATGGGATTGCCACCGGCAGTAGCATGTGGCCATCGACACAAAATGAATCCATCGACAGGGAAATGATTGCCGGTCAGCACTAGAAATTTCCGGTCGGCAGAGTGTTCCTGCAGAATCTGCAATTGACAGCAACAGAGGGCAAGGCAAAGCATGGCAGCACAATTCAAGGCATATATGCATCAATCATGTCCCTTATCATGGTAATGACTCAAAAGGGCATGTGTCTCGATTCTCGGACCACCAATCGCGCATTTCCATGCATGATGGCCCAAGGAGTCAAGTGTGCAACTTTCATGTCAAATGAAATGCAAACCAAACAAACAAACCAAGGCCCAATTCCTATCACCAAGTCAAGGAACAAGGCATGCATGCGAGATATTATGCAACCTAGGCATACAAGCTAAGGATGCAATGCAAGCATACAAGCAAACATGAGGCAATGCAAATGGATGAAAAGATGGACTTATACATGATTTGGGCAGCTCTAAAAGGGGCCAAAATAGTGGCCAAAAGTCAAGGAATTGGAATCAAACATACATACACACATGCAAGTAAGTTGGACCAACACTTAGGCACAAATTGAACAACTCTCAAGCACACTTGAAAGAGGTATAACATGGATTAATGGCATGCAAGGTAAGCATTAAAAATCATGTTAAGATGGTGTCAAACCAAGCAACAAGATAGGCTAAACATTAGCATGCAAATGGTCCAAGTACTTGAAGCAAGTCAAAGGGGCTTAAACCATAGCTAAGCCAACCAAGCCTCACAAGGCTAAGGGGACTTAAAACAGGCTCAAGGCAGACCTAGACCATGCAAAAGGGACCCCTAGATGGCATCTAAGCGGCTCAAATTCAAAGGCATGTGCAATGGCCAAAACATGGAGCATACTACACAAGCTTCCAAAGCATTAAAGATGCGTCCAAGGTAAGCATACAAGCATGCTATAAGGTCTGAAATTATGCTATAAATGATGCCAAATCATTAGAATGAAGCAAGGAATGCATGCTATATACTCACACACTTGAGGCCAACAAGCCAAAATGCAAAGGGGCTATATTAAACATGCCAAATCCGACCCAAACAACTATGGACAGATCTCTAGCATGGCAAAATAAGCACACAAGCTTCACAAAACGAGACCTAAAACATGCTCGAGCAAAGGCTATCAACCTAAGGCATGTTAAGGCAATAACAAGGCATTACATGGTAGGTATGCTAAGCATGCATGGTGTACCAAAACCAACACACAACAAGGTTATATCATGGCATAATAAGCATAGAAAACAGCCAAGATATGATCAATACACATTCCAACATGATGCTCTCTCAAGAGGCCAAAAAGGGTCCGTTTCAAGGATAACAAGGAGAGGGGGTGGCCCTCCCCTTTTGGAGACTTCAAGGCACCATCTCCACCACTGAAATCCCTCAAGATTTCAGTGGTGAAGAGGCCCAAACACCAAAGTCTCGAAACTTGCACAAAATAGCACAAAATGGGGCCTTTCAAGGCCTAAGAGGGGTCAAACACCTCCAAAACAAAAAACACTCTAAACAAACAATTTAGAGGGCCTAAAAACAGAACTTTTTTGTATTATACACCAAGCTCAAAAACAATTTTAAGACAGGTAAAAATACAATGCAAAAATGGGGAATAAAGGGGTAGTTTCTCACCCTTGTAGACCACCTTCACAAATGATGCTCCAATGGCCCTCCTTGGCTTGAATCCAACACCAAAACACCAAAATCAGCCCCTTAGAACCTCAGGAGCCAAAGGAAGGTGAAACACTAGGTGTTTGTGTGCAATAGTATGAACTAAAACACCTAGAGCACAAAGAGAGAAAAAGAGAGATAGGAGATATGTATGAACCCTAACCCTAAAACCAGAGCTTCTCTCTGTCTTTTCTATCTCTAAAATGTCTCAAGTGTCTAACCTTGCAACAAGAGAGAAGACCTCTCTTTATAGAGGCTTTTGTCTTGTAAAGCTTACAAGACAAGCTTCTAAAGAGGGAGATCCCTCCATACACGTGTATGGAGGGGAGCCAAAAGCAAGACAGCTGTCTTAAAATATCTGCAAAAGCAGATGCACAGTAGTCGGCCGGCCAAAGATGCCATTTTGACAAAATTGAGTGCCGACCGGCAACAAATAGTGCCGACCGGCAATATACATTGCCGATGGCAGCAAAAACCGGCCGGTGGCCTCTAGCCACTGCCGGTGGTGTGTGGGGATGCCTCACAAGGCATTCCCTGCCCCTCCAAGGCAAAACACAAGTGTTTGGTGCAAAACCAGACACTAAACAGTCGAGTTCGGAGATCCTGAGGCAAGGCGCGCGAGCCGAGACCTCCGGGAACTCCAAACGAACACAAACATGGATAATCACCGAGTGTTCCAAGCGGTGACGTCCAAGTCTTGAGGATGGTCAAAAATGGGGTGTCTACAGTTTTCGAATGCGTCGTCCTTTGTATCTCCGAATTTTGAATGCAATCCAAGCACACAATTCATATTTTGTTCAAAAACAAGGTGCAACTCATGTAGTTGGATTATCTCCCCTACAAAAAATGACTTTTGCGATGAGAACATTGTCATATGGTGTCGCAGCAGATGCAGTTGATGATTATATACGTATCGGGGAAAGCACTGCAATTCAAAGTTTGCAACAATTTTGTAATTCAGTGATTGAAATCTTTGGACTATAATATCTGAGATCTCCAACACCAACTGATATTGCTAGATTACTTGTTATTGGGGAGGTTCGGGGGTTTCCAGGTATGTTGGAAAGTTTAGATTGCATGCATTGGGAGTGGAAAAATTGTCCAAAGGCATGGCAAGGCCAATACGTAGGCCATCAAAAAAAGCCAACCATTATTCTTGAAGCAGTAGCATCTTATGACTTATGGATTTGGCACGCATTTTTTGGAATGCCTAGCTCACACAATGACTTGAATGTGTTGGACCGATCGCCTTTGTTTTCTGATCTTGCTCAAGGTAAAGCTCCCTCTGTCCATTACACTATTAATGGACATAGTTACGATATGGGTTATTACCTTGCTGATGGTATATACCCTCAATGGGCAACACTGTTTCAAACAATTTCTTCTCCCCAAGGAGCAAAGAAACAACATTTTGCAATGATGCAAGAGTCTACCAGAAAAGATGTAGAGCGGGCATTCGGAGTGCTTCAATCTTGATTTGCAATTATAGGTGGTGTTGTACGTTTTTGGGATCCGAAAATGCTTGCCAACATAATGAAGAGTT
The DNA here is from genome assembly GCF_055761805.1 of Camellia sinensis. Classification (NCBI taxonomy): domain Eukaryota; kingdom Viridiplantae; phylum Streptophyta; class Magnoliopsida; order Ericales; family Theaceae; genus Camellia; species Camellia sinensis. Next base: position 32,825,518 of record NC_138969.1, read on the forward strand.
GCATTATATTACATAATATGATTGTCGAAGATGAGAGAGAGGAGCACCTTGATTTCGATTATGAACTTTCATCAACCAACGCACCAATGCAACTTTCCTCTACTTCTACCAATGACTTCCAAACATTTTTGTCTCGTCATTTAGGTATTAGAGATAAGGATGTATATCATGCCATCCGTAATGATTTAATAGAACATATGTGGCATCTTTATGGTGAAAACTAAATTCACCACATCAATACATGTAATTTTGTTTATAGTTTTGGAATGGAAGGTTGTCTTGTTTGTAATCTTCATTACGATGCACTATATTAACCAAGTAGTTCAGAAGTTATGTGATGATGTGCTGTTGTGATGATCCAATCTTTAATATTCAGAATTGTTTTGTGTTCAATTCATGAGAATTACAAATGATAATAATCATGTCTTAATCAGTTACAAATGATAATACCACATAAATTTAATAATCATGTCTTAAATTTTGTGTTCAATTCAGTATTGATGTGCCACAAATGATAATACCACATAAATTTATTCACATATAATAATCATGTCTTAAATGATAATTTAATAATCAGGTCTTAAATTTATTCAATTCAGTATTCTGTGTTCAATTCAGTAATGATAATACCACATAAATTTAATAATCATGTCTTAATAAGTTACAAATGATAATACCACATAAATTTATTCACAATTCATATTTATTGATGTGCCATATGATTTTATTCAGTATACGAATTTATTGATGTGGCATACAAATATATTCAGTACATAGATGTATTGGTGTCCAATTTATTTGTTTATATATTTATTACTGTTGGTTGGCTTATTACTGATATGTTGCCATTCATTTATTGATGTTGGTTGGCTTATTAGTGAGGATGTTGCCATTCATTTATTGCCTCAGTTGAAATGCATTCAACCTACAGAGGTGGCATACTACAGACATGAGACATACGAATTCAATGGCTCAAATGAGTCAATGCCTCATTTTACACACACCACCATTCATTGAATTCATGCAACCAATTTAGTTGAATATTAATTCCCTCTACCACCTACCTCAATAATTCATCCTCTATATCAGCTCAAGATTGTATACAAACCTGGCATCACCAAATTCACTCTATCCACAGATTGCCTCTATAAGAACACATTCACTGTATTCCCTTCACCACCACCTTCAAATTCAGCTTAACCAATTTCTATTCCCAAACATTGCATATTCACTATATTGTAAGTGTGAATCCACAGAATCAGCAAGGCAAACCATCTGAATCAACAAAGCCAACATCAGTAGGAACAACAAGGCAGCATCAAAACAGAGGTAGGCTTTAACGCACGGGTCAACCAGCCCTGCAAATTTTTTTTTTTTTTTTTGCCTTTCAGTGTGCACTTCCTTCCACTGCTTCGGCCCTTCTTTCAGTGAGCACATCAATATGCTTTATTTGTTCAACTTTAACCTTCTGAAGAGCATAAAATTCATGTTTTAATCAAACTACATACATGTTTAATATTGGAAATTAACTTTTGTCATACAGAACACATTCACTGGCATATTAACTTCCATTGAATTTTTACTTCATGTTTTTTTTCCATTTCAGTGTGCACTTCTAAACAATAAACACTGCATATTAACTTCATGTTTTCATTCAGCATATTAAAATACAGTGTTTATTAAAATGCAGCATAACACCACAAACACTGCATATTAAAATTCAGCATAACACCAGAACAACAACAAGCCAACTATAATTCAGCTTTCATATGTAACAAATTTTCATTAAAATTCAACAGATATTGACATCATGCCTAGAACTAAAAGAGCCAGGCCACAACTTGGTGAAAGTTTCAACCCTCCACAATGCCAACAACAGCAGCCTCAAAATCAGTCATATCCTACTGATGATTTTCTCAGTGAAAGTCATGAACAAGTCATTCCAAACTTCTCCAGCCAACCTATTGTAATAGGGAGGAGGGTAAATCTGCCACCTCAATATGATGCACTATTAGTTAGTAAACTTGAAGCAATGGGATGGCTAAATTTAATTAATTTACCCCAAAAGGTATATCCACGATTGGTATCTCTATTTTATGTTCACCTAAGAGGTACTCAGGAAGAAGATGAAAATTTTACTCTTTTGTCATATGTGAAAGGAAAGGGTATACAGTTTGATATTCCTACTTTGGCAAGCATTATTGGAGTTGAGGTAGGTGATGAAAATATCCATTTTCAGAGTGAGGTTGAATTAGTTAATATTGTTGGTAATGCTAGTGATGTATATACTACTATTTGTGAGAACAGATTTACTGGGACTAATCTACAAGCAAGACATTTAAAACCCTATCTTCGGATTCTCCACCGGTGGATTGTCGAAAATGTCACTCCGAAAAAAGGACATCATAATGCGGTCTCATATTTTAATGCCTATTTGTTATACTGTTTTGAACTTGGCCGTAAGTTAGATTTGTGTTACATAATAATGAAAGAAATGATGTCTGCAAATCAAGCTCAATTCATGGGCCGGTCTTTACTGTTTGGGGCACTCTTGACAAAAAATTTCAAACATTTTAAGGTTCACCTTGTAGATGAAATGGAGATCAAAATCTGTTCACCCATTAATCAGTATATAGTGACCCGTGCTGGTGGAGCCACCAATTTAATGGGAAGTGTTAATGCTCCAGAAGATTCAGAAGATGAAGTCCCACCAGATGGTGCTCCAGAAGATCCTCCTGCCAATGTGATGCCATCAACTGAACAACCTCAATATTGGACTGAGTTTTTGGCCATGGAAGAACAACGTTATAATCAGCGCGTTCAATGGGAACATCAAATGGCTAATCGGGTCAATTTGTTGGGTACTCAGTTTGATACAGTTGCCACTGCGCAGAACTCATTAATTCAACAATTTGGTGAGTTCCGTTTGGATATTGAAAGACGTCATGAAGTGGCAAACAATCACATAGATAGGATTGAGCATCGCGTAAATGACATATACCACCACTACTTCCCTCCTCCACCACCACCAGATAATGACTGTTGATGTGTTTCACATTATGTATTTGCATTGTTTTGTATTTTGTTATTTTAACAACCTTTTGTTGGGTCAATTTCTTTTATAAATGTAGTGGTTTTGTCTTGTATAATATAGTAGTTTCGTATATCATATTAGCTGATTTAAAATCCTCTGTTAGTTTTTCACTTACATTGCCTTGGTAATACACGTGCACCATCTTTTGGAGCTTCAGTGATGCCATGTTAGTTGAATTTTATTAATAAATTAAAGAAGGTACCAATCACAGAATTTGTTCACTTCCATTGCCAATCAATACATCTGCAGCATGTTTATACAGTTTGAATTTTTGGGGCATGACCATGTTGTAGAGACATGAGACCAATACATTTTGGGGCATGACCATGTTGTACCAAGCACAGAATGAAATGAATATTAATTATATGTTACAAAAAAAGGAATGAATTACAAATAATTTCAATACAAATAAAACAATTATTGACCATTATAATTGTAATGGACTAAGAATTGAATTCTACTTTGGGATGTACTTTTGCAAATTTAAACTAGGAGTGTAAGGCTGCATTTTTAAAATAAAAACAACTTCTGGTCATTCTGCACCTTTAAACAATGATAAGAATGCTGTGTGAAAATTATTGTAAAATTGATAAAACATGCACTGAAGACTAACAACAACTAAAAATGGGAAATAGAATCCCACTAACAATCACCACTAATTTGTTCCTTTTGTGAAAAATAAAATAAAATTATGACATCATTTACGTGGTGTTTTCAATAAATAAAAAATTATAACATACATTAATAAATTGAGCATTTATCTATTAATTATCCAACAAATATAAATTATTATGTTCCATCTACTAAAATTTGGCAAGCATGATTACTTATCACATTAATAATTCCAATACAACTAACCAATACAAGTTAGATGTAATATTTTTAAATAATAAAACCAATAGATGAAACCCACTAATACTGTCACGACCCCAAACCGCCCCTAGTAGGATGGGGCCATGATGGCCAGTAATCCGGGATTACCGAAGGCCAACTTACAAAATTCACACACAATCAGAGTGTAAATATATGTGGCTCACAAGTGCGGAAGCAATAATTTAAAATACAAGTGGTCCATAAGAGCAGTGCGTAAGTCAAATGAAATGGCATACATCTTTACATAGCTTTACAACTTGAATACAAATAAGATGAAGTACAAAATACATATTACATCTTGGTAAAAGGCTTTTCAAGCCGATATGTTCAAAATGCATGAAATACAAGTCAAGAAACATAATCTTCAGAATTGTCGACATCCTCACTGCCGACATAACATGCATACAAAACACACATCTCGGCGAAGCCGACTTCTTGCTTGGTACCTACATATATCCATAGGGAGGGTGAGCTTGGATACTTAGTGAATGGTATAAGTAATAAAGGGGTTAAATGAATGATACCCGAGATCCTTCCAAAACAGTACGTATAATATCCTTGTCAAAACCATACATAACATAACTTAGCTTGGCTTGAAATAAAACATCATTCGAACCTTGGTCTTTCAAAACTTACTTACATACTTAACATATAGAGATGGCAATCGGAACCCGGCCCGACGGGGACCCGATCCCCCGACCCCGAATTATGTTGTTATTCTTCGAAAAATACCCCCGACGGGCCGGGGATGGTATTAAAAATTAAATCCCCGAATATCATCGGGCCGGGGACGGGGATACATGTTTCGGCCCTGGCCCGGCCCCGATCCCCGGCCCGGTTGCCCCCCGAATTGAATATACTATTTTGCCCCTGTTATATATAATATATGTGTGTGTTTGTAGGGTTTTGGCAGGTTGACCACTCATACAACACACTGTAGACACCCCATTTTTGACCGACCTTAAGACTTAGACATCACCGATTGAGCGCTCGGTGACGTTGCATATCGTGCTCGTTCAGAAGTTTCAGAGTCGCGGCCGTGAGCCCTGCCTCCGGACTTCCGAACCCTCTTCTGTGCCTTGCCTCGGTTTGCGAACCAGACTCGGTTTTCTCTGTTTTTTTTCCCGAGGGGAGGGAGAGGTCCCGTAGACCATCTCTCAGTGGCCGTGGGCTACATTTTGTGGCCGCAGGCCATTTTGCCCATTTCGGAGTCCGGTTTCCGATTTTTCGGGACCGTTGGCCGTGTGCCTCAGTTCGAGATTGCCTAACCATCTCCGTTTGTTTTGATTTTTGGCATACGTCTTATTTTCTCCCTTTTAAGGGACACTGGGGTCTGACAAACCCACTTCGTGACCGAACGCCACTTTCGGTGCTTAACAGGCAATTTTCGGGACCCCGAACTGCGTGTTTTAGCCCCCGAGCATTCGTTTTGCATCGGTTTTCGTTCATTTTTGGCAGGTGCCTCTGTTTCATCACCAGGAAGGTCACTGGAGGGTGGGAGGCCAGCAATTATCTTGGCAACCAGTTATATTCCATTTTCGCCCTCCGACACCCGTTTTTTCTCACTTCCGAGCCAATGTTGAACACCTTGGAGCCATTTTCTTCAACCCCAAACCACATATTTGTGATGTACACACATGGGAGGACCCTAAAAGTTTATGGCCGGCCATTAATTCCATTTGAACCTTTTGAACCCCTCCTTAAAATGGCTTGTTCTCTCTCCTGTTTTAGAGTTTCCAAATTCGAACCACAGGGTTGTGAAGAGGAGACCTGAGAGGCCACCTTTTTGTGGTGGCCGGCCAATATTCCAACTTGGCCTTTTTGACCCCTAGCCGGCCGGCTAGGGTAGGTGGCCGGCCGGCCACCTGCAGTCCCAAAACTTGGCCGGTCATGTTCCTCACACAGCACACTTTACAGCTGTATAGCTGTTTCCCCCAGAAAATATCCCAATCCGGGGGATATTTTGTGGGGGAAAACTTGCCTACTTTTCCTCCACCTTTTGCCTCCCTTTGCTCCCTCTTTTTTTGTCCATATAACCAGCAGGTGGCATTGGTGATAGAGGTTGGAAAAATTGGTCTTCAAGCTTGCATACAAAAATCCCTCTCTATCTCCCTCATTTCCTTGGAAAACCTCCAAGTCCAACACCACCATTTCTTCTACACCACCAACCTCCACCCTTCCATCCTCCATTCCAGAAGTTTGAAGGTGTTCTCCAAGGCCTAAGGAGTCACAAACTCAAGCCAAGAGGCAACCAAAGTCAAGCCTTCAAAGGTAAGTAGTTTTTTTCCCTTTTTAAGCTTATTTTGGTATCTTTTCTTAGCCATATATCCTTATTGTTTTGAGCTCCGGCCCTAACTGAAAGTGGCCTTCTTTTGAGCTCATTTTCTTGTTTCATTAAGGGCTCAACTCTGTTTGAGCCTCCCATCTTGCACTTGCTTCAATATCTCCCTTGAATGCCATTTTCTTGCATGCTTTGGCAGCCCATTATGCTTCCATTTTTGGGCGTTTTACAGAACTAAAAATAGGCTTATTTTGAGCCCCTCTTCAACATTGAAGAAGGGCTCAACACTGTTTGGGACCTCCATGCTATACTTGCCTTTATATCCCTCTTTGGTCCCCATTTCTTTCATGTTTTGGTAGCCTATTGTGCTTCCGTTTTTGGCCTTTTTACAGAACTAAAAATAGTCTTATTTTGGCCCATTATTCATGTTTCATCAAGGGTCTTTGGCTGTTTGATGAATTTTTTGTAGACTTTGTGTTATAGCCACTTTTGAGCCTCATTTTGCATTGCATTTCTAGCATGTTTGTATACTGTTTTGGGGTTTTTATAGTTCTGTAAATGTGCATATTTTTGGTCCCTCCTCAATGTTGTAGAAGGTAATTTTTCAGTTTGGGCTTTGCATATACCACTTGCCTCTTTGGCCACCTTTTGGCCCCTTTTCTTGCATAAGAGCTTAGCCATATCTATGTTTGTTTTTAGGGTTTTTACAGTTCTGTAAATGTGCTTATTTTGGGCCCCTCTTCAATGTTGTTGAAGGGCCCTAACCTGTTTGAGGTCAGCAGCTGTGAGTTGCTTCATAATCTCATGTTTAGGGCCATTTTTGCATGCCATTGTTGCCCTATCTTTGCTTGCTGTTTGGCCATGATTTGTACTGGTAAAATGCTTATTTTGGGGCTGCCTTGCTTCTGTCTTTTCATTCCATGTACCAATTATGCATGCTTTGTATAGCTGTAGTTCATTCTATGTGACTAATTTTGCATTTCGGGAGAGATTCCATGCATCGGGTGTGTTTTCGCCTTATTTCGGGGCTGTTTTCCCCCACATTTCATTGTTGAAAATCCATTAACATGTTTGCATATCATGTTTTCATGTCATTTGCATTGCGTATGTCATTGCCTCGGTTTGCGTGCCCGTGTGCACGCATTTCGAGGCACTTCATTTTCATCCATCGGCCTCTTATGTGAGTGTGGCTGAGGCTCTCTCATGTTAGTATAAGTCCATGTTGCATTCCATATGCCATTTTAGCCCTATTGCATTGCGTATGCCATTGCCTCGGTTTGCGTGCCCGTGTGCACGCATTTCGATGCACTTCATTTTCATCCATCGGCCTCTTATGTGAGTGTGGCTGAGGCTCTCTCATGTTAGTATAAGTCCATGTTGCATTCCATATGCCATTTTTGCCACACTGCATTGCGTATGCCATTGCCTCGGTTTGCGTGCCCGTGTGCACGCATTTCGAGGCACTTCATTTTCATCCATCGGCCTCTTATGTGAGTGTGGCTGAGGCTCTCTCATGTTAGTATAAGTCCATGTTGCATTCCATATGCCATTTTAGCCCTATTGCATTGCGTATGCCATTGTCTCGGTTTGCGTGCCCGTGTGCACGCATTTCGAGGCACTTCATTTTCATCCATCGGCCTCTTATGTGAGTGTGGCTGAGGCTCTCTCATGTTAGTGTAAGTCCATGTTGCATTCCATATGCCATTTTTGCCACATTGCATTGCGTATGCCATTGCCTCGGTTTGCGTACCCGTGTGCACGCATTTCGAGGCACTTCATTTTCATCCATCGGCCTGTTATGTAAGTGCGGCTGAGGCTCTCTCATGTTAGTATAAGTCCATGTTGCATTCTATATGCCATTTTAGCCATATTGCATTGCGTATGCCATTGCCTCGGTTTGCGTGCCTGTGTGCACGCATTTCGAGACACTTCATTTTCATCCATCGGCCTCTTATGTGAGTGTGGTTGAGTCTCTCTCATGTTAGTGTAAGCCCATATCATATTTCCATGTCATTTGCATTGCGTATGTCATTTTCTCGGTTTGCGTGCCCGTGTGCACGCATTTCGAGGCATCTCATTTTCACAGCATAGTGCATACTAGGTTGTATCTTAGATCGCATTCATGCATTTCCTCGGTTTGCGTGCCCGTGTGTACGGATTTCGAGGCATGTCATTCCATAGCATTGTGTATGTTAGGATTGTATCTTAGTTGCATTTCATGCATGTCATGCATATTGCATCGTGTTCGGAATAGGAGTTAGCCCGGGCACGGGAAACGAGGTGCATTTCGTACTCCGAGTGACGGAATGTGTCTCAATTCCCCAGCCACCGACACTCCGGATCATCCATGATGGAGTTAGGTCTTGTTGTGTTTTCATGTGCATTCATTCTATATTGAGTTGTGCAATTCGACTCCTCGGCCATCATGCCTCGGTATACGTGATTGGTGGAACGAGGATCGAGGCATGCATATATTTGTGAAAATACATTGCTATGCCCCTTTCTTGCTCTCTGTTGCAGCAAAATGAAGAATCAGCAACTTTTCGGGACTTGGCACGCGTTTCAAGAATAACTGCTAAACAGAGGCTGATTGAGGCATCCCAGTGGATTTCCGCGCAAGGCAGCCCAGACATGCATCATTCATCAGAAGCAAGGCAGTCCTTGGCTTGCATGCCAGTTTTATTTATTTTCTTAGTTGATTCGTTAATTAATTAGGAATTTGTATATTATTTGGACTGTAATATTCTTTTATTCGGGACTGTATTATTTATTCGGACCCTCTGCGCGAGGGCACAACTGCAATAAGTGTGCGTGTGTGTGTTGTATGTCTTCCAACCCCACGTCTTTCTCCCTTTTATTTATCCACTTTTGATGGTTCGATTAGGGCATGTTTGGTGATGACGGACACGTGGCCTTTGGCACCGAGTCAGGGTTTCCTAAATTTCCCATTAAAAAAATATTTAGGTGGCGACTCTGTATCTGGCAAAGCAGTCCATGTTTGGCACTTCTTTCAAAATCTGTTTTCTCAAAACGATTTGCCGGAGGCTTGTCTTGTCAAGGCATGACCATAAGGCTGACCGGTTGCGGGCTCTGCCAGTATGGGAACATGAACCCCGGTTTTACCGGGGCACCCTCTTTGACCATTCAACATAGTGCATATTCGGATCCATAGTGACCATTCCGAACTAGGACAGGTTGCTTACCCGTTTATAGGTTGTTTGAGACCGCTGTATGCGTAGTGAAACCCTAGCTCCTGACAAAATAGGACAGGGAAACCCTACCCCAACGTAGGGGTGTTTTGGCTCTCACTTATCTGTTATGTGCTTTAGAGTGCGTCTCTACAGGAATGCATGTATCAGTGTATGAGTTTGGGCATCAGGCCTGCGGGCACCAGTTTGCGAATTTGGGCATCAGGCCTGCGGGCATTACTATCAATATTTGGGAGTCAGCTTTACCTGTGGGTATCAGACTCAGATTTGGGGCAGAATTTTGGGACAGAATTCAGTAGAGGGCACACTCATTCAACTATGCTCGTATCTGTTCAGATGGAATCAGGCTAAGATGCTGTCTGTTTTCTCTTTTGCTAGGTAGTCTGGAAACCATAGCTTCAGAAGGCTCCGATATCCCCCGAGGTTCATCGAACTTGTGCTGATAGACTTTGCTAGGTCAGGGATTCAGTTCAAGGGCAATCAGTGTTCCTTCGCCAGAGGCAAGGTAAAAAGGGCTAGTCGGGCACAAATCACCGGTTCAGCAGTTACCAGGTCAGCGGCCCTTATCCACCCCACCAGTGAACAGTCAGGCTGAGGTCTCAGTTTCTACTGCAGGGATAAATACCAACCAGTCAGATGGATCAGCAGAACACGTCAGGGATGGGGGCAATGATGCGCCAGATGCAAGAAAGTATGAAACTCATGCAGCAGGATGCTGCTCGTCAGGAGGAATTTGCCAAACAGCAGGCTGCGATCATGGCTCAGCAGGCCGAGCTCATCACCAAGCTACAACAGCAAAGCGGTGCGTCCGCTTCACAACAAGTTCCTCCCCCAGTAGGAGCCCCAGCACCTGGGGAGACGCCAAACGTCCAGGATGATACGGACATTCTGGTAGGATCGGATCCGCCCCAAATTTTACCCCAACTATCCAAAACACCTATCAATCTACCAGACTCTCCCTTCGAGTTCGAGGTCGACCCCACAGCGTTGAAGTTGAGCAAGCTTGAAAAGTTGTTCAAAAAATCCCAGGGGGTAAAGTCCATCCCGGGCATTGAAGACGGGTACACCAACGCAGTTGTAACTCTGCCGGATAGGTTCAAAATGCCTCGTATCGACCGTTTTGATGGGTCGGGAGATCCTATGGTCCACCTGAGCTTGTTTTCAAATGTTTTGCGCCCGATGGGCTTGACAAGATTACAGAAGCTCTCCCTTTTTGGCAGGACCCTGTCGGGTATTGCAGTCACCTGGTATGCCAAATTGGAGGATTCAGTGAAACAAAGCTGGGAGGAGATGGCCGAGGCCTTCGTCGCACAATATTCATACAATACCCAAATCAAGATTACGACCCGTGATCTTGAGACGATGAGGCAGGAGCCGAAGGAGAGCTTCTCAGAATTCGTGACCCGCTGGAGGACCAAGGCCTCAATGATGACCCTTAGGCCCACTGACAAAGATCAAATTCGGATGATTGTGCGCAATCTCCAGCCCAAGCTAATGCAGAAAATGATCGTGATCCCCTTCCCTACTTTCTCAGATTTACACGAGATGGGAGTGCAGATCGAGGATGCTATGAAGCAGGGCCTCTTTGACCAGGAGAAGGAGCAGCCCAGGAGGGCGTTTTCCCGCAGTTCGAATGCGACCACCAGTCGTGATGCAGCTGCAAGATCTTCTGATGTGGGCATGGTGGCTACCACCGTATCAAAAACAGCTACCCCATTCACCGGTGCGTCCGGAAGTAGCTCACAAGGAACCAAATATCCACCCCGAGTCAAGAGGGTTTTCACCCCGCTTTATATGCCTTTGTCAAAAGCTCTAGAGGCCTTAATCCGAAAAGGACATCTGAAGCCATTGGAACAATGGCCTTTACCTGATCCTATCCCTGCAAAGCATGATCAGACTAAATACTGCGCCTACCATCAACAAACCGGTCATGACACCGACAGTTGCTTTCGTCTGCGCCATGATGTACAAGATCTGTTTGACAACAGGGTTATCCCCGCGCCAGTCCAGCAAAGTCTATCGGCACTCGATCGGTGAATTTGTGGGGGGATAATGTGATCTGATCAGAGATTGAACCGGCTGCGGGTGGCACTCAATTTACTCCAGATGGGGGAAGGACAGGCACTGTTTTGAGCATTTGCGAATGCCAGTTTCTGACTTGGGTATTGGGTCAGTCTTGTTGTTTTATTTTTGAGTCTGTCTTTTTGCTTTGAGTCAGTCTCTTTTTGTTTTGGGTCTATCTTGTTGTATCGAGTCAGTCCTGTTGTATAGGAGTCGGGTGATTCCGGGGGGTGTTACCTCGGGCATCACCATTTTGTTTTGTGTCTGTCTTTTTCGTTTTGTTTTGAGTCTGTTTCTGCCAAGGAGCCAGTAACACCAAAAGATTTGAATGGAACAGCGGTAATTTTCACGCTCTTGTGTTCGCCTCGGCCATGTGCCAATTGTGCCAGAAAGTTTGAATGAAACGGCAGTACTTTTCGCCTACTCTTCTGCACCCCAAAATCATTGCATTGACCTAAGTTTTTCAAAACTTTTTGAACACCGCGGTGAAAATGAAGAGGAAGGAATTCCTTGGGATTTGCAAAACTTTGATCATTTGAGAGAAAGAGAGGCGTGCTAAGCCCTTAATGAATGAAATCATGCTTATTAGCGTGAGTACTGAGAAGGACCCTGGCTTGATCCAGACTGGTTTCACACTATTTTCAGCGCGAGTGATTTGTCGCTTTCTTAAAAATTTTCAAAAACAAAATGTTTTGCGCGGTCCTGCGAAGACCTGTGTGGAATCACTCTTGAGATTGTGCAGCCTAGGATCGCTCTCAGCCTCGAGACTCAACCCCTTCGCTTCCAAACCTTGAACTTGAATTCAGAAGGTTCAACGATCAACTACGATGTGAGGCCTGCGTGGCCGGATTCAAAGCAGCCCTCGAACAAGAGGCAAGAAAGTCAGATCAAGAAGATCAGATATCATCAAAAGAAGCTTGCAAAGCTAGAACAACAGCCATTCTCCTGGATTCAGATAATTTCAGGATCTCAAAACCATTTGGCATGGACTTACTACACTTTTACCCTTGAGAGGCTCACTGGGCCGAAAACCCGGAAGGGCGACCCAGGCAAAAGTTAGAGCAAGAGAAAAATACAAAAAAAAGAAGCAATACAAAAATGCAAAAGAAAAACAAAAAAAAAGAACAAAAAAAGAAAGATGCAAAGAAAAGAACAAAAAAAGAGAAGAAAAAGAATTGAAAATTGAAAAAAGAAGAACAAAGCTCGCAAGGTCGAAAACCCGCAACGGGCGCCTTGGCAAAAGTTAGAGCCTAAAAAGGAGAGGTTAATACCCGAGTGCACCTTAACCCCGAACTACGTGAGGCTCGATTCCCACCTTTGGGATACGTAGGCAACTTCATTCTGAAGTCCAGCCGTAAAACAATTCGATTATGTCCATGCGATGGTTCTGGTCATCTTTGTCTTTTCTGTATCCGGGAGTTCGGTTGCAATCATCGCTCTGAGGGCTGATTACAATACACTACGGTGCCATTCAGACAAGGGGCAACTTTCCGTTGCCATTCAATGCACCGCGGTGTCATTCAAACAAGGGGCAACTTTCCGTTGCCATTCAATGCGCTGCGGTGCTATTCAAACAAGGGGCAACTTTCCGTTGCCATTCAATGCGCCGCGGTGCCGTTCAAACAAGGGGCAACTTTCCGTTGCCATGCAGTTCCCCTCAAGCAAGGGGCAATCTTCCTTCAAATCCGAAGTTGTGCATCTCAAGAGTAGGTTCCGTGCTCGTTGAGCAGTGGTCGTTTGCAAAAGTAGTTTTTGAGAATTTTTACTGAGGTTGACTAACCTTTTCGAAAAGTATTCAATTTTCAAAACTGGACCATTTCTTGGACCCAAAAGAGGAAAATTTTCAGTGCTCACAGCCTAACTTGCATGATTTTAAATCAGAAAATTGAACAAGCATGTTAATCTAACTCTCATGTTGGTCAAAACTGTTTTAGTAGAAAGCAAAAACAAAAAATGGTCAAAACGATGAACTAGGGGCACAGTTAAGTCAGGTGTTCTGTCTTTTCCCCTTTGTCAAAATACTTGCCTGAAAGGGCACTCTACTTGTCGGAAAGGGCACCGTATTCGCCAGAAAAGGGCACAACAAAGGGCAGAAAGCTCTCACGTCCTCCAACCAACGAGGTATCAAGCCAAGTGCGAAGCACGAACTAGAATGGGGCAAGATATTCCACTCTCTTGTCTGGACACATCTGATCACGTCCAAACTCCCCAACAGAGCACCATCGACCGATGTTAGCTGCAGATTTGCTACACACCCAGTTGTGGCGCAACCCCTCTGCGGGAGAAACTCACTAGCTGTGAGTGGAATAAAGAGAATCTAGCAAAATGCTAGGGGCACGAGCCCACAATTTGCTGTTTATCCATCAACCACCCAGGGGAGGGATGAAAAATGAGAGATTGAAGAATAGAGAGCCGTGCGATGAGAGGAAAAGTGAGAAGAGGGCTTTTTTAGAAAAACAGAGCTTGAGGGCCGAGTGATGTGAGAACCACGAATGAGAAAGGGTGGGAAACACTACCCGGTGAAACAGGCTCCCTGTGCACATCTGAGTGTCGTGTCTTCTTGTTTTATCTCGATTCTTGTTTTGAGTTGTTTCGAGTGTTACTCGATGTGTCTGGGTTGTGTGTCTTTTATTTCCTTGTTGAGTCGTTTTGCTGTGTTCAGTCGTAGGCTCAATACTTGGTCGAGAACTCATTCTCAATTTCAAAAATGAATCGTTTCGTGCTTAGAGTGCCGTGCCGTTCTCCACATCTGTGCAAAACAAGATTTGTTCTTTCATAAAAACTGCAGGGTTCAACCCAGGTCATGTGGAAACAGTAAAACCAGGACCTATCTGAAGCTATATGGGTTCCAGACTGCAAAGCAAAAGAAAAGAGGGAAAAATTTGGAGCATCTGAGTTTGTTTCAACTTCTGTAAATTCCGAGATTGTATTCCGGATGTACCTCTTCAAGTCTTGCCAAAGCTCCGAAGTATGAGTGTGCCTCTACCTCAAGCTCAAGATCAAGTCTGCTTCAAGCCAAAATGGCGATCAAAAGTGCTCTCCCTGAGTACCTTTCCCTGCTAGAGGCGTCTTGGCTGTGTTCGCAATGAGTTCCTAGGAGACCAACTGCGACGGTGGAAACTAGAGTTCGAATGGCTGATGCCTAGAACGTAAAGGTTCGGGATTTCCGGGACTAAAGTCTGGTTTAAATACCCAGAGGCGTGTCCTCGGCTTGAAATCTGTATGGAAGCCCCATAGGTTGAGATAGCGTGTATGCACCTCAATTCTGGATACTGAACCAACCTAGTCTGTCACCCCGTTGGAGAATAGGGAAAGTTGTGAATATGATCAGGAAGAAAGGCAACATCCAAAGTGTTCTACATGAAGAACCCTTGTCAGTATTTCAGAGCCTTTGTACTGTAAGTTGAAGGTAAGTGTTCGAAGAGCACAGGGGAAGATCCCTATCGGAGCAGAGCGGTTCACCGCCACTCACCTCATGAGGTGCTTTCTAAAACGCTGTTTTGTCTATTTATTGCTTTTCTTAAGCATCATGTATTGTATTGCATTGTACCTATCAAGTTTCTTTCTCATTCATACACGATATTGTATGTACGGTTCATTCAAAGCAGTTCTGTTTAAGATCATTCATTTAGTGTATCAATCACACTTCACACTTCACTTCATTTCTTTAGTGTATCAATCACACCTTATTCACCCTTAGTGTATCAATCACACTTCATTCGTTTAGTATATCAATCATACTTTGCTCACATTGTGCATCTATCACACTTTGTGTTCACATTTAGTATATCAATCATACTCTGTTCACTAAGTGCATCTATCACACTTCGTGTTCACATTCAGTATATCAATCATACTTTGCTCACTAAGTGCATCTATCACACTTCGTGTTCACATTCAGTATATCAATCATACTTTGCTCACATTGTGCATCTATCACACTTTGTGTTCACTTTCAGTATATCAATCATACTCTGTTCACTAAGTGCATCTATCACACTTCGTGTTCACATTCAGTATATCAATCATACTCTGTTCACCAAGTGCATCTATCACACTTCGTGTTCACATTCAGTATATCAATCATACTTTGCCCACATTGTGCATCTATCACACTTTGTGTTCACATTTAGTATATCAATCATACTCTGTTCACCAAGTGCATCTATCACACTTCGTGTTCACATTCAGTATATCAATCATACTTTGCCCACATTGTGCATCTATCACACTTTGTGTTCACATTTAGTATATCAATCATACTCTGTTCACTAAGTGCATCTATCACACTTCGTGTTCACATTCAGTATATCAATCATACTTTGCCCACATTGTGCATCTATCACACTTTGTGTTCACATTTAGTATATCAATCATACTCTGTTCACTAAGTGCATCTATCACACTTCGTGTTCACATTCAGTATATCAATCATACTTTGCTCACATTGTGCATCTATCACACTTTGTGTTCACATTTAGTATATCAATCATACTTTGCTTACATTGTGCATCTATCACACTTTGTGTTCACTTTCAGTATATCAATCATACTCTGTTCACTAAGTGCATCTATCACACTTCGTGTTCACATTTAGTATATCAATCATACTTTGCTCACATTGTGCATCTATCACACTTTGTGTTCCCTTTTAGTATATCAATCATACTCTATTCACTAAGTGCATCTATCACACTTCGTGTTCACATTTAGTATATCAATCATACTTTGCTCACATTGTGCATCTATCACACTTTGTGTTCCCTTTTAGTATATCAATCATACTTTGTTCACTAAGTGCATCTATCACACTTTGTGTTCACATTTAGTATATCAATCATACTTTGTTCACTAAGCGCATCTATCACACTTTGTGTTCACCTTTAGTGTGTATCCATCACACTTTGCTCACTTCACCCTTTGTATATCAATTACACTTTGCTCAAATAGTGTATCTATCACACACTCGCTTTGCTCACTTAGTGCATCTATCACACTTTGTGCTCACCTTTTTGTGTATCAATCACACACTCTCGCTTTGTGTATCTATCATACTTGTTCACTTAGTGCATCTATCATACTTTGTGTTCACCTTTTTGTGTATCAATCACATGTTCGCTCTGTGTATCTATCACACATGCACATTGTATTTGCAGTGAAAATTCCATAATTTTCTTACATCCTTTCTGCACGAAGTGTAGTTTGGCTCGAGTTTACTTGCTTGCCGAGCATTCACTTAAAATGTTGCATTTATTTCGCATAATTGCTTCATTACAGCTCTCTTTTCATGATCATGAGTGATAACCGGCTTCGCGTAGCGTATAAGTCCAACTTTCAAAACTGGCTTCGCGTGGCGTATAAGTCCAATCTTCAAAATATTTCTGCATATCATTTGCATTTTGCCCCTGCCTGCGGGCATGCCTGCGGGCACATCTCTGTTTATCTTGTACGTTTGTCTAAGTCTTCGGCCTTGTCAAAAATGGGTCGTCTCTGGGCTTTGACATTCACTCCCGTCACTTGTGACTTCCGAGTTCTGTCAAAGAGGGGCAACTGTAGACACCCCATTTTTGACCGACCTTAAGACTCAGACATCACCGATTGAGCGCTCGGTGACGTTGCATATCGTGCTCGTTCAGAAGTTTCAGAGTCGCGGCCGTGAGCCCTACCTCCGGACTTCCGAACCCTCTTCTGTGCCTTGCCTCGGTTTGCGAACCAGACTCGGTTTTCTCTGTTTCTTTTCCCGAGGGGAGGGAGAGGTCCCGTAGACCATCTCTCAGTGGCCGTGGGCTACATTTTGTGGCCGCAGGCCATTTTGCCCATTTCGGAGTCCGGTTTTTGATTTTTCGGGACCGTTGGCCGTGTGCCTCAGTTCGAGATCGCCTAACCATCTCCGTTTGTTCTGATTTTTGGCATACGTCTTATTTTCTCCCTTTCAAGGGACACTAGGGTCTGACAAACCCACTTCGTGGCCGAACGCCACTTTCGGTGCTTAACAGGCAATTTTTGGGACCCCGAACTGCGTGTTTTGGCCCCCAAGCATTCGTTTTGCATCGGTTTTCGTTCATTTTTGGCAGGTGCCTCTGTTTCATCACCAGGAAGGTCACTGGAGGGTGGGAGGCCAGCAATTATCTTGGCAACCAGTTATATTCCATTTTCGCCCTCCGATACCCGTTTTTTCTCACTTCCGAGCCAATGTTGAACACCTTGGAGCCATTTTCTTCAACCCCAAGCCACATATTTGTGATGTACACACATGGAAGGACCCTAAAAGTTTATGGCCGGCCATTAATTCCATTTGAACCTTTTGAACCCCTCCTCAAAATGGCTTGTTCTCTCTCCTGTTTTAGAGTTTCCAAATTCGAACCATAGGGCTGTGAAAAGGAGACTTGAGAGGCCACCTTTTTGTGGTGGCCGGCCACTATTCCAACTTGGCCTTTTTGACCCCTAGCCGGCCGGCTAGGGTAGGTGGCCGGCCGGCCACCTGCAGTCCCAAAACTTGGCCGGTCATGTTCCTCACACAGCACACTTTACAGCTGTATAGCTGTTTCCCCCAGAAAATATCCCAATCCGGGGGATATTTTGTGGGGGAAAACTTGCCTACTTTTCCTCCACCTTTTGCCTCCCTTTGCTCCCTCGTTTTTTGTCCATATAACCAGCAGGTGGCATTGGTGATAGAGGTTGGAAAAATTGTTCTTCAAGCTTGCATACAAAAATCCCTCTCTATCTCCCTCATTTCCTTGGAAAACCTCCAAGTCCAACACCACCATTTCTTCTACACCACCAACCTCCACCCTTCCATCCTCCATTCCAGAAGTTTGAAGGTGTTCTCCAAGGCCTAAGGAGTCACAAACTCAAGCCAAGAGGCAACCAAAGTCAAGCCTTCAAAGGTAAGTAGTTTTTTTCCCTTTTTAAGCTTATTTTGGTATCTTTTCTTAGCCATATATGCTTATTGTTTTGAGCTCCGGCCCTAACTGAAAGTGGCCTTCTTTTGAGCTCATTTTCTTGTTTGATTAAGGGCTCAACTCTGTTTGAGCCCCCCATCTTGCACTTGCTTCAATATCTCCCTTGAATGCCATTTTCTTGCACGCTTTGGCAGCCCATTATGCTTCCATTTTTGGGCGTTTTACAGAACTAAAAATAGGATTATTTTGAGCCCCTCTTCAACATTGAAGAAGGGCTCAACACTGTTTGGGACCTTCATGCTATACTTGCCTTTATATCCCTCTTTGGTCCCCATTTCTTGCATGTTTTGGTAGCCTATTGTGCTTCAGTTTTTGGCCTTTTTACAGAACTAAAAATAGTCTTATTTTGGCCCATTATTCATGTTTCATCAAGGGTCTTTGGCTGTTTGATGAATGTTTTGTAGACTTTGTGTTATAGCCACTTTTGAGCCTCGTTTTGCATTGCATTTCTAGCATGTTTGTATACTGTTTTGGGGTTTTTACAGTTCTGTAAATGTGCATATTTTTGGTCCCTCTTCAATGTTGTAGAAGGTAATGTTTCAGTTTGGGCTTTGCATATACCACTTGCCTCTTTGGCCACCTTTTGGCCCCTTTTCTTGCATAAGAGCTTAGCCATATCTATGTTTGTTTTTAGGGTTTTTACAGTTCTGTAAATATGCTTATTTTGGGCCCCTATTCAATGTTGTTGAAGGGCCCTAACCTGTTTGAGGTCAGCAGCTGTGAGTTGCTTCATAATCTCATGTTTAGGGCCATTTTTGCATGCCATTGTTGCCCTATCTTTGCTTGCTGTTTGGCCATGATTTGTACTGGTAAAATGCTTATTTTGGGGCTGCCTTGCTTCTGTATTTTCATTCCATGTACCAATTATGCATGCTTTGTATAGCTGTAGTTCATTCTATGTGCCTAATTTTGCATTTCGGGAGAGATTCCATGCATTGGGTGTGTTTTCGCCTTATTTCGGAGCTGTTTTCCCCCACATTTCATTGCTGAAAATCCATTAACATGTTTGCATATCATGTTTTCATGTCATTTGCATTGCGTATGTCATTGCCTCGGTTTGCGTGCCCGTGTGCACGCATTTCGAGGCACTTCATTTTCATCCATCGGCCTCTTATGTGAGTGTGGCTGAGGCTCTCTCATGTTAGTATAAGTCCATGTTGCATTCCATATGCCATTTTAGCCCTATTGCATTGCGTATGCCATTGCCTCAGTTTGCGTGCCCGTGTGCACGCATTTCGAGGCACTTCATTTTCTTCCATCGGCCTCTTCTGTGAGTGTGGCTGAGGCTCTCTCATGTTAGTATAAGTCCATGTTGCATTCCATATGCCATTTTTGCCACATTGCATTGCGTATGCCATTGCCTCGGTTTGCGTGCCCCGTGTGCACGCATTTCGAGGCACTTCATTTTCATCCATCGGCCTCTTATGTGAGTGTGGCTGAGGCTCTCTCATGTTAGTATAAGTCCATGTTGCATTCCATATGCCATTTTAGCCCTATTGCATTGCGTATGCCATTGCCTCGGTTTGCGTGCCCGTGTGCACGCATTTCGAGGCACTTCATTTTCATCCATCGGCCTCTTATGTGAGTGTGGCTGAGGCTCTCTCATGTTAGTACAAGTCCATGTTGCATTCCATATGTCATTTTTGCCACATTGCATTGCGTATGCCATTGCCTCCGTTTGCGTGCCCGTGTGCACGCATTT
Organism: Camellia sinensis; assembly: GCF_055761805.1. Taxonomy (NCBI): domain Eukaryota; kingdom Viridiplantae; phylum Streptophyta; class Magnoliopsida; order Ericales; family Theaceae; genus Camellia; species Camellia sinensis. The sequence continues at coordinate 32,845,700 of NC_138969.1, forward strand.
CGAGGCACTTCATTTTCATCCATCGGCCTCTTATGTGAGTGCGGCTGAGGCTCTCTCATGTTAGTATAAGTCCATGTTGCATTCTATATGCCATTTTAGCCATATTGCATTGCGTATGCCATTGCCTCGGTTTGCGTGCCCGTGTGCACGCATTTCGAGGCATTTCATTTTCATCCATCGGCCTCTTATGTGAGTGTGGCTGAGTCTCTCTGATGTTAGTGTAAGCCCATATCATATTTCCATGTCATTTGCATTGCGTATGTCATTTTCTCGGTTTGCGTGCCCGTGTGCACGCATTTCGAGGCATCTCATTTTCGCAGCATAGTGCATAGTAGGTTGTATCTTAGATCGCATTCATGCATTTTCTCGGTTTGCGTGCCCATGTGCACGCATTTCGAGGCATGTCATTCCATAGCATTGTGTATGTTAGGATTGTATCTTAGTTGCATTTCATGCATGTCATGCATATTGCATCGTGTTCGGAATAGGAGTTAGCCCAGGCACGGGAAACGAGGTGCATTTCGTACTCCGAGTGACGGAATGTGTCTCAATTCCCCAGCCACCGACACTCCGGATCATCCATGATGGAGTTAGGTCTTGTTGTGTTTTCATGTGCATTCATTCTATATTGAGTTGTGCAATTCGACTCCTCGGCCATCATGCCTCGGTATGCGTGATTGGTGGCACGAGGATCGAGGCATGCATATATTTGTGAAAATACATTGCTATGCCCCTTTCCTGCTCTCTGTTGCAGCAAAATGAAGAATCAGCAACTTTTCGGGACTTGGCACGCGCTTTAAGAATAACTACTAAACAGAGGCTGAATGAGGCATCCCAGTGGATTTCAGCGCAAGGCAGCCCAGACATGCATCATTCATCAGAAGCAAGGCAGTCCCTGGCTTGCATGCCAGTTTTATTTATTTTCTTAGTTGATTCGTTAATTAATTAGGAATTTGTATATTATTTGGACTGTAATATTCTTTTATTCGGGACTGTATTATTTATTCGGACCCTCTGCGCGAGGGCACAACTGCAATAAGTGTGCGTGTGTGTGTTGTATGTCTTCCAACCCCACGTCTTTCTCCCTTTTATTTATCCGCTTTTGATGGTTAGATTAGGGCATGTTTAAATTAGCATACAGTATGACAACATGTTTGCATCATTCATCTGTATTGCATGCACCGGGCTCGGCGCATCATACTAACTGCATTGTATTTTTCAAATCTAAATTGAATACATGATAGTTGTAGCATCTCATATGGCATGTTTAGAATAGTCGAGCCTGCTATAGTTTGCATTTTGCATGTGTTGCATTAGGCATTTCTGTATACTTAGGATTCATGCATGGATTTCTAATAAATGTCTGTTTTGGCTTGGAGTACCCGGTGAGCTTTATGCTTTAGCATCCTTGCATGTGTGTGAGTGAATGCCATGAATAGCATGCTTACCATGAGGCTATGTGCTAATGTGATATAACTGCCTGAATGCCTGTGGGTGAAGGATGGGTTAGTTGGATTGGAATAAATCATCAACTGTTTGTTTTAAGCCCACTAGATAGTGGCAAAACCATCTTTTCTAAGCCCACCCGAGGGTGGCAAAATCTGCATTTTAAGCCTACTTGCGAGTAGCAAACCATCTTTTAAATAAACAAGCATGAAATGTTTTGTTCCAATTCGGGGGACCCGGTCTATACTTGTATGCTGTGTGCATCACATAGTAACCTAGGCTAATAACCGGAATAAGAACACACAAAGTTTTCAAAAATAGATATCACGGTTAGTAGAGGCCGATCTTTGATCGGGCGAGCGGGGGTGCTCACGAAGTGACCTTCCCCAATCGTACCCAAGTTCCCGAGCCGAGGCAACTTTGGTGATGACGGACACGTGGCCTTTGGCACCGAGTCAGGGTTTCCTAAATTTCCCATTAAAAAAATATTTAGGTGGCGACTCTGTATCTGGCAAAGCAGTCCATGTTTGGCACTTCTTTCAAAATCTGTTTTCTCAAAACGATTTGCCGGATTTGGACTCTTTGGTTCAGACTTAGAACCGTGACAAATTTGAGAGTTCGAGCTGTAGTGACCCCATATGAACAAAACGGGAGCTCGTTCCTCCTGGGGCGTTCGGGGACGTCTACACACACACAGCCGCTACACAACACGCCTCTCCATCTTCTCTCTCTTGGTCTCTCTCTCTCTAAAACCATCTCCTCATAGCCGACTCCCTCCCTCCGATATCCTCCTCTTCCTCCTCCCTCCGATGTCCTCCTCTCCATTCTCCTCCGTTGTCCTCCTCTCCCTCCTCCCATCACCGTCGATTTGCAATGATCGAGCCAGAACTGAGACCTGCAACAACCTAAACTACGATATGCGAACTGCGATTGGACTTTGGTTGATCAACCTGTATCTGATGGTGTGTTTGCTGTCATTTTCTTTTTTTTTTTCTGTCATTTTTTTTGATGAAATGCCCAGAACTCAAATCTGCCCAGTTTGCACAGATTTTTTCTGTCATTTTTTTTTTATCAAATCTGTCATTTTTTCTGTGATTTATGCATTTATAAATATTGAAATGCCCAGAACTTCAATTTTAGATTTGCGTCTCAGCCATCTCATCTTCAATTTTAGATTTTTTTTTTTTTTTTTTTTAACGTTGATGATGATGAAACGTACTGACTAATTTTTTTTTGAACTGGTTACAAAGCAGATCTTTAATTTTTATTTTTATTTCAGATCTGTGTTGTGTTGTGTTGTGTTGAACAAAATTAAAAAAAAAAAAGGCTTGGGGATATTTCGGGGTCGGGGAAACCCGATCCCCGTTGGGGGCGGGGACGGGGGGAGTGGTGGGTTCCCCGCCGGGGATCGGGGGCGGGGATGGGGATTTTTTCATCTTCGGGGATCGGGGACGGGGAGGGTGATCCTCGGCCCCGCCCCGGCCCGTTGCCATTCCTATTAACATACGTCAACTTAAAACATGGAGTGATGACATTCCGGGCAAAACAAAAGCATAACCTCGGCATTGAGCACACCTGTTCATAGTCTGTCGGTGGCCGATATCTTAACAAGTGTGCTACTTAGGCTTAACGTCCCCTAGCATGAAAGGACGGTGCTACCTAGGCTTAAAGTCCCCTAGCATGGAAGGACTATGCTACATAGGCTTAAAGTCCCCTAGCACGGAAGGACTTGTGCCACAAATGCTTAAAGTCCCCTGGCACGTACGGACTAGTGCCACAAATGCTTAAAGTCCCCTGGCACGTACGGACTATGTTACCTTGGCTTAACGTCCCCTAACACGAAAGGACGATGTTACTTAGGCTTAACGTCCCCTAACACGAAAGGACGGTTCCAAGAATGTCATCCAAAACAAAGCTTATACTTGATACATAAAATAGGGATATCATTCATGCTTAACAAATACTTTTATCAAAACAAGGCAAAGCTTGATCAAAACCTTATAGCATAACTTTATTAAAAATACCACTCACATGGTTCTTGGGACGTCGGGGTCAAGGCAAAGGTCCAAGTCCTACAAACACAATGGCAAAATCTACTGAACATATATCTCAAAACAAGTCTTACATACATGCAAATGATCTCGGAAAACATGCTGGTAGTCAAAACACTGTTTTACATGTCAGGAAGACATGCTGGGTACCAACCAGGTCTTCGCTGAGGTCCCACACCTCCTGGCCGAGGTGTGGCTACCTAGGCTTCGGCGTGCGGCTGCATGCCGAGGTGCGCACAAGACAACTAAAGGTGTAAGTGATCATGCACGGTAGGCCAAGGTGAGATACGATGCTTGGCCTAAGTGTGAGGTCTAGGTGAGAGTGATCTCGGCGACTACACTTTGGGAAGTGAGGTCTGGAGATCTGGGTTTCCACCCGTGAAGAACAGGAAGAACATGAACATGAAGATCATGAAGAATGCGAATGCTAAAAATCATAACTTCTTTATTACAAAATCTGAGATTTTATGCTATGAGTTCGAAAACATGGACTTGGGTACCCATACTTGAAAATCATGTGAAAACAAACACAAAAACATGGATCTTGGCATGAGCTTTCGGATCAAAACATGACTTTTCTTGATGAACACATGAATGCTATTTTCTCTTTCTAAAACCGAACTTCAAAGCAATGCATGGCTTACAAATCATATTCAATCATGCAATGCAATAACATAAACATGAAGAACGACAAGAGCAGATCAAGAATCTAACCTTAGAACATGGATCTAACGGTTCGATCTCTAGGGATCAAGCTTGGAAATCTTCCTCCTCTCAAGAACTCTTCTCCCTCTCTTAGAGCTTCTCTCTCCTCTTCAAAACAAGTATAGAAACAAATGATGGGTTTTCTCTCTCTATCGGCTGACTTAACACTCAGCTCGGACACGTGGCAACGTCTGGTTGGCTCTCCTAAAAAAGGTGATAGATTGACAAGACAAGACTATGACAAAGTGTATCTAACAAGCTACTTGGTAAGGCACTCCGGCGAGTAATGACATCGGCTAACAACAAGACTTCGGCAACTAAGGTGACAATGACCTTGGCTAGGAAGGACAGCCCTTGACTAAGCTGTGCCACACCTTGGCCTAGATGTGCCACACCTCGGTCTAGGTCATACCACTCCAGGACAAGATCACTTGGGTGCAAAGGTAACATCTCGGCCTAGATAGTACACATCTCGGCCTTGGTGATGAACACCTCGGCCTAGATAGTGACATCTCGACCAATATGTCGAGGCAAAGGTAGAGGTCAAACAAAGGGGTTCCAAGATAAATTTTAGACTAAATATGACCTCGGCTTAGAATGATCTAGGCGTAACATGACCTAGGCTTGGCATGACCTAGGCTTAACATAACTTAGGCTTAACATAGCAGGGAAAGGACAAGGCATGCAAGCAACACTTAGACATAACACACAAACACAAAGCAAGACAAGATTCATGAATGCAAACTTAATAAGACAAAGCTATGTAAATGAACATGAACATGACTATAACATGAGTATGGGTTGTTACAACAACTTAACATGGCAAAACATATAAATGCATGCAAGCATGATTAGGACATGAATGTGGGTTGTTACAAATACAGAACCTTTCAAGGCAATCTATTAGTTGTTTAAAATAAAAGCTGTCGTTGAAGATCTTTGTAGTACGCCCTTTGCATAGGATTTAAAATTGTCATGTCCATTGACATTATTTTATGATCTTCATTTCGTTGTTCTCTTTCATTCATCATAGATAGGAGTTTTAGTTGTTCCTCCCTATCTTCAGCCCTTCTTCGACGCTCTGCAGCCTTCTGCTCACGGTCTATCGCCTTTTGTTCATCTCGCTCAATAGTTCTAGCGGAGATAGTTGATAACACTTCAACAATTTTGGATTGGTTGGCAGCCATTTCATCAAATCTACTATCGTGCGTTGTTTGATTCTTCAACTTCTCTTTCGTTGCCTTAGTACCAATTGGTCGTGTTGATGTATTAGATGGTTGTTTGTGCACCGCATTATTTTGGTTGGATTGAAATGCCTCATATTCAGTTGGTGGATTCGAACATGGATAAGCATGTTGCGTGCTTCTTTTGGGTTGTGTTTGAAATTCATCCCACTTACAATGTCGGCGCAAAGTATCCCAACATGTATCAAATGTGAAGTGTTTTTTCTGTATTGCATGATACATCCGCTTCGCTTCAGCGACCTACAAAAAAAAATTACAAAATTTCAATAACAAGTATACATTTAGAAAAGAAATTTGATATTTAATAAGACAAATAAATTTTACCATGTCTGCCTCAGTTGTTCCACTTTGTTGCCTCAGTTGAATTTGTTCAAGAAAACCACAAAATTTATTAATTGCCTTTTGCATGCCAGACCAACGGTGAGACAAAGAAATACGGTTTTGATTTGATTCACCGCTCAATTGTGAATTAAAATAAACAAGTACTCGTTCCCAAAATATAGCCATCGTCTAACTATTACCAGTAATGGGATCTTGAGAGACTGCTAACCAAGATCTACATAAAGTTTCATCTTCTATAATTGTGAACGCTTTACCATAAGAAACACGAGAAGTTTTTGAAATAAATGATTATTAGTGTTCTGTGTGTTCTGCTCTCGTGAAGTTTCCGACATAAAATTAATATCAGTGTTGTGCTCCAACATTTGTGATTCCTCAAACATTTCAAAATCTTCCATAGTTTGAAACAAATTCAGTAGATACAATATCTAACTTACTGACAAATATTAGAATGATACACACTCAACCTCAGAATCAGATAATAAATTAAAGTGCACTGAGAAAAAAATTTATAATGACATAGAACAAACAAAATTCGCAGCATATAATGTAATGCTATTATGAAAATGAAACACTCTGTCAACCCAATTGAAATTCACAGCATGATATTACGAAATAGATATATTTTATAGAGCACATCAGCAACGGTAAATTTTCAAAATACTCTGTCCATCCAACGGTAAATTATTGGAATGGCTAGTTTTGAAATATGTATATGAGATGTAACATTTTCAATTATATTTTCATGGGAATTTAAATTTATATCACCTTTCAAATTATTCATATTCCACAAAATAACCTATCTCAAAATAAACCAGTTCAAACCAGTTCGCACCTGTCGAACAAAACAAAGGCAGAATTGATGAACCGGTAGACCGGTTGGTCAACTGGCCGGTCAACCAGCTGGTTGACCGGTTGGTCTCCTCCAACAGTCACGCATAGTAAAGTAGTGAAATCTGGACCCTGTTCTCACTTTGATGAATTTTTTGATCCATTCTCATTTTGATACCAATTTGCTGAAACTATTGGAGCTCCAAAAAGTGACTTTTTCACCAAATTTCAAATCTGATGCAAGGTTTGATGAACCGTGGGAGATGGACTCATTAGTCCGTTGCTTTTCGCTCCCACCAACCACATCACCATCACACTTTCGGATTAATGTTTGGCAACTTAGAAAGAAAAAAAAATGATTGGGTAAATGATAAGTTAAAAAGGAAAGAAAAGGAATTGTTTCTATGGGAAAGCTTATGTACACAGCCTTTAATTAAATTGGTACGTGGCGTATATACTTTGGCTTATTTTGATAATACGGTTAAAAGTTATTTTTTTGATTTTTTAATTTTTTTTGAGTAAATATTAATAAATCTTAAAATGTGATTTTGTGAATTGTTTAGTTCTTTCTTTTTTCTTATGAATTCAAAGATTCCATTAAAGTGAAAATTATATAAAACGATAGTCACTTATACGTTTGAGTTTAGTTTTTGAGGGATGAAAGTGGGATTCTCCAAATGCGAAATTATACATTGGGACAATCTGCACAATATAGGTTTTGAATTTTCTCTCTTTCTGGAACAAATCCCATATTACGAATAAGAATGTAACACTTCAATAACGTAATATTCCAATATAACACACTAAAAAATTCTCAGTGTATTTTTTCCAAATGTAACAACGTAACACTCCAAAAAAACTCGTTAGTGTACGTTTCCCAAACGTAACACTCCAATCAATGTAACACACAAAAAAAAATCCTTAGTGTACTTTTCCCAAATGTAACACTCCAATATAACACATAAAAAAATTTCTTATGCTGTGTTCGGTTGGGACAATTGGAAAGGGATTGGAAAGAGAAAGGGAAAAAGGTGTGTGGAGTTAGGTGAAATATAGGTATGTTTTATTCACATTTCACATACCTTTTCCATTTTCCTTTCCAAATACTTCCTCAAATCCACCAACTAAACACAACATTAGTGTACTTTTCCTAAACGTAACACTTCAATCAATATAACACTCTAATGTAACACAAAAAAATACTTAGTGTACTTTTTTCAAATGTAACACTCCAATCAGTGTAATTCCAAACGTAACACTCCAATGTAACACACAAAAATACCAAAAAACCCATTAGTGTACTATTCTCAAACGTAAAATTCACAGTTTGAAATTATATTTGTCTAAAGCTTACTAAGGAATTTTTGTACTCCTTTTGGAATGATTTGAAGAATTCCACATCTTTTTTCTGGAATGCTACATTAGAGTGTTCTGTTTGGGAATAGTACATTAAAAAGTTTTTTTGTATGTTACATTGGAGTGTCACATTAAGGATTTTTTTTTATGTGTTACATTAGAGTGTTACGTTTGAAAAAAATACACTTAGGAATTTTTTTGGCGTGTTACATTAGAGTGTTATAGTTTGAAATTATACGTTTGTACTCCTTTTGAAATGTTTTAAGCATCCCACATGTTTTTGAAATGTTTGAAAAATCTCATATTTCAAGTTATTTTGTATTCCTTTTGGAATGTTTAAAAAATCTCACATTTCAACTCATTCCAAATAAAAAAAGATTTCCATATAAAAATTTATCTCAAATTTCATTCTCAAAAGTTGTGTATCTTACCTTTGTAGCACAAAAGAAGGAAAAAAAGAGAGGAAGGAAATATAATAGAAATAAGGATATAACCTAAACCCAATTTCTAAATAATATATAAAATCTACCTTTCCAAAGTCAATGAGACTAATTGGTTTATAAAAAAAGTTTTAAGACTAAACAGATCACCATTCTTTAAGATGGGATTTATAGGTAAATTTTTCTTTAATTTATTTGTATTAGTTTATATTGAAATATGATATAAAAAGTGTATGTAGTTAAATTATTGAATTGATCTAATTTTTTATGGATGAAATAAACAAAGTGCTCAACAAAATGAATGGTTCAGATTATCAAAACGAGATCCAAACCCCATAGGTTCAAACAGCGCTCTCTAATTCAAAATTCGGAAGAGATCCTACTCAAAAATTTGGGACGCGTTTGGTAGAGTTTTAGAATTATGATTTGAGAATAGAGTTGTATTTTGAGTATGTGAGTTTTAGAATTATGATTTGAAAAGAGAAAATTTGTTTGGTTATGAGTTTTGAAAAGAGTTTTTTAAAACTTAATTCAAAAATTTATAACTCATAATCAAACACACAACTCAAAACTATATTGAAAATTCTATTCAAAATTCATAACCAAACTCTTTTTAAAATTCAATTCAAAAAAATAATATGTTATTTTGGTCCAAAAAAATAATTTCTATATTTAAAAAATATCAAAAACAAATATAATTTTTATTTTTTTATTTTTATAATAACAAGTGGCGATGGCAATTGCAAAAAAAAAAAAAAAGGTACTGTTCTGGTCAATTGGTCGGACATCCGGGGGATGTCCAGGGAAACGACCCAAAGCACAAATTCAAAAATCAAAAACTCACATTGCCAAACATGCTTTGGAATGTGTTTTCAAATGTGGCATTGGAATTAATTTTTGAAAACTTCAACCAAATATAGCATTGAAATGTAAAGTTGAAATTATAATTTGAAAGTTAAACCAAACACAGCCTTGATATTTCTCATCAAATTTTCCTTCTTTATAACTTTTCTCTCTCATGTGGGACTACTAATCAGTCCTTTAAATCCACCATTAATGACAGACAAAACATCACAACATTTGGAAAACCCTAATATTGTCGCCTTCCGAGGCTAGTCACACAAGGACGGCGACACACCACCAATCTCCTCCATTAGTCCGCTACTTTTCGCTCCCACCACCCACACCATCACACTTTTGGATTAATGTTTGGCAACTTAGAAAGAAAAAGGAAAAAAAAAAAATTGATTGGGTAAATGATAACTGAAAAGACAATTTTTAAGTGCAACTACATATCATATATCGACTTGTGTGTAAGTTATCATAAATATATTTATGTTACCTCACAAAATCACGCAAGTTTTCATAAATATATATAAATTAATCCATAAAAATTTGAAAAATCACAATTTCCATATATTTGTGAGAACTAAGATATAGCGATCCCGGTTGTCCTTTTACTGTTCTGTTATATTCCGGACTCGGTTCCGTAGAGTTGGTAGTTGTGTCTACCTTGTTGTCGTCCTTTAATTCCATTTGTTTGAGTTTTAGGATGTGTTGGGCATGCTTCGAGCAGGTGGGTTGAACCTTGGTCTAAAATCTTGTTGCCAGGTTTTTGGTCATTCCGCTCGAGCGGGCCTTCTTGTGCTCGAGCGGGGATTGCACAATCCCAGTGTTTCACGTCCCTGCAAAACTTCTGCAGGTGTGGTTTCTATGCTCGAGAGGATTTCCTGCGCTCGAGTGGGTTGCGCTCGAGCGGGCTTGTTGGAGCTCGAGCGGGTAGTTCTTTTTCTAAAAAGTTATGGGAGATGAAAATCTACGCTCGAGCGGACTGGTTTTCGCACTCGAGCGGATGTACTTTATTCTTGTGTCTTGGAGCTCGAGCGGGACTTCTTGCACTCGAGCGAATTCAGCATTTTGTTCTTGGCGTTCGAACGTTGTGTTTTCCGCTCGAGCGGACCTGTCGTATATCAGAAGGCAGTTGGGCATTTTTAAGTCACTTTTACATCCTCACTCTCTCTCTTACTTTTCCAAAAACTCCATTGTAGAGCCTCGCTCTCTAGAACCTTGCATTCTCTATAGGTATTGATCTAGTAGGGGTTGTCTCCTCACCTTTGGCCTTTACAAAAAAGTTGTTGATCGTCGAGGGCTATCTTTTGATCCAAGAATCTCGGGATTTGGAGCATTTCTATTTTCTTCATCTTCTTCGTTGGGTGTCATCATTTGAGGTAGGGATTCCTACTCACTACTATGGGTTTTAACCTAGATTTTTGGGCATTTTGTTAAATGGTTGATTTTGGAAAGTTAGGGTTTGAAAATGTTGAAAGGGGGTTTTGCTATTTTGATTCTAAAATGTGTATTTTGGGTTTCAAAATAACGAAATTGTTGTTGGTTGTTGATATATAGACCATTGGGTCAATATTGGGTAATGGGGTAGAAAACCCTAATCGGTTGTGTAAATTAATTGGTATAATTAATTTGGGAAAATTGTGGCTATATGGGATTGAGTTGGAAATAATGAAATTGGCTCATTATATAGTAGAATGGTGGAGTTGGATTTATTAATCGCTCACTTTTGAAAATATTGATATTTTATCTGTTGGAGCTTTTATTATCCGTTCAGAAATAATTGCGTGGGCTACCGGTAGAGGGTAGTTTTGATTGTTGTAGACAATGCATGATGATTAGGCAAACTAAAACTAATCAATTGGATATGTCATAGAGTATGACAGTTAATAGAATATATTAATGTTATGTATTGATTGATTGTGTATATGACCTAAGTGTATATACGTTGTATGTGTGGGAGGAGATAGGGGATGTACTCCACGGTTTAGGGAAAGACAGGGGATGGACCTCTAAACCGGATGTTGTTTGGGAGGAGATAGGGGATGGACTCCGCTGATACAGCTCATATGCTTGTCAGTTAATGTGTTGATATAGCTCACATGCTTATCTATGGAAGTGTTGATGTAGCTCATATGCTTATTTGTTGAAATGTTGATACAGCTTGTATGCTTATCTATTGAGATGTTGATGTAGCTTATATGTTTATCGGATGAAATGTTGATATAGCTAGTATGCTTATCTAATGTGGAATGGGAGAAGTTTATTATGAGTCTCTATCTTATGTAAATGGTTGGCCAGATTCTGAGCCGTTGATGTAAATTGTGAAATTAGTAAGGAATGGAAAATGAAATGAAACATGAACATAGTGGTCATGTATGGTAATGGATTAAGAATTGGTTTATGGGAATTAAACATTTATCAATTGCTAATGTCTTAGTTACTGCTCATATTGTGTTTAACATATCTCTACTGGGCGTTGGCTCAACCTATATGGGACATTATTTTTCAGGTACAGGTAGCATGCCACCTCCAAGGACATAGCTTGGGTGATGATGAGAGTTAAAGACTCTTTTGTTTATTTTGATTGTATTACATGTATATCAAGCCAAGGGCTTATTTGTATAGAGTTAATACTCTTCTTTTGTGTAACCAAGTGTTGGCTTGGAAAGCTGTAAGCCCATAGGGCATTTGCTTTTGTTGTTAACATGTAATACTGTTGTAAGAACTACTCTGATGAATAGAAATGGTTGGTTTCTTTTATATCAATGCATGTCTAAAGTGATGGGTTTTATGTATTTTTTTGAGGGCATTACAACCTGGTATCAGAGCTACCGGGTTCGAATACTTTGGATACGTAGGAAGTGATTAGGATCACAATGGGTTTGTCTCGCTTGATAGAGACTTAGATGTAGTGTTATGTGCTTATATGATAACATGTTTATGTGACTATGTGGGTATGGAATGTAGTTTCTAGGATGTTGATTGGATCCTTGGGTTTCTGGGAGTCTTGTTGGAAAAGCACTTTATCAATGCTGTTTCTAACCGGAACTCTATTAACGCCTCGGGACTATTCGGGAATGAAATTCGTAATTGCTTATGTGACTATGTGCTTACGTGGAGTGAATTACAGTTGTCCATGCATTAGGACATGAGTGTTATAGCTTCGACACATTTGTGAATGTGCTAATGGTCTTGGTTACCTTTATTAGGATGTTAGGACGAGGACGTGGTAGGCATGGCAGGCGTGGTAGGCAGGAGATGCCTTTACCGGACGATATTCCGACACAGCAGGAGGGAGTTGGTCAGGTCCATGTGGCCAAGCCAGCGGGTTAGCAGGCTATGAGTGCCTTGGCCCGAGAAATAGCTGGAGCTTTGGGTATTCTCAGAGCTGGGAATCAGGTTCAGGCCCCCGTTGCTGAGGCAGGGCCTTCCTTCTTAAAGAGGGAATTCTTCCGGTCAAACCCGGACGAGTTTGTTGGGGATCCGAGGGAGCCACTTAAGGCTGACGAGTGGTTGGAACAGATGGAGAAGACGTTCGAGATGCTTGGCATAGAGGACGGGGCTTTGAAGGTGACCTTGGCATCCTTCCAACTGAAGGGAGATGCGGGTCAATGGTGGAAGTACGAGAAGGGCAGCGTTGGGGGTGCATGGGAGGCTTTTGTGAATACCTTCCAGGAGAAGTGTTTATCTTCAGCTGCTAGGGAGAAGCTGAGGGAGCAGTTTTGCCAGCTTAAACAGCAGGGCTTGTCAGTGGCCGAGTTTGAGGCTACTTTTACTAGTTTGTCCAGGTTTACACCTGAACTTGTGGCGTCCGAGGAACGCCGTTGCTTTGAGTTTGAGCGGAAGTTGAGGCGTGGACTCAAGCTGAGAGTTGGAGGGTCCTTTATCCGAGAGTACAGACGTTTGGTTGATGCTACAGCTTATATGGAGATTATGATGCAGGAGGAGGGTGAAAGGCAGAGAGGCTCCAAGAGGAGCCAAGATGGTCAGGGTGACGGCAGGAGACAGAGGGGTTCTAACCCTCAGCAGTCTCAGGGTGGTTTGGCTAGATCGACCTTCCCAGTGCCGAGTGCAGGCTCCGGGAGAGGTAGTTAGGGAGGCTTGACTTGTTTTGCGTGTGGCCAGCTGGGTCACAAGTCTTCGGTTTGCCCGCAGAAGGGAGGGGGTCAGCGAGCTGCTTCTTCTTCAGCTAGACCTCAGGGCCAGAGTCAGGGCAGGGGCCAGCCTTTGTCTTGCTATCAGTGTGGTCAGCCTGGGCACTTGAAGAGGTATTGCCCACAGTTGAGCGCCACTTCAGGAGCGTCTGGTTCTAGGCAGATGCAGAGTTATCAGCCAGCTCAGTCTGTGCAGGCCTCGAGGGCCAATCCAGGAGCTTCGTCATCCTAGTCAGTGTAGCAGTCTTTTGCTCTTAGAGGTGAGCAGGTGGATCAGGGGCCTACAGGGCGCATGTATGCTGTTACCGCGCAGGACTTAGTATCGGCTCCATCAGTAGTGAGAGGTACCTTTTTGTTTTGCAACTCGGTTGCTAGTGTGTTGATTGATACGGGTGCATCTCATTCTTTTGTATCAGCTGCATTCGCATCTGTGTTAGAGTTGGAGTTGGCACTATTAGCATCTCCTATATGTGTTGTATCACTTGTTGGGGGTGAATTGATTTTGAAACATGGATGTAGAGGTTGTGATATAGAGGTCGCCGACCATAGGCTTCCTTTTCCTTTTGTTGTCATGCTCATGAAGGGTTTTGATGTTATTTTGGGTATGGACTGGCTATCGTCATACCGGGCTGTTATTGATTGCTACCGCCAGAGGGTCACAGTTTGTACCTTGAGCGGGGAGTGTTTCCATTTCTTGGGGGATTGGGTTGGTAGTGTGTTGCCACCAATGTATGATCCGCGAGGGCGGAGTAAGCTTAGTGGTCTACTTGCTAGCTTTATGAGTGGTGAGTGTGATGAGACCCAGATTGTATTGCCGAGGGTGGTTTATGAGTATTCGGATGTTTTTCCCGAGGATCTCGTTAGTTTGCCACCTCACCGAGAGATAGAGTTCTCTATTGATTTAGTGCCCGGCACAGCGCCGATTTCTATGGCACCTTATCGTTTTGCCCCAGCCGAGTTGAGTGAGTTGAAGATTCAGCTCCAGGAATTGCTAGATAAGGGTTTTGTTCGCCCTAGTATTTCGCCGTGTAGAGCACCGACCCTCTTTGTTAAAAAGAAAGATGGTGCCTTGAGATTGTGTATCGACTACTGAAAGTTGAATCGGGCTACAGTTAAGAATAAGTACCCTATACCCCGTATAGATGATTTGTTTGACCAGTTGAAGGGTTCCCGTTGTTTCTCTAAGATAGACTTGAGATCGGGTTACCACCAGTTGAGGGTCAGGGAGGAGGATATTCCGAAGACGGCATTCCGTACGCGATATGGCCATTATGAGTTTCTGGTGATGCCATTCGGGCTTACCAATGCACCAGCAGTCTTTGTGGACTTGATGAACCGGATCTTTCGAAAATTCTTAGATCGATTTGTGGTCGTTTTCGTGGACGACATTCTTATCTATTCGCCTTCTGAGGAGGAGCACGAGGAACACTTGAGAGTGGTGCTTGAATTGCTTAGAGCCCATAGGCTGTATGCCAAGTTTGGGAAGTGTGAGTTCTGGCTAGGAGAGGTCAAATTCTTAGGCCATGTGGTATCCGAGGAAGGGGTGTCTATTGATACATCCAAGGTAGAGGCAGTGCAAGATTGGACACAACTTAAGAGTGTGTTTGAGATCCGCAATTTTCTGGGATTAGCTGGGTATTACCGTCGGTTTGTGAAAGATTTCTCTAGGCTAGCTTCACCGTTGACTAGATTGACGCGAAAATGGGTCAAGTTTGTGTGGAGTGAGACTTACGAAAAGTCGTTCCAGGAGTTGAAAGTTAGATTGACCACCGCTCCGATTTTGATTATTCCGGAGAGAGGGTTGGGTTATGCGGTTTATTGTGATGCCTCACGAGAGGGTTTGGGTTGTGTGTTGATGCAAGATGGGAAAGTGGTAGCTTATGGCTCACGTCAGTTGAAAATACACGAGAAGAATTACCCTACACACGACCTAGAGTTAGCAGCAGTGATCTTCGCCTTGAAGATTTGGAGGCACTACCTTTATGGTGAGAGGTTCGAGGTGTTCTCAGACCACAAGAGTTTGAGGTATCTATTTACACAGAGAGACTTGAATTTGAGACATAGGAGATGGATGGAGTTCATTGAGGACTATGATTTTGAGTTGCACTATCACCCGGGAAAGGCCAATGTTGTGGCCGATGCCCTTAGTAGGAAATCCATTAGTGATGTAGCTTGTATAGCCATCCGGGAATGGGAGATGTTGGGTGCACTTGGCGAGTTTGATTTGCTTTTGGGCAAATTTGTTTAGGCTGCGGCCTTGTTTTCTGTTGTTGCGCAGCCTACACTTGTGACCCGAGTGTTAGAGGCACAAAGAGGTGACCTTGAGGTAGAATCCCTCTGAGAGAAGATCTCCAGTGGGAAGGTTGAGAAGGGTTTGACGTTGTATCCCGACCAGAGTGTGAGATACCGAGACCGTTTGTTTGTGCCGGAGTCTTGCTGAGAGGAAGTACTCCGAGAGTTCCATCATTCACGCCTTACGGTGCATTTGGGAGGCACTAAGATGTATCGGGATTTGGGTCGCCAGTTTTGGTGGCGGGGTATGAAGAGAGATGTGGCTGTTTTCGTATCAAGGTGCCTTATTTGTCAACAAGTGAAGGCCGAGCATCAGAGGCCAGCGGGTTTGTTGCAGCCCTTGCCTATTGCCGAGTGGAAGTGAGAGCATGTCACTATGGACTTCGTTGTAGGTCTTCCGAGGACTTAGCGGGGTAGTGATGCCATTTTGGTGGTTGTAGACCGGTTGACTAAGTCGGCGCACTTTATCCCTATGCGCGTGAGAGATTCGGTAGATCATCTCGCCGATTTGTATATTCGGGACATAGTGAGATTGCACGGGGTCCCAGTGACGATCGTCTCAGATAGAGATCCTCGTTTTACTGCTAGGTTGTGGCAGAGTTTACAGAGTGCCTTGGGCACTAAGTTGACCTTTAGTACAACTTATCATCCTCAGACTGACGGGCAGTTCGAGCGTACTATTCAGATCCTTGAGGATATGCTTCGAGGTTGTGTCCTTGACTTTAGTGGGACGTGGGAGAGGCACTTGCCCTTGGTGGAGTTTGCCTACAAAAACAGTTTTCAGTCTAGCATCGGTATGGCACCGTTTGAGGCCTTGTATGGCCGACCGTGTAGATCTCCAGTTTGTTGGGCCGAGGTGGGTGATGCACCTTTGTTGGGTCCGGAGTTGGTTAGGGAGACTACGGAGAAAGTTGAGCTTATCCGTAGGAGGCTTGTTACAGCCCAGAGTCGCCAAAAGAGTTATGCCGACCGTAGGAGGAGGCCTTTGGCGTTTGAGATAGGTGATCATGTTTTCTTGAAAATACCACCTAGGCGAGGTTTGATGAGGTTTGGGAAGAGTGGGAAGTTATCCCCTCGGTTTATCGGTCCCTTTGAGATCCTTGAGAGGATTGGGGAGGTTGCTTATCGCTTGGCTTTGCCACCACAGTTGTCCGGGGTTCATGACGTCTTTCATGTTAGTATGCTTCGGAAGTACGAGCCGGATCCGTCCCATGTGCTGGATTGGACAGACTTAGAAGTAGATGAGGATGCCTCATACAAAGAGAGACTGGTTTGGGTCTTGGATAGGCGGGATCAAGTCTTGCGAGGCAAGACCATTCCCTTGGTAAAGGTTTTGTGGAAACATCACGGAGTGGAGGAAGCCACTTGGGAACGTGAGTTGGAAGTCCGCGAGAAATATCCGGACTTGTTTGTTGATGTGTAACCATGCATTGGTAATTTTGTAATATCGTTGAACTTTGAGAGCATTATATATGTCTTCAGCTGTGAAACATTGTAAATGTTTTGGTAAATGGAAGTTTGTTTTAACATTGCGTATGTTAAGTATATTGTGGAAATGCAAGCATGATATTAGTGTTGCATGTGTTAAGGAATTGTGGGAAACGAGGGGAAACGAGTTGAAACTGGTAAATTTCAAAGGAATGCATGTTGATAATGCAGGTTGTTATGTGTAATGTGAAATGCCTCTTGAAAGAGATGGGATTGACCGGTAATGGGTCGGATTGTTTAATATTATGTTGTAATATTGTTGAGAATGGAGAAAACTTGTTTTTGAAAAACTCGTGTTTAATTTCGGGGACGAAATTCTTTAAGGGGGGGAGGTTATAACGATCCCGGTTATCCCTTTACTGTTTTGTTGTATTCCGGACTCGGTTCTGTGGAGTTGGTAGTTGTGTCTACCATGTTGTCGTCTTTTAATTCCATTTGTTTGAGTTTTAGGATGTATTGGGCATGTTTCGAGCAGGTGGGTTGAACCTTGGTCTAAAATCTTGTTGCCAGGTTTTTGGTCGTTCCGTTCGAGCGGGGATTGCACACTCCCAGTATTTCGTGTCCCTGCAAAACTTCTGCAGGTGTGATTTCTACGCTCGAGCGAATTTCCTGCGCTCGAGTGGGTCGCGCTCGAGCGGGCTTGTTGGAGCTCGAGCGGGTAGTTCTTTTTCTGAAAAGTTCTGGGAGATGAAAATCTACGCTCGAGCGGACTGGTTTTCGCGCTCGAGCGGATGTACTTTATTCTTGTGTCTTGGAGCTCGAGCGGGACTTCTTGCGGTCGGGCGAATTCAGCATTTTGTTCTTGGCGCTCGAGCGTTGTGTTTTCCGCTCGAGCGGACCTGTCGTATATCAGAAGGTAGTTGGGCATTTTTAAGTCACTTTTACATCCTCACTCTCTCTCTTACTTTTCCAAAAACTCCATTGTAGAGCCTCGCTCTCTAGAACCTTGCATTCTCTCTAGGTATTGATCTAGTAGGGGTTGTCTCCTCACCTTTGGCCTTTACAAAAAAGTTGTTGATCGTCGAGGGCTATCTTTTGATCCAAGAATCTCGGGATTTGGAGCATTTCTATTTTCTTCATCTTCTTCGTTGGGTGTCATCATTTGAGGTAGGGATTCCTACTCACTACTATGGGTTTTAACCTAGATTTTTGGGCATTTTGTTAAATGGTTGATTTTGGAAAGTTAGGGTTTGAAAATGTTGAAAGGGGGTTTTGCTATTTTGATTCTAAAATGTGTATTTTGGGTTTCAAAATAACGAAATTGTTGTTGGTTGTTGATATATAGACCATTGGGTCAATATTGGGTAATGGGGTAGAAAACCCTAATCGGTTGTGTAAATTAATTGGTATAATTAATTTGGGAAAATTGTGGCTATATGGGATTGAGTTGGAAATAATGAAATTGGCTCATTATATAGTAGAATGGTGGAGTTGGATTTATTAATCGCTCACTTTTGAAAACATTGATATTTTATCTGTTGGAGCTTTTATTATCCGTTCAGAAATAATTGCGTGGGCTACCGGTAGAGGGTAGTTTTGATTGTTGTAGACAATGCATGATGATTAGGCAAACTAAAACTAATCAATTGGATATGTCATAGAGTATGACAGTTAATAGAATATATTAATGTTATGTATTGATTGATTGTGTATATGACCTAAGTGTATATACGTTGTATGTGTGGGAGGAGATAGGGGATGTACTCCACGGTTTAGGGAAAGACAGGGGATGGACCTCTAAACCGGATGTTGTTTGGGAGGAGATAGGGGATGGACTCCGCTGATACAGCTCATATGCTTGTCAGTTAATGTGTTGATATAGCTCACATGCTTATCTATGGAAGTGTTGATGTAGCTCATATGCTTATCTGTTGAAATGTTGATACAGCATGTATGCTTATCTATTGAGATGTTGATGTAGCTTATATGTTTATCGGATGAAATGTTGATATAGCTGGTATGCTTATCTAATGTGGAATGGGAGAAGCTTATTATGAGTCTCTATCTCATGTAAATGGTTGGCCAGATTCTGAGCCGTTGATGTAAATTGTGAAATTAATAAGGAATGGAAAATGAAATGAAACATGAACATAGTGGTCATGTATGGTAATGGATTAAGAATTGGTTTATGGGAATTAAACATTTATCAATTGCTAATGTCTTAGTTACTGCTCATATTGTGTTTAGCATATCTCTACTGGGTGTTGGCTCAACCTATATGGGACATTATTTTTCAGGTACAGGTAGCATGCCACCTCCAAGGACATAGCTTGGGTGATGATGAGAGTTAACGACTCTTTTGTTTATTTTGATTGTATTACATGTATATCAAGCCAAGGGCTTATTTGTATAGAGTTAATACTCTTCTTTTGTGTAACCAAGTGTTGGCTTGGAAAGCTGTAAGCCCATAGGGCATTTGCTTTTGTTGTTAACATATAATACTGTTGTAAGAATTACTCTGATGAATAGAAATGGTTGGTTTCTTTTATATCAATGCATGTCTAAAATGATGGGTTTTATGTATTTTTTTGAGGGCGTTACATAAGACCTTGTTTGGCATGCAATAGTTTTAGTCTAAAAGCCAAAAAGTTACTAAAAAAAAATCAAAAAGCCTATAACCTATGTCAAAAAGTCAAAGATTCCTTTTTCTCTCTACTTTTTGCACATATTTTCGTAAAAAAACTAAAAAGTCATTCCAAACATATTAGTTTTTTTTATCTTATATTTTAGCCAAAAATTCAAAAAATTACTAAAATAATTTGTTCCCAAACGAGGCTTAAACTCAATTATGTAAGGTCAGTTAAGTATATATGTGAAAATTTACACAAATATATATGATATGCACTTTACACATTCAAATACTTTTCAAAGTGAAAAAGGAAAGAAAAGGAATTGTTTGGATGTGAAAGATTATAGTACACATCGTTTAATTAAATTAGTATGTATCATATGCACATTATAACTAAAGAAGAAAATAATATAATTTTATATTTTTTGAGCTATAATTATAAAAAAAATTATAATCAAATAGCACATGGAACATAACCAAACATCGTCATAATTATAAAATATATATATATATATATATATATAAAATCAAACAACACACAAGGCATAATCAAAGATTTCATGAGTTATAACTAAAATAATGTCATAACTAAAAAAGAAAATTAGTCATAATTAAAGAAAAAAATAACATAATTTAAGAATGCATATGGTAGGTGGTGGTGTGCATAATAGAATTTCTATGTTGGATAGATAAGAGAGAAAATAAAATAGTGATATTAAATTTATTTATTTATTTATTTTATCTTCTTTTGTTTAATTATATAAAAGAAATGAAATGATATAAAATTATATTACTATCTTTTATAAGTGTTAGTTTTTTTTGTTTGTTCTATATTTAAAATGATAATTTCGATATTATAACAAAATAACATTTGGTTGGTTTTATTTTTCTTCCAATCTCTCCACTTTTGAAGAGATTGAAAATAGAAGATTATCAAAGAAACGTGTTTTTTTGTATTTCTTTCCATTTCTCTCCTATTTGGTAACCCAAACAACTAATTAAAATTCATTTCTCTACATTTAATTTATTTTCTCTCCAAATCAATCAAACCAAACGAATTCTGAGATAAAAGACATCCACTAGTTTTGTTTTTAGGACTCGTTTGGTAATTGATTTTTTTAGAGTTTTTTTTTTTGGAGTGTTTTTTGGATTTTTTTTGGATTTTTTTACAAAAACACATATAGAAAAGTAAAGAGATAAATGTGACAATTTGTAATGAATTATTAATTTTTTGGCTAAAATAGCGTATTAACAAACTAGGCTTTAGTTTTTAATAGTGTTTTTTGAGTTTTTTTTTTCTTTGTTGGTCGAATTATGTTATTTTTAATGAATTTTTATTTTTAGATATGCCTTATCTAAATATATAAAGAAAAATATTTTAAAGAAATACAAAAAATTAATAAATATAAATATGTATGAAAATGTACTGAATTTATATTTTTTTAAAACAAAATTTTATACTTTAAAAGTGTAATCAAATTATCTATTTGTACATTGTTTTGATCATAAAATTTGGGGGCATTTACACGCAAGTCCTAATTTATGAACTTATACTCCATTAAGTCCTAACTAAGATTTTTTAGACCTTTAAGTCCCATTAAATTTTTAATAGTTGGAATTACTCTTTAAATAATGATTGTTCATCATTTATGATTATCTATAAGGGGTATTTTTTTTAAGGTCCCTGATATTATGATTTTCTAGTATAAAGGACATCAACTATTTTTATGATGTCTAAGGTCCCTCAACATCAATTCAGAGAAATTTCAGTCCCAGAGAAAATTCGATCCAGAGAAAATTCACATCACAGAGAAATTTGGTTCAGAGAAATTCTGAATTTCTCTGGACTTCCCAGAGAAATTTTACAAATTTCTCTGATTTGAGAAAGGAAGGGAAAATTAGAAAATTGATTCAGATCTGCCATCTCTCAAATTTTCTCTGATTTGAGAAAGGAAGGGAACTATTGGCTGCCAATTCTCAAGCAACCAATAGTTCTTTCTCTAGTTTTGCATTCTATAGAGAGAGCTTTGTGACTTCACCAGCCAAATTCTTCAACTCAACGGTAGTAGCAGAGGCCAGTTCCTTTGCATAAGAAGCTTCTTGAGACAATTTTTTATTCTGTACATGTAAACCACTGTTCTCCTCTAAAATATGAACATGTTCTACCATTAGTTTCTCATTCTCAATTTCTTGCACAAAGAAACAAAACCATCTATGTAACGTCCATTATGCAAAAAAAAACTATAAAACCCACATCAGTTCATTCCGAAGTCAGAGAATTTGGTTAAAACACATTCCAAAGTCAGAGAAATTCTGAAGTTAGAGAAATTCAAAATTTCTCTGGAGATAAATCCAGAATTTCTCTGGAGAGAAATTCCGAAGTCCAGAGAAATTTCCAGAATTTCTCTGGAGAGAAATTTCTCTGGATTTAATTTCTTAGATATAGCAAGAGATGATGTTAAATTTGTGGATCTTACTTGTCCATCATCAGTACAATTGGTGCCTTCTGCCAAGAAGCATTCACAGACATCTTTCATCAGCTTCACCACAGAAAAACCAGTTTCACCACAACGCACCCACGGCCACGCTATGGTCACCACACAGTGTAACAACAACAGCAACAGCAACACTGGTTTCCACAAACCAACGTAGACCTCTACCGAAGTCAACAACTACCCTCTAGGAGAGAGAAGCTCACAGGACCACCATGGAAACCACCTTGCAGGTGATGGTCTCGTCCTCCGCCGACTTCTTCTTGCAGATCATGCAAATGCCATCTCCGTCGCAGGGGAGGTCGAGGTATCCGAAGATTAGTTGACCGATGACGGTCCCTAAGAGTGCGATGGCAACCATGGTGGAGGTGATGGCGATGGGGACTGAGTTACGGCGAGAACGACGGCAATCGATCCGAAGATTACCTGACCGATGACGCATCTCATCTTCGACCAATCGATCCACAATGTTTAGTTGGGAGAGAGAACCTGGAAGTTGAAGCTGGGAAGAGGAGGGAGCTCGTTGAGGAAATCAGAGGGTTTCTTGGAGCTGCAACGCATCTCATCTTCGACCAATCGATCCACCTCTTCTTTGACTTCGACCAAATTTCTCTAATACATGTTTAGGGATCTTAGACATCAAAAAATAATTTTGTGGATCTCTTCCATTACGAAAAGTGTGAGAGGGACCCTAGACCAATTTTCCCTAATTATAAAGGAACATGATGAATGACATTTATTTTATTTTCAAAATTTTAAAATATCAACTTTCAAATTGAAAAAATTTAAAAAAAAATTATGCGCCCCCCCCAAAAAAAAACTAATCAGTGTGTTTGGTTTTAGTTTTCTGAATTCAGTTTTCTAAAAATTAAGTTATTTCTTTTTCATATTTTTTTTTTTGTTTTTAGTGAATAGTTTTTAAATTTTAAGCAATTTTTTTAATTTTTTAGATGTACCTTACTTAGATAAATCTAAATAGTAAAATATTTGTGAAAAAATATTTTTTAAAATTAATGAATACACAACATACAAAAAATATACTGAATTTTAGTATTTTTTGTTTTTGTATTTTTTGGTATTTAGTGTATTTTTAAAGATTTTTTTTCACAAATATTATACCTTTTAAGTGTTTTTATATTAGGTGTGTCTAAAAATTAAAAACAAATTGCTTAAAATATTAAAAAAAAAATCCATTGAAAACAGTAAAATACAAAAAATAAAAAAGTAGAATTTTCTGAACACAGTTTTCTGAAAACGAGAACCAAACAAGCTGCTTTTTTTTTGTTGAAAATATTGATTTTTTTTTCTTTTTTTGCAAAAATGAAAATTTTGTGTCTATAAAGGAGCATAATGATGGAACATTGATGTGCAAAACTGAAAAAAAAAAAAAAACTTTAAAAATGAAAAAACTGATGATATTTTTAGTTTAAAATTGGAAAAAATGATAATGTTCCCGGTTTTATTAGATAGTTGAATCAAACCAATAAGTAGAAGGGCAAAAACGTTTAATCTCATACTCTATTTTTTTTAACAATTAGTGAAACAATTATTTGGAACATCACTATGAAAAATTGATAATGTTCTTAATTTTAAAAATTAGAAAAAACCGATAATATTATCAGTTTTACTAAATAGGACTTATTGGTTCAAAAAATTTTTTGTACTATAACATTTGTAAATAGGACTTTTAGGTAATTAATTATAATTTTTTTTAATAATAACTTTTTAAATGTGTTGTGTGTTTATGGAATGATCGTCTAGTACTAGTAATGATAGTTAAAATTTTATTAAAATAATAAAAGATTGGAATATTTTGACTTTGTTTATGAGTTTTAATTTATTTGTATTAGTTTATATTAAAATATGATTTAAAAAATGTATGTAGTTGAATTGTATTTATTTATGTTTTTTTACATTGAGCAAGAGTTTTTAATGTCCTAAACAATACATTACAATTGCAAGTTAGGTTTTTATGTCATGACATTATATATTATTAGCAGATTTTTGAACATGCCTATAAAAAAAAAACAAAAAAAAACTTATTGGGCCAAATAGGAGAGACTGGGTAGCATAGTTCTAAATATTGGCCGGTATGTACCGTACCATACCGGCCGATTCGGATATGGACCGGTATACCAGTGGGAATGAAATTCACAGCCGTATCGTCCAATTCCCGATACGTATCGGCCTGAATCCGATACATGGAGCGATACAGTTCCGATACGGATTTGCTATCGCTGGTACGGATGAAATTGTGCTCTGTTTTATGCTCTGTTTCTGTTTTGTTGTTTCTGCTTCTGTTTGTTGTTGTTGTCCTGTTGTTCGCTTTGAGTTGTTGGCTCCTATTCGAAGTCCAAAACCAGACCAACCTCTCTTGTCAACACACATCAATATTTCTTCAATTCTTTTAGATTATTTGTATGCTGGTTTCTCTTCTTCTACAGGACTATTTACTAGTAACCAACCACTATATTCTTGGGTGGAGCTTTAACAAAAGTGGGCAACCACAGAACCTATGCAACTTGCAAGTTTATGTTTTGCATTTCAATTTCTTTCTTTTTTTTTTGGTTTGTTTCGTAATTGCCTTTTTAAGCCACCGTTCTGCATTTTTTAGAGATAGAGAGAGAGGGAGAGAGAGAGAGAGAGAGAGGATAGGTTTTTTTTAAGCCACTGTTTAGGTTTTTTTTTTTTTAAGCCATTTTTTTTCTATTTATTTGTTTATACACCTATACCTCTGTTTATATTAATATATATTCATTTTTTCTTAGTTGAGCAAGGGAAAAAAGACAAAATCAAGGCTAAAAGTGCTCCTACATATCAAAATTTTGATAAAAATGTGATAAATTAAGTCTAAAAGAGAAAAAAAAATACATAAAATTGAGTTTTAGATGAATTGCTAATGATTTTAAAATTTCACGGCCTCGACACCCGATTCCCGGTATGTACCGGTCGATACTACCGATGCCGATACCCAATACCGCGATTTAGAACTATGCTGGGTAGAACATAAAGGCTGCATATTTGGAAAGTAATTTGAATTGAAAGAACTTGTCATTTATCTGAAAACAAAAGTGATTGCATACTGAAAGTAGGAAAATGCTAACAAAGAAGGAAACCATGAAATGCATTGCCGAACATATCATAGAGCTGCCCAGGCGCATCCTCGTGCAGGCTGTGTTATAGAGAATCAAGATTTATTGGATAAAGATCATGGGCATACGTAGAGGACGAGCCATTTCGTGTTGTGCCCAATGAATCAACAAGGGTCTGATTATCACTTGAACTTTGGAGTTGCATATTGTTGGCTTATTTTTCCTACGAAGGAAAATATCATAAATGCGAGCGTGCCAGCAAGGATTGAAAAATCCTTACAGATTAAATTCAATCCAATTATCAAGTGATTGCATTGACGGTTCTTTTGCCTCAACAAAGAGGACTTCAAAATTGCCAAAGTGTAGGGAAAAGAAAAATTAAAAGAAGAATGAGGGACGGAGAAGGACGATTGAGTGAACAATCAAAGTAATAACTACTTACCTCTACTCCTATGCTTCGAAAAGGAAGTGCATAAAATGCATCGAAATGGAAATGCTGAAAATAAATGCTTCGAAATATAGATCTATGTTAAACTACTCTTAAGATAAGGAAAATGACAAGAAATATTGAAATCGAGTGTCTTTGATTTAAGTTCCGGCCTTTTACAATGTAGCCATTAATGGCTATTTATAGAAGAAAAAATATAGCAATAACTACTTAGTAACTACCCAATTCTTCCATCTTCATTCTTGTCTTGCTATGTGTCCTTCCACTCATCCACTTTGTCCTCCCACTCATCCACTTTGTCCTTCATATTCTCCATTATCTCTATAACTTCTTTTAACTTCCAAATGAATAAGAGGATGCCACGTGTCCTGCAATTATATAAACAATAAATAATAATAAAAATTACAGATTTATGGTGCTAACATTACCCCCCGCGGCCCTTAAAAATGATGTTTACTTGAATTTTTGAAGGGCCGAACCAAGCACATGACTAGTCTAAGCAATAAAATGCTTCGAATAATATCAACAAAGTGCTTCGAATGATATAATAGCACCAATGAAGTGTTTCGAATGAGTATGAAATTATGACTAGATGTCTCGAATGCTAGCTATTACAGACTAGTAACAAGCTTCGAAGGTGGTACAAAGGACCAAAATCATCTTTCGAAGGTTGAAAGTGCTGACAAAGGACAAATTACATCCTTAGAAATACTCGGCAAAGTTTCGAAGGTTCACAACCACCATTATTGTTTCTTCGAAGCTGTTAATGCAAGATGGAGTGCTTTGGAGCTTACAAAATTATGGCAAAAGAGCCTTCGAAACAGCTTTTGGCCAACATTGTAGTTATTCACATTTTGTATGTTCTGGTTCATACATAATTAATGAAAATATTAATTTTGTGCTTCGAACCAGTTATTAATTCTTCGAAGACACCAAAACTGTTGTTCTTCGAACCAACTTATCATGCCAAAAATAGGCATTATTCGACAACTAATTAATTGTCATTTTACATATATTTGAAGAGATGTACACATTTCGAAAGTTTTCAAAGCTTTATACAGTTTCGAAGGTGAAGTAATCAACCTTCGAAACAACTCTTGATGTTTCGAATGTATCTTCAAAGCTTTATACAGCTACGAAGGTGAAGTAATCAACCTTCGAAACAACTCTTGATGCTTCGAATGTATCTTCGATGCTTTGATTGTGTACATACAAATAACTGGCCATCAATTTGAAAAGATAAGCCATTCTCAACCGTTTATTTAA
The DNA here is from genome assembly GCF_055761805.1 of Camellia sinensis. Classification (NCBI taxonomy): domain Eukaryota; kingdom Viridiplantae; phylum Streptophyta; class Magnoliopsida; order Ericales; family Theaceae; genus Camellia; species Camellia sinensis. The sequence continues at coordinate 32,872,762 of NC_138969.1, forward strand.
ATGCACATGCTTTTTCTAGCCAAATTCATGCATTTTAAATGGTCATCCCTTGTTCTTAGTGCTTCGAACTCATAAGAACAATTTGTTAATTTTGTTAGCCACATCATCAAAATTATATTTTGATGTGAACCACAAATCCAAAAAGGATTTTGAACACCAAAAGTCATGGTATAGTGTGACCATGAAAATTCATACTTTTTGACATTTTGAAAAATGTCAAAAATTTTGAATTCATGAACAGTGGCTTGTTCATTATTCTTGACAAATGTTTGTTTTAAAAACATGACTTTTGCCGAATAGGTTTTCATAATTATTTGGCAAAGTGGGTTGTTTTTCCATGTTATCCATTAATGGCTTATGAAAATCACCCATAGATATGTTATTTTCATGACTTGACTCTCTAAAATTTGGTTTTTGGACCCCCCGAGTCATACATGGAACATCATTCTTAGCCAAATTTGGCTCAAGAACATGCTCTTTCGTTGTGTTAATTTCATAATTTGGCTCTTTTAAAACGGACTCTTGAACCCCCCGAGCCATTGATGAAATCAACTCTTTGCTTTTGCTATTTTTAACCATGGAAAAATTTTGAAAAAATTTACCAATTCCGAGTTGATGAATTTCTCCAATTAAATGGTGTCTTTTTTCTTCCACCAAATGATATTGTAAGGGATGAAAGTTTATTTCATCAAGAAAATGGATCTCTTCTTGAAGATCCAAAATTTCTCTTTCACGCCAATATATTTCATATTGACAAGTTCGAATGGCGAAATCCAAATAGTTTGTCATTTCTTACACTTGGCTATCCCACTGGGCGTGCCAAAAATTGTTGGCTTATTTTTTCTACAAAGGAAAATATCATAAATGCGAGCGTGCCAGCAAGGATTGAAAAATCTTTACAGATTAAATTCAATCCAATTATCAAGCGATTGCGTTGACGGTTCTTTTGCCTCAACAAAGAGGACTTCAAAATTGCCAAAGTGTAGGGAAAAGAAAAATTAAAAGAAGAATGAGGGACGAAGAAGGACGATTGAGTGAACAATCAAAGTAATAACTACTTACCTCTACTCCTATGCTTCGAAAAGGAAGTGCATAAAATGCATCGAAATGGAAATGCTGAAAATAAATGCTTCGAAATATAGATCTATGTTAAACTACTCTTAAGATAAGGAAAATGACAAGAAATATTGAAATCGAGTGTCTTTGATTTAAGTTCCGGCCTTTTACAATGTAGCCATTAATGGCTATTTATAGAAGAAAAAATATAGCAATAACTACTTAGTAACTACCCAATTCTTCCATCTTCATTCTTGTCTTGCTATGTGTCCTTCCACTCATCCACTTTGTCCTCCCACTCATCCACTTTGTCCTTCATATTCTCCATTATCTCTATAACTTCTTTTAACTTCCAAATGAATAAGAGGATGCTACGTGTCCTACAATTATATAAACAATAAATAATAATAAAAATTGCAGATTTATGGTGCTAACACATATCATCATACTTATCTCTAAGGGCTTCAAATCTGAATTCATCACCGTAATTACTTGGATCCATGATTGACCATTCAATGCTATGATGATGTGAAACCACCCCAACCACCAAATCCCAGGGAAGAGAGAGAGAGAGAGAGATCTTGGATATGAACAATCATTGGTCAGGTCCACTATAGACAAACAATTGAAATTTGAAAGCACTCTCTTTTAGCCTCGCATCTTATCTTGAAAAACAAAATTTTGACCAACTTCAAGCTTTTCATTCTAAATTCCCAAGATTATTGGAATATTATTTATCCTAAATAGAAGTAATTCACTACCATTTAAATAAAGACAACATTCATGACCCAAAAAAATTTAATCCTAGTAAACAATAATTGGCAATCAGCGCAAATCCTCCGCGACACAACCAATTCAGGTAAATCAACCTCTGGCCATGTTTGTGCTAACTTGTCATAGCTGGTCAATAAAGCCAAACATATAGGTCCCAAAACAATTTTTTTTTTTTTTTGTTAATGTGTATTTAATCAAAAAATCTTAAAGAACCAAACACATGCCCAATCAAGCAGACCAACATAATTCTCACTACGAAGATATTTCATATTGTTCTTTCCAGTGATAATTCAAATGCGACAATCCCAAAACTATAAATATCTGATTTATGGGTTAAAATATCCCATAATGCGTAAGAAACGTAATTTTGTTATTATAAATTAAAATATTAGCTTTTTAGTACAATTTCAACATTAAACAGTAGTTTTAAGTGGTAAATTCCAACAATGAATGACTTCATTTGGCAATTTGCAAGCATTTCATACAATTTTCAAGGTGATCAAAACTTTATTAGTCCGTTTACTTAAGAACATTCAGATGGATTTTTAACAATGCAAGGCATTGTAGGGATAACAAGTTACTGAAAACTGAAATGTATAATAGCTAAACCATAACGCCAAAAGCCATTTACAAAAAAAAAATAAAAAATAAAAAAATACACCCATTAGTCCCATATAGCATTTGAGGATAATGTCACACCCATTGTCCATTCATAAAACTTTATCCTAACATTCCTAATCTAATATTGGTTTAACAATTTATTGCCTCATTACTTTTTCTCCAGCAAGGCTAGAGTAGCTTCTGCTTTCTTCCATTTCTATGACAACCCCGATCCATAATTAGCCGTTAATTTGTAATTAAAAATACTAATTAAGTGGTTAAGTGGAATTATGTGTTAATTATGTTTTTTGCATGCTATATAAATTTATATCTATCTGTTGTAGGAATATCTGTCTGAATTTTTGTTTCAATATGGAATTTGAAGGCCATATCGACGTCTGAATACAAAATTACCTAGGTTTACGTGTTATTTAGGATTTTTAGAATTTTATGATCAATTTATTTAGAATTCAATTCGGAATCAAACAATTAAAATAAATGACAATTAATTAGTCTAAGCTTAATGAGCCTATATTAGGCTAATGTGAAGTCTAACACTCATTCTACAACTTCCCTTCTTTGAGTTCAACGTGGGATAGAAGGAGAAACATAGAAGGAAAGTGAAATGAAGAAGAGAAGCGGAAAGAATTGCTAAGAACTTATAGAGAATTGAAGGCATTGGACAAGGAGTTGCTAAGATTCAAAGAATTACGAATTTAAGGTAAGAAATCAAGCCTCTAATTAGTACTTGAGTTGACTAATTGTAGAATCCAAGTGAATTGGTTGATTAATCACAAGAATTAAGCTAAGATTGGAGAATTAAAGTTAAGTACATGCTTGCATGTATATTCCTTTGCATTTTGAGGTTGTTTTCCAAAGGATTCCCACATGCATGTAATTATTCTAGGTTTGTTTTGAAAATTCATCATGTTTCATACCATTTCATTGTTCATGATTTAAAGAGTTGGAGCTTAAAACAATGCATGCATTTGCTATACATTAAGTTTAAGGTTTGGTTTTGAAGAATTCATTTGCTTTTGGGCCTTGATTTTGTAAATTGAACTTTATCTCATGATGTTACATAAATTTCTAAGTGTTTTCTCAAGTTTTGGCCCAAAAGAATGAGTTTTGATGCATTAAGTTTTGAAGTTGAAACAACAATTTGAAAATTCCAAAATTCGTAGAGTGCGCTCGAGCGATGAACTCTTCGCTCAAGCGCACATTTCGTGCTCTCAGTACTTTTGTAGAGTTTGATGGTTGGCTCGAGAGACCACCCTTTGTTTTCAGTCTTGGCTTGAGTGACCAAGAAGTTGGCTCGAGTGAAAATTTAGAGCATCCAGTACTTTTGTAGACCAAAGGGTCCACTCGAACGACCAAAGCTTCGCTAGAGCGAACTGCCCTGTTTTTCAAAATTTTGCTAAGTGTCTCAAAGTGCATAATTGCATCCTCATTGCATCTTAGGCATTCTTAAGCCATGATTAATCTATTATAATGAGGATAAGAATTAGAAACACACCTAGAAAGAAATATAATAAGTTGGGTACAGATTGTGTGTTTCAAGTGTATCTGTCATGTGTTTATGTAGGTCACGTGCCAGTATCTGTCTGATCTGTCTGTTTTATCTAATTTGCTTCTGGAGCTATCTGTGAGTAACAACCTTGTAAAGATATGTTCAATTATAAGTATTTTCTGACTGATATGATAAGCTTTGTTTTCTGAAATGATATTTTCTATATAGATGAATGATTGTCCAATTTTTGAAATATATCGTAGCATCCTTAGCATCATGTGTATCTGTTATCTATTACTTGGTACTAGGGTTTCACGTGGGTTCCATTCATGGAACTGATTATGCATAATCAACTATCTGATCTGTAAGTTGGTCTTAATGACCATCTCATGTAAATATGGGTCTTTATGACCACCTACTCTAAATATGTATAAGAATTTGTTTTTGATTTGAATTCTGATTTCTGAATCTGTTATGGACTTCATTCATCAAAACCTTTACTCTATTGTCATTCACTGGGCTCCAACTCATTATTTATATTATGTATGTAGGTGATTAGGCACGTGACCAGGTTTGAGACTTCTAGTCTGGATCTGTTCTATCAGCCAACCACTGTGTCTCACGAAGAGGTTTCTGGAAAGATGTTTTGTGATTAAGTCTTAAGCTCTTTTTTTTTTTTTTTTATTTTGTAAATAGGGCTAAGGCTCTTTTTGTTTATCTGTACTTGTGGTGACACATGTATGACGTCATAAGATATGTAAATATAAGTTTAAATTTTCTGTCCCATATAAGCCTGCATAGCTTTATGGACATTGTATTTTGATATTTGCTTTCGCTAGCCCTTTACTTTGTGATTCTATTTTTGAGGCCTTCGGTAATCTTAGGATCTGACCGATTATGACGCTAAACCTATGGAGACAGGTTTGGGTTGTGACAATTTCCTTCTCTCCTTTATTTCTTATTCTTGTTTTTTCATGGTCAGATTCAAAAATGCTAAAGTATGCTTATGTGGAGTTGGAGGAATCTTGCGGAGCAAGTCAGGTTAAGCATGTGTGATATATGCTTTCTTTTTCCTAGCCAGATTTCTTGGGTGTTTGTTTTTTCAATATGGTTCACTTTTCATGCAGCCTGCAAACACAATTCTATCAAAGCCTTTTAGGGGACAACACTATCACATATACAAGTATGAGCTTTCAATTTTTTACTAGACATTATTTTCATTACATGTACTATAATTAATGTACTGCAGCAAAAAAAAAAAAAAAAAAAAACCTGAGATGTCTGTCTTGTATACTCAAATCTAGATGGGTGAAGAAAGTAAATAACCTTTTTAATGACATTATGATAATTTATTTGCTTAATCATGCAAAGTGGTTGAAAACCAAAGCAAAAGCCATTTTGAGCACAAGTAAATGTTTGTGTATTATGAAATTTGTAACTTTGTGTTTGTACCTATTTTTTCCAAGCCCTGTCGACAGGTGGATATCACGACCTAAACCCGCTCCTATAGGTTTAGCGTCATGACCAGCCAGTAATCCGAGATTACCAAAGACCTCCTTATCAGTAATACAATAATAGGGGCTGGCGGAAGCCTGTAAATAATAAAATATAACATCCAATGAGCTATGAGGACTTAAATGTAACAAAACAACTTTCATATATGTATATACACATCAGTCCAAGCATCAAGCTTATGTACAAAAAAATGACATAAATAGGGATTAAATCCCATTAACAAAACCAGTCTTAACTTCATATATGATAACATTCAGAACTAGTGTCAGTAACGGTCCAAACAAAAGGGTGAACTCCAAACCACCCATGAAGCCTTGAAGCTTGTCTCAATAGGAACCTCAAAGTGAGGCATTGAAGTTGGCTTGACAAAACAGAGTTTACGTTGGCGCCACTAAGTCCGCTCTTGCACTAGATCACCTACATATAAAATATAAAACAATGAGCTAGAGTCCAGTGAATAATAACTGTGTAAAGGGGTTATGAATGATGTCCTTATAGTAATTGAAACAGTTAATTTCATCAGTAGATCATTTTCTCAATCAGTATCTCTTATAACATATCATTCGTTTGGAAATCATAGCAGTCATACGTGGTACATCCAATAGCAGAATAGTACAGTAGGTCTTAAAGATCGAACAGTCATTTGATGGCCATCAATATAGTAAACAGTAGTTCTACGAGTTGGAAATGACAGCGATCTCTGTAACAACAGTAGTAACAATAACAGTAACAGTAGCAGTAACAGATGTTATGGATGTCACGAATATAGTTCATAAAATAGGACAATCATTCATTCAATAAACAATATCAATTCAGAAACAAAGCATGTTTTCAGTCAAAAAATAATTATAATTTGAATATAGCTTTACAATATTGTTACTCACAGTGGGCTCCCTGAAACATGTGCTAAAGATGCGGTGTCTGACCTAAACAAACAAATTCAAGCACAACAACTCAATACACGGTTCAATCATTCGATCCATTATTCACTCGATTGGTTCTAACTTTTCGTTCTATATTTCATTCGTGTTCATAAGATGCGAATACACATGAAAAACACTTTAAAACCATGCAAATTGAGGCCCGAAAGGTAAAAAAGTGGAGTGAAAACAAAACCCGACCAACCTGAAAACCGCACATGCGAGGGCACTAGCCGCACGTGCAGAGCCACCACTGCACGTGCGCCTCGCAAGTGCAATTAAAGCAGAATGCACACTCAAATCTGTCCTATTTTCCGCATGAGCAGGACCCTAGGCTGCATGTGCGGTTCTGGGTCTGTTTGGTTCAAAAATCTGCCTCATTTTTGAAGTCTTAATGTTTCAATTGCAACTCTATTTTCATGCAATTCAAGACCCAAAACCTTTCATGAACATATTGAACTTCACATATTTAACTTTAAACAAAATTATAACTTCAAATCAAACTACATTTTCCATGCAAAAGCTTCAAGTTTTATATTGTGATGAAAGTTCATAGAACTTGTAAATTTAAGCTTCAAATCTTCAAGACCCATGGCATTTCCTCTCAATTTTGGACACTCATGTAAGAAAACAAGTGTATGATCATGGATTTCATGAAATCTATGCCATGCAAGGATTAAACTTTTAGATTCAAAGCATAAAAGCATGAAACCATACATATATGAGTTCTAAGTCCAACACTTTGAAGATTTCTTGTAAAACCATGCAAGAAATGATGTATTTTGAAACTTCAATCTCATAGCTCAAGAAATCCTTTTGGAAACTTTAGAATCCATGAAGTTCATGCAAGAATTTATATGATATAACAAGAATATTATGAATTCATGCCATGCATGTAAAATTTATTTTAAACTCTTAACCATGGCTTTCAAAACATGAGATTAGACTTCATGGCTCCTAAAATCATGGATGCATGGGACAAATAACTCTGAAATTCTTACACATTCATGCTCAAAATGGTGATTCTACACATAAATGTTCATGCGTGTGAGCTAATCTTCCATATTCATCATCTATGAGCTCTCTCTTACATTAACTCCATAATTTCTTTAAATCCAAAGATGAGATGAGTCTAATTCATAAATAAACACTTACCTATAGCTTGATTTCAGATTATAGGATGGTCTCTTCCTAGCTCTCTTCTTCTTCCTCTTCAAAATCTTGAGCTCTCCCTCTCTAGACGAGTTCTCTCCCCCTCTCTCTCTATATATTCTCAATACAATGAACCAAAGGAATAAAAACATTCCTTCTAAGCATCAGATTATACACACACCCTCACATTGAATTGCACAACACGTGTAGTCACATACACACACCCACACTGATTTCTCTACGCGCACACACCTAGATCTCAATACACCCACCAGAATTTAATCTCCTACACTCACCATCACAAAATGCCCAAGCACTTACTACACTTAATCAAATTTTAAATCATGAATACAGCTAAATTAGATACTAATCATGTAACATCTTGGGCAAATACAATTAATCAAGTTATCATAAAACTCAATTTACTCGTAATAGTTCCAATTAAGGCTCAATCTGATCACATACAATTTCAATTAAAATTATCATAGTGTTATAAAAATTCCAAATAATTTATTCATGTAACCAATTCTAATTTCGGATGCCAATAAGGCTTTCAATTTTCATATCCATACACATTTGTTCACAATATCATAATTAAATGCAAACACATAATTAAATTAATATAATCATGATTTGCATGTTGGGGTTATTATAGTGGACTAGTCAATGAAGGACACGTGGTCAAGTCCAGAGTAAATTGTTTTCATCAGAGGACAGAGATCATCAACTAAAAGTGAGGTTTGCATGTGGGGCTAACGTGGAAGGTGGAACAGTTACTCGCAATGTGGTCATGGACTTAGTGGGCTACCTTCAAGAGAAAGCATGAACAGAGTGGGAGTCTTCCTCTGTCGAAAGAGAGATAGAAGAACTCAGGCACACGTGTTAACTTAAAAGGAATGAAGTTCAACAGGTAAAAGTAAAGGCATGATGTGGTTTGAAGACTGGGAAGTGAGTGCAGTTATGGCAGTTACACAACAACAGTTGTAGATTGAAGAGATCATGGGGTCATGGGACGAAAGAGCTATAAGGGGCAGAAGTTTGCAGAAAAGAGGACATCAACAACAACAAAACAACTTAGCTTTTAGACCAAGGAGTAGTTGATGCTGTAATTTAGGAGTAGTTTCTGTTACTGTAATCTGTACTTATTGAATGAACATAGGTGATTTCAGTATGGAGTTGTTTTTTGTTTGTGTAATATAGCTTGTTACCATCTGTTGATACAACAATTTGAAGTTGTTTTCTTCTTGTGCAATCTACCTTGTTACCATCTGTTGATATATAAAGTTTGTTGTCCTTCTTGTTTACTTTGTTCTCATCAGTTGATCCAAAGAAGTCCTCATTCTTTCGAGGCATTCGAACTAGAACCATAATTACTTGATTATTCCTGTTTAAGTTGTCTAGTTTAAATTACTATTTGGTAGCTGTCAATCCAACTCTAGCATAATTTTTACTAACAATTTTTGGCATGCCCGATGGGACCTTATTGCATAATTTGGAGATGAGAAACGGTGAAAACAAAGAAACAGGTTGATAAGCATGTTAAAAAGAGACCTGCTGAGTTTGAGGAGGAAGAGGTGGACCGAGACTTGGTCTTAGCCGATGATGGTGGTGTTCAACATATAGGCTAGGCAGTGACCATAAAGGTCAGATGAGTGACCAAGCAGTGGGTACAGAAGGCCAGACAAGTGGCCATGCCAAAATTCCCATAGGGGTTTTGGTGGCTCAGATAAGGGATGCACTGGCAAACCAGTCACTGGAGGAGAACCAGATCCTTCTAGGAGAAGTGAGGAGTGTGTTGAAGGCTCCATCGATGGAGTATGCAAGCCAGAGTGAAGTAAACACACATAAGGTGTCTTCTAGAACACACATGTTGCTACCAACTAGTGTACCACACCAGTCTGTAGGCGAGCCAATGTTCTTTTATAGGGACCCAACTGCAGAGGAAAGAATGCATGAGGTATTTCAAACCCCAAGTGTTAAAATTCAAGAAAATTGACCTGGGGTCAACTGTTTTTTCTAACCCATTATATGGTCAAAAGGGTATGGAAGATAAAGATTTGTTTAACACAGAATTTAATGGTTATCCTAACATGAGGCCAAGAAATAATATAGGTTTTGAAAACTATAATCAAGGGTTTGGAAATCAAAATGTTGGGTATAATATGCGTTGTGGACATCAAGGGGTAAATTATTGTGGTAATATGGGTGCATACCCTGAAATGCACAAGCCTAACATGCATCATGAACCATTTGGTAATGGCCCAAGGCCAAGAGGTCCAACACCCCCTTCACATGTTGACATGCATGAATTTTTTGAAGACAATTATGAGTATGGGGGGCAAAATGTTGTTAATCATAGTGAAAATCTTCAAAGAGACCAGATTATTCAAATTGTTCAAGACCTTTATGGTCCAGGGATGAGAAGGCCTGAAAGGCTTAGATTTAGGAAACTATATCCTCAATAGGTTGATGAGGAACCTTTTCCTAGGAACTATAGGGTACCTGAGTTTTCCTTATTTCATGGTAAGGAAAACTAGTCAACAATTAAACACATAGGGAGGTTTACTTTACAAAGTGGAGAAGCAGGAAATAATGACATACTTAAAATGAGGTTATTTCCACATTCATTGTCTAAGATTGCTTTCATATGGTTCATTAATTTACCTGCTAATTTAGTTCATACTTGGGAAGAGATAGAGAATCAGTTTCATGCCCAGTTTTATAGAACTGAACCTGAAGTAACTCTAGTTGACTTGTCTGAAATATGGTAGAAGTTCTCTAAGAGTGCAGAACAATTTATTGACAGATTTAAGAGAGCAAAAAATAGGTGTCGAATGTAGGTTGAAATTGTGAGAATGGCTTAAAATGGACTGAAATTTGAGTTAAGAAAGAAGTTTGAAGGGATGGAGTTTAGGGACTTGTTTGAGTTATCATCTAGGGCAACAAGATATGAATCAATACTTAGAGAGGAGAAACATAGGAATGCAAACTCTTATGGGACTTGTTTCCAAGATTTTGATAGAGAAATAAAAATTGATGTAGATGTGGCTCAAGTGGTTGGCAAAACACTAGTGGTTTGTAGGACTTTGAGGAAAGTGGATAAACCAGTGAACATGCCAGCAACTTAGCTAGCCAAAAGAAATACAAGCCTTGCATTTAGGCAGTATTCTTTTGATTTGTCTAAAGTTGATGCCATTTTTGATGAGTTATTGGCTAATAAATTTTTAATATTGTCTCTTGGACATATAATTCCAAAAGAACAAGATAAAGTAGAAAAAAAAATATTGTAAATGGCATAATAGTTTTAGACATTCCACCAACAATTGTGTAACTTTGAAAATTGCGTGCAGAAGGGACTATTGAAATATTCAAAGAATGAGAAAGGAGTTATGGCAGTGGACATTAATCCCTTTCCAGAAATGACACCAATCCATATTGTGTCATCTAGCATTAAAAGGAAGACACCAAACCCAAATTTTTTGTTGTCTGACTTAGAGAGGATTCACAAGGAGAAATAAGAAAAGGAAGAGAAAGTGATTGATGAGAACAAGTTTGTGTGCTCAAGATGTGGGACTGAAAAGGAAAAATTGCAAGCAATTTTAGTTGACAAATTGAAAGAGACTGTGAAGGATCATGGCTTAAGGTTTAATACCTTAGGTGGAGATGACCTTCAAATTTTCAATGGAGACAAATTGTTGTTTGATGGGCAAGACCCTGGGATTTTTGGGCCTGTCGATAGGTCATATGGTGAGGAGGATGGTCCATTTTTGTTCAGGTGGCAACCTATTTATCCTTCTCTTCGTGGTGTAGAAAGGGTCAGAGTTAAAGTAAGACAGTTGAAAGCTCAAAGGCCATCTAGTGGCCTTAGTTATGTTTAAAGATCAGTATTTGTGCCAAGACCATTTCAAAGTTCATTTATTGGCCAGGGTCAAAGATTTTTTAGGCCAGGATAGTTTCATGGCCAAGGGGTGAGGTTTCCACAGGGTTATCCCCCAGTGTAGCCAAGGATGGTGAAGCCACCAGTGCCTACACATGCTGGTTGGCAAGGTGTGGTTCGTCCAAAATTTCCTTTGTCAGGTTGAAAGCTTATGGGGCCGAACTAGGACTCAAGTAAGAAGGAAGCAAAGAAAGTTTCATGCTATGTTTTCAACAAAGGAATGAGATAATCCAAAGAGAGATGATCAAAACAATTTGATTTGGGAGAGAGAGAAAAAGAAGGAAGAGTGTGGTGAGTTAAGCAAAACAGAGAAAGTAGTAGATAAGATACCTAAGAAGATTCTTCTTAGGGAGTAGTTGGAGGAAATTTCTAAAGCACTCTTGTCAGATAAGGAGAGTGAGGAGGATGGGGTAATGACTGATGGGAATGTTGTGGCAGACAAGTCAAATGAGGTTCCTATCGATAACAAGAAAGGCACAAGGGAAGATACAAAGTTCGAAAGTTCTAAGGATTTTGGTGAGAAGTTAGATGTAATCAGGTTTGGTTCTTTGCTTGCAAACATTTATTGTAATATGATTTTGGCTTTTCCAAAAAGGTTTGAAGTAAGGCCTAGGCAGTTAGAACAATTAGAAGGGGATGCAAAAGACTTGTCAGAGCCTGCTATGATGGTGGTAAAGATGAATAAGTCCAAAGAAGAGGCTAGTAAGTCCATTCAGGTAGTTAAAACTGGTAGTGGCCAGAAGATAGTACTCCAGTCACCTAAGCTAGAATTGGTAAGGCATATGAGGCCTTTGTATATAAGTGCACACCTGAATGGTTGTTCTTTGACCAGGGTGTTAATTGATAATGGGGCTATTGTGAGCATTTTGCCCACCAGAATTTTAAGTGTGATTGGTAAAACTATTGATGATTTAATCCCTTCTGATGTGTCTATGAGTGATTTCTCAAGAGGATCATCTGATACAAGGAATTGATTGCCTTGCAATTGCAATTGGGAGCCAGAGTTATAGAGTAACATTTTTTGTGATTGACACCACTTCAAATTACAATTTGCTGCTGGGAAGGGATTGGATCCATTCTAATGGTTGTGTGCCTTTTTCCCTTCATCATGCTTTAATTTTCTTAAATGCAGAAGGGAAAGGCATGAAGGTCTTTTGGGCAGAGGCAAATCCCTTCAAGGCTGATATTCACAATGTAGAAGCTATGATGCATGCTGAAGAGTTTAGCCCTGTTGTGCTGGAGAATGAAGAATTGAAATCCAGAGGAATTGGATTGACTTATGACCAGTTCCAAAAATTTGTTGAAGGAGGTTTTCGACAGATAAGCTAGGAAGTGGCCAGGCCAAGTGTCTTGCAGACTAAGCTTGTAGATGAAGTGCTGATTAAGGACATTACTAATGAAGATGAAGAAAAGTGAGAGTGAATGTGATTCTAATGTAATTAAAAGTACTTTTGTTAGAATTTTTTTATTTCTTTTTAGAAAGGAGGTTAGGTGGTATGTTGCCCTACTGTTTTTGGACAGAATGTGTGGTAGATGATAGCCCTCTAGATTATAAGGAGGTGTAGTATGAGAATCTAAAGGCAGATACTGCAAAGCTTGATGATCTCAAGGTTGATATGCAGGACCCTTTAGAGGAGTTTAACCTAGGAGATGAGGCCTATAAGAGGCCTATTTATGTAAATGCTTTGTTACCTAATGAATGTAAAGTCAAGCTAGTTGGTTTGATTTCAGATTATTCTGATTGTTTTGCATGGAGTAATGATGAGATGCCAGGACTGGATAGGTTCTTCGTTGAACACAAACTACCAATAAAATCAAATTATGTGCCACACAAGCAACCTCCAAGAAGAATGACAAATAAGGTCACTCTTGTGGTAAAAGATGAAATTGAAAGGTTGTTGAATGCTGGTTTCATCAGGACAACCAGGTATGTGGAGTGGCTGTCAAATATAGTTCCAGTTCTTAAAAAGAATGGAAAGATTATAGTGTGTATTGATTTCAGGATTTTGAATTTGGCTACACCTAAGGATGAGTATCCCATGCCAATTGCAGATTTGTTAGTGGATTCAGTTGCAAGGCATAAGATTTTGTCATTCATGGTTGGCCATGCTAGATACAATCAAATCTTTCTTAGCCCAGATGATATTCACAAGACTGCATTTAGGTGCCTAGGGGCCTTAGGAATCTTTGAGTGGGTGGTGATGCCTTTTGGACTTAAAAATGTAGGGGCCACTTATTGGAGGGCCATGAATTTTATCCGTCATGATTTGATTGGAAAATTTTTGGAGGTGTATATTGATGACGTGACAATCAAGTTTGATGAGTTTGAAGAGCATTTAGAACATCTTCGATAGGTGTTCCAGAGGATGAGGAAATATCGGTTGAAAATGAACCCTTTGAAGTGTAATTTTAGGGTGTATGCTAGTAATTTCTTTGGTTTTTGGGTCCATCAAAAGGGGATAGAAGTGGATACAAACAAGGCTAAAGTTATTAGAGCAGCACAACCTCCATCCAATAAGGAGTTACAGAGTTTTCTTGGGAAAATTAATTTTTTAAGGAGATTCATTGCTAATCTGGCAGGGAAGACTTTAGTCTTTTCTTTTTTGTTAAAGTTGAGATCTTATAAAAACTTTAGATGGAAAAGTGAGCATCAAAGGGCATTTGATGCAATTAAGGATTATTTATCTAAACCTCCAGTCTTGATGCCACCCATTAAAATGAAACCCTTAAAGTTGTATATATCAGCAGGAGAGCAGTCGATTGGGTGTCTATTGGCTCAAGATAACAAGGAAGGGCGCGAGCAAGCTGTTTACTACTTGAGTAGGAAGTTAAATGAAGCAGAAACTAGGTATAGCTCTGTAGAAAAGTTATGCTTAGCTTTATATTTTGTAGCCATCAAACTGAGGCATTACATGTTACCTACAGAGGTTAATGTGATTGCTTAGACTGATATGGCAAAATATATGTTATCTAGGCCAGTTTTGAGAGGAAGGCAAGGAAAATGGTTGTTGGCCTTAATTGAGTATTGCTTCAAGGCCAGGCACTGGTAGATTTCTTGGCTGAGCATCCATGCAGCCCTGTCGTGGTAGAATTGTATGAGGTATTTTCAATTGAAAAAGAGCTATGGAAGTTAATGTTTGATGGTTCAAAGACTGAAGAAGGTGTTGGTGCTGGGGTGGTGTTGGTATCACCCCAAGGACAGGTGTTTCAGTCCTCTTACCAGTTGGACGAAACTCAAGTGTTGTCAAATAATCAAGCAGAGTATGAGGCCTTGATTATTGGCCTCGAATTGGCAAAAATTCTAAGGATTCCACACTTAAAAGTGTTTGGGGATTCACAGTTAGTGATAAGGCAAGTAAAAGACCAGTATAAGTACAATAGTGCAGTAGTTGGAGAATATTTAGAGCAGGTATTGTAGCTAGTCAAAGGTTTTGAAATAGTGGAGTTTGAACACATGTTCATACTTGAGAATAAAGAGGCCAACAAGATGGCCCAGGCAGCCTCTAGTTTGAGAATTCCAAAGGGTTTCCAGGAAAGAATAATTAGGATTTAGAAGAGAACAATGCCTTGTGTTAGGTGTCGATCGTTACAAGGTTTGTCAATATTAATTTTGGACGTGTCAGAAGATGATTGGAGGATACCCTTGATCAAGTATTTAGGGGACCCAGAGGCAAAGGTAGATAGAAGAACAAAGTATCAAGCTATGAATTATGTGATTATGGGAGATGACTTGTTTAGAAGGACCCAAGATGGGTTGATATTGTTGTGTATTGGAGAGATGGAAGAGATGCAGGTCATGGCAGAGGTCCTATCACGACCCAAATCCACTCCTATAGGTTTAGCATCATAATTGGCTAGTAATCCTGGGATTGTCGAAGGCCTCTGAACAGATTAAACAAAATTAAGGGGCTAGCAGAAGCAAATATATAAATATAGTTGTCCAATGAGCTCCGTTGACTTGTATGAGACAGAAAACTTTAAAACTTCATATACATATCTAGAAATATATCTCATGTTATACCCACACACATAACTATAGCATCTTAAGTACAGTCAACAAAACAAACAAAGTCTTATATATAGAGACAACTAGAGCTTATGACATGTGACTCTTTAGGAACCTCCACGTGAGGCACAAAGGTTGGCTTGACAAAACGGAAGTCAGATAGAAGCCATTAGGCCTAGTCTTGTACATGCTCACCTACATATACATATACAAACAGTGAGCTGTAGCCCAGTGAATAACATTAAGGTAAAAAGGTTAGTGAACGAATTCCGAACATATCATATCCATAAAACAGATCATAACAGAATCAATTCTCATATCCAAACATAATAATGGTACATCCCATAGAACATATCACATTGTCATCCAACTAGAGTAATCGGTTCCGGATACCGATTAAACACATCACCACTTGACAAGAGGCTAACGAGATCTAGTAATCACATATATGTCATGGACCCACATTAACATGTAGTGCCCCATGACATGGGACTATCTATGGATGCCATAATAGATTTCAAACATACGACATTTGTTCACGTTAACAAAATCACATTTCAGAAATCATAACTTATCAAATCACATTTGGAACATAATTCATATGAACATATCTTTACAATAACATTACTCACAATGGGTTTCCGGAAATGGTTAATCAATCTTCGAACGTTGACCTACAAACACAAAAGTGCATAACACAAGCATATCTTATCATTACACATGCACTTGGCCATTACGGCTTAGCTTTCTTTACATGGGTTTCTTATTTAGTCCATTCTCATAACTTATACATGTGAATCACATTCTCAAATCTCGGATTTGTCTCATGTTTTCTAATTCAATTACTCATGTCATTCCTTAGCTTATTACTCTTTAATGACTCTTAATTCATGCCTAAATATGCTCAAAAAAGGATGGGAACAAAAATATGAATATTGAATGTCTTCTAAAAATATGCTAAATTTGGCTTGGTCGCTCGAGCGGACTGCTCTGCTTGCAAAAGTACTGGATGGGTGAAAAATACGCTTGAGCCATAACTCCTTCGCTCGAGCGGTCAGACAAAATACAAAGGGTTCGCTCGAGCCACCAAGTGGTTGCTCGAGTGGTCTGTAATAAACTATAAAATTATTGGATGCTCGAAATGTTTGCTCGAGCGGCAAATCCTTCGCTTGAGAGGCCTGCAAAAACTTCGGGTTTTCAAAATAGGGTTTTAAGCCTCCAAAATGAAAATTCAAAGGAAAAACTCATGCATGGCTTGTCTTTAAAGCTTGAAAACTTTTCCAAAACATAAACATATGATTTTCACTAACTCTTGTTGCTCAAAACTCATGAATTTACCAAAATTGAGTTCAAACTTCCATGTATATAGGTTTTATAAACCCTTTTTCTCCAACACCATGGCTTTAAACAAAATTGAGCTCAAAATCTCCATTCATGAGAGAAATCCCTTTCAAAACATGAATTTAAACTTTAAAACATGATGAATTACACATGCATGTACCAAATAACTTACGATAACAACTTAGATGCTCAAAATTAACTCAACATGGCAAAACTCTTCATGTTAATGCATGCATGTAAATCGTTCTCCCAATTTTCTTCTAAGACTATATGAACATGGAATTCACTCTCAAAACTTGGTAAAATATGCATGCATTTACATCTCAACACAAATGATGAAGCTCATGATCAAAATGATGACTTAACACTTTTATATGCTTGCATGTATGAATTACAACCCAATCCTTCATTCTAAGCTCAATTTACACATCAAAACACATAATCTTCATGTTGATAACTTAGATTCATAAATTGGAGGTTGAATTCTTACCTAGAGGCTTCAAACACACTTGTTCTTACACAATCTTGATGAACTCAACACAAAACCTTCAATTCCTCCTCAATCTCTTCCTTTCTCTCTCTAAAATGCAAATCTTAGATTTTTGCACTCAAATGAAGCAAATTGAGCTCAATTTTCAGATCAAAGTAGAATTCCTGATAGATAATTCTACGAGTAATAGATAGAAAGCTAAATAGCACACAAAATACACAATAAACACATAATTTACTTTAATCACTTAATTAACATCCTTAATTACAGATTAGTAGTTAATTACGGATCCGGGTTGTTATAGGTCCATGAAGGAATTTGTGGTGCTCACCAAGCAGGGGAGAAAATGAGGTGGTTGATTAAAAGACATGGGTATTTTTGGCCCCCTATAAGGAAAGATTACATTAATTATGCAAAGGGGTGTCAGCAATGTCAAAAACATGGTAATGTGCAAAAAGTGTCAGCTAAGGATTTGCATTTAATTGTCAAGCCTTGGCTATTTAGAGGTTGGGCAATGGATTTGATTGGCCAAGTATTTTCTCCATCATCAAGATAACATACATTCATATTAGTGGCCACAGATTATTTCACTAAGTAGGTAGAGGGAGTCTCATTAAAAGTGGTGAATCAGTCTCGTGTGATTGGTTTTATCAAAAAACACATAGTACATAGGTTTTGCTTGCCACAAACAATTACTGTCGATCAAGGAACAATATTTAATGGTGATGAGGTAATGGAGTTTGCCAAAGAATATGGCATTCAAGTGTTGAACTCATCTCCATATTATGCCCAAGCAAATGGACAAGTAGAGTCATTAAACAAAACAATCAAAGTGACACTGAGTAAAGTGATAGAAGACAATCCAAGAGATTGGCATAAGTTATTATCTAAGGTTTTTGGGCGTATAGGAATCCAAAAAGGGATAGTATCAAAGCATCCCCTTATGAATTAGTTTATGGTCATGCTGCAGTTTTACCTTTAGAAGTGACAGTAAAGTCTAGTAGGGTGGCTAAGCACTATGACATTCCTGTCGATGAGTATATGGAGGCCGTGTTCATGGAATTACAAGATGTAGAATGCAAAAGGATTGATGCCTTTGATTTTATGGTGGCTCAAAAGAAAAAGATTGAGAGAGTTTATAACAAGAAGGTTAAATTGAAAATCTTTGAAGTAGGTGACTTGGTATGGAAGACTATTTTGCCATTGGGAACAAAAGACCCTAAATTTGACAAGTGGTCACCAAATTGGGAAGGCCCCTTTAGGGTTCATAAAGTCCTTGGGGGAGGTGCATATCAATTGGAGTCCTTGGAAGGGCAGGTACATAGGAGGAATATAAATGGAAAATACCTTAAGTGGTATCCAACCATGTGGGAAGCTTCAGGGGAAGTTGAGTAATGCATACAAGACAAAGCAATGCACAAAGAAAGAAAATTTGCACAGGAGTATAATAGGCCATTCAAGACAAAATATTGATATTCATTAAAGAAAATATTTGTACAGTAGTTTACTAGTTACACAAGATAGTAAAATGTTCTGTGCGATACATAGAAGAAAAGAAGCTAATCTAAGTCTTGGGGACGAGAATGACCAGAATGCCCCATTCTGATTGGGCATTTTCCAGCATAGTTTAGGCTTGGTCCAGCTCTGCTTTGACAGTTTGGATTGAGGAAGGACCATTCATAATCTAAGAAAGCATAGACCTTGCTTCTTGGTTGAGTTGGTTTTGTTGCTGTTGCAGATGGAGTTTTCTTTGTTTGACAGAGGCGAGTTCTGCCACAAGCCTAGACTCTTCAAGTTTAAGTGTTGTAAATTGTTCAGAAATAGATGAGGAGGTTTGATGACTGAATTTGGGGGAGGTAGATATAGTTTGGGCTCTGAGTAAAAAGACTCTTTTGGTTTGGATGTCTTTGGAACAAGTTTGAATCATTTCCAAAAGAGTTGGCCAATCTTTGATGATTTTGTCCAATTGTTTTAATTGGATTGGGTTGAAAGGATTAGGTGAAAGGTGTAAGATAGCAGTAAGGCAGGCCAAGGCTTCATCAGGATGGTTGCGGGTTATTTTCTCAAGTGGGGTGTTGATGAGATTGATAAAGGTGGTTAAGGTTTGTTAGGTTTTAGTTTGGAAGTGATGTAGCCTTTGAGGAAGGGGGGATATTTGGTCTAGCTTTTGTTGAAGGATGGAGAGTTCTTCCCAAATATCTTGAGTTGGGATGATGGCCTGTCGATAGTAATAAATTGGTGAGTTTGTATTTTGTAAGTAGTAAGAAATGAAAAAATTAAGTAATACCTACTCAGTAATTGATGAAATGTCTATTGGAGGCTGGTCTTGTTCTGTAATGGTTGTAGTGGAAGGAAGAACTGGTTTAAGGGTTGTTGAAATAGTAGCCTCAGGTGTAGCAAAGGCAATAGTAGCATCTGGTCCTTCAGGACTTGTCACTGGTTCACTCATTGGTGGGGGTGGTGCAGTGATTGTATCTGTCCCTGTGGTTTTGAAAAAGAGAGTAATTAGTTGAAGTTAGTAGAAATAAAGGGGATAGATGCTCAGTCACACTAGTAATTACACTTACCTTGGGTGGTTTGAGTTTTTGATGGAGGGGACCTTATGCTGTGATTTCCTGGAGAAGATTAATGACTAGGAGGAGTTGATTGGCTATTGGTTGAAGTGTCAAGGTCAATCATTTCTAATTGCCTATTGGAGGTCTAGGAGTTGGCAGAATTAGATGGTGATGGTTGAGGAGTAAAGACTGAAGAGAAGTTAATGGGTTCAGTTGCCCTGGGGTCAAGGACCTTCATTGGAAAGGCCCTAAGGGTAATATCCGTAAGAGCAATAGGAAGAGGTTCAGAATGGGAAGGCTATGAAAATAGTTGTGGTATAGGCTATGAAAGTGGTTATGATATTGGTTGTTTTTGAGATGGTTATGGAGTTGGTTTTGGAATTAGTTCTCTTGGTTAATTGGTAGGAGGAAGAGAAGATGGATTAATGTTTTGTGAAGAGTTGAAAGGAGTGTCCTCATCATCAGCAGTAGAGATGAGCATTCTTCTCATTTTTCTCTGCAAAAAGGGGGATGTCAGTCAAACATAAATGGAAGGTAGTGTGATGTGACAGGATGTGATAAGAAAACATACCTGGTAAAGTTGCCCTGGGGGATTTGGAGCTGTCTGGCCAACTATTTGGCTAAGTGGTGTGTCCTAATCACTGGGGTTTGCTTCAGAGACAAGAGTGATTGGAGGCTCTTGCCTTTTCTTGGCTCTTATTTCTCTCTCGACAGGGGCAGGAGTGGTGATCCTCCTCTAGACCCTTTGTGCTTGTGTATGGAGGGCTGATAAGGAATCTCCCATTAATTTGGGAACTTAGGGTGTGTCTTTTGTTTGGATAGTTGGATCCATTGGAGCTTTGCCCTTGTGCTGGTCCCTAACTAATGGTTCAGTAGCAGGCTCAACATTGTTTGCCAAAAATCAAAGAAGTTAGTATTCCTAAAAAAGAAAAAAAGAAGAAAAAAAAAGAAGAGATAGTTAGGGTTATAAAGTATTTGAAATGAAAGGAAAAATAGTACCTGCAGCCTTAAGCTTAGAAGGTGGTGATGTGGGGCCTTGATTCTCAATAGAAGTGTCTTGGAGGAAAGCTTCAAGTGGCTTAAACAAGATGATGGGAGCCATGAGTTTCCACCAATGACCAAAAGTAGTGGTACAATCTAAGACAAGTTGGAAAAAGAAGGGATTGAAGACTTTGAGAAGTCTAGTGTTTTCTGTTAAGATGGACTCAACTTGATCAGAATCCTTAGAGTTGGCTCTAGACCCAATCTCTTCATGGATAGTTGGGTGGAAATAAGGATATGGGATGCTTTGGGAAAGGCCAAATTGCCTGGACCACTGGTTGGGGCAATAGGTCTCAAAACTACAGCTGGATATTTTCGTCGAAGATATAGAGTAGCGAACCAAGATATGTCTACAGGTTAGAATGTGTCTCCAGTTTTCAGTTTGTGTTTGGACTTGGTCATTGGTCAGATTAGAGGGGTCCATGAAAAGGAACTAAAGACTGTTGGATGAGAATTGGCAATTGTGGAATCATTTGTAAAGGGCAGAAAGTTTGTCAAATAGAAGATTGTAAAACACGGTAAGGTGGTTTGTGAAAGTAAGGGTAGGCTTGCTGGTGAAAGTGAGAAGTTGTTCAGCATAGGAGTGGTGAATTGACCTCATGGTGTTTGGTGGTAGAGGTTGTGCCTTTGGAAAATAGGCATACAAACAAGCTTGGAAAAGCTAGAATGGTCCACCACAGTTGGCAAAGATTTTCTTGTCGACAAGAGAGAATACAAAGCAAGAAGATTGGGAGTAAAGGCCATAGCGTGGCTGTGGACTCGACTTTCTTCGCGCGCCCCCCTTTTGGAGAGCTTGAATTGGTCTCCTATAGTTCGGACTACTGTCACGGTTCTGAATCTAATCTCACAAAGTGCAATGTGAGACTGATAAACACCAAAGAGTCCAAATCCGACAAATCGTTTTGGAAAATCGATTTTGAATAAAAAACGCCAAACATGGACTGCTTTGCCAGATTGCAGAGTCGCCACCTAAATATTTTATTTTTGGAAAATTTAGGAAACCCTGACTCGTGCCAAAGGTCACGTGTCCATCATCACCAAAGTTGCCTCGGATTGGGAACTTGGGTACGAGAGGGGAAGGTTCTGAAATGAGCACCCCCGCTCGCCTGATCAAAGGATCGGCCTCTACTAAGCGTGATATGTTGTTTTATGAACCTCATGTGCTCTTATTCCGATTATTAGCTAACTTTACTATGTGGCACACACATAAGCAAGTAAAGACTAAATCGCAAGATTTGGAATAAAACAACTCATGTTTGTTTTTCGAAAATGGTTTGAAAGTGCCACCCTCAAGTGGGCTTAAAACATGATTTTGCCACTTCGCAAAGTGGGCTTAAAACTCACATTTGATGAATTGTTCCAATTCGAGTAATAAAGTCTTCATCCATAGGCATTCATGCAGTTAATCAAATAAGCACATAGCCTCATGGCAAGCATGCTAAACACGACAACACTCACACTCATGCAAGTATGTTAAAGCATAAAACTTACAGTGTACTCTGAGCCAAAACAAAAGCTAGTTAGAAATATGCATGATCCTAACTACGCCAAAAATGCCTAATGCAATGCATGCAATATGAATTAATAGGCTCGGCTATCTAATCATGGCATATGAATGCAACAATTTGATAACATGCTTTGAAACACGTATTCAAGAAAGTGTATTAAAATACAATGCAGTTTGAATGACACGTCGAGCCCAGTGCATGCAA
The DNA here is from genome assembly GCF_055761805.1 of Camellia sinensis. Taxonomy (NCBI): domain Eukaryota; kingdom Viridiplantae; phylum Streptophyta; class Magnoliopsida; order Ericales; family Theaceae; genus Camellia; species Camellia sinensis. The sequence continues at coordinate 32,895,371 of NC_138969.1, forward strand.
GACAAATGAATGATGCCAACATGCAGCATAAGGTATGCGAATCAAAACGTGCCCTAATCTAACCATCGAAAGCAGTTAAATAAAAGGGAGAAAGACGTGGGGTTGGAAGACATGCACACACACACACACACGCTTATTACAACATTATGCCCTCGCGAAGGAGGGTCCGAATAAATAAGCTAAGCTATACTAAGCTAAGCTAATTATTACAAACCAACTAATTAACTATTCTAGCTAATTAATTATTACAACACAATTGAATAACTAGCTATGCTAAGCTAATTAGAATATTACAAAACAAATTGAATGATTAATTATAACACATGTAAGTAATCAACTATAACTAGCTAATAAAGCAATGAATTGGCCTCGTGAGCGAGAGAGACATGCATGCTTGATTGCCTACTCCCGAAAATCCATCGCCTTGCCACCGGCTAACTTTTCTGTTTTCTGAATATCGAATCCAAATTGCTTCTACCCCAAAACAAGAACACTTTTGCACCAAAAATGGACTGATGGCTGGTCAGCCACAAAAGGTGGCTGCCGGCCATAAACACTGGCCGGTCAGCTAGTTTAATGGCTGCTCGGCTACCTCAAGTGGCTGGTTAGTCATCCCTTTTTCTAAAATTCTGTTTTTGCTGCAATAGAGAGCAACAGAGGCAAAACAATGCATTTCCAAGGAAATGTGTGTACTGCCACCCTCCTCATCATATCTCAAGCTCAAAAGAGTATGGCACTTGGCTCTCAAGCCACCAACCAAGCACTTTCATGCGTGATGGCCAAAGAACCAAGCTTGTACAAGCTTAATGAATGCACACATAAGACTCAAATGGCCACCGCCCTATCATGCATGATCAAGGATGATGGCGACCAAGAAACGTAACACGTTTCATCACTTCGAGTATGAAACGTCCCACTTTTCTTGTGTTTGGATTAACGTTCGATCCAAACACATGCAATGCAAACAACATGTTTATCTTGATCATGCTTTACCTTGCTCATTTTGTTTACACATTTTAATTACCGATTAATCCTTTAATCGATTAAGTCCAATGTGAGAGTCCTCTAATGAGAGAGAGGGTTAACCAAAGGATGGTTTAAGACATGAGAGAGATCATGCCTTTGGCTAGGAGGAACCCTCAAAAGAGAGTTAAAGCCATTGAGCACAAGCTCTATCTCAAGCGTAAACACACTCATAAGATTAACCAACCCTCAAAACAAATAGAAAATGAAGAAATGAGGGAGATTGCAGATTTTTCAGTGCTGAAATGGCTTGCAAAAGACACTAAAACATGCAAGCAACGCATGCAAGACATGTTCAAAAGCCAAAGCAACAAAACTAGTGAAGAGCACTACACTAGAGGCATGCAATATCAAGCTCAAATGACCAAACCAGCTCTGGACAGAGCTAAAATATGCCAAAACAGTGGCTAAGACATGCTGAAATTTAGGCATAAGAGGCAAGAAAAACATGTGCACATGATAGCTTGCAAACAAGGCTCGAAGCACATCCCTCAAAAAGCAATGAAAGAGTGAAATACATGTGCACATGACAAAGGTTATGGTGCTGAAATTACATGCAAAATGAGACTATGACATGCAAACAACTTAATTACTTCATGCTCAAAGCCTCAAAGCAATGGAGTAGTAAAGACCGTTACACTATAGCCATGCAAACCAAGCCTCAAAGGACTTAACCGATCCAAAACAGATTTAAAGCATGTCAAAACATTAGCAAAAATGTGCTGGAGTCAAGCTAACACAAACTAGAATGATGGGCTAACTCATTAGGCATGCTAGACTAGTAAGCCTAATTGCACTACAAGTACAAAAAGCAAGCTTCAAGTGCACCAACCAACCCAAAACAGAGTTGAAACACATCAAAACAAAGCCTAAAATATGCTGAGATTAAGCTAAGCTAAGCCACAAAATCATGCTACTTTGTAATGCTAACTAGGCATGAAAAAGCGAGAGAAGGAGGGGAGGCCACCCCCTCCATTTTTTGACTTCAAAACACACTTTTTACCACTGAAATAACTATGAATTTTAGTGTTCTAAAGGCCCCAAAAGTTTGACTTTTACATGCTAAGAGATGATGCAAAGGCATATACAAATAGGCAACAAGAAGGGGGATACAACCCCTTGGCACAAAATGGCTTTAAACCAACATTTTTAGGACTAAAAAATAGAGGTTTTTGTAGTTGAAAACCAGGCCAAAAACAGTTTGAAAGGGTGGCAAAACAAGCATGCAAAACAAGCTTAAATAGGTGAGTCTTATAACTCTTGATGGGAAGACACAACTTAAGCAAGAATCTGAGCTTAAACCACCTTCTAGAGCTCAAAGGAAGCTCCAAGAGAACTTCAAGAAACCTCAACCCAAAGATGAACCACTTTCATCAAGGATGTCTAGGCAAAGGAGAGGTGTTTCTCTACTTGCATGCACAAGAGGCAAGAGAGAGAGAGAGGATTATAGAGAGAGAGAGATTTTAGAGAGAGAGGCTCCCAAACTTTCCTAACCTTTCAATATGAGAGATATGGCCTCTATATATAGAAAAATGCAAGCCTTGGGTCGAAATATCTAATTCAGAGACAGCTGGAGCATTTGGAAGATAGCTAGAGTAAAATATCTGCAAATTTTAAGTTTTGTGGACATTGATGGCCGACCGGCCACATTCGGCCACATTGTTGGCTGACCAGCTACTAATGGTGGCTGACAAGGGTCACTTTTGGCCGACCTATGGCCGGCACCATCCATTTGTGGCCGGCACACTCCCCCCAGAGGCCGACATAAAAAACTAGTTCTGGCCCCGACTTCAAACAAGCATAACTCCTTCATCTGGACCCCTTTTCAAGTCATTCTTGAGCCTAAACTGAATCCCCGAAAGTCTTATTTCCAATGGTGGAAGTCTCCCATCAAAATTCTAAGTGTGCTAAGAGATATCCCTTTTTTAGTGAAGACTGCTCAGTTTCGGTCCAATCGGATTGATGCCTAACTTCAACTAGCCATATCTCCCTCATTCGGACACGGCTGTAAGAGATTCTTGAGTGAAAAATGAATCTCCAGAAGTCTTCTTTCCAATGGTGGTGGCCTCATAGCTGAAATCCAAGTGTACAAACGGATAGGCTAATTTAGTGAGGGCTGCTCGACTCTCTCTTAACGGTTTATGCCCAACTTCTTCCCCCAACTAGGTTTCTTCCCTCTCCTCCAATTTTCTTCAAATCCAAACCTTTAAAAAATATGTTTTGAAAGATTTTTCAAAGAGTTTACCTCTCTTTCATTCATTTCTACTTTGTCCTTGCTCGGTTTACTAAATGCGAGTCTCAGAACATCGTAGAATCATTTTCAAAAATAATTTAAAAGAGAGGGTTTTAAGGTTTAAAATCTTTGGTCAAAATAGTTTTAGTCCAAAAAGGGGTGTGAGGTTTGGGATTTGACATTCTCCTTGCCAAAGAAATCGAACCTTTGCACTGCACACCTTTCATTACCAAGTAAGCAATCAGTAGCGCCCAAGTCTTAAGGGCGGTCAAAAATAGGGTGTCTACAGTGGCCATCTTGGATACATGAAGCAAGGGGAAGGTATTCTTTGGTGATCTTGTATTCAGGAACACAGAAAAAGAATTGACAAAGCCAAACCAAGTAAAAAGCAGTTCTTTCTTGGTCCTCGACAGAGGAACCAGGTTTGCCTTTGTATTTTTTAATGAATTCTATGTAGCTCATATCAGTGTTTAAGGTGAAAGTCACTTGTGGGGGTCAAGCAGGGCATGAATTTGGTTGCCTAAAATTGGAAGGCCAGTTAAATGAGCTACATCTAGGATAATGGGGAAAATCATGCCAAAATTTAGAAGTAGAGAGTTACAAGACTGGGACCAAAAGCATGTGTCAACAGCAATTAGCCATTAGTCCATGTCATATTTCATGGTCGACAGCCTAATTACCTTACTGATGCCCTGATGTTTCCATACTTCAAAGTCATGGGCTTCAATTCTCTTGACCCAGCCTTGCCATGTGGAATCTGGCGACTTTCAGGATCTGAGGGGGTTCTTGCTAGTATTCCAATTTGTGCAGCTAAGGTTAGGTTGGTTGAGAAGCAGGTTCTCACCATTAGCAAAGGGGTAGCATGGAGCTAACTCATCTGGAAAGTGGGACAAGAATGTAGGGCCTAAGGTGGCTTTAGCGACGGAGTTAGTGCTGGGCAATAAGGTAATACTTAGCTTTGAATTGTTGATAAGTGTTTTGATGGAGTTTGGAAAACGGAGGAGGTCTTCATTGCTTTCTTCTATGTGAACTGGCTTTGATTTTTTGGGTGCCATAGCCTAGGGTTTTGCAATGCTTTGGTTTCAGATGAGAGTGTTTGAGAAGAAGTGCAGTCTGGGGAGTTTGAATCAGAGGGAAATGAAGTTGAAGTGATTTAAAGTTGAAAAGGTGGGTCTTTTATAGTTTATAATGGGCCTGGTATTTTTAAAATAATAAAGCAGTCTTATTTTAGGTTGTGGTCTTTTTTGTTTTGGGCTCGAAGTAAGTAGTTCATTATCTTTCTCATTTTTTGCGTGTAGGGAGATAAGTTTTGCTCTGAGTCTAATTTGGACCCAAGTGGCAAGTTTGTTCAAATTAAATTCATTTGATATTCAGCTAACTTGAACAGGGGGGGGTATTATTTGCACCTATTTTTGCCAAGCCCTATCGATAGGTGGACCAGTCAATAGAGGGCACGTGGCCAAGCCTAGAGTAAATTGTAATCATCAAAGGACAAAGATCATCAATTAGAAGTGAGGTTTGCATGTGGGGCTAACGTGGAAAGTGGAAAGTTTTCTTCTTGTGCAATCTACTTTGTTACCATCTGTTGATATAGAAAGTTTATTTTCCTTCTTGTTTACTTTGTTCTCATTAATTGATCCAAAGAAGTCCTCATTCTTTTGAAGCATTCGAACTAGAACCACAATTGCTTGATTATTCTTGTTTAAGTTGTCTAGTTTGAATTACTATTTGGTTGCGGTTGATCCGACCCTCGCATAATTTTTACTAACACCTTGTTAGGACATGTCAAGGTAATTGTAGTTTTTTTTTCTTTTCATAGTCAAGCTGTGCAAATGCAATTGTGTCTAGGAGTGTAATTTTGGCCCGGTCCTGCCTGGCCCATGTCGGGCCTTACGGGCTCCCGCCAAAAAAATCAGGCCGGCCCGGCCCACAGGCTAGAAAACTAGGCCCAAGCCCAGGCCCAGGGGTATTCGGGCTTTGGGTGGGCCAGTGGGCGGGGCCTAAACAATTTTTTTAATTTTTTTAAATTTTTTTCACCAAAATTTTATTATTTTTCATTAAAAATAATACTAGGCCTTTGGTGGGTCGGGCGGGCTGGGCTTTTGGGCCGAGCCTTGAGCGGGTTGATGGGTCGGGTCAAGTGGGCTGGGTCAGGCTTCAAAACGATGGCCCAGGCCCAAGGCCTCAGGCTGGGCTTTGGCTTGGGCCTTAACGGGCCGCGAACGGGCTTCGGGCCGCCTATGGGCCGCCGACCAAAATTACACCCCTAATTGTGTCTCATAAATCTCATAAAATTTTGGTTCTCTAACATTGGCATTCTTTAAATCTCTACCTCATTTTCTTTTTTACCTTTGTATGGCTTTGTTTGATTGCTGGAAAACCTGGCCAATTCCCAAGAGATTGTAGAATAACTTCAAAACTGAAAAAATAAATAAATTGTAGTGATTTTCCTTATCAAATCCTTTTGTTATATATATATATATATTTATATATTCAGGAATTTCCATTTTTTGTTTACAATTCCTCATTTATTTTAACAACATAGGGAGTGTCACGACCCAAACCCACCCCTATAGGTTTAGCGTCGTAACCGGCCAGTAATTCGAGATTACCAAAGGCCTTCCTGTATAAATCAAAATAATTAGGGCTAGCGGAAGCTTAATATAAATATATATAACAAGTAGTCCAATGAGCTGTGATTCTATGAAATAACACATGCACATAACGTTAATTTACCCACCCTATATTACATACATCACTTGTATCAAAATCTCATCATCATGATCAAAAACTTGACAACGGCCTTCTAGACCTAGCCTCAACTCGGAGGCACCAAAACAAAACTTCAAAGGCTTTAAACAGTGGCTTGGCTAAAGGATTCCTTCTGGGCTTGCTCGTCTTGACGCTCAAAGTAAAGGGGTTAGAGAATGAATTCCAAATATATCATATCCGTAAAACAAATCATATCACAATCATTCTCATATTTGAACATAATAATGGTACATCCAACAGAACAGAACATATCGTTTTCCGACTAGAGTAATCGGTTCCAGATATCGATTAAACACATCACCACATTCTTTGGATGCCCTAGTAGATTCAAAATAGGACATTTGTTCACTTAAGCAAAATAATGTTTCAAAAACATAACATATCAAATAGCATTTCAAATATATTTCATAACAACATATCTTTAAAGTAATGTTATTCACAGTGCTTGGTAGGTGATACACCTCAACGGCTCAACCTGTAAAAACATAACCAAGCATAACATTTCATAACATATTCAATTTATGCAATCGGTTCTTAAACTAATTCGATTAATCCATTACTTATTCGCTAAATTGCTCGTATTTATTCTTTCATTTCCTTCGTGTTCATGCTATGCATATGGATGTGAGTTACACGTGAAAACCATGTAAATGAAGTCCCGGTAGTCGATGAAACGAAAAGAAAACGAAACCAAAAAAACTGCCCTGTAGGCCGCACATGCGGTGGCCTGGCCACTCGTGTGGTGGCCTCGGCCGTACTAGCGGCGCCAAAATAGAATGCAACTTAAAGAAAAAGAGGGATGGCTGCTTAAGCTGTGGCCCAGGCTGCTCAAGCGGTCAGGGTACAAAACCAGTTTGAAATTTGCTATAAAAAAATGAACCTTTTCCCTTTTGCAACCTTAACCTCATTGTATACAAAATAAGGCTCAAAACACTTCAAAACATATGGATTTAAACATTTCTAACTTCAAATAGAGATTATGGCTTCAAATCAAAACTCATGAATTTAAATCAACCTTCAAATTCCCATGTTAAAACAAATCAACTCTTGAATTGAAATATAACTTTAGAAACATGCAAGTTTGAACTTCAATTCTCAAAATTCAAGGGTTTCTTTCTCAATTGAAGAACCATGCAAGATTTCACATGTATGAACAAAAATTTCATGAACTCATGCCATGTATGTCAATATCTTAAGCTATTTCCTATAATTCCTCTCTTTAAAGCTCATGTGGGTTTCTAACATCAACTTACACCATTAAACCCTTATATTGTTAGATTTCATGGGTATTATGACATGAACTCATGAAATTAGAAGGAAAATCTTACCTTAATTGGTGAAGATTTGGCTTAATCCCCCTTGTTCTTCTTCTTCTTCTTGAGTTCTCTAGAACTCTCTCTCTCTCTCTCTCTCTCTCTCTCTCTCTCTCTCTATGTTTTTGTCTTCAAGAATGAAGATATTTTGTTGAGTCTCTCAACTAAGGCCCATATATATATAATATTTAATTAAATCCAATTAATTCATTCCGAATCAAATTTTTTATCAAACTTTTCATCAAGTCCTAAAAATCATGTTGATCGCAAATATGTACTCAGCTTTAATTTATGGCTCCTCTCAGACCTTCAATCTTCAGTTTAAAGTTGTAATTTCAATAGGTTTTCCTACAATCAACAGATATAAATTCAAATCCTTCTAATTCACATGCAATTTACAACAACACAATCATTTAGCACATAACAATGCAATTAGATGATTATTTAATCAAATACATGTCCGGGTCGTTACAGGGAGGGTAATGAATCATGATATATTGTGGTTCCAAAAAACTTTGTTTTCTCGTATTTTTTACTCCAACTCCCAACCTACATGTGCTACTTACATGTTGTCTATCTCCATAGGTCCTATTTGTCATGAGGAAGCTGCCTATGACATCCGTAGAGTAGTTCGGGGGCTGTTTTACATTTTTGCCCCCTGAAATGCCTTTTTTTTTTACTAAGTTTAAGACATTTTGACTCTAACTCTCAACCTACGTGTGCTAACTATATCCCACCTATCCCCACAGGTCTTATTTGTCATGACGCAGTTGCCTGTGACATCCATAGAGTGGTTTAGGGGCTGTTTTGTATTTTTTCCCCCCGAATGGCCTTTTTTGACTAAGTTTAAGGCGTTTTTGACTCTAACTCCCAACGTACGTGTGATAATTACATGTGGTTTTCCCACATTTGCTTCAGTTTAGTCACTATCTTGACTAAAAGTGGACAATACATTATGTACAAGTTAATTTCTGTTACTAAATAGTTTAGTATTAGAATAACCCCAGTCATGTCCCAAATTCAAGCTCATGAGCTTGAATTTGGGATTTCTGTCTAGAAATCAACACAAACCCTATAGCAAGTGTGGGAAATGAACACAAAAATTTGGATTTTGAGTCAAGAAATCAACACACAATTAAACAACAAAAATCATATAAAACCCTAGAGCAAGTGTGAGAAATGAGGAAATAGAGGAAGAAAGAGAGAGCAAGAGAGAGAGAGAGAAAGAGAGACTGAGATGAACAGAGAGGGAAAAAGAGCGAGATCGACAGAGAGGGATAGAGACTGAGAGTGACAGAGAGGGAGAGAGACTGAGAGTGATAAAGCGAGAGAAAAATACTTGTAATTAAGTGGCGATGTTGATTTGCAAGTGGCGATGGCAATGTGCGATGATGGCGAGCGTCGGTGGCCAGCGATGGTGGTGAGTATCGGTGTTAAGCGGGGGTGAGGTTTGGTAGTGTCAATAGAGAGCAAAAAGTGTTTGAGACAGAACAGTCCGCCTCGTGTGTGTGTGAAAGACAGAACAGACAGTGTATATCGAGTGCCAAAATTAATGGTTTCCCTCTAAAAAAAAAATTCAACCTTTAGCAATAAATTTTTTTTTGTCGCCAAATAGTAATGAATAACAACTAGCTGTTTTGCAGCCAAAGATTAAGTAATAGCGACTAATATATTGGTAACCAAAAGTATCATTTGGCTACTATTTCTTTTTTGTTGTTTCCTCGGCAAAAATTGAATATACGACAACTAAATTGTTTAGTCACCAAAAGGTGTAAAAGATGTCCATAATATTTGGCGACTAAACTATCTTTTTGTCTGCAAAAAACTGTATTCAGCGACTAAACCTAGAATTAGTAGCATAAAATATAGACTTTTGGCGACTAATTTTTCTTTAGTCACCTATTACTATATATTTAGTGACTAAATTTTTTTTAGTCACTAAAAAACAATATATCTCGACTAAATTAAAATGATAGCTAAACTGTGAACCTTTTGCAACTATAAAAAGAATAGTCACCAAAAGGTACATTTTTGGCGACTAAATTTGTTTTGGTCACCAATTTTGGTTGCCAAATGTGTAGTTTGTTGTAGTGTATGATTGTTCCAGAAGAAATAAAACAAAAGATAGGGTAGAGTTAGGACAGTTATTGTATGAGGTGTACCCAATGCTAGATGCAAAGGTTCATAATGAAGACGTGGTTGTACTATTGATCACTTTTAGGGAATCAATTCGACCTCTGTAATTTTAGTCAACACTATGGGCCTATTTGGTATAGATGTTCTCAAGCTAAAAGTTAAAAATTAAAAACCGACATTAAAAGCACCTCTCTTCTAGCTTGCAAATATTAACTTTTTCAGTTTATTTAAATTATTTCTTCTTCCTTATAAACTATAAGTAGAAGCTACAATAGAAATTCTGGCACAAATTCTTAAATTAAAAAAACTACAAGCTGCTCAAATAAGTTGTATCAAACAAGTACATTATTACATGGTACTCATTGGCAGCTAAGTGTCTCCCCTCATGACCACTTCAACTACCGCCCTGGTACAAAAAAATAAATAAATAAATAAAACTTCAAGTTTAACAATCAAATTGACAAAATGATTGTATTTAAGGGCAAAGTATAATTTTCCAAAACAACATAAATGAGGACAGAAGATATTAAACTATAGTAAGCCAAATATGAGAGTAGGTAAAAGATGAAGGCTGCTATTTGCAGCATAAATAAAATTTATGTCGATCATGGCTAGGTTTAAACTTTCTATTATTATTATTATTATTATTATTATTATTATTAATATTATTATTATTATGCAGGACAATCTTGGAAGTTAAGAGAAGTTAAGTCAAGTTTCGAAAATTCAAGGGATAGAGGACAAGTGACAATGTAAGAAGGTGGAAGTTATATGCGTGGTTAGATGATGGTTAATAGAAGTTTTTTCCTACATTTCTTTGTATAAATTGCCATTGATGGCTTTATTGAAAAGATGACCAACAAATCAATACATGACTTGATTTTCATTTCTTTTCTATCCTAGGGGTAGATTTAATCTACATAGGAGTAGTCTTAATATATTTTACTTGTAATTTGATTATCCATTCAATCATTTACATCATCATCATCTTCTTCTTCTCTCTTTCTTTTTTTCTTGTTTGTATTGCTATTATTTTTACTCTTAGGAAGTCTTTGAACTTTCAAGGCATAGAACCTCAACACAATTGCTTGATCATTGTGTTGTTTGGTGAGATTTTGGTTAAGACTCTGTCGATCTAAACCTAACATAATTTTTACTAACAGTTGCATACACATCTAAAGCACTATTTGATAAGCATCTTGAAAGCATTTCTCATACATTTGAAAGCAATTAGCAATACTTAACGCATATCGTTGCCTCTTAAAATTAAAAAAAAAAATGCTAATGAAGGCATTCCAAAAAATATAATGAACCCACGAAGACACATCCTCATGCTGGCTGCGTCACGCAGAATCAATATTGATTTGACAAAGATCATTGGTAGATGTAGAGGAAGATCCAATTTGTAATGTGACCATCGCATCAATAATGGTCTAAGCTTCACTCGAACTCTGCAGTTGCAGCTCATCGTACTTGTCTTTAAGGCATCTGAACTTGTATTCATCACCATAGATACTTGGATCCATGACTAAGTCTTGAATGTCAAGATGACCTTCAAGCATGCTTACTACTGCAGACATGGCAAGCCTAAGTGCCGGAGATGGATTAGTGCATAATAATGCTATCTTCATCATTTTTATTGCCCCTTCCTTGTCGAAATTAGGACCCAACTTTGAATCAACTAACTCTATTAAATATCCTTTTTATTGCAAAAAAAAGGTCATGAAATAAGCATAAGAAAGATATTGATATGAAAAAAGCCATTCAAATAAGCAATGTCATGTCACCATAGTTATGCAATTACTTAGATTGCTACTTTTTGGCAAATTTAATGTAGAATTAAAAGGTAAAAGACACATGAGAAAAACAAGAATATGTAAATCCACTTAGCATCTTGTTTTCTCAAGAGCGGAAGTACAAAAAAGGAGTGGTGTGTCATTGTAGACACCCCATTTTTGACTGCTCTTAAGACTTGAGCACCACAGATTAATCACCCAATGATGAATTTATACATTAGACAAACGCTTGAATTCCAAAGCAAGAAGCCCCGATTTTGAGTCTCAGAAGCCGACAAACCTTGCACAACTTATGGACCAAAACAATATTTTTCCAAGCCTGACTACTCAGAGGCCTGCAGGCCAACTAGTGGCCGGTTGGCCAGAAGTTAGTGGCCGGCTATCCCCCTAGTGGCCGGTCGGCCAGTTATTCCAGTAAAACATATATTTTCTTGCCAACTGTGCCAACTATTCCCACAGGTGCATGCACTGCACCAGCTATCTCTATACTGACATTTCCGAGATAGTAACGTATTTTTCTATATATACTTGACCCCCCTCTAGAAATTAGGTTAGAAAAATTTTGTGAAGCAAAATTCTTGGAAAATATTTCTCCTCTCTACCTTGCAACCTATATACACCTTACCTAGACTCCCTAAACAAAATTTTGAATGCTCTTTGTTGAGGTTATTGAGCTTGAAATTCAGCTCTTGAGGGTGAGAAATTGTTGGTTTATAATTCAAAATGTTACTTCTCTTCAAAAGGTATAACTTTTAGCTTTTTTCCCTTACTTATTTCCTATGTTTATTTGCTATGTTTGGACTATCTTTCAACTATTTTTATGGGATGAAACTTGTGGTTAAAAGCTATCCAAGGTAGAGGGGTTAACCACCCTTCTTCGAACCTTGTCTTCTAAGCTTTTGCCCTTATGTTTCCCATCTCTTCCTCAATTTTTTTCCAACTTGTTAGCATTGAATTTCAGAGGTTTTCAAAGGCTAAAAATATGATTTTGAAGTCCCAAAAATGGAGGGGTTAGCCACCTCTCTTTATGCTTGTTCACTAGCTTCATTTCCTAATTATTTTAGCTAAATTTTTCAAGCTTTTCTCTTAGAATTTCAGCACTATTTTTAGCTATTTTAGGACTATTTTAGGTTGTTTATTTCATTTATTCTTTGTATAGTAGGCTTATAGTGTAATGGTCCTCATAGGTTTGGTGTTTTAGGCATTAGACACCAACCTATTTGAGTTAATAGCATTTATTTCATGCTTTCCATACTTGTGTTCACTTGCATAATCACCTATGCACTCTTCCTCCTTTCTTGGCTTTTATTTCCTTGAGAGTTATTTCAACCGAGTGTTATTTAAGCTTGAGAAAGAGACCCTTCCATGCTTAATGGTTTAATCTCTTCGAAGGTTCATTACCAAGGCATGACATCTCTCTCATGCCCAAAACAACCCTTTGTTTGACACTCCTCTCCATTAGTGGACTTAATCTTCATTTTTGGACTAAAAGGACTAAGGAATGGAAAGGTAATTAAAAGAGGTTATAAATTGAACTAAAATGGAACAAGATAATAAAATAAATTTGGGTTCAATCGGATGTTAGTTGAACCCATTGAGTCTTAATTCATTTCATACTTGTTAGTGATGAAAATGATTCAAGATTCGATGTCAATCACTTCCCTTGATCAATATCATGATAGGAAGAAGGTTTTGTTGGTTTTTTAGCTTCATTTATTGAGCTTTTGTCCCTTGATCCGTAAATCATCACACAATGAAGTTATGTCGATTGATGGTTTGTGAATCAAGCCTACCCCTCATTTGACCTGTTTGATGATATAGAGAGAGGTAGGGTAGACAAACATCCCCCGAAAATACTCTGTTTGTGCTCTATTTCTTATCTGTTACAGTAAGGCAATAACAAAAACTAGTGGCCGGCTGGTTACTGTACGGCTGACCACTTCTTCTGGCCGGCTAGCCACTTTTTTTTCAGCCTAGTAGTGTCTTTTTCCTTGCAAAACAGAGCAGAGGCTGAGGCAAAAATAGTTCAATTTTCTGACTGCGCAACAGACCATTTTGGCAGTAGAACATAAGGCATTTTCGGGTAGAAATCCGCATTCATGCATGACCCATCCCTCGCTTCTCGGGGCCTGCTAAAAATATGTTTAATAGTAGCATGTTATACCTAAAGCAGTGGACTTGTAATAATTACTTAATTAATTCCGTATTGTAACTAATTAGTTAGTTCAATTCTAAATTGTAATAATTAGCTAGTGTAGTTAATTCATTTTGATATGGTAATAGTTAGTTAATTCGGTAATTAGCTAGGACATTTATTTGGACCCTCTCGTATGAGGGCGAATTGTAATAATGTGTATGTCTTCTAACCCCCATTTCTTTCTCCTTTTTATTTACTTGCTTATGATGGATAGCGTATAGCATCATGTTTCAATTAGCATCTTCCATGACTTGCATCCATTTGTCTTGCATGAAAAAAAGTTTCGGCTCATCATACTAATTAATGTCAATTTCAAATTCTTATTTGAATACATGCTTTACGCATGCCTTGAATTGACTCACAAGCCATGTTAGGAAGCCAAATCCGATAGTTGCATTTTGTATGTGTTGCATTAGTCACTTGCATATTAGAATATGCATTTAAACTAACTATTTTATTTCTTTTTGGCTTGCCTCGGTTGAGTACTAGGTGAGCATTCATTGCTTTAGCATATTGCATGAGTGTTAGTGTTGTCATATCAAGTATAATACCATGAGGCTAAGTGCTTAAGTGATATATTTGTTTGAATGCATGTGGATGAAGGCTAATTGCTTAAATTGGGATGATTTGATTAATGTATACATGAGCCCATTTTTTTGAGTGGCACATTCACAAACAATTTTCAAACAAACATGAAATCAAAGTGTTCCAACTTTTGTAAATTAGTCTATACTTGTGTGCATTACATAGTAAAATTAGCCTAATAATCGAAACAAGAGCATATATTATAAATAAGAATCACATCATGATTAGTAGACGCCAATCTTTGATCGGATGAGTGGGGTGCTCAATTCATGACCTTCCCTTATCGTACCTAAGTTCCCTAGCCAAGACACTTTGGTGATGATGGATAAGTGGCCTTTAGCACGAGTCTGGGGTTTCCTAAATTTTTCAAAAATATTTAGGTGACGACTCTGAAATCTGGCAAAATAGTCCATTTTTAGCATTTTGATTCAAAATTGATTTTTCAAAAGATTTGCCGAACTGTAGGGCTATCGTATCCGAAAGGAGCACGAAAAGCAAGCTACAATTTCTAGCGACTCTACTGCCGAAATTAGAGAACTTGACTTGAACTTCATGATGTGAAATTTTATCTACATTTATATGCTCTTTGCATCGCATTTGCATAGTTACGTTAAGTCACTGTGTTTTCCATCTGCTATTCCTGGACGGTTTGCTGGAGGCTTGCCAAAAAAGCTTACCAAAAGGCTGATTGATCGTGGACTCTGCCATGTTGGAAACATAACCCTTGGATCTTGTAACAACCTCGACCCATGATTAACGTTAATCCATGCTTAATTATGCCTAATAAGTAATTAAAGTGAAATTTTACATCATATGTTTCCTTATATGTGTTTATATCTGTTTAACATAGAAAAATCTGTTCATGTTTTCATTTCAGTTTGCGAATTGAAGGCCTTATCGGCATCTGATTCAGAAATTGACTTGATTTATGTATTAATTGGGATTTTTAGAATTTTATGGTAGGTTTAATTGAAATTTAATTCAGAACGAATAAATTAGAATAATTAATGCTCAATTAAGCCTAACTAATGAAATTTTGATCTAAGCCTATATAAGGCACTTTTTATACCCCTACTTATTCTTTTCCTTCATTTTATATACATCTTTAATCTCACAAACACACACAAAATGTGTGTGTGTGTGTGTGTGTGTATGTGTGTGTGTGTGTGAGAGAGAGAGAGAGAGAGAGAGAGAGAGAGTAGGAAGATTTGGTTCTAAGCTTGAGAATTTTGTGAGACTTGAGCTCAATTAAAAGGAATTGCTAGAAAAGAAAAGGATTTGAAGAGAACTTGGAAAACTAAGCTCTTACACTTGAGAATTTAAGGCTTGAGGTAGAAATTCACTCATTTAGTTGTATATTTGTAGTCTTTAATGCATGAATTCAAAAGAATTAGTTAATTAAGCCAATAATTAAGCTTAGGAAGAAGAATTAAGAATATAATCATACTTGCATGCAAATTCTTTTGCATTTGGAGCTTGATTTTGAGGAAGTCTCACATGCATGCATTGATCATGGCTTGATTTTGGAAGTTCATCACATTTCACATGTTTCTACCTCATTTGATTGTGTTTGGAAGGTTAAAACTCATACCATTACATGCAAGTTATATTTTCAACATTTCAAGTTTGGTTTTGTATAATTGACAAGCTTTTGAGCTTTGGTTTTGTGAAATGATTTTGAATTCACCATGATTTTACTATTTATAAGTGTTTCCTGTAGTTTCCTCAAGTTGTTGGCCCTAGAGACCATGTTTTACAACTTTGAATCTAAGTTTTAAGCTTGGGAGCAAATCTGGAAATTCCAAAATTCTGCTCCTATGCTCGAGCGACCACTCTGAGTGCATGCACTTCCGCTCGAGCAACCTGAAGTCTGCTCGAGCGTGAAATGCATGCTCCCAGAAGTTCTTATGTTTTGCAAGCCGCTCGAGCGACAAAAGTTGCGCTCGAGCGAAGGCATGTCTCTCACGCTCAAATGAGCGTCAAGTGAGCATCGAGCAGAAAAATCAAGCAACTAGCACTTTTGCAAAAGTTTACAGACCGCTCAAGCAACAAATCTTGCGCTTGAGTGACCACTCACATTTTGCATGTCCGCTCGAGTGTAGGAAGTTACGCTCGAGCGAGGACCCTGTTTTCAGCAAGTTTTGTTACATGTTTTCAAGTGCAATTTTCCATCCTCATTCCATCCTAAGCATACCTAGGCCAAGTTTAAGACACCATAATGAGGATAAAGGAGTAGAAATACTCCAAGACAAGAAAGAACTAAGTTAATGATTCCGGGTGTGTAATTTAGTACGTATTTATTCTGTATCTGTGTAGGTCACGTGCCACAAGATATCTAAATTGCCTACTCTGTCCGTTTACTTGGAGCCATCTGTTATCTATGAGTAATAACTTGGTAAAGCTATGTTCAAGTTAAATTATTTTCTGTATATGGAATAAGATCTGTTCTACGAATGTTATATTTTCTATATATGGAATAAGATCATGTCTGTGTTGATAACATCTTAGCTGAGGTGCTGTACAGTTTCTGATTACTATTCTATTTCTTTACTTGTTTTGCTAGGTAGTTTAAAACCATAGCTTAAGAAGGTTCTGATATCCCCCAAGTGGACCCGTGTCGGAAGACTTTGCAAGGTCGGAGATCTTGTTCGAGGACACCCATGTTTGCCTCATTGTCACTAGTTACAAGGCAAAGGAGGATCTGACAAAATTCACTAGTCCAGTCCTTACAACAATCACCTTTCAGCTCGCCTGTATTCAGTCCGGTTCAAGAACAGTCATCCACTTTCAATCCAGCACAAGAACAATCACTTATTCCAATGGCACAGTATCCTCTGACAAATATGGAGGAATTAATACTCCATCTACAACAAACAGTTGAGACATTACAGCATGATGCGGCCTGTCAGGCCGAGGTCATAACTAGGCTACAACAACAACAACCGCAATCGCAACTGGCAACGGCCTCTGTATCACATATATCTACTACGGCTATCCCTGTACCTGGTGCCACTACTAGTACTGCCACTGCTCCAGATTCACAAGCCGAGGGTATTCCAGTTTTCCCAGTCCAAGCAGAACCCGTCCCAGTACAAGTTTCCAAAGCTCCAGTCTATCAGACCGAGGCAACATTTGAATTTGAAGTTGACCCGACCGCATTCAAAATCGACAAACTGGAGAAGTTGTTCAAAAAAGCACAAGGGGTTAACTCTATTTCTGACATGGAGGATGGGTATACCGAATCTGTGGTTACCTTACCAGAGCGGTTTAAGATGCCGCACATTGACCGCTTTGACAGTTCTGGGGACCTGGTGGTTCACTTACGGCTGTTTTCAGATATCTTGAGGCTGATGGGTTTAACTAGATTGCAAAAGCTATCTCTCTTTGGTAGCACTACGTCAGGTATAGCAGCAATCTGGTATGCCAAGTTGGGAGATGCTACAAAGTAGAATTGTGAGGAGTTAGCCGAGTCCTTCATTGCTCAGTACTCTTACAATACGTAAATTGAGGTCACAACTCATGATCTTGAGGCGACGCGTCAAAAGCCAAAGGAAGGTTTCTCCGAGTTTGTGACAAGATGGAGGACTAAAGTGTCCATGATGACCACTCGACCTTCAGAAAAGCACCAGATCAGAATGGTTATCTGGAACTTGCATGGCAAGCTGCTACAAAAAATGATTGTTCTCTCCTTGTTTACATTCAAAGAGCTTCATGAAATGGGGGTTCAAATTGAGGTTTCCATGAAATAGGGAATTATTACCAATGATAAGAAGCTAGCTAAGAGGCTGCTTGTTCACAGTTCCAATGTTGCCAGTGGTAGCACAGCTGCGAGGCCATCGGACGTAAGTGTTGTCACCACCACAAAAATTGCCAACCCCTTCGCCAACATAGGCCCACAAACATCATCCAACCCTACCCAACCCCCGGGTAGAATTTTTCACCCACTATACATGACCCTATCCAAAGACATGCAGGTGCTGATCAACAAAGGGCACCTGAAACCCTTAGAACCTTGCCCACTTCCCGACCCTCTTCCATCCAAGCATGACCCCACAAAATATTGTGCATTCCACCAGTAGCGCGGTCATGAAACCGACCGATGCTTCCGCTTGTGTCATGAGATTCAAGATCTCATTGACAACAAGGTCATCGCTCCACCCTAGAAACCAAACGTGACCACCAACTCGCTCCCTACTCATAACCAAGTACCCCCATCTCGAAACCTTCACCTTATCCATGCACTGTCCACCTCTTATGACCCTAGCATATATATTAACCCCTCCCACCTACCAAAGCTGATCCTGTTCATTCCTAGGGCAGAGACTTGTATGCAATGGACACATATAAACCTGAACCTGAGCCTCACAATGTGGTGATAACACTTGCAGTGGAAGGGATGTCGACCTCGGAGGGAGGTACTGGTCTGCTATCAAAACATCCCAGAAGCTCCTCGAAAAAAGAGTACAACCCGAGCCATTACATTGTTCATGCCATTCAACTCAAGCTTGAGGTGGTGCTACCAACCTCAGTAGATATCAATGTGGTCAGAGAGGACGGCCCAAACCAGGGGTTAGACAATTTGGCAGACCTAGAAAAAGATCTAGACAACCTGCAGTTCTTCGATGAATAAGACCAAGGTGACGTGCAGATCGGGTGATTCGATCTGAACGGGTCAACTGATAATGCTGGGTGGCTAAGTGCTGATTTGGATAAGGAAGAAGAAATTGGGATTAAACCAGAGGGAAAGAAAGCTGAGATAACTATGGTAGCTAGGAAGGCTGATGATAAAGGAAAACTACCGGAGGGCACATGTATGAGAAAACTGACCCAAAAGTGGGTGTTGTGAAAGCTACAGATACAAAACATGAAGCTGCACTGAGACAGATTGAGAGAGAAAGAGTTGAAAACAGCCAAAAACCACAACAGCATGTCACCATGAGAGGGACACTTATACTGCAAAGATGATTCAAGTAGAGCCGTACAACTGTTTATCGGTGGTTGATGGCAAGTGGTGGGATGACAATGATTTGCATCTAGCCCATATTGATGAAGACTGGGGAGACTGCATCCTAGATAATACATGGTATTCTGAGGAGATAGACCATCTCACAAGAAGTGGACGATAGTTTAAACCTCTACACCTGGATCAAGCAGAGCCATCAGGAAAGGACCGGGAGGTCAAGAAAGAGAAGGAGAAGTAGCTAGAAGAGGAGCTAGTTCTGAAGCAGTTCAAGAAGATCCAAGCTGATATCTCTATCTAGGGACTCCTCATGGCTTCACGGGTGCCTTGATAGACAATACTGTTGGCAATGGACAAAGTTAAATTGTCCATTGATACAACGCTCGAGCAACTTGTGGGCCTAGTCTTTCCAAGTGGAGCCAAACCAATGCTCACATTTTCTAACAAAGAGCTACCGTCGAAAGGGTTGGCTCATAACAAGCCGTTATACATATTTGTGGAATGTAGAGAGAAATGGGTGTCAGTGGTGTTGGTAGACACTAGTTCTACCATTAATGTTTGTCCATCTCGCAGTGCCTACGCAATAGGCCTCAAATCGACAGACTTCATCCCTACGGCCTAGGTGATGCGAGCGTATGACAATACAAGCAGAGAGGTCATAGGGACAGTGAAAGTGCGAGTTCAGGTGGGCCCATCTGAGCAAGAGATTGAGTTCTACGTACTGGATGTGCCCGCTACCTTTAACCTGTTATTAGGGAGGCTTTGGTTATATCACATGAAGGCTATATCTTCCACCCTCCATTAAAGGCTGAAGTATCCTCATGGGAGAGGAATAACAATAGTTTTTAAGAACTCATCCATACATCCACCACCAGAGTTGACTACACCATTGCTAGAGATCAATCATGGCGATGAAGATGTATTCCTCTTGGGATTCACTTTAGCGGAAGCCTGAGTAATGCAGATAGTACTAGCCGCAAACGAAGGCATGTACGTCAATGCCCAGTCCATCTACTTCATGAATAAGCTGCGGCATGTTCTGGGAATGGGGCTCGAAAGGAGTGGGTGGAAAGGTGTTGCAACACTGGCAGAGGTGCCACATAACCCACATGCCTTTAGGTTAGGCTACATGCCCACCAAAGAGGATTGGATAAGAAAGGGGGAAGAAATGAGGGACAAAGCCAAGGCCAAAAGAGTTGGGAAGCGCTATGATCTCATCCACAGGCTAATCTGAGAAACGCTGAATGAGCGGTTTGTTAGAGAATGAAAGGATTTCCTTTTTTACAGCTTTCTTGAGCCTTGGGTAAATTCCTCGAAAAAGCGTGTCCCTGGGTTTGAGATCTTCTTTGACCATCAGTTGCAAGACAGTGATGAAGAAAAGTCTGAACCAAGCATCAACACTTGCTAGAGCAAAGAAGATGACTCAGATCACAGTGAGGTTGACATAGGGGCAACAATGGTTGATCTCTTGACAGATCCTGCGATCGACGCAGAGAGCTTGGGAGATAACATTACTCTCTCTATGATCGGAGATGAACCAGGTGTGGATCCCACCAGTGGTATTTTGGATGCATCGAGGGCACCATGTCTTACTTGGCAGCTGGAGAAACGTTTTCTTTCCAGTTTTGAATCGGGTGATAAGCCAGAATCTGATTCCACTGAGTCTGTGGAGTTGGAATCAAATTCAAGTCAGTCCAGGAAGTCTGAGTCTAGCATTCCCGAGGATGGTAACCCAGATGCCAAGGTCCTGTCGAGGTCCTCTTTTTCCTTTTCTTTTGAGTCTGTTATAACCGAAGAGCCAGAACTTATGAATGAAAACACTGCAGATTCTGTGTACTTCTCTATGCCGCTGATTTATTGCATTGACCAAGATTTTCAGAATTTTAATGAAAACGAAGAGGAAGAAATTCCTCTGGCTTTCAAAAACTTGATTAATCGAGAGGAGGAGAGGCGTGCTATGCCCTGTATTGATGAAATCATTACTATTAATGTGGGTACTGAGAAGGATCCACGCTTGGTCCAGATCGGGTCGATGTTGTGTTCGAAGAAATGCGAGTGTTTAATCGCTTGATTAAAAGATTTCAAAGATGTTTTCGCATGGTGCTACAAAGACATGCTTGAAATTGATCCTGAGATTGTACAGCACAGGATCCCTCTTGACCCTGAGGCCCGACCAGTCAAACAAAAGCTGTGCAGAGTTCATTCGGATTGGGTGCTAAAAATCAAGGAAGAGGTCACCAAGCAGATTGATGCAGGATTCTTGTTAGTGTCCGTGTATTCGACCTGGTTTGCCAATATCGTCCCAGTTCCAAAGAAAGACGACAAAATCTAGGTTTGTGTTGACTTTCGGGACTTGAACAAAGCCAGTCCGAAGGATGACTTTCCATTACCGCATATTGATGAGTTAGTGGACTTCACCGCAGGCCATGCGTTGATATCATTCATAGATGGGTTCTTCGGGTTTAATCAGATTCTGATGGCACCAGAAGACTAGAAGACCGCATTCACCACACCGTGGGGTACGTACTACTACCGAGTCATGCATTTTGGGTTGAAAAATGCTAGGGCTACCTATCAAAGGGCTGCGACCATGATTCTACGAACATGATCCACAAAGAGGTTGAGGTGTATGTGGACGACATGATTGTCAAGTCCAAAGAGCGAGAAGGCCACTACACAACACTGGAAAAATTCTTTCAATGGATCAGGGAATACAGATTGAGGTTAAACTCACAGAAATGCACCTTTGGCGTAACCGCAAGGAAAATGCTGGGATTTCTGATTACACAAAGGGAAATTGAAGTAGATCCTTCCAAAATCAAGGCCATCTTAGAAATGCCACCACTGAGGACTGAAAAGGAGGTGTGCGACTTTATGGGTAAAGTACAATTTATAAGACGGTTTATTTCAAAATTAACCTTGACTTGTGAACCACTATTTTCTCTTTTAAAGGAAGGGAAGAAGTTTCGATGGGATGATCGATGTCAGTTCACCTTTGAGCAGGTCAAGCAGTACCTTCAGAATCCACCTATGTTGTGACCACCAGAGCTAGGAAAGCCTCTGATTCTGTATTTGTTGGTAACAGATTCAACCATGGCGTGTATGTTAGCTCAAGAATCTGAGGATAAGATAGAAAACGCCATCTACTATTTGAGCAAGAAGATGTTGGACTATGAGACCCACTACACTTCCCTGGAGAAAGCTTGCTTAGCCTTGGTATGGGCTACCATGAAGTTGAGGCACTATTTGTTAGCTCACTCTGTAATTTTGGTTTCAAGGTTAGACCCCATCAAATATCTCTTTGAGAAACCAATGCTTATGGGTAGGCTAGCTCATTGGTTGCTTCTTCTCTCTAAATTTGATCTCAAGTATGTCACGCGCAAATCAGTTAAAGGCAGAGCTGTAGCAGAATTCTTGGCAAACCATCCAGTAGAGGGAGATGAGGCAGTGGAATACATGTTCCCAGATGAAGACATTCTGCAAGTAGAAGAGGAAACATGGACAATGTACTTTGACGGAGCATCTAATCAGCATAGTTATAGGATAGGTGTGTTGCTGATAGCACCTGATGATTTCTATATACCCCTAGCTTTCAAACTCCAGTTCAAAGTGCCCAACAATCAAGCAGAATATGAGGCGTGTATTGCTAGTTTGGAAACTGCCCTAGAACTAGGGGCAATAAGGTTGGATGTCATCGGAGACTTGAACTTGGTTGTTTCTCAAGCGAACGAAGACTAGAAAGTCAAGGAAGAGAAAATGAAGGTTTACCATCAGACCCTAGATATTCTGATTCCGAGGTTTGGAAAACTGACGTTCACGTATTGCTAAGAGAGAACAACTGGTTTGCTGATGCATTGGTAACTTTATCTTCCATGGTAGACATCTTGCTGGGAGTGAAGATGCACTCAATCATCATTGAACAGAAATATACGCCTGCCTATGAGACCATTGCCACAATAGATGGGGTTCAAGACAAAAACCCTTGCTATTCCGACATTTGGAATTTTTTGGAAAAGGATACGTATCCACCAGGGGCAAATGCTAAGGATAAATGAGGAATACGATATCTGGCCATCCAATTCATCATCTGCGGGGGTAAGCTGTACAAGAGAGGCCATTTGGGAATGCACAGGCTCTGTGTTGAAAAAGAAGAATCAAAGTGTCTCATGGAGGCCATCCAGGGAGGAGAGTGTGGAGCACACATGAATGGTGTGATGCTAGCCCGAAAGATCCTCAGACAAGGCTATTATTAGTCCACTATGGAGGAGGATTGTATTGGTTTTGTACGGCGATGCCACAAATGTCAAATCCATGCCAATCGCATGAACATTCCGCTATCAAAGCTTTACAACATGACTTCGCCATGGCCTTTCTTAGTCTGGGAAATTGATGTTATCGGTGTAGTCCCGCCAAAGAGTTCAAATAGACATGAGTTCATTTTGGTGGCAATTGACTACTTTATGAAGTGGGTGGAAGCTCAGTCTTATGTTGTGTTAAAAACATCGCATGTGGCCAAGTTTATCAGAAACAACATCATTTGCCAGTATGGGGTTCCGAATGAGATCATATTAGATAATGGCTGACGCTTTAAGAAAGAAGTGGTGGATCTACTCAAGAAATATAACTTGGCTTTTCACAAGTCATCGACATACAGACCGTAGACCAATGGAGCTGTTGAGGCCGCTAACAAGAATATTAAGAAGATCCTATGGAAGATAGTGGAGACCTATTGAGACTAGCCGGATAAACTATCGTTTGCACTTTGGGGTTACAGAACGTCGATTCAGACATCCATAGGGGTGACCTCCTATTTGTTAGTGTATGGGATGGAAGTCATTCTGCCCGTTGAAATTGAAGTACCGTCACTGCAAATTATGGCTGAATGTCAGATAGTGGAGGCGGATTGGCAATAGAGCAGGTTTGAGGAGTTGATGTTGTTCGATGAGAGGAGATTAAGGGCATTATATCACATCAAGGGCTACCAACGTAGAATTGCTAAGACATTTAACAAGAAAGTCCAGTCCAAGAATCTCAATGAGGGAGATATGGTGCTGAAAGACAACCGAGCTCCCATCCATGATCCTAGAGGCAAGTTCTGACCTAATTGGACTGGTCATTATATTATCAAATCTATCTGGTCAGGAGGGACGATTATTCTTATAGACCTAGATGGTCTGGAGTTCTCACAACCGATCAATATGGACAAGTTGAAAAAGTACTACCCTCGAGAGGCTCGCTAGGCTGAAAACCCAGAAGGGCGACCTAGGTAAAAGTTAGAGTATGAAAAATTAAAAATAAAGAAAAACTGAGCTCGCAAGGTTGAAAACCCTAAAGGGCAACATTGGCAAAAGTTAGAGCGCAAAATGAGAGAGTTAATACTCAAGTGAACCTGAACCGAACTACGTAAGGCCTGATTTCCATTTTTGGGATACATAGGCAACTTCACCTTGAAGTTCGGCCATAACTATCTCCAATTCAACTATCCTATCCTTTTGTCTGATCATGCCATCTTTGTCCATCATCTGTTAGCCTGGTTGTGCTTAGCTTCATTTTAACAGAAGGGCCAGTTGTAATGAAGAGCAGTGACGATGAATGCAATGGCAGGCAGTGTTATGAGTTTCTGATTTAAGGTTGTACATCTTGAGGACCGATTTTGTGCATGTTAGGTAATGATCGTTTCCAAAAACAGTTTTGAAAAGTTTTAATAAAAGTTGATTTTTCTCAAAATTTTACCTTTTACAACTTAGACCATTTTGGGACCAGAAAGGAAAATTTTTAGTGCTCACAACTTTAATTACATTGATTTCAACACAAGTACATTCTCCAACTCTCTGATTAAATCAAAGTTGTTTTTACATCATAAAAGCTTGAAAAGAAAGTTGAAGCAATAAACTAGGGGAATAGATGAGTCAGGTGTCCATGCGTTCTCTGCTCGTGCTCGCGGAAGTCTCTGCAACCAAAGTTGGCCCGACCTGTGCCTTGTCTTCAAGCCAAGCTAAGCACTCACCGGAAAGGGCGTAACTGAAGCTAACCGCAGGGGCCATAATCTCTCTTGTCCTCCAAGTTGTGAGGTACCGAGTCAGGTTTGAAGCACGAATTGAGAATGGAGCCGGGTATTCCACCCCCTCCTCTGGACAAGTCTGATCATGTCCAAACTGGTGTCTGAACCAGAATGAAAAATAGAACACGCAGTGCGTTAGGCCAATCAACTGTATACCTGGTTGTCGAGACATGCTGTAGCTCATCTCAGTCAAATTAAGCCAGGGACAACGCCAAGCTATGTCAGCTGCAGATCTACTGCACATCCAATTGCACCACCATCCCTCTAAGGGAAATTCTACCAACCTTTGGCGGAATGGATGAATACTCGGGGCAAGGGTCCACCACTTTCAGCTTATCCATTAGCCATACTTGGGAAGGGATGAAAAATAAGAGAGATTAAAGAATAGAGAGATGTGCATGGAGAGAAAAAAATAAGGAAAAGGCTTTGAGAGAAAAATAGAGAACGAGTGCTGAGTGATGTGAGAATAACTAAGAAAATGGTGGGAAACAATACCTAGAAAAGCAATGGACTCCCCGCGAATCGAGTGGTCTCTCACCGATAAAAAGTGTCCAAACCCATCAGGGTCTCGGCCAATGCCAAACCAATGCAGCTCTTGTCCACTTTCAAACATTGGGCCACTTCGATCAACCTAATGCTGGCTCTGCCGCAACTGGGGGTAAGAAGAAAGTACACAAGTATACATAAACAGAGGGCATGTTGTCGATAACCTCGCCAAAGAAGGGACACCCCTGTTACCAATGTCAGAAAACTAATGAATTAAGCTGGGTATATCTAGCTCTCCATCATAAGCCAGGGATCGAGCCTCATGCAAAGTGAGCCCACACATCCATCACAAAGCCTAGGCATGGCCAAAAGGGGGCTAAGGCATGATCTCCTCATCGCGCCGGGATTCCATCAATGCTTGAAACTCTTCAAGAGTCGGATATATTTCCTGTGTTTCAAAGCGAAATACATGTGTAATTGAGTCCCAACATTGGACCACGACATGGAGAAACGGAAAACAAAGTGAAGTACAGCTCAATAGGAAAATAGCGTTTATGTCGAAACCTCAGAAATTTACCTTTTCCATGCCATCCAAAATGGCTATCCAATCATTGAGTTTCTCGGCAAGGAATATCTCAATTTTCGAAAGAAATTGTAGCAAAAATGAGGTTCTGCTGAAGAAACACCGAAGGAAGACCTTTTGTAGAGGATAAGGTGGTGTGAGTAGATGTCAGTTGTCAGCCAGTTGATGAGCCACCACACTTGGCCGGCCGGCCACCTCTCTTGGCCGGTTGTCCCCTTTAGTGGCCGGCCATTCCCTTTTGTTGGCCTGGTAGTTCGGCAGTATGGTTTTGTTCTGGTCTTTGTGCTTTAAGGTCTTGTTTTGAGTCTTTTGTTTTTATCAAGTGGAAATAGCTATGTTTAGATTGTTTCTACCTTGTTTTCCATTTATCGAGTTATATTTCATGTTTTAGTCAGTCGTTGGTCGGCTCAATACTCGATTAAGAACATTATTCTAATACAAGCATTTTCAGTTTCAAATTCCATTACATTTTCATTTTATGCAAGTGTGGTGCTCATGATTCAAACCAAAGCTCTTTTTATAAAATTGTAGGGTTTTACCTCAATCATAGTTTTTACAAAAGAGGAAATACAAGTGTTTCAAAAAGCAAAAGAAAAAACCTATCTAAAGCTATACAAGTGCTAAGCTACCAAAATAAAAGAAACAAAGCCAAAGAGTACAAAAATCTGCACGGGTCGCATCAGGCTCGAGAAGCCCTCTTCGTCCTCTTCCTCGAAAGGAACTCGGGGGTACTGTCTCTATCGGAGTCGCTATCATCAAAAGAGTGAGACCCCGAGCCAGAACTAGTATCGCTATCTTCACCCTCTAACTCAGAGCCAGCATTATCATTCTCGCTCTCAGACGACTTAGAGCGCCGGCTCATTGCCTCCTCGGTGCCGCCAGTCTCAGCATTATCTACACTCAAAACTGGCTTTGAGGAGGAGGAGGTCTCCTCCGTCTAGGACTCGCTGCTCCGGCCCCTAGCACCTCTGCCTCGACCTCGACGCTCATCTTCGCCGCTTGCTGGGGCCTATCTACCTCTCCTCCCTGCTACTGGAGGAGGTACTGCCAGTGCCGCTAGTGCCATCGGTGCAGGTGGGATCTGAAAAACAAGCATCAGTGTATTAGGTATAGTATGAGAATGTTGCAAAGTGTAGTATGCGATATGAATATGATACAGAAGGAAGATTCAGCACAAGTGTAGTGTGTTAGTGTAGTGTGAGGCAGTGTCAGAGTACATGTTAGTATACAGTATGAGTATCGTGTATCAGTGGGGGTATGGCATGTCGACGCAGTGTGGTGCCCAAAAGTATGAGTGAGCAGTGAAATACACGAGAATAAGGGAAGATACCTGGATACCGTGATAAGCAAGCAGCATCTCTCTCATTTGCACCATGTGAACCAGAGAGACAACCAGCTGAAGGAGGCCTTCCGTGCACTCTGTGGGCGCTTGTGAGTGAAACAATCAGTATCTGAAAAAGAAAAATATGGGATGCAAGTTGTAAAGTGTGGTCCATACCTGCGGTGCACCCATAGCTTCGACAAACCCGTGCTTCGCCTCTGGTGGCTCTATCGGGATTTGATAAGCCATCTCGATCGGCCGCCAATAGGGAATCACGGTAGGAATCGCTAGCCAATCGACTACATGCATAGTGGGAGGGGCCTCTCCAATATTAACCTTGGCCTCATGAGCAGTCTCTCCAGCTAAGGAGGCACCTACAGCGTCGCCTGCACAAACTCTGGTCAGGGGTGGCATGAGGCGAGTCCGGATGAAGTTTGCCTAATCGTCGTCCCTTCTGAAAAAGTCAGCATCCAGCCCCACCATAAACTGAATGATAGCCTCAACTGGGAGGCTATCAGCTGTCCTCATGGATGTTGGAGGCGGAGCACAACTGGTGCAGATGGGCCCTTGGTCTGGCGTATGAACCGTTCACCCAAAAACCAAGCCCAGTAGAATGGGCCCTCCAACAAGATTTGATACTGGAAGGTAGCCCAAGATCTAGTGTACTGGTCCCCTACCCTAGCCGGCATCATCACCCACGTCTGCCAAGTGATCTGCAAATGGAGAATTTACAAGTTGTTAGTTGCTATTAGTTATCAGAGTATGGATCGGAGTAGTAGTAATATAAAAAAAGAAGAATTTGGGTTTTAGATTACCTCACGGGCTACCACCGTGTTGAAATATTACCAGTAGTAAGTAAAGGCCATGTCGTTACGGTGCCTGCAGCGGCACCTATCATCATACCGCCGTAAGTAGGACACGACTGGTGCTACCTCATCTACCGGCACTAGGGCGAGGGCCGGGAAATAGGCATGGGCCCAAAGCTGTAAGGAAAATATAATTTGTGAGCCCATATGTGTAAACAAATATTAAATAGAAAGTGCAAAGTAGAAGGTACAGTGTGTGACCAGTGATAAGGACAGAACGTGCAAAGCAAAAAGCATAATGCATGGGCAGATATTAAGTAGAAAATACAAAGCAAAAAGCATAAGAAGCAAACAGAAACTAAAAGTACAGTGTGTATCTCCCAGGCTCTCCAATAACCTCCGACCTTGTTCCCTTTCATGCGGGAACCAGAGCTCATGTATCCATAGAGGGTGACAAGGCCAAAGCCACCCCAGTCGTAGAATTGCACCCGAGGCAATGTCACGAGGGCGCTCAGCCAATATAGCCGTACGGTATTCCACCTGTTTGCAAACAAGGTGGTACGAAGAAGATAAATCAGAAAGTCCTGCGTGTACTACTCCACCTCCTCCTGTGTCTTCAACTGACTCCCGTGAAAGTGCTCGTAAAACCAACTGTATCACACCATCGCCAGTCTGTCTAGCACAGGGCGTGCCTCGAGCAAGCGAATCCATGTTGCCTCTAATCAACCAATGTCCATGTCGAAAGGGATCGGATCACTCCCTACCCTCAAGCCAGTGATCATCGAAAAATCGTAAAGGGTCATTGTTATCTCCCATGTGGAAGAGAAGTGGAAGGAGTTGGTGGTGTCCCACCACCTCTCTACCAAAGCGCCGAGTAAGGCCTGGCTAGCCAAGTGTCGTGAGAACCTAGTGTAGAATAAGTCAAAGCCTGCCTCGTCGACTAACTCGTGGACCTGAGCGAGGAGCTTCGGATACCACTCCCTGGCCGTTACCGCCCCGTATCCTCTCCAGGAGAGAGAGTCATCTTATGGCAAGAAAAGAGTGAGTCAGATCAAAGGCAGTAATGAAAGGCAGCAATGAAAGACAGTGATGAAATGGTAAAATAGGTAAAATGCATGAAAGCAAAGTTTGTACCTCAGTAGCGTCGTGAGAAAGGTGGGAGGTCCACTCTCTCAACAAAACATCCTCAGGCACACCGCTAACAAAGTCATCGAAGCGCTGCATGCCTCCAAGTGCCATCGCATGTGTGTGCGGGTGATAAGTGGTTGGGTCGAACGGCCTCAACCTCAATGGCAATAGCTCAGGCTCGGGCCTTGGAGTGAAGACCTCCTTTGCCTAAAAGTTAGCGGCAATGTCCTCCGCCGGCCTCAGCAACCGCCGGCTCCTTAACCTTTGTGATAGGTGGAAGTACGAGTACCTCAGGAGGGGCACTGTTATGCGGGAGATCATCCGCCATTTGAAAAGTAGGTGAAAAGGTGGTGAAGAATGGAGAAAATGAGAAAAAATAGGGAAAACCCGAAAAAGTTAACCCTAGGAGAGAGAAAATGGGAGAAAAAGTCAAAACGCAGGAAAAAATGATGAAACCCAAGAAAACTTAGAGGAAAACAAGCCCAAAGCAATCAAAACCTAAAAAAATTAACGAAATCAAATTCTGATCGGTTCAAAATGTAGAGGGTTAAAAGTGTTTTACGAATAAAGTTTGCGTAGGGCATTGGAAAACGTGTATAAAGCGTGAATCTAGAGAGAGAAAACACCTAGAGAGAGAGGAAATAATTTCAGATGTATGGGTGCGTGCAAAATGAGTTTTGGTTGTGTATTCAAAGAGACTCGAGCCAAAAAACTGAAAATGCCCCCGAGGGAGCCACGGGTGGCCAGCCGTCAACATTTTGTGGCCAGTCATCCCCCATTTGTGGCTGGCCGTCTCCTGTTGTGGTCCCGAGCTGGTTTTTGTTACTCTCTTATTCAAACAGTGTATAAGAGATCCTGTGCTCCTGTTTTCATCTGGGGAAGGTGAATTGAGGTATTCGAGGGTGGTTCAGATTTTGAGAATTTCAAAATCGTGTTCTGGTTACACCGTTCCAATTCCCGCAGTTTCTTGGCAAGATAGAGTGAGTTGTTTCCTTTTAAAGCATTTCGAGGAGTCTCCGAGTGGTAAGTCAAAGGTTGTTGTGAGGTGTCATCAGACACCGCTTTTTCTCTATCATTTTTTATTCACGTGTCTATTATCTTGCATAGAACATGCATTAATTATTTCACATGTCTATTAATTATGTTTATTATCTATTTTGTTGCATGGAGCATGCATCATCATTGTACTCGCATCAATCGCATTGTGTTGCATTCGTATGCATCGTGCTTTTCAGTTCTTGTACCCACCCTTGTCACATGAGGGTGATTTTCTCCCATTAACCTCGCTACATGGAAGTGTGGCTTGGTCTGTTCTTGTTACCTCGCTACGTGGAAGTGTAGCTTGGTTGTTCTCAGTCCTCGCTACATGGAAGTGTAGCTTGGTTCATTATTGTACCCCTCAACGCGGTAGTATAGTTCGGGTTATTTTGTTCCTCTCTACATGGAAGTGCAGTTAGGATTGTTTCTTGTTGACCTCTCTACGCGATAATGTAGCTTGGTTTGTTCTTGCACCTTACTACGTGGAAGTGTAGTTTGGTTTTTTTTTTTTGTTATCCTCTCTACGCAAAAGTGTAGTTAGGATCACCTTGCTACGCAGTAGTGTATCTTGGTTTGTTCTTGCACGTTACTACGCGGTAGTGTATTTTTGTTGTTCTTGTGTCCTCTCTGTATGAAAGTGTAGTGAGGATCACCTCTCCATGCGGTAGTGTAGTTTGGTTATTTCTTGTTGTTACCTCTCTATGTGGAAGTGTAGTTAAGATCACCTTGCTACGAGGTAGTGTAGTTTCGTTTGTTGGTCCACCTTACTACGTGGTAGTGTAGTTTGGTTGTTCTTGTGTCCTCTCTACGCAGTAGTGCAGGTAGGGTTGTTTCTTGTTACCTCTCTACATGGAAGTGTAGTGGGAATTGCTTCTTGTTAAAACCTTTCTACACAAGAATGTAGTTTGGCTTGTCTCTCGTTAACCTTTCTGCGCAGAAGTGTGGTTTGGATTATTTTTGATAAGCGAAAGCGTAGTTTTCTCGTTTATTGGTTTCAATTGTCGCATTGCCTTGATTTCAATTTCTTAATTGTTGAGCGGTATGCTCGTTCATATTCTCAACTATTGCATAGCATCATTTATTTATTATTTCACATTCTGCCCCTGAATACGCTGGTTTGATTCCTTGCAAAAGGCTATGTAGGCAACTTTCAAGTTCAACCAATTTACTTTTATGTCTTGATTATTTGCCCAAGTCTTAAAGCCTTGTCAAAATAGATCGTCTGACATTCACTCAAGTCATTTCATGACTTCGAGCTCTGTCAAAAAGGGGAAACTGTAGACATCCCATTTTTGACCACCCTTAAGACTTGGGGTGCCTATAGACACCCCATTTTTGATTGTCCCCAAGACTTGGATGTCATCGCTTGTGCACTCGATGATTGTGACTATTTGTGCTCGTTTTAGTGCCCAAAGTCCTCGGTGGAATGCTCTGTCTTTGAGCCTTCAAACCTTCATCCATTTTGTGCCCTATTTTGGACCAAAACCTTCAAGCTTGCAACCTCTGGTGGCTGCCGGCCACCAATTGAGCCTGTCGGCCACCAATTGAGCCTGTCGGCCACCAGTGTCTTTTTTTAGATATTTTGTTGACAGTTGTTCCAATTGTTGGCACAATTGGTTTCATCTCCATACACGTGTATGGATGGATTTTTCTTAACCAAATGCTTGTTTATCTATATATATGGGGTCTTCTCCCCCCATTTTTGAGGGTTAGAAATTTTGGACAAAAATCTTGCTCTCTCTCTCTCTCTACATTTCTCTCTCTCTATCTTGCAAATTTGTACACACTTGCCTAGTTACACTACATTTTTGCATACACTGCCTTAACCAAAGTTGATCACCTTTGAGCTGAGGTTCCTTGAAGCCTTCTTGGAGCTTTTGAAAGTGGTTTTGGCTTGAGTTAGTGCCTAAGATTGAGCTTTGCTTCAAAAGGTATAACATTTGCCTCTTTACTTTGCTTTAGTATACTTGTTTTCCAATCTTTTCAAATTGTTTTTGGGCTGTTTTTAAGCTGTAAAAATCTCTATTTTTGTGGGCTGAAATTGGTTTTTTACCATTTAAGGTTAGGGGGTGTCTCACCCTTCTTTGTTCCTTGCTTTTGAGGCTTTTTCACCTTTGTTTCCCACTTTCAAACTATCTTTCTTGGGCTTTTTGGCAATGAATTTCAGAGTAATTTTAGTGGGAAAAATCATGATTTGATGTCCAAAATTAGAGGGGTTAGCCTCCCCTCCTTGTGTCTTGTTTGCTAGCCTAGTTGGCTCCATGTGTTAGCTTTATTTTCTAGCCTTTTGTAGCTTAATTCCAGTACGTTTTAGGCTTTATTTTGGACTGTTTTGTCTCTATTTTTGGTTGGTTATTGCATTTGAGTCTTGTTTTACATGCACCTAGTGTAATAGTCCTCACAAGCTTGGTGTTTTAGGCCTTTAGGTACCACTTGTTTGAGTTGATTGCATATTTTAGTGCTTTTCTCACTTCATTTCAGCACTTATAATCTCTGCAATCTCCCTCATTTCTTCACTCTTTATTTGCTTTGAGGGTTGTTTCAACCTTAGGATAGCTTAAGCTTGAGATTGAGGTTCATTGTTGTCACGACCTAAACCCGCCCCTATAGGTTTAGCACCGTAACCAGCCAGTAATCCGAGATTACTGAAGGCCTGCTTAATAGTAGAACAGTAATACAGAGTACAGGGGCTGGCGGAAGCCAAAATAGTAATTAAAAGATGTCCAATGAGTTGTGACAATCTGTATGCAAAAAGACTTTTTAAAACATATTCACATTCATAACAAAACAGTACCATACATACATATACAAACATTCGGGTTAGGGACCGAGTCCCTACCATAATAGTACAGTACAGGTCTATACAGTGTTACAAAACCAGATACAAAGGGGGAAAACTAAAACACCCCAAAAAGCCCTAGCTTGAAGGACTTGGAACCTCGCAGTGAGACACGGTGGTTGGCTTGACAAAACAAGAGCTAATCCGACGCTCCTAACTCCGATCCGGTGCCTGAACACCTACATATATATATAAACAGTAAGCTAAAGCCCAATGAATAACATATGCATAAAGAGGTTAAGAATGAATGTCCTTTCAGCATTAAAAATAGTCATTTATCAATATATCAGTCATTCAATTTGTGCCTCATATTTCATGCCATAACAGTCATTCAGAAACCATAATAGTCATATGTGGTACATCCAATAGCAAAATAGTACAGTAGGTCTTAACAGACTGAGCAGTCAATGATGGGCATCATATCAGTAAACAGTAGTGGTTCCACGCATGGGAACCGACAGAGATCTTTGTAACAGTAGCAGTAACAATCCAGTAACAGTAAATTGCTATGGATGCCACGAATACAGTTCACAAATAGGACAAACATTCATTCAGTAAACAGTGTCATTTCATAAAGCAGTACAGTCATTTGTTCAGAAAATAATCTCAATTGAACATATCTTTACAACATTGTTACTCACAGAGCACTAGGCTATAAGCAGCTAGAGCGTCCTCGGATGCCAACCCTACACAGTTACAGAACGAACACACACTAAGCTACACAGTTAGGAAATAATAACTTAATCACTAATTTGCCTCAGTGTGGTTCTACATCAATATCCTCATTAAGATGCCTTAAACTAGGCCTAGGAATGCCTAGGATGAAATGAGGATGCAAAGATGCACTTTAAAACACTTTTCAGAATTTTCAGAAAACAGGGGTCTCGCTCGAGCGTGGCTTTCTACGCTTGAGCGGACATGCAAACAAAATAGCTCCGCTCGAGCATGACTTCCGTCGCTCGAGCGGACTCTAAGCTATAATAAAAGTACTGGATGCACAAAAATCACGCTCGACGGGCACTCGATCCACGCTCGAGCGTGAGACACAAGTCCTCGCTCGAGCGTGAACTCTCTCGCTCGAACGGACTGTAAACACATGCAAAGTACTGGATACATGCATTTCACGCTCGAGCGCCACTTTCCTCGCTCGAGCGGACTGCATGAACACAAGGCGTACGCTCGAGCGTGGAGTTCCTCGCTCGAGCGTGAGTCCAAAATCTGGAATTCCCAAATTTGAACCTCAAGCTCATAACTCAACTTTAATGCATCAAAACCCAACCTCTTAGGCCCATTTTCTGGAAAAAGCACTTTAAACCCATAATTTAACATGTTTTGAAGATCAATTTGTAAAATCAAAGCCCAAGGGTGAGTCAATTAAACATAATTTTCAAATAAACTTCAAGAACATGAAGACCAATGCAAATTCAACACATGCATGAGTTCCTTGAAACTCCAATGTTCTAAAACAAGATCAAATGCAAGATTTAACTTCAAAACATGGTGAGTTCATGGACTGTAACAAAAATATGGACATGCATGCAATAATTTCCATGAAAACAACTCTATACTTCAAGAGATGCACATGCATGCATGATATAAGCTTCAATTCAACAATCTTCAACCAATTTATGACCTTAGGCTCCTATCTACCATGAATCATGCAAAATACAACTTGATTTCACAATTAAAAGGATGAAATCCTTACCTAGGTTCCTCAATTACAAGTCTAGAGGCTCAATTATGCAATCAACCTTCAATTTCTTCAAGTCTCCAAGTTAAGTTTGATGAATTCAAGCCTATCCTCATACTTTCTCTCTCTTAATCGGTTTGGACTAAAAAAAAGGCTGATGGAGTGTTGTAATGCTAGCATATAGAGATCAAATAAAAGGCTCATGAAAGTCCACTAAGTGGCATTTTGGTGAATAAGTCCAACTTTTGTAATTTAACATTATTAAATCTAATTTAACCATTCTAAATCAAATTTCAATTAAATATACCATAAAATCACATAAATTGCAATTAGCATAAAACATTAATCAATTTCAATTTCAGCCGCCGATAAGGCGTTCAATTTATAGTTCGAAACTTAAAACACGAACAGATAATTCAATGACAGACAGATAGAAATGCATTTAACTAACACACTCAATCAATCAGTTTAGAATTTCAATCAATCAGTCAGTTAACATGCTTAATCATAGATTAACACTAATCACATGGAAGGGATCCTGAAGGTATTCCCTCAACATTGAAATATGGAACATGTTATGCATATGCTCCATTTCAGGAGGAAGCGCTATTTGATACGCCACCGGATTAATCTTTTCAATAATCTCGTACGGTTCGACATATCTCGACGCTAGCTTACCCTTGACTCCAAAACGAGTTTGGCCCTTCATCGGTGTCACTTTTACAAAAACATGATCACCTACTTCATACTCTCTGTCCTGCCTTCAGACATCCGCATAACTTTTTTGTCGGCTTTGTGCGGTTTTCAGTCTCTGTTGAATCAATTTCACCTTTTCTGTAGTTTCTTGAACAATTTCGGGCCCAAGCAAAGGCCCATCTCCAACTTCTGCCCAACAGATAGGAGGTCGACATTTTCTGCCATATAAAGTCTCGAAAGGCGCCATACCAATGCTTGAATGAAAACTGTTGTTGTAGGCTAATTCAGCCAATGGTAGATGACTTTCCCAATTTCCCTGGAAGTCAAGAACACACATTCTCAGTAAATCCTCCAAAGTCTGGATGGTTCTTTCTGACTGACCATCTGTCTGAGGATGGTATGCACTACTCAGTCTCAGTTCAGTACCCAATGTTGTCTGCAAACTTTGCCAAAATCTCGATGTAAACTTCGAGTTCCTATCAGAAACAATGGACACAGGCACTCCATGCAATCTAACAATCTCATCAATATAGATTACAGCCAATTTGTCCGCATTATAAATTGTTTTGACAGGTAAGAAATGAGCAGATTTAGTCAATCTATCAACAATAACCCAAATTGAATCCATACCTTTACTGGAGCGAGGTAAACCAACAATAAAATCCATAGTGATATGTTTCCATTTCCACTCCGGTATCAGTAAGGGTTGCAGTAAACCTACGGGTCGTTGATGTTCGGCTTTGACTTGTTGGCAATGAAGACATTTCGACACAAAATCAAAAAACTCTTTCTTCATTCCCGGCAACCAGAAATTCAGTTTCAAATTTTGGTACATTTTCGTATTTCCTAGATGAATAGACAATTTCGAATTGTGGCCGTCTTACAGAATTCTTCTTTTCAGTTCAGAATCATTCGGTACACACAATCTTCCCTGAAATTTCAACACATTATTCTCAAATTTGAAATCCGGCCTCGGTTTGGATTCCCGTTCTTCAATGATCTTCCTCAAGAAGTCATCCTGTTGCTGTTTCTCTTTAATCTCTTCGATAAGTGCCGGTTGAGCAGAAATAGCAGCTAAGGTTCCACCTTGTTCACGCAAAATGACCTCAACTTCAAATTTTTCAAGGTCACATAGCAACTATTTCTGTCCGGTGAGTAAACAGGCTAAATTTCCAATCGATTTCTGACTTAATGCATCGGCAATGGTATTAGCTTTCCTGGGATGGTACAAAATTTGCAAATCATAGTCCTTTATCAGTTCTAACCATCTCCGCTGCCTCATGTTCAGTTCTTTCTGTGTGAAGAAGTATTTCAAACTCTTGTGGTCTGTATACACCTCACATGTCGCCCCATAAAGGTAGTGATGCCATATTTTCAGTGCAAACACCACTGCAGCAAGTTCCAAATCATGGGTCGGGTAGTTCTTTTCATGCGGTCTCAGTTGTCGGGAAGCATACGCAATCACTTTCCCATTCTGCATTAAAACACATGCCAAACCCTTATGAGAAGCATCACTAAATATAGTATATCCATCCATACCTAAGGGTAGGATGAAAATCGGTGCAGTCACTAGTCGAGTTTTCAACTCTTGAAAAGCTGATTCCCTCTGATCGGTCCAATCAAATGATATCCCCTTCTGAGTCAGCTGTGTCAGTGGTAGGGCAATTTTGGAGAAATCTTTGACAAACCTTCTGTAATACCCGGCTAAGCCTAGAAAACTTCAGACTTCAGTGACATTTGTCGGTCTAGGCCAGTTCACTACTGCTTCAATTATCTGTGGGTCAACTGTAATACCATTCTTACTGATCACATGTCCCAAAAACATCACATTGTCAAGCCAAAATTCACATTTAGTCAGTTTAGCATACTGTAGACACCCCATTTTTTACCGTCCTCAAGACTTGGACGTCACCGCTTGAACACTCGATGATCATCCTTGTTTGTGTTTGTCTTGAGTTCCCGAAGGTCTTAGCTACGCGCCTTCCCTCAGCATCTCTCGGCTCGACTGTTTTGTGTATGGTTTTGCACTAAACACTTGTGCTTTGCCTTTGAGGGGCAGGGAATGGCTTGTTGACCATCCCCACACATCACTGGCCATGGCTTGAGGCCACCGGCCACTAGTTTGTTGTCACCAGCCAAATGTTTGGCCGACCGGCACTCTTTGTAGTCGACCGGCCATCTATTTTGGTCAAATAGCATTTTTGGCCGGCCGACCACTGTGCATCTGCTTTTGACAGATATTTTGTGCCAGCTGTGATAGCTGGCACCCACTTTGTGTATGGAGGGATCTCCCTCTTGACTAGCTTACTTGAGAAGCTTTGTAAGAGTGAGCTTCTATAAAGAGGAGGCCTCTCCTCCTTCTTCTAGGGTTAGAAAGAAACTCCAGAGGTCTGGTTCTTTTTAGGGTTAGAAGTGTGTCTATTTTATCTCTATACTTTCCTCTCATTGTGTATAAGTGTGTGTTTGTTCATAGTTTTGCACATAAACACCTACCATTACACCTTCCCTTAATTGCTGAGGCTTTAGAGGGTTGATCTTGGACTTTTTGACCTGGTTTTGATCCAAGAAGAGGTCTGACCATGTGATCTTGGAAGTGTTCTTCAAGGGTGAGTGTTCTTGCCTTTTATTCCCCATTTTTGCATAGCTTTTTTTCCTATCTTGCAACTATTTTTAGACTTTGCATGTAACTAATAAAAGTCTTGTTTTTACTTGCTTAAAATAGTTGTTTAAGGGTGTTTTGTTGTTTGGGGTTGTTCGACCCCTCTTAGGGCTTGTTTGGCCCCATTTTTGTGCTATTTTGGTGAGCTCCGGGACCACCTTGTTTGGGCCTCCTCACCACTGAAATCTTGAGGGATTTCAGTGGTGAGGATGGTGGTTTAAGGTCCTAAGAAGGAGAGGGCCACCCCCTCTCCTTGTTGTCTTCAAAATGTGTCATTTAAGCCTCATGTGTGAGCACCATTTTTGAACTCATGTTGGCCATGTTTGAGTAGGTATTTGGTAGTATTTTTCCATGCTTTACCTCTATTTTTACTAGGTTTAGACACACCATGCTTGCCTTGCATACATGTCTAGTAATGCCATATTTTTTGCCTTAACATGCTTTAGGTTTTAACCCTTGTTCTAGCATGATTTCGGCCTAGCTTTATGAAGCTTTTATGCTTGTTTTAGTGTGCTTGAGGTCTGTTTTTGGTCATTTGGGTCATCCATGCTTTGCTTTGTATAGCTACCATGTAATCCCTCTCATAGGCCTTAGGTATTGACCCCTCTAGCATGCCATCCTTGCATCATTTCAATGGTTTGGAACCACTTGCATTTGATGCCCCCTTCATGCTTTAAAAGGTTGGTGTTTCTTGCTCCATGTTTGTGCCATTGCGCATGCCTCTAGGATTAGATCATTTAGATGCCATCTAAGTGGTTTTTGGGGCTTACTTTTGCATGATTTAGGACTATTTTAGTTCATTTTGGTCATTTGCTTCATATGTCATATGGCCATGGTTTAAGTCCTTGGGCTTGGTGGCATGCCTAGCTTGCATTGTAGATTGGTTCGGCACCTTCTCTAACATGACTTTCCGAGCTTATAATGCATGCCATTTGTCCATGTTTGCATCCTCTTAAGTGTTGGTCCTTGTGTGCATGCATGTTTGCATGTCATTTTGCCTTCATTCTTGAGCATATTGGCCACTGTTTTGGGCTTAGTATAGAGCTGTCCAAATTAGTTTAAGTCCATAGTTCGCATGTTGTTGCATGCTCACCTTGTGTATTGTTACATACTTGTGTGTTGTCACATGTTTAGGTTGTCTAACATGTTTGCTCATGTGTTGTGGCATGATTGAATGAAGTCACATGCTTGCTTGCATGCTTGAACATCCCCATTGTATTTGGAATACTTATGGGTTAGCATGATCGTCACATGCCTTGTATGCTTGTTCGCAGTGCTCACGTTGCATACTATCTCATGCGTCTAGGTTGCGTTGCATTGACATGCATGCTTAGCCTCTTGAATTGAGTATGATAAAGGTTGAGCTCCCTGCTTGTTTATGTGCATTTCATTTGAAATCAAAGTGCATAACTTGGTTTCTTGGGCCATCACGCATCGAAATGCGCGATTGGTGGTCCGAGAATCGAGAACCATGTCCCTTTGAGTCATAAACATGATAAGAGATGTGTTGGTGCACACATTTTCTTGGAATGCATTGTCATGCCTTGTTTTGCCCTCTGCTGCTGTCAAAACAGGATTCTGCAGGAAGATTTGGCCGGCCGGCCATCTTTAGTGCCGACCGACCAACAATTGGTGGCCGATAGCTTAACCAGTGGCCGGTGATCATTTCCTTTGGCCGGTGACCATTTCCCTTGGCCGGTGGTATCCCACAGGGTTCATAGAGTGCACCTTGGGAATTTTGCAATGATCAGAGAAGAAAAACAGTGTGGATAGAGGCAACTTGTGCATGACAGTGGACTTCCGAGCGGAGCCGAGCACGCCCGAGGCTGTTTACTGTTTTATTAGATTAGTTAATTTTCTTAACTAGTTTAATTCGTCTGTAATATTTAATTAGCTTGTAGGTTAGTTAAATCTGTATTATTCTTTCGGTTCCTCCGAGCGAGGGCAAATTTGTAATAAGTATGGGTGCGTGTGTGCATGTCTTCCAACCCCCACTTCTTTCTCCCTTTTAGTTAGCTGCTTTGATGGTTAGTACTAGGGCATATTTAATTTAGCATCCTTATGCTATGCATGTGTGCATCATTCATCAGTATTGCATGCATCGGGCTCGGCGCATCATACTAACTGCATAGTATTTCAAATCTAACTTGAATATGTACATCATACTAACTGCATAGTATTTCAAATCTAACTTGAATATGTGCATCAAATGGTTGCATTTCACATGCCATCCTAGGATTAGCCGAGCCTATCCTAATTGCATTCTATATGCGTTGCATTAGGCACTTAACATGGACTTAGATCATACATTGATTGCTAACGAGTTCTTTGTTTTGGCTTGGAGTACACTGTAAGTATTTTGTGCTTTAGTATCTTACACGAGTGTGAATGTTAACATAACAGCATGCTTACCATGTGGCTAGATGCTTATGTGATATGAACTGCCTGAATGCCTGTGGGTGAAGGTTAGATTGCTTGAGTTGGAACAACTCATCAAAATCCGTGTTTTAGCCTACTCGCGAGTAGCAAATTTCAAAACATTTTCCAAACAAACGGATATGCGATGCTTTGTTCCAAATTAGGTGATCTAGTCTATACTTGTTTTGTTGTGCGCATCACATAGTAATTCTAGCTAATTAGCCGGAATAAGAACACATAACGTTTTCAAAATTGGATATCATGGTTAGTAGAGGCCGATCTTCGAATCGGGCGAGAGGGGGTGCTCATAGCTGACCTTCCCCAATCTTACCCAAGTTCCCGAGTCGAGGCGACTTTGGTAATGATGGACACGTGGCCTTAGGCAAATGAGTCAGGGTTTCCTAAATTCTCCCATTAAAAAATATTTAGGTGGCGACTCTATATCTGGCAAACCAGTCCATGTTTGGCACTTCTTTTCTAAAAATTTGTTTTCTCAAAACGATTTGCCGGATTTAGACTCTTTGGTTCAGACTAGGAACCGTGACACAAAAAGGGAGTCCGAACTGTGGTGGCATAAAGCCCGAGGGCGTGTCCACAGTTTCTGGCGACTCTGCTGGGGAGAATAGAGAACTTGACTCGAACTCATGATATCTTGTTTTGACTATGTGTTTCTTTGCATTGCATGTGCATTGGTGCGCCTAGGACATCGTGTTGGCCATCTGCTATTCTTGAATGGTTTGCTAGAGGCTTGCCTTGTCAAGGCATAGCCATAAGGCTGACCGGTTGCTGGCTCTGCTAGTATGGGAACACAAACCCTGGTTTTATCGGGGCACCCTTTTTGGCCATTCGACCTAGTGCATATCGAAATCCGTAGTGACCATTCCAAGCTAGGACAGGTTGCTTACCCGATTATAGGTTGTTTGAAACCGTTGCGTGCGTAGTAAAACCCTAGCTCCTGACAAAATAGGATAGGGAAACCCTACTCCAGCATAGGGGTGTTTTGGTTCTCATTTACTTGCTATGTGCTTTTGGAGTATATCTCTACAGGGAATGTGCATATCAGTTTACAAGTTTGAGTACCAGGCCTGAGAGCATCAGTATCAGTGTTTTGGGGAATTAGTTATATCTGCGGGTATCAAACTCAGTTTTGGGACAGCGATTTTGGGGAACAGTGATCAGTAGTAGAGTACAGTTATTCAGTCATGTCTGTTCCGTC
Source organism: Camellia sinensis (assembly GCF_055761805.1). NCBI lineage: Eukaryota > Viridiplantae > Streptophyta > Magnoliopsida > Ericales > Theaceae > Camellia > Camellia sinensis. The sequence continues at coordinate 32,937,327 of NC_138969.1, forward strand.
AAGGCTGAACTACTGCTTGTTTTCCCTTTCAGTTCAGATATTTGAGAGAGACTTGGTGTTCTCCTTCGTTGAGGCAAGACATATATCTGATCCGTCTGCCACCGTTCAGTTCAACGGACTTATGATGACCCAAAGTTTAGAGGAAATTGTGGTTATGGCAGCCGCGTTAGACCAAGGGATCATCTTGCAGGATGAGACCAATGTTGATGTACCGCATCCGCCCAAGTCGCCTGCTGCACACCCGATCTGGACCTCCCAGTTGTATCAGGCTCGTGAGCCCACCACGTTTGAGTTAATGGGAATGATCGGCGACCTCCAGAGATCTGTGGCCGATCTGGCCTATGGAATGTCGGCTTCGCCACCAGCCACATCATATGCCGGGAATTTTGTACCATAGGAGCCCCCGCTACTGGGGCGGATTATAATCGAGCTCAGCCAACCAGAGGTTGCCTCCAGCTACAACAACGACGTGTCAACAACAACCGGGTTTCGCTCTAATGTAGTAACCCAAACCCTCGATCAGGCTAAGGCTAGAGGTAAGAACAAAGTGGGAATAGATGTTGATCCCGTTGGACAACTGCTGTGGGCAGTCGAGGCTTTGAAAGCCGGGGAAATGAATAAGCAGCAAGTGTTCGCAGTCATGACTAAAGCTGTGGATGATGCTTTCCCCACTCCAACCGAAGGCAGTTCAAGCCAGGCGAAAAATCGGGATAGGCCCCGTCATGCCAAGACAGTTCTTTTCATTCCCAACCCTGCACCAGGAAAAGATCAGAAAGCCAAGGCAGTGCCTGCCGACCCTTTCGCTAGTGCGTCTAGCAAGAACCCTCAGACTTCGAAGTACCTGCCTCGAGGGCGCAGAGTCTTTCACGCCCTCTACATGCCTTTGTCTAGGGCATTTCAAATTTTGGCTAAAACGGGGCATCTTAAACCCCTCGAGCCTCGGCCTCTCCCGAAGAATCTCCCTCTCTCACATGATGCTACCTTGTACTGCGCATACCACCAACAGTCCGGCCACAGCACCAATGGTTGTTTCCGTCTTCATCATGAAGTGCAAGATTTGATCGACAATGAGGTCATCCTCCCACCTACCTCAGCAAAGTCTGTCACTACTGAGCTATTGGACTTCGAGGATACTGCAAGTTTGTGATCAGGGGTTGGACCACCTGTGGGCGGCGCTCGGTGCATTTTGGATGTGGCGTTTGCCACGCACTTTTGAGCATCTGTGAATGCCATTTTTTTTGTGGTTTCTGACTTAGGTGTTGAGTCAGTTCGGTGGTCTTGTTTTGAGTCTGTCTCTTTGTTTTGAGTCAGTCTTTTTGTTTAAGGGTCTGTCTTGTCGCGTCAAGTCAGTCCCATTGTATAGAATGTCGGGTGATTTCGGGGTTGTTGCCTTGAACACCCTTTTGTTTTGTAATTACCCTTTTGCTTTCTTTTAAGTCTGTCTCTGCCGTGGAGCCAGTTGCAACCAGGGAATCTGAATGAAACAGCTGCGGCTATCATGTTTCCATGCTTACTGCTATTTCAAGCTAGTTGTGCCAGATGATTTAAATGGAATAGCAGTACATTCCACCTGCTCTCTTGTGCCCTGAAAATCATTACATTGACCTAAGTTTTTCAAAACCTTTTTGAACACTGCGATAAAAACAAAGGGGAAGGAATTCCTTGAGATTTGCAAAACTTTAATCAAATTGAGAGAAAGTGAGGCATGCTAAGCCCTTAATGATTGCAATCATGCTTGTCAACGTGAGTACTGAGAAGGACCCTGGCTTGATCCAGACTGGTTCCACACTGTCTTTGGCACGAGCGATTTGTCGCTTCTTTAAAAACTTTCAAAAATAAAATGTTTTGCGCGGCCTTGCAAAGACCTGTGTGGAATCGCTCTTGAGATTGTGCAGCTTAGGATCGCTCTCAGCCTCAAGACTTGAGCCCTTGCTTTAAAACCTTGAACCACAATTCGGAGTGTTCAACGATCGACCATCAAGAGAGGCCTGCGTGGCCAGATCGGAAGCAGCTCTCGAACAAGAGGCACCAAAGTTAGATCAAGAAGATCAGATCTCATTAGAAGAAGCTTGTGAAGCTAGAACAGAAGCACCCCTCCAACTACGGCCAAAAATGTCCGATGTGCTCGAAGAACCGAAGATGGGTCCTTCAGCGAATCAATACAACAGTCATTTTCCTGGATTCAGCTGACTTCAGGATCTCAAAACCATTTGGCATGGACTTGTTACACTTTTACCCTTTGAGAGGCTCGCTGGGCCGAAAACCCGGAAGGGCGACCCAGGCAAAAGTTAGAGCAAGAGAAAACACAAAAAAAAAGAAGAAAAAAAATGCAAAAGAAATGAAAAGGGAAAAATAGAAAAAAAAAAAGAAAAGAAAAGAATTGAAAAAGGAAAGAAGAACAAAGCTCGCAAGGTCGAAAACCCGCAACGGGCACCTTGGCAAAAGTTAGAGCCTAAAAAGTGAAGGTTAATACCCGAGTGTACCTTAACCCGAACTACGTAAGGCTTGATTCCCATGTTTGGGATACGTAGGCAACTTCATCTTGAAGTCCAGCCCCCAACGCTTTCATAGCGACTGAGTCCATGTAATGGTTTTGATCATCCTTGCCTTCTCTGAATACGATAGTTCGGTTGTGACACCGGAACTACGTAAGGCTTGATTCCCATGTTTGGGATACGTAGGCAACTTCATCCTGAAGTCCAGCCACTAACACTTTCAAAGTTACTGTGTCCATATATTAGTTTTGACCATTTTCGTCTTCTCTGTATCCGAGAGTTCGGTTGCGATCATCACTAATGAGGACTGTCTACAGTATACTGCGGCGTTATCCAGACAAGGGGCAACTTTCCGTTGCCATGAGTTGCCATTCAAACCAGGGGCAACTTTCCGTTGCCATGCATCGTCCTTCAAGCAAGGGGCAATTTTCCATTGCCTCCGATCCGAGGTTGCGCATCTCGAGAGTAAGTTCCGTGCTCGTTGAGCATTGACCGTTTGCAAAAATAGTTTTTGAGAATTTTTACTAAGGTTGACTATTTTCTCGAAAATTATTCTATCTTTTCCAAAACTGGACCATTTTCTTGGACCCAAAAAAGGAAAATTTTTAGTGCTCATAGCCTGACTTGCATGATTTTAAATTAGAAAATCGGACAAGTATGTTAATCTAACTCTCATTTTGGTCAAAATTGTTTTAGTAGAAAACCAAAACAAAAAAATGGTCAAAATGATGAACTAGGGGAACAGTTGAGTTAGGTGTTCTGTTTTTACCCCGTGGTTAACATTCCTTGCCATAAGGACACTCTACCTGCCAGAAAGGGCACAACTGGAGCTATCTGCAAAGGGCTGAAAGCTCTCTCACTCTCCAAGCGACAAGGAATCAAACCAAGTGCGAAGCACGAACTGGAATGGATCAAGGTACTCCGTTTCCTCATCCGGAACATCAATTAGACATCCCTAGAGGAAATAGCTGCGAGCTAACAGTGTTGGGTTTGAGCCCACAACTTCTTATTCATCCATCAATCACCCTGGGGAGGGATGAAAAAATGAGAGAATAAAGAATAGAGAGGTGTAAGTTGAGAGAAAAGTGAGCAAAAGCGTTTTTGAGAGAAAAAAACCGAGCTTGAGGGCCGAGTGATGTGAGAATCACAAATCAGAAAGGGTGGGAACAATACCCGAAGGAACTGACTCTTCGTGATTTGAGGTCTTTCATTTTTGTAAACACGTCTGTGTGTCGTGTCTTTTGTTTTGTTTAGCTCAACTTTTGTTTTGAGTCTTTTCCGAGTGTTACTCGTTATGTCTAGGTAGTTTACCTTTTGATTTTCGCTGTTGAGTCTTTTCACTGAGTTCAGTCGTAGGCTCAATACCCTGGTTTGAGAAACCCTTTTTTCAAAAACAAATCATTTTGTACTTAGAGTGCTGTGTCATTCTCCACATTTGTGCAAAACAGATTTGGTTCTTTCGTAAAGCCGCGGAGGTTCAACCCAGGTCGCGTGAAGACAATGAGCATATGGATTCCGGATTGCATCTGAGTGTGTTTCAAATTCAGCAAATTTAACCTTTGTATTCCGTCTTGTCAGATTGAAATGTTTGTTCAGGATTCGCTGTATGCAGATTAATCCCCAGCAGAGCATGAGCCGAGGGTTCGAACTGAGCAGTGGGTTGTTTAAGTTGTTTTGCTGTTAGCTAGTTCATTACCTGGTTATTACAATACAAATGTCTGATTTTCAGACAGGAGATCAATCTCATTTACATTGAGGTGTAACATGATGCAACGAGATGCAATGTATAAAATGTACAAATGTAACAATTTTTCAGATAAAAAGTTTGTTTCATTTCATCATCTTTTTCAAGTACAAAATTTTGGAGAAAACAAAACTTGCCCGCGGCAGTACAAGGTACCCTAGCTACCAGCAAAAGAAAAGCAAAACAAGAAGAAGAAAAACAGCAAAAATCTGGATCAATGTCAAATGGTCTCAGGCCTAGAGGTCCGTCCTCGTCCTCTTCCTGGACAAAGGTCCAGGAGCATCATCATCAGCGCCGTCATCTGAGCCCGAGTCAGTGCCCTCTCCGGTCTCCTCCTCAGATGACTCTGTCTCCGCCTCCGCCTCCGCCTCAGACTCGTCGTCATCTGGAACTGGCGCCTGAGAGCTACTCCCAACATGAGTGCGCCCCGCCTTGGTGCGAGGGTATACTCTGCCATCTCCTCCTCCTCGGGTAGGAACCGAAGGTCCAGCTGGAGCATCTCCTGCAGCGGGAATCAGAAATGGAGGCTGAAAAGTACAAATTGCAGACGCATCAGTATGCTACGCAAAATAGAGTATCAGTACAGAATGCGGTGTATGAGTACAGAGTATGAATACCGTGAGCAGTGTATCAGTGCAGAATGCAGTGTATAAGTGCAATGTATGAATGTCGTGAGTAATGCTGTGAACGGTCTGTGGGCTACAGTGTATCAGATGCCGTGAGGGCAGTGTATTGAGTGTTGTGTTAACAGGGCAATGCATCAGATTATGTGAAACAGTTTATGTATGGTTTGAGACCGTGGTCAGAAGAGCATACTGGAATACTGTACATGGTCAAAAGATCGAGGCTCTGCTGGAACATCCCCATCACCGAAGCAGTCAACTCCAGGGACTGGCGAGTGTACTCGGAGGAAGCCTGCAAAAGTGTTAGAATCATCAATATTCTGCGGAATATCAAACGAAATGAAATGAAATGACGGTGCAAAATGCAAAATGCAGAAGTACATACCGGAGGCAAGTCGTAGAAACCGACTAACTCATGATCAGCCGGAGGAGGAGCGATGGGGATCTGGTAAGTCGCCCCACCCCGCCCTCTGCATGTCATCGTCGTGGGCAGTGCTGCCTAACTAGCCCCCCGTCCTCTCCGAGCTCCACTCCTGCCACAGACTCGAGCCGTCCTCAATGTCCCTGCCCCTACTCTAGCCGCTGGCGCCCCCGACCTTTCTCTCTTAGGTCGACGGCCACTGCTCAAAGGCCGCATGATATACGTCTGAACATACTCTGAGTAGTCGTCTATGCCTCTGAAGCATATCGCATCCCAGCCGATCGTGTAGTCGGTCATCTGCTCAGGGATGAACCTCTTGGTATCCCTCATATGCTCAAGAGGGTGAACTGGGACTATCTGCTCTGGCAAACCCAGGGGCTGGCGTAGGAAACGCTCACCCAGGTACCAAGCCCGACAGGCCGGCCCCTCCAGCAAGATCCTGAAGCGTGCAAGTCTCCTCGGCACTGGCAAATCGCTCCCGCATCACGGCTGGCAATGGAGCCCAAGGCTGCTAGGTGATCTGTAAATGGCATGCAGTTTGTTATCTACTGTTATCAGAAAATACAGTGCAAAGCGAAGCTTAAATGAACTGCAAGTTCTAAACATACCTCTGCGGGGGTGATGGTGTCGAAATAGCGGCGGAAGAATATGAAAGACTCCCGCGGTCTCCGCACACACCTAACGTCGAAGCGGCGGGAGAATGGCACGCCAAGAGGGGTCTCCACGTCTAGCACTGGGGCGAGTCTCAGAAAGTAGGCGTAGACCCACAACTGCAGAGCAAATATCAGTATGCTTATCAGATAAAGCAGAATACAAAATAAAGCAGAAATTGCAGAACCGTGTATTGTGCAGTGTATTGTGCAGAGTGTACAGTGTGTGCAGTGTACAGTCAGTGTAAAACAGAGTATATGTGTGCCGTGTGTGCAATATACAATCAGCGTGAAGCAAATCGCAGTGTGTGCAGTGTACAGAGTACAGGAAATGTAAAGTAGAAAAGAAGATGTACCTCCCAAGCCCGCCAGTAGCCTCCGAGCAATTGCCCGCTACAACGGGAGGCTGAGCTCATGTATCCGTACAGGGTGGCCAGGGTAGCGCCACCCCAGTCGTAGCGCAGAATCCGCGTGACGTCCACTAGCGCACTCAACAAACAGAGAGTCATGGTGTTCGCCCGATTAGCGAAAATGGTCGTCCCCAACAGAAATATGAGAAAGCCACGGGCGTACTGCTCCACCTCTTCCTGGGTCATCGATGCCTCCTCAGCCAAGGCTGGCTGAACCCTAAACTGGACCTCGAACCATAAGTATCTGACGAAGTCGGGGCATGCGAGAGGCGGCATCTCGCCCAGCAAGTAAATCTGAGTGGCCTCCCACTCGTCCATGTCGGTGTCGAAGGAGATCGGATCACCCCCTACCCCAATGCCAGTGAGCATTGAGAAGTCATAGGGAGTCATCGTCATATCTCCCATCGCAGAGAAGTGAAAGGAGTCGGTGGTGTCCCACCACCTCTCCCCTAGAGTAGCAATGAGAGGTCTGCTCGTAGTGAGGCGCGAGAGTCCTCTGCAGAAGGCGCCGAAGCCGGCCTAGTCTACGATGTGGCGGACCGTATCTGGCAGCTCCATGTACCAGTCTCGAGCAGCAACGTTTCCATACCCTTGAAAGGCATGGGAATCTCCCTGTGTTCAAGCAAAATAGTTGCGAAGCAATATAAAATGTACAGTTTTGAAGAGCATTCAGAATTGGTGACAATACAGCGTGTGTGCACGTGTTCAGATTCAAACAGACATCAAGTGCAAGTGTGTTCACAGTCAACTACAGCATACAGTGTATCGGTGTATCCGGGCTAAGCAGTTAAAGAACTGAATCAACTATGGTAGTTAAGTGTTCTACATTGCGGAAAATGAAACGGGAAAGAATATACCTTAGAAGCGCTGTATGATAGATGTGACTTCGGCTCGCGCAAGAGAAGCTCTGGAGGCACCGTCCTATCGAAACTCCTGAACTGGCGAAGTCCGTTAGGAGGAAGTATGTGAATCGCCGGCCGGTAGGTCGCCGGGTCGAACGGGCGGACACTCAAGGGCAAGAGCTCGGCCTCGAGATCCATCGCATGATTCGGGGGAGTCCCGCCCCGTGGAATATCGTCTTGCATCTCAGAGAAAGTGTGAAAATGGCCGGAAGAGAGAAAATCGGGCTAGAATACGAAAGGTCAACCGAAAAGTCAACCCTCGGGAGGGCGAAAAAGCCAAAATATGAAAAAGGCACGAAGATCAAGAGGAACTCGGGGTAAACAAACCCCAAGAGGCAGAAATCAAGAAAGAGACACCGAAACGAAGTTTCGTTCGGTTCAAAATGTTCGAAACGCGAAGGTATTCGCAAATCAAACGTCGAAATGAGCGCTAAAACCGAGGAAAACGGTGAATGGAAGAGAGAAAAATGCTCTAGAGAGAGAGGGGGAGGAATTTTGCACAAGAGGCAAGTGCCAAAATAGGGTTTGAAGCCCTATTTTAAAAGACCCGAGGCCAAAAGACCAAACTGCCCCGAATCAGGCACTTTTGGCCGATGGAACCTTTTGATGGCCGGTGGGCAGCCAATGACCTCCTCTGATGGCCGGTGAGCCTCCTATAACCTTGTTTGGGTCAAATATGTGGTTTGGGGCCTTCATTGCTCAAGACAGTGCAAGACAGTGCATTTCCGAAGCTCAACCGGCCTCCGTTTTGACCTCAGACTATGTCTTCGGTGCGCAGCACTTGAATATGTGCAAGGTGTATCCTTTTGTATCCTTTTGTCCCTTTCAAGATTTGAAAGTTTCCCTACACGCATTGCTTTACAACGCTTTGATGTGAACGCGCGTTGAGTTGTACGTCATTATGCTTACATTGTCATACACCTCGCATGGTCTGGCGAGACCTTAAACACGTAGGGTCTGACGAGACCTTAAACACGTCTGGTCTAACGAGACCTTAAACACGTATGTTCTGGCGGGACCTTAAACACGTATGGTCTGGCGAGACCTTAAACACGCACGGTCTGGCGAGACCTTAAATACGCTTGGTCTAAGAGACCTTAAATCCGTCGGTCTGCATTGTCATGCATGATCCTCGTCACGCGTTGCCATACGCACCTTACATGCGTTATTATGCATCTTCCTTATTTGCATTGTCATGCATTTCAAGCCGCGCGTTGTCGCGCATTTCAAATTCACATGCATTGCCATGCATTTCAAGCAACTTGCGTTGTCGCGCATTCAAAACAATATGGATTTCAAACAAAAACAACATGCATCATTTTCATTTCAAAAAACAAAAAATATATGCATATGTCATGCACTGTAAATAGCATGCATTATCATGCATTTTCATGTATTTGTCATGCATCCACTGTATATAGTGCATATGTCATGCATTTTTATTGTAAATAATGCATATGTCATGCGTTCACTGTACATACATACATTCCATTGCATATTGTATATATTGCATTGTAGCTTGCATGCATTCATTGCATCACCTCCATTTATGGCTTGCGCCTTTCCATGATTGAGCTTGGTCTGGTATGCGCCCGTATCTTTCACGTCAAAGCACAGTTATGATATTATGTGTACGCACCTATTCCATGCTAGTATGTTGGTTTGAGGGTGACGGCACCATTTCTGTGTTAGACGCGGCTTGTATGTGTCCATGCCTTTCCTAGGCAAAATACGGTTTGGCCGCAGGCCTTATCCACTGCATTCATTGCATTCTCCCCGACAGATCACATTGTACATAGCATTCATTGTATATAATGCATTGTACATACATACATACATACATTCCATTGCATATTGTAAATATTGCGTTGTAGTCTGCATGCATTCACTGCATCACCCCCTCCATCTATGGCTTGCGCCTTTCCATGTTGAGCTTGGTTTGGTATGTGCCCATATCTTTCACGTCGAAGCACAGTTATGATATTATGTGTACGCACCTATTCCACGCTGGTATGTTGGTTTGAGGGTGACAGCACCGTATCTGTGTTAGACGTGGCTTGTATGTGTCCACGCCTTTCCTAGGCAAGATTTGGTTTGGCTGCATGCCATATCCATTGTATATATTACATTGTAGTGTAATTTTTGCATCCAGCATTAGGATCATTGGTCTTTCCTCAGCAGGACATTTCCCCACTTATGTCATTCCACCCAATTACTTGTTCTTGTGTTCGTCTACATCACTCATAGTTCTGCATATGTACGCGCCTATCCCACGCTGGTATGTTGGTTTGAGGGTTGCGGCACATTTTCTATGATAGACGGACTTTGCATCTCCATCATCCTTTTGACATTTGTATGGTTTTGAACCGCTCATGATTTGATCATGATTCAGTTGCATTGCATTTTCATTTGTATTATTATACATAGTTTTGTATATATCGCATATCATTTTGCATTCATTTTGCATGTTATGCATGTTGCTAACAATATTGTACCTGTTGAGTTTTCGTTCTCTTTCAGGCATGATATTATATGTACGGTTCATTTGAAGCTGGTGCAACCAGACGAACCGCACATGTATTGTATTCTCCGAGTGAGACATATCGAGAATTGCATAATTCTCTTACATCCTTTCTGCATTGTAGTGTAGTTGGATTTGTGTTTGCTAGCTTAAAACTGTCGCATGTTATGCTTCATTACAGCTTTCTTTGCATGATCATAAGTTATGTTCGGCTTCTTGCATTGTCAGTTGCATTCTGCCCCTGCCTTCAGGCGCATATCTTGTCTGTCTTGCATGTTTGTCTATATAGCGATCCCGGTTGTCCCTTTATTGTTCTGTTGTATTTCGGACTCGGTTCTGTGGAGTTGGTAGTTGTATCTATCTTGTTGTCATCCTTTAAATCCATTTGTTTGAGTTTTAGGATGTGTTGGGCATGTTTCGAGTAAGTGGGTTAAACCTTGGTCTAAAATCTTGTTGCCAGGTTTTTGGTCATTCTGCTCGAGCAGGGCTTATTGCGCTCGAGCGGAGTTTGCACACTCCTAGTATTTCGTGTCCCTGCAAAACTTTTGCAGGTGCGTTTTTTACGCTTGAGCGGGTTTCTTTACGCTCGAGCGGTCGCGCTCGAGCGGGTACTCTCGCGCTCGAGCGGGTAGTACTTTTTGGTGTAGGTTCTGAGAGGGGGAAATCTACGCTCGAGCGGAGTGGTTTTCGCGTTCGAGCGGATGCACTTTATTCTTGTGTCTTGGCGCTCGAGCGGGCTTTCTTGCGCTCGAACGTACCTAGTTTTTTGTTCTTGACGCTCGAGCGTTATGTTCTCTGCTCAAGCGGGAATGTCGTATATCAGTTGGCAGCTGGGCATTTTAAAATCACTTTTTACATTCTCTCTCTCTCTCTCTCTTACTTTCTAAAAAGACATTTTGAGAGCTCATCTCTCAAGAAACTCCCTTCTCTCTAGGGTTTGATCTAGTTAGAGTGCCTCCCTATCCTCCGGCCTTTGTAAAAAGTATGCTTATCGTCGAGGGCTCCATTTTGATCCGTGGATCTTTGAGTTTAGAGCATTTTAGTTTTCTTCGACTTCCCCGTTGAGCTATAACTTCGAGGTAGGGATATCCTACTCCTTCTCATGAGTTTTGTCTTTGAATTTTAGCATTTTGATGAGTTGGGGGTTGTTGGGTAATTTTGAGAAAGTTTGGGCCTTTGTGTAATTTAACAAAAGTTGGAGTTTTGTTTATATAAACTTATATGCATGTTTGGCATAGAGAAATGAGATCAATATTGGATTATTGGTGAAAATGGAACCTTAGGGTTGTGATGTTAATTATGGAAAATGCTCTAATTACATTGATAAATTAATTAGTATAATTAATTTGAAGAAAAGAGGAATTAAATTGAGAATGTTGGAATTGGATGTGTATGGGATTAAAGGGTGTAGTTAAATTCGTTCATCGCTCACCTAGTTAAAATGTTGATTTTATATCCATTTGGTGCATTTATTTTCAGTATAGAAATAACTGCTTTGGGCTATCGGTGGAGGATAGTCTTGATTGTTGTAGACACTGCATGATGATTAGGCGAACTGAAACTGATCGATTGAGTATGCTATTGAATATAGCGACTGGAATAATACATTAATTCTATGTATTGATTGATTGTATATGATCTATGTTTATATACATGTGTTGTGTGGGAGGAGATAGGGGATGTACTCCACGGTTTAGGGGAAGATAGGGGATGGACCTCTAAACCAGATTTTGTGTGACATTGATACAGCGCTACAATGTGTATCAAGTGTTGATTATGGAAGTGTTTGAATTGATTTGATATAGCACTATAATGTATATCGTTATCAATTATGAAGTATAGAAGTAATTCTATGTTATGTTGATACAGCACCGAAATGTGTATCTTTCGCAAAGTGTGGGAATGGTTTATGTGTTATTGATACAGCATTAAAATGTGTATCCCTCATGAATTTCGAAAGTGTTTTAAAGATGAGTCTAAATCTCATTAAGTTATCTGGCTAGGTGTTGAGCCTTGTTTTCAAACTCAAAGTTGGAAAAGACATGGGAAATGAAATGTAACATGGACTTAATGTCATGAAACCAAAATGTGATATATGTGGATGTATCTGTGTTGGCCACCTATCAACTGCTAATCTTTTAGTCATTGTTCATAGCTGGTTTAGTGTATTTCTACTGGGCTGTGGATCACCCTTTATGGGACATCATTTTCTGGTACAGGTAGCATGCCACCTCCAAGGACATAGCTTGGGAGGCAAGAGGCAGTCAGGCTTTCGTCGTTTTGTGATCTTTTGGATGTATTACATGTAAATTCAAGCCAAGGGCTTAATGTGTAGTTGAGTTAGTACTCCTGTTTTGTAACCAAGTGTTAACTTGGAAAGCTGTAAGCCCGTAGGGCATTTGCTTTTGTTGTTAGCATGTAACACTCATTGTAAAGGACTACTCTGATGAATGGAAGAATATTTATCTTTTATACCAATGCATGTCTAAATTGATGGGTTTTAATGTTATTATTATTAGGGCGTTACAACTTGGTATCAGAGCGTATCGGGTTCGAATACTTTGGGTACGTGGGAAGTGATTAGTATCACAATGGGTTTGTCTCGCTTGTTAGAGACTTAAGTGTAATGTAATGTGTTTATGTGATAACATGTTTATGTGACTATTTGGGTATGAGATTTAGTTTCTAGGATGTTGATTGGATCCTTGGGTTTCTGTGAGTCTTGTTGGAAAAGCACTTGATCAATGCTGTTTCTAACTGAAACTCTAGTAACGCCTCGGGACTATCATTATCCGGAAATGAAATTCGTAAGTGCTTATGTGTTTATGTGCTTACGTGGAGTGAATTACAGTTGTCCATGTATTAGGACGCGAGTGTTTAGTTTCGGCACATTTGTGAATGTGCTAACGCTCTTCGTTACCTTTATTAGGATGTCAGGATAGGGACGTGGTAGACGTGGCAGACGTGGTAGGCAGGAGATGCCTTTACCGGATGATATTCTGGCACAGCAGGAAGGGGTTGGCCAGGCCAATGTGGCCGAGCCAGCAGGTCAGGAGGCTATGGGCGCTTTAGCCCGAGGGATAGCTAATGCTTTGAGGGAGTCTGTGGGTATTTTCCGAGCTAAGAATCCAGTTCAGGATCCAGTTCAGGCCCAGGTTGTTGAGGCAGGGCCTTCCTTCTTGAAAAGGGAGTTCTTCTGGTCCAACCCGGACGAGTTTATTGGGGATCCGAAGGAGCCACTGAAGACTGGCGAGTGGTTAGAGCAAATGAGTAAGACATTCGAGATGCTTGGCATCGAGGACGGAGCATTGAAAGTGACCTTGGCATCCTTCTAACTTAAAGGGGGTGCGGGTCAGTGGTGGAAATACATGAGGGGCCGTATTGCTGGCACGTGGGAGGCTTTTGTGGAGGCTTTTCAGGAGAAGTATTTATCTCCGGCAGTCAAGGAGAAGCTGAGAGACCAGTTCTGTCAGCTTTTGCAGTTGAGTTCTTCAGTAGCCGAGTATGAGGCTGCTTTTACTAGTTTGTCCAGGTTCACGCCTGAACTTGTGGCGTCCGAGGAACGCCACTGTATCAAGTTCGAGAAGAGGTTGAGGCGAGGCCTCAAGATGAGAGTTGGAGTTCGATGATCCGCGATTATGGGCGCTTGGTTGATGCTGCAGCCCATATGGAGATCAGGATGCAGGAAGAGGAGGGACAGAGAGGCTCCAAGAGGAGCCAGGATGGTCAGGGTGATGGCAGGAGACAGAGGAATGCTAACCCTCAGCAGTCTCAGGGAGGTGCTGCTACATCGACCTTTCTGGTGTCGAGTGCAGGCTCGGGAAGAGGTAATCAGGGAGATTTCACCTGTTACAAGTGTGGTCAGTTGGGCCACAAGGCTTCAGTTTGCCCACAAAGGGGAGGAGGTCAGAGAGCTGCTTCATCTTCAGCTAGACCGCAGAGCCAGAGTCAAGGCAAGGGTCAGCCCTTGTCTTGTTATCAGTGTGGTCAGCCTGGGCACCTTAAGAGGTTTTGCCCACAGTTGAGTGCCACTTCGGGCGCGTCTGGTTCTAGGCAGACGCAGGGTTTCCAGCCAGCTCAGTCTGTGCAGGCCTTGAGGGCCAATCAGGGGGCTTCATCGTCCCAGTCTGTGCAACAGTCGTATGCTCTAAGGGGTGAGCAGTTGGATCAGGGGCTTACTGGGCGCGTGTATGCTGTTACCGCGCAGGATCTTGTGCCTGCTCCATCAGTTGTGAGAGGTACCTTCTTGTTTTGCAACTTGGTTGCTAGTGTATTGATTGATACGGGTGCATCTCATTCTTTTGTATTTGTAGCATTTGCATCTATTTTGGAATTGGAGTTGGCACAGTTAGCATCTCCTATATGTGTAGTATCGCCTGTTGGTGGTGAGTTGATCTTGAAACAAGGTGTTAGAGGTTGTGATATAGAGGTCGCCGACCATAGGCTTCCTTTTCCTTTTGTTGTCATGCCCATGAAGGGTTTTGATGTTATTTTGGGTATGGACCGGCTATCGTCATACCGGGCTGTTATTGATTGCTACCGCCAGAGGGTCACAGTATGTACCTTGAGCGGGGAGTGTTTCCATTTCTTGGGGGATCGGGTTGGTAGTGTGTTACCACCAGTGTATGATCCGTGGGGGCGGAATAAGCTTAGTGGTCTACTTGCTAGCTTTATGAGTGGTGAGTGTGATGAGACCCAGATTGTATTGCCGATGGTGGTTTGCGAGTATTCGGATGTTTTTCCCCGAGGATCTCGTTAGTTTGCCACTTCACCGAGAGATAGAGTTCTCTATTGATTTAGTGCCCGGCACAGCGTCGATTTCTATGGCACCTTATCGTTTTGCCCCAGCCGAGTTGAGTGAGTTGAAGATTCAGCTCCAGGAATTGTTAGATAAGGGTTTCGTTCGCCCTAGTGTTTCGCCGTGGGGAGCACCGACCCTCTTTACTAAAAAGAAAGATGGTGCCTTGAGACTTTATATAGACTATCGAAAGTTGAATCGGGCTATGGTCAAGAATAAGTACCCTATGCCCCGTATAGATGATCTGTTTGACCAGTTGAAAGGTTCCCGTTGTTTCTCTAAGATAGACTTGAGATCGGGTTACCACCAGTTGAGGGTCAGGGAGGAGGATATTCCGAGGACGGCATTCCGTACGCGGTATGGCCATTATGAGTTTCTGGTGATGCCATTCAGGCTTACCAATGCACCGGCAGTCTTTATGGACTTGATGAACTGGATCTTCCGGGAATTCTTGGATCGATTTGTAGTCATTTTCGTGGACGACATTCTTATCTATTCGCATTCTGAGGAGGAGCACGAGGAACACTTGAGAGTGGTGCTTGAGTTGCTTAGAGCCCATAGGCTGTATGCCAAGTTTGGGAAGTGTGAGTTCTGGCTAGGAGAGGTCAAATTCTTAGGCCATGTGGTATCCGGGGAAGCGGTGTCTGTTGATACATCCAAGGTGGAGGCAGTGCAAGATTGGGCACAACTTAAGAGTGTATTTGAGATCCACAGTTTTCTGGGATTAGCTAGGTATTACCGTCGGTTTGTGAAAGATTTGTCCAGGCTAGCTTTACCGTTGACCAGATTGACGCGAAAAGGGGTCAAGTTTGTGTGGAGTGAGACTTGCGAAAAGTCGTTCCAAGAGTTAAAGGTTAGATTGACCACCGCTCCGGTTTTGATTATTCCGGAGAGAGGTTTGGGTTATGCGGTTTATTGTGATGCCTCACGAGAGGGTTTAGGTTGTGTGTTGATGCAAGGGGGGAAAGTGGTAGCTTATGGCTCACGTCAGTTGAAAATACACGAGAAGAATTACCCTACACACGACTTAGAGTTAGCAGCAGTGATCTTCGCCTTGAAGATTTGGAGGCACTACCTTTATGGTGAGAGGTTCGAGGTGTTCTCAAACCACAAAAGTTTGAGGTATTTGTTTACACAGAGGGACTTGAATTTGAGGCAGAGGAGATGGATGGAGTTCATTGAGGATTATGATTTTGAGTTGCACTATCACCTGGGAAAGGCCAATGTTGTGGCAGATGCCCTTAGTAGGAAATCCATTAGTGATGTAGCTTGTATAGCCGTCCGGGAATGGGAGATGTTGGGTGCACTTGGCGAGTTTGATTTGCTTCTGGGCGAATCTGTTGAGGTTGCGGCCTTGTTTTCTGTTGTTGCGCAGCCTACACTTGTGACACGAGTGTTAGAGGCACAGAGAGGTGACCTTGAGGTAGAGTCCCTTCGAGAGAAGATCTCCAGTGGGAAAGTTGAGAAGGGTTTGACGGTGTATCCCGACCAGAGTGTGAGATACCGAGACCGTTTGTTTGTGCCGGAGTCTTGTCGAGAGGAAGTACTCCGAGAGTTCCATCATTCACGCCTTGCGGTGCATCCAGGAGGCACTAAGATGTATCGGGATTTGGGTCGCTAGTTTTGGTGGCGGGGTATGAAGAGATATGTGGCTATTTTTGTATCGAAGTGTCTTACTTGCCAGCAAGTGAAGGCCGAGCATCAAAGGCCAGCGGGTTTGTTGCAACCCTTGCCTATTGCCGAGTGGAAGTGGGAGCATGTCACTATGGACTTCGTTGTAGGTCTTCCGAAGACTCAGCGGGGTAGTGATGCCATTTGGGTGGTTGTAGACCGGTTGACTAAGTCGGTGCACTTCATTCCTATGCGCGTGAGAGATTCGGTAGATCATCTCGCCGACTTATATATTCGGGACATAGTGAGATTACACGGGGTCCCAGTGACGATCGTCTCAGATAGAGATCCTCGTTTTACTGCTAGGTTGTGGCAGAGTTTGCAGAGTGCCTTGGGCACTAAGTTGACCTTTAGTACGGCTTATCATCCTCAGACTGACGGGCAGTCCGAGCGTACTATTCAGATCCTTGAGGATATGCTTCGAGGTTGTGTCCTTAACTTTAGTGGGACGTGGGAGAGGCACTTGCCCTTGGTGGAGTTTGCCTACAACAATAGTTTTCAGTCTAGCATCGGTATGGCACCGTTTGAGGCCTTGTATGGCCGACCGTGTAGGTCTCCAGTTTGTTGGGCCGAGGTGGGTGATGCACCTTTGTTGGGTCCGGAGTTGGTGAGGGAAATGACGGAGAAAGTTGAGCTTATCCGTAGGAGGCTTGTTACAGCCCAGAGTCATCAGAAATCTTATGCCAACCGTAGGAGGCGACCTTTGGTATTCGAGGTGGGTGATCATGTCTTTCTGAAGATATCATCTAGGCGGGGATTGATGAGGTTTGGGAAGAGTAGGAAGTTGTCCCCTCGGTTTATTGGCCCTTTTGAGATCCTTGAGAGGATTGGCGAGGTTGCCTATCGTTTAGCTTTGCCGCCGCAGTTGTCTGGAATTCATGACGTGTTTCACGTGAGTATGCTTCGGAAATATGAGCCGGATCCATCCCATGTGTTGGACTGGACTGACTTAGAGGTTGATGAGGATGCCTCGTATGAGGAGAGACCGGTTCGGGTCTTGGATAGGAGGGATCAAGTCTTGCGAGGCAAGACCATTCCCTTGGTAAAGGTTTTGTGAAAACATCACGGAGTGGAGGAAGCCACTTAGGAACGTGAGTTGGAAGTCCACGAGAAATATCCGGACTTGTTTGTTGTTGTGTAACCATGCATTGGTAATTTTGTAATATTGTTGAACTTTAAGAGCATTATATATGTCTTAAGTTGTAAAACATTGTGAATGTTTTGGTTAATGGAAGTTTGTTTTAACATTGCGTATGTTAAGTATATTGTGGAAATGCAAGCATGATATTAATGTTGCATGTGTTAAGAATTGTGGGAAACAGGTTGAAACTGGTGATTTTCAAAGGAATGCCTGTTGATAATGCAGGCTGTTATGTGTAATGTGAAATGCCTCTTGAAAGAGATGGGATTGACCGGTAATGGGTCGGATTGTTTAATATTATGTTGTAATATTGTTGACAATGGAGAAAACCTGTTTTTGAAAAACTTGTGTTTAATTTCGGGGACGAAATTCTTTAAGGGGGGAGGTTATAGCAATCCTGGTTGTCCCTTTACTGTTCTGTTGTATTTCGGACTCAGTTCCGTGGAGTTGGTAGTTGTATCTATCTTGTTGTCGTCCTTTAATTCCATTTGTTTCAGTTTTAGGATGTGTTGGGCATGTTTCGAGCAGGTGGGTTGAACCTTGGTCTAAAATCTTGTTGCCAGGTTTTTGGTCGTTCCGCTCGAGCGGGCCTTATTGCGCTCGAGCGGAGATTGCACACTCCTAGTATTTCGTGTCCCTACAAAACTTCTGCAGGTGGGTTTTTTACGCTCAAGCGGGTTTCTTTACGCTCGAGCGGTCGTGCTCGAGTGGGTACTCTGGCACTCGAGCAGGTAGTACTTTTTGGTGTAGGTTCTGGGAGGGGGAAATCTACGCTCGAGCGGACTGGTTTTCGCGCTCGAGCGGATGTACTTTATTCTTATGTCTTGGCGCTCGAGCGATCCTTCTTGCGCTCGAGCGTACCTAGTTTTTGTTCTTGACGCTCAAGCGTTATGTTCTCCGCTCGAACGGGAATGTCGTATATCAGTTGGCAGCTGGGCATTTTAAAATCACTTTTTACATTCTCTCTCTCTCTCTCACTTTCTAAAAAGACATTTTGAGAGCTCCTCTCTCTAGAAACTCCCTTCTCTCTAGGGTTTGATCTAGTTAGAGTGCCTCCCTATCCTCCGACCTTTGTAAAAAGTATGTTAATCGTCGAGGACTCCATTTTGATCCGTGGATCTTTGAGTTTGGAGTATTTTGGTTTTCTTCGACTTCCCTGTTTGAGCTCTAACTTCGAGGTAGAGATATCCTACTCCTTCTCATGAGTTTTGTCTTTGAATTTTAGCATTTTGATGAGTTAGGGGTTGTTGGGTAATTTTGAGAAAGTTTGGGCCTTTGTGTAATTTAACAAAAGTTGGGGTTTTGTTTATATAAACTTATACGCATGTTTGGCATAGAGAAATGAGATCAATATTGGATTATTGGTGAAAATGGAACCTTAGGGTTGTGATGTTAATTATGGGAAATGCTCTAATTACATTGATAAATTAATTGGTATAATTAATTTGAAGAAAAGAGGAATTAAATTGAGAATGTTGGAATTGGATGTGTATGGGATTAAAGGGTGTAGTTAGATTCGTTCATCGCTCACCTAGTTGAAATGTTGATTTTATATCCATTTGGTGCATTTATTTTCAGTATAGAAATAACTGCTTTGGGCTATCGGTGGAGGATAGTCTTGATTGTTGTAGACACTGCATGATGATTAGGCGAACTGAAACTAATCGATTGAGTATGCTATTGAATATAGCGACTGGAATAATACATTAATTCTATGTATTGATTGATTGTATATGATCTATGTTTATATACATGTGTTGTGTGAGAGGAGATAGGGGATGTACTCCACGGTTTAGGGGAAGATAGGGGATGGACCTCTAAACCGGATTTTGTGTGACATTGATACAGCGCTACAATGTGTATCAAGTGTTGATTATGGAAGTGTTTGAATTGATTTTATATGGCACTAAAATGTATATCGTTATCAATTGTGAAGTATAGAAGTAATTCTATGTTATGTTGATACAGCACCGAAATGTGTACCTTTCGCAAAGTGTGGGAATGGTTTATGTGTTATTGATACAGCATTAAAATGCGTATCCCTCATGAATTTCGAAAGTGTTTTAAAGATGAGTCTAAATCTCATTTTATCTGGCTAGGTGTTGAGCCTTGTTTTCAAACTCAAAGTTGGAAAAGACATGGGAAATGAAATGTAACATGGACTTAATGTCATGAAACCGAAATGTGATATACGTGGATGTATCTGTGTTGGCCACCTATCAACTGCTAATCTTTTAGTCATTGTTCATAGCTGGTTTAGTGTATTCTACTGGGCTGTGGATCACCCTTTATGGGACATCATTTTCAGGTACAGGTAGCATGCCACCTCCAAGGACATAGCTTGGGAGGCAAAAGGCAGTCAGGCTTTCGTTGTTTTGTGATCTTTTGGATGTATTACATGTAAATTCAAGCCAAGGGCTTAATGTGTAGTTGAGTTAGTACTCCTGTTTTGTAACCAAGTGTTAACTTGGAAAGCTGTAAGCCCGTAGGGCATTTGCTTTTGTTGTTAGCATGTAACACTCATTTTAAAGGACTACTCTGATGAATGGAAGAATATTTATCTTTTATACCAATGCATGTCTAAATTGATGGGTTTTAATGTTATTATTATTAGGGCGTTACAGTCTAAGTCTTCGGCCTTGTCAAAAATGGGTCGTCTCTGGGCTTTGACAATCACTCCCGTCATTGTTATGACTTTCGAGTCCTGTCAAAGAGGGGCAACTGTAGACACCCCATTTTTTACCGTCCTCAAGACTTGGACGTCACCGCTTGAACACTCGATGATCATCCTTGTTTATGTTTGTCATGAGTTCCCGAAGGTCTTGGCTACGCGCCTTGCCTCAGGATCTCTCGGCTCGACTGCTTTGTGTCTGGTTTTGCACCAAACACTTGTGCTTTGCCTTTGAGGGGCAGGGAATGGCTTGTTGACCATCCTCACACATCACCGGCCATGGCTTGAGGCCACCGGCCAAATGTTTGGCTGACCGACACTCTTTGTAGTCGACCGGCTATCTATTTTGGTCAAATTACATTTTTGGCCGGCCGACCACTGTGCATCTGCTTTTGGCAAATATTTTGTGCCAGCTGTGATAGCTGGCACCCACTTTGCTCCCCTCCATACACGTGTATGGAGGGATCTCCCTCTTGACTAGCTTACTTGAGAAGCTTTGCAAGAGTGAGCTTCTATAAAGAGGAGGCCTCTCCTCCCTCTTCTAGGGTTAGAAAGAAGCTCCAGAGGTCTGGTTCTTTTTAGGGTTAGAAGTGTGTCTATTCTATCTCTATACTTTCCTCTGATTGTGTATAAGTGTGTGTTTGTTCATAGTTTTGCACATAAACACCTACCATTACACCTTCCCTTAATTGCTGAGGCTTTAGAGGGTTGATCTTGGACTTTTTGAGCTGGTTTTGATCCAAGAAGAGATCTGACCTTGTGATCTTGGAAGTGTTCTTCAAGGGTGAGTGTTCTCGCCTTTTATTCCCCATTTTTGCATAAGTTTTTTGCCTATCTTGCAACTGTTTTTAGACTTTGCATGTAACTAATAAAAGTCTTGTTTTTACTTGCTTAAAATAGTTGTTTAAGGGTGTTTTGTTGTTTGGGGTTGTTCGACCCCTCTTAGGGCTTGTTTGGCCCCATTTTTGTGCTATTTTGGTGAGCTCCGGGACCACCTTGTTTGGGCCTCCTCACCACTGAAATCTTGAGGGATTTCAGTGGTGAGGATGGTGGTTTAAGGTCCTAAGAATGAGAGGGTCACCCCCTCTCCTTGTTGTCTTCAAAATGTGCCATTTAAGCCTCATGTGTGAGCACGATTTTTGAACTCATGTTGGCCATGCTTCAGTAGGTATTTGGTAGAATTTTGCCATGCTTTACCTCTATTTTTACTTGGTTTAGACACACCATGCTTGCCTTGCATACATGTCTTGTAATGCCATATTTTTTGCCTTAACATGCTTTAGGTTTTAACCCTTGTTCTAGCATGATTTCGGCCTAGCTTTGTGAAGCTTTTATGCTTGTTTTAGTGTGCTTGAGGTCTGTTTTTGGTCATTTGGGTCATCCATGCTTTGCTTTGTATAGATACCATGTAATCCCTCTCGTAGGCCTTAGGTATTGACCCCTCTAGCATGCCATCCTTGCATCATTTCAGTGGTTTGGAACCACTTGTCATGTCATTTCAGTCCTCATGATATGCTCATATGCTTGCATTTGATGCCCCCTTCATGCTTTAAAAGGTTGGTGTTTCTTGTTCCATGTTTGTGCCATTGTGTATGCCTCTAGGATTAGATCATTTAGATGCCATCTAAGTGGTTTTTGGGGCTTACTTTTGCATGATTTAGGACTGTTTTAGTTCATTTTGGTCATTTGCTTCATATGTCATATGGCCATAGTTTAAGTCCTTGGGCTTGGTGGCGTGCCTAGCTTGCATTGTAGATTGGTTCGGCACCTTCTCTAACACGACTTTTCGAGCTTATAATGCATGCCATTTGTCCATGTTTGCATTCTCTTATGTGTGCTTGAGAGTTGTTTCTATATGCCTAAGTGTTGGTCCTTGTGTGCATGCATGTTTGCATGTCATTTTGCCTTCATTCTTGAGCATATTGGCCACTGTTTTGGGCTTAGTATAGAGCTGCCCAAATTAGTTTAAGTCCATAGTTCACATGTTGTTGCATGCTCACCTTGTGTGTTGTTGCATACTTGTGTGTTGTCACATGTTTAGGTTGTCTAACATGTTTGCTCCATGTGTTGTGGCATGATTGAATGAAGTCACATGCTTGCTTGCATGCTTGAACATCCCCATTGTATTTGGCATACTTATTGGTTAGCATGATCGTCGCATGCCTTGTATGCTTGTTCGCATTGCTCATGTTGCATACTAGCTCATGCGTCTAGGTTGCGTTGCATTGACATGCATGCTTAGCCTCTTGAATTGAGTATGATAGAGGTTGAGCTCCTTGCTTGTTTATGTGCATTTCATTTGAAATCAAAGTGCATAACTTGGTTTCTTGGGCCATCACGCATCGAAATGCGCGATTGGTGGTCCGAGAACCGAGAACCATGTCCCTTTGAGTCATAAACATGATAAGGGATGTGTTGGTGCACACATTTTCTTGGAATGCATTGCCATGCCTTGTTTTGCCCTCTGCTGCTGTCAAAACAGGATTCTGTAGGAAGATTTGGCTGGCCGGCCATCTTTAGTGCCGACCGACCAACAATTGGTGGCCGATAGCTTAACCAATGGCCGGTGATCATTTCCTTTGGCCGGTGACCATTTCCCTTGGCCGGTGGTATCCCACAGGGTTCATAAAGTGCACCTTGGGAATTTTGCAATGATCAGAGAAGGAAAACAGTGTGGACAGAGGCAACTTGTGCATGACAGTGGACTTCTGAGCGGAGCCAAGCATGCATTGCATTGGGCCCTCTCCCCGAGGCTGTTTACTGTTTTATTAGATTTGTTAATTTGCTTAACTAGTTTAATTGGTTTGTAATATTTAATTAGCTTGTAGGTTAATTAAATCTGTATTATTCTTTCGGTCCCTCCGAGTGACGGTAAATTTGTAATAAGTGTGGGTGCGTGTGTGCATGTCTTCCAACCCCCACTTCTTTCTCCCTTTTACTTACCTGCTTTGATGGTTAGTACTAGGGCATATTTAATTTAGCATCCTTATGCTATGCATGCGTGCATCATTCATCAGTATTGCATGCATCGGGCTCGGCGCATCATACTAACTGCATAGTATTTCAAATCTAACTTGAATATGTGCATCAAATGGTTGCATTTCACATGCCATCCTAGGATTAGCCGAGTCTATCCTAATTGCAATCTGTATGCGTTGCATTAGGCACTTAACATGGACTTGGATCATACATTGATTGCTAACGAGTTCTTTGTTTTGGGTTGGAGTACACTGGAAGTATTTTGTACTTTAGCATCTCGCACGAGTGTGAATGTTAACATAACAGCATGCTTACCATGTAGCTAGATGCTTATGTGATATGAACTTCCTGAATGCCTGTGGGTGAAGGTTAGATTGCTTGAGTTGGAATAACTCATCAAAATCCGTGTTTTAGCCTACTCGCGAGTAGCAAATTTCAAAATATTTTCCAAACAAATGGATATGCGATGCTTTGTTCCAAATTAGGCGATCTAATCTATACTTGTTTTGTTGTGCGCATCACATAGTAATTCTAGCTAATTAACCGGAATAAAAACACATAACGTTTTCAAAATTGGATATCATGGTTAGTAGAGGCCGATCTTCAGATCGGGCGAGAGGGGGTGCTCATAACTGACCTTCTTCAATCGTACCCAAGTTCCCGAGCCGAGACAACTTTGATAATGACGGATACGTGGCCTTAGGCAAACGAGTCAGGGTTTCCTAAATTCCCTCATTAAAAAATATTTAGGTGGCGACTCTGTATCTGGCAAAGCAGTCCATGTTTGGCACTTCTTTTCTAAAAATCTGTTTTCTCAAAACGATTTGTCAGATTTGGACTCTTTGGTTCAGACTAAGAACCGTGACACAAAAAGGGATTCTGAACTGTGGTGGCATAAAGCCCGAGGGCGCGTCCACACATACAGTTTCTATTCTCTTAGGGTCTGTAGGGCAATTCTCAAATGATGTTCATGTTCTTCCGTGCTTTTGGAATAAATTAAAATGTCATATGTGAATTCAACAATAAAGTCATCGAGGTATGGTTTGAAAATTCTGTTCATAAGATCCATAAATGCAACAGGTGCATTGGTAACTCCGAAAGGCATAACAAGAAATTCGTAGTGTCCATACCTCATTCGAAAGGCAGTCTTTTCAATGTCCCCTGTCTTGACTTTCAACTGGTGGTATCTAGATCTAAGGTCAATTTTGGAGAAGACTTAGGCACCTTGTAACTGGTCAAACAAATCATCAATGCGAGGCAATGGATATTTATTTTTCACTGTTACCTTGTTCAGTTCACTGTAGTCAATGCAGAGTCTCAGTGAGCCGTCTTTCTTTTTCACAAATAAGACTGGCGCGCCCCACGGTGAAGTACTGGGCCTGATGAACTTTTTATCTAGCAGTTCTTGTAACTGAACTTTTAACTCTTTCAATTCAGTCGGTGCCATTCTGTAAGGAGCTTTAGATACAGACTGTGTACTCGGAATCACATCAATGGTGAACTCAATCTCCCTATCAATCAAATCCCTTGGCAGATCATCTGGAAAAACATCTGGGAATTCTCTGACTATAGGAATACTGTCCACATTAGTTTTATCATCAGTAGGTACAGTCAATACAGAACACAGATATCCTTTACACCCGTTTTTAATCAGTTTAAAAGCTTTCATGGATGAAATCAGATACGGGGGAGGTACTACTCCAACTCCATTAAACACAAATTCAGGCAGTCTGGGTGGACGGAAAACAACTTGTTTTGTTATACAGTCTATGGTAGAATGATATTTTGTTAACCAGTCCATTCCCAATACCACATCAAAGTGATTAATATTCAGAGGCAATAAATCAATATACAGATGAACATCCCCAACAATAATTTCACATGCAGGGTACATATAAGCACAAGTCATGGATCCCCCAACAGGTGAAGATACAGCTAACAGATAGTTCATTGGTTCCAATGGTCTATTCAATTTTTGCAAAAAAGCATGCGATACATATGAATGTGTAGAACCCGAATCAATCAAAACATATGCATTTTGAGCACAAATTGAGAGTATACCTGACACAACGGTCTCGGTATTCTGTACGTCTCCCGGTATGAGTGCGAACACTTGGCCTTGCCCCATAGGCTCTTTTCTAGTAGCTTTGGGGTTGGGTTTCGGTGGTGCAGTTGATGCTGCTGCGCTTGGTGCAGCTTTACTATTGCCTTGGGGAGCAGAAGGGCAATCTTTAACCATGTGGCCCACCTTGCCACACCTGTAACAAGCACCAGATATTTTATAGCAAACCCCCTTATGTTTCTTACCACATTTAGAACAGGGCAGTATGGAACCACTTCCCTGACTGGAACTGGTTGTTGACCCTGTATTCTACTTTTTGTTCGATGAATTATTTCTGCCTTTCTTGAACTTGAAGCCTCGTCTTTTACCACGCCATTTAGTTTCTGGTGTTTCAGTCTGTTTCAGTGCCTCGATGTTCGACTCAGCCATGATTGCTCGGTCAAGAATATCCACATACTTCAGTAATTTTAGAACATTGATCCTGTCAAGTATTTCAACATTAAGGCCGCTTTGAAACTTCCTGGCCTTTTTGTAATCGGTATCAACCATGTGCGGTGCATAACGGGCAAGTTCGGTAAACTTCGATTCATACTCAGCCACGGACATGGTACCTTGTCTCAACTGTTCAAACTCAGTCACTTTGCGGTCCCTGACACATTGAGGAAAGTATTTCTCAAAGAAGGCACCCTTAAATTGAGCCCAATTCATAATAGTGTCGGTGTCACGGACAAGCATCCACCATCGTCTAGCTTCCTCTTGCAAAGTAAAGGTAGCCAATAGGACTTTGTGTGCTTCAGAACACGGAAACATTTCAAATAACTTTTCTGTTTCAAGCACCCACGCTTCAGCCTTTAAGGGTTCAAGGCCTCCCTAAAAGGATGGTGGTTTGATCTTGCTAAACTTCTGTGTCAGAGCTATTATATCATCATTAACAGGTGGCTCTGGCTGTACCAGAGGAGGTGGGGGTTGTTGGTTCTGTTGTTGCAGCATCAAGGCCTCAGTCAACATTCCAACTATTCTCTCTAGCCTTGTCATTCTGGCCTCAGATGATTCAGTTTCATCAGTAGTTCTTACATTATCCATTTCACTATAGACAATTATAGCAATAATAAACGTAGGCAGTTGCATACTTAAACACATTAGCACATTAGCACAGATATTCATGTCATGGCTACACACACTTTTCATGCTCATGCAATGCCCTATTCACTTTTCTAGGACATCCTATAGCTCATTTGGACACGTGTGTGTGGTATAACTCGTGGTTTAGTATCGCTCTGATACCACTCTATCACGACCCAAACCCGCCCCTATGGGTTTAGCACCGTAACCAGCCAGTAATTCGAGATTACCGAAGGCCTGCTTAACAGTAGAACAGTAATACAGAGTACAAGGGCTGGCAGAAGCCAAAACAGTAATTAAAAGATATCCAATGAGCTGTGATAGTCTGTATGCAAAAAGACTTTTTAAAACATATTCACATTCAGAACAAAACAGTACTATACATACATATACAAACATTGGGTTAGGGACAGAGTCCCTACCATAACAGTACAGTACAGGTCTATACAGTGTTACAAAACCAGATACAAAGGGGGAAAACTAAAACACCCCAAAAAGCCCTAGCTTGAAGGACTTGGAACCTCACAGTGAGGCACGGTGGTTGGCTTGACAAAACAAGAGCTAATCCGACGCTCCTAACTCCGATCTGGTGCCTGAACACCTACATATATATATATATATAAACAGGAAGCTAAAGCCCAGTGAATAACATATACGTAAAGAGGTTAAGAATGAATGTCCTTTCAGCATTAAAAACAGTCATTTATCAGTATATCAGTCATTCAGTTTGTGCCTCATATTTCATGCCATAACAATCATTCAGAAACCATAATAGTCATATGTGGTACATCCAATAGCAAAATAGTACAATAGGTCTTAACAGACCGAGCAGTCAATGATGGACATCATATCAGTAAACAGTAGTGGTTCCACACATGGGAACCGACAGAGATCTCTGTAACAATAGCAGTAACAGTTCAGTAACAGTAAATTGCTATGGATGCCACGAATACAGTTCACAAATAGGACAAACATTCATTCAGTAAACAATGTCATTTCATAAAGCAGTACAATCATTTGTTCAGAAAATAATCTCAATTGAACATATCTTTACAACATTGTTACTCACAGAGCACGGGACTATAAGCAGCTAGAGCGTCCTCGGACGCCAACCCTACACAGTTACAAAACAAACACACAATAAGCTACACAGTTGGGAAATAATAACTTAATCCCTAATTTGCCTCGGTGTGGTTCTAAATCAATATCCTCATTAAGATGCTTCAAACTAGGCCTAAGAATGTCTAGGATGAAATGAGGATGCAAAAATGCACTTTAAAACATTTTTCAGAATTTTCAGAAAACAGGGGTCTCGCTCGAGCGTGGCTTTCTACGCTCGAGCGGACATGCAGACAAAGGAGCTCCACTCGAGCGTGACTTCCGTCGCTTGAGTGGACTGTAAGCTACATTAAAAGTATTGGATGCACAAAAATCACGCTCGACGGCGCTCGATCCACGCTCAAGCGTGAGACACAAGTCCTCGCTCGAGCGTGAACTCTCTCGCTCGAGCGGACTGTAAACACATGCAAAGTACTGGATACACGCATTTCACGCTCGAGCGCCACTTTCCTCGCCTGAGCGGACTGATGAACACAAGGCGTACGCTCGAGCATGGAGTTCCTCGCTCGAGCGTGAGTCCAAAATCTGGAATTTCCAAATTTGAACCTCAAGCTCATAACTCAACTTTAATGCATCAAAACCCAACCTCTTGGGCCCATTTTCTGGAAAAAGCACTTTAAACCCATAATATAACATGTTTTGAAGATCAATTTGTAAAATCAAAGCCCAAGGGTGAGTCAATTAAACACAATTTTCAAATAAACTTCAAGAACATGAAGACCAATGCAAATTCAACACATGCATGAGTTCCTTGAAACTCCAATGTTCTAAAACAAGATCAAATGCAAGATTTAACTTCAAAACATGGTGAGTTCATGGACTGTAACAAAAATATGGACATGCATGCAATAATTTCCATGAAAACAACTCTATACTTCAAGAGATGCACATGCATGCATGATATAAGCTTCAATTCAACAATCTTCAACCAATTTATGACCTTAGGCTCCTATCTACCATAAATCATGCAAAATACAACTTGATTTCACAATTAAAAGGATGAAATCCTTACCTAGGTTCCTCATTTACAAGTCTAGAGGCTCAATTATGCAATCAACCTTCAATTTCTTCAAGTCTCCAAGTTAAGTTTGTTGAATTCAAGCCTATCCTCATACTCTCTCTCTCTCTCTCTCAATCGGTTTGGACTCAAAAAAAGGCTGATGGAGTGTTGTAATGCTAGCATATAGAGATCTAATAAAAGGCTCATGAAAGTCCACTAAGTGGCATTTTGGTGAATAAGTCCAACTCTTGTAATTCAACATTATTAAATCTAATTTAACCATTCTAAATCAAATTTCAATTAAATATACCATAAAAATCACATAAATTCCAATTAGCATAAAACATTAATCAATTTCAGATTCGGCTGCCGATAAGGCCTTCAATTTACAGTTCGAAACTTAAAACACGAACAGATAATTCAATGACAGACAGATAGAAATGTATTTAACTAACACACTCAATCAATCAGTTCAGAATTTCTGTCAATTAGTCAGTTAACATGCTTAATCATAGATTTGCACTAATCAGTGGTGAGGGTTGTCACAATTGCTTAATGGTTTAATCCTCTTTTTAGGGTTTATTACCAACGACATGACACCTCTCTCTTGCCTTAAACTACCCGTTGTTTGACACTTCCTTCCCTTTAGAGGACTTCTCACCAATGGACTTAATTGGTTAAAGAATGGAACGGTAATTAAAATGTGTAAACAAGTTGAAACTAAAAGTGAGCAAGATAAGAAATTAGCTTTGTTTGGATGTGTTCAATCGGACGTTAATTGAACACAAGGAAAATTGGGGCATTTCATACTCAAAGTGATGAAATGTGCCAAGTTTCCAAGGTCTCCATTGCCCTTGATCATGCATGATAGGGTAATGGTCTTGAGTCTTATTTGTGCATTTATTAACTTGTACACCTTGGTTTTTTGGCCATCATGCAATGAAATTGCTTGATTGATAGTTTTGGAACCAAGTGTATCACTCCTTTGAGATGTTTTGATGATAAGGAGAGATACATAGTACATACAACCTGTGAGAATGCTCTCTCTTTGCCCTGTTTGCTCTCTATTGCAGCAAAAAAAAAAGATAAGTTATCAGTGCAACCCCTCAGTGGTGGCCAGCAGGCCACCTCTTCTGGCCTGTTAGCCACCAGTGAATTTTGGGCAGTGTGCTTGTAAAGCATGTCAGAGTTGATCTGGAGAAGGAAACAGTGCAAGGGCTGTGCAAACAGAGGCATTCGAGGGTAGACAGCAGATATTCTTCAGGTGGAAACAGAGCAAGCGTGGGCCTCCCTTGCTTCCCGGGACTAGTTAGCTAGTTAATTCATTTAAATTAGCATTTAATTATGCGTTTGTTGTAAATTAATTAGTTGTAGCTAATTAGTTTGTGTTGTAATATTTAAATTAGCTTAATTAGTTGTGGCGAATTAGTTTACTCATTTAATTAGTCTAGATTAATTAAATTAGTTTGTGTTGTAATATTTAATTAGTTTAGCCTAGTTAAATTCCTAATTAATTAGCTTAGATAGTTAGTTAATTTAGTTCACTTGATTTGTAATAATTAGCTTAATCGGCTAGTTAGCTTATTCATTCGGACCCTCCCTCGTGAGAGTGTAATGTAATAATGTGTATGTCTTTCAACCCCACGTCTTTCTCCCTTTTATTTAGCTACTTTTGATGGTTAGATTAGGGTCATGTTTCAATTAGCATACCTTATGCTTGCATCCATTCATCTCATATTGCATGCACAGAGGCTCGGCACATCATTCTAACTGCATTGTCATTTCAATTCTTCTTTGAATACATGTTTAAACACATGTTATCAAAATCAATCACATGCTATATTAGTAGTCGAGCCTAGTAATTGCATATGGCATGTGTTGCATTAGACATTTTGCATAGTTAGGAATCATGCATATTTTTCTAATTCATATCTTCATAGCTTGGAGTACTAGGTGAGTTTTTAGTGCTTTAGCATACTTGCATGAGTGTGAGTGATTGCCATGAGGCTAAGTGCTTACTTGATAAACTACTTGAATGCTTGTGGATGAAGGCTTGTTGCTTGAATTGGAACGGTTAAACAAATGTACGTTTTAAGCCCACTATGTCTAGTGGCAATTTCACAGTTTTAAGCCCACTTTGTTAAGTGGCAAATTCGCAAACTTTAAGCCCACTTGAGGTGGTAAATTCAAACCCTTTTCGAAAAACAAACATGAAATTGAGTTGTTCCAATTCTTGCAATTTTAGTCTATACTTGCTCGTGCGCATCACATAGTAATGTTAGCCTAATAACCAGAACAAGAACACATAATGTTGATAAAAAATCATATCATGATTAGTAGAGGCCGATCTTTGATCGGGCGAGCAGGGGTGCTCAATTCATGACCTTCCCCTCTCGTACCTCATTTCCCGAGCTGAGACAACTTTGGTGATGACAGATACGTGGCCTTTGGCACGAGTCATGGGTTTCCTAAATTTTCTCAAAATAAAATATTTAGATGGAAACTCTATATCTGGCAAAGCAGTCCAATTTTGGCATCTTTGATTCAAAATCAATTTTCCAAAACGATTTGCTGGATTTGGACTCTTTGGTGTTTATCAATTGCACATTGCACTTGTGAGATTAGATTCAGAACCACGGGAGTCCAAATTGTAGGGCTTTCTTTCAAACTTCCGAAATGGGGTGCGAAAAAGTTGAGCTACAGAGCCACAAATTGATCACCCAATGATGAATTTATACGTTGGACAAAAGCTCGATTTCCTCAGCAGAAAGCCCCAGTTTTGAGTCTCAAAAGCCTACAAACCTTGCACCACTTTTGGACCAAAATAGTATTTTTCCAAGCCTGACCACTCAGAGGCCTGCAGGCCAACTAGTGGCTGGATGGCCAGAAGTTAGTGGCCGGCCGTCCCCCTAGTGGCCGGCCGGCCAGTTGTTCCGGCAAAACAGATATTTTCTTGCCAGCTATGCCAGCTGTGCCAGCTATTCCCATAGGTGCATGCACTGCACCAACTATCTCTATACTGATATTTTCAAGATAGTAACATATTTTTCTATATATACTTGACCCCCCTCTAGAAATTAGGTTAGAAAAATTTTGTGAAGCAAAATTCTTGGAAAATATTTCTGTCTCTCTACCTTGCAACCTATATACACCTTGCCTAGACTCCTTAAACAAAATTTTGAGGGCTCTTTGTTGAGGTTATTGAGCTTGAATTTCAGCTCTTGAGGGTGAGAAATTGTTGGTTTATAACTCAAAGTGTTACTCCTCTTCAAGAGGTATAATTTCTAGCTTTTTTCCCTTACTTATTTCCTATCTTTATTTGTTGTTTTTGGACTATTTTTCAACTATTTTTATGAGCTGAAACTTGTGGTTAAAAGCTATCTAAAGTAGAGGGGTTAACCATCCTTCTTTGAACCTTGTCTTCTAAGCTTTTGCCCTTATGTTTCCCATCTCTTCCTCAACTTTTTTCCAACTTTTTACCACTGAATTTTAGAGGTTTTCAAAGGCTAAAAATATGATTTTGAAGTCCCAAAAATGGAGGGGTTAGCCACACCTCCTTATGCTTGTTCACTAGCTTCATTTCCTCATTATTTTAGCTAACTTTTTCAAGCTCTTCTCTTTGAATTTCAGCACTATTTTTAGTTATTTTAGGACTTTTTTTAGGTTGTTTATTTCATTTATGCTTTGTATAGTAGGCTTTTAGTGTAATGGTTCTCATAGGTTTGGTGTTTTAAGCTTTAGACACCAACCTATTTGAGTTGATAGCATTTATTTTATGCTTTCCATACTTGTGTTCACTTGCATAATCACCTCTGCACTCTTCCTCCTTTCTTGGCTTTTATTTCTTTGAGAGTTGCTTCAACCAAGTGTTGTTTGAGCTTGAGAAAGAGACACTTCCATGCTTAATGGTTTAATTGTCATGCCCAAAATAACCTCTTGTTTGACACTCCTCTCCATTAGTGGACTTAATCTTCGTTTTTGGACTAAAAGGACTAAGGAATGGAAAGGTAATTAAAAGAGGTTATAAATTGAACTAAAATGGAACAAGATAATAAAATCAACTTGGGTTCAATCGGACGTTAGTTGAACCCATTGAGTCTTAATTCATTTCATACTTGTTAGTGATGATAATGATTCAAGATTCAATGTCAATCACTTCCCTTGATCAATATCATGATATGAAGAAGGTTTTGTTGGTATTTTAGCTTCATTTATTAAGCTTTTGTCCCTTGATCCGTAAATCATCACACAATGAAGTTATGTCGATTGATGGTTGCAAATCAAGCCTACCCCTCTTTTGACTTGTTTGATGATAGGGAGAGGCAAGGTAGACAAATATCCCTTGAAAATACTCTGTTTGTGCTCTATTTCTTATCTGTTATAGTAGGGCAATAACAAAAACTAGTGGCCGGCGGTTACTGTGCGGCCGACCACTTCTTCTAGCCTGCCAGCCACCTCTTTTCAGCTAGGTAGTGTCTTTTTCCTTGCAAAACAAAGCAAAGGCTGAGGAAAAAATAGTTCAATTTTTTGACTACGCGGCAGAACCATTTTGGCAGCAGAACAGAGGGCATTTTCTGGTGGAAATCTGCATGAGCCATCCCTCCCTTCTTGGGGCCCGCTAAAAATATGTTTAATAGTAGTATGTTGTACCTAAAGTAGTGGACTTGTAATAATTACTTAATTAATTCCGTATTGTAACTAATTAGTTAGTTCAATTCTAAATTGTAATAATTAGCTAGTGTAGTTAATTCATTTTGGTATTGCAATAGGTAGTTAATTCGGTAATTAGCTATGACATTTATTCAAACCCTTTCGTATAAGGGCAAATTGTAATAATGTGTATGTCTTCCAACCCCTATTTCTTTCTCCCTTTTATTTACTTGCATATGATAGATAACGTATAGCATCATGTTTCAATTAACATCTTCCATGACTTGCATCCATTTGTCTTGCATGCATAAATTTTCAGCTCATCATACTAATCAATGTCAATTTCATATTCTTATTCAAATACGTGCTTTGCATATGCCTTCAATTGAAAGAGCAAGAGTGAAAAAGAGAGGAGTTTGAGTTATAAATAAAGGTGTAGAAAGAGCAATCTCTCTCTACCCTTTTGGTAACCCTTCAAACCCAACTCCAACACTTCAAACAAACTCAAAACCAACCAAAACAGCAACAATAATGGAGTAAAGGACAGAAATGAAGGCAAGAAAAGAGAAAACAAGCTTATACCTTTCAAGAAGTAAACTTGTTCTTGGAGTTTCAAACTTGATTTCAATGCATTCTCAAGCTTGAATTACACTTCCTCAAGATTAACCAAGGCCTTTTGATGGTAAGGCAAGGGTGTATATGATGTATATAGGAGGTGTAAGCAAGCTAGGTGAGCTTCAAGGTAACTTGCAATGGAACAAGGAGGAGTGAAGGGCTCTCGAGGTGTATACATCTCTTCTTGAATTTTTTTCAACCCTTAAAACAATCCTAAAGCTTTGGTTTTATAGAATTTGAGCGAAAAAGGTGATAAATATCTTCAAAATTGGATAGCTAGCGGCCTCCGGCCCAGAACAGTGTTTATCGCCATCAAAGGCCTTCCAGCCATTCATAGCCACAGCCGGCCATCACTAATGCACGGCCGGGCCTTGATGGCCTCCCTTGTTTTTTGGTTCAAACTCACCTCAGGGTGAGAAATGGTCCAAAAATGAAACCCAAGGGATCAAAAAAGGGAAATATTGAAGATGTGAGGTTATTTCGGAAGCCTGACTGATTCCGAATCGCTGCAGATTCACAATTCAACTTTCATCATCGAGTGCATTGAACCAAGCGTCTGAGTCTTTCGGGGTGGTAAAAAATGGGGTGTCTACACTGTCCCCCTTCAATAAGAAGGCAACATCCATGGAAGCGATGATGGAGGTTTTTACACAAGTTAAAATCAACCTCCCCCTATTGGAGGCGATTAAGCAAGTACTCTCCTATGCTAAATTTCTGAAGGACCTTTGTACGCAAAAGCGTAAATCTAGGACACACGTGTCCCAAAAGGTTATACTCACTGAGCAAGTAAGCTCCATCTTGTTGAATGACACACTCCCTAAGCTTAAAGACCCGGGCGCCCCAACCATTGCATGCATTATAGGGGACCATTTCATTGATAGGGCCTTGTTAGATTTAGGGGCTAGTGTCAATTTGTTGCCGTACTCTGTGTATGAAAAATTTGGACTTGGCGAGTTGAAGCCCACTACTGTTACTCTCCAATTGGCTGACTGGTCCCTCAAAGTGTCACGTGGCATGATTGAGGATGTGCTAGTGAAGGTCGATGGGTTTTACTTTCATGTTGACTTTTTGGTTTTAGATATGGAACTAGTAGCTAGTTCTAGAAAACAAATCCCGATGATCTTAGGTCGACCTTTCTTGGCTACGGCCGATGCATGCATAAATTGTCGTACCAGGGTTATGGAAGTTTCATTTAGGAACATGCAAGTGAAACTTAATGTTTTCCAAGCATCCCAACAACCCCATGAGAGAGAGGAGTGCTTATTTGTGGATGTTGTGGATGAGATTGTAGAGGAAGCTTTACCCTCCATTCTTGTAAAGGACCCTCTAGAGGCTTTTCTAGCTCATTTTGGGTTTGAAAATTTTGATATTAACGGGAAGGTTGAGGAGGTGAATGCCTTGCTTAATGCTTCTTCTACACCGGATTTTCCTCCGTGGAAAGCTCGGTTTGAGTCCCTTCCTCCTCTGTATAGAGAGCCTGCCATACCATCCTTAGTCACACCACCTACACTTGAGTTGAAACCACTCTTGACCACACTTAAGTATGTATTTTTAGGGCCTCAAGATACTTTACCTGTCATCATTGCATCTGACTTAACTGCAGAGCAGGGGTAGATCCCTCCGTGTGCATGCATCATATACATTTAGAGAAGGATGCCAAACCTTCTCGTGAAATGCAATGGAGACTTAATCCCAACATGCAAAGAGGACTTAACCCCAACATGAAGGAGGTAGTGAAAAAAAAGGTGTTAAAATTGTTAGATGTGGGTATTATATACCCAATTTTGGATAGCAAATGGGTGAGTCCCACCCAAGTATTGCCCAAGAAATTAGGCATCACTGTTGTAGAGAATGAACAAGGAGAGTTGGTCCCCACACGAACCACTATTGGGTGGCGAGTGTGTATTGATTATATGAGATTGAATTCCATGACTAGGAAGGATCATTTTCCTTTGCCATTTATTGATCAAATTCTTGAGAGGTTAGCAGGGCAGGGTTTTTACTGTTTTCTTGATGGCTACTTGGGGTATAATCAAGTCCCGGTGTACCCTGTTGACCAAGAATAGACCACGTTCACTTGTCCTTTTGGCACTTTTGCTTACAGGCGTATGCCCTTTGGGCTATTTAATGCACCGGCGACTTTTCAACGGTGTATGATGGCCATTTTCTCTGACATGGCGGAGAAATTTTTAGAGGTTTTCATGGATGACTTCTTCATGTTTGGGCCATCTTTCGAGGAATGTCTCCAGAATTTAACCAAAGTCCTTATTCGTTGTGTGGAGACAAACCTAATTTTGAGTTGGGAAAAGAGCCATTTTATGGTTCGTGAGGGTATAGTGTTGGGACACATTGTGTCCCCTCAAGGCATAGAGGTTGACAAAGCTAAGGTTGACCTCATTGCAAGTCTTCCTCCACCAAATCATATGCGTCAAATTAGGTCTTTCCTAGGGCATGCAGGTTTTTACTGTAGGTTCATCAAAGATTTTAGTAAAATATCACATCCTTTGTGTAGTTTACTTGCTAATGACGCACCTTTTATCTTTGATGAGACATGCTTGAAGGCTTTTGAAACACTGAGAATGGCTCTTACCACTGCCCCAATCATGAAATCACCGGATTGGTCGCTTCCCTTTGAAATCATGTGTGATGCCTCAGATTATGCTGTTGGGGCTATGTTGGGACAAAGGGTCAATAGGGCACCATATGCTATATACTATGCTAGTTGCACTCTCTTGGATGCATAATTGAATTATACTACTACCGAGAAAGAGTTGTTAGCTGTGGTCTTTGCCTTAGATAAATTCTTGTCCTATCTCCTAGGCTCCAATGTCATAGTCTTCACTGATCATGCCACTTAGCGGTATTTACTATCAAAGAAAGAGACCAAACCTAGGTTGATTAGATGTATATTGTTGCTTCAGGAATTTGACTTAGAGATCCGAGAAAAGAAAGGATCTGAGAATGTGGTGGCGGATCACCTCTCTCAAGTCCTTGTTAAGTATAATAGTGACCCTTTAACTTTGCATGATTCTTTTCAGGATGAACAACTTCTTGTAGTGTCACAAGCGAGCCCCCCTGGTTTGCACATATTGTAAATTACTTGGCCATTAGGAAAATTCCTCAAAATTGGTCTAAGCAAGGCAAAGACCGATTCTTTTTGCAGATCAGGTATTATTGTTGGGAGGATCCAGAGTTGTTTAAATATTGCTCCGACCAAGTGATATGACGGTGTGTGCCAGAGAGCGAGGTGCATAGCATTCTTACATTTTGTCATTCTTCTACATGTGGCGGTCATTTTAGTGGACATAAAACGACCGCCAAGGTTTTACAGAGCAGGTTTTATTGGCCCACCATTTTTAAAGATGCCCATCAATTTTGTAGAACTTGTTTGTGCTGTCAGCAAATGGGTTCGATATCTCGGCGTGACATGATGCCAATGTCCTCTATTCTTGTGGTAGAGATCTTTGATGTTTAGGGGATTGATTTTATGGGACCTTTCCCATCGTCATTCGGATTTGAGTACATTCTCTTGGAAATGGATTATGAGTCTAAATGAGTGGAAGCGATAGCTACCCGAATAAACGATCATAAAGTAGTAATTAAATTTTTGCATGAAAACATCTTTAGTCGTTTTGGGTTTCCTAAAGCCATAATAAGTGATCAGGATATGCAGTTTTGTAACCGGTTCTTTGAGTTGGTAGTTAAGAAATACTCTACCACTCAAAAAGTTGGCACTCCATACCACCCTCAAACTAGTGGCCAAATTGGAGTCTCAAATGGGAGGTGAAACACATAATAGAGAAAATGGTGTGGCCAAATAGGAAAGATTGGTCAAAACATTTGATTGATGCATTATGGGCCTACCGCACTGCTTATAAGACACCCATTGGGATGTCACCATATAGGGCAGTGTTTGGCAAAACTTGCCATCTCCCGGTTGAACTTGAGCACCGAGCGTTGTGGGCCATAAACAAGTTTAACTTCTATATGGCCGCGACTGGGCTCAATCGGAAATTGCAACTCAATGAGTTAGAGGAAATTCGGAATGATGCATATGAGAGTTCAAGAATTTTTAAAGCTCGGACTAAGGAATTCCATGATAAGCACATTAATAGAAAATCCTTTGAACCTGGCCAAAAAGAGTGGCTTTTTAACTCAAAATTGAGACTCTATCCGAGTAAGCTTAGATCAAGATGGGATGGTCCCTTTGTGGTCGTAGAGGCATTTATTCATGGCACCGTTGAGGTGCAAGATCCAAAGAATGGCCACACCTTCAAAGTGAATGGCCAAAGATTGAAGCCATATATAGAGGGGATTGGGAATGAGGATATGATTGAGTCCATTGCTTTGATGGACCCTTTTTACTATGATTGAGAGATTGATGTCTTGTTCTCTTTTCTTTCCTTTCTATTCTATTACATTTTTATTTTTTCTTGTTGTGCTTTATTTGCGTCTAGGAGACTTTAAATCCTCTAAAGATGTAATTCCTTTGGTGTTAGCCGTGCCCGAACAGCATCTAAGGGTCTGGTATAGCCACCTAACTATGTTTGTAGTGAGTTCATAGGAGACCAACTTAGATGGTGGAAACTAGAGTTCGAATGGCAAAGCCTAGAATGCAAAGGTTTGGAATTTCCGAGACTAGAGTCTGGTTTAAATACCCAGGGGTGTGTAGATTTCTTCAAAACCACCCCGCTTGAACTCTGTATGGCGGCCCCATAGGTCAACTTAGCTTTATGCGCCTCGATTCTGGATACCGAATCAACCTAGTCTGTCACCCTGTTAAAGAATAGGGAAAGTTACACACACTATTAGGGAGAAAAGTAGTACCCGTGGTTTTCGCGTGAAGATTATACCTTTTGTGAGCAGTCAGTTATTTTTGT
Organism: Camellia sinensis; assembly: GCF_055761805.1. Lineage (NCBI taxonomy): Eukaryota > Viridiplantae > Streptophyta > Magnoliopsida > Ericales > Theaceae > Camellia > Camellia sinensis. Next base: position 32,975,801 of record NC_138969.1, read on the forward strand.
AATGCTTTATGTATTTTGGATGTGAAACTAGGGTAGAAATGATTTGAATTTTTACTTGGGTCATAGTTCTTTGTAAATTTATTTGGGTTGCATTTAAAAAATAAAAAATAAAAAAATCTTGCACGTGCGAAGAATATTTCAATTCAAAACTCGCACAATGCTTTGAATGCAGGTGCGTAGAGGTGGTGCGAGTGTGCATTCGCACGTGTGGAGAGGCTTTGAAAAAAAATAAAAATAAATAAAAAAATCCTGAAAAATGTTTTTTTGAGCCTACATTAATTGCAGGTGCGTGGTGTGGTGTGGCATGCACGCCGCACGTGCAAAAAAATTTCTAGAATTTTTTTTTTCCTGCTTTATATGCACGAGCGTGGCTTGGTGCGAGGTGGGTTCGCACGTGCGTGGCGTAATACTGCACGTGCTGGGCAACGTTCCAACCACAAAAAAAAAAATGGAAAGGAAGGGATTTCTTTCTTATATATATTTTTTTATTTTATCTATTTCATTTTCACTTTAAAAAATTAAAAATTAAAAAAAATTCAGATTTCTTTGTTCAATTTATTTATTTATTTTTATTATTATTTATTTATTTTCATTTTTGGAAAAAATATATATATTTTTTCTTCAAGCCAAACCCTAGGCCCTCTTTTGACTATCACTTTCTCAACCACACTCTCTCTCTACCTCTCATCATCTATCTCTCTCTCTCTCACACACACACACACACACACAAAACCCCACAACCCCACCAACTCATCATACCCCCACCATCACCAACTTCTTCTTTCTTCTTCTACTGTCAACTTTCACCCCTCCTTCCTTCTTCCTCACCACCACTTTTCCACCGAAGCATCACCATCCTCTCCGTCCGGGGATCTCCAGTGCCCACCATTTTTTCTGGCGGATCTCCACTCTTTTTCCCTCTTTCTCCACTCTTTCAAGGTAAACCTTCATATTTGTTTAGATTTGTGGGTGTAGGAGTAGATAAGTAGAGTTTTGTTTTTGTTTTTGTTCAAGTCATCATCTATTGTTAATAAATAAATAAATAAATAAATTCTAGGCAGCCAAGAAGACGATCGTCGCATGTGCGGCCATCTCTAACGCACGTGCGGTCCTTTTTCCCCAAAAAAAAAAAATTATTCTTAGCTTTTCTAATTCATTTTAATTATTCTTAGCTTTTCTAATTCATTTTAGTTCCTAGGTGTCTATTTATTTATTTAGTTGTTTAGTTGTTTATTTATTTATTTATTTTATATTATTTTTTTGTTTTATTTTTATTTTTTTTATTAATTATTTCTTTATTCTTTGTTAGTTTATTTCATTACTTGTTAGTGTAGTTTGTTTTCATTTGTTTAATCCGTTGTTATTTACATAAAATGTTAATGTGTCTAGTTTATTTTATTTTAGATTTTACATATTCTAAAAATTAAAAAAAAAAGAAAAAAAAATGTTTATTTTAGGTTCAATAGTTAGTTTAATAACTGATTGTGTAACTGATTTAATTGTTGTTCCTTTTATTTTTATTCATATTTTATTTTAGTTCATTTATTTCTCTATTATAAAAAAATCTAATACCTAGCTTTTCTAATTCGCTGTATTTTCCATCTATTTATTTAGTTGTTTAGATGTATTCTATTATCTCAGTATTACTTGTTAGTTTAATTCAATACTTGTTAAAATGTTAATATGTAAGTTTATATTATTCTATTTTATTTTGTTTTAGGTTTCAAAAAAAAATGATGAGAATTGTATGTGATACTTTAGTGGGCAGACTTGTGCTTAAAAATCTTATTTGATTCTCATGCTGGTTTCACAGATATATGTGTCTATTTTTGGTGTGTGCAGGACATGAGTCGACGGATATCCACCTGGGCCTCCAAAAAGGCCAGAGGTTCCATCTCCTTGGCACCACCGCCGCCACCGTCACCACCATCCTCACTACCACCACCGGTTGAGTTGCCATGGCCGAAGTGGGCTTCACGCCCGCTTCATAAGCTCACACAGTTCAACATTACATATTTTCAACGTGACCCGGTCACTTCTTGGGCCGTTGAGCAGCTCCAACTCCGACAACAATTGGGCTTTTGCACTGTAACAGTGCCCACATGTCCTCATCTAGTACGGCTCTTCTACCAGAACATGTATGAGTTACTTACTGAGGTCGGACTGTTGTCCACTATTGATAGACACCTTGTCAGCATCACCGCCTCCATGATTGCCCAAGTATTAGGATTCTTTTCTAAGGCGGAACACCAGCCTTTCCCGGAAGTTGAGGACCGACAACAGATACACAGCCTCATCCATGAGTACTTCTCGATGGCCCACAATGACGCAAGTTTCACATGCTTGCACCGGAGCAAGCTGCCTGACCGCCTGTTATTCATTGACTCCATTATACATAAGAATGCCCTTCCACTTGGACATAAAGCTGAGCGCCAATTGGAGTTTGTCCGAATCCTCCATGGGTACCAACATGGTTATCAGGTACCACTTGCGAACATTATCTGGCTGCATATGCACAAATTTCTACAGGAGGCAGTTCGGCCTTAACCTATGCAGAACCTGACTTGGCCACTGCCATTTGCCAACTTGCTCACACTTGTCTTCGAGCTGAACGGCCTCCCCATTGATTCGACTGAGGAGATTGACACAGCTTATCCTACTTTCGGGCAACATGAATGACAGCATAGCATATCCCGCATCTCGCAGCAAGTTGGTGCCCCCGTTGATGAGGCCCAGGACCCCGTCCATGACCAACCACCTCATCCTGCCTCCCCTGCGCCTCCCCGAGGAGACCCACTATACATGACTCACGAGGAGTACTTACAGCTTTAGCACTCTGTGGATCAGGTCCACAGTACTCTTCGTGATCACCACCAGAGTCTCATAGGGTTACGTACAGATTTTTAGGAGCATCGAGACTATTCTTAGGCGGCTTTCAACCAGCTCAACACCCGCCAACTCGATATTCAGCAGTCAGTTGCATCACTATAAATTGACTTTTATACATATCGAGAGCAAGCTAGCACAGTTTTGACCAGCTCGGCACCCAGATTCAAGATGAAGCATTCGAGACGCGGTCATTGATGGCTGCCTTGTTTGCCCAGCATTTCCCGCCACCACCGCCATCGGATTCTCAGTAATACCGGCTTATATTTTGCTGTCTCTTTTATTTTTTATTTTTTATTAAGTTATTTCTTCTTTTGTAAAAAAAATAATACAAAAAAAAAAAACAAAAAAATAGAGAGTCAAGTTTTTATGTGTGTTACTATTTGCCTACATGGATGTACATCTACAATCTCTGGTAATATTCTCTCATTTCTATTTACTTGGTTTTTGCTTCCATTGAGGACAATGTCATATTCAAATTGGGGGATGAGGGTATTTTCTTTTGTGCATTTCTATTTGGCTCATAATTCATACTTATGCCCACTTCACTTGATTGCACCACTTCACTTATTTTCATTTTGTGCCAGTATGGTAGTGATTTGAGCATATGTTAATTGGGGAATATAGTAGGCTTGTATGAAAAGGATTTATTGGGTAGACACTCGCATGTGATGTTTTCACTAGGAGAGTTGTTTGTATTTGTGGTATTAGTACACTTATCATGAGTATGTCTCGATTCACATGAACACACTTTCATAGCAGTGACCTCTCGATTCTAATCCCTAGTGTACATCATTGATAATTGCTGGTGTTACAGAAAACAATAAAGGAGTAGCCAAGATTCTTAAAAAAAAAAAAAAAAATTAAAAAAAACACTTGACTTGTTTGGGTTCGTAGCCTCTTTAACTCGAGTTATTAAGCCCGTAGGGGTGTCTTTACACCTAGTGCCCTAAAATCGTCTGGTTTGGGAGTCATTGGCCCAATACATGCTACATGGGTTAATTAGAAAGCTTAAGGGACCTAAACATTGCACAGTTAAGGAAAAGTAAAGAGAATGACTTGTTTGGATTCGTAACCTTTTCAACATGAGTTATTAAGCCCGTAGGGGTGTCTTTACACCTAGTGCCCTAAAACCGTCTGGTTTGGGAGTCATTAGCGCAATGCTTGTTACATGGGTTGATTAGAAAGCTTAATGGATCAGGATATTGCACAGTCTTTCAAGTAAAAAAAAAATGAGAATCTTGGTTGCAATAGTTTAGTTTTTTTATATATGCTGGGTGTTATTATGAGTTACACTGGGCTATTATAGTGGACAATTAACTAGTATGGGGATTGCACTTTACACCAAGGATATTGATGATGTGTTTACTAGCATTCACAAATACACAAGACTGTACTTTTGTATTGTCACGACCCAAACCCGCCCCTATGGGTTTAGCATTGCAACTGGCCAGTAATCCATGATTACCAAAGGCCCGCTTAACAGTAATGACAATAATACAGAGTAAAGGGGCTGGTGGAAGCCAAAACAGTAAATAAAAGGTGTCCAATGAGCTATGACAGTCTAAATGCAAAAAAACTTTTATGAACAAGTCACATTCGTAACCAAAACACATTTACATATCAGATATACATACATACAAGTTAGGGATTCAATCCCTATGCCATAACTGTACAGTAGGAGTCTATACAATCTATTACAAAACAGAAACAGAAGGGTGAATCCGAACACCCCAAAACAGTCGTAGCTTGAACGGACTTGAAACCTCGAGGTGAGGCACGGTGGTTGGCTTGACAAAACAAGAGCTAATCCGACACTCCTAGCTCCGGTCCGGTGCCTGGACACCTACAGATATATATATAAACAGTGAGCTAAAGCCCAGTGAATAACAGTTATGTAAAGAGGTTAAGAATGAATGTCCTTTCAGTAATTAAACAGTCATATCAGTCACTTAGAAACCATAGCAGTCATATGTGGTGCATCCCATAGCAAAACAGTACAGTAGGTCTTAACAGACCGAACAGTCAGTCGATGGCCATCATAATAGTAACAGTAGTGGTTCCAAACTTGGGAACCGACAGAGATCTCTATGTCAGTAGCAGTAACAGTACAGTAACAGTAAATTGCTATGGATGCCACGAATATAGTTTACAAACAGGAAAAAAATTCATTCATTAGACAATAACGTTTCAGTAAGCAGAACAGTTGATCATTCAGAAAATAATCATAATTGAACATATCTTTACAACATTGTTACTCACAGAGCACTGGGCTATAGACAAGCTAACGAGCGTCCTCGGATGCCAACCCTACAGTTGCAGAACGAACACACACTTGGGATTAATAACTTAGCCCCTAATTATACTTGGTGTGGTTCTATAACATTATCCTCATTAAGATGCCTTAAACTAGGCCTAGGAATGCCTAGGATGGAATGAGGATGCAAAAATGTACTTTAAAACACTTTTCAGAATTTTTCAGAAAACAGGGGTCTTGTTCGAGCGTGGCTTTCTACGCTCGAGCGAGCTTTCCAAAACAGAGGGGTCGCTCGAGCGTGGACTTCCTCGCTTGAGCGGTCTGTAAAAATGCAAAAAGTGCTTGATGTTGAAAATCTCCGCTCGATGCTTGCTCGATGCTCGCTCGAGCGTGAGACACAGTCCTCGCTCGAACGTAGGTCTCGTCGCTCGAGCGTGCATCTGCATGCACCAAAAATCTGAGAGCTTGCAATCTACGCTCGAGCGTGGAATCCTTCGCTCGAGCATGGAAGCCAAAATCTGGAATTTCCAAATTTGCTTCCCAAGCTCAAACCAAGCATTCAACACTTCAAAACTCAGCCTTTTGGGCCAATTTTCTAGAAAACACTTGAAAACTCATAGTATAACATGTCTTTGAAGATCTATTTGTAAAATCAAGCTCAAAGGTAAGCCAATTTGAACACTAATTCAAATGTAAGTATGAAGAACAATTCAAAATCATACATGCATGAGTTCCCATGAACTCTAATGCTCTAAGGCATGATAAAATGCAAGATTGAGCTCAAGAATATGATCAATTCATGGATCAAAACCAAAATAGAAACATGCATGTGGGAATTTCATGAAAATGACTTCAAAACACTATGATATGGACATGCATGCACACAATGCCTCATAATTCAACACTTTGAGCTAAAACTTAACTCTAATCTCCAATATTTCCATAAACCATGCAAGATGCAACTTAATTTCATAAATAAAAGGATGAATTCTCTACCTTATGTCTAGAATTCCAAGGGTGGAAGCTCAAATATGCAAATTCCCTTTAATTCCTTCTAATTTCCAAGCCAATTTTGATGAACTCAAGTTTTCTCCTAACTCTCTCTCTCTCTCTCTCTCTCTCTCTCTCTCTCTCTCTCTCTCTCTCTATTTGGTTTTGGCCTAGGAAGATGGATGAAAATGATGCTAACATTTAACAAGGAGAATAAACAATGGCCTAGAATTGTCTACTAAGTGGCAATAAGGTAATTTACTTGAACTAATGTGATTTAACATTATTTAATCTAATTTAATCATTCCAAATCAAATTTCAATTAAATCTACCATAAAATCACATAAATTCTAATTAACACATAACACCAATCAGTTTCTGATTCGGCCGCTGATAAAGCCTTCAATTTGCAGTTCGAAATTAAAACATGAACAGATTCATTCAGAAATCAAATAGATAGAAAAGCATTTAAAATAATACACTCCTACAATCAATTCAGGATTTCATTCTAATCAGTTACTTATCATGCTTAATCACAGATTAGCACTAATCAGAGGTGAGGGTTGTCACATGTATTAACTGAATTGTGGTCTTTGCTCAATAGATTCTTCCATGCTTGTCTGTTGTGCCGTCAATGACTCATCATGTCTTAATATTGCACAATATTGGCACATAAGTTAATTATTGAGTGGTGTAGTGTGATTGATTGTTGCTGGATAGATGTGAATATGTTAATGTTTGTGAGTATCATTTTTGGAAACCCTCACAAGACTTTACTCCTCTACTTGGGGCAACTTTGTGGTTTAAAAGCTTGTGGCATATGCTAAATGAAACCGTCTTCCCACCAAAGAAGAAATAGCTAGATTTTGTTTAATTTTATTTTATTTGTATTGCTTGCTTGAGGACTAGCAAGTTGTAAGTTGGGAGATGTGATTAAGGCCGAATTGTGCAACATTGAGGCTGTTAATTAGGATCTCTTAACTTTACTTGCTTGTCAAATAATATATTTTATGTCTGTTTAATGTCAATTAGGTTGTACATAGTCGGACCATAAAATGGGAAAAAATACAGAATTTGGAGAGAAAAGAGTTTCCCGCACATGCGTTCACTTTTTCCGCACGTGTGTTGACTTTCCCGCACGTGTGTTGACTTTTCTCGAAAAAAGTGCCCGATGTTTTAAACCTGTTTGGAAGACAGCAGAGGTATAAAAAGGCAAGAAAGAGGCTGAATTAGGGTTCTGAAATTTTATTCTAAGGAAAGGGAGGCTAGGGTTCTATAGAAGGTGATTTTCCCTCAAGCTTCAAGGACAACTTCCATGGAGACTTCCATCTCTCCCATCTCTTCCACCTCTTCCCACTCCTCCATGAGTGGCTAGGTTATTCTTTTGTAGGGTTTTGATGAAACCTTAGCCATGTAATAGGATTTTTCATAAGCTTTGATTGTGATTCGGTTTGAATCAATGTATGGTTGTTTTAGAAGTTTATAATAATTATTTTTTTCACCTCTTCAAGTATTTTACTCTCTGTGATTGTTTAATGATTTCCATACATTAATTTTCTTTGTGTTTGTGTTGAAAGTATGAGACGAGTCATGCTATGAGAGACGGATCATGTTGTTACCATAGTTTAGAGCAAACGCATGTGCTACTCGGGATGATTTGTGCCTGTACGTTGAATGCGATAACCCTCTTGATCAATATTTCAAACTTGTAGTTGTGAAATATTGGTTATTTCAAACTGGATTGCAATTGATGGCCGATGTTAATTCTCATTTATGTGGTTAGTGGTGAATTCTTTGCCCTAGGATTTTTCCCAAAAATTAATATCTCAAACCCTAATTTTAATTGTCAGTTTAATTTCTCAATTTCATTTGATTCCTGTTCAGTCATAAAAATTTCTCAATCTTTTTAATCAAAATTAATTTAGGAATTTAGCGATTGAATTAGTCTAATTTTACATTTGTCCATGTGGATCGATACCTGGACTTGCCATTATTCTAAAAGAATTTGGTATAGTTTAGTGTTTATTTTTGGTGTGTGTAACGACCCATCAAATATACACAACGATGTTACTTATGTACAAAAGTAATTTCGTCCTTTCATTTAAGCCATTAATGATACAAGCAGTACACCTCAGTCCACAAACCATAGCGGGTTATGTGTTCATTTCCAAATGTCAGAGGGGTAATTGCACCTGAAGTAAACCATTGGGAGATAAAGTGACATTTAACCTTCCATATATTCATTTTTATTTTTACTAATTTTAAGCCTCTTTTACTTGAGTACTTCTCTATAGATTTGTAATTTAGTGTTAATTCCTTAGTTTCATCCATTAGAATAATATCATTTGTGAACAACATATACCATGGGACATCATCCTCAATGTACTTAATTAATTCATCCATGAATAAGGCAAACAAGTAAAGACTCAAAGTTATCCCTTGATGCAATCCCTCAAATGATAGAAAATTTGCTAGTTTCTCTTGTGTAGGTGATCTAATTTAGTCACAATTTTATCATGCATGTCTTTTAACACATCAGTATACATTTTGGTTACCTTCTTTTTCTCCAATACCCACCATCATATCATATCTCAAGGTACCCGATTGTAACTTTCTCTAAATTCATAAAAACATATATAGAATGAAAAAAAAATCAAATATTAATTATAATATTAATATTCCATTGCTTTACATGAAATAGTTTCTTTCCAAAAGCAAGGCATTTTATGTTCTATGAATTTTAATTATATTCAAGATGGAACCCTTTACAAATGCAACTAACCCACTCACTCTGTTTTGTAATATAACATCCACCTGTTCGACTCTTCTTGAGTCATGTATTTGTTAGTGAAGAATTTCTGAAAACTATATCAATATGATGTATCAAGATTAATGTTAGAAAGGTAAATTGCATTTTATGACATTTTAGTTTTTGTTTTAATTTGGTTGTTATTGTTAGAAATGGTTTTGAAGTTTTGGAAAAATCTGATTTTTCCTTAACTTTGTTCTATTTTTTAGGTGGGACCCATGCGCTGAATTTCGCGAGTCAAGGTGGTAACGCATTTTGTGTCGCGTTGTGATTCACATGGTATATTTGGTTGCTCAAAACCATTATCGGGTGAATGGGAAATTGAAGCCAAAGTGTGCTCCATGGAAATGGAGTTTTGGTGGAAAATCCTTAAAGGTTTGAATAAAGGCTTGTCCCACATTGGTTTGGTAGGAAGAAATTTATAGGTTTATAAAGCTTGGGATTATAACTTGGGGAGGGCCCCAAGGAGCACCCCAAGTTTGTAGAAGGGAGAGGTTATGGGCAAATTGGGCTAGACCCATTAAGCCCAAAAATAAACAAACACGCGCATGCCGCCATCCGTCCGACCGGGCAAGCTAGGTTGGGTTGGGCTTGTCTGGCCCAATACATATCTTTTTGGGCCAAAAACATTCGGCTTGCTTAGTTCCATTTTCCCAAAAACACTTTTCAGAAAATTCTACCTTCTTATTTTCCGTATTTTTTTGTTCTTACTAATTTTTTTTTAATATTTTAAGCATTTTTTTTTACTTTTTAGACACACCTAACATAAATACACCTAAAAAGTAAAAAAATTGTAAAAAAAAATCTTTTAAAAATTCACTATATACCAAAAATACAAAAAAAATACAATAATTTAGTATATTTTTTGTATTTTTATGTATTTATTAATTTTTTAAAATATTTTTTCACAATTTTTTTATTTTTTAGATATATCTAAGTAATGTGCATCTGAAAAAGTAAAAAAAATGTTTAAAATTTTAACAATATTCACTAAAAACAAAAAAATACGAAAATCAAAAAACTCAGTTTTCAAAAAACTTAATCCAGAAAACTCAAGCCAAACATACTGATTTGAATTCAATTTTATTTTTTTAAATAAATCTGTCCATTTTAAATTTTAATTTTTTGAATTCAAATTTGTTGCACCCCTTCAGAATTTTCTATACAGGTTCACTGTCCAAACAGATCCGAATTTGTCCAGATTCAAACCCAAAACAGTTTTTATCTGTTTGAAATTCAAATCAGATCTGTTGATATATCCGAACAGGTACCATACCTGTTGGATTCAAACCTAACAGCCACTATTATCATATAAATAGACTAGCCCTCACTTGGTTTTTTCACTCAATTTTCGTCCAAATAATTCTGCAATTATTCTCTACATTTTCCTGCATTATTTTCTTGTGAGAAAGTGTATAAACACAAAGTGTGTTCGTTGTGCAAATAGTTTGTAGTGCTGCTACTGTTTGTTGTTGATCATTTTATCTTGGAAGATAGACATCCACATTCTGAAAGCACCGTGGAGAGGACGAATCTGTCTTAAGGGCACAGTGTTAAACACTGGACTTGATCAAAAATTTGTTCAAGAAATTAATCAAGTAGTTAATTTATTTTCTGGTTTATTATTTATTTATATCATATTTTGATTTTGATTTTTTTATTTTATTTTCTAGTTTGATTTTTGTAATCAAACTTTCTCCCTCATTTCCTTTATTTCTTTTGTTTGTTGTTAAGTACACAAACTTAATTTATTCAAAATATAGTAAAGATTGTCCAACAATCTTAAGACAAAATCATTTTTTGATATCTTCATTGTATTTAATTTTCTGTTTTTTCACAAAGTGGTATTCTAGTTGGAAAATACAAATAGTAATAATATATTGTTTGATAAATAGTAGTAATATACTGTTTATTTTCTTTGACAACTAGCAGTAATATACTGTTGTCATTAACAATTGTAGAATATTAATTTGTGTTACAGAAAATTATTGTGATATTTTATTTTTCTAGTTTTAGTAACAAGAAAAATAAAATTGTTTTGTGTTATAATTTATTTTCTGGTTTTAGTAACTAAAAAATTAATTTGTGTTTTGGTTTTTTCTGATTTTTGTAATCAGATATTATGGCTGCTGAAAGTAGTACTCCAAATCCAATCATTACAACGACTTCGGTCCCTATCCAGAACCATGTTCAAGTTCCGATAAATCATGGAGAAAAATCGAAAAAAATTAATGGCATTGAGTTTAAGAGAGGGCAGCAGAAAATGTTGTTCTATCTTACAACTCTAAATTTGGCCCGATTTCTCCGTGAAGAGGCTCCAGTACTTAGAGAGGATGAAAGTGAACGGCAAGTTGTTGCCGCTGTAGATGCTTAGAAACATTCTGATTTCCTGTGCAGAAACTACATCCTCAATGGCCTTGACAACATGTTGTACAATGTTTACAGCCCTCTGAAAATAGCAAAAGAATTATGGGATTCTTTGGAGAAAAAATACAAGGCAGATGATGCTGGTACAAAGAAATTTATTGTCGGTAAATTTCTGGACTTCGTTATGGAAGACTCCCAAACAGTAATTTCTCAAGTTCAAAATTTTCAAATAATTTTGCATGATATTCATTCTGAAGGTATGTCTTTTAGCGAGTCTTTTCAAGTCGCTGCTTTAGTGGAAAAGTTACCACCGGCTTGGAAAGATTTCAAGAATTATTTAAAACATAAACACAAGGAGATAACCATGGATGAATTGATTGTGAGATTGAGAATTGAGGAAGATAACCAAAAGGCTGAAAAGAGGAATGGTAAAAATCTCGTTGAGTCTAAGGCTAATGTGGTTGAACAAGTACACAAACCACGTAACAAAAAAAAAAGAAGTTTACTGGAGATGGTCCTAAACAAGACGACAACAATGGAAATAAAAAGTTCAAAAGTAAATGCTATAACTGTGGCAAGATCAGACATCGAGCTTCTGATTGCTGCTGCCCTAAAAAGGATCGCGGAAGTACAAGCAAGAAGACCACCAATCAAGCCAATGTGATAGAATTAGATTACATCTCTGACGGGGTAAATGACATCAACCTCTCTGCTATGGTGTCTGAGGCTAATTTGGTTGGAAATCCCAAGGAATGGTGGGTTGACACTGGGGCAACTCGTCGCATATGTGCGGACAAGAAGATGTTCACAACTTACAATAAGGTTGCAAATGGTGAACAACTTTTCATGGGAAGTTCTTTTACTTCTACTGTGGCTGGACAAGGAAAAGTGATCTTGAAGATGACATCAGGGAAAGAACTTACCCTCAACAACGTACTGCATGTACCAGACATCCGAAAGAATTTAGTTTCTGATTCTTTGTTAAGTAAAAATGGTTTTAGGCTTGTATTTGAGTCTAATAAATTTGTATTAACAAAGAGTGGTATGTATGTTGGTAAGGGATACATGAGTGATGGTCTCTTCAAGTTGAATGTAATGACGGTTGTACCAAAACTTGCTATTAATGAGAATAACACATCTTTTGCTTATATTCTTGAGTCGAATTTATGACATGGTAGATTAGGACATGTAAATTTTTATGCTTTGCGTAGGTTAATTGGTTTGGATACCAAAGTTTGAAATTGATCCTAATCACAAATGTGAGATTTGTGTAGAAGCGAAACTAACTAAGGCTTCATTTAAATTGGTTGAAAGAAAAACTGAACCTCTAGAATTAATTCATACTGATGTATGTGATCTTAAACTTTTTCAAACTAGAGGAGACAAAAAGTATTTCATAACATTTATCAATGATCGCACAAGATACTGTTATGTATACTTACTTAGAAGTAAAGATGAAGCCTTAGAAATGTTTAAACTCTACAAAACTGAAATTGAAAATCAACTTGGAAAAACCATTAAAATGGTTAGAAGTTATAGGGATGGTCTATATGATGCACCATTAAATGAATTTTGTGCACAACATGGCATTATTCACCAAACTACAGTACCCTATTCTCCACAGCAAAATGAAATTGCCGAAAGGAAGAATAGAACCCTTAAAGAAATGATGAATGCCATGTTAATAAGTTCAGGCTTACCACAAAACTTATGGGAGGAAGCAATATTGTCTGCTAATTATGTTCTTAACAGAATACCTCACAAGAAAACCAACAGTACTCCTTATGAATTATGGAAAGGTCAACCACCTTCTTATAAATACTTAAAAGTGTGGGGGTGTTTAGCAAAAGTAGAAGTTCCTGTTCCGAAAAAGACAAAGATAGGACCAAAAACAGTGGATTGTGTGTTTATTGGTTATGTTCAGAATAGTAGTTCATATCAGTTTCTGACTTATAAATTAGAAATACCTGATATAAATGTGAACACTATTATAGAGTTAAGGAATGATGTGTTTTTTGAACATGTCTTTCCTTACAAGAAAGGATAGGAATTAAGTTCACAGAAAAGAATTTATGATTGTACACAAAGTCAAGAGACTAATGACAATCAAACATAAGAGACTAGTAATGGTCTCGACCAACAGGATTTAACTGATGATGAACCAAGATGAAGTAAGAGAGCAAGAACATCAAAATCCTTGGTCCAAATTTTCGGACATACTTGTTAGAAAATAAACCTCAAAGCTTTAAGGAAGTAATGACAGATCCTGAAACACCTTTGTGGAAAGAGACTGTTAATAATGAAATTGAATCCATTATGCAAAATCATACTTGTGAATTGGTGGATCTTTCACCTGGTTCTAAACCTCTTGGATATAAGTGGATATTCAAGAGAAAAATGAAAGCAGGTGGTTCAATAGACAAGTATAAAGCAAGACTTGTAGTAAAAGGTTATAAACAAAAGGAAAGTCTGGACTATTTTGACATATATTCTCCTATGACAAGAATAATATCCATCCGCATGCTTATTGCCATAGCAGCGTTGTATAATTTAGAGATACATCAAATGGATGTTAAGACAGCTTTCTTAAACAGTGATCTAAATGAAGAGATCTATATGGAGCAATCCGAAGAGTTTGTAGTGTCGGGGCAAGAAAAGAAAGTGTGTCGGCTTGTAAAATCTCTTTTTGCATTAAAACAAGCACCTAAGAAATGGCATGAAAAATTTGATCATGCTATGCTTGCTAATGGGTTTAAGATAAACGAATGTGACAAGTGAGTCTATGTTAAAAACACTGACAAAGCAATGTCATAGTTTGTCTTTATGTGGATGACATGCTTATCATTGGAAGCAGTCAAAATATGATCAAATCAACTAAGTAAATGCTGAATAGAAGATTTGATATGAAAGATATGGGGGTCGCAGATGTTGTATTTGGAATGAAAATTACTAAAACATCTGACGGATATGCATTATCTTAATCACATTATATTGAAACAATTCTTGGTAAATTTATCAAGGATGATATGAATGTAGCTAGAACACCTGTAGATATCAGTCTTTATTTATCGAAAAATAAAGGTGATGCGGTGTCTCAGTTAAAATACTCCCAAATCATTGGAAGCCTAATGTACTTAATGAATTGTACTCATCCTGATATAGCTTATGTTGTCAGTAAATTGAGTAGGTACACTAATAACCCCGGAGAAGACCATTGGAAAGCGATCATTCAGGTTCTTAGATATCTAAGATTTACCCGTAATCATGGTTTGACCTTTACTCGATATCCAACAGTACTCGAAGGTTATTGTGATGCCAATTGGATATCAGATACTAAAGATTCAAAATCCAATAGAAGATATATCTTTACTCTGGGAGGCGCTACTGTTTCTTGAAAATCTACAAAACAAACATGCATCGCACGATCCACAATGGAATCTGAGTTCATTGCTTTAGACAAAGCAGGAGAAGAAGCAGAATGGCTTCATCACTTCTTAGAAGACATTCCGATGTAGCCAAAACCTATAGCAGCTATTTGCATTCATTGTGATACTCAATCTACAATAGGCAGGGCACAGAATCATATATATAATGGTAAGTCTCGACATATTCGTCGTCGACATAATACCGTAAGGCAATTCTCTCAAATGGAATAATCCCAATAGATTATATAAAATCTAAAGAGAATATTGCGGATCTGTTAACAAAAAGTTTGACAAAAGAGCAAGTGCATAGTTTATCGAAGGGGATGGGTTTAAAGCCTATTACATAAGAGTCATTATAATGGTAACTCTATTTGTATGACTGGAGATCCTAAGAACTAAGTTCAAAGTGACAACTAAGTTATGTGTGGCTTACTAGAAATCACCAAGGGATTAAATTCCTATGGTGAGAGTAATATCTGCAACATGTGTTATCTGTAGGGGTCTAGGATAAGTTTTGCTTTTAATGATTACTTATATCTTAATTTAGGCATAAAAATCAAGACAAGTATAAGGGATACTCACAATAAGAATCACCTATTTGAGTGTCGAACTGGGGCCGGTTCTATGAGAATGAAGAGGCTAAATTCTCTACAAAGCACTCATGAAAACCAGGAGCATTCAAGACCAAAATGAACACAACCGTGAGAACCACGATGTGTTAGAAGATATTTTGTGTGAAATCTATTGTCTTGGCTTACACAAACGGTTGAACAATTCAAGGCATCGCGTCCATTAGTTAGCTAGTAAGTCCGATAGGTTATCACTAGGAAAGGTTCAAGGCCGAAAGCTACCTTTCTTGATGCAACATATTTTCAATTTATACTCTTTCGACAAATTCTGCATATTGTTGCATTTCCGTTGTAATCAAATTCTATTCCTGTGGGAGATTGTTAGAAATGGTTTTGAAGTTTTGGAAAAATCTGATTTTTCCTTAACTTTGGTCTATTTTTTAGGTGGGACCCATGCGCCGAATTTCGCGGGTCAAGGTAGTAACGCGTTCTATGCCACGTTGTGATCCACGTGGTATATTTGGTTGCTCAAAACCATTGTCGGGTGAACGAGAAATTGAAACCAAAGTGCGCTCCATGGAAATGGAGTTTTGATGGAAAATCCTTAAAGGTTTGAATAAAGGCTTGTCCCACATTGGTTTGGTAGGAAGAAATTTGTAGGTTTATAAAGCTTGGGATTATAACTTGGGGAGGGCCCCAAGGGACACCCCAAGTTTGTAGAAGGGAGAGGTTATGGGCAAATTGGGCTAGACCCATTGGACCCAAAAATAAACACACACGTGCGTGCCGTTGTCCTTCCGGCCGGCTAGGTTGGGCTGGGCTTGGGCGCTGGTACGTGGTGTGAGGTTGGGTTGGGCTTGTCCGGCCCAATACTTATCTTTTTGGGCCAAAAACATTTGAATTCAATTTTATTTTTTTAAATAAAATATGTCCAGTTCAAATTTCAATTTTTTGAATTCAAATTTGTTGCACCCTTTCAAAATTTTTTGTACAGGTTCACTGTCCAAACAGATCCGAATCTGTCCAAATTCAAACCCAAAATAGTTTTTATTTGTTTGAAATTCAAACCAGATCTATTGATCTATCCGAACAGGTAACCATACCTGTTGGATTCAAACCTAACAGCCACTATTATCATCTATAACTAGACTAGTCCTCACTTGGTTTTTTCACTCAATTTTCGTCCAAATAATTCTGCAATTATTCTCTACATTTTCTTGCATTATTTTCTTGTGAGAAAGTGTATAAACACAAAGTGTGTTCGTTGTGCAAACAGTTTGTAGTGTTGCTACTATTTGTTGTTGATCTTTTTATCCTGGAAAATAGATGTCCACATTCTGAAAGCACCGTGGAGAGGACGAATCTGTCTTAAGGACACAGTGTTAAACACTGGACTTGATCAAAAATTTGTTCAAGAAATTAATCAAGTAACTTGTTAATTTATTTTCTGGTTTATTATTTATTTATATCAGATTTTGAATTTGTTTTTGTAACAAAATCAAAATCTGTTTTTATTTTTTTATTTTATTTTTTAGTTTGATTTTTGTAATCAAACTTTCTCCCTCCTTTCCTTTATTTCTTTTGTTTATTGTTAAGTACACAAACTTAATTCATTCGGAATACAGTGAAGATTGTCCAACAGTTACAGTTTCAATTACAACACATTAAACCAAAAATCTCAATTTCTATTAAATTGGTCCAACTGTTGCACACAATTAGGTACTTGGGTGGAAAATGGTCATGTGACTAGCACATGGAAGTATAATAAAGTTCATTGACTATTTTATCCTTATTTGTATCCAATTCACTGACTTTTTTGTTAAAAAAAATAAAAAATCATTAACAACTCTCTTCTAAAGTTGTCATCAATGGGCACAACTAGTCTACTATCAAGACTCAACATATTTGGTTTAATTAAGAGTGCATCTATTACCATCTATCTAAATTCTTTAAACTCTTAATTTCCAATTTTTCTTTTATTAAAATTATATTATGAAGTAATATTATAATAAAAGACATCCTTTAATGGAACATCCACCTATCAAATAATAACTAACGCTATACAATATTGTACACCCACCTCTACCCCCACCCCCAACTCCACCTCCAGCTATACGTATTCCACCTTTTTAAACCCTAAACCTGTTACTCTTCATAGCCAACCAACATAAACCCTAAACATATTACTCTTCATAATCATCTTAAACCATGAATGTATCATCTTCATTACCACCATAAACCCTCATGAACCAGAAATTTTGAACCAAAAAGCTCTTTTCAAGTCCAACATATTGCTCTTCATCAATTATTTCACATTGTAGAGCAATGGAAGACGATGACAATAATTCTGATGAGGCTGGCATTCCATTGATAAGTGTATCTATCTTGCATTAACATTCTTGGTTGCTTTCAATTGTTGTTGTTTTGTTTGAGTTGTTCGGTACTGGTTTGCCGATTGTTAAGATTATGTTCAGTAACACAATACCGAACACAAACATTTAGTTCAATATATGGATTCTGAACAATAATGTAGATAGTTAGTATTGTTGAACCGAACATGACCTTTATTTTTGGCACTGTTATACCGAACGGTTCGATTTGTGTGTCTTCAAGACCAAATTGAATTTTTCGTGAGGATTTTTCCCCCTAAAACCCCCTTCTTATGCCGAAATAAACCAAAAAACAAAAATGTTATAGAAAGAAGAAAGGAAATGTTGTTGATAAGATGGGGGAGTTGATGAGTTTTTTGACGGTATTCTTTGGACACCATTTAATCGATTTCTCCTTTCGTTGAGAGTCGACAAGAATTTCAATAATGGAATATTGATGCAATGCTCTTCATTGAGGCAATGGTGTTTACTAATGCAATGACTGTCGGCATTTTTTTTAAAAGGAGATGGGCAGTCATCAAAAGGAGGAGAGAAGGTGTGAAAAATTAGATGGGTGCCCCTTACGTGTGATAATATTATGAATAGGGGTAAATTTGGTATTAAGTAGGGTGTTCAAAAAATCTTATTGAAATTTAGGGTTTAGGATGGGGGTTCAAAGAAATGGGAGGTCCAAAGAATTTAGACAGGTGCTAATAGCAGCCTTTTTAATTAAATACACTTTTGCTTTCACTAATTACACCTTTACTGAATAAATGGTCTTTTAATGGTTCTATTAATGAATGTACAATAAGTAATCAATAAAAACAAAACAAAAATTGACAACAAAAACAGGCACCACTTCATTGACTTAAACTTGAGATCTCACCTCATTCGTATCTAAGTGTCTCCGCTCATGAGACCACTTGGACTACCGCTTGGGTACAAAAAATAAATAAATAAAACTTCAAGTTTAACAATCAAATTGAAAAAATGATTGTATTTAAGGGACAAAGTATAATTTGCCAAAAAAATAGAGGAAAAAAGATATTAAGCTATAGTAGGCCAAATGTCAGAGTAGGTAAAACATGGAGGCCACATACACATCTAAAGCACTATTTGATAAGCATCTTGAAAGCACTTTTCATACATTTGAAAGCAATAGTCAAAGCATACTATTGCTTCTAAAAATTTATTAAAAAAAAAATGCTAATGAAGGCATTGCAAAAAATATAATGAACCCACCCAGACACATCCTCATGTTGGCAGTGTTACACAGAATCAAGATTGATTTGATAAAAGATCATTGGTAGATGTAGAGGAAGATCCAATTTGTGTCGTGACCATCGAATCAATAAGGCTCTGAGCTTCATTTGAACTCTGTAGTTGCAGCTCATCGTACTTGTCTTTGAGGGATCTAAACCTGTATTCATCACCATAGATACTTGGATCCATGACTAAGTCCTGAATGTCAAGATGACCTTCAAGCATGCTTACTACTGCAGACATGGCAGGCCTAAGTGCCGGAGATGGATTAGTGCATAATAATGCTATCTTGATCATTTTTACTGCCTCTTCCTTGTCGAAATCAGGACCCAACTGTGGATCCACCAACTCCATTAAACGCCCTTTTTGTTGCAAAACAAGGGCCTGAAATAAGCACAAGAAAGATACTGATATGAAATAAGCCAGGCAAATAATGATCCTAGAACCCCAACCACCAAATCAAAATAAAAAAATAATAATAATAATAATAAATAAATAAAAACAAGAAAATAGAACATTTATGGTAGTAGACTTGGGTATAAAAACAACCACTAGTCCTGCCCACCATGGACAAACAAGATTAAAAGTGACTTGGAAAAGCAATGTTTCATGTTGGGTGAAATTTAGATAAAAGGCATTCTCTTTTGATTTTATGTCCTTGATGAGAAACCAAATTTTGACTGTCTTAGCTTTTTCACTCTAAATTTCCAGGGTTATTGGAATATCAGTTATCCTAATTCACTAACATTTCAATAAAAACTAAACATTCTAGACCAATCAAATTTAAAGCCTTGCAAACAATAAATGGCAATTGGCTCAAATCCTCGTTGACGAAACCATTTCAGGTTAGTTCAACTTCCTGCTAAGTTTCTTTTAACTCAAGTCATAGCTGGCCAATTAAGCCAAACAGATAGGTCTGAAAGCAAGAAATGCCTTTAAAGTACATTCAACCCTATACTTTCAAGAACCAAGAACTTACCCAATCAAGCAGACAGACATATTGATCACTAGGACGAAATTTCATATTGTCCTTTCCAGCAGCAATTTCCAATGCAACAACCCCAAAACTGTAAACATCTGCCTTGTTGGTTAAATAACCCCATAATGCATATTCTGGGGCCATGTACCCTCTGCACAAAAAACATAATTTTGTTTATTCTATTTTAGCAATATATACTTTTTAGCACAGCTCCAACATTAGCAGTAGTTTTAAGTGGTAAATGCTAACAATACACAACCTTATTTGGTAATTTTCAAGCATTCATGCAATTTTCAAGGTGATCAAAATATGATCAAAACTAGACATCTTAGTGATGAAAAAGATGAAAAGTTATTGAAATTACCACATAGCCATGCAATACTATCACCACAATAAAGGACAAAGTAAAACCACTATCATGTTATAAGATGTGTTGTATGACCACCACAATGTAAAGACAAGCTATGAGACTTCAGCGACAGGGAGATGATGCCCAAACTCTTGATTCTTGCAGGATGTCTGGTTGGCAAACTTCTTAAGAATGAAGTGGACTTGGGCATATAACGAGATACTATGGGTCGATTTAATCCTATTTGAGTAAGATCGAACAAGTAGACTGTACACGTGTCCCTTGAAGGCTAACACGGGTAGGTCTTCATGACGATGTGTGAGGAACACATGGCCAGTAATAAAGGAGATACCTACATATTTCTAGCCTGTTCTAAGGTGGCATCTTAGATATAATTACTTCTAAAAATGTGGGGATAGTGTCTTATGAAGGAAAGAGAAATTTTGGTAGCTTACATAGTTCCAGCAACCCTGGTGCTAATGTGGGTGTTGTCATCTTCAGTAAGCTTAGCCAGACCAAAATCAGAGATCTTAGGGTTAAGATCCCCATCAAGTAGCACATTGGTAGCCTTGATGTCCCTATGAACAATTTTCAGTCTTGATTCCTCGTGCAGGAATGCCAAACCTCTTGCTATGCCAACACAAATCCTTAGCCTGCTAGGCCAACCCAAATTCAATTGCCATTCCTTTGGACCTATAATTAACAAGAAATAGCAAATCAAGAAGGAGATGAAAAACAAGGAAAGGAAAAAACAGATCTAGATTATTAATGGTTGGTAACAGAAGTAATAATGTTTGCTTCTTTATTTTATTTTATTTTTTTTGACATTAGAAATTGCTACCGTAGCCTAGTCTAAGGGGAAGAAGCGGGGAATGTTGGGTATTGAACATAACTGCATGAGCTACAGCATCAACACTGGTAAGCTCCGTTGCCCCATAATATTTTCTTGATAATCTTATTTAACTAATGAAATATACACAACTAACTGAAAACATTAAGTTACCAAATAGAGCTCGGGCAAGGCTAATAGTAGTTGATTCCCTTCAATGCAACATCCGTACAATCTTACAAGATTTGGATGCTGTAAACCAGAGATCATACCAATCTCATTAACAAATTCACGATTTCCTTGCTTTGATTTGGAAGAAAGCTGCTTAACTGCAATTACAGTACCGTCCAATAATATACCCTGCATTGAAATAAAAACTTAATTTTTAATAACACTTTAACATGGAATTGGCATCTCCACATGACATCATACCATAAACAAAAAACACAAAGTGAATATGACATAATACAAAAATACAATTAATTACGATATACCTTATAGACAGATCCAAAACCGCCTTCCCCAATTTTGTTGCTATCGTCAAAGTTGTTAGTGGCAGCTTTAATTTGTCTGAAGGTAAATAAACCAGTTTGCAAATCTAATCCTCTTAGTTCTGCAAAAGAACAAGTTTTATTTTTTTGACTGCATCATCAAATTACTAACATTGTTTGGTTGCAGAAAAGTTGGAACAATGAAAAGAGAAGTTCAGTCTTTCAACACCTACAAACAATCCCAACTTGTTATAAGGTTCCAAATTTTCTTTTGTTGCTCTACAACTCCTCAGTGCTAAATCGTGGCATGAGAGATGGTTAGCATTCTTAACTCAAAACAATTACTTTCAACTATTAAGGGATGTCTATAAGGGACATTTAGATATAAGCAAGGGAATTTTGGTATCATAACAATATTATTTATCAAACAAGCTCAAGACATTTAAAACAGGATTAATTTGACAATGGACTTTGATAGAGACTCCCTCCAATCACCACCCCCACCACCCCCACACACACGTGGCGGGTGGTGATTGGAGGAGAAGGGAAAAAAAAAATCTAACCAATCAGATCAAGAGGGGGTCAAGGGGGTGGGGGGGAAAAGGGGGTCTGGGTCTTTTTCCTTTGACAATATTGACAGTGTTTATCTGACACTCTCCACTGCTTCAGAAGAAAGAAGAAAAAGATGTACAACTTTTATAACAAAAATTCATATTGTTGGTATTTTGGAGGCCTACTCAAGATGATTAAAATGTTGACAAACAACCACAATTTCACCATCAGTCATATATTGCTCCTATGTTCTGCAATACCTGGAATACATGCAAGTACATTGTTGGCATTTCAAAAATAAAAAATAAAACATGGAGTAGAAATAAGTGACCTTGTTCCCTTGAAGTAATGCTTCCTGAATGGCGTCTCCGCCAGAAGATAAATAGAATCATGAAAACGAGGCATAATGAAAAAGTTACAGCTCCAACTACAATGACTATCTTATTTCTCTGATCAGAATGAGGCTTGAAATCTACATAGCAAAATCAGATAAAGCATGCATAAGGTTGCATCTATAATTGACAACTTTTGTCCAAAGCCTCACCAATATTTGAAATTCCTACCGTAAGAAATTATTCGACACTTCAAAGAAAAATCAACTAGTAAGAGAAGAATCATGGCCATTATAAAGCTGAAAGTTATGTTTCCTCTAAATTGATTCAATCATTTGCAAGTATAATATAAATGTAACAGAAAGAATCTCAAACACAAGCATGAGGGGGATAGGATGATGTTTCACCATTGAGAAATAAACAAAGAAAGCCTAAATAGAACACAACTTACTGGATTCTATAGAAATAGCTGATATGAGAGGACCATAAATTCCTCGATCAGGAACAGCTCTTGTCCCTTTCCCTGCCCAGTAAAAGCGAATCTCTATGGTCTTATTCTTAACAACTGTGTTGTTAAATTTTAGAACTACAGCCTTGTCAACCCCTTGTGCAACAGTTTCAATATCAAAATCCTTCAAAACCAGTTCATCCTGCAACAAACCAATAAACCAAATATGTTTCCATTTGCATAATAAAAGGTGCAATTACAGTGATATTAACTACCTGGATATAAACATTGAATATTCGTCTACCAAGACTCTGATAGGATCGATTATCTCTGAAAACTATCTCAGCAAAATGAAGGGTCACTGTGTAGTTTCCATTTGCTAAGCAACGCCCATAGTAAGTAAGAGACAGAGGAGAAAGGCGAGCACTTGTGTACAATTGAGACTCATTCATTGTAAGAACAGAAACATTTTTGGTTATATAGTACCCTGCAGTTGCATTGACATCCCAGAAATGTCCAGTGCTACTAAATCCCCAATTTTCTACTGCTCGCAATGTTGTTGCACCTCCCTGGGATTCATCTGCTACATACACAGTGTTTCCAACTTTCGTTTGTCCTCCACCACAATTTATATGCAAAGAATACCCATCTTCTGAAAGAAATCCATCATGTGTGATCATATGAAAGGGAAAAAAAGGATAAAGCTATATTTCATATTTAAATGAGTGTGTGTATCAATTGGGGCTAGCCCAATTGGTCAGGTTCCTTGCACATCAGTAGGAGGTCATGGTTCAAGTCTTGTCAGAGACAAGGCTCCCCTTCCCCCCTAGGCTACGGCCTCCAGTGTACTAATAAAAAATGAGTGTGTGTGTGTGTTTTCCCTTGACAACATGAAGGATCAACCAAATGTAGTCGTCACCTAGGTTACATCGATTTTTCAAAATAAATTAAATACGCATGTCGGACATTCAACTCTTGGATAAGGGTGTGGAATATGTGTCTGATACTTTATTAACACTATCATTATATATAAATGAGTAAAATACCTTTTCGACATTGTACATTATATATAACACTATTTTATCTCACATAATAGAATAAAAATATAAAAATATGACCCTTTTTGCTGAGTCTCGCATATCCTTAATTTGAGGTTTGATAGGTTCGACCTCTACATATGTACTCGCACACGAAACCGTATTGAATCTATGTAATATAGGTCGCCGTGAAGTTTTGATTATGAGAAATATATACTCACGTTTTGGACAAGGAGAGACCCCCCAGGCACTTGTTAATTTCCCTGAATTAATAGCGTGAAGAAAAAAGAAAAAAAAAGTATAAAAAAGTGAAAGTGTTAAAAATCCACCTACTACACACCTACCACTACCACCTACTACACACTCACCTACTCCACCTACTCCTCACCTACTACCACCTACTCCTCACCTACTCCTCACCTACTACACACTCACCCTCTTCTATATATAGGAATCATGAATCATTGTAATTGATATCAATAAACACAACATCAATCAATCAATAATACATAAATTCTTACATGGTATCAGAGCAAGGTTGAGAAGCTAGTAATTCTGCTTCACCGGCGGGCGGCAGCCTCGCCTTGGCCGCCCGCCGGCCCTCTAGTGATCCTAACGTTGGTAGAGTATGATCTCTCCATTCCTCTGTGTTTGAATCTTAGACCACTGTTGAAGCTACTTGGACTGCTTGAGCTTCTCTCTAAGCCCTGGAACACGATCTTTCCCGATGAGTTCATACGTGGACTATCAACGGACACACCTCGGACTACTGTAGCAGGTGTTGATTCCGTTGTTGCTCTGCGCCTTGGGCTTCGTTCGATTCTCGTACCGGTGGGGATTTCGGACGACGCAGCCCTTCGCTTCACTAATCGCACCCTAGGGGTGCTGGAGTTTGGATTCTGATTCTTTGTGAGAACGATCGGGTTTTTGACTGAGATTAGGCTTCTCGGAATCAAGCGAAAGCCTCGGGAGATCATCGTGCTCGTGACCAGACGATGAGGACGAAAGAGATAAGCGAGACGAAATTGAAACGGACTCGCTATCTGAGTCCTTTAGCAAAGGAAGACTGAGCGAAGACTCCAGAATCGAGCTCGAAGATTTTGAGCTTCGATGGAGAAAGTTCTTTAGAGATTTAGAGTTACTACTGTTATGCAAAGGGAAGGACGATGACACCTTGTGGTTGTTATCTTGCTTAGCATTGTTGTTGAGGTAAAGTTTCTTCAATCCTAGAAGCTCCTTCCACCACTAACATTGTCATGCGGTATTGCCTCGGGTCGGGGTGCTGACGTCGCTACAGTGTCTGTGATGTAATGGAGAGGATGCTGTTTGGTTGCATGCACTGCCAGCGCATGTTAAGCTGCGTTGTGCGTGGTGAGTTTTTATTGGTGCAGCTTTTCTCCCAAGTCTAGCTGTAGTCTGCTAGCTGGTTGATATATGGGGAAGACAGGAACAACTTTCTCACGTGGCTTGTTTTTTGAAATTGTGGTTGCCGGTTATGCAGCAGAGAAGAGTTGGTGGTTTGGTCCCTTTCTCTCCACTAGACCCCTTTTTAATTATATCCATGATTCCCTTTCCTTTAACACCAAACCTCTCTCTTCCTTTTGATAGTTTGAAAACACATGCCAATGTTCCCATCATTTTTCTTTTTTATATATATATTTATTCCACCACTCTCACCACACCCCCACTCTCTTCTTTTATTTAAACATATCAAACCCTCTCTCCACTCATTCCTTTTATTATTTTTATTATGCACCTACTCAGACTCCATGTGCTCTTTGACCCTTTTTTATCAACCCTTCCACCCACATATATAAAACACAAAAAAAAAAAAAAACAAAACAAACAAACAAAACAAAACAAAAGAAGAAGACGGACTGCACACCAAACTCATTTTATTCATGTCGGGGCTCACCCCGATCACCATTTTACACCACCAAAAAAAAAAAAAAAAAAAAACAACACAACCACACCCACAGTGGGATTTTTCTTTTCCCTTCTCTACTCTACTGCAGGTCTCTTCTTCTTACTTTTATCTTGGGTGTCCCATGCCAATCCGGCCTCCGTGTTTTCCACGCCACCGAGCACGTTCACTCCCCCATACTCCTCCACTGCAGCATATGGCGGACCTCCAAATCGGAACATCACGGTGGCCTTCCGCTTCAGCTCCTTATTTTCCGTCTTTAGCACACTTATCTCTGCTCGCGCATCCTTATACATGCGTTGGAGCAGAGCCAGCTGGGAGTTTAACTGTTGCACCTCATTTGTCCTGCTCTGCAGCCGGTGCGACAGGTTTGTGACCGCAGTCATGGTTTCCACACATGACTTCAGAGTATACTGATTGGCCTCAATATCAGTTTGCACCGCCATTTTTTGCTCCACCGACTGCATCGGAAAGTTCAACGGAGCAAAACCAGAGGTGTTTGGTTGAGGTTCACTGGCCACCGCACCAGTTATTTCTCTTGTGGACTCGTTCAATTCTGGAAAGAGCGTAAGCAGACCACGGGAAGAGGAGGCCATGTTCTGGGTAGCTGGACGGGAAGAAGAGGCCATGTTGCTGAGTGTTTCAGAGACGGGTTGGTTACAGAGTATTACCGAGTTTCTCTCTCAGCAAAGGAAGAGTTTTTTTCAGAGGATTTTCAGAAGTTTTTTGTCTGCCTCAGCCTCAGCATCAACCTTGGTTAAATAGCCGAGGCAGCCACGCTTATCGCGCGCCACTTGACGCCAGACGACAAACGGGCGCGCCAGCCAAGGCACTCACGTGCCTCGCCATCATGTCCGGCACACCTTTTTATGACTTGGGCTCGCCTTTTGATGGCACGCCTTTTTATGGATTGGGCACGCCTTTTGATGGCACGCTTTTTGATAGATTGGGCATACCTTTTGAGGGTGCGACTTTTTAAGGGTCCGACAAGACTCTGTAAACTGTCCCGACATTAATTCCGGTTAGTTTCTACAAGGGTCCGACAAGACTCTGTAAACTGTCTCGACATTGATTCCGGTTAGTTTCTACAAGGGTCCAGCAAGACACTGTAAACTGTCACAACAACTGTCACAACATTGTCTGCTACAACGGTCCGACATGACCCCATAAACTGTCTTCTACATCGGTCTGACACCGCCATCCAGTGTCCTCTACACCGTTATGACATCACCATACAGTGTCCTCTACAACGTTATGACACCACTATACAGTGTCCTCTACAACGTTATGACACCACCATTCAGTGTCTTCACCAACGGTCTGACACGACCATACAGTGTCTCCTATCCTCTTTTATTTTTATGTATTTTCTTGTTTTGTTACTCTCTCCAAACTCAAGTTGGTTAGTTCCTATCCCCCTTGAGTTTGCGGGGGGCTGTTAAAAATCCACCTACTACACACCTACCACTACCACCTACTACACACTCACCTACTCCACCTACTCCTCACCTACTCCTCACCTACTACACACTCACCCTCTTCTATATATAGGAATCATGAATCATTGTAATTGATATCAATAAACACAACATCAATCAATCAATAATACATAAATTCTTACAGAAAGCAAAGGAGGGGAGGAGGATAATGAAGCGATCACCAATATGATACGATTGAACTGAAATGTGAACTGTAACTTTTCAAGTGTGAGTTAGAAGCTTACAAGTTTCCACCGGAGAAGCTTCTGAACAAGTTACTGATTTGATAAAAATAAAAAATAAAAATTAAGGGAAAGGAAAGGAAGAAAACAAAAGAACAAGTGAAAAAATAAAAAATAAATGCTTGCAAATTCAATGAAGCCCCACGGTAGAGAGCGAAATCTTACAGGGTTTCTTTACAAGGCACATCTTGCACAAAAAAGTTGTTGTACGAAAGATCTGTTAGGCTGCATAAAATAATTTCATTTGAATAATTCATGATAACTCCACAAAATAATAAAAAAAAATACAAAGGATTCATAGATCCCACACTCATTGTATATTGAGATATAACCCACAAGGAACAAAATTTCTATTTGTTTCCATCGAAACAGCTGAAACATTTCCATTTACAAAAAGACCGAAACAAAACATTAGTGGAATAATGGAACTCTTGTGTTTGCATCAACACGAAAGCAAAACACACTAAATCACAGTACAATATACCAAAACAGTGAGTTTTGTTGTCATAAATTTAGAATTTTTCATAATTTTTTTTATAATTCTATTAGAATAAATATAAAAGGTTATATTTTACTGTATTAATAAATATTATTGTTAGCGATATAGTAATACTAATATTACTACAATCTAAGTACATTTTTAGACCTTATTTTGTTGGGATGTTACACACTTTTAGAATTATATACACTTGTGTTTGATAAAATTAAGTTACTTTTATTTTTATTTTTTTGAATTTACACTTGTTCATTTATGTGAATGACCATGTACATATCACTATGTTTACTGGGCTTTTATATATTTAAATAGATTTCAATTTATGTGTCCAAGCATTTCTATGTATTTTCAAACTTTTTTTTGTCTCTTTTGAAACCTATGTTACCTAGAACGTGGATTGTTCTAGTACATGGAATGCGAACCCGAACGCGAACGCGAACGCGAACGGGAACGGGAACGGGAACGAGATCGGGAACGGGGTACACCACATGTTCCGAAATGAAGTATTATATATATTACATTTCAGAATTTAAGATACTTTTAGAGTAATTTTCTTTTAACTATTAGGTATTCAATAAATTTTTTTTCTTCATGTAGCAAATCATTTCTACGAAAATTATGACCTATTTTTTATTTTTTGTCATGTCAAAACTTAACTTACCTTAGATTTTAGTTCATACATTTGATTTTTTTTCTCTTAAGGTAACATTTCATGAAATATATTGGAAAAAAAAAATTGGAATCACTTCGAATCACTAAATTTACCGTTTTTGGAACTTATGTACCAATAAGTAATTTGCTAGTGTATTATCATTTTTTGGTAACATAGTTTGAAACGTTGTTGAAAGGTTCCAACAACATTTCTGAAACATTCCAGCTCTATAGATTTTTTGAATATTTCCCAACCGCAGCTGATATATGGTACCAAAGAGCCTCAAGGGAATCAAGTCAATAGTTTCACCAACAGTGAATGACATGAATAAAATCTGCAACGACCTCCAAAGATGTCATGAGATGATGTACTTTTAAAAGAGGAATTCATGTGTATGTCTACTCAGGCATATGCATGTATTTAACTATTATCTAATTATTAAGAAGAAAATTATTAGCAGCTTAATAAAATATTAAGATAGAATTGAAGGTGAATAACATACTATCTATTATCTCTGTTCTTGATCCAGTCTGGAATACTCCCATTAAGCAAATTCCTTGTCAGATACCTAACCAATAAGCAATGTCATCTCACCATAGTTATGCAGTTACTTAGATTGCTACTTTTTGACAAATTTAATGCATAATTAAAATGTAAAAGACACATGAGAAAAAGAAGAATATGTAACTCCACTCAGCATCTGGTTTTCTCAAGAGTGGAAGTATAGAGTTAAGGAGTGATGTGTCATATACATATAAGTGGAACAATGGAAGGATGGGGTGAAGACCTCCATGCTCTTGGAACGTGAAGCCGTGAACTTGAGAGGTACTCACCATTTAATATTGCTTCAATCTGCAAAATTCACTACAACAATTTACACTTTTGGCGACCAAATTTGACAACTAAAAGGAATTTAGTAGCCAAAAGTTGTACAATAGGTGACTAAACATTACATTGGTCGGCATTTGTTGCAGGGTTTAGCTACTCAATTTTTGTAGTAGTTGTATATTAATTATTGGTGACTAAACAAAAATTTAGTTGTTAAATATGCCGTACAATAGGTGACTAAACATTACATTGGTCGGCATTTGTTGCAGGGTTTAGCTACTAAATTTTTGTAGTAGTTGTATATTAATTATTGGTGACTAAACAAAAATTTAGTTGTTAAATATGCCACAATAGGCAACTAAAAAAATATTGGTCGCTGTTAGTTTAGATTTTAGGTTACTAAAGTTTGTTTTAATTGTGGTATACTAATTTTTGCCGACTAAAACAAATTTAGTAGCCAAATAACTAGCATAATTTTACTTTAAATCTTTTGCGACTACCTAATTTGGTCGGTAAATATGCATTTTCGGTGACCCAAAAAAATTTCGTCATGGTGTACTAATTTTTGCCGACTAAATAAATTTAGTAGCCAAATAACTAGCATAATTTTACTTTAAATCTTTGGAGACTACCAAATTTAGTAGGCAAATATGCATCTTCAATGACTAAAAAATATTTATTCATTATATATTTATTTTTGTTGACTAAAGAAATTTAGTTGCCAAAAAACTAACATAAATATTGCTTTTAATATTTGGCAGCCAAAAAATTAGTCACTAAATATATATTTTCAACGACTAAAAATATTTAATTGGCAAAGGTGTCAAATTTTTTGGTGTATTTTCAAATTTTCCGCCCAATTCACTAATTATGTTTTATTTTGTTATTATTTTTTATTTCTCTATATCAGTGTCTACATTCACCCAAACAAAAGCCTTCAGTCACTTGCTCTCCCTCTTCTCACAGACTCACCATCCCTGCTAATAGTCACTGTCGAACTTCCACCGCCGCTGACCATTGTGGCTCTTGCCACCGTCGCTCACCATCGGAGCTCCCCCCTTATCCACATTCAGGTTTTTCTTTCTCTCTTTCTCTCTTTCCCTTCCCTTTCCGTCGCGGATCTAGGGTTTTATTTTATTTTTGATGTTGTAGGATTTTTATAAAATCATTTTAGGGTTTTACTCTTTTTCTACATTTGAAGCATATATGAGCTCCAAGTTGTGTTTAAGTCCACACTTTTGTTGCTCTATTTAAGCAACAAAAGAGAAGGGAAAAAGTGGTTAATTCGATCATTGTGTACGTTTGATGAGAGAGAAGAGCAATGGGAACTATAACTCACGAAGCATTCGATCAGTTCAAAGCATTGATGGACCAAGGTCTTCAGTTGAACATTGAGAGCTGGGTTAATGAGTTCACAAGAGAGTAGTGAAGAATCTCTGCACACCCTTGAGGAGTAAGAGAGATAATTCATAGCAGTACCCACTTAAAAACTCTTAAGTCTTTAACTACGGAAATCAACATTTGAGAGGTGCTTTGCAATATTCATTCCAAGCCACCTCAGTATCATTTGTAACAGAGTACAGGTGTCTTAGTGAGCTTCATAGACAACTAGAGTTAAAACAGAAAACATGTTTCATATAGATTTCCTTTGTGAAGTGTACCACTGATTTTTCATTGCTCCGATGAGCAGTTGTGATGGAGCTCATTCTAGGAAGATTCAATAAAAGACAAGCCCTTATTTAAGAGAAGGTTGATGAAGGGGCTAAATATGAAATGGGTCGAATCCAAACCTTGGGCCGGCCCAATCTACCGAAGCCCTAATCCAAGTGGTCAAGTGAACATGCAGATAAGCCAATCAAGCCCAATTCCATTATCAACAATCCGCCCAAGTCCTCAAGCACTTGGGCCCAACCCGCAGTGGAAATGTCAATCCAGCCACAATGCTGGGCTGAGCCGAGCTGCAGGACCTGATCCTTGGACCGAACCGAAGTGGGCCAAGCCCATACAAAGATATTCTACTGAGCCAGCCCACCTCTACAAGCAATCTCGCAGAGGGCCGAGTCGAGGCACAACGGTACCGAGCCGAGGGAACCTCTCAGAGAAACGTGGAAGCTGTGAGTGCATACATGTGCAAACTGCCACCTCAGCTGGTTCCCTTCACCTAGAATTACAGAAATGGTTAATCAAAGGAATGTGGTTTGTTATCAGCATGACTACAATGAGTATATACACCCCTTGTCAACTACCAGATGGTCCCCTACCTTGAGCAATGCTAAAGGGAACCTGGCAGCACCAAAGCTCCATGAAAACATCTTGGGCAACAACTAAAGAGTTCTATATAAACTACACTCACTTCACATTGAAGGTAACTAAGTTGAGCTAACCATACTCACTTAAACACAACTCTCTACACTTAAAGAGCACCTTCCATCTTCTCCGATCACTTACTCCCACACCGGAGGGGTTATCTGGCTAACTCCGGCCGGGCAGCTCTAACGGTGCTCATTGTTGCAGGGTCTCAGTTCCTAGATAGTCCAATCAGGTGCGGAGCTTCGATCCATAATCATCTAGTGCAGTATTCGGTACGCACAATTGGTGCGGTGAGCGTGGAAGCTTCATCTCCGAATTTTGCACTTGATCCTGGCGATGGGAATTGAAGATATTCCACCCTCGGCATTGACTCCACAAACGGAGAAGACAAAGGATAAAGGCTTGGCACTCCCAACAGTTCTAGAGGAACAGACCGGAAACAACAACTGGACTCCCGAATCAGTTGAGCATCGACAGCCCTTTGCTAGAGGTTCTTCCCACCATTTTCTATTAGAGAAGGATTATAGAGATCAAATCATCGATTACATGGGAATGGAGATATAGGAACTGAAAGCACAACTTAAAAGGGTGATGGGCAACCCGATGGAGAAGAGGACCAACGCAGAGCCCTCTCGTCTGCACCAGAGGAGCCCATCCCATGAACCACCAGTGAAGAAGGCCCCTAGAAATGAATCTGGGCAGCAAAGTCAGCCAATCCCAGTGTAAAGTGAAGCAGCGAACAGCCATAACCGTGGTTCACGCCGGAGAAGGGCCAAGAGGCAAAAATCAGCCAGCCAGCAGACAGAGTATCCTCCTCAGGATCTCCGTACTTGGTTGATCGGCAACAGAAAAAATGAGCAACAGCGAGATCATCAGGCTCAACGCCTTGATCGTACTATCCATTATAGAGAGCACCGAGCATTGGATCGACTTGTCTCCTCTCCTTTCTCCCCAGAAATCGAAGCTATGAGACCCCCCAAGAAATTCACTCCACCAAAGTTCACGTCATACGATGGGAAATCAGACCCACTAACACATATCAGCCATTATCGGCAGATGATGTCCTTATGGAGCCGAGACGAGGCACTGATGTGCAAAGTCTTTCCATCCAGCTTGAGAGAATCCGAACTTCAATGGTTCGATCGTCTCCCCGCCGAATCGATTTACGATTGGAAGCAGCTCTCTGAAGAGTTCTTGGCCAAATTCGCCTCCAACACTAAGATCCCAAAAGAGCCAAACACCTTGTTCAGTCTCCGAAAGGAACAGGAGGAAACGCTGTGTAATTATGCTAGAAGGTATTGGGAAGAATATAACGATCTGGAGGAAAACGTTTGCTGTGAACAGATGGCTGTAATATCTTTTAAACACGGTCTGGGTTCAGAAAGCAAGCTGAGACAATCACTTACCAAGCGCCCAGCCACAGCACTGAAGGATTTGCGTGCCAGGATTGAACAGTACGCTCGCCTTGAAGACAATCAAATCCCCATCGAGGTAGCATCAACTGAACAAACAGCTCGGAACAAAAGAAGAGCAGACTGAGGGGAACATCGAGGACTAGCAGTGAATGAAGTAAACAAGTCTAAATCCCATGAAGCAATTGTAACTGTATTCAAGGAACCAATCTATCGTATTATGGAAAAAATCAAGAGAGAGCCATTCTTTACTTCGCCACCAAAAATGCTAGGAGATCCAGCTCGACGCAACCAAAAGCTCAGATGCACCTATCACCAAGACCGGAGGCGTATGACCCAGAATTGCAGAGCATTGAAGTAACACTTGAAAGATTTGGTAGCTGCTAGGCACCTCCAAGACTACATTGATCAGGAACAAGGGAACGCCCTACCAGAACCAAACATGCATCCACCCTGGTTGATAATAAATGTAATTCATGGTGCAACCAATCACGAGCACGAAGAGGCACTTCAAGAAGAAATTGCAAAAGCTATACAGATTCAGCAAGTCATGTCGGTAGGGCCGGCGCCGAAAAAGGTACTGACAGTACCTAAGCCTCCCTTATGCACTGTTTCATTTACTAGGAAGGATTTAGAAGTTATTCAACACCCACATACTGATGCATTGATTATAACTGTGGGAATTGAGAAACGATTTGATATGAAGCGATTCTTGGTAGATCAAGGTAGTACAGCAAATATATTGTATTACGACTTATTCAGGAAGCTCGGTCTCTTTAAGTAGCACCTCACCCTAGCGGCAGCTCCGTTGGTCGTTTTAATTTACAGCCTGAATGGCCACTTGGCAAGACAGTGTTGCCAGTTATGGCTGGGACAAAGACCCTTCAGATAGAATTCTTGGTTATTAACACAACATTTCCTTACAATGCCATACTCGGTCGTCCTTGGATTCATCAAATGGAAGCAGTCCCCTCAACTTACCACCAGCTCATCCGCTTCTCGACGGAACACGGAGTAGAGCAGATCTCAGGGGACCAAGTTGCATCAAAACATTGTTTCATGATAGCCATGAAGGCTAAACAGCTCTGCAATCAGGTTCAAACAATTGAAATAGCCGAACAACCGGTCTTGGAGGATGTCGGAGGAACCCCATCAGAGAAGATAGTAGAGGATTGGTACCTTGCTAGGCGCTGATGAGAAACTTCAGTTGCTAGATTTGCTGAGGGAAAATATGGAAGTATTCACATGGTCAGCATATGATACTCCAGGGTTGAATCCAGATTTTGCTTGCAATGAACTCAACGTCAACCCTTTCGTTCAGCCCATCGTGCAAAAAAGCCGAAGATCCTCAGTTAAGCACACCAAAGCAGTAATTGCGGAGGTAGACAAGTTCCTAGCCGCGGGGGCAATCTGAGAAATTCAGTACCCACAATGGCTGTCCAACACAGTTGTAATAAAAAAGAAGAACGGAAAATGGAGAGTCTGCGGGGACTTTACCTGCCTTAACAGAGCTTGTCCCAAGAATAGCTTTCTTTTGCCCCGCATAGACCAATTGGTAGACTTGATAGCAGGGCATGAGCGTATAAGCTTTCTGGACGCTTATAGCAGCTATCATCAGATACCACTGTTCGGCCCAGATCAAGAGAAGACAACATTTATTACTCCAAGAGGCACTTACTACTATAAAGTAATGCCATTCAGCCTCAAGAATGCTGGAGCAACCTACCAACGAATGGTCACTCGAATGTTTAAAGAGCAGCTCGGCAGGACTATGGAAGCTTACATAGATGACATGATAGTGAAAAGCAAGTTTGCTACAAACCACCTCATAGACCTGAGAAAAGTTTTCAATATCCTGAAAAACCATCAACTTCACCTCAATGCCTCGAAATGTGCTTTTGGGGTAGGAACAAGGAAGTTCTTAGGGTACATGATGACTCAGAGAGGAATCGAGGCAAATCCGAATCAAATCAAAGCAATACAAGAGCTCGAAATTCCAACAAAGGCTAAGGAACTACAGAAGCTGGCCGGAATGGAAGTTGCCCTGAATCGGTTCATTAGCAAGTCTTCAGATCAAATGAAGCCTTTCTTTCAGCTGCTAAGGAAAAAGGCTACATTTGAATGGGGTACTGAATGTACTGAAGCACTGCAAGGCCTCAAGAAGTATCTCAGTACGCCACCTCTCCTATCTAACCCAAAACAAGGGAAAGAACTGTACCTGTATCTGGCAGTTTCAGATCATGCCATAAGCGCAGTACTGATTCGCGAAGTTGAAAAGGAACAAAGGCAAGTGTGCTACGTTAGTAAGACCCTCGTAGATGCAGAGACACGGTACCTACCCTTGTAGAAGTTGGCTTACGCACTACTTAGCTACAACATACTTTCAGGGTCACACCATCAATTTCCTCACTGAATTCCCCCTTAGATCTGTCTTCAGCCGAACCGATTTCTCAGACCGAACAGCAAAATGGGCGGTTGAGCTTAGTGAGTTTGACATTCGGTATCAGCCCAAGATAGTAATCAAGGCCCGGGTCTTGGCGGATTTTGTCGCCGAATTCGCTCCCACCCAAAGCACTGAACATCAAAACTCCAGCTTGGTACAGGTGCTACACACCACCAAACTAGGAAAGCAATGTGCTTCAAAAGCACGAAAACTCTTCATTGGTAACATCCGGCAGCTCTACGTTGACGAATCATCTAATAACCAAGGCTCGGGGGCAGGGGTAGTACTTATATCCCCAGAAGGATTTATCTGGAAGCATGCTCTCATGCTTGGTTGGAAGGCCTCTAACAATGAAGCAGAATATGAAGGACTGTTAGCTGGTTTGCACAATGCCGAACACTTCAGTGCAGAACAACTCCTGGTTTTTAGCGATTTTGAGTTGGTTGTCAACCAACTCACTGGGGTCTATGAAACACGAGACGAAAGAATGGCCATGTATGCAGACAGGGCAAGGGATTTACTTAAAAAATTTCAATCCATACGAGTGGAACGAATCAATCGGGACAGAAATAGTCACGCTGATGCTCTAGCCTGCCTCGGCTCATCAGTAGATGCCAAAGATGCTAGAAAAGTTTGGGTTGAGTTTGTGCCAGAACCAAGCATTACATCTCCAATCCTCTGCAATAACCTAAAACCAAGCTGGATGGATCCAATACTTGTTTTTCTGAAATCTGGCACTCTCCCCGAAGACAAGAAGGAAGCCAACAAAGTTCAACACAGATCAGCTCGGTTTTGGATCTCACCATCTGGGAAGCTATACCGACGCTCTCATCTCGGTCCTTATCTATTATGTGTGCATCCAAATCTAGTTGAAGATGTTTTTTACGAAATTCATGACGGGATTTGTGGATGCCACGTTGGCAGAAGGTCATTGGCGCACCGAGCCCTCACTCATGGGTACTGGTGGCCGCGGATGTAGCAAGATGCACGGCAGTACGTTCAGAAGTGTGACAAGTGTCAGAGGTTTACTCCACTGATTCATCAGCCAGCCAAAACTCTTACTCCACTTACTAGCCCTTGGCCTTTTGCCCAGTGGGGTCTGGATATCACTAGACCTTTGGTGCGGGGCACTGGGAATAGACGATTCTTCATCGCTGCAACCGACTATTTTACCAAGTAGGTTAAAGTTGAAGCACTAGCAAGCATCAAAGAAGCAGACACAAAGCGATTTGTCATAAGGAATGTCGTGGTCCATTTCGGCATTCCGCGGGTACTAATTGCAGATAATGGAACACAATTTGACGGAAAAATCTTCAGGAAATTTTGTGCCGGCCTCAGGATCGAGTATCGGAACTCATCCCCGGGCTACCCATAAAGTAATAGGCAGGCAGAAGCATCAAACAAAACCATCATCAACGAAGTAAAGAAGCGGCTCGAAAGTGCAAAAGGGAAGTGGGTTGAAGAATTACCCCACGTGTTATGGGCCTACCGAACCACGGCACAACACTCGACGAGGGAAACACCCTACTCCCTAACTTATGGAATGGAGGCTATTATTCCATTTGAGGTTGGTCTCCCAACCCTCCGATCAGAACTGTTTGAAGATGCAAGTAATGAGGAGGCTATTGCACAAGCACTTGATATGGCAGAAGGCCGAAGAGAAGCATCACTAATCAAACTTATAGCCTATCAGCAGCAACTCATCAAGAGTTTCAACCAAAAAGTTTTCCTAAGGCAATTCACACCTGGGAAATTGGTTTTGAGAAAAGTTATGGATCATAAAAGGGTGCCTGGTGAAGAAAAATTAGGACCTAACTGGGAAGGTCTATACAAGGTTAAAGTCACTGTTGGAAATGGAGCATACTACTTAGTGCTGTTTTGGCAACAACAACAAAAGCTGCGTTTTGGCAACAGCTCAAAAACGCCAAACCATCCCACTACATTTTCAATCCCATTTGGGAAGACCCAAAAAAGTAACACCCAAATTTACCAAACTACCCTCTGAAACATTTTAATTAATTAATTCAAAAATCAAAAAGTAAAGATATTTTGGTCATTTTGGAGTGATGTGACACTTTTAAAAAATATTAAACCAAAAATCAAAAAAGTCATCTTTTTACCAACTTCCCAAATCACTTCCAAAAAAGCCAAAAAGCTTGGTAAAAAGCCAAAAACCAGCTTTTTACCAACTTTCCAAAACACCCCTTAGAGGATATCAGGGGCAAGGCCATACCTCAGCCCTAGAATGTAACAAACCTTAAAAGGTACTATCAATAAACTGCACCCCACAATTATCTATCTAGTGTAAAAGCATTTATCTTTTGCTTAATGAAAATACCCCCCCTTTCTTCGAACTTTTGTTTCCAAGCACCTATATAGCTTTGCAGTCAAAACAGATTATTGCTTTACTTGGACTTTATAACCCAAGCCCTAAGGGCATATTTCAAAATAAACAAATTTAGCTTTGGTGTTTACCAAACAGAATTAGTTTTGGTGTTTACCGAACAGACTTAGCTTTGGTGTTTACCAAACGGAATTAGCTTTGGTGTTTACTAAACGGATTTAGCTTTGGTTTTAACAAAACGGAAAAAGTTTCGAAATGACCGAACGGAATTTAGTTTTGGTCTGCACTCAAACATGCAAGTGGAATTGCTTAGTGGAGTTATGTTTGGCCACCAAAATGGATCTTAGCCAAGTGGAACTGCTTGGTGGAAACCGTCCTAACAAATTTTTTGATGCCCAATTCTTTTTCTTGGCAATCACAGAATTTCTTAAGTATCATCACATCAACACCTCAGTACTACTGCATCCAAACAAAGTTGGAATAGACTTGGATAAATCCTTCAAAGATCAAACTTTCAACAGTAGTCTTACTCAACTCCAGGCAGGGGCAAACAATTGT
The DNA here is from genome assembly GCF_055761805.1 of Camellia sinensis. Lineage (NCBI taxonomy): Eukaryota > Viridiplantae > Streptophyta > Magnoliopsida > Ericales > Theaceae > Camellia > Camellia sinensis. The sequence goes on from NC_138969.1 coordinate 33,014,440, forward strand.
TTTCTTGGTACCAACCTGAACCTAAGTATGACATCTTTCCTTTGCATCTTTTTGTCCCATTCAATGGCACTTATGCTATCAAAATCAACATCAACTTAAGCAGCTCTCCTAGAAAGCAAGTTCTTCAGTACCAATCTTACTTAGCTCCAAGTGGGGGCAAACAATTGTTTTTCTTGAAGTCAACCTAGACCTAAGTAAGTTACTCTCATTCAATTACAAAGATCAATGCAACCATGCAGACCGAGCATCTATTCGGCCCTGTGGACCCAACAGTGCTCGGCCGAGGACAAACAATATAAACAAAGCAAGTATGAAAGCAAAACATATCAGATTGCTATATCAGAAGGAAAATTCTATCAAAGGCACAGCTGGCATCACAAAACAGCAGCAAGAAGAATGAAAAATTGTCTTGACCAACTTAAGGGGGGCAACTCGCTAGGAAGACCGAGCTCCAGTACAGCAAAAAAGTAAAAAAGGAGAAAAAGAAAAATGAAAAAGGAAAAACTTCAAATCATTCCAAAGTTCACTTCAACTTTCATCAATAGGAGGAATTCCAGGAGTAGCATCCATAATCTTGTCCGGACCATCTTGGGGAGGAAAAGTAGAGGCATCCCCAACTTCCTGGAAAGCAGAAGCCTCCTTAACCACATCTCAAACAACTTCAATTTCCAAGGTTTCACCCTCTTCAACGTTCACTGTTTCATTGGCAGCATCGCTCTCCAGAGTCTTGGTTGCAGAATCAGTTCCTGGGGAAATCTTAGCTGGAGGAGTAGCAGGGGTAGCAGTAGCCTTCAGACTCAAGGACTTTGAGGGAACAGGAATATCTTGAAACAAAGGAGACCCTTCAGGAATTTGAGCAGTGGTCAGAGCACTTGTCCAGCCCTACAGAAAAAGCTTGTCTCGCAATACCAGCACCTCTTCTTTATAAGCGACTCCAGCTCCGTCCCAACGTTGCTACCAGTGCTTAGCCTCCAAAGCCGAACGTTCAACGGCCATCACCGCAATAACTGCCTCCAGCTCGGCCACTTTCCTTTCAAGTTGTGCCTGGAACCCAATAGCAGCTTCCTTGGACTTCTCAGCCGAAGTGATAACCTTGCTCAGACGAAATACCTCCCTCTCAGCAGTCCTGCGTCCCTCCTTCTCGGCTTCCAAACTTGTTGTCAACCTCTCAGCAGTCATGGCGGCCTCCAATATGGCCTTCTCTAGTTCCCCAGCTAGGGTGATAGACAAATGCATCCTCTGGATACACTGCGGCAAACAAACAAGAATTAAAGAAAAGGAAACGATACAAACCAGTAGAGAACACAAAAAAGAAATGGCGTAGCACTCGCAGCGGTATTCATTTGAAGGGTTCCCTTCAAGATTGGAATGTCCCGAGGTCCGTTATGATCTGTCATATCAACAGGCATTAATAGGGTATTGGTCAAATCAAAAGCAAAGTCTCCAGAAGCAACAACTAAGTCAGAAATAGAAATAGGCCTGCCCTGGTGAAGCATAGGCGGCTCTCATTTCTCAAAAGTCTCTTCCTCAATAGGATCTTCAAAGGTCTCTCCAACTATAGCCTTGCCGGTCTCCCACCTCCTCCTCTTCTTTGCCCTTTTAGCAATGGAAGCAGCAGGTTCGGTAGCAGCGGCAGAAGCGCCAGAGGCCCCTATCTCCAGTTTTACATCCATAAGGCTTTTTGGCTTAGCCTTGGCTAGAGGAGCCTGCAGAGCAGAGGAAGAGCCAAAAGCTTCCGCCTCTAAGTCTACCAACACCTTTCTCTTCGACATCGACCCTCCCTCTGTGAATCTGGGGGCAGGAGAAGGGGTCCTCTCAACAGATAAACTCCGACCACGACGACGGTTTGTAACTAAGGGGGCAGGAGGTGTGTTAGTTTCAATATCGGAATCGAGAAGGGATGCAGCAAGCCTTACTTTTTTCAGGATTGTGGAACGATAAGTCGCTTGATATTCCAACAGTTCGGGGGCAGACCTATTCTTGTGTCTCAAAACAGTTTTGATCGCCTCAACGTTCTCTTGGTTCGACCTACGTTGGAAACGAGAAGCCTCTGCAAAGATGAAGAACAAAATTAGCACAATATTCAAGTAAAACAGAAGTACAAAGACACTAGGACACTAGGACACAAGACTCAGACCTGGGTAGCCATCTTTTTGAGGCATCCGTTCAAATTGGAACTCAGTCCCAGCAGGGAACTCCCAGTTTCCCCCGACTTGCAGGAAATCATCATTATGTTGACAAGATGGCAATCGGCAGAGCGAACTCGAAGGTAGTAGGTACTGTGGTCTTTATTGTGAGAAAGGGTGTAACAACCCAGAATGTCCCATATGTCCAGATTCAAGCCTAATCGTCTATTCAAAGCACACACACCATAGACAACTCGGATCAAATTTATAAACACAAGCATAGGGGTAAATTGGACTTGATGCAGAAAGCGACGAACTAACGGCTCCAGAGGAAACCGAACGCCTCTTTCAACAATAGCAGCAACGGGGAAGGCAACAGTGTGTTTTGTACCCATGCGCTTGGCATCAACCTTCGCCAACGAAAGGGTAACGTCGTTACGGATACCATAATCTTGGCGGAACAAGGCCATGGCCTTAGGGGTATCCACCAATGCATGGAATTTACCTATTATCTAGACCTAACAAAGCAAGAATAAAACACAACTAAACAAGTAACAGAGCTAGTCGCCAGAAACAATGGCGTAAGGGCCAAGAAGGGCGACCAAGACAGAAAAAAGAAAGAAAAGGGAAGCTTCAGAAGAACTTACAGAGGTTCGACGAGGAGATAGCTACAAGCAAAGGTTATTGAGACTAGAACAAGAACGGCAGCAACAATGGCAATAAGTGCCTAGGCAGAGCTCCGTCGTCACCAAGGCAGAAGAGCGACTGAGTTCTGGTTTTCATTTTGAAGTTTTGGTGGTAGACGGAGGGGTTTGATAGACAAAGGGGTTTGAATTGACACCCCTAGGGCATTCATTACACACAACCGGCGCGAAGAAACAGAATCACGCCTTTCTATACAGGGTCGGCGGATTATCTCTACGCGCCAATACAGTGCCGCCACGCATCACCTTGAAAGGACTCGTGCAGGGCGCGTGTGTCAGGATTGAACTGTCACCAAGGCCGAACTGGAGCAGATCCGAAGCGACGCAATGCTTGGAGTACAGAGCAGTAGCTCCCCCCAAGGGGAACCTCAGCGCAAGCTAGGGGGCAAATGAAGGGGCTGCATATGAAATGGGCTGGATCCAAGCCTTGGGCTGGCCCAATCTACCGAAACCCAAATCCAAGTGGTCAAGTGAACATGCGGATAAGCCAATCAAGCCCAATTCCATTATCAACAATCTGCCCAAGTCCTCAAGCACTTGGGCCCAACCCGCAATGGAAATGTCAGTCTAGCCACGAAGCTGGGCTGAGCCGAGCTGCAGGACCTGATCCTTGGACCGAACCGAAGTGGGCCAAGCTCATATAAAGATATTCTACTAGGCCAACCCACCTCTACAAGCAATCTCCTAGAGGGCCGAACCGAGGCACAACGGTACCGAACCGAGGGAACCTCTCAGAGAAACGTGAAAGCTGTGAGTGCATGCATGTGCAAGTTGACACCTTAGCTGGTCCCCTTCAGCTAGAATTACGGAAATGGTTAATCAAGGGAATGTGGTTTGTTATCAGCAAGACTACAATGAGTATGTATATACACCCCTTGTCAACTACCAGATGGTCCCCTACCTTGAACAATGCCAAAGGAAACCTGGCAGCACCAAAGCTCCATGAAACCATCTTTGGCAACAAGCAAGGAGTTTTATATAAACTACACTCACTTCACATTGAAGGTTACTAAGTTGAACTGAACTATACTCACTTAAACACAACTCTCTACACTTAGAGAGCACCTTCCATCTTCTCCGATCACTTACTTCCACACCTGAGGGGTTATCTGGCCAACTCCAGCCGGGCAGCTCTAACGGTGCTCATTGTTGCAGGGTCTCAGTTCCTAGATAGTCCAATCAAGTGCGGAGCTCCGATCCACAATTATCTAGTGCGATATTCAGTACGCACAATTGACTTGAAGACAAAGTTGCTTGTGGGGTGGGCATCGGGATTCCTTGTGGTTGAGTACAAGCAAATTTCTGTGGTATATAAGAGGTCAAGGTGAAAATGCTACCGAGGTACTGGTTGTTAAACTTTCATTGTATCAATCTTGTTGGATATTGGATTATCTTGATTGGGAAAGGTGAAGGCCCCAATGCTAGTTTGTGAAGAATGAAGTTTAGTGGAGAAGTTGGCTTCGTGGTTTTGCAGAATTTGATTTAAAGTGAAGATTTTTGTGAATTGTCTCAAATTCCAATTTGGCTGTATTTCCTTTTATGAATCATTCTTGTGTGTCGAGAACTCAATGTTCCTTGTGCAACTAGGAGTTTGGTTTAAGACTACAAAAGGGTCTAGTGTTAGGAAATTCAGTGCACGTGGGGTTAATTTTCTACATGTTCTTTGGTTTTTGTAGGTACCATCTCAAATCTGGAGAGTTTTGGCATGTGGGACTCTTACTCTCGTTGTCTTTCAAATTGGGTATAGTTTTTGAGGAAAACAATGTACACTATATAGTGGATGTTCTTAATCGTCTTCACCCATGGACATAGCCTTATTGTTGGATGCACTACAAGTGTTTGTGTTCATGTTTATTCTTGAAATTCTATTTTCTTGTGTCTTCCATTTATTACTACAAGCAGGTATCAATGCTTCAACTGGCACAATACCTACAAGTGAATTCCAATCACATTCTTATCAGCACAATTATAGAAGAGGGATTCTTTGTCAACATTGAAAGAAAAATCATACAAATGAATGAGGAAGGACTTCCATGCTTAAGAAATTAGGACATCTTGTCATCCTAAATGTAATTGCTTACATGTACTGTAATCGTGTGGCTCCATCAAAGTTAGAGATATTTCCTTCCAACCTGTTGAAGCTTAGGTCCCTACCACAAAATAACAACACAATTTTCATAAAGCAAAGAACTATAAGAGATTGATCATAAGAAGAATTACATGAAGTAAAGCACAAGAGGGTAAAGTGCATTTTGAGTCATAAAAAAAATGAGGAAAATGTCTGATTTACACGATGATGTTAAGCCATTAACGGTACAAGCAATACATTTTAATCCACAAACCATAGTGGGTAATGTGTTTATTTCCAAATGTTAGAGGGGTAAACTGCACTTGAAGTAAACCATAGGGAGATAAAGTGGCATTTAACCTTCCATATATTCATTTTTATTTTTACAAATTTTAAGCCTCTGTTACTCGAGTACTTCTCTATAGATTTGTAATTTCGTGTAAATTCCTTAGTTTCATCCATTAAAATAATATCATTTGTGAACAACATATACCATGGGATATCATCAAATGTATTTAATTAATTCATCCATGAATAAGGCAAACACGTAAAGACTCAAAGCTATCCCTTCATGCAGTCCTCAAATGATGGAAAATTCACTAGTTTCTCTTGTAGGTGATCTAATTGTAGTAACAACTTTATCATGCATGCTTTTATCATATCAACATACATTTTGGTTACCTTGTTCTCCAACGCCCACCATCATATTATATCTCAAGGTACCCTATCGTAACTTTTCTAAATTCATAAAAACATATGTATGTAACAAGTCCGCGGGGGACCTCGCTACAGCTCGGACTCGACTTTGTAGTCACGGTTCTAAGTCTGAACCAAAGAGTCCAAATCCGGCAAATCGTTTTGAGAAACTGATTTTTGAAAAAGTAGTGCCAAACATGGACTGCTTTGCCAGATACAGAGTCGCCACCTAAATATTTTATTTTGGGAAATTTAGGAAACCCTGACTCGGTGCCAAAAGGCCACGTGTCCGTCATCACCAAAGTTGCCTCGGCTCGGGAACTTGGGTACGATTGGGGAAGGTCACTTCGTGAGCACCCCCGCTCACCCGGTCAAAGACCGGCCTCTACTAACCATGATATCAATTTTTGAAAACATTGTGAGTTCTTATCCCGGTTATTAGCCTAGGTTACTATGTGATGCTCACAGCATACAAATATAGACCGGGTCGCCTGAATTGGAACGAAACATTTCATGCTTGTTTTTTAAAATAGTTTGCTACCCGCAGGTAGGCTTTAAAACATTTGATGATTTATTCCAATTCAGATAACCCAACCTTCACCCACAGGCATTCAGGCAGGTATATCAGATAAGCACATAGCCTCATGGTAAGCATGCTATCATGGCATTCACTCACACGCATGCAAGGATGCTAAAGCATAAAACTCACCGAGTACTCCAAGCCAAAATAGAAATTCATTAGAAATTATGTATGATCCTAACTATACAGAAATGCCTAATGCAACACATGCAAAATGCAATTATAGCAGGCTCGGCTATTCTAAGATGGCATATGAAATGTTACAACTATCATGTATTCAACTTTGAAATTGAAAGTACAATGCAGTTAGTATGATGCGCCGAGCCCGGTGCATATAATACAGATGAATGAATGCAAACATGCTGTCATACTGTATACTAATTTAAATATGCCCTAATCTAACCATCATAAGCGGATAAATAAAAGGGAGAAAGACGTGGGGTTGGAAGACATACATCACACTCACGCACACTTATTACAGTTGTGCCCTCACTCGGAGGGTCCGAATAAATAATACAGTCCCAATATTACAGTTCCGAATAAAAGAATATTACATTCCAAAATATTACAGAATCCTAATTAATTAATGAATTAACTAAGAAAGCAGATAAAACTGGCGTGCAAGCCAGGGGCTGCCTTGCTTCTGATGGATGATGCATGTCCGGGTTGTCTTTGCGCGGAAATCCACCGGAATGCCCCAATTAGCCTCTGTTTACATCTGTTCTTGAAATGCGTGCCAAGCCCCAAAAAGTCGCTGATTCCTGATTTTGCTGCAACAGAGAGCAGGAAAGGGGCATAGCAATGTATTTGCACAGATATATGCATGTCTCGAACCTCGTGCCACCAATCACGCATACCGAGGCATGATGGCCGAGGAGTCGAAATGCACAACTCAATATAGGATGAATGCACATGAAACCACAGCTAAAACCTAACTCCATCATGGATAATCCGGAGTGTCGGCGACTGGGGGAATTGAGACACATTCCGTCACTCGGAGTACCAAATGTACCTCGTTTCCCGTGCCCGGGCTAATTCCTATCCCAAACACGATGCAATATGCATGATATGCGTGAAATGCGATTAAGATACAATCCTAACATATACAATGCTATGAAAATGAGATGTCTCGAAATACGTGCACACGGGCACGCAAACCGAGGCAATGGCAAAATGTGTCTCGAAATACGTGCACGCGGGCACGCAAACCGAGGCGATGATATGTTATGAAAATGAGATGCCTCGAAGTGCGTGCACACGGACACGCAAACCGAGGCGATGATATGTGTCTCGAAATACGTACACGCGGGCACGCAAACCGAGGCGATGATATGTGTCTCGAAATGCGTGCACGCGGGCACGCAAACGGAGGCGATGATATGTGTCTCGAAATGCGTGCACGCGGGCACGCAAACCGAGGTGATGATATGTGTCTCGAAATACGTGCACGCGGGCACGCAAACCGAGGCAATGATATGTGTCTCGAAATACGTGCACGCGGGCACGCAAACCGAGGCGATGATATGTGTCTCAAAATGCGTGTACGCGGGCACGCAAACCGAGGCGATGATATGTGTCTCGGAATACGTGCACGCGGGCACGCAAACCGAGGCGATGATAAATGTCATGAAATGGCAAGAAAATGATAAATGGGCTTATACCAACATGAGTGAGCCTCAGCCACACTCACATAGGATGCCGGCGGATAAAAATGAAGTGTCTCGAAATGCGTGCACACGGGCACGCAAACCGAGGCAATGCCAAATGCGATGAAATGGCATGGAAATGATAAATGGGCTTATACCAACATGAGTGAGCCTCAGCCACACTCACATAGGATGCCGGCGGATAAAAATGAAGTGCCTTGAAATGCGTGCACACGGGCACGCAAACCGAGGCGATAGCGGAATGTGATGAAATGACATGGAAATGATAAATGGGCTTATACCAACATGAGTGAGCCTCAGCCACACTCACATAGGATGCCGGCAGATAAAAATGGAGTGCCTCGAAATGCGTGCACACGGGCACGCAAACCGAGGCGATGGCGGAATGTGATGAAATGACATGGAAATGATAAATGGGCTTATACCAACATGAGTGAGCCTCAGCCACACTCACATAGGATGCCGGCGGATAAAAATGAAGTGCCTCGAAATGCGTGCACACGGGCACGCAAACCGAGGCAATGCAAAATGCGATGAAATGGCATGGAAATGATAAATGGGCTTATACCAACATGAGTGAGCCTCAGCCACACTCACATGGGATGCCGGCGGATAAAAATGAAGTGCCTCGAAATGCGTGCACACGGGCACGCAAACCGAGGCGATGGCGGAATGTGATGAAATGACATGGAAATGATAAATGGGCTTATACCAACATGAGTGAGCCTCAGCCACACTCACATAGGATGCCGGCGGATAAAAATGAAGTGCCTCGAAATGCGTGCACACGGGCACGCAAACCGAGGCAATGCAAAATGCGATGAAATGGCATGGAAATGATAAATGGGCTTATACCAACATGAGTGAGCCTCAGCCACACTCATATAGGATGCCGGCGGATAAAAATAAAGTGTCTCGAAATGCGTGCACACGGGCACGCAAACCGAGGCAATGCAAAATGCGATGAAATGGCATGGAAATGATAAATGGGCTTATACCAACATGAGTGAGCCTCAGCCACACTCACATGGGATGCCGGCGGATAAAAATGAAGTGCCTCGAAATGCGTGCACACGGGCACGCAAACCGAGGCGATGACAAAATATGATGCAACATGGCAAAAACGATATGCAAGCATACTAATGGAATTTCAGCATTAAAATATGGGGGAAAACAGTCCCGAAATGAAGCGAAATGACATGAAATGCAAGGAAATGTCCCGAAATGCGACATTAGGCACCCGAAATGGCCTATAGCTATGCTAAACATGCACAATATGGGCATGCAATGCAAAGACAGAAGCTATACAGTCCCAAAAGATGCACTTTCACAGTTATAAACATGGCCAAACAGCAAGCATAGGTATGGCAAAAATAGCATGCAAGAATAGGGGCCAAAAGAGGGGTAATGAAGCAAGTGGCATAAGCAAAACCCAAACTGAAAAATTTCCTTCTACAACACTGAAGATGGACCAAAAATATGAACATTTACAGTATATGGCAGCCTCAAAATCAGTATAAAAATATGCTAAAAATGTGATGCAAAACAAGGCTCAAAAGGTGCTATAACATGAAGTATACAAAATAATCACCAAACAGGAAAAAAGTGTGAATGAAACATGAAGTATAGGCCAAAATAAGGCCACTTTCAGTTCGGACCAAGGTCCAAAAACAGAAGCAAAGGGGGCTGCCAATTCATGCAAAAATGGGGCCAAATAAGGGACATAACTACAAGTGACACATGGAGACACCAAACAATGTTGAGCCCTTCTCCAATGTTGAAGAGGGGCTCAAAATAAGCCTTATATCAGTTTACAACATGCTCGAAAATAAATTGCTCATGGGCCAAAAATAGCATGCAAAATCATGACATACAAGAGGATCAATGAAGCAAGTGTATTATGGAGGGCTCAAACAGGGTTGAGCCCTTAATGAAAAGTGAAGATGAGCTCAAAATAGGGCCCTTTTCAGTTAGGGCCGGAGCTTGAAACAAAAAGGAAGTGGGGCTTACAAATAAATCAAGAAAAAGGGTCAAAAGGGTAAAAGTATTACTTACCCTTGAAGACTCAAGCTTTTGTTGCTTCTTGGATGGATTTGCAGCTTCTTTTGCCTTTGAGAAACCTCCCTTGTTGCTGGAAATGAGGTGGTGGTGGTAGAGCTTGGTGGTGTAGAAGGAATGAAGGTTAGGGACTTAGGGTTTTTTGAAGAATTGAGAGCTATGGAGATGGAGTTCTATATGGGAGCTTGAAGAAGAGTTTTTCCAACCCCAACAAAGGAGGCCACCAGCTGGTTATAAGGGTTCAAAAGGGGGTGTAAAGGTGGGGGAAAAGGAGAGCAAAATTCCCCCACAAAATATCCCCCGGATAAATATCTTGTCTGGGGGATATTGCCCCACAGCTGTAAAGTGCACAGTGCAGGGAACACGGCCGGCCTATCACTTTTGCTGGAGGTGGCCGGCCGGCCACACCACCTAGCCGGCCGGCTAGGGGTCAAAAGGTTCAATGAGATTTTCTGGCCGGCCAGCTACTGGGGAGGTACTCCTATGTGTGTACAACACAACCATGTGGTTAAAAGTCCGAGAAAGTGGGTCCAAGGGGTTCAACATTGGCTCGGAAAGAGGGAATCAAAAGGGTCAAGTTGAATTACTGGCCGGCCATGAACTTTTAGGGGCCTCTCATGTGTGTAGATCACAGATATGTGGTTCAAAGTTCAAGAAAAAAGGTCCAAGGGGTTCAACATTAGCCCGGAAGAAAGGGGTCAAAAGGGTCAGGTAACCTTAATGGCCGGCCACCACCTTTTAGGGGCCTCTCATGTGTGTACATCACAAATATGTGGTTGAAAGTTGGCAACACTAACCCTAGGGTGTTCAACATTAGCCCGGAAGTTGGAAAAACGGGCGCCGGGAGGCTCCGGAGGAGAGATAACTGGTTGCTGCAACAATTGCTGGCCTCCCACCCTTCAGTGACCTCCCTGGTGATAAAACAGAGGTACCTGCCAAAAATGAACGAAAACCGTTGCAAAACGAATGCTCGGGGACCAAAACACGCAGTTCGGGATCCCGAAAATGGGCTGTTAAGCACCGAAAATGGCGTTCGGCCACGAAGTGGGTTTCCGGGACCCCAGTGTCCCTCAAAAGGGATAAAATGAGATGTATGCCAAAAATCAGAGCAATAGGAGATGGTTAAGCGGTCCCGAACCGAGGCACACGGCCTACGGTCTCGAAAACCGGGAACCGGACTCCGAAATGGGCAAAATGGCCTACGGCCACCAAATGTAGCCTACGGACATTGAGAGACGGTCTACGGGACCTCTCCCTTCCCTTAGGAAAAGAAACAGAGAAAACCGAGTCTGGTTCGCAAACCGAGACAAGGCACAGAAAAGGGTTCGGAAGTCCGGAGGCAGGGCTCACGGCCGCGACTCTAAAACTTCTGAACGAGCACATTATGCAACATCACCAAGCGCTCAATCGGTGACGTCTGAGTCTTAAGGTCGGTCAAAAATTGGGTGTCTACAATGTAGAACGAAAAAAATTCAAATATTAATAACAATATTAATAATCCATTGCTTTACATGAACATAGTTTCTTTCCAAAAGCAAGACATTTTATGTTCTATGAATTTTAATTATTTTCAAGATGAAACCTTTTACAAATGCAACTAACCCACTCACTCTATTTTGTAATATAACATCCACTTGGTTCTACTCTTCTTGAGTCATGTATTTGTTAGTGAAGATTTTCTGAAAACTATATCAATATGATGTATCAAGATTTGTATTAAAAGTGTAAATCACATTTTAAGATATTTTCGTTCTTGTTTTAATTTGGTTGTTATAGTTTCAATTACAACACATAAAACCAAAAATCTCAATTTCTATCAAATTGGTCCAACTGTTGCACACAGCTAGGTACTGGGTGGAAAAAGGTCATGTGACTAGCACATGGAACTATAATAAAGTTGATTGACTATTATATCCTTATTTTTATAAGATCCAATTCATTTTTATGTCGTTTAGGCTGACCAAATTTTGGCTTACACTCATTATCTTAAGTTTTAGATCAAACTACCTTCATTTTTAGTTTCCTTGGTACTTTATGGTCGTAATTCTATCCATCAAATTTCTCATCTCTTTTCCTGCTTAAACAATTTGCAAAACGCCGACTCTCTTCCATGATGACCAATAACCAATTAATACACGGCAGCCATAATTATCGACCGTTTGTGATGGCAATAGATGATTAAGTGACCAATTTATCACCAAAATATATATATATATATATATGATTAAGTGACCATGATGATGTAGTGAATAATCAAGTCGTTACATCAGGTTGGTATAAATTTTGTGGTTAGCTACATCAGGTCCCCCTCTTCCCCTTCCATTCTTCTACCTTTTGTGTATAAGAATAACAATGGAAGTCCCCCAACCTTAGAATGCTATACTTTCTGGGTGATTCTAAATGCACCCCCTTTATTTCTATGCACACCCACTTGTAAGAGCGCAGTTCCAAATGTGTATAAAGAGGGTGGGGACAATCAATGTTTAATAGAAGTGGTTACAATTCTATCGCACTTCATTCAAGTAAGAAGATAGCAGAACCCATACACGTATATATCAAACAACATGGAAATTATGTTTAAAAAATTATGTTTATACAACACACTACAGGAAATATCAGTTTTGGAGGCGTATTTTTAACGGCGTTTCTTAAAACGCCACTGTTTGTAATATTTAACGGCATTTTATAAACGTCGTATTTTTGTCTAATCAAAACGGCACCGTTTTATGCATAGAAGACGTTTATAAACGACTTGAAATGGTTTTGTCCTACACGCTCCCTCCCTGTTTCACCTTTATTTTGAATCTCACTCTCGCTCTCGCTCTCACTCTCACTCACACTCGCGCTCGCTCTCGCTCTCAAAATCGAAATCGATTCAGATCGGTAAGCGTTCATCAGAGCCTCTTCGAAGTTCGAAGTTCATCAGAGCCATTTCCAAGATCTTAGCCATTTCGAAGTTCTCTCTCCAAATCGATTCAGATCGGTGAATCGATTCAGATCGGTGAGCGACTCTCTCTCTCTCTCTCTCTCTCTCTGCTGTCTAAACCCTAATTATCTCTGTCAGTTCAGCTCTGTGATTCAGAGATTCAGCTCGGTCTCAGCGAAACAGATCGGTGATTCATCAGATCGGTGATTCATCAGAGCCATTTCAGACTTAACCATGTCAGTTCAGCTCTGTGATTCAGAGATTCAGCTTGCTTACTACAATACATATACTGTCTTTACAAAAATTAAATAGATTATTTTCTTTTCATGTTGATAATTAAACATTATCTATCTATAATTAGACTTTACCATCTACTTAAGAAGAAAATATGATATATGCACTATTTACCTTATCACCTATATTGAAGATGATATATATATTACATTGCAATGTTGTGTGCACAGGGCCTTGATCCCTTTCTAATTGAAGAAGACACCCTAAGATGTCCTAATATTTTTTAAACCTCAATTTTGTCAATGTGTTTGAAGGTCTGTAGTACTGGTTGGAAGGGGATGTTAACAGGGATATTATTTTTTATTTTGTTTTGGGCATCTTGGAGTGTTTAGATACTCTGGGCCTGTTGATGTTACTCAATTGGATATGAGTTTCTAAGAAAGAATTTACAGATGCACTAGACCCTAAAATTTCCGGAAATGTAATTGAAACATCCCTCAAACTATTTAGGGCTGTTGCATGTTTAACAAAATTTGAATGCCTTGTTATGTTTTATACATAATTTGAGTAATCCCTTGTCGCAAAGGTTTGCATTGTGGATAATGGAATCCATTGTTAGTGTCACATCACAGTCTTACAGATAGTTTTGAAAATTTGAGACTACACATTTCAGAAATTTGTAGTACTAGTAATTTTAATCAGTGTCCTGTGTGGTAAAATGCTCAAATTACCTTTCATTTGTGACTAAACATCCAAGCATTCTTACTGCATCAAATTGTTTAATGGTGCAACACCTCAAACTGAGTTGATAACAACATTGGCTTTTGTAGTTCCAAGCACTTGCCTTTCTTTACTGGTCACATCAGGAATATACTTAAGTTGCATTATAATCTAAATGCTGAGCTTATTGTTCTTATTGATTGTATTTCAGGTTGGATTGCCAAATGTGGGCAAATCTACTCTTTTTAACACACTCACAAAGTTGTCCATACCAGCGGAGAACTTTCCCTTTTGTACCATTGAGCCCAATGAGGCACGAGTTAATGTTCCTGATGAGCGATTTGAATGGCTTTGCCAACTGTACAAGCCAAAGAATCAGGTTTATGACTAGACTTTTAAACTGTAATGTTTCAATTACAGATGTTGTGCGCTTTTTAAGCCAGAATATTGTAGAGATCTGTAATAGTTCTACATCATAAAGCATTTTTGGTTTGCTGATTTTAATAGTGTATTTCTTTCCTGACTTATTTTGTTTTTGGACAGGTATCAGCTTTCATAGAAATTCATGACATAGCTGGACTTGTTCGAGGTGCTCATGAAGGACAAGGATTGGGGAACAGTTTTTTGTCTCACATTCGTGCAGTTGATGGCATTTTTCATGTTTTACGTGAGATGCTCATCTTTTTTGTACAGTTCCCTATATTTGTTCTTTTGCTATTACATCTAATCATCTTGGTCATTATTTTCAATGAGTTTCTGTAATACATATTTGAGGAGTCAAAACATAGTATTCTTTTCTTCATTCATGCCATATAGTTATTATCGTCCGTCTGTTGTTTTTATTATTTTCTGTTTATATTTATCCATATTTGTTGAACATAATTCTTCTTGTTCTATTTCAGTGTAAGATTTATTTAAACACATTAATGAACTGGAATTTGGACTAGTTTATACTCGCTCTCTCCTATTTTATGCATCTGCCTTTCCATTTTTGGCAGTCCCATTTATTGAAGACATGGATGATCTGAATTTTGGAGTAGTTTATGCTTCCTTGTCATCCTATTCTGTCTCTCACTATCAAATTTTGCTAATCCTGTCTTATTTGTCAAAATATTAAATATCCATAAAAAATAAAACATCCTACAAAATTTAAGATTCCAAATATCAATGTCCAACAAAACTAATATTTCAAATGTTTAACATTTGGAAGCATAAAAAAGAAAAAGAATTGATCAACTATTCAACAAATAATTTTATCCCCAGCAGTGGCCACAATATCTCTTGCTTTTTTTTTTTTGATCAGCAAAGAATAATTTTATTGATAAAAGGATAGAAAAGAGGGACTTGACTGAAATGCATCATAGCTCAAAAATACAATATCTCTTGCTTTGCCAAAAGAGTATTCAACTTGGTTGAAGTTGCCTTGAGGCCTTGAGGCTTTGCCTGACCTTGCTTTTCTCTCGTAAGTCTTCACTAAGGTGTGCTTTTCAAAATACTGTATTCAAGTCCAATCCTATTCCCAAAAGAGTTACTCAAATAGAATAGAGGCATCTTTGTAAATCTCTCATTTAATGCCTGCATGGTCAACCATGACACAAAATGGGATGGAGCAAGTATCATATAAGCTTTGTTGTCTAATTTTCTCATTGGACCAATGATTTTTTTTTCCTATACTTGCTTAATAAGCCCTTATGGTTTCAATCCCTGTATACTGCTATATAAGTCATCTGGATTCAAAGGAGCGTGAATGGTTTCAGTAGTTTATATCTTGTAGCTGTTTCTTTTGCTAAGACATTGCCTTACAATTTCTCGATGTTATTCTTAATGAACAATTTTGTTGTTCCTAGTTATTGTGTTGGGTGCCGCTGCAATAATTTTGGGGATTAATTGGGAACTCGCTTTGATTATCTGCTCTACAGCATCAACTTGTTCATTTATCAAGTATTACCATCAAATAATTCACTTGTACTATGTATTTTAGGTGCATTTGAAGATCCAGATATCATTCATGTTGATGATATTGTGGATCCTGTGAGGGATTTAGAGGTTATTACTGAAGAATTACGGCTTAAGGTATGGTTTATGCTGGATTTTGATCATGAGTTTTGTATAGAAAGCTCCAGTTTTGATTACATGTGCCATTTTCTTGTGTTAAGGAGCATTTAATTGTGCAACTAAGCATAGCTAGAAAATCTTTCTATTGGTGATGGTGGCATTGTATGTATTGTTTTCAATAAAATTACTCTTTTATTGGTTTTATTTATTTATTTTAATTTACACATCTAAGATGTTCTTTGCCTCCAATTGTCTCTCGGTCTTTACAAATGATCTCATCACAGAATGCAACTGGCGTTCCAGCAGCTGTATTATCTTCTTCTTCTGGGTTTCTACATTCTTCCAGGGCAATTACTTCGAGTAAGTTATTTTATCATGCTTGCCATTTTCGATATTAAATCCTCATTTCACCATGAAATCCCTTACTTTTCCTTTCTAGTGTTGATTTCTTGAGCATCCCATCTATGTAGGCATGCAACATTCATCTACTACAGGGTTTGGTTCTGCTTTGAACATTGAAACACTTGTTGCAGCAGCTGAGAGAAGAGATACTTCCATAGAGGTATTTTTTTGTCTATTACTAAAGGTGCATCACCTTCCATAATCTGCTTATAGTGCTTGGTAAACATGAAATTGTGACTGTCTTGGTCAAACTTGATCTGAATAGAACTTTCATTCAAATGCCACAGCCTGAAGATCCTCATGGCAATGTCTCCTTAGACAGAACAGTATTTTTTTTTTTTTAATGCAATAAAAAACTTCTAGTGTGGAAATTGGCATGTGTTGTTTGAAAACATAAATTGTTCAATGCCACGACAGGATCGGGTTAAAGCTTTGTGTGAATTGCCTGGCTTAGTAGACGGAGAGTGATATCATAATAACTTATGTCTTTTATAAAGATAATTATGAATGAACAGAGTGTTAAGTTACTAGTTTCCCAATGTTCAAAAGTCAACTGAAATTTCAGTAAACTTGGAACATGTTTATTTCCAACATTTTCTCCTTCCTAAAATCCATGGTGGTGATGACAAAAATATTTGATGTGCACAAAGAATCTTTATGTAGATGCTAGGGCAAGACTTACTGATTTGCTGATGGGCTTGTGAAAATAATTTGCTGTTGTTAAAATCCTTGGGATTTGATAGCCTAATTTCTATAACACAAAAATTTTTTTGTAGGTCCTCTTTAAGGTGAGGATTCTGGCATATGAACTTTTGTTTGTTAATGCACAAAATTGGGATTCCAATTAAGAAAGGGAATATAGAGCTCAATTACAGTTGCCAACAATAGGCTTAAAGTTTATATTGATGGGCTTTAGTCTTTTTTGGAAAAATAATAAATAAAGAAATGTAATAAATCCCTTAAACAGAGCTTTCTGTTAAAACCTAAATTGTTTTTAAAGCTTGTTTTCAATTCTGGACGAAAACAAAAATTTTAGCCCTAGTTTTTGTTTAAATACCATTGAAGGAGTAAAGTTGTAACTTAAATCATAGATTTGTGTCAGGAGCAAAACTCTAACCACCTCTACCAAAAAAATTAAACAATTAAAAATAAATAAATGCAATCAAGTGATTAAGAAAATTAAGTTTACAAATTCTTCAATTTATGTTTATTTTTGTGAATCTGATTGTAATTTATGTTCTGATGCAGGTATGTAGACCAATGAAGACTAATAGTGAACTCTCTCATCAATTTGAATTTAACTCATCCAAGCTTGAAATTTATGTTACAGGCAGGAATAGATTTTTGAAATGCAATTTAGTAAAGTTCAATAGTCTCTTATTTTGGTGATATCTTGAGTTGGGGATAATTTTCTTGGTAGTAATTTGCCATCTCTTGTATAGTTGGATCAATCATTAAATTGTGAATATGTTAGTAATTTGCCATTTCTTCTTTCTCGGTTAATGTCTTTGTTAAAACATGATTTGTGAATATGTTATTTTGTGATTAATGGTGATTGGATATTAAATTGAATGGGAAAGTGAACTAATGTTGTATTTGATATTTGAATGAGAGTTATTATTTCATATTAGTGTTATTTTTTCGTTTTTTTAGTTCAATCATATAAAATTAGTATAATTTTTTTTTATAAAAAAAAGAGGCTATCATGGCGTTTCTAAAAACGTCGCTAAATATTATTTCAACGGATAGATTTTTCAAAAAGAGTACGACGGCGTTTTAAAAAGGTCGCTAAATAGCATGGTGATGTCATGGTGGAACTTTTAGCGGCGTTTTATAAAACGCCGCGTATAATAATATAGCGACGTTTCTAAAGCGTCACAAAGTTATAGCGACGGCCACATCTTCGGCGCTTGGTGAAAAACGCCACAAAAGGTTTAGATGGCGTTTTTAAAACTTATAGCGGCGTTTTTTAAACGCCGCCAAAACCCTCATTTCCAGCAGTGACATTACTCTACGGTCGATACATATGAAAAGTCTACATTCATATTCTTATACATAAAATTTTGTATGTTCAGGTATGTCATCTCGATTTCATACAAAACACACTCACACATACATATATCTATCTCAAAATAGTACGTTACTAGTAATAGTCCGGGATGTGATAGTCTGTCATGAAATAAATCTAGAATAAATTAAAAGAATTATGAGAAAGTAGGACTTATCAAATATAAAAAGAATAATAAGGGAGTAGGAGACTTACAATACTTTTAAAGGAAAACTTGCTAGATAGACTGGGATTGTTCCGGATATGTTACAGTTCCTTAACATCCTGCAAAGAAAACCAAATTTATGCAAGTAATGTTGCTGATGAGGTCAAGACTAGCATACTTTATATGATTTTTTTCAATCCTTGGTATGACTCACAATTTTTCCAAGGCTGTCATGTTTTCTAGCTTTGGAAATTCTGAAGCCCCTCCGTTCAAGTCTGTAATCCTTCTGCTCAGAGATCCCATTAAAAATACTTGCCTTTAGAAATATCTATCTTGATTTAAAAAGCTTAAAAGCATAGTACTAAAATTACTTATTCCAAGAAATATGACCACAAAAATCTGAACTTACATTTCAGTTAAATTACGCAAGAGAGAAATGTCAGAAGGTATAGGTCCTTCAAACCCACTTGCTTCAAGCTCTCTGTCATGATAGATATCAAATGAATTAAAATTGCACTATAATTTTTATCTTTTCAAATGTTACTGAATGCTTAAAACGAAGAAACACTTACAGTATTCTAAGTTGTTTGCAACTCTGGAAACTGGGTAACTTTCCATTCAAATTGTTACTGCTCAACCTACTGCTTTTACCCAAAGTTGAAAACAAAGAAAAGATTGAAAACTACCTAAAACAGTGGCACGACACAAATTTATAATTATGAAACTGCACAAGATTACTAATGAACTTACAGTTCTCTCAAATTTATCAGATTACTGAATTCCTTTGGCAGCTCCCCAGTGAGATTGTTAGAGTTAAAATTGTTACAGTGCCCAAAGGGGGTAACCAACATAAACATATAAATTTGGGATGAATTGCACAATTTGTTGAAAATCTAGGGTTGGATAAAGATATATGAATTATATTGAAGAGGTGATGTAGGACAGGACTCACAGATACAATAAGTCGACCAAATTCCCGAGCTCTGCTGGAACAGTTCCATTAAACATGTTGCTTTCGAAGCTCCTGAAAATTCAACGTCTTTCAAAATTACGATACAAGTTTATCATGTAAACTTTGAAAATTTGTTCTTTTCCGACGTTCATAGTTCATATCCACATGCATGCAAGAGAGAGAGAGAGAGAGAGAGAGAGAGAGGGAGAATACACATTGGTGAGACTGGTAATACTTCCCAAAAACTTTGGAATTGTTCCTGATATGCGATTCATAGAAAGATACCTACAGAAGCTTCACTTCGTTAATTTTAGGAAACTGAAACTAACAGAGAAGTGCATATATTGCTCACATATATTCCAACTTGGTAGAAGCCCATTCAGGGGGAAGAGAACCACGGAGATAGTTGCGAGATAAATCACTGTACACAATAGATAGCACTTTGAACATGATGGAATCATAAAAACTATTTAACAGATATGAAGAACAAACATAAATTTGGAACTTGGAAGCTCTTCCCACATAATTTTAAGGTAGGGTAACTTCACTATCGATCGTGGTAGGACACCAGAAAGATCCTGCCCTTTGAGAATTCTGTTACAAGGAAACAGAAAGACTTGGATTCAAATTTTGGTTTAGGATACTTTCCAGTATGTAAATGTTACATTCAACCCTTGTAAATGAAGTAGATAAATTCTTCCAGCAATCAATTATTAATTATTGAATTAGAGATTTGTATACCATATACAAGATAGAAAGAGTCATCACCACGAAAACAAACAATTACAAAATGCAGCAATGTATAGCAGTTAACAACAAATAATTAAAAGCACAAACCATGAAAAACTCCAAGTAATAAGTGTACACACAGAGCCAATGCAAGAGTTTAGAAATGCCAATGTTCAAAACATCTGTGTGAGGCACCCATATACATATGTAATTAGGTATGTAAATCAGCAGTATGTGCCATGTATGAGTTCAAAATTGAAATGAAAGCCACCTCATGTTCCTACATACTAATTCACTACAATGTAATAATAAGTCGATGGAGTAGCTGTCTAACTACCAAGGTATTGTCAATCACATAGTGTGAATTTTGCCTTCCCCTTGAATTTGAATGCACCTATTAAACATTTTAGTATTTGAAGTGAAGATTTACTCAGCTGAAATGAGGTCACCTAACGAAGAATAGAAAACTTACTGATGGAGAGGAAAGGCTTGAAGACATATTTTAGGAGCAAGAGGTGCCAATTGACAGCATAGAAGGAGATTTAGTTTTAGGATTTGTTTCCATTTAATTTATTTCCCATTTTTCTTTAATTTCCTTATTTGGTTACGGTTATGGAACATATATATATGGGATTGTGTAAGGAAGATACTCCCATTGATTGAATTAACATTGATTGAGTTGAGAGAATTGCAGAAACCCTAGAGTGGTTCTTTGTTTACTGTTTCATCACGTACCCTTATTCATAATTTTGAAATTTCATTTGTAGATTGGCTACAATTTATTCTTGTCACTTTGCAAGCTCAAGATGTTAGATTTCCACCTTGAAATACTATGAATACTATTAGCAGTCATTCCAGTTCTATGGAACATCAAAGGAAAATGCTATAAATCCCAAATAATCTATCAAATTTTCTACCAAACCTCTCACATGGTATTGGACCCAGACAAACCCACATGTGTATAGGTTCCACACCCATGTGAGAGGTTTGGTAGAAGATTTGGTAGATTATTTGAAGTCTCTAGCATAACTCAACATCCAAAATATACCCTTGCTTTTCCCAACCAGCCTAGCAAATTAGCAATTAGCAATATAATATGAATATATTTTCATGGAAACCATGAAGAGTGCATGGCATAAATAAAAAGTGACAGACCAATATTGAGCTAGGAACAATAACATGGTTTAAGAAATCCAAAAAACAAACATGCATGATTGATAACATTAGAGGAAAAAAAATTCTTCACTACATAAGTATAACTTCTCATTTTAGAACACCTGAAAAGAACTACCATTATGCCAGACAATATGGTAATAGAGTAGCTCACATGATAATTATAGGTTGGTCCCCATGTGAAGGATTTGGACATTTTGATTAAAGTCTCTTTCTACTGCCCACCATCTACACTTTGAAAGATTATAAGCTTGTGACTTCATTGAAAAAACTGTCAAATGAGAGAGCACAGCCCAATGCACGAGGCTCCCACCACTGCAGGGTCTGGAAAGGGTTAAATGTGCACAGGCTGCAAGCTTACCCCTACATACGAGAGGCTATTTCCGTATTTCAAATCCATGACACTTAGGTCACAATGGAGCGTCAAGGCCTACCATTATATAACTAACAATAACAAATAATTAGGCAAATATATAATACTCCATATAGCCAAAACCCATGTGCCTGCATATATGACCAACATATAGGGACATTCGACAAGATATTAAGCCCCAAAAGTAATATGTAGTAGGTGAAAATAGCAGTAAAACTGGGAATGGTATTCTTGCTATTATGGTGGATAAAAAGAGAAGTGATGCAAAAAATGTCAACCATGTTGCTGTAGTGTGTCATCTAAATTGGGATCACATCACACACTGGATATGACCTCTTTTTATTGTCTACAGTCTATACAAAGTAGAATTTGGATTTTTAACCGTCATAAAAAAGTTTTAACACATTAGTATTCAAACATCATAGCCAATCACAAATAAAATCTTCAGGGAAAAATGCACTTGAATAATACGTAAAGATGTATATTTAAAAACAGAAAAAAAAGGAGGAACATACATGGCACTGATGTGACATTCATCAGCAGAAGAGCAGTTGCAGTTGACAGTACTGTTAGATATGCGTGTGGGGACTATTGGTGTGTACCAGTTGAAGTTTTCATCACAATGGTTCAGATTCAAATTCCAGTCTTTTTTACCCAATTGTTCAGCTATTTCACCAAGAGCTGCCACTGCAGAAATCAAAACCATGTTGGCTTTTAAAGCAGTAAGAGATAACATGGAGAAATATCTATGTATGAACACTATAAGTATGGTTGGACACCTTAATATTTACAAATTGAGCTGAAAATCAAGTCCATGCATATGTAAAGAAGGTGAACTTTGTTTAATGGACAAATTGGTTATACATGATAAATAGTCATATATGGAACCTTTGGATGAGATCATCATGGTAGATCACTACTAGTCCCAAAAGTTTAAACAGTTAGAAAATGGACCCAATATGTACATCAAGCTATCTAACACCCTCTCTAACGTGGAGAGACAAACAGACAAACAAGCATAGTTCAAGCAAACATACCAAACAGGAAACCAAATGCAAACAAACAGACTTGAACCCAAAACCCCCCAGTAACTAAAGCTCTGACTAGTTTGATACTATATTATTAGCCTTGTTTGGCAAAGGCTAAAATAGCCAATTTTAGGCTAAAATTCACAAAAAAATAAAATAGACTAAAATAATCAATAAGACAAAATGTCACATCAAACCCATAATTATTTCACTTTTTTTCTCACAAACATCACATTTAACTACAAAAAAAAATCCAACCATCTTCCCAAATACAAAAATTTTAGCTTATTAAAATAGTCAACTTGCCAACTTGCCAAACAAGGATGTTAGATCACCACTATTTCCAAAAGCTTTGTAATTGTTAAAATGCTCCATCCAAAAGCTTTGAATCTGAAAAGCAGTTTTGTCATTGGGAATGGCTCCAGGCCTTTAGCCACCAATGAAAAACTAAACTAAACAAAAGTAATTTGGGGATGTCTGAGGGGTCCCGTGTTAAGACTTGAAATGAAGCTCTTCTTCATACTCACAATCAAAAAATAAAATAACACAGAAAGATGAAATAGAAATGAACAAACTGAAATTATAGAAGGCCTCTTACTTTCATCAGGGGGAATACGTCTAGTTTGTGCTTCAATTCCACATGCTCCAAAGCATATCAGTATAAACAATACAAGCATAAAAGTGCATATAGCTTTCGGATATTCACTAACTCTTACCATCTCTTGTTATATATTTGAGTTCTTTAGCATATGGAAAAGCTATACTCATATATATGATAATATATAACCCACATGAGAACGCAATCATACAGAATAGTGAACGTATCTATTCTGTATCCTTGATTGGGTACATATAATTTTTGACCATCGATTTCATATCCATTTGTCAAATCTGGAAATTGAATTTTTTTTTTTTTTAGTAAATATTTTTAAAATTTTAATTAATTTTTTTTTATTTTTTTGGATGTATTTTATTTAGATGTATCTAAATAGTAAATATTTATAAAAAAATATTTTAAAAAATTAATAAATATATAAAAATATGAAAAATGTGAATTTTTGTTTTTTTTTTAAATATTTTTGGTATTTAGTAAATTTTTTTAAAAAAAAATTATAAATATTATATTTTTTAAGTATATTTATGTTAGGTGTGTCTAAAAATTTAAAAAAATATATATTTAAAAATATTTAAAAAATTTAGTAAAAATAAAATTTTTTGAAAAATAAATTCTAAAAACTAAAACAAAAAAAGGTGACCCGAGGGTAGGGGTGTAATTTTGGCCTGCGGCCCGAGGTAGGCCCGGCCCGTTAAGCCTTAGGCTAGGGCCTGGGCCATCGTTTTGAAGCCCGGCCCGGCCTGTGGCCCGCCCATGGGCCTGCTCAAGGCTCGCCCAAAAGCCCGGCCCACCCGAGGCCCAGTGTTACTTTTAATTAAAAATAATAAAATTTTGATAGAAAAAATTTTAAAAAATAAAAAAAATTTGTTTAGGCCCGCCCAAAACCCGAGCTCAGGCCAATGCCCAGGGGCCCAGCCCACTGGCCCCCCCATAGCCCGAATACCCCTGAGTCTGGGCTTGGGCCTGGGCCCAGTTTTTTGACCCATGGGCCGACCCGGTCCCGCCCGATTTTTTGGCAGGAGCCCGCAAGGCCCGACATGGGGCCGGGTCGGGCCAAAATTACGCCCTTACCCAAGGGCTTTGACTTGATGCTTATATTTTGGGCCATTGATTTTGCATTCATTCGCCAATCCCTTTCTTTTTTTACCATATTGTGCAAAGCCATTCTATTATGACTGCTCCTCGAGCTTTTTGGTGTAGCATATGACTAGGGGTGTAAAAATGATCCATGACCCGTGGACGGCCCGAAACTAGCACGTGACTTGAGATGGGCCTGGCCCATTTAGGCCTGCTTGGGCCTAAGCCCAAGCCCCTGAGTTAGGGCTTGGGCCATCGTTTTGAAGCCCGGCCCGGTCCATGGGCCGACCCGTTTGGCCCGACCCTTGGCCCACTTAGGGCCCAGCCTGAAGTCCGGCCCGCGTCGAGGCCCAGTGTATTTTTTAATGAAAAATAATAAAATTTTGGTAGAAAAAATTTAAAAAAAATTTTTGTTAGGCCCGCCCAAAGCTCGAATATTCCTAGGCTTGGGCTTAATTTTTTGGCCCATGATCCGGCCCAAATTTTAGCAGGAACCCGCGAGGCCCGACATGGGCCGGACCGAGCCAGATTTACACCTCTACATATGATATGGAATACTCTTCCACCTTAAAATTGTAAGCAAGACTCCGCAATCCTTATATTTATGTGTTTGGTTAAAAGATTTATGAAGAGATTGGAGAGAATATATTTTATTTACATTTTTGTTTTCAAATCACTTTTTAAATTTTTCAATCAAATGCAGCATTAGGTAAATAGTAGATCAATTATTTTGTCTCCTTTGAACTAAAGCATCACAACAACCAATCATTCCTATTTACCATGACTTGTCAATTATTGCAATCACATTCCACATGAAGCAAATTGAAATCTTTCTGGTACATTTTTGACAATATCAGAGACCTTGAATGAGAATGCCGATATATTTTTATCTCTAATATCGCAAAAAGAAAAATGCTTTGACAGAAAAAAATTAAAATAATAAGTTAATAGGATTTCTAAAACCAGTCTAGACATTAATTTGTCATGACTGACTTGGTCTAGGTAGGGCTGGCCCTGAGCTAAGACTAGTAAGAAGCGGCGAAGCGAGGAAACTAAATCAAGAGAGACATTTATTAATTACAACTTTAATTTTTTTTTTCATAACCAACAATAAGAAGATAATAATAATTTTTGAATTAATATTAAGTACAAAAACTTTAATAAATTATTATAAAAATATTTCACATAAAATTTTACAATTAATTTCGAATAAAATGGAAAAGAAAGTATTACATATGACTAGTGTATCATGGACAATGTAAAAAAGTCATATATTTAAGTTGTAAAATAAATCATATAATGGTAAGATAAATCAAATTTTTAAAAATTTGAATAAAAATTTCATATAATAGTGATATCACGTCATTATTGACATATATGATATCACCAACCAATAATAAAATAACAAATGAAGGGTGAATTCCACATGCTAATATAACTATAGTGAGATTAATTATATTTGCATATCAATAATGATAGATATTATCTTCATATTGATTTTTTCACAAAATTTTCATACATAAAAATATAATTTGTTGTAGTCACTTCATTTTCAATAAAACAATTACTATTGTTTTTATAAATTTAAAAATGCCCTTAACATTTTATTCTAAGTATTATTTTTGTTTAAAATTTTATTTATATACATAAAAAAAAAAATCCATGGGGGGCACGTGACCCCTTGGTCACCATGTGCTCCACCACTGTTAGTAAGGCCTGTGCATAAGGGCCCAAAAATTAGGCCCAAAAAAGCTCCCAAATTCATTAGCTTCGTACTATATTAAAAACTGAAAATGACCCAATTTTGTTCAATTAATTTAGGCTAGTTTAAAGGTTATCAAAAATTTTGTTTGGCCCAATTGATAAAAGGACCAATTAAAAAATATTTAGGGAAACTTACTGATAAGTCTCATACAAAAAGTTCAAAATTCATCTAATCTTAAAACAAAATACTTGCACCAATTAGTCCTATATATTTTTAATTATTACCCAAATATCCTTTTTTTTTAAAAAAAAATTAAAGATGCTCTTACATCCCACTACCGTCGGACTTCCGTCAGATGGTCATCGAAGACTCGTTGGAATATCCAACATCACCGAAAAGTCACCAAAATATCAAAAATTCACCGGAGTATTGCCGAAATGTTTTGAACGTCACTGGAAGTCGTCGGAATGTCTAGAATATTTGCTAGACGTCAAAAATATCACCAGAGACTCACCGGAATGTCTAGAATATTGTCGAAAAAAAGAAGAAGAAGAAATTGAGAAATTAAAGTGAAAAAATATAGTAAAACGTGTTAAATATTGATAAATTGAAAAAAAAAAAAAAAAAAAAAAACGCACACACACACACACAACAACAACAACAACAACAACAACAACAACAATGAAAAAAAAATGTTATTTTCAATTTTTGTAGGGTTTAAGCAAATAATTTCTAATATTGATCAAATTGAAAAGTAAATTTTAAAACTATAAAATGTTACAGTTTCAAAGTATAATTCTATTAAGTATTTATCCTTATTAATCAAATTGAAAAATATGCTATGAAACTGCAAAATTTTACAGTTCTAAAGAATGATTCAATTCAGCACAAAAAAAATTGAAACTGTAAAATTTTACAGCTTTCACTGCCTGTAATTAAAATTCTAAAACAACTTGTTCAGAACTTGAAACTTTTCTCCATTACAACACGAAAATAGAAATATATAGTACAAAAAAAGTATTAAAACTGAGAAATTGAACGAAAGAGACAGATATAGAGAGATGCTTGTACTCCAACAATTATTTTTTGGTTTAGATCTAACCGAATCTGACATAGATCTACTCATATCTACATCGGATTTGAATAGATCTACTCATCTTCTTCGTCGAAAACTCATCTCTTTCGTCGTTGGTGAGCACGAAGCAAGGAGTTGGTGCTCAGTAGTTGCCCATGAACCTCAATCAATGGTGGTCACTGGTAGCCGGTGATTGTAGATTAGAAAGAGAAAGAAAAAAAGGAAGGCGTGGTCATGGTGGTTGAGTTAGAACACAATGACTATACAAAAGTGAATCTTTATTTAGATGCAAAGATACACTCAAGTATACAAGAAGACTTTCAAGGATACCT
Organism: Camellia sinensis; assembly: GCF_055761805.1. Taxonomy (NCBI): domain Eukaryota; kingdom Viridiplantae; phylum Streptophyta; class Magnoliopsida; order Ericales; family Theaceae; genus Camellia; species Camellia sinensis. The sequence goes on from NC_138969.1 coordinate 33,041,949, forward strand.
CACTTTTGGAATTACTCACACTCAAGTACTTGACTCCACTCTTAGTTGTTGTGTCTTGTCCTTTCCAAATGAGGTCACTTCCCTTTATATAGTCATCCACCTCCTCAATGAATGGCTAGGATCATTTCGATCCAAGGGCTATTATTAACCCTCTAGAATATTCTAGCATATATTCATACTTTCCAATATTCTAGAACTCTCTAAACTATTGTAGTATATAATAGTACTTTCTATATTTCTAAAATATTCTAGAACCTTCCGGAACCTTCTAGATTTCTCTAGATTTCTATAAGCTTCTCTAATATTCAAGAATCTTCTACAATGTTCTAGAATCTTCTGAATTTCTTTGGATCTTTCTAGAGTCTTCTAGATCTTTCCCGAGTCTTCTAGATTATTCAACATATGCAATTAATAGCCCAGATAATTCTAAAAAAGTCAATGATGACTCTTAACATTCCCCATCAACATTGACTCCTTTATTTAGTTCTTCTTTTATAGTTAAGTCGTGTTGCTTCCGAAGCTCTACAAACTTTAAAGGTCCAAGTCCTTTAGTAAACAAGTCTTCTACTTGGTCATCTGTTTTGATTGATTTCATCTCTATCTCTCCTTGGAGCACTTTTTCTCGAATGAAATGGTAATGTACCTCCACATGCTTTGTCCTTTCATGAAACATTGGATTATCAGCCAAATGTATTGCTGACTGATTGTCACAATGCAATGATACTCCATAGTCAACCTGCTGGTGTAGATCCTTCATCAATTGTATAAGTGTCACGACCCAAACCCGCCCCTATGGGTTTAGTACCGTAACCGGCTAGTAATCTGAGATTACCGAAGGCCTGCTTAACAGTAATACAGTAAGACAGAGTACAGGGGCTTGGCAGAAGCCAATACAGTAATTAAACAATGTCCAATGAGCTGTGACAGTCTGTATGCCAAAAAGATTTTTCATGCATTCATATATTCATAACAGTACAGGCTATACAAGCATTTACAGACATTCAGTACAAGGACCTAATCCCTTGATAACAGTACAGTACAGTGGATAACAGTCTATACAGTAATACAAAATAGTAATAGGGACCAGCGGGGGAAAAAGACACCCCAAGCCATAGCATGGCGAACTCGGAACCTCGCAGTGAGGCATGGTGGTTGGCTTGACAAAACTGGAATAACCCTGACGCCTCTAGCTTTGATCCGGTGCCTGTACACCTACATATATATATGACCAGTGAGCTAAAGCCCAGTGAATAACATAAAGCGTAAAGGGGTTTAGAATGAATGTCCTTACAGTAATGAAAACAGTTCATTTCAATCAGTATTTCAGTTGCTCAGTACAGTAAACAGTCATATGTGGTACATCCATTAGCATATCAGTAATAGTAGGTCTTAAAAGACCGAACAGTAATGATGGCCATCAGTCAGTAAACAGTAGTGGCTCCACGAGGGAACCGACAGAGATCTCTGTAACAGTAACAGTAAACAGTAGGTGCTAAGGATGCCACAGTACAGTTCAGAAATAAAGGACATACATTCATTCAGTAAATAATATCAGTTCAGTAAACAGTTCAGTTCAGTATTCAAAAGATAATCAGTTGAACATATCTTTACACAATTGTTACTCACAGAGTTCTGGGCTACAGTAGGCTAGAGCATCTCCTCGAAATGCCAACCCTATACAGTTAACAGATTGAACACACTCTAAGTTTCACAGTTGGGAAAGGTAATAATTAAATCCCTAAATTTGGCTCGGTGTGTTCTACATCTATATCCTCATTAAGATGTCTAAAACTAGGCCTAAGAATGCCTAGGATGAAATGAGGATGCAAAGATGCACTTAGAAAACATTTTCAGAAATTTCAGTGAAACAGGGTCCCGCTCGAGCGCAGGTTTCCCCGCTCGAACGTACAGGCAAACAAAGGTCCCCGCTCGAGCGTCCATTATACCGCTCGAGCGGACCAAAAAGTACTGGATAGGGGAAATCCCCACTCGACGCCCGCTCGAGCGTGTCACCCAGTCCTCCGCTCGAGCGCCCAGTACTCCGCTCGAGCGGACTGTTCTACAGTGCAAGATTGAGCCATGAAATCAACTCACAACTCAACAATTCAAACATGCATGCATGAATTATGCTCTATGTCAACATGCTAGAACTAATCCATGGCTCAATCTTCAATTTTGACATGAATCATGCAAGAACAAGATAAACAAGAGGGTAATTACTCTACCTTAGGTCTCCAATGCAAGACTAGGAGCTCTTTTATGAAACCAATACTTCAATTACCAAGCAATTCTTCAAGATGAATCCAAGATCAACTCAATTCTCTCTCTCTCTCTCTACTTGGTCGGTTGAGTCTAAGGGATGAGCTGATGAAATGTGTACGTGTGAGTGCAATGAGGCTCCAAGATGTTATATATTGAGTGGCCACTAAGGCTAGTTTGGTAATTAAGTCAAACTTATGCAATTGATCAATATTTAATCTAATTTAGTCATACCTAATCAGTTTTCAGGTAGATACACCATAAATTCATATTAATTATGAGGATCATAAAACATCAATCAATTCCCGGTTCGGCCGCCGATAAGGCCTTCAATTAGCAGTTTAAACATAAAACGTGAACAAATCAAATAATCAATCAAACAGATAGAATACAAATTAACATACACACTCAGTCAATTCAATTCCAGTTTTCAGTCAGTCAGTTCAATTCAGTACTTTAATCAGTTCAGTTATCAGTCATAATCAGTCTCGGTTAATAGTAATTAGCAGTTAATCAGTCATTAATCGGTAAACAGTATGAGGGTTGTTACAATAAGCCATGTACTTTCTTGAGCTGTCATTGCTGATGCTTTGTATTCAGCCTCTGTGGTAGATAATGATATTGTATGTTGTCTCTTATTGTACCAAGAGATTACTCCTGAGCCAAGGCTGAACACGTACCCAGTAGTCAACCTCCGTCTGTCATGATCTCCCGCATAATCGGCATCACAATAGGTAATTACCTTGCATGTTTCGCCTTTCTTGTACAAAAGACCGAAGTCCATTGTACCCTTCACATATCGGAGTATTCGGTGAACTGCTTATAGATAAGGTATCTTTGGCTTTTTTATATACCGGCTTACTACACCAACTGCATATGTAATGTCTGGCCGAGTGAGGGTGAGGTAGATCAAATTACCTACTAGTTGCTGATACATAGTTGCATCCTCTAAGTCTTTACCTTATTCTGAGAATAACTTGGCATTCATCTCCATTGGTGTAGAAACTGGCTTGCACTCAAGCATCCCATACTTCTATGGCAAATTTTTAGCATATTTTTGTTGGCAGAAGAATAAGCCTTTGTTGCTTTATTTTTCTTCAAGCCCGAGAAAATGCTTAAGTTTTCCAAGCTTCTTCATTTGAAATCGTACTAACAAGTTCTCTCTTGTCCTTTGGATCTCTTCTTTATCATCTCCGGTGATGATTAAGTCATCCACGCATACTAGCATTGTAGCTAGTTTCCCACCTTGAGACTTGACAAATAGGTTTGAGTCCGCTGGTGCCACCGAGTATCCACTTTATACTAGAAATTCTGCTATTTTGCCATACCATGCCCTCGTGCTTTAAGCCATACAAGGCTTTCTTTAATTTGCAAACATAAGTTAGATGGACTTTGCTTTCAAACCCCTTCGGGTTGCTCAATATATATATCTTGATCTATCTCACCATGCAGAAAAGCATTCTTTACGTCTATTTGCCACAGCTTCCAAGACTTGCTGGCTACAAGTGCTATTAGTACTCGCACAGTTATGATCTTTGCTACTGGATTAAATGCTTCATCATAGTCCAATTCGTATTGCTGGGAGAAGCCTCGAGCCACTAGACGTGCTTTATACCTTTCTATTGATCCATCAGGACGAGTTTTTACTTTCTACACCCACTTACATGATATTGGCTTCACGTCCTTGGGCTTAGGAACTAGCTCCCATGTTTGATTCTGTTTGAGGGCTTGAATCTCTTCCTCCATTACCTTCTGCCATGCTTTGCTTTGGGATCCCTTTTTAAAGGTCGTTGGCTCTGTAATGCTATCTTCTTCAGTTAGAGCCGCATTTGCAAACTTTGGATTAGGCTTACTGTCTTTCCGACCTTCTGAGTTTTGGTCCAATCTCTTCAACTCCTTGTTGGCTCACGCAAACTTCTTCTGGACTCTTGTAATGGACACCTGTTTTCTACGAACTTGAAGATCTTTTCGGTGTCTTTGACAGGTCAAGCTCTAGCTCATCATTACTTTGTGTTGATACTAGCTCCTTGATGATTTCTAAACTAGGAGGTGCCTCTTCCTTTTGTCTTTGCTCCCCAGCTTTTCTTGTAACTGATCTTCTAAATTTTCTGGAGTCTGGCAATGGTACATCTTGTGAAGACCACTAAGATGAGGCTTCGTCAAATACAGCATGCCTGGAAGTATAGCAGCGGCCGGTCGTGGGGTTACAACATTGCCACCCTTTCCTTTGGCTGTCGTAGCCTACGAAGATGCAAAGAATTGCCTTCTTATTGAACTTGCTATGTAGATGATTTGGCACAAATACGTAGCAGACACATCCAAATACTCGAAAGTGACTTACTATGGGCTTTGTGTGCCATAACTTCTGGAAGAGTGAGACCAGCCCCAAACTTGCCTGCGGTAGCCTGTTGATCACATGAGTTGTTGTCTTCATACATTCAGCCCAAAATTTGCTAGGCACATTCTTAGTATGTAGCATGCCCCGACAAGTTTCTGCAAGATGCCTATTCTTTCTTTCAACTACTCCATCCTGTTGTGGAGTACCTGAGCAGGTAAACTGATGTCAAATTTGGCGTTCTTTAAGATAGTTAGAGAACTCATTTGATGAATATTCTCCTTCATTATACGTTCGCAAGGATCGAATTTTCTTTCCAAGCTCGTTTTCAACCTTCTTACAAAATTCTTTGAACTTGGCCAGAACTTCAAACTTCTCTTTCATAAAATACACCCACACGTACCTTGAGAATTTGTCAATGAAGGTCACCATGTAGCGCATTTCGCTGATTAATGCTTGCTTTAACGGTCTGAAGACATCTAAGTGGATAAGCTCTAAGGGTTTCTTAGCTCTATACTTTGAATCGTCATATGGTAAGTGATGTGCCTTACCATACTGACATCCGGCATAAATTGTATCTTCTCGAATATCCAATTGAGAAAGGCCCTTGAGCATAGACTTCTTCATCATTATTTTTAGCTTGTGATAGCTTACGTGACGCAAGCGTGCATGCCAAAGGTCTGCAGTCTCATTTTTTTGAGTCTTATCTACATAGGCTGATTCTGTTGACATTATGTAGATAGACTCTAACTGTCTTCCCTCCATGATGGGAGTACCAGATAACTTAACCTTCTAGTAAACCTTCCCATTCTCTGGGCCGAATAAAACATAGTTGCCTGAGGATATGAGTTGTAAGACTGATAACATATTCTTCTTCATCCCTAGCACGTAATAGACGTCTTACAGATGTATTTGGTTAGAGTTGAAGTAAGAAGTGATGATTGTCTTACCAACATGGGTGATCGGTAACCTTATATTATCAGCGGTCACTACTACCTAGCCTCCTTTGTACTTGGACATGTTGGATAGCTTTTTCTCGTCACCACTCATGTGGTTAAAGCATCCTAAATCAATGATCCAATCATTGTTGTAGTTGATTGCTCCAGTTTTAGACTCCACCACAAGAGCCGACTCATAAGGCTCAGACACAACTGCACATACAGCCATTTCACTAGTGGTTGGACTATGTTGCTTTTGCACTTCCCATGCATCAAAGTCTACTTCTTCAGAGCAAAAAGTGTCATTAGGATCGAACACTGCAAAGGATGTTTGGAAGTCCCATTCTTCCTCACAGTTGTCTTGGTGACTTTTGGATGTCACCGAGTTACCTTCTTTTTGCCTTCTCTTTGAACGATAATCTTTTGCGTAGTGACCTTTCTTTTCACATTTGTAGCACTTTATGTTAAGCCACCAAGGTGCTGAGGATTGTCGATCATGGTTGTTGCTGCCAGATTGAGCTCCCCCTGTTTGAGAGCTCCTATCATGCTGCTGTGATTTGGCATGTTCTTCATTTTTCTTTGACCTAGTAGAGTTAGGCCGTCTTGGTCCATCACGTCTTGGTCCACCCCTTCTATCATTATTACTAAAGAGTGCCTCATCTTCAGTCTTCAATGAGACCCCAGCCATTTGCTTGCCTAAGCTTTCTTGATTAGCCAATAAATTTTCCAACTTTATAAGAGATGGTTGAATTAGCCAACCCCTTATAGTTGTGATGAATGCATTATACTCAGGCCTTAACCCATGTATAATGAACCTCCTTATTCTTTCCTTATTAATATTTTCTTTTGGAATCTAGATTTGAAATTTCATAACATAGATCCTTAATTTTTGTGAAATATTCACTTATGGACTTACTTCCTTGACTGGTAGACATCAACTCATTTTCTAGAAATTGGAGTCGAGCATCATTTGTTTTTGAAAACAATGATGCAAAGGTGTCCCATGCTGCCTTGGGTGTGTCATCATTCCTGATGCGCCCAAGCAACTTATCCTCTATGGTTGTCTTGAGCACATACATTGCCTTTCTAGCTTTTATCTTCCATTTGCAGAGTGCCTTCACATTTTCCTTGGAAAGTGGTGCAGTCTCATTTCCATTAACAACCTCCCACAAATCCTGTCATTCAAGGTAGGACTTGATATGACTTTGCCAACTCAGGAAGTTGTTGTTGAGTCTTGTGACTCCACTCGTTGTGTTCACAAGATCTACCATCGTTGTCACAACCCAAACCCGCCCTTATGGGTTAGGCGCCGTAACCGGCCAGTAATTCTTGGATTACCAAAGGCCTCTGAACAAAATAACTTATAATAAGGGGCTGCAGAAACAAATATAAAAACATATATAGTCCATTGAGCTGTGAAAGCATATATGGGACAGAAAATTTTACACTTTATACACATATACGTGACCTCAATTACAACAGTCTTCACCACATTTATTATAGATATAGCCAAAAGGGACTTAGCCCAACATACAAATTACAGAAAACTTGTTCTATACCTAAAGGTGGACAGGGTTTTAAACACAAGCCATTTAAATTTGACTCGCTCACAAAAGAGAACCTCCTCGGAGACACAATGGCTGGCTGACAAAACTGATGTACTAGGTCCTTAATTCTGAGCCTGGTCATACACTTGGTCACCTACACACATAATATAAATAGTGAGCGGGAGCCTAGTGAATAATAACAGAGTAAAGGGGTTTAAATGAACGATGTCCCATACTAGCTTCAGAACATAGATTCATATTTATTTCAGAAACATAAGTAGATTCATATTCATAATCTTGTTCAAATTATATACATAAATTAGAGTTCATGCTTAATCATACGTGGTACATCCATCAGCGCTAACAGAATAGATATAAAACAGATACAGAACATATGGTAGTTATGAGTAACTAGTTCATAAAGGAACCTCCAGATCTAGGTAACAGATAACAGATATGCTAAGCTCTATGATGGAGCCTCCGGTACAGGTAACAGATGACAGACATAATAAGTTCCATAATGGAACCTCTGATACCGAGTAACAGTTAACAGATATCACATGATGCTAAGGATGCCACGAATGCATGTCAGAATTTGGACAATCATTCATTATATAGAACATAACATTTCAGAAAACATATCTTATTTCATCATACAGAAAATAAATAAAGTTGAATATAATTTTACTAAGTTATTACGCACAGATGGCTTCGGCTGGAGACAGACAAAGCAAACTAATCAAACGGTCTACGGCACGTGACCTACATCAACATATAACAAATACACATTTGAAGTACACGCTCCTTACGTTATGTTTTTAGTGTGTTTCAACGTTTTACCCTCATTACAATGTCTTAATCTTGGCCTATGAATCCCTAGGATGCAATGATGATGCAAAAATGCACTTAACAAAAATTGTTGAAAATAGGGGTCTTGCTCGAGCGGACATGCAAAATGCGAGTGGTCGCTCGAGTGCACATTCCTTGGCTCGAGCGATCTGTAAACTTTGCAAAAGTGCTGGTTGCTTGCTTTTTCCACTCGATGCTCGCTTAAGCATGAGACTCATGCCCTCGCTCGAGCATAACTTTTGTCGCTCGAGCGGTCTGCAAAACAAGCAAACTTCTGCGAGCATGCATTTTATGCTCGAGCTGACTTTTGGTCGCTCGAGCGAAAGTGCAAAATAAAGGTGGTCGCTCGAGCACAGGATTTGTCGCTCGAGCGTAGAAGCAGAATTCTAGAATTTCTAGAATTGCTTCCAAGCTTCAAACTCAACCTCAAAGTTGTAAATTATGGTTTCTTGGGCCAAAAACTTAAGGAAACTCTTGTGAACTTGCAAAACATCATGAAGTAAGAGTCATTACTCAAAATCAAGGCCCAATAACATGCAATTGTACAAAATCAAGCTTGAAATATGAAAACATAACATGAACATGACATGCATGAAATGATTTAAGCTCCAAGTTTCCGAATCATGATCAAATGAGATTTTTAGGTCTAAAACATGTTGAATTCCTCGAACAAAACCAAGATACTAACATGCATGTGAGAATTCTCTTGAAAATAACTTCAATTATGATCAAATGAACATGCATGCATGATTTGCTCTTCTCTTCTAGTTCATTAGCTTAATTCATGCAATGATTCACTTAATTCTCTTAGTTCCTTACTTAAGTGAGTCTAACACAAAGCTTAAGGGTTGATTCCTTACCTAGGGTCCACAATTCCTTAAATTCTAGTGATCTCTTGCTTAATCTCACCAATTCACTTTAATTCTTCTAGTAGTTGCTAGTTTGACTTCAATTCTCTTCAAAATTGGCTCTAATCTCCCCCTTGTCTCTCTCACAGTTGGTATCAACAAAATGATGAAGAAAGGTGAGTTGAGATGCATATAGAAGCCTTATATAGGCTTGGTTTGTAGACTAATTAATTAGGCTTATCATTAATCAAATGAGCATTAATTATTTTAATTATTTCATTCTGAATCGAATTCCAATTGAACCTACCATAAAATTGTAAAAGTTCTAATTAACACATAAATCAAGTCAATTTATGAATCGGATGCCAATAAGACCTTCAATTCGCAGCCGAAACGAAAACATGAACAGATCTTTCTACGCTAAACAGATATAAACACAAATAAGGCAACATATGATGCAAAATTTCACTTTAATTTCTTATTAGGCATAATTAAACATGGATTAACGTTAATCATGGGTCGGGGTTGTTACAATCGTGACTTGGTGTGATCCTCTTGCACTTTCACTAAGTAAGTGTGATCACTAATCCACAAGCTTCACAGTCTTAAGTTGTGCACGATCAACTCAAGAAAACGGTCCTTGACCGCCTTGCTCTGATACCAAATTGTTGAGTTAGAACACAATGGCTATACAAAAGTAAATATTTATTTAGATGCAAAGATTCACTCAAGTATGCAAGAAGACTCTCAAGGACACTTCACCTTGGGAATTACTCACACTCAAGTACTTGACTCCACTCTTAGTTGTTGTATCTTGTCCTTTACAAATGAGGTGACTTCCCTTTATATAGTCATCCACCTCCTCAATGGATGGCTAGGATCATTTTGATCTAAGGGCTATTATTAACCCTCTAGAATATTCTAGCATATAGTCATACTTTCCAATATTCTAAAACTCTCTAAACTATTCTAGTATATAATAGTATTTTCTATATTTTAAAAATATTCTAGAACCTTCCGGAACCTTCTAGATTGTTACAAGCTTCTCTAATGTTTTGGAATCTTCTACAATGTTCTAGAATCTTTCGGATTTCTTTAGATCTTTCTAGAGTCTTTTAGATCTTTTCGAAGTCTTCTAGATTATTCAACATAAGCAATTAATAGCCTAGATAATTCTAGAAAAGTCAATGATGACTCTTAACAGTGGTTGTGGTCATCGCCGATATCAAAGAAAGAGAGATATAGAGAATAAACAAGGTGTAAGGAAAAAGGAGAAGATAAATGGATATAAGATTTTTGGGTCTATCTAAAAAGTTTTGAGATTAAATAGAATACACATTTTTCAAAAAGGACTTATGGGTAATTTGGCCAAAAATTTAGAAGTGTCAGTTGTTAGCCCAATTGAAAAAGTAAAATATAATATATATGTATATGTATTAGTCGTTAGCCTAATTCTGGTTGACTTATTTTTTTTAACTCTCTCTTTATGGTCAAATTATGTGTTTTTTTTAATATTTTACCTAATTTTTTTTATATTTATTTTATAAATCTAGATACACTTAAAAAGTATAATATTTGTGATTTTTTTTTAAAAACAATTACCAAATACAAAATATATATATATAAAAAAAATACGAATTACAAATTCAAAAAATTATTTTTAAAAATTCTAAACCAAACAAGATGATTGTTTTATATTTTTATGAATATCTAAAAAAGCTCCTAAAAATTATTTCACCTTACAACACAATTGTGATTTTACTCACACACATGTTTTGTTAATGTTCAAGTAAAGAAATACCTCAAAGTCATCAATCGTCATCATTGCCATCATCATCAAATAAAAAATATAATAACTACCAATTGCATTGAAGTTGCTCTACGAAGAATAAAGATGTTCGTTTAACGTAAATGGTAAACTTGCTATCTCATACTTTTTTGTCTTCAAGCCTTTGCCTTGACATGCACACCCAATTGGCTTCATTCATCAGAACTCCAAAGGAAAACATAAATTTGAAAACGCAGTTGCAAAAAGTAAAATCATTGATATGATTGGTAATGCTAGCAACAGACAAAGTGAGTTTTCTTTAAGTTAATTGACTCCAATGCATATCCACGAAAATCATTGATATGATTGGTAATGCTAGCAACAGACAAATTGAGTTTTCTTTAAGTTAATTGACTCCAATGCATATCCACGAAATCTGACTCCAATGCATATCCACGAAATCCCCCCTAGTAACAATTTCGGGTGTTTGGAGTTAGCTTTTCTAATGACTTTTTTATTATTTTTTTTTGTCTTTCGTAATTTTTTTTAAAATATGTTTTCAATTCTACTCGACTAGACAGATAAGAAAAATAAAAATTTTAAAAAAAAAGTCCAAAAAGGGCACCAAAAAAAAGTCAAAAAAGTTGGTTTCTTTTGGATTTTTTTTTTGGGTATTTTTTCATTTTTTTTTTTAGATTTGTCTACGTAGGACGGACTTGAAAAATAAAAAAAATTGACAAAATTTTAAAAAAAACACTAAAGATAAAAATGTTCAGAGAAAAATGTGCCCCTAAAGTAACCTTTTTGCAAAGAGAAAACCCTGGTTGAGCCAAACTAAGATGTTAAAAAGTGGCCGCAATTGTTATGTAACAGCATTATGTAAAAATTGTGGTGGTTACTGCTACCCGTTATGGTCGCTATAACGGTGTGACAGAAATTCACAACTGTAACGGCCGCAACTATTACGTAAAGGCCGTAAAGGCTGTTACATTACCGTTACAGCACCATTACGGTTGTTACAACCGCTACGCTACTATTTTTTAATTTTTTAATATAAATTTTGTATATAATATTAATATTATTTTTTCTTTTTGTTTTCTAGTTGAATAGAACTTAAGTAAAAGTCTTATTTATATATATTTTGAATGTCCAGTCTTCTAATTCTATAAGATTTCATTACTTTTTTACTTAATTATATTTGAATATGAACTTATATCTATTTCTCTTATGTTGAATTTATTGAACAAAATTTAGATTTCATATTATGTATTTTTACATTATTATGTTTGTATTTTGAACTTATGTTTATAAGATTATTATTTTTAATATTAAACATATTTCATTTTTTTCTTAACAAATTAGAAGTTATCTATAAGTATAATTAATAAAGCAAATAAAATTAAATAAATCCAATAGTAGGAAAATTCTCTATAGTGATTTATAACTAATATAAAAATTTGTATATATATATTGAATCATATTTTAAAACTAAACAGGAATACTAATTAAAAAATCATTTTGAGACCTTATTTGGGAACAGACTGTTTTAGAAACTTTTTTTAGTTTTTTGGCTAAAATATAAGGTAAAAAAAATTAGTATGTTTGGGATAACTTTTTGATTTTTTGCCAAAATATATGCAAAAAGTAGAGTGAAAATGAAATCTTTAACCTTTTTGTATAGTTTGTTGGATTTTTAGATTTTTTAATGACTTTTTCACTTTTAGATTAAAATGTGATATTGCCAAACGAGGCCTGAACCTCACTAAATGTAATTCTGAAATAAAAACATGCATCTAATGTTTTCCTAAAGTTGTGCAAAAAATTAAAATATTTATAGTTCCGATTGTCGCCACCGTTACACTACAACTGTTATAGCCCCCAATCATGTTAACACTACCGCTACCGTTACAATAATAGCCACCGTTATTTAAAACCTTGAGCCAAACCCTTTGCTCTGGTTGACAAACAGACAAAAACAACCCTTGTTTTCTGCAAGGCACTGCTATTGTAGTCCACTACTAAATGTTGTTGATATACAAAGAACTGAAGAAAATTCAACAAAGGTGTTCTGATAATATGGGTTGGTTTTCTAGATGACATCTCAAAAGGAATCACTTTCTCCTCATTTGATGCAAATAGAAATGTAAAAGGCTGGACTCTAATGAACATTTATTAAAGGCGCAGATGATATTGAACCCAAAAAAAAAAAATACAAAAAAAATGAAGAAGAAAAATCAACAAATGAATATGTAAACTGATGTCCTCAATTTGTTGTGATTGTAATGCAAATAGATATGTGAAAGGGAAGACTGGATAGGATGCAAATTAAATTCTGCTGTAGAACAGATGTGGATCTTGAACATAGAATGGTCCACTGCATTACTTTTTTGGTCACACACAATAAATGATATTGACTATGAAGAAGGTTTAAGCTCATTTGAGCAACTGTTGTGCCATTCTTCGTGTCAAAGCTAAATTTGAAAACAATTCTTTAAATGCATATGCATCTCCAAACGTCCATTAAACGGGGTTACCACATGATATTGACTATGCATAAAAGAGACTTTAAGCTCGTTAGAGCAATTGCAGTGCAAAACATTTTTTCTAAATGCATATGCATCTTCAATATTGCATTAAATGGGTTACCACGTGATATTGACTATGCATAGGAGACTTTTAGATTACAAAAATGTTTAAGACCCCTTTCCACCACCCCCTTTGACCCCCTCTCTTTTTTGATTGGCTACTTTTTCTTTTGTTTTTTTTTTTTCGTTCTCCTTCAATCACCACCTGCCACGTGTGTGGGGGGTGGTGGGGGTGGTGATTGGAGGGGGTCTGTATCAATGCTCTTCAGATTATTAGAGCAACTGCTGTGCTATTATTTGGATCAAAGCTAAAATTTCACAACAATCATTATGCTTGGTTTCAATTTTCTAAATTTAATTTTTTTTAAATTAAATTTTTTATTTTTGATTTTTATTTTTAATGAATATTTTTAAAATTTTAAGCAATTTTTAAAATTTTTTTAGATGGACCTCACTTAAATGCATCAAAAATAAAATATTTGTATAAAAATATTTTAAAAATCAATAAATACACAAAAATACAAAAATATATTAAATTTTTGTATTTTTTTAATATATTTTATATTTAGTGAATTTTTTTTTAAAAAAATCAAAAATATTATACTTGTGTACCTAAAAATAAAAAATAAAAAACTTAAAATGTTAAAAAAAAAACAGTAAAAACAAAAAAAAGAAAAATAAAGGCTCTGTTTGGAAGAGTTTTTAGAAATGTAATTCTACCTCTTTGATTTGCACATGGTGTTTAATTCTACATCCACTTTTGAAAACTCTTTCCAAGGTAGAAAAATTTGGGTCACACTACAAGAAATGACACTTTTGGCTACTAAAATATTGGTCACCAAAAGTCCGATATTTGGTCGCTGAAACGATTTAGCGACTAAAAAGTTTTGTCGCCAAGTTCGTCGCCTATACCCTGTCGGCGATTGTTTTAGCGACTAAATGTGTATTTAGTCGCTGAAAGTGAAAGATTTGGCTACTAAATTATTGGTCGCCAAACGTCAACGTTTGGCTACTAAAGTTGGGTTAGTCGGCAAAAGTGATATTTTTGGCAACCAAAATATTAGTCGCCAAAAGTTATAACAAAGCTAATTTGAACTATTTAGAGACTAAAGTTTTAGCCGCCAATTGAACTATTTGACAACCATGGAATTTAGTTGCCAAAGGATGCCAACTTTTATTCATTTTGCTACTACATTATTAGTGGCCAAAACATTTGAAAATAGTTTTTGGCTACCAAAATAGTTAGTAGCCAAATACTATATTACAAATAAATTCTTATTTTTTATTTTTTCTGAACCACCGGTATCCATTATTAATACAACCTATACAATGTATAAACAATAAAATCCATCAATACTAAATATATATTATCAACCATTCGACAACGTACACGCAAAAAATTCCATTCGACATATGTAATACAAATTCCATACGACCCAAGTACATTCCAATCTCAATAATTTCAAAATATACATAATAGAGGAAATCTGTACCATACCAAAAAACTAATATTGAAATCTGTACAACCTGTGTCCATTATTAGTACAACCTGTACCCTGTATAAACAATATAATCCATCAACGCTAAATATATTATCAACCATTCAACAACGTGCACACATTTCACTTCCAACCATCCAAAAAATTAATATTGAATGTCCAATTCTATATATAATACAAATTCCATACGAACCAAGTCTAATCTAATGTCAATAATTTAATTCCATACATAATACAGGAATAACCAAATTAATTATCAAAAAGGACATATGTACCACAACAAAAATTTAATCTGTACTGCCCCAAAAGTATTTTGTACCACGTGCTATGCTAATTTCTACCATGCCAAATTAGCTGATATTTATCACACCAAAAAAGTAATTTGTACGAACCGCTATATATACGGATAGAGGTATAAAAACAATGCCCTCCCGTACTTGTCAAAAAAAATCATATCCACATTTGAGTGTCCAAAACCAACTGCAAAAAAATAAATAAATAAATAATAAAAAAAAAATTCATTAGTTTGGTGCCTATAGAGGCACTTCTGGACGACATATAGCAACTATCTTAATTTCAAACATTAAAAGACAAGGAGAGTAATAGCTATTAAATAATGAAAGACACCCAAACATGGACCGGTAGACGAGCATCGATTCTATGAATTAATGCCAAAAGTTATGTTTATGGCAATTAAAGGGACATAGTCAACAAAAACACTAAACAGTTTACCAAAAATATTGTTCAACATAAACTAATAAAGAAAGAGTTAAACAAAGTATAGTTTAAGATGGTATAACCAAAATAGTTACCCACGACATGGGCATTTCATGTTCTACCACATAAACACATTGTCGCCCCCCAAACGCTTTTTTCAACTATTTTTATGACATTTTCAACTCTAACTCCCAACAGAGGTGTCATATTTACGTACCGTCTATCCCTACATGTCACTTTTGGCACCGGGAAGCTTTCTGTTACGTAAAAACAGTGGTTCGGGGACTGTTTTGCATTTTCGCCCCCCCAACGCCTTTTTCTGACTAAATTTATGACATTTTCAACTCTAACTCCCAACGTATGTGTCCTATGTACGTACCATCTGTCCCTACATGTTGCATTTGTCACCGAGAATCTTCCCGTTACGTAAAAATAGTGGTTCGGGAGCTGTTTTCCATTTTCGCCCCCCGAACCCCTTTTTTCGACTAAATTAATGATATTTTCAACTGTAACTCCCAACGTATGTGTTTTATTTACGTACCATCTATCCCTACATGTCACATTTGGTACCAGGAAGCTTCCTGTTATGTAAAAATAGTGGTTTGGGGGCTGTTTTGGATTCCCCCCCGGCGAACGCCTTTTCTCGACTAAATTAGTATTACATTTTCAACTCTAACGCCCAACGTATGTGTCCTATTTACGCACCATCTGTCCCTACATGTCACATTTGTCATCGGGAAGCTTTCCGTTACGTAAAAAAAGTGGTTCGGGGGCTGTTTTGCATTTTCGCCCCCCGAACTCCTTTTTTCGACTAAATTAATGACATTTTCAACTCTAACTCACAACGTATGTGTCCTATTTACGTACCGTATGTCCCTACATGTCACATTGGCATCGGGAAGCTTCCCGTTATGTAAAAACAGTGGTTTCGACTAAATTAATGACATTTTCGACTCTAACTCACAACGTATGTGTCCTATTTACGTACCGTCTGTCCCTACATGTCACATTTGTCACCGAGAAGCTTCCCGTTACGTTAAAATAGTGGTTCGGGGGCTGTTTTCCATTTTCGCCCCCCGAACCCCTTTCTTCGACTAAATTAATGACATTTTCAACTCTAACGATCAACGTATGTGTCCTATTTACTTACCGTTTGTCCCTACATGTCGCATTCGTCACCGCAAAGCTTCCCGTTACGTTAAAACAGTGGTTAGGTAAGCTTCCCATTATCACTGGAGTCATCACTGCCCATTGAATTTGTTAAATAAATTGGTAAGGTAAGGTCATGTTTCGCATAATTTGTTAAAAAAAAAAATCTGCTAGTGAAACATATAGATATATATAGAGAGAGAGAGAGAGAGCATACGCGAGACGGAGCATCAATGGAGTCTCTTCTCAGCGATGAAGCCTCTGAATCTCGCAGCGGTAGCGGTGGATCTGAGAAGATCAGCGGAGGAAGG
This sequence comes from Camellia sinensis, assembly GCF_055761805.1. Lineage (NCBI taxonomy): Eukaryota > Viridiplantae > Streptophyta > Magnoliopsida > Ericales > Theaceae > Camellia > Camellia sinensis. The sequence continues at coordinate 33,058,754 of NC_138969.1, forward strand.
GGAGGCGGCGGCGTGAAAAGAGGGCAGCGACGGAGGTGGTAGCGACGGCAGTGGTGATCGCAGCAGTCACGATGGCGATGGCGGAGGAGGAGGAGGTGCTCCGGTTGCCGGCGAACGTGAGGAGGAGCGGCGGCGGGATGGCGACGGAGCGAGACTCCTTCGCCCCCTTCATATTCTCTTCTTCTCTTCACCTACCCTAATATTTTATGTCCATCCGTTGGTTCTTCAAGTGATCGATCTTAGCCAATCATTTTACATCCTTGTTTAACTTATTTTCCCCGACTAAAATATAGCTTCGTCGTTAATTAAGGAGCCCGCCAAAAACTCAAAATCTTTCTTTGAAAATTTTAATTACAATTGCTGACTAAACATTTTAGTCAGAAAAAGTCAGCTAAAGGCGACTAAAATGCATTTTTGTCGCTGAAAGTAAGTTTTTGGCAACTAAAACTTTAGTCGCCAAAGAGAAAAAATAATTTTTTTATTTTCCATTTGGCAACTAAATATTTTAGTAGCCAAAAGTCAATATACAGCGACGAAAGTAATTTTTTGTCGCTGAAAATAAGTTCTTGGCGACTAAAACTTTAGTCGCTAAAGAGAAAAAATAATTTTTTTATTTTCCATTCGGCGACTAAATATTTTAGTAGCCAAAAATCAATATACAGCGACTAAATTTTTTTTGTCGCTGAAAACAAGTTTTTGGCGACTAAAACTTTAGTTGCCAAAGAGAAAAAATAATTTTTTTATTTTCCATTCGGCGACTAAATATTTTAGTAGCCAAAAGTCAATATACATCGATTTTTTTTTTGTCGCCAATTTTGGCATTTTTAGCGACTAAATTTTTTTTAGTCGCCAATAATGAATATATCCTGACTAAAAAAAATTAGTAGCTAAATATTTTACTTTTGGCGACTAAAAAAATGTTAGTCGCCAATTCCATAACTTTTGGCGACTAAATTTTTTTTAGTCGCCAATTTTGGTCACCAAAGGTGCATTTTGTTGTAGTGTTAACTTGTCGTCCTCCAGACGTCTGGCCAGTCATCCTCCCGAATGTCCAGCCGGTTGATTGAAACTGTGCAATTTTTTTTTTATACAAGTGGCACATATTATTTTTTATATTTTTAATGAAAAAAATTCGGAATTTTTAAAAAAAATTTACGAGTTTTGAATAGAAATTTGAATTGTGTATTTGGTTATGAGTTACAAGTTTTTGTATCAAATATCATATGTCACATCAAAAATTCTCCACTCAATTCAAAACTCATTCACCAAACAAATTTTCTACACTCAAATCATAATTCCAAAACTCACAAACTCAAAATACAAATTTTATTTTTAAATTATATTTAGAAAACTCTACTAAATGCTACCAAAAAATTTCGATTTTTGGAAATTTTTTTTTATATAAATGCATATTATCTTCCATAGCAAATTATAGAAATGATATAAAATTTAGATATTTTACTCGAAATTTTTTAAATTTCTCATCAATTTTTCCTTCTCTATCCTAACTTTCCTCTCTCATATAGGACTAGTAATCAGACCTTTCAATTAGGAATGGCAACGGGGCGGGGCGGGGCGTGGCCGGGGATTGCCCTCCCCGTCCCCGATCCCCGACAGTGAAATTTCCCCGATCCCCGACCCCGATCCCCGACGGGGAACCTGTCACCACCCCCGCCTCTGTCCCCTAACCGGGATCAGGTTCCCCCGACCCCGAAGAGTCCCTGGTCAAAAAAAAAAAAAAAAAAAAAAGAGCTTCATTAACAAATTCAACAACAGATTCAACAACACAACAGAACAACAACGGATTTAACAACACAACACTCAGATTTAATAACAGATTCAACAACACAACACTCAGATTTAATACCAAATGCCAAAAAAAAAAAAAAAAGAGCTTCAGATTTAATACTCATGAACAACAACTCAATAGATCTATCTGAGGATCATCAACAACACACCCAGATTCAACAACACACCCAGATCTGAGGATCATCAACAACACACCCAAATTCAACAACACACCCAGATCCGATCAACAACACACCCCGTAAGCGAGGAGTGACGCCGTGAGGGAAAGAGGAGAAGCGGCCGACGCCATCGCCGTGAGCATCGCAGCAAAGAGAGGGAGAAAGGCCGAGAGAAGAGAGGGAGGAGTGATGCCGTGAGGGAGAGAGAAGGAGCGGCCGACGCCATCGCCGTGAGCATCGCAGCAGAGAGAGGGAGAGAGAGGCCTAGAGAAGAGAGAGTGTAAGTGGGAGAGAGAAGTGAAATGAGTCTTAAAATAACCTAAACACATATATATGCGGAATATATATTCGGGGATATATACGGGGAGTACTCGGGCCGGGGCCGGGGCCGAGGTTGGGAAATCTATCCCCGTTCCCGGCCCGAAAATGATCGGGGGTTTATTTTTTAATATCATCCCCAGTTCGTGGGGAGTTTTTTCGGGGAAAAACCGTCCCATTCGAGGTTGAGGGGTCGGGTCCCCGTCGGGCCGGTTTCAAATTGCCATCCCTACTTTCAATCCACCGACAAGCATCACAACATTTGACAACCCTAATCTTGTCGCCTTCCGAGGAAAGTCACACAAGGGCGGCGACACACCACTAATCTCCTCCATTAGTCCGCATCGGTCCGCTGTTTTTCACTCCCACCACCAACCACATCACCATCACACTTTCGGATTTATGTTTGGCAACTTAGAAAGAAAAAAAAAATGATTGGGTAAATGATAAGTTAAAAAGGAAAGAAAAGGAATTGTTTGTATGGGAAAGATTATGTAAACATCCTTTAATTAAATTGGTGTGTAGCGTATATACTTTGGTCGATTTCGATAATACGGTGAATTAATACATTTGGGCAATCCACACGATAGAGGTTTTGAATTTTTCTATTTTTGGAACAAGTCCCATATTACAAATAAGAATGAAATACTCTAATGTAACACACTAAAAATTTCTCAGTGTACTTTTCCCAAATATAACAATGTAACACTAAAAAAAAAAACTCGTTAAAAAAAAACTCCTTAGTGTACTTTTTCTAAATATAACACTCTATTGTAATATAAAAAAAAATTCTTAGTGCACTTTTCCTAAACGTATCACTCCAATAAATATAACACTCTAATGTAATACACAAAAAATACCTTAGTATTCTTTTTGCAAATGTAACACTCCAATTAGTGTAATTTCAAACATAACACACCAATGTAAAACACACACAAAAATACTAAAAAACTCTTTAGTGTATTATTCTCAAATGTAAAACTCACAGTTTGAAATTATATATTTGTCCAAAGTTTACTAAGGAATTTTTGTACTCTTTTTGGAATGATTTGAAGAATCTCACATCTTTTTTTTTTTGGAATGTTACATTAGAGTGTTATGTTTTGAAAAAATACACTAAAAAGTTTTTTTGTATGTTACATTGGAATGTTACACTAAGGTGTTTTTTTATTTTATTTTTATGTGTTACATTAGAGTGTTACGTTTGAAAAAAGTACACAAAGAAATTTTTTTAGTATGCTACATTAGAGTGTTACAGTTTGAAATCATACGTTTGTACTCCTTTTGAAATATTAGAAGAATCTCACATTTTTTTTTGGAATGTTTGAAAAATTTTATATTTCAAGTTATTTTGTATTCCTTTTGGAATTAATGTTTAAAAAATATCACATTTCAAGTCATTCCAAATAAAAAAAGATTTTCATATAAAAATTCATCCCAAATTTGATTCTCATAAGTTGTGTATCTTACCTTTGTAGCACAAAAAAAAAAAAAAAAAAAAAAAAAAAAGGAGGAGGAAATATAATAGAAATAAGAGTGTAACATGAATTTGGAGATGCTGCTGCGCGGATGCGCAACAGCATCTGTTGTGAGGCGAAATAGGCCAGGCCCATTTCGGGACCTATTTTGATAATCCGAACCGTTCACATTTTAGAATACATCAAGTAGAACATGTTTACATAAAATCAAGTTAATCGGATATCATTTACCTATTCATCCACTTACATTTGTATTCATTTTAATACTTTAAACCACAATTATTATTTATTTTTGTAGATAGAAATGTGAGTGGATAAATGAGTAAATGATATCCGATTATATTGATTTTTTGCAGGCATGTTCTACTTGATGTATTCTAAAATATGAACGGTTTGGATTATCAAAATAGGCCCCGAAATAGGCCTATTTCACCGTACAACAGATGCTGCTGTGCGCCCTGCGCAGCAGCATCCCCAATCCCATATAACGTAAACCTGATTTCTAAACAATATATTAAATCTACATTTCCAAAATCAATGGGACTAATTGGTTTATAAAAAAATTCTTAGGACTAAACGGATCACCTTTCTTCAAGACGAGATTTATAAGTAAATTTTTCTTTAATTTATTTGTATTAATTTATATTGAAATATGATATAAAAACTGTAAGTAGTTGAATTATACTTATTTATGTTTTTTTTTACACTGAGCAAGAGCTTTAATAAACAAGTCTTATCATGGTACTGTTTATAAATGTCCTAAACAGTACATTACAATTGCAAGTTAGGTTTTTATGTCATGACCGTACACATTATTAGCAAATTTTTGAACATACCTTAAAAACCAAAGTGAAAAAAAAACTTAAGCCAAATAGGAGAGACTAGGTAGAACATGAGGCTGCATATTTGAAAAGTAATTTGAATTGAAAGAACTTCTCATATGAAAACAAAAGTCAATGCATATTGAAAGAAAAGAAATTCGCTCGTTTTGTTTTTAGGGCTCATTTGGTAATTGATTTTTTTTTTTATAGAGTTTTTTTTAATTTTTACAAAAACACATACAAAAAAGTAGAGAAATGAATGTGACAATTTGTAATAATTTTTTAATTTTTTTGATTAAAATAGCCTATTAACAAACTAGGCTTTAGTTTTTAAAAGTATTTTTTGAATTTTTTTTTTCTTTGTTGGTCGTATTCTATTATTTTTAATGAATTTTTATTTTTAGATACACCTTATCTAAATATATATAAAGTAAAATATTTTAAAGAAATACAAAAAAATTAATAAATATAAAAATGTATGAAAATGTATTGAATTTATATTTTTTTCAAAGAAATTTTATACTTTTTTAAGTGTAATCAAATTATCTATTTGTACATTATTTTGATAATAATTTTTTTTTTAATAACTTTTTAAATGTATTGTGTGTTTGTGGAATGATGGTTTAGTATTGGTAATGATAGTAAAAATTTTATCAAAGTGTGGGGATATATTTTCTAAGTACCAACACGTGGCATGGTGACGCCGACGTGTCAGCCGAGGTGCCACGTGTCATGGTAGTTATGCCGAGATTATCTTTGGCGAGGCCGAGGTGATCTCCGAAGATATCAGAATCCGAGATAAGCGGATAAGGGACAAGAGTCCTAGAGTAAAGAGAAGACTTAGCCAAGATAAGGATAAAACTCTTAGGGAGTTTATCTTTATCTCTTGAAGAGTCCAAAGTCAGTATTGAATTGGAGTTCATAGAAGTCAGGCTTCTAGTGGGACTTGGATTAAGTAAACTATAAAAGAGAGGCACCCCCGTGGGTCTAAGGTACGCAAATTATGTTTTGAGCAATAAGTTTAGCACTTGATTATCTTTGAGAGATATACTGACTTGATCGTCGGAGTGCCCCCGGGTAGAAGAGCCACCGCCGGAGCCCTTTTCTTTCTGTTACAGGTTTGCTAAAGCCATTTATTCTACCGGTGCTCTCCAGCTGATTACTAGGCGGGCAGTGTGGTCAGATTTTCACCCACACAATTTGGCGCCGTCTGTGGGAAGCTTAGAAGAATAGATGGCCAATAACGGACAGAGGGAAAATATTGGGGGCGACACTCCTACTGGGAGTGGCAAACCAATTAACCTTGACGTTGAAGGAGACAACCACAGTACAGAAAATCATGACTAGGGCCATTGAGAGAAAGACGTCGGCCAGGAGGGCGACGCTTCGAAGAGGACAGACCAAAGCAAGTATTATAATGAAGATAACCTTCAGGTATGGAGGGATAGGTGCCTACGGAGAGATGAGGAAGTAAAAGACTTGGCAAACAAGTTGGCAGACCTACAGTCAGTGGTCAACTTCATGATGCAAAACAATGTCATGCAGCCACCATACCCGCTGCAGGATACGCCAATGCTAGCAACTAACACCCAGAAGGGAGGAAGAAGAACAATTCCCGAAGTCCCTCAGCACACCAGGAGCGGAAGGCACTCTCACCGACCTACCAGGGAAGGCGGACAAGAGGAGCCGAGACAAGAGGAGTCCCAAAGAACGTATCACATGAAGGATCCAGAGCCCAAAGAACATCGGCATGTTCAAGGGCAGGCGCTTTGCTTTGACACAACACATGGAGAGAGATCAAAACGAGCCCACCACGAGGCTGAAAGTAGTGTGCCGAAGAGATTGAAATCCAGAGATAGCCGAGGTCCAGGAAGGAGTAAAGAAGACTTGAGAGATTACCTCAAGAGGAGGCAACAGAATGCTGAAGCCGAGGTAACTTCCCCGGTTAAGCCGAGAACACCATTCTCGGTGGAACTGGACAAATTTCAAGCACCTAAGCGATTCAGTATGCCGAGGTTCCAAATATATGATGGTAAGACAGATCCCAACTTCCACGTCGGTCTATATCTGAATTCGATGGCATTATATAGTGGGAACGAGCCGTTGCTCTGCAAAGTGTTCCCCTCGTCCTTTGGGGAAATTGCATCAGATTGGTTCCACAAACTACCGAAGGGAAGCGTAAAGACTTGGGAAGGCCTGGCCGAGATGTTTGTGGCCAGGTTTGTAACAAATAAACTACAACCCTTGAAGGTCGACGCACTGATGGCTTTAAAGATCGCCAAGGACAAAGGCCTTAGGGCCTATGCAAAAAGGTACTACGAGGTGTTCAATCGAATACCTGACTGCAACCAAGAAGTAGCGGTCATGTCATTTAAGAACGGCCTGAAAGACAATTGTCCACTACGGAAGTCTTTGGCAAAAACTTTGCCAAAAAGCATGGAAGAGCTCATGGCCAGAATTGAGAAATATGCCAGAGCCGATGAGGATACATTGGGAAATAAGGAGGTAAAACAGGAAAAAGGGAACGGCGAGCCGAAGCGAAGCCGAGGTGATAACGGATTTAACAAAACAGAGATAGAATTAAGGGGTAAGCAGGCAGTGACGACTGTGTTCCGAATCCCAGCACACAAAGTCCTGGAACAAATCCGAAATCAACCTTATTTCAGAGCACCAGCAAAGGCCCCAGGGGAATACATGGGAAGGAACGTTGGTAGGCGTTGTGCTTACCACAATGAAGAAGGGCACCCAACTCAGGGCTGCAGAGCCCTAAAAGCATACTTAGAGGACTTAGTAAGGCAAGGCCATCTGAGGGACCTCGTCGACGAAGCCAGGACAAGAGAAGAGCAGGCAAGATTACCTCAAGCACCAGCGGCCCCGCCTCCCCCAGCACAGCAACCACAGGGAGGGGGACCTAGGGTGGTTAATGTAATTCACTTAAAAGTGAATGAAAGTGACATTCGGGGAGAAACCCAAAGAGTAAAACACCTGTAGCACGTGAACTAGGTCAGACATAAAAGACCTCGGCCTAAAGAGTGCCGAGGACCGATGATAGCCTTCACTGAAGCTGACCTAGAGATGGTCCAGCATCCGCATAATGATGCCTTGGTAGTATCCCTCCAGGTTGGGGAGTGCCAAGTGAAACGCATCCTAATAGATCAAGGCAGCTCTTGTGACATTATATACGTTAGATGTTACAAGGAGCTAGGCCTTCACCCAGACGACATGGAGCAATCGAATGGCCCGATGGTCGGCTTCAATGGAACGCCAACATGGCCACTGGGCGCAACAAGCTTGGAAGTACAAGCTGGCACTAAGAAGATCAGGACAGAATTCATGATGATTGACACACCTTCACCATATAACATCATCTTAGGAAGACCATGGTTGCATGTAATGGGGGCAGTTCCCTCAACATTGCATCAACTACTACGGTTCCCAACAGAGCATGGGATTGAAGAAGTCAGAGGAGATCAACTGCAGGCAAAAAGTTGCTCCATGGCAGCAACTTGCAGCATTCGAGAGCCAAAAGAGGCAGAGATTGAAGACGATGACATGGAGGTCCTAGATGATGTTGGCAAGGAGCCAGCCGAAAAGAGTGAAGAGACACTAAAAAAAATCCTCGTCCAGAAGGGCGACGAAGAGCGCTTCTTTCTTCTCGGCTCAGGCTTAGCCGAAGAAGAGGAAAGAGAACTGGAAGATTTTTTGAGAACAAACATAGAGGTGTTGGTCTAGACACCTTATGAAATGTCTGGTATTGACCCCGAGGTCACATGTCACAAACTGAACGTCGACAGGTCGGCCAAACCTGTAATACAACGAGCCAGAAGACCGACGTTGATGCACGTCGAAACAGTAGAAGAAGAAGTAAACAGACTTCTGGAGGCCAGGGCCATCCGAGAAGTTCACTACCCGACATGGCTGTCCAACACAGTAGTGGTGAAGAAGAAGAACGGCAAATGGAGGGTTTGTGTAGACTTTACCAGCCTCAACAAAGCTTGCCCCAAAGACAGCTTTCCTCTGCCCAAGATTGACCAGCTCGTAGATGCTACTTCAGGGCATGAAAGGATGAGTTTTCTGGATGCATACAGGGGGTACCACCAGATTGCTATGTACCCTCCAGACGAGGAGAAGACCGTGTTCATCACCCCTAAAGGCCTGTACTATTACAAGGTAATGCCTTTTGGGTTGAAAAACGCAGGAGCAACTTACTAAAGGTTAGTAACAAAGATGTTCAAGCACCTGATTGGCAAAATGGTAGAAGTCTACATCAATGACATGGTCGTGAAGACCAAGGAATCTAAGGGTCATCTTGTCGACCTAAAAGAGGTCTTTGATATACTCAAAACATACCGGCTCCGACTCAACGCATCAAAGTGCGCATTTGGAGTTGGATCAGGTAAGTTTTTAGGGTATCTGGTAACAAGAAAAGGCATTGAGGCCAGCCCAGACCAAATCGAGGCCATCCTAGAGCTGAAGAGCCCGACATCGGCAAAACAGGTTCAAATGCTTACTAGAAGGGTCGCAGCCCTAAATAGATTCATCAACAGAAGCTCTGATAAGTGCAGACCCTTCTTCAACTTGGTGAAAAAAGCCACAGACTTTCTGTGGACAGAAGAATGCGAAGCCGCTTTGACCGACTTGAAGAAGTACTTGACCACAACTCCAGTTCTTTCTAATCCAGAACCAGGGGAAGAACTGTTTTTGTATTTGGCAGTTTTAGAACACGCAGTCAGTGCAGTACTAATCCGAGAAGAAAAAGGGGAGCAAACGGCTGTTTACTATGTAAGCAAAACCTTGGCCAGCGCAGAAACAAGGTATCTACCACTGGATAAATTAATGCTAGCCTTAGTAACGACTTCAAAGAAGTTGAGCCATTACTTTCAGGCGCACAAGATTGTGGTCCTAACAGAGCATCCACTGAAGTCCTTGTTGCAACAAGGAGACTTAACAGGAAGGATAGCACGATGGGCAGTAGCCCTGGGTCAGTATGACCTGGAGTTCAGGCCGAAAACAACAATTAAAGAACAAGTTTTGGCCGACTTCGTGGCAGAATTCACGCCCGAAACCATCGAACATCGGGCTCCGTTGAGCCAGGATGAGCATTGTACCAACAAGCAAGGAGAATCCCAGCCAAAGGCAAAAGAGCAAAGGAAGGAAAAACTCAGACCCTACAGCATCTACATCGGCGACTCATTCAGACTGTTTGTCGATGGAAGTTCGAACCGACAAGGAGCGGGGGCAGGAGTACTGCTGATATCTCCAGATGGAGAAATTATAGAACAGTCCATCCGTTTAGGGTTCAAGGCCTCAAACAACGAAGCGGAATACGAAACATTAATTGCAGGGCTAAAACTGGCAGCAACAGCAGAAGCAGATGAGGTAATTGTTTTTTGTGATTCACAACTTATTGTTAACCAGTCAACAGGAGAATTTGCAGCCAGAGACGAAAGGATGTCGGCATATGCAAAAGAGGTCATCAAATTGGTAGCCCTATTTCAGAACTGCCGACTACTCTAAGTTAGCCGAGATGACAATGCCCACGCCGACGCGTTGGCTAACCTGGCAAGTTCAATGCAGACTGGAAAAACAAGAACAATTATGATCGACTATATGTCGGGCCCGAGCATAGAACCAGAGAGCACAGAGCAGGAAGCAATGTGTGTGGACATGGGGCCAAGCTGGATAGATGCAATTGTTGCATTCCTGAAAGAAGGAAAGCTGCCAGAAGATCGTAAGGAGGCACACAAGGTCCGATTGAAATCAGCAAGATTCAGTCTGATAGAAAATGGACACCTCTACAGAAGGTCCTTCACTGGACCCCTTTTAAGGTGCGTACACCCTTTGCAGGTTGAAGATTTCCTATATGAAATTCATGAAGGAATTTATGAAAGCCATGCTGGGGGCAGATCTTTAGCCCACAGGTCCATTACCTAGGGGTATGGGTGGCCCTACATGTAAAAGGATGCTGAAGCCTACGTGAACAAGTGTGAACAATGCCAAAGGTTTACACCTTTGATACATCAGCCAGCAGCTGACCTGAACCCAGTATCCAGCCCATGGCCATTTGCTCAATGGGGCATGGATCTTGTTGGGCAACTTCCCCAGGCAACTGGGCAGAGAAAATACTTGCTGGTAGCAACAGATTACTTTACGAAGTGGATAGAGGCAGAACCTCTTGCCAAAATCCGAGATGTGGACATCAAGAACTTTATATGGAGAAACATCATCACTAGATTTGGGATTCCAAGAGCAATAGTTGCCGACAACGGAACGCAGTTTGACATCAAACTCATCAAGAACTTTTGTGTGAAATTCAAGATCAAGAATTACTTTTCAACACCAAGTTTTTCCCAAAGCAATGGGCAAGCAGAAGCATCCAACAAAGTAATTTTGGATGGAATAAAGAAGAGGCTGCAGACAGCAAAAGGAAAGTGGGTAGACGAGTTGCCCAACGTACTTTGGGCATATTGGACTACGCCGAGAAGATCAACAGGGAAATCCCCCTTTGCCATGGCTTATGGCACAGAAGCAGTCATCCCATTGGAGATCGGCATCCCAGGGATCAGAACCCAGGGAGTAGAGAATGGCACCAATGACATACTCTTAGCTCGAGATCTGGATCTTTTGGAAGAACGAAGAGAGAAAGCTGCAATTCAGCTCGCAGTATACCAGCAACAGCTTGCCAGAGCTTACAACAAGAAGGTCAATCCAAGAGATTTTCAAGTCGGCGACCTAGTCCTGAGAAAAGTCATCGGCAACAAGAAGGATCCCAGAGAGGGCAAGCTTGGCCCAAACTGGGAAGGACCCTACAGAATTACTTCGGTATTAGGCAATGGAGCTTATCGGCTTGAAGATAACGAGGGCAAAGCACTGCCGAGACCTTGGAACACTTGTAATTTGAAATTCTTCTATCATTAGATGTGCACTATTTTTGGCCGATGTCATCAATAAAATCTTTTCCCTTTTCTTTAAAACACATATGAGTGATAAAGTTACATATTAGTGTTTTTGGAGACATGAATAATGAGAACCCAAGTAGAACTTAGGTTCACATTGGGGGCAGAGAGAAGACAGAGACACTTAATTCACTTGTTGAAATTTGTAGCAATTTACAAGTTGGAGTTAAGCTGATTCCTTATCTTCACTTGTTGAAATTTGTAGCAATTTACAAGTCGAAGTTAAGCCGAGATTATTCCTTATCTTCACTTGTTGAAATTTGTAGCAATTTACAAGTTGGAGTTAAGCTGATTCTTTATCTTCACTTGTTGAAATTTGTAGCAATTTACAAGTCGAAGTTAAGCCGAGATTATTCCTTATCTTCACTTGTTGAAATTTGTAGCAATTTACAAGTTGAAGTTAAGCTGAGATTATTCCTTATCTTCACTTGTTGAAATTTGCAGCAATTTACAAGTTGGAGTTAAGCTGATTCCTTATCTTTACTTGTTGAAATTTGTAGCAATTTACAAGTTGAAGTTAAGATGAGATGGCTCCTTATCTTCACTTGTTGAAATTTGTAGCAATTTACAAGTTGGAGTTAAGCTGATTCCTTATTTTCACTTGTTGAAATTTGTAGCAATTTACAAGTCGAAGTTAAGCAGAGATTATTCCTTATCTTTACTTGTTGAAATTTGTAGCAATTTACAAGTTGAAGTTAAGCTGAGATGGTTCCTTATCTTCACTTGTTAAAATTTGTAGCAATTTACAAGTTAAAGTTAAGCCGAGATTACCGTTTCTCTTCACTTGTTGAAATTTGTAGCAATTTACAAGTCGAAGTAAAGCCGAGGTCATAGTTTGCACACTTATAGCAATCTACAGGTTGGCCCAACCAAAGAAGATGCTTAACACTTGTTGAAATTTGTAGCAATTTACAAGATAATGTTAAGCCGACATGTGATCATCTTTTGAAATTTGCAGCAATTTGCACGTTGAAGTAAAAGCTAAGTATATTGTTTAAACACTTGTTGAAATTTGTAGCAATTTACAAGTAGATCATTGCTTAAACACTTGCTATAACTTGAGAAAAGTTTACAGTATATGATAACACTTGTTGAAATTGGTAGCAATTTACAAGTAGGTTAAACTAAGATCACTGTCTAAACACTTGATTGAAACATTGAGAAACGTTCTCAAAGTTGACATTGAATAGTATATGTCTTACACTTGTTGAAATTTATGAAAAGTTTGCAGGTCAGTATCTTGCCGAAGTAAAGCTTGTAGTTATTATACCCGAGATATGTAACCCCGAGAAGATTGCACAAAGGTGGCAAAATATGAAAGGCATACAAAATATTCTAAGTATAGAACCATGCAGAAGCAAATTAAGAGAAATTAAAAGATTAAAGCATCCATAGAAAAACAGTTGCAGTTGTGTACAAAAGAAGGCACTACAGCCTACCAGAAGTAAATTGTTTCGAAATAACAAAGAAAGGCACATTGGCCATGAAAGGAAGCTTACATTGTCCAGAAAACAAAACAAAGTACAAGGGTGCAAAAGAAAAGACATGAAAGTTAAGACTTTTCAGCATCAGCAACTGGCTGGATCTGAACCTCAGAAGTCTCCTGAAGAGATACCTCGGCTTCCTCATCTGCAGCAATCTCGGCGTCGATCTCGGCAAGGGTTTCATCAACGCTCTTGCCGATTTGAGGAATGTCGGATAAACCCTGCTCCGGGGTAGCCTCCTTGATAACTTCATCGCTATCATTATCTTGAGTCAGGTCCAGGACCTGCTCATTCAGAGAAGGAGACTTAGCCCCAACAGCCTCCTTGGATTTTCTTATTAAACCCCCCTCCTCACCCCCCTCCACATCTTCAGACTCAGATTCGGATTCTTCTTCAGGATGACTTGGAGGAGGAGGGGAAGGAAATGGCAGAGGGATATCATCAGCCTTGCGCAATGGCGAGTCATCTGGGATGTTGAGCTTTTTAGCAAGGGCCATCCAACCAAGGGAGAAGCCCCTGTTGCATGCCTGCCTAACTTGCAGTTTGTACTCCTCAGTGACGTCGGCCATTCCTTGAGCATAAGCCTTCTCGTCAGCCTCCTTAATCTCAGCATCTTTGGTAACTAAGGCCTCTTGAAGCTCTTTTTCGGCTTGGGCCTTTTTTACCTCGGCCTCTCTCTTCTCGGCCTCAGAAACCTTCTTAATGGCCTCGGCAGATTCGACTTTTTCCTCGGCTAGACTTTGGGCTTTGGTGGCGGCCTCAGCTTGGTCCTCTAGTTTTTTCATCTTTGATTCGAGAGTTTTGTTCTCCTTTTTCAGGGCAGAAACCTCCCTCTTCATGTCGGCCAATCTTTGCCGATTTTCAAAAGCTTGCATGGAGAGAGAGTGGGCATGTTGGATGGCCTAAAAGAACACAAGGCACAAATTGTTACAAAATTTTACAAAGTAAGAGAGAAAACAAATTTCAGCACAAAGGCACTTACTTGGACAGAGCGTTGCAGCATAAAGGTGTAGTTCTCATACTCACTCATCTTGGCATTCCGCTCAAGATCGCCTAGGAGGAGTAGAGCAGTACTGAGTGCCACGCTGACGTTTATATCATCGGCGCTGTCGCTGGCAAGGACAGGTTTATCCTCTAGAGTGATCTCAGGTGTCCAGGGGACTTTTGGTATTGTGGAACCCGAGGTCATCGCAGACGATGACCTCGGCTTCTTTGATTGGGTGGACTCCGATGGCTGGGCCTCAGCAGACCTTTTTGCAGAAGCAGAAGCAGTTTTTTTACTCTCAGCCAATTTTGAGATAGGCAGAGCATCCTCAGCCTCAGCCTCAACCTCAGTAGCTTTGGCCTTGGGCTGGGCCTTTTTTATTCTTTTTGGCTTTGGTGGGGGCATGGATTGAGTCGGAACAGCATCAACGTCGGCAGGTAGGTCGGCTAAGAGATCTACAGCAACAAGCTTCGGGCGACCCATCTCAGCAGTTTTGACAAGTCATCGCCGACGTTTTCTTTCTGGTATTGGGATTAAGTATGGGGCTGAAGTTGATAGTTAATCGGCTGGATCAGAGGTTGACCCTTGGTCAACCCGAGATGTTGATGCGGTTTGTAGAGTGGTAGCAGAGGGAGGAGATAAGCTCTTCTTCTTTCTTTTCGGGACGTCGGACAGTGTAGACTTGTACGTCGGAATAAAATTCAGTACCAGTGGAGCCTTGCGCTTTTGGATTGACAGATCTAAGAGCCTCCTTAAGTCTTTGCTGGGAACGTAGGACTGGCGAAAATCCTTTGGTGGCTTGCGAACATCTGCAAGAAGAACAAAACATTAGAAACAGACAAAGTTTTGAAGACTTGAAAAAGAAACAACTAAGTAATCGACACTGGGCTCTTACCCTTGCCCTCTTTAACTGTTCGAGGAAGAGGGTATAGATGGACATCCTCGTCTGGGGCAAACTCCCAATTTCCAGAGGCAATGAAGTAGTCATCTCCAGCCCTCTTGTTGGAGTCCGGGAGGTCGGCTACAATTTTGAATTCGGTGGACCTCGGCTTGAGGTAATAGACGAAACCTTTTTCTTTTAAGTTCAGGGCGCACATGGTATAACAATATTGGATATCGGCAGGGGTGATCCTAACGTTCTCCTGCCTAGCTAGAACTATGATACCATTAATCACTCGATAGGAGTTGATGGTAAGTTGCATGGGGTTCAACTTATAGTAGTGAAGAACTTCGCGAAAAAGGGGATTAAGTGGAAGCCGAAGTCCACATTCAGTAAAGACTACAATGGGAAAGGGCATCGTATTTTCTGTAGGCATGATGGAATCGTCATCCCCAGCTAGCCTAAGGTGAACATCGGCAGGAATAGAGAACTCTTGCCTAAAGTACTCAAGTTTGGTCGGGGTGTTTACCCTGTGCCTCCACATACCCATAACGTCAGCCTAAACACAGAGGGCTTGGTTTCAGAAAGAAGATGCTTTTAAGGGGTTATCGGGACCTCGGCGAAACTCTAGGTATATGCTAGTAAGGATTGTTTCAGTTTTTTCCTAGGAATTGATAGGTTCTATAGACAAATCCCAAACCTAAATCTATGAAGGTAAAAATTGAAAGCAAAAATCGAAGGTAGAGATCTGGCAAAGACACAAAAAACAGAAAACAAAGGCGAAGTTTCAGAAACAAGAACAGGGATGGGCTATCAAGAACATGAAGAATACAAGAAATAAAGGACCAAGATCAGTGGCAAAAATACAGTGAAGTGGTGCAACGGTGCGTGTGTTCAAGGTATAGGCAAGGGCCAAATCAAAGAGTAAACACATTCAGATGAATGATTCACAAAATAGATATTTGAGCAAGGCAGTAATAACAGGAGATTCCAGAAATGGTCAAGAATTGAAATCAGAAGGAACAGTTGCTTACCAGAAAAAATGAAGCCGATGTGAGGACTGCCGAAATCAGTCAGTAGTTACAGATGTGGCAGAACGACGAAAGTTCCACCAAGAAGACAAAACACAGAGCTTGGAAGCTTCAGCAATGGCGGATTCGAAAGAACGAGTTTAGAGAGAGAAACAGCAAATGCAATAGTGAAAAAATGAAAGAAGAAGGAAGAGTTTTTGTCAAAAGCCAAAAACGGTGGCAAAAGATAATCAATGTGCCTGGAGCAGCGCATACGTCAGGCGGCGTACGCAGGAAAAACGTGGTTTATAGGCGCGTCACAAACATGGACCAATAAGGTAAAGACGTGTAAGAGAAACCGTTGAGAAGTGATGCATGACAGCTCATGCGCGTGGGAAAGTTCACTGGAATTCTTGTTCTCCGAAGAGAACATAAATGATCTCGGCTGAAGAGTTTGTAAACCAATGTATAGAAAGAGATATCGATATAGGTTCCATCACCTCAGAATGCCGAGGTAATAGAACCTAGGGGGCAGTTGTGGGGATATATTTTCTGAGTACCAACACGTGGCATGGTGACACCAACGTGTCAGCCGAGGTGCCACGTGTCGTGGTAGTTATGCCGAGGTTATCTTTGGCGAGGCCGAGGTGATCTCCGAAGATATCGGAATTCGAGATAAGCGGATAAGGGACAAGAGTCCTAGAGTAAAGAGAAGACTTAGCCAAGATCAGGATAAAACTCTTAGGGAGTTTATCTTTATCTCTTGAAGAGTCCAAAGTCAGTATTGAATTAGAGTTCATAGAAGTCAGGCTTCTAGTGGGACTTGGATTAAGTAAACTATAAAAGAGAGGCACCCCCGTGGGTCTAAGGTACGCAAATTATGTTTTGAGCAATAAGTTTAGCACTTGATTATCTTTGAAAGATATACTGACTTGATCGTCGGAGTGCCCCCGGGTGAAAGAGCCACCGCCGGAGCCTTTTTCTTTCTGTTACAGGTTTGCTAAAGCCATCTATTCTGCCGGTGCTCTCCAGCTGATTACTAGGCGAGCAGTGTGGTCAGATTTTCACCCACACACAAAGTAATAAAAGATTGGGATATTTTGACTTTGTTTATGAGTTTTAATTTATTTGTGTTAGTTTATACTAAAATATGATATAAAAAATGTATGTAGTTAAATTGTATTTATTTATGTTTTTTTTTTTTTAACATTGAGCAAGAGTTTTTAATAAACAAGTCTTATCCATGGCACTATTTGTAAATGTCCTAAACAGTACATTACCATTGCAAATTAGGTTTTTATGTCATGACAGTTCACATTATTAGCAAATTTTTGAACTTGCCTTAAAAACCCAAAAAAAAAAAAATCTTATTGGGCCAAATAGGAGAGACTAGGTAGAACATGAAGGCTACATATTTGAATAGTAATTTAAATTGAAAGAACTTCTCGTACATCTGAAAACAAAAGTCAATGCATACTGAAAGTAGGAAAATGGAGTAACAAAGAAGGCAATCATGAAATACCTTACAGAACATATCATAGAGCCACCAAGACGCATCCTCGTGCAGGCTGTGTTATAGAGAATCCAGATTTATTGCATAAAGATCATGGGCATACGTAGAGGACGAGCCATTTCGTGTTGTGCCCAATGAATCAACAAGGGTTTGATCATTACATGAACTTTGGAGTTGCATAGCATCATACTCATCTCTGAGGGCTTCGAATCTGAATTCATCACCGTAATTACTTGGATCCATGATTGATCCTTGAATGCTGTCATGACCTTCAAGCATGCTTACTACTGCAGACATAGCAGGCCTAAGTTCCGGTGATGGATTAGTGTATAATAATGCTACCTAGATCATTCTTATTGCCTCTTCATTGTCGAAATTAGAACCCAACTTTGGATCCACCAACTCCATTAAACATCCTTTTTGTTGTAAAACAAATGCCTGAAATTAGAAGAAGAAATAGATCATATGAAAAGTGACAAGCCAGTAAAATAACCCTTACTTGCAAGAACTAATTAGAATCAAGTTCCCATCAAGAAACAACTGTGGTCCCAATTGGGATGGAACCTCTCGAACTTATAAATCCCAAAACAACAAAAGAAAAGATATCAAGGTTATTGGAATATTATTTATCCTAAATAGAAGTAATTCACTACTGTGGGGAAGTGGTTTTGGAAATACACTTCCGATCCAATGTGACGCTCGAGACCCTCAGCTGGTAACTTGAAAAAGAATGAACACTCAAGTCGGGAGTGCCGGAATTAGCACTCCGACGAACAAGTCAGTGTATCCTCTCGTGATAGCTTGAGTCTTAAGTTCAAAGTATTAGTTCTCACATACCTCTCTTTGGATGATGTTCTTCTATTTATATCTTTTCTTTCTTGGGCTCCAGGGCTGGGCCCATCTTCAATTCATCGTATAACTATTTACTCGGCTCCTTTTGTTGCAAACCGCTCCTCACTCGGCCCCTTACTCAACTGGTTATTTGGCCGAATAGGGTACCTCTAGATTTGTATGTATAAGACGGAGCCAAATGCAACATATGAATTTTGGCTCTTCAGGTCTAACTATTCAGTCTCTTTACGTCTCCCGATATTCGGCCCCCACAATTGCCCCCCTAAACACTCCACTAACGACAGTTGGCTGGTGTTAGGGGTGTACACGGTCCGGATTGGTTCGGTTTTGAGAAAATCCAAGAACCGAACCGATCCTAACGATTCTGTGATTTTGAGAACCAGACCAGACTGTTACACTTGTAAAATCGGACCAGAACCAAACCGAAAAAACGGTTCGGTTTCGGTTTGGTTTACGGTTCCAAAAATTTATATTTACAAGAATAAATTGTTAATATTAGCAAAATAATTACTCAAACTAATTACATTTAACTCATGATAAAAACTAATAATATTAAGGCATTACTTAATACTACATATCTATACTATCATAATATCATTAAAATTATAAAAAACCAATTAATAACAATAAAACTTGATATTATATATATATATATCTTTTAAAATTCGATTCGGTTCGGTTCGAACCACGGTTTTTTCATAAAATCTATTAACCGAACCGTTTTTACAGTTTTCATATTTCTTAATCCAAAATCGAACCAATTCTTAATAGAACCGAACCAAACCGTATGATTCGGTCTGGTTCGGTCCGGATTACCGGTTTGAACGGATTTTTGAACAGCCCTAGCTGGTGTGTTTGGTTTCGAACTCGAAAAGTCAGAGCCGAAATTCGGTGGCTAACCTCGTTCCAACGCGGATGTCAGAGCACACGCCTTCTGGTCATCATTTCAACTTCTCGTTCCTTCGTACGCTTCCATTTATTGTGATTTAAAATTTTGTCGTCTTTTCGAATACATACACATTTTTGGATGCTTGAAGTTTTTGGACTGCCTTCCGACTCACCTCTACAACTTTCTTTTACCCTTCATTGTCCTCTCCGTCTCTTGTAAGTTCTCTTCCTCTCTACTCTGAATCCCTTTTCCTGGTTTGTTTTTAGTTTAGCATACTCCTATAGGTTAACGAAAATGGCAAAGCATTTGAAAGACCTTTTCTCTGCGGATCGAGTCTCTGGCTTTCGACGCCATTTTTCTATCCCTGATGACGTCTGTCTGTCACTTGTGACAGACGACACCCTTGATATAGAGAGGGCTGATGAAAGCACAATCGTCTTCCCTCTCTTATCAATTGCAGAGGGTGGAGTCCGTTTCCCCCTTCACCCATTCCTTAGGGCTATCCTTCGCCATTGGGGTCTAATCCCTTCCCAACCCAATGTAAACTTTGTTAGAATCGTAATGGGGATTATAGAGTTAAACCGTCGCCTTAGGATTAATCTCGACATACCTGCTATTCGGCATTGTTATGCCTTGGCCAAGTCTTCTGGCCAGCATGGGCGCTATTTGCTTAGGGCCAAGGACACTGACCATCAAGTAGTGACTATGCTTTCCAGCTCTAGCAAGCGAATCGATGATGTCATGGTCGTTGTCCGAGGTAACTGGAAATTCGGCGAAGGCAAGGACCGCCTAGATCCTATTCCTAGACGGAAGGGTGGACCAGGTGGCCATATAGCTTCTTGCGTTTATTTTTCTTATATTTACAAGGTTTTATCTTTGCGGTCTCATGGTTTTGCTTGCGCAGGAAACGATTTGAAGAAAGTTTTGATTTCAACCAACGACGCCGTTCTTATGAAAATTAAAGTCGCACTCAAATACTTCGGCCGTCCAAGCCTTCAGAAACAAGGGAGGGCGGCCCACATTCTCCTTCGATACGAGCCGATGTATACGACATTTTTGGTGACAGAAAACATCCCAATTCCGAGAGGTGAAGAGTTTCTTACGGCTCTTGTTTTAACCAACTTCAAAAACTTGCGGCAAGTTGGTTTCGATAGATCCGACTCGAAGCGAGTGGAAGTAGCTGAGGAGGTCGCTGAAGAGTCAGACCAGTCCGAAGCCGAAGTAGACGAGGCATTGAAGTTGGCCTTTGAGGAAGCCGGCCTCAATTCAGCCAACCCTCCGTCCACTTTGGGTCGAGGGGACCTTTCCTTCGACGACATTTTACTGGTTTAGAAGACCTTCCCGGCGCATACCCCGAAGACATGGCCGGGTTGTCACTCACACAACTTGCCAAAAATAAAAACGCGGAAAGAATAGCCGCGCGGCGGAGAGTAGAGGCCATTCGATTTGAAGTGCCACTTGTCGTCGAAGCTGAGCCCTCCCTGTCTGTTATCAAGGAGGAGACGGCTCAAACCCGAAATGCCAAGTCAGAGACGGTTATGCAGGCGGATCAGGAGGTTGAGCAAAGGGCGGAGAAACATCCTGTCGAGGTCGAGGCTGGCTCTGAAGAAAACCCGACTGACAAGCAGCCGCGCTTAGAGGAGTCGGATGTGGTTGTGCCTTTTGTCGTTCAACCAAAGATAAAAAAACATGCCGATCTCCTCTGACGCGTCGGCTATGAAAGATCCAGCCATGGCGTTGAGCATGGCTTCGTCGGTCTTATTGCCAGCTGACAAGGCGGCTTTCTGGGCGGAGCCGGATCTGTTGGCAATAGCATTAGCCGTTCAATCGGCTCTTCTGGTATATACCTTGATCTTGTCTTTCCCTTTTATGCATATATTGTTTTGGTTTTAATTTCTTGTTTTGCAGATGGTTGGAAGGATAGTCGAGATAGCCTATTGCCAGCATGACGCCATCGAACGAATTGGTCGTTTACAATCGGAAGTTAAGGGCTAGAGAAGCAGGGTCGAGTTCGAAGCAGCGAGGGCGAAGATGGAAGGTGCAAGGGCCGAGGCTGAGATGGAAAGGGCAAGAAATTCAAACCAGCTCAGATTGGCTACCGAGAAGAGGGCAAACGTGAGTGAAGATGCGCTCAAGTCAACCCGAGAGGCGATTGCCAAACTGGAGGCTGACTTGGAAGAATCGAAGAAGGCGAATGAAGTAGCCAACTCCGAGGCTTCTAAGGCGTACGAGACTGGGCAAAGGGCTGCCCTCGCAAATTATGTGGAAGAAGTCCCCAAATTTGAAAATCGGGGATTCAAACACGGCTGGCTCAAAGCCTTTGCTGCTGCTAATGTGACATTGGCTTGCCGATTCCATACGATCAAGTGGACGTTGAACCGCTGGAGTCTGACTCCGAGGATTGATTAGGGCGACACTTTAGTTGTTTTTATTTAAGGATTTTGAATGTATTGTTGCAGTTTTTCGTTTAGTAGTTTTTATGTGTAAAATGACTACAGTTTTTAAGTTTTTGCTAGGCATTTCCATGCAAACTTGTAGCTTTTTGTTTAGTAGTTTTCATATGTAAAAGGGCTACAGTCTGTGCCTAATTTACTAATGAAAATTTCCTTTGTACTTTGCTATTATTTGTGCTTAATTTTTCTATTGATGAATGGTATTGCTTTTTGCTACTTTGGATAAAACATTCGTGTACACTTGTCGATTAGATAACTAGGCAATTTAGTAATTTATCCTCGTCGAATAGCCGATCAGATTAATAAATCTGTCCTTGCCCCAACCAATGTATGAACTCCGAAAGATGAATATCATTAGTTTATGGAGTGGCTACGACACAGATCGATCGGCATCGGGCTTAGATATTTGATCGATCATATTAATAAATCTGCCCTTGCCCCAGCCAATGTATGAACTCCGAAAACCGAATATCATTAGTTCATGGAGTGGCTGCGGCACTGATCGATCGGCATTGAGCTTAGATATTTGGCCAATCAGATTAATAAATCTGCCTTTGTCCCAGCCAATGAACTCCGAAAGCCGAATATCATTAGTTCATGGAGTGGCTACGGCACAGATCGATCGGCATCGGGCTTAGATATTTGGCCGATCAGATTAATAAATCTACCCTTGCCCCAGCCAGTATGAACTCCGAAAGTCGAATATCATTAGTTCATGGAGTGGCTGCGGCACAGATCGATCGGCATTGAGCTTAGATATTTGGCCGATCAGATTAATAAATCTGCCTTTGTCCTGGCCAATGTATGAACTCCGAAAGCCGAATATCATTAGTTCGTGGCGTGGCTGCAGCACACGTCGATCGGCATCGGGCTTTTGGAGTTTAGCATTAATGAAATCGCCTTAGGGGCGCTGCATGCATTAGGAATAAATGGGGTGGGTTCTTCGCGCCCGTAATTTCACTTATTGTGTTCAGACTCAATCTAAACCAGTTTGTTGCGGAAGGTTAGATAAGTGCGAATGTCAAATAGACTGTTCTTCAACAGTAAGGGAGAGGGTAGGATGCTGGCTGAGCTGGACTCAGCAATGAATCGCGGTGGCGAGCCTCCCCGTATGGAAGGTAAGACATCTGCAGAACATGAGAGGCATCGCTCTCCACATCGACGGAGCAGGTCACCGAGGAAGGATAAGCGCCAACGGGGGAGCTCCCCTCATTCGCGAAGTGAGGCAAGTGGGCCACTACGCCCATTGAGCTTTTTAGTTTTCATCGGGAATAAACCGATGACAGAGGCAGATTCCATCATCCGCGATCTGAACGTGGCAGTCAAATTTGCACGATAGATTTTTCTGCCCGAAGTCCAGCAGTCAATGGTTGGTCGACCTGACTTCGAGGTGTTTCGAGAGGGCGTTCATGGGGCGGTGAAAGGGTTGTACACCGCCTATGAAATCAGCATGTGCCTTCGTGCCGCGCGACGTGAAATAGAGAAGAAGGATGAATGCATTCGAAACTTGGAAGCTCGCGCGGAAGTGGCTGAGCGCGAGTTGAGGAAGGTCAAAGCCGCTTAGACATAACCAGCCGGTCAAGCTAACCCAATTGTGGAAGAAAGGGTGACCCAACGACTTATCAGTTATGTAATTGCCGATCGTGATACGGCGAGCATGTTTGCGATAGAGGCTGCGATGGGAAGGGCTTATGAAAAAGGCTTCCATGAAGGCCGGAAAGTCGAGATAGAGAAGACCAAGGAAAAGCTCGCCGAGGAAGTTTGTCGATGTGAAAATCATGGATTTAAGCACGGTTGGATCAAGGCACTTCAGGCCGCGAAGGCTCTCCGAGCAGCAGGCGTTGATTCAGCGTCGCCGTTATACCAATGTGATCATTTCTCCTTTTCTGCCTTCTAAGTCGAGAAGAGTGATGATGAGGGAGACGCCGGATAAAAGTAGACATTGTAATGCTCAAACGCAGATTGAGTACAAAATTATGTAACTATTGGCTAATTTAATAAAACGCTTCGTTTTCAAGTGTTAGCGTACTTTCTACTTATATTAATACACCTCATGCCAATCGATTAATCTAAGGACACATTTCATTTTAAATGTTTGCATGTTTCAGCTTACGTTTATACAGCTTGTCCCAATTCAATTGAATGAAACATTTCATTTTGAATGCTTGCATGCTTCAATTTTTGGTGTATTGTGATAGCCACGCAAGGCACTCCAAATCCAGGGTCTTTATTCGGCCCAAGCATGTCACGCATGGATGGAGCACCAAATTCGGAAGCTTGCTGTCGGCCAATCGTGATATCGGCGAAGGGTGCTCCGAATTCGGAGTCTTATTCGACCCTATCGTGTCATGAATGTATGGGGCTTCAGATTCGGAGGCTTTTTGTCTTGGCCAATCGTTACACACGAAGGGCACTTCCGAATTCGAAGGCTTAATCGGCCCAAAAGTGTCATGCACCAATGGGGTTCCGAATCCGGAGACTTATCTTGGCCAATCGTGATACACGAAGGGCGCTCCGAATCCGGAGTCTTAATCGACCCAAAAGTGTCATGCACCAATGGGGCTCCGATTCCGGAGACTTACCTTGGCCAATCGTGATACACGAAGGGCGCTCCGAATCCAGAGGCTTAATTGGCCCAAAAGTGTCATGCACCAATAGGGCTCCGAATCCGGAGACTTATCTTGGCTAATCGTGATACACGAAGGGCACTCCAAATCCGAAGGCTTAATCGGCCCAAAAGTGTCATGCACTAATGGGGCTCCGAATCTGGAGACTTATCTTGGCCAATCGTGGTACACGAAGGGCGCTCCGAATCCGAAGGCTTAATCGGCCCAAAAGTGTCATGCACCAATAGGGCTCCGAATCTGGAGACTTATCTTGGCCAATCGTGATACATGAAGGGCGCTCTGAATCTGGAGGCTTAATCGGCCCAAAAGTGTCATGCACCAATGGGGCTCTGAATCTGGAGACTTATCTTGGCCAATCATGATACATGAAGGGCGCTTCGAATCCAGAGTCTTAATCGACCCAAAAGTGTCATGCACCATTGGGGCTCCGATTTCGGAGACCTACCTTGGCCAATCTTGATACACAAAGGGGGCTCCGAATCCGGAGGCTTAATCAGCCCAAAAGTGTCATGCACCAATGGGGCTCCGAATTTGGAGACTTATCTTGCCAATCGTGATACACAAAAGGTGCTCCGAATCCGGAGGCTTAATCGGCCCAAAAGTGTCATGCACCAATGGGACTCCGAATCCGGAGACTTATCTTGGCCAATCGTGATACACGAAGGGCGCTCCGAATCCGAAGGCTTAATCGGCCCAAAAGTGTCATGCACCAATAGGGCTCCGAATCCGGAGACTTTTGAACTGAATTGCGCGATAAGAAAACAGGAAACTTTGCATTGCAAAAGTGAAATATGTACATGGTGAACCATTCAAAACAAGTATCATGCCCCACAAGTCAGGTCAATGATCGAATTTACACAAATGCGTGGAATTCCAAGGCCGTGGCAGACTTCTCCCAGACATGTCTTTGAGCCGATATGTCCCTACTCCCGCGACTGAGTTGATCTGATAAGGGCTGTTCCAGTTAGGACCCAATTTTTCGTCGGCCGGATTCTTGGCAGCTATAAGCACTTTTTTCAGGACCAACTCTCCTAGTGTGTAGCGGCGCAGTTGAATACGCTGATTATATGACTTAGCAAGTTGTTGCTGGTACCGTGCCATGGATGCAAGGGCACGGTCTCTCCGTTCTTCAATCATAATCAAATCCAAGGCCAACATCATGTCGTTTTGGGCCAAATAAAAAACTGTTGATTTCAAGGTGGGGAGGCTGATCTCCAAGGGGATGATTGCTTATGTTCCGAAGCACAAAGCAAACGGCGTCTCCCCAGTGGACCGCCTTGGAGTAGTGCGATGAGCCCATAATACACTTGGCAACTCTTCAACCCACCTTCCTTTAGCTTTCTCCAGCCTTTTCTTGATGCCATCTAAAATAGATTTGTTGGAGGCTTCAGCTTGGCCATTACTCTGTGGATAAGTCGGGGAGGAATAATAGGGCCAAATACCATACTTGCTGCACAGTTCCCTGTAGACACCGCAATCAAACTGGGTGTCGTTGTCTGAAATAAGTGCTCTTGGAATGTCGAATCGTGTTATGATATTTCTCCATACAAAACGCTTCACATCGGTATCTCAGATGTGCGTTAGTGTTTCCGCTTCTACCCATTTTGTGAAATAATCTATTGCGACAATCAAAAATCACTTGTTACCCGGGGCACGAGGCAGTGATCCGACAATGTCAAATCCCCATTGGGCGAAGGCCAAGGACTGGTTATAGAGCTTAACTCTTCAGCAGGCAGGTGGGTCAAAGGAGAAAACTTTTGGCACTGTTCACACTTTTTTACGTAGCATTCGACATCGGCTCTCATTGTCGGCCAATAATACCCCTGTGTCATAGCTCAATGAGCCAAAGAGCGCCCGCCAGAATGGGCGCCACAACTGCCTTCATGTATTTCGGTCAAAAGTTCTTTGACTTTGTCCGGATAGATGCATTCCAAGTATGGACCAGAAAAGAATTTTTTATAAAGCTTTCATTGCGGATCCAAGTAGTATCGCAGGGCTTTGTTTCGCAGCTTGTGTGCTTCTTTTTTGTCCGCTGGGAGCTGTTCAGAAGACAGGAATGCAGCAATGGAGTCCATCCAACTCGGTCCTGACTCTATGACATTGACCTGGACTTCCTCAGAAGGGCCAATGCTCGGCTCTGGGATGAAACCTACTTCAATGGTCCGTTTAATCTCTGAGTTAATGGCGGAGGCTAGGCAAGCCAGGGCATCTGCATGTGTGTTCTGGTCACGAGTTATTTGGTTCAATTTGTGATGGTCAAATTTTGCCAGCAAGGAATTTGCCGTTTTCATATAAGCTGCCATACGGTCATTTTTGGCCGCGTACTCTCTCTTCAGCTGATTGATCACCAATTTTGAATCGCAAAATACAAGCAAATGCCGGACACCCAGAAGGTGTGCATTCCACAAACCGACTAGCAGGGCTTTGTATTTGGCCTCATTATTTGATGCTTCGAAGCCGATTTTGACGGCCTGCTCAATTATTACGCCGTCGGGAGCTATGATTACTACTCCGGCTCCACTGCCCCGTTAGTTGGATGATCCGTCACAGTACAACTGCCAAATGTCCCCAACGTAAATTCTCCAATTCGGCTTGGGTTGAATTTGTTCAGACTTGAAGTTGGCAAGACCCCCCGTGAATTCAGCCACAAAATCAGCAAGTACTTGCCCCTTGATTGAGGTTCTAGGCAGAAATTGAATATTGTACTGGCCGAGTTCGAGAGCCCACTTTGAAACGCGCCCTGATGCTTCTGCACTACGTAGTACTGACCAAAGGGGGTAATCTGTTAGTACCCCGATGCTATGCCCCTGGAAGTAATGCATCAGTTTTCTTGCTGCCATGACGAGGGCTAGGATCAGTTTTTCCAACGGAAGGTAACGTGTTTTGGCATCAACCATTGCCTTGCTCAAATAATACACTGGTCGCTACTCCCCAAGCTCTTCCTTTAACAGTACGACACTGACGGCTGTAGACGCGCCCTGAGGGCCTCATGCTTCTACAGTTCGGACTCAAATGTCACGGTTTTTAATCTGATCTTGCAAAGTGCAATGCAAGACTGATAAATCACCAAAGAGTCCAAATCCGGAAAATCGTTTTGGAAAACTAATTTTTAAGAAAGAAATGCCAAACATGGACTGTTTTGCCAGATACAGAGTTGCCACCTAAATATTTTATTTTGGGGGAATTTAGAAAACCCTGACTCGTTGCCTAAGGCCACGTGTCCGTCATCACCAAAGTTGCCTCGGCTCGGGAACTTGGGTACGATTGGGGAAGGTCAGCTATGAGCACCCCCGCTCGCCCGATCAAAGATCGGCCTGTACTAAGCATGATATTTTGTTTTTGAAAACACATGCGTTCTTATTCCAGTTAATTAGCTAGAATTACTATGTGATGCGCACAATACACAAGTATAAACTAGATCGCCTAATTTGGAACAAAGCATTGCATGTTTGTTTGTGAAAATGGTTTGAAGGTGCTACTCGCAAGTAGGCTAAGACGTGGATTTTCCACCCTCGAGTGGGCTTAAGAAAACATGATTTTGCCACCCTAAAGTGGGCTTAAAACACACATTTTGATGAATTGTTCCAATTCAAGTAATCTAACCTTCACCCACAGGCATTCAAGCAGTTATATCACATAAGTAGTTAGCCTCATGGCAAGCATGCCATCATGGTAACACTCACACTCATGCAAGATGCTAAAACATAAGTACTTACCTAGTACTCCGAGCCAAAACAAGAAACTAGTTAGAAATCATGCATGATCCTAGTTCATGTTAAGATGGCTAATGCAACACATGCAAAATGCAACTAGAATAGGCTCGGCTAATATAAGAATGGCATGTGAAATGCGACAACTCGATACACGTATTCAAGTTGGAATTGAAATACTATGAAATTAGTATGATGCGCCGAGCCCGGTGCGTGCAATACGAATGAATGTATGCAAACATGCTAACATAAGTATGCTAATTGAAACATGACCTAAAACTAACCATCAAAAGTAGGTAAGTAAAAGGGAGAAAGACGTGGGATTGTAAGACATTCACATACGCACGCACACTTATTACAAATTTGCCCTCTCAACGGAGGGTCCGAATAAATAATACAAACTGAATAATAAATCAACTATCCTAGCTAATTAATTATTACAAACTCTTAATTAATTAACAAATTAATTACAAAACAATCTAAGTATGAAACTAAAGAGGCCGCCGCAGCTCCGCCTCGGAATGATTGAATGATGCATGCTCGATTTCCTCACTCGGAAACCCATTGCCATGCCGCATGTTGCCTCTGCTTGCACTGTTTTGCATCTTTGAAATTTGTGAAAATCCTTGGGATGCTTCTGAAACACTCCCTGAGCACTGTGGGAGGTCACCGGCCAAGAGATGAAGTCACCGGCCATGGGAAAATGGTCATCGACCAAAAGTGGAGCTCTCGGCCAGATTAAGTTAGCCGGCCGGCACTGAAGATGGCCGACCGGCCATCCCTTCCTGCAGAATGCTGTTTTTGCTGCAGCAGAGGATAGATAGTGCATGGCAAGGCATTTACAAGATAATGTTTGCACCACCACCCTCCTTATCATGTTTGAGACTCGAAGGAGTATGGTTCTCGACCCTCGGGCCATCAATCACGCATTTCAATGTGTGATGGCCAAAGGAGCCAAGTGTGCAAATCAATGTGGAGTGAATGCACAAAAACACCTGAATGCCTCACACTCTATCATGTTGGATCAAGAGCGTTGGCGACTAAGGATTGAGGGACGTTTCGTCACTTCAAGTATGAACGTTCCTCGCCCCTCGTGTTTGGTTTGACACCCCAAGCCAAACACAATGCAATGCATGTATGCCAAATACAATGCAACATGGAAAAGCAATGTTATGCAACCTAAGCATGCCAAATGCAATAGGACTCAAGTATGCACACAAGACTAAGGTAGCAAGCATGCCAAATGCAATGCAACCTAAGCATGCAAGTTAAGCTAATATAACATGGGCACGCCAAGTATGCAACAATGTTATGTAATGCAATTAGCTAAATATCATGTGATATGCAAAACATGCAAACATGATACAATACAAGCATGCAAATATCATGAAAGCAAACATGCTCAATGGACTTAAACTGAAATGGGCGGACCTCAGCCATGCCAAAACAGTGGCCATAGTACCAAAATCATGGCACCAAAAGGGCAAAACACACATGCGCATATAAAGGCCCATAAGCTAGGCAACAATGCACAATCTTCAAGCGTGAGCAAGGCATGGTAAACATGAGAATATGGCAATGCAATGAGCTCTGAAATGATGTCAAGAGTGATGCCAAATCACACATATAGCACAAACATAACATTCATGAAGCTCAAAGCATTAAGGCTAGCAAAGGGATTGCACCAAGTCTACAAGAATCGAGCCCCAAAGGGGCAAGATGATCTAAAATAGTC
Organism: Camellia sinensis; assembly: GCF_055761805.1. NCBI lineage: Eukaryota > Viridiplantae > Streptophyta > Magnoliopsida > Ericales > Theaceae > Camellia > Camellia sinensis. Next base: position 33,088,432 of record NC_138969.1, read on the forward strand.
CCAAGGCAGGTCAATGCAAGATTAGAACATGCATGGAATGAAGCTAAAACATGCTAGAAAGGTGAGCACAAAAACGAAGGGCATGCAAGGCTACAAAGGATGCATTACACTACACCTGTCACAACCGAACATGGCATAAATTATGCAATGAAAAACAGAGTTATAATATGTCAAAATAAGCCCCAAAACCCAATGAGATGGCATCCCAAAGACCTAATCATGGAGACATACACAATGACCCAATCTTAAGGCACAAAACAACAACTCTTCTAAGCATTGAAAGGATGGCAAACATGAGTGTGTGGCTACACTACATGGACTGAAATATGATTTCAAAAGATGCCAAATCATGCTAATGGTATGAGCAATGCATGCTACAAGCTAGATTGCATGGTGGCTATACAAAGCATGGCATATGTGACCCAAGCAACCAAAATCAGACCTCAAGCATGGTAAAACAAAGCTAAAAGCTTCTCAAAGTTAAGCCAAAACATGTAAGCATTGTGGTCTAAACACAAGGTGCATGTTAAGGCAAATGAGGGGATTGCAAAGCAAGTATATGAAGCATGTAAGAGCCAACTAAACCCACCCAAAATAGAGTCATGGCATGCTAAAACAACACTAAAAACCTACTGAAATGAGGTCAACATAGGCTAAGCAAGCATGCTATTATGGTGAGCCAACAATGCAAGCAAATGAGATACAAAGGGAGGGGGGTGTCCCTCCCCTATTCAAGACTTCAAAACCACTTCTCCACCACTGAAAATCCTCTGGATTTCAGTGGTGAGAAGGTCAAGACAAAAAGGGTTCAAAGCTCAAAAAGAAGGTCACAAAATAAGGTCAAACAAGGCCTAAGAGGGAGTAGAAAACCCCCAACCCAAAAGTAACTTTAAACAAACATATTTAGCAAGAAAATACAGAACTTTTTTCAGTTGGACACTAAGCTTAAAACAGTATGCAAGTATTGCTAAAAGCTTAAGCAAAAATGGGAAATAAAAGAGTAGTTTCTCACCCTTGAAGAACACTTCAAGAACACCAACTCCAGCACCTCCTTTTGATCAAAACCAACTCAAAAACTCTGAAATCAACTCCTTAGCACCTCAGTAACTAAGGGATAGCGTACCACTAGGTGCTTTAGTGCAAAAATATGAACAAAACACCCTTTAGAACACTATTACACACATAACTATAGAGAGAGGAGGAGATATAGAGAGAGAGTGATATATATATTCTATATCAGTTGGCTGAACCTCTGGAAAGGGAGAGAAGGCCCTCCTCTTATAGGAAATCCAATTCCAAGCTTCCTAGGGAAGCTAAGTGTAAGGATAAAATCCCTCCATACACGTGTATGGAGGGCAGAGTTTGTGCTCACCAGCTGGCGCAACTGGCATGCACAATGCCTGAAAAAGGCAAAGAAAATGCCTCGGCCAGAAAAAATGGCTGTTCGACCAAGAAAATGGCCGGCCGACCAAATACAATGCCGATCGACCAATACATTTGGCCAGTGGCAAGAAAACAAGGCCAGTGGCCTCAGGCCATAGCCAGTGGGTTAAGGAGATGGCTAACAAGCCACTTCCTACCCTTAGGTGCAAAAATCACAAGTTCTTGGTCCACAACCAAGCATAAAACAGTCAAGTTGAGAGATCCTAAGGCAAGACGCGCAACCGAGACTTCCGAGAACTCAAAACGAACACAAACATGGATGATCATCAAGTGTTCAAACGATGACGTCCAAGTCTTGAGGATGATCAAAAATGGGGTGTCTACAACGGCTCGGTCAGAGACGGCCAGATATAAAATCAACAAGTCGCTTGCCGATGGTGTTGTCAATAGTAGAACTGATCAGAGATAAGTCTTCAGACCGTTAAAAGCGACTTCGCACTCAGAGGTCCATTCGAAAGCTTTACCCTGTCGTAGAGTATGAAAGAATTGTCGGTAACGGTCCGTGGAACGACTGATGAACCTGTTGAGTGCGGCGGCCATCCCCATCAACTTCTGAACTTCCTTGACCGATCGAGGGGAGCCAACTTCCAAGATTGCTGTGATTTGCCTCGGGTTGGCTTCGTTTCCTCGGAGGTTGACAACGTAACCCAAGAATTTTGCCAAAACTGATCCCAAACGCACATTTGGAAGCATTCAACTTCATTCTGTATTTGCGTAAAATGCCGAATGTCTCTTCCAGATCGGCTAGATGAGTTTGCTCTTCTTTGGACTTGACCACCATATCGTCAATGTACACTTCCATAGTGTGGCCGAGTTGCTCCTTGAACATGGCAGTGACTAGTCTTTGGTAAGTTGCCCCTGCATTCTTCAGCCCAAAAGGCATAACCTTATAGCAATAGGTTCCTTTTGGGGTGAGGAATGCAATTTTGTCTTGGTCCTCCGGATGCATGGCAATTTGATGGTAGCCTCTGTAAGCATTGAGGAAGCTCATACGCTGATGACATGCCGTAACATCTACAAGTTGGTCTATTCTAGGGATGGGAAAACAATCCTTGGGGCAGGCTTTGTTTAGGTCCGTGAAATCAACGCAGACTCACCAAGTCCCATTTTTCTTCTTCACAACCACAGTATTCGAGAGCCATGTAGGTGTAGACACCCCATTTTTGACCATCCTCAAGATTTGGACGTCACCATTGAAACACTTGGTGATTACCCTTGTTTGTGTTCGTTTGGAGTTCCCGGAGGTCTTGGCTACGCGCCTTGCCTCAGGATCTCCGAACTTGACTATTTAGTGTCTGGTTTTGCACCAAACACTTGTGTTTTGCCTTGGAGGGGCAGGGAATGCCTTGTGAGGCATCCCCACACATCACCGGCCATGGCCAGAGGCCACCGGCTGGTGTTTTGCTGCCATCGGCAATCTATATTGCCGGTCGACATTCTTTGTTGCCGGTCGGCACTCCCTTTTGCCAAAATGGCATTTTTGGGCAGCCGACTACTGTTCATCTGCTTTTGCAGATATTTTATTACAGATGTCTTGCATTTGGCTCACCTCCATACACGTGTATGGAGGGATCTCTCTCTTTAGAAGCTTGTCTTGTAAGCTTTACAAGACAAGAAGCTCTATAAGAGGAGCCCTCCTCTCCCTTGTTTAGGTTAGAGATTTTAGACAGCCATATTAGGGTTTTTGAGTTCTAGGGTTAAGATTGATACACATTCTATCTCTATACCTTTCTCTCTTTTTACCTTTGTGTGTGTTTAAGTGTGTTTGTGTCTTACTATTGCACACAAACACATAGTGTTTCACCTTTTCTTGGTTCCTTGAAGAACCAGAGGTTGTTCTTGGTGTTCTTGGGTGGTTTTGAGCTTGAAGAATCAGCTGGTCCACCATTTGTGAAGAAAGTCAACAAGGGTAAGAAACTAGTCCATTTATTCCCCATTTTTGCATTATTTTTTTTGCCTATCTTAGAACTATTTTTGTGCTTAGTGTATAACATAAAAAAGTTCTGTTTTTAGGCCCTCTAAATAGTTTGTTTAGAGTGTTTTGTGGTTTGGAGGTGTTTGACCCCTCTTAGGCCTTGAGAGACCCCATTTTGTGCTATTTTGAGTGAGCTCCGAGACCTTGGTGTTTGGTCCTCCTCACCACTGAAATCTTGAGAGATTTCAGAGGTGGGGATGGTGCCTTGAGGTCCCAAGAAGGAGAGGGCCACCCCCTCTCCTTATTGTCCTTGAAATGGACCATTTTTGGCCTCTTGAGGGAGTATCTAGCTAAGCTTCATGTTGACCATTCCTTGGCTATTTTTTGTGCCTATTATATCATAATATGCCTCTGTTTATTGTTGGTTTTGGTACACCATGCATGCTTAGCATACCAACCTTGTAATGCCACTTTATTGCCTTAACATGCCTTAGGTTGTAAACCTTTGTTCAAGCTTGTTTTAGGTCTAGTTTTGTGAAGCTTCTATGCTTATTTTACTATGCTAGAGGTCTGTCCATAGTTGTTTGGGTCAGCCATGGCATGTATTGTATAGTCCCTTTGCATTTTGGGCTTGTTAGCCTTAAGTGTGTGAATGCATAGCATGTATCCTTGCCTTAATTTAGTGGGTTGGGGCCATTTGTCGTGTAATTTCAGTCCCTTTGACATGCTTGTATGCTTTCCCTGGACACCTCTTTAATGCTTTGAAAACTTGTGTAGCATGTTCCATGTTTTGGCCATTATACATGCCTTTGAATTTGAGCCACTTAGATGCCATCTAGGGGGTCCCCTTTGCATGGTCTAGGTCTGCTTTGAACCTATTTTAAGTCCTCTTAGCCTTGTGAGGCTTGGTTGACTTGGTCGTGGTTCAAGCCCCTTTGACTTGCTTCAAGTACTTGGGCCATTTATTGCATGCTTAGTCTATTTTGTTTGCTTGGTTTGGCACCATCTTAACATGATTTTCAATGCTTACCTTGCATGCCATATGTCCATGATTATTCTCTTTCAAATGTGTTTGAGAGTTGTCCCATTTGTGCCTAAGTGTTGGCCCCTTTAACATGTGCATGTGTGTATGTGTTTAGTCCTTTATTTTGGTCACTTTAGCCACTGTTTTGGGCCTTATTAGAGCTGCCCAAATCATGTTTAAGTCTATCTCTTTGTTTGTTGCATGTACTCCTTGTATGTTGTAGCATATCGGTGAGTTGTTGAATAATTGAACTTGCATGATTGAATGAAGTCACATGTTTGTTTACATGCTTAAACACCCACATTACGCCTTGCATACTTGTTGGTGGCATTATCTCACGCCTTGTATGCTTGTTTGCTTGCTTGCATAGTTGGTGTGCCTAGTGTACATCACTCGCATTGCATTGCTATGTTGCATGCTAGCTCGCATGATTAGGATTGCATTGCATTGGCATGCATGCTCTACTTCTTGACCAAGTCATGATGGAGGTCGAGTCCCATTGGTTTGTTGGTTTGCATTGCATTTGACATCAAAATGTGCACACTTGGTCCTTTGGGCCATCACGCATGGAAATGAGCGATTGATGGTCCGAGAACCAAGGAGCATGTCCCTTTGAGTCATTAACATAATAAGGGACATGATTGGTGCATATATGCCTTGAATTGTATTGCCATGCTCTGCCTTGCCCTCTGTTGCTGTCAATTGCAGATTCTGCAAGAGCTTTCTGCCGACCGGCAGTGCTAAGTGCCGACCGGCAATCCTCCCTCTGCCGATAGCTTCACCAATGGCCGGTGATCACATGCCACTGCCAGTGGGCATTCTACCCAGCCGATGGCATTCCCCAGTATCTAGAGAAGCAATCCTGAGGTTTTGGCAGCCTCCAGAGGAGTAAAGAAAGGAAAACAGAGGCAGCCTATGCATGGCGGTGCACTTCCGAGCAAGACCCAAGCACACATTGCATTGGGTTCTCTTCCCGAGGCAGTTTACTGTTTTTCCTAGCTTAGTTAGTTTGTTAGCTAATTAGGCAATTTGTAATATTTAATTAGCTTGTAGGTTAATTATCTGTATTATTCTTTTGGTCCCTCCGAGTGAGGACGAATCTGTAATAAGCGTGGGTGAGTGTGTGAATGCCTTCCAACCCCCATTTCTTTCTTCCATTTTATTTACCTGCTTATGATGGTAGATTAGGGCATGTTCAAATTAGCATACCTTATGCTATGTATGCGTGCATTCATACATTTGCCTCGCATGCACTAGGCTCGGCATATCATTCTAACTGCATTTGTACTTCAATTTCAAATTGAATACGTGATAGTTGTAGCATTTCACATACCATGTTTAGGTTAGCCGAGCCTATCTAATTGCATCCTGTATGTGCTGCATTAGTCAATTTAACATGAACTAGGATCACGCATGTTTGCTAACTAGTTTATTGTTTTGGCACGGAGTACGATGTAAGTATTTATGCTTTAGCATCTCGCATGCGTGTGAATGTTAACATGATAGCATGCTTACCATGTGGCTAGATACTTATGTGTTAGACCGTTTGAATGCCTGTGGGTGGAGGTTGGATTGTTTGAGTTGGAAAAACTCGTTGAAATCCGTATTTTAGCCTACTTGCGAGTAGCAAATTCCAAAGTTTTTTTTAGACAAACGGATATGCAATGCTTATTTCCAAATTAGGCAATCTAGTTTATACTTGTTTGCTGTGCGCATAATATAGTAACGCTAGGCTAATAATTGGAATAAGAACACATAACGTTTTCAAAAACGGATATCACGGTTAGTAGAGGCCGATCTTCGGATCGGGCGAGAGGGGGTGCTCATAGCTGACCTTCCCCAATCGTACCCTAGCTCCCGAGCCAAGACAACTCCGGTGATGACGGACATGTGGCCTTCGGCACCGAGTCAGGGTTTCCTAAATTCCCCCATAAAAAATATTTAGGTGGCAACTCTGTATCTGGCAAAGCAGTCCATGTTTGGCACTTCTTTTTCTAAAAATCTGTTTCTCAAAACGATTTGCCGGATTTGGACTCTTTGGTTCAGATTAAGAACCGTGACAATTTGAGAGTCCGAACTCTAGTAACCCCAAAATGAACAGAACGGGACTCACCCTCCCGGGGCGTTCGGGAACGTCTACAGTAGGGTAGGTCACTTCCTTGATTGCCCCAGCGTCAAGCAACCGGTCTACCTCTTCAACAACGGTGGCAGTGTGCTCTACGGCTGACCGCCGGCTTTTCTGAATAATTGGCTTACATTCAGGGTCAACGTTTAAGCGGTGCTGTGAAACAGACGGATCCACACCCGGCATCTCATATGGTGTCCATGCAAATACATCAAGGTTGTCGAGCAAGAAGGAAATTAGCTGCTGCCCGTCGGCTTTGAAAAATCTAGAAATCCCCTAGATGTTGATTTGTGATTATGTATCAATTTTAAGCAGAATATAACAATCCCAATCAAACAATCAAAACAAAGAGACACAATGATTTAACGTGGAAAAAACCACAATTGGACACCTCCAACTGTGATCAAAAAACCACGGGCAACAGCCACAAGACAATCCACTAAGAAGAATTAAAGGAATTACACAGGTATACTCTCAATTACCTAGCGAATCCACAACGCCTAATTGAACCAACCTTTATGTGCCTCTTCCAACCCCATCTTCACCACGGAATTGTCTTTCTGATGAGCCACTCCGGATTCCACCAAAGCTTCAGGCTCGAATTCCTCAGAATCCACAACTGAAGAATAACTCTCTCTTTTGTGTATAACAAACAAACCTTTGATGTACTCTCTTTAGATCATGAGTTGAATACTCAATAAAAACATCAAAGAAAACTCCCAAAGTATCCCTAGATATAAACCCTAGAAACCAAAAAGAAGATCTGAAGCAGTTATCCTAAAATCTGACCCAACACGCGAATTTATAGAATCTGTCCCGCGATCTCCGCTCGAGCTCAACACAGCCCGCTCGAGCGGACTGACCAAAAACTGCGTGCGAACAAACTGAGATGCGCTCGAGCGGGAAGGCCAAAAATGGAAAAACTGGAAAAATATAACATGATCGGACAGGAAACTTTGAATGCATTTTTGCATTTTGCTTCGGGGGCGCTGCCCCTCGACCCCGCCGTGGCGCTGCCCCGGACCCGCCAAGGGGCGCTGCCCCCTGGACCCCCGCGAGCTGACCGGGCAGCTCGATCCCCGTCATAATCAGCGAAGTGGCAATCTTGAAAGCTTTATCATCACAAACTTCTCTGAAATGCTTGATTCGGGTTGGATTCGCATCTAAACGCTCATAGCCTTACTGAAATAAAAGTGCGAATAAAATTACAACTCAAAGGAGTTTTGTCAAACGGGATTGCCAATAAATAAAACCTAACAGGCTTCATTCAGGGAGGCACCGACCATGAAGAACCTGTATGGGTTTCCGTCAATTTCAACTCGATCTAGGACTTCCGTGGCCTTTTCACTTGGGAGCCGCCCAACATCGTTGAGGCTCTCTCGATCCGGCACTTCAATAGAATTCACTTCCAACTCTTTTGGTGTCTTTGCAGCAAGGAGATAACATGCTTGTGCCGATTTTTGAGAGCCACGGATTTGCTCAATGCCGCGTTCTGTCAGGAAGCGGAGCAGTTGATGATAGGTGCTTGGCATAGCCTGTATGGTATGCAACCAAGTTCGCCCCATGATGAGATTATACGGCGAAGGCAGCTTGATGACTAAGAATTTCACATCCACTATTCGGGAGCCCGCTCGAACTGGTAGTGTGATTTTGCCCAATGGGTACTCTGGATTAGCGTTGAAGCCAAATAATGGATAAGGAGCTAGAGAAAAATCCAATTCGGTGAAGCCGAGTTTGGTGAATGTCTTGTAATACATAACTTCCGATGTACTCCCCAGATCAATGAGTATGCGCTCAACGGTGAATCGGTTTACGCGTAACTCAATTACCAAGGGATTGATGTGATGAAGTGTCACTCCGGCCAAATCTGAATCATCAAAAGCAATGCTCGCAGCTTTATAAGGCCGTTTAGCCGGAGTGAGTTGATTTTGAGGGTCGGGATGTGACTGAATCATATGCACCGCGGATGTCATTGGCAGGCTGTATATCATGTGGATCACGCCGAGCAGAGGTGAATCCTGCCATAAGGCTATTGCTTTGGTTGAGTTTCCTTTTTGGACGTACTATTGTAGCCGACCATCTTGTACCAATTCCTCCAAGTGATCCTTCAATGCATAACAACTCTCAATATCATGGTCATGGTCCTTGTGATACTCGCACCACCTATCTCGTCTTCTCGTGTCGAGAGGTCCCACCATTTTGGACGGCCATTTGAAGAATGGAAGGTGTTGGACTTTAGACATAACCGTGTTGATCGGCTCTCTTAACTTCGTATATTTCTTGCCTGCGCGCCTTGTGCACTTGCTATCTACTTGAAGTTGTTCATTAGCTCGATGGGAGCATTGGTCATTTGATCGGCGAGAATCCCGTCTCTTGTCTCGTTTAGCCCGATGTCGTGGTTCAGGGCTCTGAGGTAGTACAGAATTTACCGGCTGAGCTATTTCAGAAGGGGCCGTCTTGTTAGCCATGTTTCCGGTTTTAACCCGCAAGGCATCATCTTCCACTTTATAGTATTCCTCGACTTTCTTCATCAATGACCAGACTGTTTTGGGGGGTCTTCTAGTCAAGGAACTGCAGAGAGCACTATCAGGATGCAAACCCATTTTAAAGGCGGTAATGGCCATGGAGTCATTGCAAGCATCATCGACAAGATTAAAACATTTCTAATAGCGCGCCGAATACGCTCGTAAGGTTTCTCCTGGCTGGATCTACATTGCCCAGAGAGAGTCGGTTTGCTTCGGCTGGACCTCGTTGGTGATGAATCTTGCCCTGAAGGATTTCTATAGTTGATGGAAACTTTTAATCGACGTCGGCTCCAACTTATAATACCATCTGACGGCCAGTGGTCCCAAACTGCTCGGAAATATTCTGCACATGAGAGCCTCGTCGTCTGCATGCAGCGTCATAGCTTGCTTATAATGGCGGATATGATCAGTGGGGTCCGATTTCCCGTCGTATAGGGTGAACAACGGGGCTTTGAACTTCTTGGGTAGTACTGCCTTTGCGATCCGTCGCACAAAAGGATCGTGCTGGTCTTCTTCGTCCGAACCATTTCATCTTCGCTTATGCCTTGCACTTGGACTCTCTTCAGAGGAACTGGTAGTTTCGAGTCGTCTCTTCTTTTTGGGCTCTGGGGATAATGAGTCAGAGTCGCTGTCACTATACTGCCTCTGAACTCGAGGTCTTCGACCACCCGCTCTCAGCGGTCGTCCTGGATCTTGGCGTGTAGCTTGATTGGATTTTGCTACTTCCAAGGCCAAGTCCTGACGGAGGCGCTCGTTCTCAACGATCATGTTTTCCAACCTCTGTTCGTTTTGCTTCACCTGTTCCATGATCGCTTGCATTGTCTCATGTGCTGAAGTTGAGGGCGAAGTATGGGCAACAAAGTCGAAGTTCAAGGCGCGTCTCACAGTGATGTTCTCTGGTCCCAGCATGTTCATTGGAGTGAGTTCATCTCTTTGGTCAGTTTCGTCAGCGACTATCGGAGGATCTTCCGTTACGCCCGCCATGGATGTAGCTGAGTATTCCCACAGACAACGCCAATTGTGGGGAAGTGGTTTTAGAAATACTCTTCCGATCCAATGTGACGCTCGAGACCCTCAGCTGGTAACCTGAAAAAGAATGAACACTCCAGTCGGGGGTGCCGAAATTAGCACTCCGACGGACAAGTCAGTGTATCCTCTCGTGATAGCTTGAGTCTTAAGTTCAAATTATTAGTTCTCACATGCCTCTCTCTGGATGATGTTCTTCTATTTATATATTTTCTTTCTTGGGCTTTAGGGCTGGGCCCACCTTCAATTCGTCGTATAACTATTTACTCGGCTCCTTTTGTTGCAAACCGCTCTTCACTCGGCCCCTTACTCAACTGGTTATTTGGCCGAATGGGTACCTCTGGATTTGTATGTATAAGACGGAGCTGAATGCGGTATATGAATTTCGACTCTCCAGGTCCAACTATTCGGCCTCTTTACGTCTCCCAATATTCAGCCCCCACAACTACCATTTAAATAAAGACAACAATCATGACCCAAAAACATTTATTCCTAGTAAACAATAATTGCGATCAGCGCAAATCCTCCTTGACACAACCACTTCAGGTAGTTCAACCTCTTCCCAAGTTTGTGTTAACTTGTTATAGTTGGCCAATAAAGCCAAACGGATAGGTCCCAAAACAAGATTTTTTTTTTTTTCAAATGTGAACTTAATCAAAAACCTTAAAGAACCAAACACCTACCCAATCAAGCAGACCGACATAATTCTCAGAAGGATGATATTTCATATTGTTCTTTCCAGTGACAATTTCTAATGTGACAACCCCAAAACTATAAACATCTGCTTTGTGGGTTAAAATACCCCATAATGCATATTCCGGTGCCATATACCCTCTGCACAAGAAACAAAATTTTGTTAATTATAATTTAAAATATTCACTTTTTAGTACAATTGCAACATTAAACAGTAGTTTTAAGTGGTAAATTCTAACAGTAAATGACTTTGTTTGGCAATTTACAAGCATTCATACAATTTTCAAGGAGATCAAAACTTCATTAGTTCGTTGACTTAAGAACATTAAGATAAATTTTTAACAATGCAAGGCAAGGCATTGTAGTAATGAAAAGTTACTGAAAGTGAAATGTCTAATAGCTAAACCATAACATTATAATTACTACAAGCGAAAATCACTATAGAGCTAAAACCAAGTCGCTTTGCATAGGCTTGTAGCCAAGCAAAAATCAAGGTGATTTGCCTGGTTGAGTTTTGGTGTGGGCTTCTGTATGATGGGCCACATTGCTCTCATCTCACTTTCTAATTCTATAATCCGATTCCATTTCCATTGTATACATGTAAACAAAATAAACATTTAATGGGAGATTACACATTGAATTTCTAGTAGTAGATCCATAATCAAAATAGCGTGTATGATTGTTGCAGAAGAAATAAAACAAAAGATAAGGTAGAGCTAGGACAATTATTGCATGAGGTCCACCCAATGCTAGATGCAGAGGCGCATAATAAAAACGTGGTTGTCCTATTGAACGCTTTTAGGGAACCAATTCAACCTTTGTAATTTTAGTCAATGCTACCGACCTGTTTGATGCAACTTTTCTCAAGCTAAAAGCTAAAAATTAAAAACCGAAGTAAAAGCACCTCTACCTTAAGTTTCAAATAATCAATTTTTTCTGCTTATTTAAGTTATTTCTACCTTATAAACTATAAGCAAAAGTTACAATAAACATTTTGGCACAAATTCTCAAATTAAAAAAGCTATAAGTAGCTCAAATAAGCTACATTGAAGAGGTACATTATTACATGGTAGTGATTTATGGCTGAAGGGAAAGGTAATGGATTTATAGCTTGTTCTAAGTTGGAATCTTTAGATATAATTACTTCTAAAAGCATGGGACAGTGTCAATCTGCATTAATGAAGGAGAAAATTTGGAAGCTTACATAGTTCCAGCAATCCTGGTGCTAATGTGGGTATTCTCATCTTCAGTAAGCTTAGCCAAACCAAAGTCAGAGATCTTAGGGTTAAGATTTCCATCAAGTAGTACGTTGGTAGCCTTGATGTCCCTATGAACTATTTTCAGTCTTGATTCCTCTTAAAGGAATGCCAAACCTCTTGCAATGCCAATACAAATACTTAGCCTGGAAGGCCAATCCAATTTCAATTGGCACTCCCCTGGACTTGTAATTAAAAAGAAGTATCAAACTAGGAAGGGGAAAAAACAGATCAGAAAAGAAAAAGAAGATCCAACTTAATAATAGTTATTACTAGAAGCCGTAAGTAAATTACCAAACAAAGCTCGGCAAGGCTATTATTTTCCATGTATTCATATACCAGGAGTAGTTGATTCCCTTCAATACAACATCCGTACAATCTTACTAAATATGGATGCTGTAAACCCGAGATCATGCCAATCTCATTAACAAATTCACGATTACCTTGCTTTGATTTTGAAGAAAGTTGCTTAACTGCAATTACAGTACCATCTAATAGTATACCCTGCATCGAAATAACATCGTCTGTTTTTAGTAACCCTCCCTCGACATGGGATTGACATCTCCATGTCATACATAGGATAAACAAAAAAACTAACATGAATATGACAAGGTAACAACTACAATTGATTGCAATATACCTTATAAACAGATCTAAAACCACCTTCCCCAATTTTGTTGTTGTCATCAAAGTTGTTAGTAGCAGCTTTGATTTGTCGAAAGGCAAATAAACCAGTTTGCAACTCTAATCCTCTTAGAGCTGCAGAAGAACAAGTTGAGATATTCAACTGCATCATCTTATCATCAAAGCACCGACTTTGCTTTTTGGCCAAGTATTTAGGTGCCCATTCTAAAAAATGTGACATTTGAAATAAAAAGATCAAGAAATTAAAGAGCAAAAAACTGATGCTTAGTTTGGTTGCAGAAAAGTTGGAACAACCAAAAAGACAAGTTTCAAGCTTCCACAGCTAAAAACAATTCCAACATGTTATAAGGTTCAAATTTTTGTTTCGTTGCCCTACACCTCCTCAGTTCTTATTTGTAGCCTAGGGGATAGTTAGCAATCTCTACTCAAACAATTACTTTCAACTACTAAGTGATGCTTATAAGGGAAATTTAAATATAACAAAAACAAAAGGAAAATTTAAAAGGGTCAAAATTCTTATTCTGTAACTGATGTCATTTAAATATATGTTTGTTTCAATTATCACTTATCAAACAACCTTGTGACATTTAAAACAGGATTAATTTGACAATATTGATAGTGTGTATTTCTCCATACTATCCGGAATAAGAACATAAAATTCATATTGTTGGCAATTTCGATGCCTACTGACATTGTTCATAAACAACCAAAAAGGTTCACGCTATGTTTGGTTGGGGGATTTGGAAAGGAATTTGAGAATGGAAAAGGAAAAGGAAGAGGAAGGTAAAATGTGAATAAATTATACTTACATTTCACCTAGTGTCATACACCTTTCTCCTTTCTCTTTCCCTCTCCAAATCCCTTCCCAATTCTCCCAACCAAATACAGCGTCAATCTGTATATATTGTTCCTACATTCTACAATCCTACCACAGCCGGAATATTTAAAAGTTCATTTTTGGAATTTAAAATAAATAAATAATAAAACATGGCGGAGAAATAAGCCACCTTGTTCCCTGGAAGTAATACTTCTCGGAAAGCATTTCCACCAAAGGATAAAGAGAATCATGAATACAAGGCATATTGCAAAAGCTAAAGCTCCAACTACGATGAATATCTTCTTTTTCTGATCAGGAGGCTTGAAATCTACACAAAGAAAAATCTGTAAAGCATAGATCAAAAGATTGCATACTACAGTCTACACCTTTTGTCCATAGCCTCAATAAACCAAATATCAAATATTTAAACTTCCTACAGTAAGAAATTATTTGACACCTCGAAGACAAATTAACTAGTAAGAGAAGAATCCTCAATCTGTAAATTATGCTTCTTAATCTATAATTTTCAGATCTCAAGAGTTGGGGAATAACTTTACAATATCATTGATTCAATCATCTGCAAGTATAGTACAGAATTCAACAGAAAGAACCTCAAACACAAGCATGAGAGAGAGAGAGAGAGAGATAGAGAGAGAGGATGGTGCCTCACCATTCAGGAAGAAACGAGAAAAGCCTAAACAGAACATAACTTACTAGATTCTACAGAAATAGCTGATATAAGAGGACCATAAATTCCACATGTAGGAACAGCTGTTGTCCCTTTGCCTGCCCAATAAAAGCTAATTTCTATAGTCTTGTTCTTCACAACTATGTCAACCCCTTGTGCAACAGTAGCAAAATCAAAATTTTAGAAGTACGGCCTTGTCAACCCCTTGTGCAACAGTAGCAATATCAAAATCCTTCCAAACCAGTTCATCCTGTAAGAAACCAATTAAACCAGATATGTTTCTGTTGCATTCTAAAAGGTGCAATTACATTGATATTAACTACCTGAATATAAACATCAAATATTCGTCTTCCAAGACTCTGAAAGGTTCGATTGTCTCTGAAAATTATCTCAGCAAAATGAAGGGTCACTGTATGGCTCCCATTTTCTAAGCAACGCCCATGATAAGTAAGAAACAGAGGAGAGACGCGAGCTCTTGTGTACAACTGAGAATAGTCCATTGTGATAGCTCTGGTGAACATTTGAGAGTAGTTCTTTGTGAGATCTCTTGTGTACAATTGAGAGTAGTTCATTGTGAGAACAGATACATTTTTGGCTATATAGTAGCTTGCATTTCTACTGGCGTCCCAGAAGTGTCCAGTGTTACTAAATCCCCAAACAGAACTTGGCCCTGCCTGCACAAACTTTGCTGGGCCTCCTTGGTATTCATCATCTGCTTCGTATATAGTGTTTTTGATGATGGCTTTTCCTCCACCACAATTTATATGTAATGAACACAAATCGTCTGAAAAAAGCATCATATGTGATCATATGAAAGGTAAAAAAAAATTAAAAAAAAAGGGAAAAACTATGCATCATATACTTAAAACTGTGTGCACATGTTTTCCCTTGATAACCTGAAAGATCAACCGGATGTAGTTGCCGCAAAATTTGATTAACAAGGGTGGATTGAAGAAAAATAAATAAATCTGAGCTATAACCTTGAGCTTTCATTGTGAGAAATATATAATTACTTGTTGGACAAGAATTCAAGCAACCAATGTCCGTGGATTAATCCTGTAGAGAGAAAAAGAGTGATTAAATACAGAAGAAATGAGAGAAGTGGGGGGGAATACGAGTTAGAAGCTTACAAAAAACTAAAAGAGGATGGAAAAACTACCGAAACCCCTAAATCATAAATAGCCCTTCCTTGAAAGTCTACATTCATATTCTTATATGTAAAAGACTAAAAGTTTGCATCACGTATTTCATATCGACTTCATGCAGCAATATATATATCCATCTCAAAGTAAGAAGTTAAAAGTAGCCCACGATATACTACGCTTGTCAAGAAATAAATCTAGAACAAATTAAAAGAATTATTGTTAGAATTTATGTATTATTGATTGATTGTATTGATATATTACAATGATTCCTATATATAGAAGAGAGAATGTGGGAAGAGAATAGGTGAGTGTGTAGTAGGTATGGAGTAGGTGAGGAGTAGGTGGAGAGTAGGTGACGTAGGTGAGTGTGTAGTAGGTGGTAGTGGTAGGTGTGTAGTAGGTGAATTTTAACAGCCCCCGCAAACTCAAGGGGGATAGGAACTAACCAACTTGAGTTTGGAGAGAGTAACAAAACAAGAAAATACATAAAAATAAAAGAGGATAGGAGACACTGTATGGTCGTGTCAGACCATTGGTGAAGACACTGGATGGTGGTGTCATAACGTTGTAGAGGACACTGTATGGTGGTGTCATAACGTTGTAGAGGACACTGTATGGGGGTGTCATAACGTTGTAGAGGACACTGTATGGTGGTGTCATAACGGTGTAGAGGACACTGGATGGCGGTGTCAGACCGATGTAGAAGACAGTTTATGGGGTCATGTCGGACCGTTGTAGCAGACAATGTTGTGACAGTTGTTGTGACAGTTTACAGAGTCTTGCTGGACCCTTGTAGAAACTAACCAGAATCAATGTCGGCACAGTTTACAGGGTCTTGTCGGACCCATGAAGGAGCTAACCGGAATCAATGTCGGGACAGTTTACAGAGTCTTGTCGGACCCATGAAGGAGCTAACCGGAATCAATGTCGGGACAGTTTACAGAGTCTTGTCGGACCCCTTAAAAAGTCGCACCCTCAAAAGGTGTGCCCAATCTATCAAAAGGCGTGCCATCAAAAGGCGTGCCTATCAAAAGGAGCGCCCATGTTGTCGGCGAGCGCCGAGAGGCGCATGATGCGCGTGTCTGCCTCGACTATTTAACCAAGGTTGAGGCGGAGGCTGTGCAAACCAGTCTGAAACCGCCGAAAATCCTTTGAAAAAACTCTTCCGTTTCTGAGAAAGAGATTCTGGAACACTCTGTTGCCATTCTGTAACCAACCTTTCTCTGAAACACTCAGCAACCCATAACATGGCCTCGTCTTCCCGTTCAGCTACCCAGAATATGGCCTCTTCGTCCCGTGGTCTGCTCACTCTCTTTCCCGACCTCAACGAGTCAACAAGAGAGATAACTGGTGCGGTGGCCAGTGAACCTCAACCAAGCGCCTCTGGTTTTGCTCCGTTGAACTTTCCGATGCGGTCGGTGGAGCAAAAAATGGCGGTGCAAACTGATATTGAGACCAATCAGTATACTTTGAAGTCATGTGTGGAGACCATGACGGCGGTCACAAACCTGTCGCACCGGCTGCAGAGTAGGACAAATGAGGTGCAGCAGTTAAACGCCCAACTGGCTCTGCTCCAGCGCATGTATAAGGATGCGCGAGCAGAGATAAGTGTGCTAAAGGCGGAAAATAAGGAGCTGAAGCGGAAGGCCACCGTGATGTTCCGATTTGGAGGTCCGCCATATGCTGCAGTGGAGGAGCAGGGAGTAGTGATCGTGCCCAGTGGAGTGGGAAACACGGAGGCAACACCGGCAAGGGCCGTCCAGGACGGAGGCAAGAAGAAGAGACCTGCAGCAGAGTAGAGAAGAAAAATCCCACTGTGGGTGTGGGTGTGTTGTTTGTTTGTTTGTTTTTTTTTTTTTTTTGTGTAAAATTGTGATCGGGGTTGGATCCCTGACAGGAATAAAATGAGGTTGGTGTGCAGTTCTTCTTCTTCTGCTTTTTTTTTTTTTTTTTTGTTAATGGAAAAGGAAAGATAAAATAAAATAAAGAAAACGGAACAACATGGGTGATGGACGCAGTTGCTTCAGAAGAAAAAGAAAAAGAGGTATGGGTGTCTGCAAAAGTGGACATAGTGGGAGTAGGATATTAGAATAAACATATACATATATATATATATATATATTAAAAAATAAAAGAAAATGGAAGAGAGTGGGAACACGAGATGGGTAAGTGGAGATAGCACCAAGGATCCTCTAGAGTGAAATTTCCCTAAAGTTTCCTAGAGTGCTACATTGTGTGGTTGAGATTTACTGGCAAGTCACATCAGAAAAATTGATGTGACTTGCCAGTAAATCTCAACCACACAATGTAACACTTTAGGAAATTTTAGGAAAAAATCACTTTAGAGGATCCTTGCTCGTGGAGATAGTGATGGGTGTCTTTGAGTAGAGAGAGAGAGAGAGTGAGCAGTGTGTTTTCAAACTGCCAAAAGGAAAAGAGAGAGAGAGAGTGGGTTGAGGGACTGAACCTGTGGAAAAAAAGAGAGATGATGAGTGCATTTGGAGATTGGGTCGAGAGAGCAGCCTGTGGGTTGGAAAGTTCTTTGTAGCTCTTGTACATCTTCAGATCCACCTTTCGAAGGTAAGGTGCGCCATCCATGGAAACCTTCACAAATGCTACACCGTCACCACTGCTCCTGCTAGTCTTCTCGACCTCCTCGGTGGTGCTTTTCTGATACCATGGTGACGGTGAGGTTGAGGAGGAACCGGAGGTGGCCGATGGAGGAGGAGAGAGTACCGGTGAGGTTTAGGCCGGAGAGGTCGAGGGAGCTCACGTGACGGAAAGCGTCGCACGGGACGCCGGACCATGTGCAGTGGCTGGTGGAGATGTTCCAGCTGGAGAGAAAGGAGAGAGAGTAGGGCAATGTCAACAGAACTTGAGCTACTTGATTGGAAGCACAGCTAAACCAAGCGTCCCAAGCAGAACCGCCATGCCAGAGGAGGTTCTTGACACGGAAAATGGACTGGTCTTCTTCATGCTTGTTGTCTTCTTCCTTGGCACCATCATGTTCTGTCTCGTTGTTGGGGTTGGAGACTATGGCTTCCTCTGCTTGCTTCTGAGGCAACATTGTCTTCGATTTGCTCTAAAATTTTTTGGCAGATCTTTCTTTGAGACGTCTCTTTCCGTAACCCAGGTCACTTTTTATTTGGTTTTTGGAAGCAAAGAAAGGAAAAACAAGATAGGTATTGAATGAGGTATAGCAAAAGCACTAATAGGAATTTTACAGATTTGGCAGAACTAGAAAGAGAGAGAGAAGATTTGGACAAGGATGGGAAGGTATGTGTAGAAAATAAGCGGAATAGATTGAGGTCCGGCGGACGGCTAAGGTGAGGTTGCCGCCCGCCGGTGAAGCGAAAATATTAGGTTCTAAACCTGCTCTGATACCATGTTAGAATTTATGTATTATTGATTGATTGTATTGATATATTACAATGATTCCTATATATAGAAGAGAGGATGTGGGAAGAGAATAGGTGAGTGTGTAGTAGGTATGGAGTAGGTGAGGAGTAGGTGGAGAGTAGGTGAAGTAGGTGAGTGTGTAGTAGGTGATAGTGGTAGGTGTGTAGTAGGTGAATTTTAACAATTATGACAAAGAAGCACTTATTTAAAAAACAAACAAACAAACAAAACAAAACAAAAAAAGTGAAGGAGTGGGGGATTTACAATTGTTTTAAGGTCAAATTTACTAGATTGTCTGGGATTGATCTGGATATATTACAGTTCCTTAGCATCCTGCAAAGCAAACCAGATTATGCAAGTAAAGTTGAGCTAGTGACAGAAAAGATTATCATAGTTTAGATAATTTTTTCAATCATTGGTAGGACTTACAACTTCGTCATGGCTTTCATGTTTCCTAGTGGTGGAAATTTTGAAGCACCTCCATTCAAGTCACTGATCCTTCTGCTCAAAGATCCCATTAACAATAATTGCATTTAGAAGATTTTATCTCGATTTAAAGGCTTGAAATATGCAACTGAAATTATTTAATCCATGAAATATGACCAGAACAGGCTGAACTTACAGTCCAGTTAAATTATGCGAGAGAGAAATGTCAGAAGGTATAGGCCCTTCAAAACCGCTCGCTTCAAGCTCTCTGTCATTATATATATCAAATAGTCTACAATTACACTTGAAATTTTTTACTTTGAAAATGTTACTTAATGTTAAAGGAAGTAACTCTTTCAATATTTGAAGGTGTGTCAAACTCTGGAAACTGGGCAACTTTCCATTGAAATTGTTACTGCTTAACCTACTGCAGTTCCCAAAAGTCGAAAACAAAATATTGAAAACTACTAGGTGCCGTTTGGTAACACTTACGTTTTCAGTTTTCTGTTTATATTTACAAAAATTTAAAAAACTCAAATAAAAACTTGTTTGGTAAAATTTTTGATTTATAAATCAGTAGTCTCAGTTTATAAATTTGGCCAAAAAATGAAAACACAAAAAATATGTTTCCGTTTTGAGTTTTGAGTTTTTTTTTTTTTTAACCACCCAACACTAGCCACCACCCGCCATCATTTTCCACCACTGTCTTCCGCCACCACCACCTACCCCCACCACCACCTACCACCACCACTCACTACCCACCAGCCACCACCACCCACCTGTCACTCACTCGCCACCACCACCCACCTCTTGCCGCTGCCACCACCACCACCACCACCCACCACCCACTTATCATCCACCCGCGCACCACCCACCACCCGCCACTACCATCCACCGCCCGCTACCACCACCCGCCACCTACTTGCCACCACCCGCCACCTACTTGCCACCACTACTCACCACCCACCTGCCACCACCATCCACCACCTGCCACCACTAGCCACCCACCACCACCACCCACCACCAGCCACCACCCGCCACCACCACCCACCACCATCACCCGCCACCCACCACCCACCTACTACCACCATCCACCACTCGCCACTCGCCACCGCCACCGCCACCACCACCCACTCGCCACCCGCCACCACCACCCACTCGCCACCCGCCACCACCACCCACCACCATCACCCGCCACCCACCACTCACCACCCACCACCATCACCCGCCACCCGCCACCCACCACCCACCACCCACCTACTACCACCATCCACCACTCACCACCGCCACCGCCACCGCCACCACCACCCACTCGCTACCACTTACCACCCGCCACCGTCACCCACACACCACCACCACCACCACCCACCGTCGCCACCCGCTATTCGCCATTCGCCACCCACCTGCCGCCGCCACCCGCCACCCGCCACCACCACCACCACCACTCGCTACCACCCACCACTGTCACCCACCCACCCACGCACCCACCCACCACCGGCCACCGTTACCCACTCACCCACCATCACCACCTGCCACCCACCCGCCACCACCCACCACCACCAGCCATCCGCCACCCACCTGCCACCACCACCCACCACTTGTCACCCACTCGCTACTACCTACCACCGTCACGCACGCACCCACCCACCCACCACCACCACCCGCCATCTACCCGCCACCACCACCTACCGGCCACCACCCACCACTACCCGCCATCCGCCACCCACCTGCCACCACCACCACCACCAGCTACCCACCGCCCACTGTCACCACTTTCCACCACCGTCGTCCGCCGCCACTTGCCATTTCTCACTCTTTTTTATATTTTAAATTTTTTTTAGACATTTTGTCAATTACCAAACGCGTTTGTAGTTTATGTTTTTCTAAAAATAAACAAAAAATAAACAAAAACTAGTTTATAAAAATTTTGTAAATATAAACTGAATGTACAATTATGATACTGCACAAATTTACTGAACTTACAGTTCTCTCAAATTTCTCAGATTATTGAATTCCTTAGGTAGCTCCCCAGTGAGATTGTTAGATTTACGATTGCTATAGTGCCCAAAGGGGGGAAAACCAATGTCAACATAAGAACTTCTGATAAATTGTACAATTTGTTGAAAGTTTGGAGTTGGATAAAGAAACATGAAGTATATAAAACAGGACTGACAGATAAACTAAGTTGAACAGATTCCCGAGCTCTGCTGGAATAGTTCCATAAAACATGTTGTTCTATGCTCTTGAAAATTCAATTTCTTTCAAAATTACAATACAAGTTTATCATCTAAAATTTCAAAGTTCTTTTTTGCTCTTGCTCTTTTCCCACATTCATTCTTGAATTTGAGATTTGTATACATTAATAACCTAACAGAGTTATCTCCATGAAAATAAATAATTACAGAATTCAATTTTTCAAAAACCAACAATGTATAACAACAAATAATTAAAAGCACAAAACATGAAAAACTCCAAGTAATTAGAGTACACACATCCTGCATATTTACATGCCTAATTATAGATGTGTATTGGTGCCTCAGGTGTTTTGGACATTAACATTTCTGAACTGAATTTGAAAGCACCTACTAAACATTTTATGGTATTAGAAGTGAAAGTTCAATCAACTGTTACTAAAATGAGGTCACCTAATGAAGAACAAAAACTCGCTCATTTATCTTGAAAGTGATCGTAGTTATGTTCATTTAATACATGACAATATTCATTATTTTGAATTTCATTTGTAGATTGGCTGCCAATTATTCTTGTCAATTTGCATACTCAAAATATCAGATTTCCACTTTGAAATACGATGAGTACTGTTGGCAGTCATTCCCTTTCTACGGGACATCAAAATACAACCTTAATTTTCCCAACAACCCTAGTAATTAGCAATATATGAATAGATGTTCATGGCAACCGCTTGCATCGTGTAAATAAGAAGTGACACAACAATACCAGGGTTTCCTCAGCGCATTACTCGTTTTTTCATCTATACAAAACAGAATTTGGACTTTCAAATGACATTAATAAGTTTAACATACAGAGCATAAGCTAGTATTCAAACATCATTGCCTCCTAATTTAAAAATAAATATAAAAAAAAATCACAAATAACATTTTAAACAAAAAGTGGAGTTGAATAATAAGTAGAGATTCATATTTAAAAACAAAAAAAAAGGAACATACATGGCACTGATGTGACATTCATCATCAGAAAGGCAGGTGCAATTGACAGTACAGTCATACATAAGGGAGGAGTCCACTCTTGGTGTTTGCCAGGTCAAGTTTTCGTCACAATGTTTCAAATTGGAATTCCAGCCTTTTTTACCCAGTTGTTCAGCTATTTCACCAAGAGCTTCCATTGCTGAAATCAGAGTCATATTAGCCTTTAAAGTAGTTAGAGATAAGTGATATAACATGGAGAAATGTCTATGTATTAGCATCATTAAGTTTGGTTAGACATCTTAGTATTTTTACAAATTGTGCCTAAAATGAAGTTCTTGCATGAATAAACAAGGACAAATTGGTTAAACAAGATAAACAGTCATATCTGGAACCTTTTTTGAAAATGTCATTACAACTTTTCAGTAGATTTTTCAAACTTTGCTTAAAAGCACACTTCCTCATACAACACTCTTTAGATTATTGAATCTTGAAAGAAGCTTTGTCAATAGGAATAGCTAAAAAAAGGGTGACAACTAAACAAAAACAAAGGATGCAGTGGACTCAACCAATCTTATCATCTTCAATTATGACTTGTAATTAAGTTCTTTTTCATGTTTACAAATTAAAAAAAAAAATAGAAATGAATAAACTGAAATTATAGAAAGCCTCTTACTTTCATCATTGGGAATACGTCTAGTTTGTGCTTCAATTCGACCTGCTTCATCATAGCATATTAGTATAAACGATACAAGCATAAAAGTCCATGTAGCTTTTGGACATTCACTAACTGTTACCACCATATCTTTTTATATATTTGAGTTCTTTGAGCATATGGGCAAAGCTACATTCATACATATATAGCCCAAGGGTGTGGCAACTTGGTAAGGTTTGAGGTATAAATCTTGAGCTTCAAGTTCCACTCTTCCCGAGGCCAACCGTCTGGACTACAGCACATATGATTAGTAGGATAAACCTTCCAAGCCTGAGCAAACCATACCCAGTGTCAAGAGTATGAGTTTGAATCCTGCCTGTGTGTGAGTCTACAACTTATCGCTATATGATTGCGTAGCCCTGCTATAAGTGACCTCTGGGACTCGGCTCCTGAGTCACCCTCTGTGTTAGTGGTTTTTTTTTTTTTTTCATACATATATGACTCTATATATATATATATATATAGATGTGACCGATAGGAGAAGAATAGTGAAGTTGACTTATTGTACTAGAAGCATCCTTTTAGGACCCCATGGGCCATGCTCCTCCTCTAACGTTTTGGTAACGGGATATGCACTTCCAACTTAAAATTGGGGGCAAGACCTTGCAACAACGCAACAACATTGCTAATATAAAAAATAAACAGTCCAACTACATTTTTTGATTGAGACCCTCTAATTTCACATCTAATAGAGATCTTTCAATTTCATCTCCATTGACTTGGCTGTTGGAACAAATGGTCTTGAATTTTTCAAATGGTGGTCTTCGAGTCTTCAAAATTTGGCAATGATCTTGTTTATATAGGACAGAAAATTAGTGCTTCAAGTCACGTTACTAAGTCGTTTTCCTAAAGACAATATTTGTACCCACGAAAAAATGTGCAGGGGGTTACAACAAATTTGCCTCCAGGATACAATGAAGCCTGATCTAAAGATCTAGTCTATCGACTTCTGCATTGACGACAATAGATCAGAGCACTCTTGATATAATCAAGAAACCAAGACACTGATAATCAAATCTGCAGAACTTGATTATCAATAAGAAAAACAGAAATTTGCTTAAGAAACTTTTGATCGAAAATTCAAAATCAAGAGGGAGAGAGAGAGAGAATTGTAGGAATGCTTTTCAGGATTTTGGATGGAATGAAATGGCTGATTTCGTAGCCTATTTATAGGCCTTGATGGATCTGATCGAATGGTCATGTCCCTTGATCGCATCCGATTAGATCTGACTGTTGGATCGACGATCTATGGTGCAGATCATTCTGACACCGAATAGATGCCTTGACTAATCACACCTGATCACGATCAGGTGCCATCTCATCCGTACGATCACGTGCATCTCCAATCAATGACTATGATCAACCCGCTCCAGATCAAACACATAACCGTTTGATCAGTTGGTTGACTCATCGCCAACGGACGACACGTCACTGCCACGTGGAGCTGACTGTATTCCACGTCACACACACCACGCCGGATCCACGTCATCGCTCCAACTAGTCCAATGCAAATAGGAAAGCGCCTTAAAGTGCAAAGTGCGCCATCAAACGCTACATAGCCCACTACCCACGCCGCGCACGAGTGTACAGATGGTGCGAAACCATCCTTGCGGTGTGGGTGCATGCACACTAGCTTTCATTCCATAATTCCATATTCAAAAGAATAGTCTATGTAGCACTTTATTAAGTGCTCCATGTTTTGCTCTCTTTCCAATGTGGGACAAAGTCCCCAAGCTTATTTCACGCTTTCCAAAGAAAACATAGAAGGTTTTTAAAACACCTAAAAATTAAATTATACATTTTGAAAACCATTTTGAAAAACCCCCAACATTGGCCACATTCAATGGAGACTTCCAAATTCCAATTTCAATAGCGTGGCTAAAATCCATGTAAAACATTCTAACACTACTCTCTCTCTCTCTCTCTCTCTCTCTCTCTCTCTCTATCTCTCTCATATTTAGCTCCTAATCCATATCATTGGAATGAAATTGGGGACTAAATTAGGGGATGAATTATTTTTCAAAAAAAAAAAAAAAAGACACAACACTGCAACAATGTTACAACTTACATGGACTCTTTTTTTTTCCGAGTGTACCTATGTCCACCAAATATAACAAGGGTAGGGAGTGGGATTTTTGTCCGAACTTGTGCCTTAATTAGACACTTGATTCTCTAATTTTCAATGTTTGAAAAAGAAGGGGAAAAAAACATACATTTGACAACAAAGTAAAATTAATAGCTTTTCATATGAATTAGAGGTAAAGATTTGGACTGGAAAAGTGTTGTTTGAGTTAGTGGGACTCACTACAAGTCCTGTTTCAATAATCCAAATAATTATTTTTTTAAGATTTCTTCATTGGAAATTTGGAAATAAAGTCACACCTATTTTATCTTTACATATGACATGGTGATTAACTCTTATACCAAATCATGCATCCAATCCCATACTTCAAACTATAATAGCTTTAATGATAAATCTAAACTCATCCAGTCTCAATTCTCTATGTAATGATTGTTGGAAATTTTGGTTTTTATAGGCTTATTTTGTGCCAACTTTGAGTCCAAAATTGAGTGGGTCCTAAACGTCTTTTGGGGTGGGTCTGAAGAGGTGACGTGTTCCTTGCCGCATGGCAAGTCACATGGTGAAGACAGTTCGTCAAAACCATTTATGAGTGAATGGGAACTTGACGTTGTTTTTGGGTTCGTGGAATGGACATTTAAAGAATTAAATGTGGGTTTCCTTATAAGGCTTGTCCCACATTGAAACTTGAAGAGAACTTATGTGTATATATAAGCTCTTGGTGTACTAACTTGAGTTGAGCCCCAAGGGGCACCCCAAGTTTGTAGAAGGGAGGAGTTATGGACAAATGGAACCTTGGGTCAAACCACCACACACACGGGGTTGGCCGTTCGACCGACCGTACAAGGCGTGGGTGTGGGTCGGACATTAATTTTTTAGACAATTTATTTGAATTTTTTCAAATTCTTATAGGAAATTATTTAAATTTCAAATTAAATTTAATTCAAAATTGAATTCAAATTTTGTGTCCAAAATTATACCTCTTTCAGTCCAAATTCCACAACAGGTTTAAACAGTCCAAATAGGTTGCCAATCTGTTGAACCCCAGACAGATTCAGTTTCTGCCCAGACAGATTCAAATCTATTGCAGTTCTCCAACAAATAGAAATTGCCCTTCAATTATCTGTTGCACTTGTTCATTAAAAAAATCCACATGTTCAGTTTGATTTTTAGACCTGTTCAGGTCTATAAATAGCAGGCCATTTTCCATCATTCATTCAATCCGAAAATAGTCTGAAAATCCATTTTCTTGCTGTCTAATCTTTGTTTTGTTGCATATATTCTTCATATATTTTTTAGAAAATAATTTAGAGAGTATAGAACACAGGTTCTAGTTCGCCGAACAAATTTGTTTGGAGTGTACTAAAAATTTGTGAAGATCATTGTATCTTGGGAGATAGACTCCATTAGTCCGTAAGCACTGTAGCGGGGCGAATCTATCTTAAGGACAGAGTGTCACACACTCGACTTGATATTTTAAATATTCATTCGGTTCAGTAAAAATAATTTCGGTATGTTATTTATTTTATTTGTTTGATTTAGTTTCAATTTATTTGTACACAGAAGATTGTTCTAACAATCTTAAGACAGACTCAAATTATTCTATTTATACAAAAATTTTCATTTATTTTCTTTCTTCTTTCTTCTTCTTACAGAAATTATTTTCTGTGCTTTTACAAAATAATATTTTGGTTGGAAAACAAATAGTAGTAATATACTGTTTGACAGATAGTAGTAATATACTATCTATTTTCTTTGACAACTAGTAGTAATATACTGGTGTCATTAACAATTCAGAATATTTATATGTGAAGTTTATCAGAAATTAATTTTGATTTTCATAAATAATTTTTGAGTGTTCATTAATTAAAATTTTCTTTCAGTATTTTAATTATTGAAGTGTTACATAAATTTAATTTTCTGTGTGGAATTAATTTGGTTAAATAAATTTTATTTTATTTTCAAATTAATTAGAAATAAAAGTTACAATCTTGTTTCTTTTATTTTTATAGAATTTAATTATGTGAATTTGGATTAATTTCCTGTGTAGTATAAAATTCTAATTCTAATTTTGTTTTATAATTTAGAATTCATGGCTTTTGAAACAAATGTTGAAACGAGTACTGGTATGGTGACTGTAATTATGCCAACCCCCTCTCCTGTTATAACAGTACCGGTAAATCACGGTGAGAAGCCAGAGAAGTTCTCAGGAATTGATTTTAAAAGATGGCAACAGAAAATGTTGTTCTATCTTACAACTTTGAACTTGGCTCATTTTCTCCGTGAGAATGCTCCTACTCTGAACGAGGATGAAACTGACCGGCAAGTGGTTGTTGCGGTCGATGCTTGGAAACATGCTGATTTCCTTTGCTGGAACTACATCTTGTACGGACTTGACAACAAATTATACAACATCTACAGTCCTATCAAAACGGCAAAGGAACTTTAGGAGTCTTTGGAGAAAAAGCACAAAACAGAGAATGTTGGCTCAAAGAAATTTGTGGTTGGCAAATTCCTGGACTTTGTGATGGTTAATTCTAAGATTGTGATCAGTCAAGTTCAAGATCTCCAACTCATTCTGCATGACATTCACGCAGAAGGCATGTCTCTCAGTGAATCCTTTCAAGTTGCTGCCTTAATTGAAAAATTACCACAAGGCTGGAAGGAATTCAAGAACTACCTCAAACACAAGCGCAAAGAAATGTCTTTAGAAGAATTAATTGTGCGTTTGAGGATTGAGGAGGACAATCGCAATTCAAAGAAGCGGGCTGGTAAGCATCCAATGGAGTCTAAGCCAAATGTAGTGAAACATGCTCCAAAAGCAAATAAATGGAAGTTTTATGGAGAAAGTTCATCACAAGGCTCTCAATGAGGGAAAATTAAAAGTAAAAGTTTAGTAGCAAGTGTTACATCTGTGACAAAGAGGGATATCGGGCCAAAGATTGTCGTAGCAAAAGCAAAAGCAAAAGAAAAACAAGCAAGAAGCCTGCTCAAGCCCATATGACCGAAGTGGACAATATTTCCAACGGTGCAGATGACATCAATCTTTCTGCAGTTATTTCCGAGGCAAACCTTGTCAGAAATCTTAAAGAATGGTGGGTGGACACTAGTGCTACTCGCCACATTTGTGCCGACAAAAAGATGTTCACATCTTATTCTACAGTGGACAATGGCGAACAATTTTTCATGGGCAACTCTTCAACTTCTAAAGTTGAAGGATAAGGAAAGATTATTTTGAAGGTGACATCTGGAAAGGAACTCACTCTCAATAATGTGCTACATGTACCAGACATTCGCAAGAATCTTGTTTCCGGATCTTTGTTAAGTAAAAATGGGTTTAGGCTAGTTTTTTAGAGTGATAAATTTGTATTTACTAAGAATGAGATGTATGTAAAGAAAATGTTATATGTTTGATGGCCTTTTCATGATGAATCTAATGACCGTTGTACCCTCAGTTATTAATAAAAATACATCTTCTTCTTACTTGTTTGAGTCTTCAAATTTATGGCATGGTAGACTAGGACATGTTAATTATGGATCTTTACGTAGATTAATTAATATGAAATGTTTACCAAAATTTGACATTGATTTAAATCATAAATGTGAAATTTGCGTTGAGGCCAAATTATCCAAAACTCCTTTTCATTCAATTGAAAGAAGTACGGAACCACTTGAATTAATTCATAGTGACATTTGTGATTTTAAATCAATTCAAACTAGAGGTGGAAAAAAAATATATTATCACTTTCATAGATGACTATACTAGATATAGTTATGTTTATTTAATTCGAACCAAGGATGAAGCTTTGGAAATTTTTATTCAATATAAAAATGAAGTTGAAAATCAACTTGGTAAGAAAATTAAGAAACTTAGAAGTGATAGAGGTGGTGAATATGAATCACCTTTTGGTGAATTTTGTAAAGAACATGGAATAATTCATCAAACCACCGCTGTTTACTCACCTCAACAAAATGGAATTGCTGAAAGGAAAAATAGGACTTTAAAAGAAATGATGAATGCCATGTTAATAAGTTCTGGTTTACCACGGAACTTGTGGGGGGAAGCAATACTTTCTGCTAATTATATACTTAATAAAGTACCTCGAAAGAAAGTGAATCAAACACCTTATGAAATGTGATATGGAAGAGTACCATCCTACAAATACTTAAAAGTGTGTGGGTGTTTGGCTAAAGTAGCTATTCCTAGTCCTAAAAAGACTAAGATAGGTCCTAAAACTGTTGATTGCATTTTCATTGGTTATGCTAAGAATAGTAGTGCATATCAGTTTTTGATTCATAAACCAGAACATACCGAAATGCATGTAAATACTATTATTGAATCTCGGAATGCATCATTCTTTGAACATGTATTTCCAAATAAGACTGGACAAGAGACTAGTAATAATAAAAGATCTTATGATGCTATTACTAGTCATGATAAAAAACAAGATCAAGATAAAAAACAAAAGATAGATCAAAATGAGGAAGAGGAACCTAGGCGTAGTAAACGTGCTAGAACCTCAAAATCTTTTATTCTAGATTTTCTAACTTTTTTGTTAAAAAATGAGCCTTTAACTTTTAAAGAGGCTATGTTCAGTCCTGAGACTCCTTTATGGAAAGAAACTGTAAATAGTGATGTTGAATCCATCTTGCAAAATCACACTTGGGAATTGGTGGATTTGCCACCAGGTTGTAACTCTCATGGGTACAAGTGGATTTTCAAAAGAAAAATGAAAGCGGATGGATCAATTGACAAATACAAGGCAAGACTTGTGGTCAAAGGTTTTAGACAAAAAGAAGGTCTTGATTACTTTGACACATACTCATTGGTATTAGAATAACATCCATTAGAATGCTAATTGCTATTGCATCTTTGTACAATCTAGAAATTCATCAAGTGGATGTGAAAACTGCTTTTTTAAATGGTAAGTTAAATGAAGAAATTTACATGGAACAACCAGAAGGTTTTTCTGTTCCAGTAAAAGAAAAGAAAATGTGTAAATTGGTTAAATCATTATATGGTTTAAAAAAAGCGCCAAAGGAATGGCATGAGAAATTTGACAAGGCAATGATGTCAAATGTATTTAAAATTAATGAGTGTAACAAATGTGTTTCTATTAAAAACATAAACAAAGGCTATGTTATAGTATGTCGTTATGTAAATAATATGCTCATCATAGGTAGTAATAATGATGTGATGACCGGTTTCATTGTGTATCGTTTTATTTTTGTCCCCTTTGAGTTGTGTTGTTCGAGAGCTTACTTTCAAACTCCAATGTTTGTCTAACTCCGGGTTGAGCATCACTTGTTTCAGAGGGTACACGGTTGAGTCCGGAGTGTCTAGGAGCAAAACAGGGAAATTCTAAGCTGGGGACTAGGGTCGCACATGCGGGGAAGGGTGAGTTTTAGAGGGCTGCACACTGCCTAATATGTAGGTGCCAAGGGAGCCGCACGTGCGGGGATCAGAGCCGCACGTATAGGAGGCACGCTCCGTACGTGCCGGCGGGTTTGAGTCCAAGAGGCTCTATTTTTCTTCTCCTTCTAGGCCGTGTGTATCATCTTTCTTACATCTCTCTCTCACTAAAATCATCTCCTGTCCCTTCTCTCTACATTCCATACACCAAAACACTTAGAGTTCTTGATCTCTTTGGATCTATTGCGCTTCTACCCCCACGTTCCTTCATCAAAATCAAAGAGCTTCTCAAGAGCTACGTTGTGTACAGTGGAGATGCCTTTTCAACACCATCAATTCTAGGGTTTCATCTCTTTTTTTCTCCAAAATTTGAGGTAGGGACATCCTTGAGTCATATATACATGTTTTGCTTTATTGATGTTGATTCAAGGTTTTTTTTGAAGCTATTGTGTTGGTTTTGAATTTGTGGCTCAAAATATTGAGATTTTCAAAAGTGGGTTTCAAAAATTTGCTATCCTTCTAAGATAGCACCTTGAGAGTTGAATTTGTCTCAGGTAAGAAAATGGCGTGTTCTTGAGGGTCCCTTTCAAATGTTTAGAGTGTGTGTGTGTTGTTTGTAAAGATGAAAACCTAGAAATTTGGGGGTTTCCTTGAATAAAAGAAGATGAGGGTTTTATGGGTGATATTATATATATATATATATATGTTCATAGTGGTGTACCATGATAAGTAAAGAAAGTGGAAAGTTTTTTTCTTGTTTTATTACAAATGCACATATATTGATGATGGATTTCTATACACATGAAAAATTATGGAGATTGGGGATTGTTGTCCAAATTTTGCTATAAGCTTGAAATGATGAAAATGATGAAAATGCATGAATTGTGGGCATGTTGTTATGTTTATTGATAAATGGTAGTACACTTTTGGCTAGTTGTGAAATGGCATTGAAAGGAGAAAAGGGGAAAATTTGATTATCATTGAATATTTGTTGAAAGCTTGTTGATGGTAGAGCATGATGTTATATAGATAATTGTTACATTGACTCATCTAAAACCTTGCATGTCATGATCATTGATTGGAATGGGAACTTTCATTGAGAATGAAATATTGTGAAACGAAACCATGGAAATATTTATGGGGTAAATACGCTGGTAAGTCCGAATAGTAGGTGTAAATGAAATGGATAAGTTGGCCTGAGTGTCCGGGGTGAAAGACCGAAAACACGCGCGAAGGAGGTGCCACTTTCCTTCCGGTTAGCAACCAGTAAAGTGGAGTATTGGTAGTGGTAGTTGAGCCTACTTGCAACCACTAACCTAGGGATCACCTAAGTCGTATTTACCGCCCCTAATGAATAAAATTGTAGGCTTTCGGAATTGTGGAGATTTCAAGTGTTGTTGAACATGATGATTTTCAAGAAGAGCATGTAAATGAAATTTTCATTAAATTGGCATTGCATGGCATTTGCATTCAATATTGGAAAATCGTGCATAACTGTATATACTTTGTAAGGATTCTCTACTGGGCTTTATGCTCACCCCTATGGGATTTTGGTGCAGGAAAAGATGTGGTGATCTCGCCGAGTTGAGGGTGTAGACATATTTTTGTGAAGAGTAGATGACTCTATTTTGTTGTGAATTTATTTGTTAGACAAGGGCTTTAAATGTATGGGTTCGTGAAACCATTTTTGTGTAACTGGGCTGAATGCCTTAGAAGATGTAAGCCCTTAAGGGCATTTTATTTATTTTTGGGATTTGATGCTCCACATGCTATAGATTCATGTATTTTCATACCGTTGAATGTATAATTCGCATGTGAAACTTTTGTATAAACTTGTTGATTAATGATGTAAAGATAGGAGAATTGTTATTATTATTTGGTGGATGTTGGTCGATGTAGTTAATTTATGTTGGATTATTTTGGGGCGTTACAAATGACATGATTAAAACTACCAAGAAAATGTTGAATAAACATTTTGACATGAAAGACATGGGGATTGCTGATGTAATTATTAGTATGAAAATTACCAAAACATTAGAAGGTTATGCTTTGTCACAATCTCATTACATTGAGAAAATACTTGACAAATTTAGCAAAGATGATGATTATCTTGCTAGAACACCTGTGGATGTTAATTTGTTTCTTTCTAAGAATGTACAGGAAAGTATTTCTCAATTAGAGTATGCCCAAATTATTGGAAGCTTAATGTACTTGATGAACTGCACTCGCCCAGATATAGCTTATGCAGTAAGTAAATTAAGTAGATATACGAGTAATCTAGGAGTAGAACAGTGGAAAGCTATTATAAGGGTTCTTAGATATCTCCGATTCACTCGTAACATTGGGCTTAATTATACTAGATATCTAGCAGTACTTGAAGGATACTGTAATGCAAATTAGATATCGGATACTAGAGACTCAAAGCACACCAGTGGGTATGTCTTTACTCTTGGTGGGGCGGCTATATCTTGGAAATCTTCCAAACAGACTTGCATTACTAGGTTTACTATGGAATCAGAATTCATAGCTTTAGACAAAGTTGGGGAAGAAGCAGAATGGCTTCGCCATTTTCTTGAAGATATTCTAATGTGGCCAAAACTGGTGCCTACTATATGCATACATTGTGATAGTCAATCAACAATAGGTAGAGCACAGAGTCATATGTATAACAGTAAGTCACGACACCGTGAGACAACTACTCTCTAATGGAATTATTTCCACTGAATATGTGAAGTCTAAAGACAACATAACGGATCTACTGACCAAAGGGTTAGTAAGAGAGCTAGTTGAGAATTCATCGAGGAGAATGGGACTTAAGCCTATTAAATAAGAGTTACCACAACGGCAACCCAACCTAATTGACTGGAGATCCTAAGATCTAAGTTCAAAGGGACAACTGAGTTGTGTATGACTCAGAAGGATCACTAGGGAGTCAAACTCCTACCCATTTCTAGGATGAAATAGTGATGTTTGCAGCGTTTTAGGTTAAGTAAAATTTTAATGATTCTTATATCTAGGCAAAATTAGTGGAGTATGGCAAGATACTCTTCATAAGAATCACCTATGTGAGTGTGAATTGAGTCGGTTCTATGAGATTTGTGAAGGGCTACAAGTCTTTAGAGCACTCATGAAAGACCAGGTTATTCAGGTCCAAAATGAACACAATAGTGAGAACTAAACTATGTCTGGAGATATACTATGTGAGTTCTATTGTCTTGATTTACACAAACGGATGAACAGTTCAAAACATCATGTTTACTAGTTAGCTAGTAAATCCGATATTGTCTCACAAGGGAAGGTTCAAAGCCAAAAGCTACCTATCCTTTGCAGAATATTTTCAATTTCTGTACTCTCTGTATTAGATCATGTTGTTGCATTTTCTCTCCATCAAATTCCATTCATGTTGGGGATTGTTGGAAATTTTGATTTTTATAGGCTTATTTTGGGCTAACTTTGAGACCAAAATTGAGTGGGCCCTAAACGTCTTTTGGGGTGGGTCTGAAGAGGTGACGTGTTCCTTGCCGCATGGCAAGTCACACGGTAAAAACGGTTCATCAAAACCATTTATGAGTGAATGGGAACTTGACCTCGTTTTCGGGTTCGTGAAATGAACGTTTAAAGAATTAAATGTGGATTTTCTTGTAACGCTTGTCCCACATTGAAACTTGAAGAGAACTTATGTTTGTATATAAGTTCTTGTTATACTAACTTGGGTTGCGCCCCAAAGGGCACCCCAAGTTTGTAGAAGGGAGGAGTTATGGACAAATGGAACCTTGGCTCAAACCACCACACGCCGCCGTCCGTCCGACCAGCCGGCCGTGTCGGGTGTGGGTCGGGTCGATTCTAACATTAATTTTTTTGACAAAATTTATTTGAATTTTTTCAAATTCTTATAAGAAATTATTTGAATTTCAAATTAAATTTAATTCAAAATTGAATTCAATTTTTGTGTCCAAAAATTGTGCCTCTTTCAGTCCAAATTCCACTACACGTTTAAACAGTCCAAACAGGTTGCCAATCTGTTGAACCCCAGATAGATTCAGTTTCTGCCCAGACAGATTCAAATCTGTTACAGTTCCCCAACAGATATAAACTGCCCAGCAGTTATCTGTTGCACCTGTTCATTCAAAAAATCCACATGTTCAGTTTGATTTTCAGACCTATTTAGGTCTATAAATAACAGGCCATTTTTCAACAGTCATTCAATTTGAAAATAGTCTGAAAATCCATTTTCTTGCTGTCCAATCTTTGTTTTGTTGCATGTATTCTTCATATATTTTTTAGGAAATAATCTAGAGAGTATAGAACACAGGTTCTAGTTCACCGGACAAATTTGTTTGGAGTGCTACTATAAATTTGTGAAGATCATTGTATCTTGGGAGATAGACGCCATTAGTCCGTAAACACCGTAGTGGGGGCGAATCTGTCTTAAAGATAGAGTGTCACACACTCGACTTGATCTTTTAAATATTCATTTGGTTCGGTAAAAGTAATTTCAGTACGTTATTTATTTTATTTGTTTGATTTAGTTTCAATTTATTTGTACACAGAAAATTGTTCCAACAATGATTGACTCTATCACACAATTGTGCCTAAAAACTCCTTTTAGCTAATACAGTCTCTACCTATGCCTTTCTCTCATAAAAATCTTTGACGCAAATGAAAAAAAAAATAGACAATAATTAAGTCGATGATTTGAATTGTTCATTTTATTGAACACTTCATGTATTTCATTCATAAAAAAAAATAAGTCAATCCAATAATTATAACTTATTTAATTTTTCACTAAAAAAATAGACAATAATTGTATTTTTAAAAATAAACCACATATATATATATAAATATATTAGTGACAAAAGCAAAAAACTAAATAAGTTAAATTATTGGATTGATCTAATTTTTTTATGGATGAAATAGATAAAGTGCCTAACAAAATGAACGGTTTGGATCAACAAAACAAGGTCCGGGCCCCACAGGTCCAAGCAGCGCCTTCCAATTCAAAATCTGGATGGGATCCTACTCGAAAATTTTCATATTTCTCATTAATTTTGCCTTCTCCTTCCTCTAACTTTTCTATCTCATGTGGGACTACTAATTAGTCCTTTAAATCCACCATTAATGGCAAACAAAGCATCACAACATTTAAAAGACCCTAATATTGTTGCCTTCCGAGGCCAGTCACACAAGGACGGCGACACACCACCAATCTCCTCTATCAGTCCGCTACGTTTTGCTCGCACCACCCACACCATCACACTTTTGGATTAATGTTTGGCAGCTTAGAAAGAAAAAGAAAAAAAAAATTGATTGTGTAAATGATAAATGAAAGGACAATTTTTAAGTGTGTAAGTATTTTTTTTTTTTTGATCAGAAGTGTGTAAGTATATACCATATATATTTGTGTAAGTTCTCACAAATATATTTAAGTTACCTCACAAAATCACATAAGTTTTTATAAATTTACGTAAGTTAACCCATAAAAAATTAAAAAATCACAACTTATGTATATTTGTGAGAACTTACTCAATTATGTGAGGTAACTTAAGTATATTTGTGAGAATTTACACAAATACATATGGTAGACACCTTATACACTCAAACCCTTCTCAAAGTGAAAAAGGAGAGAGAAAGAATTGTTTGGATAGGAAAGATTATAGTACGCATCCTTTAATTAAATTGGTATATATCGTATGCATCTTATAACTAAAGAAGAAAATGACATAATTTTATATTTTTTGAGTTATAATTATAATATATATATATACATATAATCAAACAACACATGAAACATAACCAGATATCATCACAATTATATATATATATATATATATAACCAAATAACACACAAGGCATAATCAAAAATCTCATGAGTTATAACTAAAATAACGTCATAACTAAAGAAGAAAATTGGTATAATTAAAGAAAAAAATAGCATAACTTAAGAGTGCATATGGTAGGAGGAGGTGTGTAATAGAATTTCCATGTTGGATAGATAAGAGAGAAAATAAATAAATGATATATATATATATTTTATCTTCTTTGGTTTAATTATATAAAAGAAATGAAATGATATAAAATTATATTGCTTAATCTTTTATAAGTGCTAGTTTTTTTTTTTTTTTGTTTGTTCTATATTTAAAATGTTAATTTCGATAATATAACAAAATAATATTTGGTTGGTTTTATTTTTCTTCCAATCTCTCCACTTTTGAAGAGATTGATAATAGTAGATTATCAAAGAAACATGTTTTTCTCTATTTCTTTCCATTTATCTCCTATTTGGTAATCCAAACAAGTGATTAAAATTCATTTCTCTACATTTAATTTATTTTCTCTCCAAATCACTCAAACCAAACAAATTTTGAGATAAAAGACATCCACTCGTTTTGTTTTTACGACTCGTTTGGTAATTGATTTTTTTTTAGAGTTTTTTTAAATTTTTTATAAAAACACATACAAAAAAGTAGAGAGATTAATGTGACAATTTGTAATGACTTTTTTAATTTTTTGAATAAAATAGCCTATTAACAAACTAGGCTTTAGTTTTTAAAAGTATTTTTTGAGTTTTTTTTGGTCGAATTCTGTTATTTTTAATGAATTTTTATTTTTAGATAAACCTTGTCTAAATATATATAAAGTAAAAAAAATTAAAAAAATACAAAAAATTAATAAATATGAAAATGTATGAAAATGTACTAAATTTATATTTTTTTAAACAAATTTTATACCTGTTAAGTGTAATCAAATTATCTATTTGTACATTGTTTTGATAATAAAATTTTTTTTAATAACTTTTTAAATGTGTTGTGTGTTTATGGAATGACCGTTTAGCACTAGTAATGATAGTAAAAGTTTTATCAAAATAATAAAAGATTGGGATATTTTGACTTTGTTTATGAGTTTTAATTTATTTGTATTAGTTTATAATGAAATATGATATAAAAAGTGTATGTAGTTGATTTGTATTTATTTATGTTTTTTTTTTTTTTTACACTGAGCAAGAGTTTTTAATGAACAAGTCTTATCCATGGCACTGTTTGTAAATGTCCGAAATAGTACATTACAATTGCAAGTTAGGTTTTTATATCACGACAGTACACATTATTAGTAGCAGATTTTGGAACATGCCTTGAAAAAATAAAATAAAATTTATTGGGCCAAATAGGAGAGACTTGGTAGAACATGATGGCTGCATATTTGGAAAGTAATTTGAATTGAAAGAACTTGTCATACATCTGAAAATAAAAGTGATTGCATACTGAAAGTAGGAAAATGGTAACAAAGAAGGCAACCATGTAATGCATTACAGAACATATCATAGAGCTGCGAAGACGCATCCTCGTGCAGGCTGTGTTATGGAGAATCAAGATTTATTGGATAAAGATCATGGGCATACATAGAGGACGAGGCATTTCGTGTTGTGCCCAATGAATCAATAAGGGTCTGATCATCACTTGAACTTTGGAGTTGCATATCACCGTACTTACCTCTGAGGGCTTCAAATCTGAATTCATCACCGTAATTACTTGGATCCATGATTGACCCTTCAATGCTATGATGATGTGAAACCACCCAACCACCAAATCCCAAGGAAGAGAGAGAGAGAGAGAGAGAGATCTTGGGTATGAACAATCATTGGTCATGTCCAGTATGGACAAACAACTGAAATTTGAAAGCACTCTCTTTTTGTCTCGTATCTTATCTTGAAAAACAAAATTTTGACCAACTTCAACCTTTCATTCTAAATTCCCAAGATTATTGGAATGTTATTTATCCTAAACAGAAGTAATTCACTACCATTTAAATAAAGACAACATTCATGACCCAAAAAAATTTAATCCTAGTAAACAATAATTGGCAATCAACGCAAATCCTCCTTGACACAACCAATTCAGGTAAATCAACCTCATGCCATGTTTGTGCTAACTTGTCATAGCTGGCCAATAAAGCCAAACTGATAGGTTCCAAAACAAGTATTTTTTTTTTAATCAAAAAATCTTAAAGAACCAAACACTTGCCCAATCAAGCAGACCAACATAATTCTCTCTACCAAGATATTTCATATTGTTCTTTCCAGTGATAATTTCCAATGCGACAACCCCAACACTATAAACATCTGATTTATGGGTTAAAATATCCTATAACGCATATTTCGGTGCAATGTACCTCTGTACAAGAAACATAATTTTGTTATTATAAATTAAAATATTAGCTTTTTAGTACAATTCCAACATTAAACAGTAGTTTTAAGTGGTAAATTCCAACAATGAATGACTTCATTTGGCAGTTTGCAAGCATTTCATACAATTTTCAAGATGATCAAAACTTTATTAGTTCGTTTAAGAACATTCAGATATATTTTTAACAATGCAAGGCATCGTAGGGATAAAAAGTTACTGAAAACTAAAATGTATAATAGCTAAACCATAACATCATAATTACTAGAAGCAAAAATCCGCCATATAGCTAAAACCAAGTCACTTTGCATGGGCTTGTAGCCAAGCAAAAATCAAGGTGGTTGCCTGGTTGAGTTTTGGTGTGGGCTTTTGTATGGTGGGCCACATTGATTCTATATTATACATGTATTATGTAACAAAATAAACATAGGAGGTTACGCATTGAATTTCTGGTAGTAGATCCATAATTAAAAAAGTGTTTATCACTAAAACAAAAGACAATTTTGGCGACTAAATTTTTAGTCGCCAAAAGTCAATTTTGGTTGCCAAAACCTTTTGCCGACTAATTTTTTTGGTCGCCAGCTTTATCGTTGAAAGATTGTCGGGGAAAGTAATTGGCGATTAAAAAAGATTTAGTCGCTAAAAGCACACAATTGGCAACTAATAGTTTAGTGGCCAAAAGATTTCAATTAAATTTAACATGATATTTTCAACGACTAATATTTTGTGTCGCCAAAACCTAAATTGTTTAGCTACTAAAATTTTAGTCGCCTAAGGTATAACATTTTCTGTTTTGGCTACTAATAGGATGTACCTAATTGGACGGACTGGATAAGGGGGAATTAGAATCCATCAGACTTGAGTCCTGGAACAGTGAAACCCCCGGACTATTTGGTTGGATTGGATATGTATCATGTGTTTGTTTTTTCATGGGATTAGATGTCTAGAAATGACTATTTTTAGTAAATCTAACGTTTGGTTGGACGAATTAGATAGGATAAATGAACAAAAGACTATTTTACCATTTTTCCATTGTTTACTAAGTAATAGCAATATTAAACATATCTTTAATATTTTAATTATTTTTAGCTAGATAAAATAAAATTTTATTTTATTTTATTTTTTACACAATTAAATAAATTTATTTTATTAAATTAAATAAATAAAATAAATTAGATATGAATAAAAATATATGTTATTTTTTTAATTAAAATTTTAAATAAATTTGTTTTTAAAAATAATAATAATTAAACAATAAAATTAAATAAAACATCTATTAACATTTAAATAATGAAATTAAATAAAATATAAACAAAATTTTAAAATAAAACATCAATAAAATATCTATAAAAAATTATTTAAAAAAATAAATAAATAAAACATCAATAAAAAGTTAAATAAAATTATTTTATTTTTAAATTGAGACATTTAAATATTATTGAATTTTACTAAATATAATACATAATTAAATAGTAGAGGGTCAAAATGGTCATTTAACCACCTAATCCCAATAGTAAATAGTCCTTCCAAAATTGTCCCACACCCCCCCTAGGATAGTATAATCCCCCATATGGGGGATAAGGAGTCTGCCCGAACTCTAAGTCCGGCGGACTAAAAAAAAAAAACAAACGTCGGATTGGATGCTTCCCCCGGATTACAGTTCGCACAGTAAATAATCCCCCCCTTGTCCCCCCAATCAAACACACCCATAGTTTAGTAGCCAAAAGCTTTTTTCAGCGACTAATATTTTTTGTCGCCAAAACTTAAATTGTTTAGCTACTAAAATTTTCATAGCCTAATAAGGTCTAATATTTTCTGTTTTGGCTACTAATAATTTGGTCGTCAAAAGTGGTTTTTCCTTTCTTTTTTTTTTTTTTTGGCTACTAAATTATTAGTCGCCTAAAGTCTTATGTGTTATGGCTACTAAATATTTAGTCACCAAAAGATTTGATTTGATTTAATTCATTGTTTAGCTACTAACTATTTAGTCGCTAAAAATATTGACTCTATTTTTGGCTACCAATTGTTTAGTCGCCAAAAACATCATTTTATGTTTTTTTTTTTTTTTTGGATTAATTTGTCCACCCCCACAACCTGTATATATTCTATGCAACCTGTACAAGATATACAAACTAAACAATACATATATTATCACCCATTCAACAATCTACATCCATTTCACTTCCAACCATCTAAAAATTAATAACTTTAAATGTCAAATTCCATACAAATCAAATATATTCCAATTTAAAATAATAATTCCATACAAAACAAATAATCATAGGGAAATTTTGTCCTCCATACACAAAAATATATTTACTACTATGCCAAATGGCCATTTGGCATGGTACAAAATACCATGGTAATCTGTACCACAACAAAAGGTGACAGCAATAATTATCTGTTTGATGGAAAAAATATTATGTACCCCGCTATAGAATAAAACCACCCCTAAGACTTGGGCACTTTATTCCAAACACCCGATGATGAAAGTTACACTGTGTAATCTTTTGAATTCTCAGCAAAGAAATTTGGATTCAAGCTCTAATCCCAAACCTTGCACCCCATTTTTGGCCAAACTATTTTAGACCTTAAAACCCTCCTTTCAAAATATTTTCCAAATGCTTCTACGATGTTCCGAGGCTCGCATTTCGTTTAAAACATTGCACTTTTCGGTAAACCGAGCTAGGACAAAGTGGAAATAAATGGAAGGGAGGTGAAATTTTTGAAAAATATTTAAAAACATCTTAGTTATAGGTTTGGAGTTGAAGGAAATAGGAGGGGAGGGAAAAAAAAACTAGTTGGGGAAGAGGTTGGGCATCAAACCATTAAGAAAGAATGAGCATCCTTAACTAAATTAGGCATATCTCTCTGAGCACTTAGAATTTAGATGTGAGGCTACCACTAGGGCTTCAATTTAGACTCAAGAATCACCTAAAACAAAGTCCGGATGAGGGAGATATGCCCGTTTGAAGTTGGGCCTGCATGCAGATTTTTGGCACCGGCCGGCACGGCACCATTTAGTGCCAGCCGACTTTCATTTAGTGCCGGCCGGCTTTCAAAATTTGTCCATAATGCCTTTTTAGACCCAACCTTTCATTTTTGGGCTTGGCCGAGTGTTTTGGGGGCCAGCCAGCTCTCAATAGTGCCGGTCGGCACTCAATAGAGCCAAACAGACAACTGGCGGGGATTGGACAAATATCTCTGTTTGAAGATATTTTCAACCAAATTGGCTCAAATTCTATAAATAGGACCTCACACTTCAGATTTGAAGGTTAAAAAACCTTCCAAGAGGCTTAGGCATTGATAGAACATCCATCTTCCTTCCAAAGGCTTCCTTGACTTCATATCACCTTTTAGTTATACATACATAATACATACACCATAGAGCTTGTTCTTGGAGCTTTTTGTTGAGATTTCAACCTAAGTTTCATGAACTTGAGGGTGTTTAGGATCAAGTTTGTTTAACTACAAGCACCCTCTCTTTCAAAAGGTATAACTTTTGCATCTTCTTCCTTACTTCTCTCTCACTCTTTTCCTCTCTTTTCCTTACTTTACACACTGCTTTTGTACTGGTTTGAGGGGCTGAAATATGTGATTAAAAGTTGAAAAAAGTGGAGGGGTTAGCCACCCCTCCTTAGGCTTTGTTCCATAGGTTTTTACTTACTTTCTCTTGCTTTTACCACTATTTTCTTGGCTTACAAACTGATTTTCAGAGTTTAAAAAGGCTGAAAAATGTGATTTAAAGGTTCCAAAAGTGGAGGGGTTAGCCACCCCTCCTTAGTCTTGCTTACTAGTTTTGTACCTCCTTGTTTTTCCCTATCTTTTGTGCTCTTTTAACATGATTTTAGCCACTATTTTTGGACTGTTTTTTGGACTATTTCAGAGGCTAAAATATGTGATTTGAAGTTGCAAAAGTGGAGGGGTTGGCCACCCTTCCTTAGGCTTGCTTACTTTGTTCTCTTTAATCTTTGCTTACTTTTTCTAGCTTTTCAAACTATTTTCAGCTTGCTTTTGGGGTAGTTTTGTCATTGTTTTTTTTTTCTTTTTGGTTTTAGGGGCTGTTTGACTCATTTAATTAATTTATGCTTTGAATATCATGTGTGTAGTGCAACCTTGCTTGTCTAGCTTGTCCTTTCCTATTTGTGTTGACTTTCTTCCCCTTTTTGGGGTTGTTTTGTCACTGTTTTACACTTTAGGAGGCTGTTTAGGGCTATCCTAATTTATTTAATTAGCTTATGCTTTGAATATATAGCTTGTTGTATTGTAAGTTCTCATGACTTCAGTTGTTTAGGACTTAGACACTGAGTCATTTGAGTTGATCGTCTTTCTTTGCTTAATTTCCATATCAAGAGTCTCATTTTAATAAAGCAACTTTGCATGATCATCTCTACAACCTCTCTCTTTTCTTCTTTTATTTTGTTTGAGAGTTATTTCAAATGATCGATGGCTTAATCTTTACAGAGGTTCATCGGCAAGGTGTAGCCTCCCTTTCATGCTGTGAATCACCTCTCGTTTGACATTGCATCTCATTTAGTGGACTTAATTATCACTTTGGAAAAATGAATTAAAAAATGGAATGGACTAAGAAAATTGGCTTAAAATAAACCAACCAACATAAAGAAAATGAGTTATATTGCTTGGGTTTGGCCGGACATTATGCCGAGTCCATCATGTCAAGGGTCGTCATACGTTAACTTACGATGTTTTGATGAACCTTGAAGCGTCTCTACTTCCCTCTTTGAGCTCACTCCATGATAAGAGGGAGGGGTGGTTGTTATTCATTGCATTCATTGATTTTTGTCCAAAATCATATTCGAAGTCATCAAGAAATCAACTTGCTCATTGATGGTTTTGGAAACGACTTCATTCTTCTCTTGAGGTTTTCCATGATAGAGAAGAGCAGAAAGGACAAACAGGGCCTG
Organism: Camellia sinensis; assembly: GCF_055761805.1. Lineage (NCBI taxonomy): Eukaryota > Viridiplantae > Streptophyta > Magnoliopsida > Ericales > Theaceae > Camellia > Camellia sinensis. Next base: position 33,132,030 of record NC_138969.1, read on the forward strand.
GAAAGGCTCTGTCTGCACTGTTCTCACCTCAGAGCACAAAACATTTTTGGCATAAAATTTAGTGTTGGCCGGCACTTTTTGGATCCGGCCAGAACTCATTTGGGGCCGGCCAGCTCCCAATGTTTGGCAAGCAGTGAGCTTTTGGCAGAAACAAAGGGCAGTGGTTGACGGTGAGGCAGAGCAGTCTAAGCAGACAGAGCAGTTTCTGGATACTATGCGTACGAGCATTGTGCATCCTTGCTATTGTTTGATGTTAATCATTGTAATAATTATCGTTGTAGTTAATTATTATTGTTGTAATTAGTCTTGTTGTACTTATTATTGTTGTTTATTTGTAATTGTTATGACTACTTAGCTAGTTATTTCATTTATTCGAATTTGTAATAGTTAGTTTATTTCGGACATTTGGACACTTATTCGCACCCTCCTGCGTGAGGGCAACACATGTAATAACGTGTATGTCTTCTAACCCCCATTTCTTTCACCCCTTTATTTACTCTTTCTTCCTTTTATTTACCAGCTTATAATGGTAGCATAGAGCATCACGTTTACTTAGCATTCCCATGTTTGCATATACTCGTCTCGCATGCATTTGGATTCGGCTCATCATACTAACCAATGTCAATTTCAACTCCATCTGTTTGAATACGTGATTTATCACATGTCTTGAATTGAATCACATACCATGCTCATAGTCGAGCCTATAAAAATTGCATAAATGTGTGCGTTGCATTAGTCACATTGTATTGTTTACGAACATGCATATTTTCTAATCATTTTTCTTTATTTGGCTTGCCTTGGAGTACTAGGTGAGCGTTTATTACTTTAGCATCTTGCATTGCGTGTGATTGTTACCATGTCAAGCAAGTTTTCCATGTGGTTAAGTGCTTAAGTGATATAATTGTTTGAATGCCGGTAGATGAAGGCTAATTGCTAAAATTGGGATAAATTGAGTAATGTACATACAAACTCACTTTTTCAAGTGACAAGTATCAAAAACAATTTTCAAACAAACATGAAATATGAGTGTTCCAACTTTTGGAAATTGGTCTATACTTGCGTGCATCACCTAGTAAAGTTAGCCTAATAAATTGAAACAAGAGCATATAATTTAAATAAGAATCACATCATGATTAGTAGAGGCCGATCTTTGATCGGGTGAGTGGGGTGCTCAATTCATGACCTTCCACTCTCATACCTAAGTTCCCGAGCCAAGACACTTTGGTGATGACGGACACGTGGCCTTTGGCACGAGTCACGGGTTTCTTAAATTTTTCAAAAATATTTTGGTGGCGACTCTATAATCTAGCAAAGCAGTCCATTTTTGGCATTTGATTCAAACATCAATTTTCTAAAAGAATTACCAGATTTGGACTCTTTTGTGTCTTCACTGTTTCACATTGCACTTGTGAAATCAGATTCAGAACCACGAGAGTCCGAATTGTAGGGCTAGTAGTATTTGAAAGGAGCACGAAAAGTAATCTACACCTACCAAAATTATTCTGTACAATTAATACAAATCTACATAAAAAGCAAAGGACGACAAAAAGCAGGAGTATACAATTGTGTAAATTGTCCTCCGTACACAAAAATGGAATATCCACAACTCCATGCCAAAAGCCATTTACAAATAAATAAATAAATACACCCATTAGTCCCATATAGCATTTGAGGGTAATGTCACACCCCTTGTCCATTCACAGAACCTTATCCTAACATTCCTAATTTAATATTGGTTTAACAATTTATTGCCTTATTACTTTTTCTCTACCAAGGCTAGAGTAGCTTCTCTTTTCTTCCATTTCTGTGACAACCCCGATCCGTAATTAGCCGTTAATCTGTAATTAAGAATACTAATTAAGTGGTTAAGTGAAATTATGTGTTAATTATATGTTTTACATTCTACATAAATTTATATCTGTCTGTTGTAGGAATATCTGTCTGAATTTCTGTTTCGATATGGAATTTGAAGGCCTTATCGGCGACCTAGGTTTACATATTATTTGGGATTTTTACAATTTTATGATCAGTTTATTTTCGGAATCAAACAATTAGAATAAATGACAATTAATTAGTCTAAGCTTAATAGGCCTATATAAGGCTAATGTAGAGTCTAACACTCATTCTACAACATTCCACACTTCCCTTCTTTGAGTTCAATGTGGGAGAGAGGGAGAAACATAGGAGGAAAATGAAATCAAGAAGAGAAGAGGAAAGAATTGCTAAGAACTTATAGAGAATTGAAGGCATTAGACAAGGAGCTGCTAAGATTCTAAGAATTAAGAATAATTTAAGGTAAGAAATCAAGCCTCTAATTATACTTGAGTTGACTAATTGTAGAATCCAATGTGAATTGGTTGATTAATCACAAGAATTAAGCTAAGGCTGGAGAATTAAAGTTAAGTGCATGCATGCATGCATATTTCTTTGCATTTTGAAGTTGTTTTCCAAAGGATTCCCACATGCATGTAATTATTCTAGCTCTGTTTTGAAAATTCATCATGTTTCATACCATTTCATCCTAATTGTTCATGATTTAAAGAGTTGGAGCTCAAAACATTGCATGCATTTGCTATACATTAAGTTTAAGGCTTGGTTTTGAAGAATTCACTTGCTTTTGGGCTTTGATTTTGTAAATTGAACTTTATCTCATGATGTTACATAAATTTCTAAGTGTTTTCTCAAGTTTTGGCCCAAAAGAATGAGTTTTGATGCATTGGAATTAAGTTTTGAAGTTGAAGCAACAATCTGGGAATTTCAGAATTTGCTCGAGCGATGAAATCTTCGCTCAAGTGCACATTTCGTGCTCTTAGTACTTTTGCAGAGTTTGATGGTTGGCTCGACTGACCACCCTTTATTTTCAATCTTGGCTCGAGTGACCAAGAAGTTGGCTCAACCGTAAATTTAGAGCATCCAATACTTTTGCAGACCAAGGGGTTCGTTCGAGTGACCAAAGTTTCACTCGAGCGAATTGCTCTATTTTCCAAAATTTTGCTAAGTGTCTTAAGGTGCATAATTGCATCCTCATTGCATTCTAGGCATTTTTAAGCTATGATTAAACTATTATAATGAGGATAAGAATTATAACACACCTAGAAGGAAATATAATAAGTTGGGACATTTACAGACTGTGTGTTTCAAGTGTATCTGTCACGTGTTTGTGTAGGTTACGTGCTAGTATCTGTCTGATCTGCTTCTGGAGCTATCTGTGAGTAACAACCTTGTAAAGATATGTTTAATTATAAGTATTTTCTGACTGATATGATAAGCTTTGTTTTTTGAAATGATATTTTCTGTATAGATGAATGATTGTCCAATTTCTGAAATGTATCATGGCATCCTTAGCATCATGTGTATCTATTATCTGTTACCTAGTATCAGGGTTTCAGGTGGGTTCCATTCATGGAATTGATTATGCATAATCAATTATCTAATCTGCACATGGGTCTTAATGACCATCTCATGTGAATATGGGTCTTTATGACCACCTACTCTGAATATGTATAAGAATCTATTTCTGATCTGAATTTTGATTTCTGAATCTGTTATGGACTTCATTCATCAAAACATTTACTCTGTTGTCATTCACTGAGCTCCAACTCATTATTTATATTATGTATGTAGGTGATTAGGCACATGACCAGGCTTGAGACTTCCAGTCTGAATCTATTCTGTCAGCCAACCACTGTGCCTCACCAAGAGGTTCCTGGAAAGATGTTTTGTGATTAAGTCTTAAGCTCTTATTTTCTTTGTTTATTTTGTAAATAGGGCTAAATCCCTTTTTGTTTATCTATACTTGTGGTGGCACATGTATGACGTCATAAGATATTTACATATAAGTTTAAATTTTCTGTCCCATATAAGTCTGCATAGCTCGATGGACATTCTACTTTGATATTTGCTTCCACTAGCCCCTTTGTGATTTTGTTTTCGACGCCTTCAGTAATCTTAGGATTACTGGCCAGTTACAATGTTAAACCTATAGAGATGAGTTTGGATCGTGACAATGTCCTTCTCTCATTTATTTTTTATTCTTGTTTTTTCATGGTTAGATTCGGAAATGCTATAAAATATGCTTATGTGAAGTTATAGGAATCTCGTAGTGCAAGTCAGGTTAAGCATATGTGATATATGCTTTCTTTTTCCTAGCTAGATTTCTTGGGTGTTTGTTTTTTCAATATGGTTCAATTTTTATGCAGCCTGCAAGCACAATTCTATGAAAGCCTTTTAGGGGACAACACTATCACATATGCAAGTATGGACTTTCAATTTTTAACTAGACATTATTTTCATTACATGTATTATAATTAATGTACTGTTGCCACACACACACACACACACACACAAACATAAAACTGAGATGTCTGTCTTGTATACTCAAATCTGGATGGGTCAAGAATAGTAAATAACCTTTTTAATGACAATATGATAATTTATTTGCTTAATCATGCAGAGTGGTTGAAAACCGAAGTAAATGTTTGTGTATTATGAAATTTGTAACTTTGTTAGGACATGTCAAGGTAATTGTAGTTTGTTTTTCTTTTCTTAGTCAAGTTGTGCTAATGTAAATGTGTCTCATAGATCTCATAAAATTTTGGTTCTCTGACATTGGCATTCTTTAAATCTCTACCTCATTTTCTTTTTTACCTTTGTATGGCTTTCTTTGATTGGTGGAAAACCTGGCCAATTCCCAAGGGATTGTAGAACAACTTCAAAACTGAAAAAATAAATAAATTGCAGTGATTTTTCTTTTTGAATCCTTTTGTTATATATATTTATATATTCAAGAATTTCCATTTTTTGTTTACAATTCCTCATTTATTTTAACAACATAGGGAGTGTCACGACCCAAACCCACACCTATTAGGTTTAGCGTCGTAACCGGTCAGTAATCTGAGATTACCAAAGGCCTTCCTGTACAAATCAAAATAATTGGGGCTAACGGAAGCTTAATATAAAAATATATATCACAAGTAGTCCAATGAGCTGTGATTCTTTATGAAATAATACATGCACATGACGTTAATTTATCCACTTTATATTACATACATCACATCTTGTACAAAAACATTTATGGGCGAATTACACTAACGGTCCCAATAGTTTGGGGCTTATGTCACTTTGGTCCCTGACTTTTCAATTGTGACACATTTGACCCTGAATTCTGAATCTTGATTTCATTGCCCAATTTCAAGGGCAAAATCATTACATGATCATCATCTAAACACATAATAAAAATTAATTTCATAAAATTAATTAATTAATTAATGTGTAATAGATTTATCAATTTTACATAATTTTATCTTTGGTAAGTAGAAATAATTTTTAAAAATTTAAAAATATCTTTTTGACATTTATTTTTGTTAAATTAATTTATATATTATTAAATTGATGACTTTGCCCTCGAAATTAATCAATGGTATCTTCAATTGTCCTTATGTGGAATAAGATTCAAAATTCAGGGTCAAATGTGTCACAATTGAAAAGTCAGGGACCAAAGTGACATGAGCCCCAAACTATAGGGACTGTTAGTGTAATTCACCCAACATTTATATACATATACAGATATATCAAAATCTCATCATCATGATCAAAAACTTGACAACGGTCTTCTAGACATAGCCTCAACTCGGAGGCACCAAAACAAAACTCCAAAGGCTTTAAATGGTGGCTCGACTAAAGGATTCCTTCTAGGCTTGCTTTTCCTGACGTTGACCTATACATATATATACACACGGTGAGCTAAAACCTAGTGAATAACATTAAAGTAAAGGGGTTAGTGAACGAATTCCAAATATATCATATCCGTAAAACAAATCATATCACAATCATTTTCATATTTGAACATAATAATGGTACATCCAACAGAACAAAACATATCGTCTTCCAACTAGAGTAATCGGTTCCGGATACCGATTAAACACATCACCACATTATCACGTGGCTAACGAGATCTCGTAATCATATATATCTTATGGACCTGCCTTAACATGCTGTCCTCCATGACTTGGGACCATTCTTTGGATGCCATAGTAGATTCAAAATAGAACATTCGTTCACTTAAGCAAAATAACGTTTCAAAAACATAACATATCAAATAGCATTTCAAATATATTCCATAATAACATATCTTTATAGTAATGTTACTCACAGGCTTGGTCAGTGCAGAAACATAACCAAGCATAATATTTCATAACATATTCAAATCAAAACTCATGACTTTAAATCAACCTTCAAATTCCCATGTAAAAACAAATCAACTCTTGAATGGAAATATAACCTTAGAAACATGAAAGTTTGAACTCCAATTCTCAAAATTCATGGGTTTCCTTCTCAATTGAAGAACCATGCAAGATTTCACAAGTATGAACAAAAATTTCATGAACTCCTGCCATGTATGTCAATATCTTGAGCTATTTCCTATAATTTCTCTCTTTAAAGCTCATGTGGGTTTCTAACGTCGACTTACACCATTAAACCCTTAGGGTGCGTTTGTTTGGATGGACTGGATAATGAGGGATTGTAATCCATTGGACTATTAGTCCTGAGATACATTGTCCCCGGGACTATTTGGTTAGACTAAATTTGTATCCTATGTTTGTTTAGTCATGCGACTAGATGTCTGGATTGGACTATTTTTAATTATCCAATGTTTGTTTAGGATATTATGGAGTAGGATAAATGCTCAAATGACTATTTTATCATTTTTAATTATTTACTAAATAATAGCAATATTAAACATAACTTTAATATTTTAATTATTTTAACTAGATTAAATAAAATTTTGTTTTATTTTATTTTTTGCACAATATTTAAATTTTTTAATTTATTATTTTCAATTAAATTAAATTTATAATTTATAATTTATATTTTTTATTTAATATATAATTTTAAATTAATGACAATAAAAAATAATTTTATTTAATATATAAATTAAATTTTCAACAACACTAAAAAAATTTAATTTATAAGGCCATAATTTATAATTTATTATTTTAAAATAAATTTAATTTATATTTTTTATTTTTTATTTAATATATAATTTTAAATTAACAACACTAAAAAAATAATTTAATTTAATATGTAAATTTAATTTTTTAACAACACTAAAAAAATTTCATTTATAAGGCCATAATTTATAATTTATTATTTTTAATTAAATTTAATTTATAATTTATAATTAAATTTTTTATTTAATATATAATTTTAAATTAACAACACTAAAAAAATAATTTATAAATGTTCAAAAGACTATTTTATCTTTTTCTAATTGTTTGCTGAGTAATAGCATGGAGGGTAAAATGGACATTTTACAAAATAATCCCATGGGATACCAATTCCATGGTTTCTATCCCACCCTCCCCTATAGGATAGGATAGTCCCATATTTGTGGGACTAATAGTCCGAAGCCAAAAAAATGAAACAAACAATGGATTATTAGTCCGATGGGACTAATAGTCTAATCCCACCCCCTAATCCTTCAAAACAAACACACCCTTAGATTATTAGATTTCATGGGTATTATGACTTGAACTCATGAAATTAGAGGGAAAATCTTACCTTAGATGGTTAAATTGGTGAAGATTTGGCTTAATCCCCCTTGTTCTTCTTGTTCTTCTTGTTTCCTTCTTCTTAAGTTCTCTCTCTCTCTCTCTCTCTCTACGTTTTTATGTCTTCAAGAATGAAGATATTTTGTTGAGTCTCTCAACTAAGGCCCATATATATATATATATATATATAATATTTAATTAAATCCAATTAATTCATTCCGAATCAAATTTTTTATCGAACTTCTCATTAAGTCCTAAAAATCATGCTGATCACAAATATGTACTCAATTTTGATTTCTGGCGCCTCTCAGACCTTCAATTTTCAGTTTAAAGTTGTAATTTCAATAGGTTTTCCTACAATCAACAGATATAAATACAAATCCTTCCCATTCACATGCAATTTCACAACAACACATAATCATTTAGCACATAACAATGTAATTAGATGATTATTTAATCAATTACATGTCCAGGTTGTTATAGAGAGGGTAATGGATCATGATATATTGTGGTTCCACATATTTTACTCCAACTCCCAACCTACATGTACTACTTACATGTCTTCTATCCCCATAGGTCTTATTTTTCTCGAGGAAGTTGCCCATGACATCAGTAGAGTAGTTCGGGGGTCGTTTTACATTTTTGCCCTCGAAACGCCTTTTTTCGACTAAGTTTAAGGCATTTTTTACTCCAACTCTCAACCTATGTGTGCTAATTACATCCCGTCTATTCCTACAAGTCCTATTTGTCATAACGCAGCTGCATGTGACATCTATAGAGTGGTTTGGGGGCTGTTTTGTATTTTTGCCCCCGAACGGTCTTTTTCGACTAAGTTTAAGGCGTTTTTAACTCTAACTCCCAACGTACGTGTGCTAATTACATGTGATTTGTCCCCAGAGGTCCTGTTTATCACAAGGAAATTGCCTCTGACATCCACAGAGTGGTTCGAGGGCTGTTTTACAATCAGGTCATGTAACTTGTCTATTCATGTTCATAATCCATCTGGGTTTCCCATATTTGCTTCAGTTTTCTCACCATCTTGATTGAAAGTGGACAATACATTATGTAAAAGTTAATTTCTATTACTAAATAGTTTAGTATTAGAATACCCCCCGCCATGTCCCAAATTCAAGCTCATGAGCTTGAATTTAGGATTTCTGTCTAGAAATCAACACAAAATTTTGGATTTTGAGTTAAGAAATCAACACACAATTAAGAAATCAACACACAATTAAACAACAGAAATCATATAAAACCCTAGAGCAAGTGTGAGAAATGGGGAAACAGAGGAAGAGAGAGAGAGAGAGAGAGAGAGAGTGTGTGAGATGGACAGAGAGGGATAGAGACTGAGAGCGATAGAGAGGGAGAGAGACCGAGAGCGACAGAGCGAGAGAAAAATACATGTGACTAAGTGGCGGTGGTGATTTGCAAGTGGCGGTGGCGATGTGCGACGGTAGCGAGCGCCGATGGCAAGCGACGGTGGTAAGTATCGGTGGTGAGCAGGGGTGAGGTTTGGTAGTGTCAACAAAGAGCGAAAAGTGTTTGAGACAGAACAGTCCAGCTCGTGTGTGCGTGAGAGACAGAACAAACAGTGTATACCGGACGCCAAAAGTCTATATTTTACGCTACTAATTCTAGGCTTAGTCGCTAAATAGGGTTTCCCTCTTAAAAAAAAAATTCAACCTTTGGCGACTAAACTATCTTTTTGTCGGCAAATAACCGTATTTAGCGACTAAGCCTAGAATTAGTAGTGTAAAATATAGACTTTTGGCGACTAATTTTTCTTGAGTCGCCTATTACTATATATTTAGCAACTAAATTTTTTTTTAGTCGCCAAAATACAATATATCTCGACTAAATTGAAATGGTAGCTAAACCGTGAACCTTTCGTGACTATAAAAAAAATTAGTCGCCAAAAGGTATATTTTTGGCGACTAAAGTTGTTTTGGTCGCCAATTGTTTAGTTTGTTGTGGTGTATGATTGTTCCAGAAGAAATAAAACAAAAGATAAGGTAGAGTTAGGACAATTATTGTATGAGGTGTACCTGATGCTAGATGCAGAGGTGCATAATAAAGACGCGGCTGTCCTGTTGATCACTTTTAGGGAATCAATTCGACCTCTGTAATTTTAGTCAACACTATGGGCCTGTTTGGTATAGCTTTTCTCAAGCTAAAAGTAAAAAATTAAAAACCGAAGTTAAAAGCACCTCTTTTCTAGCTTGCAAATATTAACTTTTTCAGTTTATTTAAATTATTTCTTCTACCTTATAAACTATAAGTAGAGGCTACAATAGACATATTGGCACAAATTCTCAAATTTAAAAAGCTATAAGTTGCTCAAATAAGTTGTATCAAACATGTACATTATTACATGGTACTCATTGGCACCTAAGTGTCTCCCCTCATGACCACTTCGACTACCGCCATAGTACAAAAAATAAATAAATAAAACTTCAAGTTTAACAATCAAATTGACAAAATGATTATATTTAAGGGTAAAGTATAATTTTCCAAAAAAAACATAAATGAGGACAGAAGATATTAAGCTATAATAGGCCAAATATGAGGGTAGGTAAAACATGAAGGCTGCTGTTTGCAGCATAAATAAAATTTCTATCGATTATGACTAGGTTTAAACTTTCTATTACTTACTATTATTAGTGTTATTATTATTATGATTATGCAGGAAAATTTTGGAAGTTAAGAAAAGTTAAGTCACGTTTTGAAAATTCAAGGGATAGAGGACAAGTGGCAATGTAAGAAGGTGGAAGTAATATGGGTGGTTAGATGATGGTTAATAGAAGTTTTTTCCTACATTTCTTTGTATAAATTGCCATTGATGGCTTTATTGAAAAGATGACCAACAAACCAATACATTACTTGATTTTCATTTCTTTTCTATCCTAGGAGTAGATTTAATCTACATAGGAGTAGTTTGAACTCAGATAGGAGTAGTCTTAATATATTTTACATGTAATTTGATTGTTCATTCAATCATTTACATCATCATTATCTTCTTCTTCGCTCTTTCTTTTTTTTCTTGTTTGTATTGCCATTATTTTTACTCCAAGGAAGTCTTTGAACTTTCAAGGCATAGAACCTCAACACAATTGCTTGATCATTGTGTTGTTTGGTGAGATTTTGGTTATGACTCTGTCGATCTAAGCCTAACAAAAATTTTACTAACAGTTGCATACACATCTAAAGCATTATTTGATAAGCATCTTGAAAGCATTTCTCACACATTTGAAATTAGCAATGCTCAACGCATACTATTGCCTCTAAAAAATAATTTTAAAAAATATACTAATGAAGGCATTGCAGAAAATATAATGAACCAACCAAGACACATCCTCATGTTGGCTCCATTACGCCGAATCAAGATTGATTTGACAAAGATCATTGGTAGATGTAGAGGAAGATCCAATTTGTAATGTGACCATCGAATCGATAATGGTCTAAGCTTCACTCAAACTCTATAGTAGCAGCTCATTGTACTTGTCTCTAAAACATCTGAACCTGTATTCATCACCATAGATACTTGGATCGATGTCTAAGTCCTGAATGTCAAGATGACCTTCAAGCATGCTTACTACTGCAGACATGGCTGGCCCTAAGTGTCAAAGATGGATTAGTGCATAATAATGCTATCTTGATCCTTTTTATCGCCCCTTCCTTGTCGAAATCAGGACCCAACTTTGGATCCACCAACTCCATTAAACATCCTTTTTGTTGCAAAACAAGGTCTTGAAATAAGCACAAGAAAGATATTGATATGAAAAAAGCCATTCAAATAAGCACTGTCATGTCACCATAGTTATGTAATTACTTAGATTGCTACTTTTTGACAAATTTAATATAGAATTAAAAGGTAAAAGACACATGAGAAAAAGAAGAATATGCAACTCCACTCAACATCTTGTTTTCTCAAGAGCAGAAGTATAGAGTTAAGGAGTGGTGTGTCATATATATATGATATGACTGGAATAATGGAAGGATGGGGTGAAGACCTCCATGCTCTTGGAACATGAAACCGTGAACTTGAGAGGTACTCACCATTTAATATTGTTTCAATCTACAAAATTTCAGAAGTTGCACATTGCCATTTCAGTTGAACATTGAGAGCTAGGTTAACGAGTTCATAGGAGAGTAGTGAAGAATCTCCGCACACCCTTGAGGAGTAAGAGAGATAAATCATAGCACTACCCACTTAAAAACTCTCAAGTCTTTAACTACGGAAATCAACATTTGAGAGGTGCTCTAAGCCACCTCAATATCATTTGTAACTAAGTACAGGTGTCTTAGTGAGCTTCATAGACAGCTAGAGTTGAAATATAAAATATGTTTCATATGGAATTCCTTTGTGAAGTGTACCACTGATTTGCCATTGCTCCGATGAGCAGTTGTGATGAAGCTCTGATTCTAGGAAGATTCAACAAAAGATAAGCCCTATTCAAAAGAAGGTTGACTTGAGGACAAAGTTGCTTGTGGGGTGGGCATCGGGATTCCTTGTGGTTGAGTATAAGAAAATTTTTGTGGTCTATAAGAGGTCAAGGTGAAAATGCTACCAAGGTACTGGCTGTTAAACTTTCATTGTATCAATCTTGTTGTATATTGATTATCTTGATTGGCAAAGGTGAAGGCCCCAATACTAGTTTGTGGAGAATGAAGTTTAGCGGAGAAGTTGGCTTCTTGGTTTTGCAGAATTTGATTTAAGGTGAAGATTTTTGTGAATTGTCTCAAATTCCAATTTAGTTATATTTCCTTTTGTGAATCATTCTTGTGTGTTGAGAACTCAATGTTTCTTGTGCAACAAGGAATTTGGTTTAAGACTACAAAAGGGTCTAGTGTTAGGAAATTGAGTGCGTCCAACGTTTTGATTTGTTGAAGGGATGAGGAGCACATTCTGGAGGGGCGAAATATAAGATTAATACGTATAAGGTTAATTTTCTACGTGTTCTTGGGTTTTTTCTAGGTACCATCTCAAATTTGGAGCGTTTTGGCATGTGGGACTTTTTCTCTCGTTGTGTTTCAAATTGGGTGTATAGTTTTCGGGAAAAACAATGTACACTATATAGTGGATGTTCTTAATTTTCTTCACCCATGGACATAGCCCTATTGTTGGATGCACTACAAGTGTTTGTTTTAATGGTTATTTTTTAAATTCTATCTTCTTGTGTCTTCTATTGATTACTACAAGCAGGTATCAACGCTTCAACTGGCACAATACCTACAAGTGAGTTCCTACTAGACGTAATTTGTGAGTTCCAAACTTCCAATCACATTCTTATTGGTGCAATTATAGAAGAGGGATCCTTTTTCAACATTGAAAGATGAATACAAATGAATAAGGAACGATTTCCATGCATAAGAAATTAGGACATCTTGTCATCCTAAATGTAATTGCTTAGATGGTTTGCAAATATATGGCTCCTTCAAAGTTAGGGATATTTCCTTCCAACCTGTTGAAGCTTAGGTCCCTACCACAAAATAACAACACAATTTTCACAAAGCAAAGAACTTTAAGAGATTGATCATAAGAAGAATTACATGAAGCAAAGCACAAGAGGGTAAAGTGCATTTTGAGTCATAAAAAAATGATGAAAATGTCTGTGATATACACGATGATGTTACTTATGCACAAAAGTAATTTAGTCGTTTCATTTAAGCCATTAACGGTACAAGTAGTACACTTTAGTCCACAAATCATAGCAGGTTATGTGTTTATTTCCAAATGTCAGAGGGGTAAATTGCACATGAAGTAAACCACAGGGAGATAAAGTGACATTTAACCTTCCATATATTCATTTTTATTTTTACTAATTTTAAGCCTCTTTTACTCGAGTACTTCTCTATAGATTTGTAACTTAGTGTTAATTCCTTAGTTTCATCCATTACAATAATATCATTTGTGAACAACATATACCATGTGATACCATCCTGAACGTACTTAATTAATTCATCGATGAATAAGGCAAACAATTAAAGACTCAAAGTTATCCCTTGATGCAATCCTCAAAAGATAGAAAATTCATTAGTTTCTCTTGTGTGGGTGATCTAATTGTTGTCACAACTTTATCATGGATGTCTTTTAACACATCAATATACATTTTGGTTACCTTCTTTTTCTCCAACGCCCACCATCATATTATATCTCAAGGTACCCTATCGTAACTTTCTCTAAATTCATAAAAATATATGTAGAATGAAAAAAAATTCAAATATTAATTACAATATTAATATTCCATTGCTTTACATGAAATAGTTTCCTTCCAAAAGCAAGACATTTATGTTCTATGAATTTTAATTATTTTCAAGATGGAACCTTTTACAAATGCAACTAACCCACTCACTCTGTTTTGTAATATAACATCCACTTGTTCTACTCTTCTCGAGTCATGTATTTGTTAGTGAAGATTTTCTAAAAACTATATCAATATGATGTATCAAGATTAATGTTAGAAGGGTGAATTGCATTTTGTGACATTTTAGTTTTGTTTTAATTTGGTTGTTACACTTTCAATTACAACACATTAAACCAAAAATCTCAATTTCTGACAAATTGGTCCAACTGTTGCACACAATTAGGTACTTGGGTGGAAAAAGGTCATACGACTAGCACATGGAAGTATAATAAAGTTCATTGACTATTTTATCCTTATTTGTATCACATCCAATTCATTGACTTTTTTATTAAAAAAATAATAAATAAATAAATAAATAATAAAAAAAAACATTAACAACTCTCTTCTAAAGTTGTCATCAATGGGCACCACTAGTCTACTATCAAGATTCAACATATTTGGTTTAATTAAGAGTGCAGCTATTACCGTCTATCTAAATTCTTTAGACTCTTAATTTCTAATTTTTATGTTATTACAATTATATTATGAAGTAAAATTATATTAAAAGATATCATTTAATGGAACATCCACCTACCAAATAATAACTAACACTACAATATTGTACACCTACCTTCACCGCCACCCCCATCCCCACCTCTAACTATACGTATTCCATCTTTTTAAACCCTAAATCTGTTACTTTTCATAACCAACCAACATAAATCCTAAACATATTACTCTTCATAACCATCTTAAACCCTGATGGCGTTGGCATTCCATTGATAAGTTTATCTATCTTGCATTAACATTCTCGGTTGTTTTCAATCGTTGTTGTTTTGTTTGAGTTGTTCGGTATTGGTTTGCCAACTGTTCAGATTATGTTCAGTAACACAATACTGAACACAAACATTTAGTTCAATATATGGATTCTGAACAGTAATGTAGATAGTCAGTACTGTTGAACCAAACATGACCTTTATTTTCGACGCTGTTGTGCTGAACGGTTCGATTTGTGTATCTTTAACACCAGATTGTATTTTTTGTGAGGGTTTTTCCCCCTAAAACCCCATTTTATGCTAAAATAAACCAAAAAACAAAAATGTGATAGAAAGAAGAGAGGCAATGTTGTTGATAAGATGGGGAGTCGACGAGTTTTTCGACAGTATTCTTTTGATACCGTTTAATCGATTTCTCCTTTCGTTGAGAGTCGACAAGAATTTCAATGATAGAATGTCGATACAATGCTCTTCACTAAGGCAATGGTATTTACTGACGCAATGACTGTCAACATTTGTTTTTTAATAGGAGATGGACAGTCATCAAAATGAGGAGAGAGGGTGTGAAAAATTAGGTGGGTGTGCCATAGCTGTGATAATATTATGGATAGGGATAATTTTGGTATTAAGTAGAGTGTTCAAAGAAATCTTATTGAAATTTAAGGGTTAGGGTGGGGGCTCAAAGAAATGGGAGATCCAAAGAATTTAGACAGCTGCTAATAGCAGCCCTCTTAATTAAATACACTTTTGCTTTCACTAATTGCACCTTTAATGAATAAATGGTCTTTTAATGGTTCTACTAGTGAATGTACAATAAGTAATCAATAAAAACAAAACAAAAAATTGACAACAAAAACAGACACCACTTCATTGAGTTAAACTTGAGATCTCACCTCATTCGTATTTAGTGTCTCCGCTCATGAGACCACTTGGACTACTGCTTGGGTACAAAAAATAAATAAATAAAACTTCAAGTTTAACAATCAAATTGACAAAATGATTGTATTTAAGGGACAAAGTATAATTTGCCAAAAAAATGGAGGAAAAAAGATATTAAGCTATTGTAGGCCAAATGTGAGAGTAGGTAAAACATGAAGGCTGCATACACATCTAAAGCACTATTTTGATAAGCCTCTTGAAAGCACTTTTCATACATTTGAAAGAAATAGTCAATGCATACTATTGCTTCTAAAAATTTTTTTAAAAAAATGCTAATGAAGGCATTGCAGAAAAATATAATGAACCCACCAAGACACATCCTCATGCTGGCAGCGTCACGCAGAATCAAGATTGATTTGATAAAGATCATTGGTAGATGCAGAGGAAGATCCAATTTGTGTCATGACCATTGAATCAACAAGGCTCTGAGCTTCATTCGAACTCTGCAATTGCAGCTCATCGTACTTGTCTTTGAGGGATCTGAACCTGTATTCATCACCATAGATACTTGGATCCATGACTAAGTCCTGAATGTCAAGACGACCTTCAAGCATGCTTACTACTGCAGACATGGCAGGCCTAAGTGCCGGAGATGGATTAGTGCATAATAATGCTATCTTGATCATTTTTATTGCCTCTTCCTTGTCGAAATCAGGACCCAACTTTGGATCCACCAACTCCATTAAACGCCCTTTTTGTTGCAAAACAAGGGCCTGAAATAAGCACAAGAAAGATACTGATATGAAATAAGCCAGGCAAATAATGATCCTAGCAACCCCCCAACCACCAAATCAAAATAATAATAATAATAATAATAATCATAAACAAGTAAGAAAATAGAACATTTATGGAAGTAGACTTGGGTATAAACAACCACTAGTCATGCCCACCATGGACAAACAAGATTAAAAGTGACTCGGAAAAGCAATGCTTCATGTTGGGTGAAAATTTTAGATAAAAGGCATTCTCTTTTGATTTTGTCCTTGATGAGAAACCAAATTTTGACTGTTTTCAAGCTTTTTCACTCTAAATTTCCAGGGTTATTGGAATATCAGTTATCCTGAATATAAGTAATCCACTAACATTTCAATAAAAACTAAACATTCTAGACCAATCAAAATTTAAAGCCTTGCAAACAATAAATGGCAATTGGCTCAAATCCTCGTTGACAAAACCATTTCAGGTTAGTTCAACTTCCTGCTAAGTTTGTGTTAACTCAAGTCATAGCTGGCCAATTAAGCCAAACAGATAGGTCTGAAAGCAAGAAATGTCTTTAAAATATATTCAACCCTAAACCTTTGAGAACCAAGAACTTACCCAATCAAGCAGACAAACGTATTTATCACTAGGACGAAATTTCATATTGTCCTTTCCAGCAGCAATTTCCAATGCAACAACTCCAAAACTGTAAACATCTGCTTTGTTGCTTAAATAACCCCATAATGCATATTCTGGGGCCATGTACCCTCTGCACAACAAAAATAATTTTGTTTATTCCATTGTAACAATATATACTTTTTAGTACAGCTCCAACATTATCAGTAGTTTTAAGTGGTAAATGCTAACAATACACAACCTTATTTGGCAATTTGCAAGCATTCATGCAATTTTCAAGGTGATCAAAATATGATCAGAACTAGACATCTTAGTGATGAAAAGTTATTGAAATTACCACATAGCAATGCAATACTGTCACCACAATAAAGGACAAAGTAAAACCACTACCATGTTATAAGATGTGTTGTATGACCACCACAATGTAAAGACAAGCTATGAGACTTCAGCGATAGGGAGATGATGCCCAAACTCCTGACTCTTGTAGGATGTCTGGTTGGCAAACTTCTTAAGAATGAAGTCTTAGGACTTGGACATATAACGAGATACTATGGGTCGATTTAATCCTATTTGAGTAAGATCGAACACGTAGACTGTACACATGTCCCTTGAAGGCTAACACTAGTAGGTCTTCATGATGATGTGTGAGAAACACATGGCCAGTAATAAAGGAGAAACCTACATATTTCTAGACTGTTCTAAGGTGGCATCTTAGATATAATTACTTCTAAAAATGTGGGACAGTGTTTGTCTTATGAAGGAAAGAGAAATTTTGGTAGCTTACATAGTTCCGGCAACCCTGGTGCTAATGTGGGTGTTGTCATCTTCAGTAAGCTTAGCCAGACCAAAATCAGAGATCTTAGGGTTAAGATCCCCATCAAGTAGTACATTGGTAGCCTTGATGTCCCTATGAACAATTTTCAGTCTTGATTCCTCGTGCAGGAATGCCAAACCTCTTGCTATGCCAATACAAATCCTTAGCCTGGTAGGCCAACCCAAATTCAATTGCCATTCCTTTGGACCTATAATTAACAGAAATAGCAAATCAAGGAGACAAAAAAGCAAGGAAAGGAAAAAACAGATCTAGATTATTAATGGTTGGTAATAGAAGTAATAATGTTTGCTTCTTTAATTTTTTTTTTTTTTTTTTTTTTTTTTTTTTTTTGACATTAGAAATTCGTACTGTAGCCTAATCTAAGGGGAAGGAGAGGGGAATGTTGGGGATTGAACACAACTGCATGAGCTACAGCATCAACACTGGTAAGCTCTGTTGCTCAATAATATTTTCTTGATAATCTTATTTAACTAACGAAATATACACAACCAACTGAAAACATTAAGTTACCAAATAGAGCTCGGGCAAGGCTATTATTTTCCATGTATTCATACACCAGTAGTAGTTGATTCCCTTCAATGCAACATCCATACAATCTTACAAGATTTGGATGCTGTAAACCAGAGATCATACCAATCTCATTAACAAATTCACGATTGCCTTGCTTTGATTTGGAAGAAAGTTGCTTAACTGCAATTACAGTACCATCTAATAATATACCCTGCATTGAAATAACAACTTATTTTTAGTCACACTTTAACATGGAATTGACATCTCCACTTGACATCATAGCATAAACAAAAAACAGAAAGTGAATATGACATAGTACAAAAAATACAATTAATTACAATATACCTTATAGACAGATCCAAAACCGCCTTCCCCAATTTTGTTGTTATCGTCAAAGTTGTTAGTGGCAGCTTTAATTTGTCTGAAGGTAAATAAACCAGTTTGCAAATCTAATCCTCTTAGTTCTGCAAAAGAACAAGTTCTTTTATTTTTTTTGACTACATCATCAAATTACTAACATTGTTTGGTTGCAGAAAAGTTGGAACAATGAAAAGAGAAGTTCAGTCTTTCAACACCTACAAACAATCCCAACTTGTTGTAAGGTTCCAAATTTTCATTTGTGGCTCTACAACTCCTCAGTACTAATTCGTGGCATGAGAGATGGTTAGCATTCTTAACTCAAACAATTACTTTCAACTATTAAAGGATGTCTATAAGGGACATTTAGATATAAGCAAGGGAATTTTGGTGATATTATTTATCAAACAAGCTCAAGACATTTAAAACAGGATTAATTTGACAATATTGACAGTCTTCATCTGATGCTCTCGATTGCTTCAGAAAAAAGAAGAAAAAGATATACAACTTTTATTACAAAAATTCATATTGTCGGTATTTTGGAGGCCTACTCAAGAGGATTAAAATGTTGACAAACAACCACAATTTCACCATCTGTCATATATTGTTCCTACATTCTGCAATACCTGGAATACATGTAAGTACATTGTTGGCATTTCAAAAATAAAAAATAAAACATGGAGTAGAAATTAGTGACCTTGTTCCCTTGAAGTAATGCTTTTTGAATGGCCTCTCCGCCAAAAGATAAATAGAATCGTGAACACAAGGCATAATGAAAAAGTTACAGCTCCAACTACAATGACTATCTTCTTTCTCTGATCAGAATGAGGCTTGAAATCTACATAGCAAAATCAGATAAAGCATGCATAAGGTTGCATCTATAATTGACAAATTTTGTCCAAAGCCTCACCAATATTTGAAATTCCTACCGTAAGAAATTATTCGACACTTAAAAAAAATCAACTAGTAAGAGAAGAATCATGGCCATTATAAAGCTGAAAATTATGTTTCTTCCAAATTTATAACTTTCAGATCTCATCTCAAGAGTCGGGGAATGACTTTACCATGCCATTGATTCAATCATCTGCAAGTATAATATAGAATGTAACAGAAAGAATCTCAAACACAAGCATGAGGGGGATAGGATGATGTTTCACCATTGAGAAATAAACAAGGAAAGCCTAAACAGAACACAACTTACTGGATTCTATCGAAATAGCTGATATGAGAGGACCGTAAATTCCTCGAATTGGAACAGCTCTTGTCCCTTTCCCTGCCCAGTAAAAGCGAATCTCTATAGTCTTATTCTTAACAACTGTGTTGTTAAATTTTCGAACTACAGCCTTGTCAACCCCTTGTGCAACAGTTTCAATATCAAAATCCTTCAAAACCAGTTCATCCTGCAACAAACCAATTAACCAAATATGTTTCCATTTGCATAATAAAAGGTGCAATTACAGTGATATTAACTACCTGGATATAAACATTGAATATTCGTCTGCCAAGACTCTGATAGGATCGATTGTCTCTGAAAACTATCTCAGCAAAATGAAGGGTCACTGTGTAGTTCCCATTTGCTAAGCAACGCCCATAGTAAGTAAGAGACAGAGGAGAGAGGCGAGCACTTGAGTACAATTGAGACTCATTCATTGTAAGAACAGAAACATTTTTGGTTATATAGTACCCTGCAGTTGCATTGACATCCCAGAAATGTCCAGTGCTACTAAATCCCCAATTTCCTGCTGCTTGCCATGTCGCTGCACCTCCCTGGGATTCATCTGCTATATATATAGTGTTTCCAACTTTCGTTTGTCCTCCACCACAATTTATATACAAAAAATACCCATCTTCTGAAAGAAATCCATCATGTGTGATCATATGAAAGGGAAAAAAAGGATAAAGCTATATTTCATATTTAAATGAGTGTGTGTGTATCAATTGGAGCTAGCCCAATTGGTCAGGTTCCTTGCACATCAGTAGGAGGTCATGTTTCAAGTCTTGTCAGAGACAAGGCTCCCCTTCCCCCCTAGGCTACAGCCTCCAGTGTACTAATAAAAATTGAGTGTGTGTGTGTGTGTGTGTGTGTTTTCCCTTGACAACGTGGAGGATCTACCAAATGTAGTCGTCACCTATGTTACATCGATTTTTTAAAATAAATTAAATACGCATGTCGGACATTCAACTCTTGGATAAGGGTGTGAAATATGTGTCTGATACTTTATTAACACTATCAGTATATATAAATGAGTAAAATACCTTTTCGACATTGTACATTATATATAACACTATTTTATCTCACATAACAGATTAAAAATATAAAAATATGACCCTTTTTGCTGAGTCTGCATATCCTTAATTTGAGGTTTGATAGGTCTGACCTCTACATATGTACTCGCACCCAATACTGTATTGTATCCATGTAATATAGGTCGCCGTGAAGTTTCATATCAACAAGGGAGAATTGAAGAAATAAATATAAAACTGAACTATAACCTTGAGTTTTGATTATGAGAAATATATACTCACGTTTTGAACAAGGAGAGACCCCCAGGCACTTGTTAATTTCCCTGAATTAATAGCGTGAAGAAAAGAAAAAAAAAAGGTATAAAAGAGTGAGAGCAAAGGAGGGGAGGAGGAGGATAATGAAGGGATCACCAGCATGATACGATTGAACTGAAATGCGAACTGTAACTTTTCAAATGTGAGTTAGAAGCTTACAAGTTTCCACCGGAGAAGCTTCTGAACAAGTTACTGATTTGATAAAAATAAAAAATAAAACTTAAGGGAAAGGAAAGGAAGAAAACAAAAGAACAAGTGAAAAAACAAAAAAGAAATGCTTGCAAATTCAAGGAAGCCCTACGATAGAGAGCGAAATCTTACAGGGTTTCTTTACAAGGCACATCTTCCACAAAAAAGTTGTTGTACGAAAGATCTGTTAGGCTGCATAAAATGATTTCATTTGAATAATTCATGATAACTCCACAAAATAAAAATAAAAAAAATACAAAGGATTCATAGATCCCACTCATTGTATATTGAGATATGACCCGCAAGGAACAAAATTTCTATTTGTTTCCATCGAAACAGCTGAAACATTTCCATTTCCAAAAAGACCGAAACAAAACATTAGTGGAATAATGAAATTCTTGTGTTTCCATCAACATGCAAGCAAAACACACTAAATCACAGTACAATATACCAAAACAGTGAGTTTTGTTGACATAAATTTAGAATTTTTCATAATTTTTCTTATAATTCTATTAGAATAAATATAAAAGGTTATATTTTACTGTATTAATAAATATTATTGCTAGCAATTTAGTAATACTAATATTACTACAATCTAAGTACATTTTTAGACCTTATTTTGTTGGGATGGTACACACTTTTAGAATTATATACACTTGTGTTTGATAAAATTAAGTTACTTTTATTTTTATTTTTTTGAATTTACACTCGTTCTTTTATGTGAATGACCATATACATATCACTATGTTTACTAGGCTTTTATATATTTAAATAGATTTCAATTTATGTTTCCAAGCATTTCTATGTATTTTCAAACTTTTTTTTCTCTTTTGAAACCTATGTTACGTAGAACGTGGATTGTTCCAGTACATGGAACGGGAACGGGAACGAGATCGGGAACAAGGTACGCCACATGTTCTAAAATGTAGTATAATAGAAGTAGACTTATATATATTCCATTTCAGAATTTAAGGTGCTTTTAGAGTAATTTTCTTTTAACTATTAGTGTTAAAATTTACCTACACCTTACCTACACCTACCACCACCTACTACCACACCTACTACATCTACCACCAATTTACCCTCACCTACTCCTCACCTACTACCCAAATCCTCTTCTATATAATAGGAATCCTTGTAATATCAATATCACAACACAACAAGCATACATTAATCAATAATACAATCAATATCTATACAATTCTCTATTTCTCTTTATACATTAAATTTTCTACATGGTATCAGAGCAGGTTTAGAACCTAATATTTTCGCTTTCCCGGCGGGCGGCAACCTCACCTTAGCCGCCCGCCGGACCTCAACCTATTCCGCTGTCATCTCTATCAATACATATAGCTTCCAGTTCGCCGCCACCAGAGGCGACTTCTCTACATACAAAGATCAACCATTCTCATCTCTCTCTGAGATGAAGAGGCCAACCTCTCTCTCTCGGCAACTCTCTCTTCGGTTTCTCTCTACACCACCTTCTCAACCTTTTAGTTCTACTACTGTGACCCTCTCTATGATGGTTTTGGTGTCTCTGCAATGTGGGCTGTTCTTACTATTGTTGTTGTCTTTGACTTCTCTGTGGGTGCAACACTTGGAAGGGGTGTAAATAGGGGTTTTGCAACACTGCTTGCTGGTACTCTTGGCGTTGGAGCTCATCGAATTGCTAGTTTTTCTGGAGAAATATGTGAGCCCATACTACTTGGGCTTTTCGTCTTCATACTAGCTGCAGTAGTGACATTCATAAGATTTTTTCCAAGAATGAAAGCAAGATACGATTATGGGCTGCTGATATTTATATTAACATTCTGTTTAATATCAGTATCTGGTTATAGAGATGATGAGGTGTTAGAGATGGCCCACAGGAGGCTATCCACCATACTCATCGGTGGTGCCAGCGCTGTGATTGTGTGTGTATGCATTTGTCCATATGTGGTGCTGGTGTTGTCAAGGGCTTCCAGCCATCTATCTATCAGGCAAATAATGGTGGGGCCAATTTTGTGGCACATGGTTAGAACCTTTTCAGAGGACTACAATGATTTGAATGTTGAGCCTTCGTTTGGAGAGACCAATCTCGACTTTGAAGGCAGAGAGAGGAGCACTAAGGAAAGCACACCCATTCTTCTTTTATTTATTTAATCACACTCACCAAGTTTGTTTCACTCTCATTATCACATCCATACACACCGGTATCATGTTGTCTTCAACTTTCTTTTATTTATCATTTTAAAATACACCCTTATCATGTTGTTCCCCACCTTCTTTACTTTATATATATATATATATATATATATATATCTCTTTTTATTATATTCTATTACTCAAACTCTCCTCCATTTGATTTTAAAATCACTTATTTTTTATTTATTTTTTCCAAATCACTTTTCCTCCTTTTTACATACCCCCACTTTATTTTTGAAACAATCACCCTGATATTTTTCATATAATTCATCTATACATATTTTTTTATCTATTTTCTTTCTCCCTTGTTTTCTTTCATTTTATTTTTATTTTTTCAACACAACACTCCCCAAAAAAAAAAAAAAAAAAAAAAAAAAAACATTTTACAAACTTGTCATTTCTTCATGCCGGGGATCAACCCCGATCAGCATTTTACACCAAAAAAAAACAAAAAAAAAAACAAAAAAAAAACACACACAAAACAACCACATCCACAGGCGGGATTTTGCTTCTCTACTCTGCTGCGGGTCGCTTTTTCTTGCCTCCGTCCTGGGCGGCCCTTGCCGGTGCTGCCTCTGTGTTTCCCGCACCCACTCCACTGGGCACGATCACTACTCCCTGCTCCTCCACTGCAGCATATGGCGGACCTCCAAATCGGAACATAACGGTGGCCTTCCGCTTCAGTTCCTTATTTTCCGCCTTTAGCACACTTATCTCTGCTCGCGCATCCTTATACATGCGTTGGAGCAGAGCCAGTTGGGCGTTTAACTGCTGCACCTCATTTGTCCTACTCTGCAGCCGGTGCGACAAGTTTGTGACCGCAGTCATGGTTTCCACACATGACTTCAAAGTATACTGATTCGCCTCAATATCTGATTGCGCTGCCATTCTTTGCTCCACAGACCGCATAGGAAAGGTCAACGGAGCAAACTCAGGGGCGTTTGGTTGAGGTTCAAGGGCAACCGCACCGATTATCTCTCTTGTGGACTCGTTGAGGTCGGGAAAGAGAGTAAGCAGACCACGGGAAGAAGAGGCCATGTTCTGGGTAGCTGGACGGGAAGAAGAGGCCATGTTTTTGGGTTGCTAAGTGTTTCAGAGAAGCAGCGATTACCGATTGGTACTGTCAGACAGGGTTGGTTACAGAGTGTTTCAAGATTTGCAGCTCTTCGAGACAAGCTCTCTGAGAATGCAGAGGTTTCAACTGGTTTGTTATGCTTCCAAGCCTCAGCCTCCGCTTCGGTTTATAAAGACCCTGACGAAGAGGCCGACACACGTTCTGTCGGTCACGTGCATCGCCGCGTGTCTGGCGCGCCTTTTGATGGCTCGCCGCTCGATGATTTCTGTCGGGCACATCTTTTGATAAAGTGGGCGCGCCTTTTGAGGGCGCAACTTTTGCGGGCTCGATATATATATCTACATGTATATCTTTTGGGCAGCCTATATACACACTCATACAGTGTCTTCTACACCGGTCCGACATGACCCCATAAACTGTCTTCTACATTGGTCCGACATGACCCCGTAAACAGTCTTCTACAGCGGTCCGACATGACCCCATAAACTGTCTTCTACATGGGTCCGACAAGACTCTGTAAACTGTCCCGACATTGATTCCGGTTAGCTTCTTCATGGGTCCGACAAGACTCTATAAACTGTCCCGACATTGATTCCGGTTAGCTCCTTCATGGGTCCGACAAGACTCTGTAAACTGTCCCGACATTGATTCCAGTTAGCTCCTTTATGGGTCCGACAAGACTCTATAAACTGTCCCGACATTGATTCCGGTTAGTTTCTACAAGGGTCCAGCAAGACTCCGTAAACTGTCACAACAACTGTCACAACATTGTCTGCTACAACGGTCCGACATGACCCCATAAACTGTCTTCTACATCGGTCTGACACCGCCATACAGTGTCCTCTACAACGTTATGACACCCCCATACAGTGTCCTCTACAACGTTATGACACCACCATCCAGTGTCTTCACCAATGGTCTGACACGACCATACAGTGTCTCCTATCCTCTTTTTTCTTTATGTATTTTTTTTTTATTTTGTTCCTCTCTCCAAACTCAAGTTGGTTAGTTCCTATCCTCCTTGAGTTTGCGGGGGCTGTTAAAATTTACCTACACCTTACCTACACCTACCACCACCTACTACCACACCTACTACATCTACCACCAATTTACCCTCACCTACTCCTCACCTACTACCCAAATCCTCTTCTATATAATAGGAATCCTTGTA
The DNA here is from genome assembly GCF_055761805.1 of Camellia sinensis. Taxonomy (NCBI): domain Eukaryota; kingdom Viridiplantae; phylum Streptophyta; class Magnoliopsida; order Ericales; family Theaceae; genus Camellia; species Camellia sinensis. The sequence continues at coordinate 33,157,854 of NC_138969.1, forward strand.
ATATCAATATCACAACACAACAAGCATACATTAATCAATAATACAATCAATATCTATACAATTCTCTATTTCTCTTTATACATTAAATTTTCAATTAGGTATTTAATAAAAAAAAATTTCATGTAGCAAATCATTTCTACAAAAATTATGACCCTTTTTTATTTTTTGTCTTGTCAAAACTTAACTTACCTTATATTTTAGTTCATACATTTGATTTTTTTTTCTCTTAAGGTAACATTTCATGAAATATATTGGGGAAAAAATTTGGAATCACTTCGAATCACTAAATTTACCCTTTTTGGAACGTATGTACCAATAGGTAATTCACTAATGTATTAGCATTTTTTGGTAACATAGTTTGAACGTTGTTGAAAGGTTCCAATAACATTTCCAAAACATTCCAGTTTATAGACTTTGAATATTTCCCAACCACAGCTGCTATATGGCTATTTTACCAAAGAGCCTCAAGGAGCACACAGTTGCAGCTGGAATCAAGTCAATAGTTTCACCAGCAGTGAATGACATGAATAAAATGTGCAACGACCTCCAAAGATGTCATGAGATGATATACTTTTAAAAGAGGAATTCATGTGTATGTCTGCTCAGGCATATGCATGTATTTAACTATTATCTAATTATTAAGATGAAAATTATTAGCAGCATAATAAAATATTAAAATAGAATTGAAGGTGAATAACATACTATCTATTATCTCTGTTCTTGATCCAGTCTGGAATACTCCCGTTAAGCAAATTCCTTGTCAGATACCTAACCAATAAGCAATGTCATCTCACCATAGTTATGCAGTTACTTAGATTGCTACTTTTTGACAAATTTAATGCATAATTAAAAGGTAAAAGACACATGAGAAAAAGAAGAATATGTAACTCCACTCAGCATCTGATTTTCTCAAAAGTAGAAGTATAGAGTTAAGGAGTGATGTGTCATATACATATAAGTGGAACAATGGAAGGATGGGGTGAAGACCTCCATGCTCTTGGAACATGAAGCCATGAACTTGAGAGGTACTCACCATTTAATATTGCTTCAATCCGCAAAATTCACTACAACAATTTACACTTTTGGCGACCAAATTTGGCAACTAAAAGGAATTTAGTCACCAAAAGTCGTACAATAGGTGACTAAAAATTACATTGGTCGGCATTTTTTGCAAGGTTTAGCTACTAATTTTTTTTAGTAGGTGTATATTAATTATTGGTGACTAAACAAAAATTTAGTTGTTAAATATGCCACAATAGGCAACTAACAAAAATATTGATTGCTGTTAGTTTAGATTTTAGGTTACTAAAGTTTGTTTTAATTGTGGTATACTAATTTTTGCCGACTAAAACAAATTTAGTAGCCAAATAACTAGCGTAATTTTACTTTAAATCTTTAGCGACTACCTAATTTGGTCGGTAAATATACATTTTCAGTGACCAAAAAAAATTTAGTCATGGTGTACTAATTTTTTCCGACTAAATAAATTTAGTAGCCAAATAACTAGCATAATTTTACTCTAAATCTTTGGCGAATACCAAATTTAGTAGGCAAATATGCATCTTCAGTGACTAAAAAATATTTATTCGTTATATATTTATTTTTGCTGACTAAAGAAATTTAGTTGCCAAAAAACTAACATAAATATTGCTTTTAATATTTGGCAGCCAAAAAACTAACATAAATATTGCTTTTAATATTCGGCAGCCAAAAAATTAGTCACTAAATATATATTTTCAGCGACTAAAAATATTAAGTCGGCAAAGGTGTCAAATTTTTTGGTGTATTTTCAAATTTTCCGCCCAATTCACTAATTATGTTTTATTTCTCTATATCAGTGTCTACATTCACCCAAACAAAAACCTTCAGTCACTTGCTCTCCCTCTTCTCACAGACTCACCATCCCTGCTAATAGTCACTGTCGAACTTCCACCGCCGCTGACCATTGTGACTCTTGCCACCGTCACTCACCATCGTGGCTCCCCCCTCTCATCCAGATTCAGGTTTTTCTTTCTCTCTTTCTCTCTCTCCCTTCCCTTACCATCGCGGATCTAGGGTTTTATTTTATTTTTTGATGTTGTAGGATTTTTATAAAATCATTTTAGGGTTTTACTCTTTTTCTACATTTGAAGCATATATGAGCTCCAAGTTATATTTAATTCCACACTTTTGTTGCTCTATTTAAGCAACAAAAGAGAAGGGAAAAAGTGGTTAATTGGATCATTGTGTACATTTGATGAGAGAGAAGAGCAATGGGAACCGTAACTCAAGAAACAATCGATCAGTTCAAAGCATTGATGGACCAAGTTCTTCAGTTGAACATTGAGAACTGGGTTAATGAGTTCACAGTAGAGTAGTGAAGAATCTCTGCACACCCTTGAGGAGTAAGAGAGATTCTTCATAGCAGTACCCACTTAAAAACTCTCAAGTCTTTAACTATGGAAATCAACGTTTGAGAGGTGCTCTGCAATATTCATTCCAAGCCACCTCAATATCATTTTTAACAGAGTACAGGTGACATAGTGAGCTTCATAGACAGCTAGAGTTAAAACATAAAACATGTTTCATATAGATTTCCTTTGTGAAGTGTACCACTAATTTGCCATTGCTCCAATGAGCAGTTGTGATGGAGCTCATTCTAGGAAGATTCAATAAAAGACAGGCCCTTATTCAAGAGAAGGTTGATGAAGGGGCTGAATATGAAATGAGTCTGATGCCTTGGGCCGGCCCAATCTACCAAAGCCCAAATCGAAGTGGTCAAGTAAACATGCGGATAAGCCAATCAAGCCCAATTCCATTATCAACAATGCGCCCAAAGTCCTCAAGCACTTGGACCCCGCAGTGGAAATGTCAGTCCAGCCATGATGCTGGGCTGGGCCGAGCTACAGGACCTGATCCTTGCACCGAACCGAAATGGGCCAAGCCCATACAAAGATATTCTACTGGGCCAGCCCACCTCTACAAGCAATCTCACAGAGTGCCGAGCCGAGGCACAACGGTACCGAGCCGAGGGAACCTCTCAGAGAAGCGTGGAAGCTGTGAGTGTATGCATGTGCAAGCTGCCACCTCAGCTGGTCCCCTTCATCTAGAATTACGGAAATGGTTAATCAAGGGAATGTGGTTTGTTATCAGCATAACTACAATGAGTATATACACCCCTTGTCAACTACTAGATAGTCCCAACCTTGAGCAATTCTAAAGGGAACCTGGCAGCACCAAAGCTCTATGAAACCTTCTTAGGTAACAAAGAGTTCTATATAAACTACACTCACTTCACATTGAAGGTAACTAAGTTGAGCTGAACCACACTCACTTAAACACAACTCTCTACACTTAGAGAGCACTTTCCATCTTCTCCGATCACTTACTCCCACACCGGAGGGATTATCTAGCCAATTCCGACCAGGCAGCTCTAACGGTGCTCATTGTTGCAGGGTCTCAGTTTCTGGATAGTCCAATCAGGTGCAGAGCTCCGATCCACAATCATCTAGTGCGGTATTCGATATGCACAATTGGTGCGGTGAGCGTGGAACGCTTCATCTCTGAGTTCTGCACTTGATTCCGACGATAGGAATTGAGGATATTCCACCATCGGCATTGACACCACAAACAGAGAAGACGAAGAATAAAGGTTTGGCACTCCGAATAGTTCTGGAGGAGCAGGCCGGAAACAACAACCGACCCGAATCTGTTAAGCATCGACAGCCTTTTGCTAGAGGTTCTTCCCACCATTTTCTATTAGAGAAGGATTACAGAGATCGAATCATCGATTCCATGGGAATGGAGATACAGGAACTAAAAGCACAACTCAAAAGGGTGATGGGCGACCTGACAGAGAAGAGGACCGACGCAAATCCCTCTCCTCTGCGCTAGAGGAGCCCATCCCGTGAACCACCAGTGAAGAAGGCCCCCAGAAACAAATCTAGGCAGCAAAGGCAGCCAATCCCGGTGCAAAGTGAAGCAGCAAGCAGCCACACCCGTGGTTCACACTGGAGAAGGGCCAAGAGGCAAAAAACAGACAGCAGACAGAGTATCCTCCTCAGGATCTCCGTACTTGGTTGATCGGCAACAGACAAAATGAGCAACGACGAGATCATCAGGCTCAACGCCTTGACCGTACTGTCCATCAGAGAGAGCACCGAGCATTGGATCGGCTTGTCTCCTCTCCTTTCTCCCCAGAAATCGAAGCTATGAGACCCCCCAAGAAATTCACTCCACCAAAGTTCACGACATACTATGGCAAATCAGACCCACTAACACATATCAGCCATTATTGGCAGATAATGTCCTTATGGAGCCGAGACGAGGCACTGATGTGCAAAGTCTTTCCATCCAGCTTGGGAGAATCCGGACTTCGATAGTTCGATCGTCTCCCTGCCGGATCGATTTACGACTAGAAGCAACTCTCTGAAGAGTTCTTGGCCAGATTCATCTCCAACACTAAGATCCCAAAAGAGCCAGACACCTTGTTTGGTCTCCGAAAGGAACAGGAGGAAACGCTACGCAATTATGCTAGAAGGTATTGGGAAGAATATAACGATCTGGAGGAAAACGTTTGCAGTGAACAGATGGTTGTAATGTCTTTTAAACACGGTCTGCGTCCGGAAAACAAGCTGAGACAATCACTTACCAAGTGCCCCAGCCACAGCACTGAAGGATTTGCGTGCCAAGATTGAACAGTACCCTCACCTCGAAGACGATCAGATCCCCATCGAGGTAGCATCAACTGAACAAACAGCTCGGAACAAAAGAATAGCAAACCGATGGGAACACCGAGGACTCGCAATGAATGAAGTAGACAAGTCTAAATCCCATGAAGCAGTTGTAACTGTATTCAAGGAACCAATCTATCGTATTATGGAAAAAATCAAGAGAGAGTCTTGGCCACCAAAAATGCTGGAAGATCCAGCTCAGCGCAACCAAAAGCTTAGACGCACCTATCACCAAAACCGGGGGCATATGACCCAGAATTGCAGAGCATTTAAGCAACACCTGGAAGATTTGGTAGCTGCTGTGCACCTCCAAGACTACATTGATCAGGACAAAATAGTAGCCGAACAAGGGAACCCCCTACCAGAACCGAACATCGAGCATCCACCTCGGTTGATAATAAATGTAATTTATGGTACAACCAGTCACGACCGCGAAGAGGCACTTCAAGAAGAAATTGCAAAAGCTGTACAAATTCAGCAAGTCATGTCAGTAGGGCCAGAGCCGAAAAAGGTACAGACAATACCTAAGCCTCCCTCATGCACTATTTCATTTACCAGGAAGGATTTATAAGGTATTCAGTACCCACATACTGATGCATTGATTATAACTGTGGGAATTGAGAAACGATTTGACGTGAAACAAGTCCTGGTAGATCAAGGTAGTGCAATAGATATATTGTATTACGACTTGTTTAGGAAGTTCTATCTCTCTAAGCAGCACCTCACCCCAGCAGCAACTCCGTTGGTCGGTTTTAATTCACAGCCTGAATGGCCACTTGGCAAGATAGTGTTGTTAGTTGTGGCTGGGACAAAGACCCTTCAAATAAAATTCCTGGTTATTAACACACCATCTCCTTACAATGCCATACTCGGTCATCCTTGGATTCATCAATTGGAAGCAGTCCCCTCAACTTACCACCAGCTTATCCGCTTCCCGACGGAACACGGAGTAGAGCAGATCTCAGGGGACCAAGGTGCATCAAAGCATTGTTTCAGGCAGCCATGAAGGCTAAACAACTTTGTAATCGGGTTCAGACAATTGAAGTAACCGAACAGACGGTCTTGGAGGATGTCGGAGGAACCCTAGCAAAGAAGATAGTAGAGGATTTGGAAAAAGTCCTAGTGAAGGAAGATGATCCAAAAAAGTATTTCCTTATCGATACCTCGCTAGGTGCTGATGAGAAACTTCAGTTGCTGGATTTGCTGAGGGAAAATATGGAGATATTCGCATGGTCAACATATGATACTCCAAGGTTGAATCCAGATTTTGCTTGCCATAAACTCAACGTCAACCCTTCCGCTCGGCCCATCGTGCAGAAAAGCCGAAGATCCTTAGTTGAGCACACAGAAGCAGTAATTGCGGAGGTAGACAAGCTCCTAGCCGCGGGGGTAATCTGAGAAATTCAGTACCCACAATGGTTGTCCAACACAGTTGTAGTAAAAAAGAAGAACGGAAAATGAAGAGTCTGCATTGACTTTACCTGCCTTAATAGAGCTTGTCCCAAGGATAGCTTTCTTTTGCCCCATATAGACCAACTGGTAGATTCGACAGCAAGGCATCAGCATATGAGCTTTCTGGACGCTTATAGCGACTATCACTAGATACCACTATTCAGCCCAGATCAAGAGAAGACAACATTTATTACTCCAAGAGGCACTTACTGCTATAAAGTAATGTCATTCGGCCTCAAGAATGCTGGAGCAACCTACCAGTGAATGGTCACTTGAATGTTCAAAGAGCAGCTCGGTAGGACTACGGAAGCTTACATAGATGACATGGTAATGAAAAGCAAGCTTGCTACAAACCACCTCACAGACCTGAGAGAAGTTTTCAATATCCTAAAAAATCAACTTCGCCTCAATGCCTCAAAATGCACTTTTGGGGTAGGAACAAGGAAGTTCTTATGGTACATGGTGACTCATAGAGGAATTGAGGCAGATCCGGATCAAATCAAAGCAATACAAGAGCTCGAAATATCAACAAAGGCTAAGGAACTACAGAAACTAGCCGGAATGGCAGCTGCCCTGAATCGATTCATTAGCAAGTCTTTAGATCAAATGAAGCCTTTCTTTTAGCTACTAAGGAAGTCCTGAATGTACCGAATCATTGCAAGGCCTCAAGAAGTATCTCAGTACGCCACCTCTCCCATCTACCCCAGAATAAGGGAAAAAACTGTACCTGTATCTAGCAGTTTCAGATCACGCCGTAAGCGCAGTACTGATTCGCAAAGTTGAAAAGGAACAAAGGCATGTGTACTACGTTAGTAAGACTCTCCTAGATGCAGAGACACGGTACCTACCCTTAGAGAAGTTGGCTTACGCACTACTCATCGCCTCAAGGAAGCTATAGCATTACTTTTAGGGTCACACCATCAATGTCCTCACTGAATTCCCCCTTAGATCTGTCTTTAGCCGAGCCGATTTCTACCGCCGAACAGCAAAATAGGCGGTTGAGCTTAGTGAGTTTGACATTCGGTATCAACCCAAGACAGCAATCAAGGCCCAGGTCTTGGCGGATTTTGTCGCCGAATTCGCTCCCATCCAGAGCACCAAACATCAAACTCCAGCTCAGTACAGGTGCCACGCACCACCGAACTAGGAAAGGAATGCGCTTCAGAAGCATGGAAACTCTTCATTGGTAACATCCAGCAGCTCTACGCTGACGAATCATCCAATAACCGAGGCTCAGGGGTAGAGGTATTACTTATATCCCCAGAAGGATTTGTCAGGGAGCAAGCTCTCAAGCTTGGTTAAAAGGCCTCTAACAATGAAGCAAAACATGAAACACTGTTAGCTGGTTTACGCAGTGCCAAACACTTTAGTGCAGAACAACTCCTGATTTTCAGTGATTCTCAGTTGGTTGTCAACCAACTCACTGGGGTCTATGAAACACGAGACGAAAGAATGGCCATGTATGCAGACAGGGCAAGGGATTTACTTAAAAAATTCCAATCCATACGAGTGGAACAAATCAATCGGGATAGAAACAGTCATGCTAATGCTCTGGCCTGCCTCGGCTCATCAGTAGATGCCAAAGATGCTAGAAAAGTTTGGGTTGAGTTTGCGCCAGAATCAAGTATTGCATCCCCAGTCCTCTGCAATAACCTAGAACCGAGCTGGATGGATCCAATACTTGTTTTTCTAAAATCTGGCACTCTTGCCGAAGACAAGAAGGAAGCCAACAAAGTTCGACACAGAGGATCTCACCATCTGGAAAGCTATATCGACACTCTTATCTCGGTCCTTATCTATTATGTGTGCATCCAAATCTAGTCGAAAATGTTCTTTACGAAATTCATGACAGGATTTGTGGATGCCACATTAGCGGAAGGTCATTGGCACACCAAGCCATCACTCATGGGTACTGGTGGCCGTGGATACAGCAAGATGCACAGCGGTACATTCAGAAGTGTGACAAGTGTCAGAGGTTTGCTCCACTGATTCATCAGCCAGCCAAAACTCTTACTCCACTTACTGGCCCTTGGCCTTTTGCCCAGTGGGGTCTGTATATCGTTGGACCTTTGGCATGGGGCACTGGGAATAAATGATTCTTCATCGCTACAACAGACTATTTCACCAAGTGGGTTGAAGTTGAAGCACTAGCAAGCATCAAAGAAGCAAACACAAAGCGATTTGTCTTGAGGAATGTCATGGTCCGTTTCGGCATCCCGTGGGTACTAATTGCAGATAATGAAACACAGTTTGACAGAAAGATCTTTAGGAAATTTTGTGCCGACCTTAAGATCGAGTATTGGAACTCCTCTCCGGGCTACCCACAGAGTAATGGGCAGGCAAAAGCGTCAAACAAAACCATCATCAACGGAGTAAAGAAGCAGCTCGAAAGTGCAAAAGGGAAGTGGGTTGAAGAATTACCCCACGTGTTATAGGCCTACCGAACCACGACACGGCGCTCAACGGGGGAAACACCCTACTCCCTAACTTACGGAATGGAGACTATTATTCCACTTGAGGTTGGTCTCCCAACCCTCTGATCAAAACTATTTGAAGATGCAAGTAATGAGGAGGCTATTGCACAAGCACTGGATATGGCAGAAGGCTTTGAGAAGCAGCACTGATCAGACTTGTCGCCTATCAGCAACAGCTCATCAAGAGTTTCAACCAAAAAGTTTTCCCAAGGCAATTTACACCTGGGGAACTGGTTTTGAGAAAAGTCATGGATCACAAAAGAGTGCCTGGTGAAGGAAAATTAGGACCTAATTGGGAAGGTCCATATAAGGTTAAAGTCACTACTGGAAATAGAGCATACTACTTGGAGGATATCAAGGGCAAGGCCATACCTCGGCCCTAGAATGTAGCAAACCTTAAAAGTACTATCCTATGTTACACGGACTCGGGTGCGGGTATTGGGTGCGGGTACGTATCTAGGGGTCGGGTACTTCAAAATTAAAAATTGAGGACACGTGGATACGGATCCAAACGAGGATACGGGTACGGGGATACGTTAAATATTTAATTTTTAAAATATATTTATTATATAAAGATAAGTTAAATAGTTATTTTTTAAATATATTTATTATTTTTATCTTATGTATTACTTTTATTGATAATTTTTCTGATTTATCTATATAATTTTTTTTTACTTTTAATTGACATATATATTATAAATAATAAAAATATAATAAATAAGGAATAAATATTTTTTTAATACATATTAATTATTTAATTTATTTTTTAAATAATGTGTTTTTATTAATTTTATTTTATTTTATATTATATTATATATGTATTTTTTTATTAAATGTTATAAATATAAGTATTATATATTATATAAGTATTATATATTATTTATATATTATATATTATATATATTATAAGTAAGTATTATATATTATATATTATATATATTATAAGTATTATATCTTATATCTTCGTATTATATCTTATATCTTCTATTCTATACATATGTATAAGATAAGACAGAGGCGAAAAGGAGAGAGAGAGCGAAGGCGAGAGACGCGATCTGGTCAAAGAGGCGATCGAGTGAGAGACGCGACTGGTTCGAAGGTCATCGAAGTCGACTGCTACGACTGGTTCAAAGGTCATCGAAGTCGACTGGTTCGAAGTCGCCGATCAGGATCCTCTCGCCGACTAGGTTTCTTTCTCTTCTCCTTTACTCTATGCCTTCTCTTCCATGCCGTATCCACTTCTTCCATGTTGTATCCCGTACCCGTACCCGTGTCGTGTCGTATCGACACGGGTACTTCGCCAAAACTGACAAGTCCGTGTAACGTAGGTACTATCAATAAACTGCACCCCACAATTATCTATCTAGTGTAAAAGCATTTATCTTTTGCTTAATGAAAATTACCCCCCCCCCCCCCAATTTCTTTGAACTTTTGTTTCCAAGCACCTGTACAGCTTTGTGGTCAGAACAGATTATTGCTTAACTTGGACTTTATAACCCAAGCCCTAGGGGCATATTTCAAAATAAACAAATTTAGCTTTGGTGTTTACCAAACCGAATTAGCTTTGGTGTTTACCAAACAGAATTAGCTTTGGTATTTACCAAACGGATTTAGCTTTGGTTTTAACCAAATGGAAAAAGTTTCGGAACGACCGAACAGAATTTAGTTTTGGTCTGCACTCAAACATACCAAGTGGGATTGCTTGGTGGAGTTATGTTTGGCTACCAAAATGGATCTTAACCAAGTGGAACTGCTTGGTGAAAACTGCCCTAACAAATTTTTTGATGCCCAATTCTTTTTCATGTCAATTACAAAATTTCTTAAGTATCATCACATCAACACCTCAGTACTACTACATCCAAACAAAGTTGGAACAAACTTGGATAAATCCTTCAAAGATCAAACTTTCAACAGTAGTCTTACTCAGCTCCAGGCAGAGGCAAACAATTGTTTTCTTGGTACCAACCTGGACCTGAGTATGACATCTTTCCTCTGCATCTTTTTGTCCCATTCAATGGCACTTATGCTATCAAAATCAACATCAACTTAAGTAGCTCTCCCAGAGAGCGAGTTCTTCAGTACCAATCTTACTTAGCTCCAAGTGGGGGCAAACAATTGTTTTTCTTGAAGTCAACCTGGACCTAAGTAAGTCACTCTCATTCAATTACAAAGATCAATGCAACCATGCAGACCGAGCATCTATTCAGCCCTGTGGACCCAACAATGCTCGGCCGAGGGCAAACAGTATGAACAACGCAAGTATGAAAGCAAAACATATCAGATTGCTATATCAGAAGGAAAATTCTATCAAAGGCACAGCTGGCCTCACAAAACAGCAACAAAAAGAAAGAAAAATTGTCTTGACCAACTTAAGGGGGGCAACTCGTCAGGAAGACCGAGCTCCAGTACAGCAGAAAAGTAAAAAAGGCGAAAAAGCAAAATGAAAAAAGAAAACTTCAAATCAGTCCAAAGGTCACTTCAACTTTCATCAACAGGAGAAATTCCAGGAGTAGCATCCACAATCTTGTCCGGACCATCTTGGGGAGGAAAAGTAGAGGCAGCCCCAACTTCCTAGAAAATAGGAGCCTCCTTAACCACATCTACCACATCTTCAGTTTCCAGGGTATCACCCCCTTTAACGTTCACCGTTTCATTGGCAGCATCGCTCTCCAAAGTCTTGGTTGCAAAATCAGTTCCTGGGGAAATCTTAGCTAGAGGAGTAGCAGGGGCAGCAGCAGCCTTCAGACCCAAGGACTTTGAGGGAATAGGAATATCTTGAAACAAAGGAGACTCTTCAGGAATTTGAGTAGCGGTCAGAGCACGTGTCCAGCCCTTCAAAAAAAGCTTGTCTCACAATACCAACACCTCTTCTTTATAAGCGGCTCCAGCTTCGTCCCAACCTTGCTGCCAGTGCTTAGCCTCCAAAGCTAAACGTTCAGCGGCCATCACCCCAATAACTGCCTCCAGCTCAGCCACTTTCCCTTCAAGTTGAGCCTGGAACCCAATAGCAGCTTCCTTGGACTTCTCAGCCGAAGTGATAACCTTGCTCAGACGAAATACCTCCATCTTAGCAATCCTGCGTCCCTCCTTTTCGGCTTCCAAACTTGTTTTCAACCTCTCAGTAGTCATGGCAGCCTCTAGTACGGCCTTCGCTAGTTCCTCAGCTAGGGTGATGGACAAATGCATCCTCTGGATACACTACGGCAAACAAACAGGAATTAAAAAAAGGAAACGATACAAACCAGTAAAGAACACAAAAAAGAAATGGAGTAGCACTCACAGTAGTCATCATTTGAAGGGTTCCCTTCAAGATTGGAATGTCCCCAGGTCCGTTATGATCTGCCATATTTACTAGCATCAATAGGGTCCTGGTCAAATCAAAAGCAAAGTCTCCAGAAGCAACAATTAAGTCAAAAATAGAAATAGGCCTGCCCTGGTGAAGCATAGGCGACTCCCATTTCTCAAAAGTCTCGTCCTCAATAGGATCCTCAGAGGTCTCTCCAACTATAGCCTTGCCGGTCTCCTACCTCCTCCTCTTCTTTTCCCTTTAAACGATGGAAGCAGCAGGTTCGGTAGCAGCAACAAAAGCGCCAGAGGCCCCTATCTCCAGTTTTACATCCATAAGGCTTTTTGGCTCGGCCTTGACCAGGGGAGCCTGCAGAGCAGAGGAAGAGCCAAAAGCTTCCACCTCCAAGTCTACCAACACCCTTTTCTTCGACATCGACCCTCCCTCTGTGAATCTGGGGGCAGGAGAAAGGGTCCTCTCAACAGATAAACTCCGACCACGATGACGGTTTGTAACTAAGGGGGCAGGAGGTGTGTCAGTTTCAGTATCGGAATCGAGAAGGGATGTAGCAAGCCTTGCTTTTTTCGGGATTGTGGAACGATAAGTCGCTTGATATTCCAACAGTTTAGGGACAGACCTATTCTTGTATCTCAAAACAGCTTTGATCGCCTCAATGTTCTCTCGGTTCGACCTGCGCTGGAAACGAGAAGCCTCTGCAGAGATGAAGAACAACATTAGCACAATATTCAACCAAAACAGAAGTACAAAGACACTGGAACACAAGACTCAGACCTGAGTAGCCATCTTTTTGAGGCATCCGTTCAGATTGGAACTCAGTCCCAGCAGGGAACTCCTAGTTCCCCCCAGCTTGTAGGAAATCATCATTATGTTTGTCAGAGTCGGGCAAACCAGTGACAAGATGGCAATTAGCAGAGCAGACTCGAAGGTAGGAGGAACTATGGTCCTTATTGTGAGAAAGGGTGTAACAACCCAGAATGTCTCATATGTCCAGATTCAAGCCTAATCGTCTATTCAAAGCACACACACCACAGACAACTGGGAACAAATTTACAGACACTGGCATAGTGGTAAGTTGGACTTGATGCAGAAAGCGACGGACTAACGGCTCTAGAGGAAACTGAACGCCTCCTTCAATAATAACAGCGACAGGAAAGGCAGCAGTGTGTCTTGTACCCATGCGCTTGGCGTCAACCTTTGCCAACAAAAGGGTAACGTCGTCAGGGATACCATAATCTCAGCGAAACAAGGCCATGACCTCAAGGGTATCCACCAATGCACGGAATTTACCCATTATCTAGACCTAACAAAGCAAGAACAAAACTCAACTAAACAAGAAACAGAGCTAGTCGCCGGAAACAATGGTGCGTGCAGGAAATTTGTGTTAATGTATATAATAAGATAGTGGCATGTATATAATATGATAGTGGTGTTGGTGGCAGATAGTGGCATGTATAGAATATGATAGTGGTGTTGGTGGCAGATAGTGGCATGTATATAATATGATAGTGGTAGATAGTGGTAATATATAATATGTAAGTGGCATATAATGGGTTATAATGATGTTTGTAATATTTCCTATATAAGGAGTGTCATTTGGTCTTGTAAGATAAGAAGTTTTGAATATAACAGAAATATATTCCTTCTTCCTCATATTTTCGGAGTTCTTCTTCCTCATATTTTCTAATTGTGCGAATGCCAAGAAAGGCGACCAAGACAAAAAAACGAAAGAAAAAGGAAGCTTCAGAAGAACTTACAGAGGTTCGACGAGGGGATAGCTACAAGAGAAGGTTATTGAGACTAGAACGAGAACGGAAGCAACAATGGCAATAAGTGTCTAGGCAGAGCTCCGTCGTCACCAAGGCAGAAAAACAAAAGAGTTCTGGTTTTCCTTTTGAAGTTTCGGTGGTAGACGAAGGGGTTTGATAGACAAAGGGGTTTGAATTGACACCCTTAGGGCATTTATTACACACAACCAGGGCGAAGAAACAAAATCACGCCTTTCTGTACAGGGTTGGCGCATTATCTCTGCGCGCCAATACAGTGCCGCCACGCGTCACCTTGAAAGGACTCATGCAGGGCACGTGCTAGGATTGAACCATCACCAAGGCCAAATTGGAGCAGATCCGAAGCAACGCGACGCTTGGAGTACAAAGCAGTAGCTCCCCCAAAGGGGAACCTTAGCGCAAGCTAGGGGGCAAATGAAGGGGCTGAATATGAAATGGGTCGTATCCAAGCCTTGGGTCGGCCCAATCTACCGAAGCCTAAATCCAAGTGGTCAAGTGAACATGCGGATAAGCCAATCAAGCCCAATTCCATTATCAACAATCCACCCAAGTCTTCAAGCACTTGGACCCAACCCGCAGTGGAAATGTCAATCTAGCCACGATGTTGGGTTGGGCCGAGCTGCAGGACCTGATCCTTGGACCAAACCGAAGTGGGCCAAGCCCATACAAAGATATTCTACTAGGCCAGCCCACCTCTACAAGCAATCTTGTAGAGGGTTGAGCCAAGGCACAACGGTACCGAGCCGAGGGAACCTCTCAGAGAAACGTGGAAGCTGTGAGTGCATGCATGTGCAAGCTGCCACCTTAGTTGGTCCCCTTCACCTAGAATTACGGAAATGGTTAATCAAGGGAATGTGGTTAGTTATCAGCATAACTACAATGAGTATATACACCCCTTGTCAACTACCAAATGGTCCCCTACCTTAAGCAATGCTAAAGGAAACCTGGTAGCACCAAAGCTCCATGAAACCATCTCGGGCAACAAGTAAGGAGTTCTATATAAACTACACTTACTTCACATTGAAGGCAACTAAGTTGAGCTGAACCATACTCACTTAAACACAACTCTCTACACTTAGAGAGCACTTTCCATCTTCTCCGATCATTTACTTCCACACCGAAAGGGTTATTCGGGCAGCTCTAACGGTGCTCCTTGTTGCAGGGTCTCAGTTCCTGGATAGTCCAATCAAGTGCGGAGCTCCAATCCACAATCATCTAGTGCGGTATTCGGTACACACAGTTGACTTGAGGACAAAGTTGCCTGTGGGGTGGGCATCGGGATTCCTTGTGGTTGAGTACAAGCAAATTTCTGTGGTATATAAGAGGTCAAGGTGAAAATGCTACCGAGGTACTAGTTGTTAAACTTTCCTTGTATCAATCTTGTCGGATATTGGATTATCTTGATTGGCAAAGGTGAAGGCCCCAATGCTAGTTCGTGGAGAATGAAGTTTAGTGGAGAAGTTGGCTTCGTGGTTTTGCAGAATTTGATTTAAGGTGAAGAGTTTTGTGAATTGTCTCAAATTCCAATTTGGTTGTATTTCCTTTTATGAATCATTCTTGTGTGTCGAGAACTCAATGTTCCTTGTGCAACTAGGAATTTGGTTTAAGACTACAAAAGGGTCTAGTGTTAGGAAATTGAGTGTGTATAGGATTAATTTTCTATGTGTTCTTTGGGTTTTCTAGGTACCATCTCAAATCTGGTGAGTTTAGGCATGTGGGACTTTTACTCTCGTTGTCTTTCAAATTGGGTATAGTTTTTGAGGAAAACAATGTACACTGTATAGTGGATGTTCTTAATCGTCTTCAACCATGGACATAGCCCTATTGTTGGATGCACTACAAGTGTTTGTGTTCATGTTTATTCTTGAAATTCTATCTTCTTGTGTCTTCCATTTATTACTACAAGCAGGTATCAATGCTTCAACTGGCACAATACCTACAAGTGAGTTCCAATCACATTCTTATCGGCGCAATTATAGAAGAGGGATTCTTTGTCAACATTGAAAGAAAAATCATACAAATGAATGAGGAAGGACTTCCATGCTTAAGAAATTAGGACATCTTGTCATCCTAAATGTAATTGCTTACATGTATTGTAATTGTGTGGCTCCATCAAAGTTAGGGATATTTCCTTCCAACCTGTTGAAGCTTAGGTCCCTGCCACAAAATAACAACACAATTTTCACAAAGCAAAGAACTGTAAGAGATTGATCATAAGAAGAATTACACGAAGTAAAGCACAAGAGGGTAAAGTGCATTTTGAGTCATAAAAAAATGAGAAAAATGTCTGATTTACACGATGATGTTAAGCCATTAACGGTACAAGCAATACATTTTAATCCACAAACCATAGTGGGTAATGTGTTTATTTCCAAATGTTAGAGGGGTAAACTGCACTTGAAGTAAACCATAGGGAGATAAAGTGATATTTAACCTTCCATAGATTCATTTTTATTTTTACAAATTTTAAGCCTTTTTTACTCGAGTACTTCTCTATAGATTTGTAATTTGGTGTTAATTCCTTAGTTTCATCCATTAAAATAATATCATTTGTGAACAACATATACCATGGGATATCATCAAATGTATTTAATTAATTCATCCATGAATAAGGCAAACAAGTAAAGACTCAAAGTTATCCCTTCATGCAGTCCTCAAATGATAGAAAATTCACTAGTTTCTCTTGTAAGTGATCTAATTGTAGTAACAATTTTATCACACCAATATGCATTTGGTTACCTTGTTCTCCAACGCCCACCATCATATTATTTCTCAAGGTACCCTATCGTAACTTTTCTAAATTCATAAAAATATATGTAGAACGAAAAAAAATTCAAATATTAATTACAATATTAATAATTCATTGCTTTACATGAAAATAGTTTCTTTCGAAAAGCGAGGCATTTTATGTTCTATGAATTTAATTATTTTCAAGATGGAACATTTTACAAATGCAACTAACCCACTCACTCTGTTTTGTAATATAACATCCACTTGGTTCTACTCTTCTTGAGTCATGTATTTGTTAGTGAAGATTTTCTGAAAACTGTTAGAATTTCCCATCTTTACCTTCACCTACTCCACTACACACTCCACTTCACCTACCTCCACTTCACCACACACTCCACTTCACCTAACCCACTATCACCTCCACTACACCTACTACCACATTTTCTTCTATATATAGATTGTATAGGAATTGTAATTAATCAATCTTGTAATACATCAATCAATAATAATACATCAGTTATTTTTACATGGTATCAGAGCAAGGTTAATACCTTAGTATTTCTCGCTTCACCGGCGGGCGGCAACCTCGCCTTGGCCGCCCGCCGGACCTCAACCTAGTCCACTCTTTCCATCATTCACCTGAACAGGTATATTTCCACCACCAACCGAAGCACGATGGGGATTTTACTCATAAATCCATGGATGAAGGCTACTCTGCCAGTTTACAGTACCATTCTTAACCACTGCTATTACATCTGCATTCTTGATTGTGGACAATCTATGTGCCACCACCACCGTAGTCCTGTTCACCATGACTCTGTCCAATGCATCTTGAACCACTCTCTCTTCTTCTCTCTCTAAACAACAACAACAAGAAGAAGAAAAGATGAGCGAAATCTTACACATTCAGGGGGGTCAATGCGGTAACCAAATCGGCTCCAAGTTCTGGAATTGATCTGCGACGAGCATGGCGTTCAACACGACGGCACGTACAAGCCCCCCGAAAGTGTTCACAGAAAGGTTGGTTGGTTAGGGCTAAATATCGTCGTTGAATTTACGCGTATATATATATATATATAAATTTATATATGTATATATGTGTGTGTATCTCTGGTTCGGAGGTTTCACGGAAGGAGAAGAGGGAAGGGTGGGTGATGACAACGAGGGTGCGCACGGTAGCTTTTGGTCCCGCAATAGGTCACTCTCTCTGCTGTATGTTGATTGATACCTTCATCACTTTTTCTAATCCAGTGTCTCAGAAGGTTTCCACTTCTCCGTCTCCGATTCCAGCAGCACCACCGGTTCGCCTCCGGTATATTGACGATTCGACTCTGCTCCGCCACCGCCGAGTCAACTAGCCCCGACGATGACGTTTCCTGCTCGGGCCAAAGCACCAGAGCCTTGAGCACCAAA
This sequence comes from Camellia sinensis, assembly GCF_055761805.1. NCBI lineage: Eukaryota > Viridiplantae > Streptophyta > Magnoliopsida > Ericales > Theaceae > Camellia > Camellia sinensis. The sequence continues at coordinate 33,175,726 of NC_138969.1, forward strand.
GATTCTCCGAAATACCCTAGGTGGGACGATCCTGACTTCCGAAAGTGGAAAGACAAAAAAAAAAAAAAAAAAAAAAGATGAGATCATGAGAGACATCGAACCCATCACTTTCCTCACCAAAGAAATTCTACACTCCGGCATGGGCACCCTCTTGATCTTGAAGATCAGGGAGGAATACCCAGACAGAATAATGCTCACATTCTCTGTTTTCCCTACAATGCCATCCATGTGGGCTTGTCTCCTACTATTATTATTATTATTATTATTATTAAAAAAAAAAAAAAAAAAAAAAAAAAAAGGGCAGACGACGAACTTGCACAATACACTCATTTTATTCAATTCGGGATCAACCCCGATCACCATTTTACAACATCAAAAAAAAAAAAAAAAAAAAAAAAAAAAAAAAAAAAACAACAAAAGCTTTGTTTTCTTTTCTGCAGCGGCCATACATCGACCTCACTTCTTCTCTACTCTGCCGCCGGTCTTTTCTTCTTGCCTCCGTCCTGAGCGGGCCTTGACGGTGTTGCCTCCGTGTTTCCTCTTCCACTGGGCACGATCACTACTCCCTGCTCCTCCACTGCAGCATATGGCGGCCCTCCAAATCGGAACATCACGGTGGCCTTCCGCTTCAGCTCCTTGTTTTCTGCCCTAAGCACGCTTATCTCTGCTCGCGCATCCTTATACATGCGTTGGAGCAGAGCCAACTGGGAGTTTAATTGCTGCACCTCATTTGTCCTACTCTGCAGCCGGTTCGACAGGTTTGTGACCGCCGTCATGCTTTCCACACATACCTTCAAAGTATACTGATTGGCCTCCACATCCGAGAGCACTGCCATTCTTTGCTCCACAGACCGCATCGGAAAGTTCAACGGAGTATACCCAGCGGTGTTTGGTTGAGGTTCCAGTGCCACCGCACCAGTTCTCTCTCTCGTTGACTCGTTGAGGTCGGGAAAGAGGGTGAGCAGTCCACGGGAAGACGAGGACGAGGCCATTTTTCTGGGCAACAGAGTGTTACAGAATATCTCTCGTTACAGAGTATTACAGAGTTTCTCTCTCAGCAAAGGAAGCGTTTTTTCAGAGGATTTTCAGAAGTTTTTTGTCTGCCTCAGCCTCTGCCTCAACCTTGGTTTAAATAGCCAAGGCCGAGCCACGCGCATCGCGCGCCTCTTGACGCTCGACAAACTGGCACGCCTTTTCATGGCACATCTTTTGATAAAGTGGACACGCCTTTTGATGGCACGCCTTTTGAAAAATTGAGCGCACCTTTTGAGGATGCGATTTTTTAAGGGTCCGACAAGACTCTGTAAACTGTCCCGACATTGATTCCGGTTAGCTCCTTTATGGGTCCGACAAGACTCTATAAACTGTCCCGACATTTGATTCCGGTTAGCTCCTTTATGGGTCCGACAAGACTCTGTAAACTGTCCCGACATAGATTCCGGTTAGTTTCTACAAGGGTCCGACAAGACTCTGTAAACTGTCCCGACATTGATTCCGATTAGTTTCTACAACGGTCCGACATGACCCCATAAACTGTCTTCTACATCGGTCTGACACCACCATACAGTGTCCTCTACAACGTTATGACACCCCATACAGTGTCTTCACCAACGGTCTGACACGACCATACAGTGTCTCCTATCCTTTTTTATTTTTATGTATTTTCTTGTTTTGTTACTCTCTCCAAACTCAAGTTGGTTAATTTCTCTCCTCCTTGAGTTTGCGGGGGGCTGTTAGAATTTCCCATCTTTACCTTCACCTACTCCACTACACACTCCACTTCACCTACCTCCACTTCACCACACACTCCACTTCACCTAACCCACTATCACCTCCACTACACCTACTACCACATTTTCTTCTATATATAGATTGTATAGGAATTGTAATTAATCAATCTTGTAATACATCAATCAATAATAATACATCAGTTATTTTTACAAAAACTATGTCAATATGATGTATCAAAATTAATGTTAAAAGGGTAAATCACATTTTATGATATTTTCGTTCTTGTTTTAATTTGGTTGTTATAGTTTCAATTACAACACATAATCCCAAAAATCTCAATTTCTATCAAATTGGTCCAACTGTTGCACACAGTTAGGTACTGGGGTGGAAAAAGGTCATGTGACTAGCACATGGAACTACAATAAAGTTGATTGACTGTTATATCCTTATTTGTATAAGATCCAATTCATTTATATGTCGTTTAGGTTGACCAAATCTTGGCTTACACTCATTATCTTAAGTTTTAGATGAAACTACCTTCATTTTTAGTTTCCTTGGTACTTTAGTGTAAGGTTATGGTCGTAATTCTATCCATCAAATTTCTCATCTCTTTTCCTGCTTAAACAATCTGCAAAACCCCGACTCTCTTCCATGATGACCAATAACCAATTAATACACGGCAGCCATAATTATCGACCGTTTGTGATGGCAATAGATGATTAAGTGACCATGATGATGGTAGTGAACAATCAAGTTGTTGCATCAGGTTGATATAAATTTTGTGGTTAGCTACATCAGGTCCCCCTCTTCCCTTCCATTCTTCTACCTTTTGTGTATAAGAATAACAATGGAAGCCCCCCAACCTTAGAATGCTATACTTTCTGGGTGATTCTAAATGCACCCCCTTTATTTCTATGCACACCCACTTGTGAGAGCGCAGTTCCAAATGTATATAAAGAGGGTGGGGACAATTAATGTTTAATAGAAGTGGCTACAATTCTATCCTACTTCATTCAAGTAAGAAGATAGCAGAACCCATACACGTATATATCAAACAATATGGAAATTATGTTTAAAAAATTCTGTTTATACAACATTACTCTACGGTCGATACATATAAATACCCCTGAAAAGTCTACATTCATATTCTTGTACATAAAATTTTGTATGTTCAGGTATGTCATCTCGATTTCATACAAAACACACTCACACACACATATATCTATCTCAAAATAATAAGTTACTAGTAATAGTTCGGGATGTAGTAGTCTGTCATGAAATAAATCTAGAATAAATTAAAAGAATTATGAGAAAGTAGGACTTATCAACTATAAAAGAATAATAAGGGAGTAGGAGACTTACAATACTTTTAAACGAAAACTTGCTAGATAGACTGGGATTGTTCCGGATATATTACAGTTCCTTAACATCCTGCAAAGAAGACCAAATTTATGCAAGTAATGTTGCCGATGAGGTCAAGATTAGCATACTTTATATGATTTTTTTCAATCCTTGGTATGACTCACAATTTTTCCAAGGCTGTCATGTTTTCTAGCTTTGGAAATTCTGAAGCCCCTCCATTCAAGTCTGTAATCCTTCTGCTCACAGATCCCATTAAAAATACTTGCATTCAGAAATATCTATCTTGTTTTAAAAAGCTTAAAAGCATAGTACTAAAATTACTTATTCCAAGAAATATGACCACAAAAATCTGAACTTACATTTCAGTTAAATTAAGCAAGAGAGAAATGTCAGAAGGTATAGGCCCTTCAAACCCACTTGCTTCAAGCTCTCTGCCATGATAGATATCAAATGAGTTAAAATTGCACTATAATTTTTATCTTTTCAAATGTTATTGAATGCTTAAAAAGAAGAAACACTTACAGTATTCTAAGTTGTTTGGAACTCTGGAAACTGGGTAACTTTCCATTGAAATTGTTACTGCTCAACCTACTGCTTTTACCCAAAGTTGAAAACAAAGAAAAGATTGAAAACTACTTAAAGCAGTGGCACGACACAAATTTATAATTATGATACTGCACAAGATTACTAATGAACTTACAGTTCTCTCAAATTTATCAGATTATTGAACTCCTTTGGCAGCTCCCCAGTGAGATTGTTAGAGTTAAAATTGCTACAGTGCCCAAAGGGGGTAACCAACATAAACATATAAATTTGTGATGAATTGCACAATTTGTTGAAAATCTAGGGTTGGATAAAGATATATGGACTATATTGAAGAGGTGATGCAGGACAGGACTCACAGATACAATAAGTCGGTCAAATTCCCGAGCTCTGCTGGAACAGTTCCATTAAACATGTTGCTTTCGAAGCTCCTGAAAATTGAACTTCTTTCAAAATTACGATACAAGTTTATCATTGTAAACTTTGAAAATTTGTTCTTTTCCAACGTTCATAGTTCGTATCCACATGCTTGCAAGACAGAGAGAGAGAGAGAGAGAGAATACACATTGGTGAGACTGGTAATACTTCCCAAAAACTTTGGAATTGTTCCTGATATGCGATTCATAGAAAGATACCTACAGAAGCTTCACTTTGTTAATTTTAGGAAACTGAGGGTGTATAGTGCATCCGCTAAACTAACAGAGAAGTGCATATATTGCTCACATATATTCCAACTTGGTAGAAGCCCATTCAGGGGGAAGAGGACCACTGAGATAGTTGCGAGATAAATCACTGTACACAATAGATGGCACTTTGAACATGATGGAATCATAAAAACTAGTTAACAGATATGAAGAACAAACATAAATTTGGAACTTGGAAGCTCTTCCCACATAATTTTAAGGTAGGGTAACTTCACTATTGATCGTGGTAGGACACCAGAAAGATCCTGCCCTTTGAGAATTCTGTTACAAGGAAACAGAAAGACTTGGATTCAAATTTTGGTTTAGGATACTTTCCAGTATGCCAACGTTACATTCAACCCTTGTAAATGTAGTAGATAAATTCTTCCAGCAATCAATTATTCATTATTGAATTAGAGATTTGTATACCATATACAAGATAGAAAGAGTCATCACCAAGAAAACAAACAATTACAAAATGCAGCAATGTATAGCAGTTAACAACAAATAATTAAAAGCACAAACCATGAAAATCTCCAAGTAATAAGTGTACACACAGAGCCAATGCAAGAGTTTAGAAATGCTAATGTTCAAAGCATCTGTGTGAGGCACCCATATACATATGTAATTAGGTATGTAAATCGGCAGTATGTGCCATGTATGAGTTCAAAATTGAAATGAAAGCCACCTCACGTTCCTACATACTAATTCAGTACAATGTAATAATAAGTCAATGGAGTAGCTGTCTAACTACCAAGGTATTGTCAATCACATAGTGTGAATTTTGCCTTCCCCTTGAATTTGAATGCACCTATTAAACATTTTAGTATTTGAAGTGAAGGTTTACTCAGCTGAAATGGGGTCACCTGACGAAGAATAGAAAACTTACTGATGGAGAGGAAAGGCTTGAAGACATATTTTAGGAGCAAGAGGTGCCAATAGACAGCATAGTAGGAGATTTAGTTTTAGGATTTGTTTCCATTTGATTTATTTCTCATTTTTCTTTAATTTCCTTATTTGGTTACGGTTATGGAACATATATATATGGGATTGTGTAAGGAAGATACTCCCTTTGATTGAATTAACATTGATTGAGTTGAGAGAATTGCAGAAACCCAAGAGTGGTTCTTTGTTTAGTGTTTCATCAAGTTTCCTTATTCATAATTTTGAAATTTCATTCGTAGATTGGCTACAATTTATTCTTGTCACTTTGAAGCTCAAGATGTTAGATTTCCACCTTGAAATACTATGAATACTGTTAGCAGTCATACCAGTTCTATGGAACATCAACGGAAAATGCTATAGATCCCAAATAATCTACCAAATTTTCTACCAAGCCTCTCACATGTTGTGGGACCCAGACAAACCCACATGTGTATGGGTTCCACACCCATGTGAGAGGTTTGGTAGAAGATTTGGTAGATTATTTGTGGTCCCTAGCATAACTCGACATCAAAATATACCCTTGATTTTCCCAACCAGCCTAGCAAATTAGCAATTAGCAATATAATATGAATATATTTTCATGGAAACCATGAAGAGTGCATGGCATAAATAAAAAGTGACAGACCAATAGCGAGCTAGGAACAATAACATAGTTTAAGAAATCCAAAAAACAAACATGCATGATTGATAACATTAGAGGAAAAAAAATTCTTCACTACATAAGTATAACTTCTCATTTTGCTTGGAGAACCCCTGAAAAGAACTTACATTATGCTAGACAATTTGGTAATTGAGTAGCTCACATGATAATTATAGGTTGGTCCCCATGTGAAGGATTTGAACATTTTGATTAAAGTCTCTTTCTACTGCCTACCATCTACACTTTGAAAGATTATAAGCTTGTGACTTCATTGAAAAAACTGTCAAATGAGAGCGCACAGCCCAATGCACAAGGCTCCCACCACTGCAGGGTCTGGAAAGGGTTAAATGTACACAGGCTGCAAGCTTACCCCTACATACGAGAGGCTGTTTCCGTATTTCAAATCCATGACACTAGAGTCACAATGGAGCGTCAAGGCCTACCATTAAATAACTAACAATAACAAATAATTAGGCAAATAAATAATACTCCATATAGCCAAAACCCAAGCGCCTGCATATATGACCAACATATAGGGACATTCGACAAGATATTAAGCCCCAAAAGTAATATGTAGTACGTGAAAATAGCAGCAAAACTGGGAATGGTATTCTTGCTATTATGGTGGATAAAAAGAGAAGTGATGCAAAAAATGTCAACCATGTTGCTGTGGTGTGTCATCTAAATTGGGATCACATCACACACTAGATATGACCTCTTTTTATTGTCTACAGTCTATACAAAGTAGAATTTGAATTTTTAACTGTCATAAAAAAGTTTTAACACATTAGTATTGAAACATCATAGCCAATCACAAATAAAATCTTGAGGGAAAAATGCACTTGAATAATAAGTAAAGATGTATATTTAAAAGCAGAAAAAAGGAGGAGCATACATGGCACTGATGTGACATTCATCAGAAGAAGAGCAGTTGCAGTTGACAGTACTGTTATATATGGGTGTGGGGACTATTGGTGTGTACCAGTTGAAGTTTTCATCACAATAGTTCAGACTCAAATCCCAGTCTTTTTTACCCAATTGTTCAGCTATTTCACCAAGTGCTGCCACTGCAGAAATCAAAACCATGTTGGCTTTTAAAGCAGTAAGAGATAACATGGAGAATATCTATGTATGAACATTAAGTATGGTTGGACATCCTAATATTTACAAATTGAGCCGAAAATCAAGTTCATGCATATGTAAAGAAGGCAAACTTTGTTTAATGGACAAATGTGTTATACACGATAAATAGTCATATATATGGAACCTTTTGATGAGATCATTATGTCAGATCGCTACTAGTCCCAAAAGTTTAAACTCTTAGAAAGTGGACCCAATATGTACATCAAGCTATCTAACAGCATCTCTAACGTAGAGAGACAAACAGACAAACAAACATAGTTCAAGCAAACATACCAAATGGGAAACTAAATGCAAAGAAACAGACTTGAACCCAAAACCTCCCAGTAACTAAAGCTCTGATTAGTTTGATACTATGTTAGATCACCACTATTTCCAAAAGCTTTGAATCTGAAAAGCAGTTTTGTCATTGGGAATGGCTCCAGGCCTATAGCCACCAATGAAAAACTAAACAAAAATAATAGCTCCAATGGACTCATATCCAATTTCATCTTCTTGGGTTACAAACAAGTACAAAACTTTGCTCACTTTACTTGAGTAATTTGGGGATGTCTGAGGGGTCCCGTGTTAAGACTTGAAGTGAAGCTCTTCTTCATACTCACAAATCAAAAAATAAAATAACACAGAAAGATGAAATAGAAATGAACAAACTGAAACTATAGAAGGCCTCTTACTTTCATCAGGGGGAATACGCCTAGTTTGTGCTTCAATTCCACATGCTCCAAAGCATATTAGTATAAACAATACAAGCATAAAAGTGCATATAGCTTTCGGATATTCACTAACTGTTACCATCTCTTGTTCTATATTTGAGTTCTTTAGCATAGGGGAAAAGCTATATTCAATATATATGATAATATATAACCCACATGAGAACGCAATCATACAGAATAGTGAACGTATCTATCCCTATCCTTGATTGGATACATATAATTTTGGACCATCGATTTCATATGCATTTGTCATAGCTGGAAATTGAGCTTCTTTTTTTAAAGTAAAAATTTTTTAAATTTTAATTAATTTTTTATTTTTTTAGATGTACTTTATTTAAATGTATCTAAATAATAAAATATTTTAAAAAATTAATAAATATATAAAAATGTGAAAAATATGAATTTTTGTATTTTTTTAAATATTTTTGGTATTTAATAAAAAAAAATTTAAAAATTATAAATATTATAATTTGTAAATGTATTTATGTTAGGCGTGTCTAAAAATTAAAAAATATATATATTTAAAATATTAAAAAAATGTAGTGAAAATAAAAAATAAAATTTTCCAAAAAATAAATTTTAAAAACTAAAATCAAATAAAATGACCCGGGGGCTTTGACTTGATGCTTATATTTTGGGCACTAATTTTGGGGATCTTTTATTTGTACACACGTATTACACTCTATGGACATCTTTTTCAATAAATAATTTGTTCGAAAGTAGCATTCCGAAAATAAATAACTTGTTCAGAAGTAAAATTTTGAAAATTACCATTTCTTTCAACAATAGAATTTTGAATTTTTTTTATTTTTTCTACATTCAACTTCCGAATATGTTTATTTGAAGTGTGTATAATGTCCATAATAATAATTTCACTTAAAAATAAAATTATAATAAAAATAATTATCATTAAATATACACACAAAGTGAAATGAGTTTGTACAAATAGAAGCTCCCTTGATTTTACATTCATTCGCCAATCCCTTTCTTTTTTGACCATACTGTGCAAAGCCATTCTATTATGGCTGCTCCTTGAGCTTTTTGGTGCAGCCATCGCAATCCTTATATTTATGTGTTTAGTTGAAAGGTTTATGCAGAGATATGAAAAAAAATATATTTTATTTACTTTTTTTTTTTTTTCAATTAATATACTATTAGTTAACTAAAGCATCACAACAACCAATCATTCCTGTTTACCATGACTTGTCAATTATTGCAATCACGTTCCACATGAAGCACATTGAAATCTTCCCGGTAGGTTTTCGACAATATCAGAGATCTTGAATGAGAATGCCGATATATTTTTACCTCTAATATCGCAAAAAGAAAATGCTTTGACAGAAAAAAGATAAATTAGAATAACAAGTTTATAGGATTTCTAAAGCCAGTCTAGACATTAATTTGTCATGACTGACTTCGTCTAGGAAAGATTGGTCCTGGGTTAAGGTTAGTAAGAAGTGGCGGAGCGAGGAAACTAAATTAGGAGAGGTAATTATTAATTACAATTTTAATTTTTTTTTTCATAACCAACAATAAGAAGATAACAATAATTTTTAAATTAATATTAAGTACAAAAACTTAAATAAATTATTAGAAAATATTTCATATAAAATTTTACAATAAATTTTGAGTAAAATCGAAAAGAAAGTATTGCGTGTAACTAGTGTATTATGGACAATGTAAAAAATTCATATATTTAAGTCATAAAATAAATTATATAATAGTAAGATAAATCAAATTTTTACAAAATTTGAGTAAAAATTTCATATAATAGTAATATCACGTCATTATTGATATATGATATCACTAACCAATAGTAAAGCAACATATGAAGAATGAACTCCACATGCCAATATAACTATAGTAAGATTAATTATATTTGCATATTAATAATAATAGATATTACATTTATATTGAAATTTTTTCACAAAATTTTCATACATAAAAATATAATTTGTTGTAGTTACTTCATTTTCAATAAAACAATCACTATTGTTTTCGTAAATTTAAAAATGTCCTTAACATTTTATTCTAAATATTATTTTTGTTTAAAATTTTATTTATATACATATTCTAAAAAAAAAAAAAAATCAATCCAGGGGGGCACGTGACCCCTTAGTCACCATGTGGCTCTGCCACTGTTAGTAAGGTCTGTGCATAAGGGCCCAAAAATTAGGCCCAAAAAGGCTTCCAAATTCATTGGTTTCGTACTATATTAAAAACTCAAAATGACCCAATTCTGTTTAATTAATTTAGGCTAGTTTAAAGGTTATCAAAAATTCTGTTTGGCCCAATAGATAAAAGGCCCAATTAAAAAATATTTAGGGGAACTTATTGATAAATCTCATACAGAAAGTTCAAAATCCATCTAATCTTAAAACAAAATACTTGCACCAATTAGCTCTATATATTTTTAATTGTTACCAAAAAATTTTATTTTTTTAAAAAAAAATTAAAGACGCTCCTACATCCCACCACCGTCGGACTTCCGTCAGACGGTCATCGAAGACTCGTCGGAATATTCAACATCACCAAAAAGTCGCCGGAATATCAAAAATTCACCGGAGTATTGCCAGAATGTTCTGAACGTCATTGGAAGTCGCCAGAATGTCTAGAATATTCGTTAGACATCAAAAATATCGCTGGAGACTCACTGGAATGTTTAGAATATTGTTGGAAAAAGAAGAAGAAGAAACTGAGAAATTAAAGTGAAAAAAAATAGCAAAATGTGCTAAATATTGATAAACTGAAAGGAAAAAAAAAAAAACAAAGAACAACAAACAACAAACAACAATGAAAAAAAAAATGTTATTTTCAATTTTTGTAAGGTCTAAGCAAATAATTTCTAATATTGATCAAATTGAAGAGTAAAATTTGAAACTATAAAATGTTACAGTTTCAAAGTATGATTCTATTAAATATTTATCCTTATTAATCAAACTAAAAAACATGTTATGAAACTGTAAAATTTTACAGTTCTAAAGAATGATTCAATTCAGCACAAAAAAAAATGAAACTGTAAAATTTTACAACTTTCACTGCTTGTAGTTAAAATTCGAAAACAACTTGATCAAAACTTGAAAAGTTTATCCATTATAACACGAGAATAGAAGTGTATAGTACCAAAAAAGTATTAAAACTAAGAGATTGAAAGAGACAGATATAGAGAAATGCTTGTACTCCAACAATTATTTTTTGGTTTAGATCTAATCAGATCTAACATATATCTACTCAGATCAATCTGCCCATTTTCTTCGTCGGAAACTCATCTCTTTCGTTGTTGGTGAGCATGAAGTAAGTAGTTGGTGCTCCGTGGTTGCCCATGAACCTCAGTCAATGGTGGTTGCCGGTGGCCGGTGACTGTAGATTAGAAAGAGAAAGAAAAAAGGAAAGGCGTGGTCGTAGTTGTTGAGTTAGAACACAACGGCTATACAAAAGTAAATCTTTACTTAGATGCAAAGATACACTCAAGTATAAAAGAAGACTCTCAAAGATACCTCACCTTTGAAATTACTCACACTCAAGTACTTGACTCCACTCTTAGTTGTTGTGTCTTGTCCTTTCCAAATGTGGTCACTTCCCTTTATACAATCATCCACCTCCTTAATAGATGGTTAGGATCATTTTGATCCAAAAGCTATTATTCTAGAAATCTCTAGAATATTCTAGTATATACTCATACTTTCCAATATTCTAGAACTCTCTAAACTATTCTAGTATATAATAGTACTTTCTATATTTCTCAAATATTCTAGAACCTTCTGGAACCTTCTAGATTTCTCTAGATTTCTACAAGCTTCTCTAATGTTCTGGAATCTTCTACAATGTTCTAGAATCTTCCAGATTTCTTTAGATTTTTCTAGAGTCTTCTAGATCTTTCCGGAGTCTTCTAGATTATTCAACATATGCAATTAATAGCCTAGATAATTCTACAAAAGTCAATGATGACTCTTAACACTCCCTATCAGCATTGACTCCTTTATTTAGTTCTTCTTTTGTAGTTAAGCAGAGTTGCTTCTGAAAGCTCTACAAACTTTGAAGTCCCAAGTCCTTTAGTAAACAAGTCTGCTACTTGGTCATCTGTTTCGATTGATTTCATCTGTATCTCTCTTTGGAGTACCTTTTCTTGAATGAAATGGTAATGTACCTCCACGTGCTTTGTCCTTGCATGAAACACTGGATTATCAACCAAACATATTGCTGACTGATTGTCACAATGCAACGATACTCCAACGTCAACTTGCTAGTGTAGATCCTTCATCAATTGCATAAGCCATGTACTTTCTTGAGCTGTCATTGCTGGTTCTCTATATTCAGCCTCTGTGGTAAATAATGATACTGTAGGTTGTCTCTTACTACACCAAGTGATTGCTCCTGAGCCAAGGTTGAACACGTACCTAATAGTCAACCTCCGTATGTCATGATCTCCTGCATAATCGGCATCATAATAGCCAATTACCTTGCATGTTTCGCCTTTCTTGTACAAAAGACCGAAGTCAATTGTACCCTTCACATATCGGAGTATTCAGCGAACTGCTTCTAGATGAGGTTTCTTTGGCTTTTGCATATATCGGCTTACTACACCAAATGCATATGTACTGTATGGCTGAGTGAGGATGAGGTATATCAAACTACCTACTAGTTGCTGATACATAGTTGTATCCTCCAAGTCTTTACTTTTTTCTGAGCATAACTTGGCATTCATCTCCATTGGCATAGAAACTGGCTTGCACTCAAGCATCCCATACTTCTGTAGCAAATTTTTAGCATATTTCTACTGGCAGAGGAATAAGCCTTTGTTGCTTTGTTCTGCTTCAAGCCCAAGAAAATGCTTGCGTTCTCCAAGCTCCTTCATTTGAAATCATACTAACAAGTTCTCTTTTGTCCTTTGGATCCCTTCTTTATCATCTCCGGTGATGATTAAGTCATCCACATATACTAGCATTGTAGCTAGTTTCCCACCTTGAAACTTGACAAATAGGCTCGAGTCCACTGGTGCCACCGAGTACTCGTTTTGCACTAGAAATTCTGCTATTTTGCCATACCATGCCCTCAGTGCTTGTTTTAAGCCATACAAGGCTTTCTTTAATTTGCAAACATAAGTTGGATGGACTTTGCTTTCAAACCCCTTGGGTTGCTGCATATATGTCTCGATCTATCTCACCATGCAGAAAAGCATTCTTTACATCCATCTACCACAGCTTCCGAAACTTGCTGGCTGCAAGTTCTATTAGTACTTGCACCGTTATGATCTTTGCTACTGGATTAAATGTCTTATCATAGTCCAATCCGTATTGCTGTGAGAAGCCTCGAGCCACTAGACTTGCTTTATACCTTTCTATCGATCCATTAGGACGAGTTTTTACTTTATATACCCATTTACATGATATTGGCTTCACGCCCTTGGGCTTAGGAACTAGCTTCCATGTTTGATTCTATTTGAGGGCTTGAATCTCTTCCTCTATTGCCTTTTGCCATGCTTTGCTTTAGGATGCCATTTTAAAGGTCGTTGGCTCTGTAATGCTATCTTCTTCAATTAAAGTGGCATTTGCATACTTCGGATTAGGCTTAAATTGTCTTTCCGACCTTCTGAGTTTTGGTCTAATCTCTTCAACCCCTTCTTGTTGGCTTAGGCGAACTTCTTCTGGACTCTTGTGATGGACACATGTTTTCCACGAACTTGAAGATCTTTTTGGTGTCTTTGACAGGTCAAGCTCTAGCTCATCATTACTTTGTGTTGACACTAGCTCCTTGATGATTTCTAAACTAAGAGGTGCCTCTTCCTCTTTATCTTTACTCCCCCAGCTTTTCTTGTAACTGATCTTCTAAATTTCTAGAGTCTGGAAATGGTACATCTTGTGAAGACCACCAAGATGAGGCTTTGTCAAACACAACATTCCTGGAAGTATAGCAGCGGCCAGTCGTGAGGTTGCAACATTGCCACCCTTTCCTTTGACTGTCGTAGCCCACGAAGATGCAATGAATTGCCTTCTTATCGAACTTGCTACGTAGATAATTTGGCACAAATACGTAGCAGACGCATCTAAATACTCGAAAGTGACTTACTGTGGGCTTTGTGTGCCATAACTTTTGGAAGGTGAGACAACCCCAAACCTGTTTGAGGTAACTTGTTGATCACATGAGTTGTTGTCTTCATACATTCAACCAAAAATTTGCTAGGCACATTCTTAGTATGTAGCATGCTCTGACAAGTTTCTACAACATGTCTATTCGTTTTTTCAGCTACTTCATTCTGTTGTAAAGTACCTAAGTAGGTAAACTAATGTTGAATTTGGCATTCTTTAAGATAGTTAGAGAACTCATCTGATGAATATTCTCCTCCATTATCTGTTCGCAAGCATCAAATTTTCTTTCCAAGCTCACTTTCAACCTTCTTATAAAATTCTTTGAACTTAGCCAGAACTTCAGACTTCTCTTTCATAAAATACACCCACATGTACCTTGAGAAGTCGTCAATGAAAGTCACCATGTAATGCATTTCACTGATTGATGCTTGCTTGACCGGTCTGAAGACATCTGAGTGGATAAGCTCTAAGGATTCCTTAGCTCTATACTTTGAATCGTTATATGGTAACTGATGTGCCTTACCATACTGACATCTGACACAAATTGTATCTTCTCAAATATCCAATTAAGGAAGGCCCTTGAGCATAGACTTCTTCATCATTATTTTTAGCTTGTGATAGCTCATGTGACCCAAGCGTGCATGCCAAAGGTCTGCAGTCTCATTATTTCGAGTCTTATCTATGTAGGCTGATTCTGTTAACATTATGTAAATAGGCTCCAACCGTCTTCTCTCCATGATGGGAGTTGTAGACACCCCATTTTGACCGGCCCTAAGACTCGGGCGCTTTCTTTTGATTACCCGATGATGACAATTAGAATGTGTTTCTCACAAAATTCTCAGTAAGAAAGATGGAATTTAAGTTTTAATCCCAACCTTCACCCATTTTTTTGGCCAAACTATTTTATACCTTAAAACCCTCTTTTCAAAATATGTTTTTTTAAATGTTTCTACGATGTCCCGAGGCTTCTATTTCGATTAAAATATTGCACTTTTCAGTAAACCGAGTAAGGACAAAGTGGAAATAAATGGAAGGGAGGTGAAATTTTTGAAAAATATTTAAAAATATCTTCTTTATAGGTTTGGAGTTGAAGGAAATAGGAGGGGATGAAAGAAAGCTGGTTTAGGAAAAGGATGAGTATCAAATCATTAAGAAGGAAATGAGCAGTCTTCACTAAATTAGGCATTTCTGTTTGTACACTTAGAATTTAAATGTGAGGCTACCACCATTAGAAAGTAGACTTCTGGGGCTTCAATTTAGACCCAAGAACCACCTTAGACCAAGTCCAAATAAGGGAGATATGCCCATTTGAAGTTGAGCTTAAGAGCAGATTTTGTTGATCCAGCCCGAGACAGCCTTCACTAAATTAGGTATATCTCTTTGTACACTTGGAATTTAAATGTGAGGCCTCCACCATTGGAAAGTAGACTTCTGGGGCTTCAATTTGGACCAAAGAACTGCCTAAAACCAAGTCCATATGGGGGAGATATGCCCATTTGAAGTTGGGCTTAAAAGCAGATTTTGTTGATTCGACCCAAAACAACAATAGCCCATTTTTCTTGGTTTTGGTTCGGTTGGGACAACCCATTTACCCATTTTTTGAGCCATTCAAGTGCATCCACTCATCCTCCATTATACCTAATCATCCTCCATAGTCAAAAAGATATTTTGTTTGCATCCATAAAGGAGTATCCCATGCAACCACCTTGAAAATTTGCCCTCCTATCACATTCTTGTCTCCCACCTTGTCTCCCACCTTCTTTTTGACCTTTACTCTCCCTCATTGCCTATATAGAATGATCATATTGTAAGAGAGGGAGAGGACCACGAAATTGAAGAGAAAGGAGTGAGAAAAGAGTGAAAAAAGAGAGAAAATTTGAGTTGTTTAGCCAAAAATATTTCTATCTTCCATATACACCCCATACCTTCCATAGCTACTGAAATTCCTCATTTCCATACACCAAAACCACTCCAAAAATTCTGATATAGCCAAAGATCAATCGCCTCGATCATAAGGAAGAATGTTTAGTGATTGAAAGTGAGAAAAACTTGAGAGTTAGCCACTTTCCATACCACAAACTCCATAAACTCCATAATTTCGAATTGAGGATTTGAGAACACACTTCCTACACTTGAGGGTGATCAAGAGGAAGTTTGGAAATCAAGAAGTTCAATCTTTCTTTGGAAGGTGAATTTTTAATCTTCCATTTTCTTATATTTTATATTTATATTCTTGCTTCTTATTTCATTGTGTTTTGTTATAATCCAAGTAGTTTGTTTATCTCATATTTATTTTCTTACTTTATATTTCATAGTGTGTTGTTATAATCCTAGTGGTTTGTTTCGCTCATAATTATTTATTTATTTATTTTTATTCGCATACTTTAATTTCATATTAGTTTTGTTGTAATCTTGCATGTTTTACCTCATATTTATTTATTTATTTTTTTTTTTTCGTGTATTAGTCTCATATTAGTTCCGTTATAATCTTGCATGTTCTATCTTATATTTGTTTTATTGCTTTAGGTTTATATTGTGAGTTTGCACTTTTTATTTTTTTATTTTTTATTTTTCTTTTCTTTTTTAATCTAACCGGTAGTGGTTAGTTGAGCCACCTACATATTTTTTTTGTTTGTTCCTTTTCTTGGTTTTGCAACAAGACAGGTTTTGCTTGGCCTAGTTCGCCGGCCGGCCTATTTGGCCGGTCGGTTAGCTTCTTCCGAACAAGATGGCGTAATCTCCCAATATTGACCAATTTCCGCCGGCGGTTCTAAAGAACATGAAGCTTTTATTTTATTTATTTATTTTATTTTGAGTGTATTGTGAGGTTTTTATTTTGTTGTAATATTCTCCTCATCCCTCTCTAATTTGGTTTGTAATTATTCTTTAAATGTTGTAATAATTCCCCGCCCCTCTTCTTTCTATCCCGTTCTTTTACTCGCTTTCTTTATTTGTACATAAACATCATATTTATTTTTCATCATAGTTATGCTTTGCATCCATGTTTCATGCATCTTGATTCGGCTAAGTTTGCATTTGTGGATTTAATCAATTCCTATGTGATTATGTGCGCTACCTCATGTTCTTGAGATGATTCACATATCATATTTTAGAAGCCGAATCTTTAGTTGCATCTCATGAGTGAATTGCATTAGGATTTTGTATATAAGATCATGCATATTTTACTAACTTTGTTTTGCAGCTTGTTCGTGGGACGTCAAACATGTAAGTTTTTATGCTTTAGCATCCCGTGTGTGTGTATTTTTCTTACTATGTCTAGCATTCTACCATGAGGCTAGTTGCTTATGTGATATAACTCTATGAATGCCAGTGGATGGAGGTTGTGTCGCTTAATTTGGAATGATGTTGATTTTTCATGCTTGTAAACTCAATTTATTTGGGTTGTACATCGTCAAAACTCTTTCAAAATGCATGATATCAAATTACTCCAAAATGAATGGCATAGTCTATACTTGTATGCTTCACATAGTAAATTTTAGGATTCATTAACTAATCAGAACATGAACATATAAATAAAATAAAATTCATATCATGGTTAGTAAAGGCCGATCTTTGATCGGGTGGGCGGGGGTGCTCATTATTGACCTTCCCCTCTCATACCTAAGGTTCCGAGCCAAGCATCCTTGGTTACGACGAACAGTGGCCTTGGCACGAGTTATGGGTTTCCTAATTTTCCCAAAATAAATATTAGGTGGCGACTCTGAGATCTGATGACGCAGTCCATTTTTGACAAAATTGCAATAAAATGGATTTTCAATAAAAGTTGTCAAATCTGGACTCTCATCTATGTTTCACATTGTACTCGTGAGAATAGATCAAAGAGATCTCGGGGGTCCGAACTGTTTAACGCGCGCGGGTACCCCCCGGGCATGTTACAGTTTCTGGCGACTCTGCTGGGGATTTTATGAAACCTTGACTCGAACTCCATGATATGACCTTTATTTTCAATTATATGTTCATTGCATTGCATTCATTGGTGCACTTCAAGTCCTTGTGTTGCCCAGATACTGGTGGGAGCACAGGTAAGCTTTTTGTGACACTATACCTATTTTTACGATACTTTAGAGGCCTTGTGTTGTAACCTTTTGAGATTTGTCAAAAGGGTAGCTTTGCTATGTAGCCCTGCTATCTAGCTTTGCTATCTAAGGTTCTCAGACTCCGAAGAGAGGCTATTTGACTCTTCTGATTTCCTGGGATCTTTATTGGTTATGACCCAAAGGACTCTTTGGTAACGTCACCTTGGCTTCAACCCGTAAAGTAGAGCCAACCTTATACATATAATGAGCTCTAGTACCTTCCAAAATTAGGACAGGATGCTCTCCCATTTCTAGGATGTATGATGCCGCTTGTTTGAATAGTGAAACCCTAGATCATTTCAAAGTTAGGACAGGGTAACCCTAGCCCCCATAGGGGTGTTTGTTCTCTTTCATGCTATGTGTTATGCGCAATGTATGGGGATTCTTAGATTCAGATGAGTGGTTCAGTCATTTCAGCTTGTGTGGTTGAGTTCAATTTTTTTTCAACATGAGTTAGCAGTAATCAGTTGAGCTGGGATGCTGATGAAATTCTGATTGGGAGTCCCATTTTGTTTCAGCAAGGTAGTCGAGCACTATAGCTTCCGAAAGGTCTAATATCCCCCAAGTTCTGTGGACCCGCGTTGGTAGACTTTGCAAAAGTACAGATTTGGTTCAGGGTCAGCCAGTGTTAGTTTCTTTGCCACCGGTTACACGAAGAAAAGCAAAAGCTTCATCAACTGTCCAGAATACCCCTTCTTCACCTGCTAGATCATCACCACTTAACTCACCAGAATCAGTGATGGCTCAAATTCCAGAAAATATAGCAGACATACTACTGGGCCTTCAACGGAGCATGGATATTGTTGCCACTACGGTTTCTGCCCAAGGCACTACTCTTGCTGCTCAAGGCAATACTCTTGCTGAACTGCAACGCTCATCTGGGGCATCCATTACTCAACCACCTCCGGTGACTCAGCCAGTTCCGCCTCCACCTCCACCGGTTGACGAGTTTCCTGAACCTAATTCACCAGAAGATCTGAGGGTTCCTGCACAAACTTCAGGAGGATCATTTCCTCTTCCACAACCAGTGGGAGGGCTCCATCCCTCTGAAGCACCTGAGTCTGACTCAACTATGTTGAAGCTGGCCAAGTTGGAAAAACTTTTCAAAAAGGCACAAGGAGTCAATTCAATCCCGGACATCGAAGACGGGTACACTGAGACAGCTGTGAAGTTGCCAGAACGGTTTAAAATGCCACACATTGATAGGTTTGATGGCTCCGGTGACCCAATGGTGCACATTCGCCTATTCTCTGATGTCTTAAAGCCTATGGGTTTGACTCGTCCGCAAAAGCTCTCTTTATTCGGACGAACTTTGTCAGGAGTGGCTGCCATCTGGTACGCCAAGTTAGAGGACTCGGTAAAACAAAGTTGGGAAGAGTTAGCCGGGGCCTTTATCACCCAGTATGCTTATAACACCCAGATTGAGGTGACTACTCGGGAATTAGAAGCCACCCGTCAAGAGCCCAATGAAAGTTTCATGACCTTTATCACCAGATGGAGGGCAAAAGCAGCAATGATGACCAACAGACCACTTGAAAAGGACCAAATTCGTATGATAGTCAGAAATCTACATGGAAAGATGTTACAAAAAATGATAGTCCTCCCGCTCTTCACTTTTAATGACTTAAAAGAGATAGGGGTTCAGATAGAGGATGCCATCAAACAGGGAATTATTGATGATAAGGAACCTGTTCGGAAACCTTTTGGTCGCAGTTCCAATACTACCACCAGTGGTAGCACAGCTGTGAAACCCTCTGAAATCAACTTGGTTGCCACCACCACTAAAATAGCCGATCCCTTTGCTCATGCTGGCCTGCAAAACACAACCCGAGCTCCAAGTAGAACATTCACTCCTCTCTATATGTCACTCTCTAAAGCAATGAACATCTTGATAAAAAGAGGGTACTTGACACCTTTGGACCCCCGACCTCTTCCCGAACCTCTCCCAGCCAAACATGACCCTACCAAACACTGTGCTTTCCACCAACAACCAGGACATGACACTGATCGTTGCTTTCGTCTCCAACATAAGATCCAAGATCTCATAGACAATAAAGTCATAGCTCCCCCACAACCGCCAAAACCCAACGTCACTACCAACCCGTTGCCACCCCATGACAGAGTTCCATCACCTCCTCATCTTAACCTCATCCATACACTTTCATCCACCTTCAACCCCAGTATCTATATCACACCTACTCATTTACCAAAACCTGAGGTATATATTCCTGAAGGCATTGAGTTATGCATGATGGATGCACCTCCAACCCAGCCAAAACCCCAAAACCCTATGGTGGTAGTACCTATGCTTGAGGCTGGCAAACTATCAGAGAAAAAGTATGATCCTAGCCGGTATATTATTCCCGATGGTCAACTAAAGCTTGAGGTTGATCTGCCTGACTCATTTTCTATCAATGTTGTCAGAGATGATGTACTTGAAAAGGGGTTGGATGATTTGGCCGACCCAGAGGAGGACTTGGCTAATCTTCATTTCTTCGAAGAATTAGATCTTGAGAATGTGCAGAGGGCATGGTGGGAACCGGAGAATTACAGTCACAGTTGGTCAAGCAATGATGAAACTTCTGCTGAGGAAACTGAAAGAAAAAGACTTGATTTCGGGAAACCTGTTAAATGTGGCAAAGGAAAGAGGTCCAAAGGAAGAGAAGAAGAACCAGAAAGCCAGCTAGAGCATACTGTTGGAATGATTCAAGCAGCGCTAGATAATTGCCTCTCAGTCAACGAAGGCGAATGGTGGGATGATAATGACCTACAACTGGCCCATACTGATGATGAATGGGTAAACCATGTGCCGGATGAGACTTGGTATGCAGACGAAATTGATCATTTGACTAGGAGTGGGCGCTACTTCAAGCCTCCACATCTAGACCAAGGAGAACCCTCTGGCAAAGATAAAGAGGTAGAGAAAGAGAAAGAGAAAGAAAAAGGAAAAGAGGTAGAAGAAGACCTGGTTCTAAAACAACTGAAAAAGATCCAAGCAAACATTTCTATTTGGGGTCTTCTCATGGCTTCTCGAGAACATCGACAGGCAATGTTGTCAATGTTGAGCAAGGCTAAGCTGTCAATTGACACCACTCCTGAGCAACTAGTGTCATTAATCACCCCGAGAGAAACAATCCCAGCAATAACTTTTGCTGACAAAGAGTTGCCACAAGAAGGATCGGGACATAATAAGCCTCTGTACGTATCACTGGAATGCAGAAAGAAATGGATACCGATTGTTCTGATTGACACCGGATCAGCCATCAATGTTTGCCCTACACGCACTGCTTATGCAATCGGGCTAAAGCCGGTAGATTTCACGCCCACTACTCAATTGATCCGGGCCTATGATAATACTAGTCGGGAAGTGATGGGGACAATCAAAGTACAAATAGCAGTGGGTCCATCTGAGCACGAAGCTGAATTTCATGTCATGGATGTTCCCGCGACATTCAACTTGCTATTGGGAAGGCCCTGGCTTCATCAGATAAAAGCTGTATCATCCACATTACATCAATTGGTAAAGTACCCATACGGCGGAGGAATTGCCACTGTCTTCGGAAATTCATCCATTCATCCTCCCCCAGAAGTCACAACACCACTGCTAGAAATACAGCATGGGGAAGAAGATGTATTCCTATCAGGTTTTACATTGGCAGAGGCCCAGCTAGTTCAAACGCTCATGGCAGAAGATGAAGGTGTATACGTCAGTGCCCAATCAATCTATTTCATGAGTAAACTAGGTCACATTCCAGGGATGGGATTGGGACAAAGTGGCAGGAAAAGTATTACTACAGCCAGTGAAGTACCTCATAACCCACATGCATTCGGACTGGGGTATGCACCCACAGTTGATGACTGGAAAAGGAAAACTGAAGAGATCAGGGACAGGATCAAGGCCAAGAGAACCGGGCAGCAGTTTGAGTTAGTTCATAAGCCAATTCGTGGGACCTTGAACGGACGCTTTGTCCGCCAAGGAGAAGACTTCCCTTTCTGTGGTTTCCCTGAGCCCTGGATTGATCAAGTGGAGAAAAAGAGATACCCTGGGTTTGAGATCTTCTTCGATCATCAGCTTTCTGACAGTGATGAGGAGGGGGTAGATCCTAGTATCGACATCAGACAAGATAGAGAGGTCAGCTCCGAAAGCAGCACAGAGGAAGTTCTGGGTCTAACACTGGCTGACTTACTGATAGAATCACATACTAACGCTGAACCGATGAATTTGGGGGATATGACCATTGCCGTGATCGGGGAAGAGGTACCTGCTGACTGTTCAAGCTTCATCATGGATGCGGTGAATGGCTCACAAATAAATTGGCATTTTGAAAAAAGTTGTATTGAGAGTTCTGAATTGGCTGTTGAGTCTGAGTTTGGTGGGCCTGTGGGGGTAGAAGCAGATTTAAGTTTGTCTAAAATGTCTGAGTCTTCTTTTTCTTTCTCTTTTGAGTCTGTTGCAACTTGTGAGCCCGAGGCTTTGAATGAAGATGTGATTTCCGCTTACTTTTCTGTGCCCATAGTTCATAATATTGACCAAAATTTTCAAAATTTTGATGAAAACGAAGAGGAAGAAATCCCTCGGGCTTTGAAAGATTTAATCGACTGGGAGGAAGAAAGGCGTGCTAAGCCATTAGTGGATGAAATTGTTTCTGTAAATGTGAGTACTGAAAAAGATCCTCGCTTGATTCAAATTGGTTCTACATTGTCTTCAGAGGAACGTGAACAATTAGTTGCTTTATTAACAGAATTCAAAGATGTTTTTGCATGGTCCTACGAAGACATGCCAGGAATTGACCCTGAGATTGTACAGCATAGGATCCCTCTCGACCCTGGGGCCCGACCTGTCAAACAGAAGCTTCGCAGAATTCGTCCTGATTGGGCCTTAAAAATTAAAGAAGAGGTTACTAAGCAAATCAATGCTGGTTTTTTGCTAGTATCAGAATATCCTACTTGGTTAGCCAATATTGTGCCAGTTCCGAAGAAAGACGGCAGAATTCGAGTTTGTGTTGACTTCCGGGATTTGAATAAGGCTAGCCCAAAAGATGATTTCCCATTGCCACATATCGACGAATTGGTAGACTTCACTGCAGGACATGCTTTACTGTCATTCATGGATGGTTTTTCAGGATATAACCAAATCCTCATGGCTCCAGAGGACAGAGAAAAGACAGCATTTACCACACCATGGGGGACATACTGCTACAGGGTTATGCCATTCGGTTTGAAGAATGCCGGGGCTACTTACCAGAGAGCTGCTACCACTCTTTTGCATGATATGATCCACAAGGAAGTTGAGGTGTATGTAGATGACATGATTGTCAAGTCCAAAGATCGGGAAAGCCATTACACTGCATTGAAGAAATTCTTTGAGAGAATTAGGGAATACAAGCTAAGGCTAAATCCACAAAAATGCACCTTTGGGGTAACTGCGGGTAAGATGTTAGGATTTCTGATCACACAACGGGGAATCGAAGTTGATCCATCTAAAATTAAGGCCATCTTAGAAATGCCGCCACCAATGACTGAAAAAGAGGTGCGGGGTTTTCTAGGAAAGGTGCAATTCATAAGGAGGTTTATTTCAAAGCTAACCTTGACTTGTGAACCACTGTTTGGTCTCCTGAAGAAAGGGAAGAAGTTCCAATGGAATAATCGATGTCAGTTTGCATTCGAGCAAGTCAAGCAGTATCTGCGGAATCCACCTGTGTTATCACCGCCCGAGCCAGGAAAACCGCTAATTTTGTATTTATCAGTGACTGAATCAACCATGGGATGTATGCTTGCTCAAGAGTCAGATGAGAAAGTGGAGAAAGCCATCTACTACTTGAGTAAGAAGATGCTTGACTACGAGATCCGCTATACTTCCTTGGAAAAGGCTTGCTTGGCTTTGGTTTGGGCCACCAAGAAGTTGAGACACTACTTGTTAGCTCACTCGGTAATTCTGGTTTCAAGATTAGACCCCATCAAATATCTCTTTGAGAAACCAGCTCTTACCGGCAGGCTAGCTCGTTGGTTACTCTTGCTTTCTGAATTTGACCTTAAGTATGTCACTCGCAAATCTGTCAAAGGAAGGGCTGTAGCGGAATTTTTGGCTGATCACCCAATTGAAGGAGGAGAAGATGTGGAGTACTCATTCCCAGATGAAGAGGTCATGCAGATAGAAGAAGACACTTGGAAGTTGTACTTTGATGGAGCGTCTAATCAATTTGGCTATGGAATAGGCGTGTTGCTCATAGCGCCGGATGATTCCCATATCCCCTTAGCTTTCAAACTCCAATTCAGGGTATCTAATAACCAAGCAGAGTATGAGGCATGCATTGCTGGATTGGAAGCAGCCCTGGAACTAGGGGCAATAAGGTTGGATGTGATTGGGGACTCAAACTTGGTCGTCTCTCAAGCCAACGGAGATTGGAAAGTTAAAGAGGAAAAAATGAAAGTCTACCATCAAACCTTGGACATGTTGATCCCGAGGTTCGAAAAACTGACTTTTACGCACTTGGTAAGAGAGAACAACCGATTTGCTGATGCGTTGGCAACCTTAGCATCAATGATAGATATACCGGTCGGGGTCAAGATGCGTCCGATCCTTATAGAACAAAGGTACACCCCCGCATATGAAATGATAGCCGTAACGGAAGAAGTTCAAGATGAAAACCCTTGGTACTTTGATATTTGGAATTTTCTGGAAAGCGGTACATATCCACAAGGGGCAAACACCAAAGACAAAAGGGGGATACGGCGTCTTGCCACTCAGTTTGTCATTTGTGGAGATAAGTTATATAAGAGAGGGCATCTGGGAATGCACAAGCTATGTGTAGAAGAAGAAGAGGCAAAACGTATCATGGAAGCCATCCATGGAGGAGAGTGTGGAGCCCATATGAACGGTATAATGCTAGCTAGAAAAATCCTTAGACAAGGATACTACTGGTTAACCATGGAAAGTGATTGCATCAACTTTGTTAGGCGATGCCACAAATGTCAAATCCATGCCAATCGCATGAACATCCCGCCATCAAAACTCTACAACATGACTTCGCCTTGGCCTTTCTCAGTTTGGGGCATAGATGTCATCGGGGCAGTCACACCGAAAGGTTCAAATGGGCATCAGTTCATCTTGGTTGCCATTGACTATTTTACCAAATGGGTTGAAGCACAGTCATATTCTGTGTTGAAAACATCACATGTGGCCAAATTTATCAAGAACAACATTATCTGCAGATACGGGGTGCCAAACGAATTAATTTCAGACAATGGCTCCCATTTCAAAGGAGAAGTGGCAGTTCTACTTGAGAAGTATAACGTGGCTTTTCACAAGTCATCAACTTACAGGCCACAAACCAATGGAGCCGTTGAAGCTGCAAATAAAAACATCAAGAACATTCTGTGTAAGATGGTAGAAACTTATAAAGATTGGCCAGAGAAGTTGCCTTTTGCACTTTGGGGATACAGGACATCAATCCGAACATCTACAGGGGCAACCCCTTACTCTTTGGTATATGGAATGGAGGCTGTTTTGCCGATTGAGTTGGAAGTGCCTTCATTAAGGATTATGGCTGAATGTCAGATAACAGAAGCTGATTGGCAACAGAACCGATTTGAGGAACTATTTTTGTTTGATGAGCGAAGGTTGAAGGCGTTATACCACATTCAGGGGTATCAACGCAGGATTGCCAGAGCATTCAACAAAAAGGTTAGATCCAGGAATTTGAGGGAAGGGGACTTAGTGTTGAAAGACAACCGAGCTCCTATTCACGATCCTAGGGGCAAGTTTAGACCCAATTGGACGGGTCCCTACATCATTAAATCAATCTGGTCAGGAGGAGCAGCCATTCTCATGGATTTGGATGGTTTGGAGTTCTCACAACCAATCAACATGGACAAGCTGAAGAAGTACTACCCTTGAGAAGCTCGCAAGGTTGAAAACCCGAAAGGGCGACTTTGGCAAAAGTTAGAGTAAAAAAAAAAAAAAAAAAAAAAAAAAAATGAAAATGATGAAAAGCTTGCAAGGTTGAAAACCCGAAAGGGCGACTTTGGCAAAAAAAAAAAAAAAAAAAAAAAAAAAAAAAAAAAAAAAAAAAAAAAAAAAAAAAAAAAAAAAAATGATGAAAAGCTCGCAAGGTTGAAAACCCGAAAGGGTGACTTTGGCAAAAGTTAGAGCACAAAAGGAGAGTGTCAATACCCGAGTGAACCTTAACCGGAACTACGTATGGCCTGATTCCGATCTTTGGGATACGTAGGCAGCTTCATCTTGAAGTTCGGCCTTAATCATTTGTCAACTCACTCATCTCGTCCATGTTTGATTGGTGTATCTTTATTCGGCTCGGCTATCCATATTTAATGGCTCGTCCCCATTTGATTCAGTTGTCCTATTTCTCCTTCAGACGAGTTCAGTCAAAAGATGAATTCGAGTGTACATCTCAAGGGTTGATTTCATGTTGATCGAGTAGTGGTCATTTGCAAAAATAGATTTTGAGGACTTTTAATGAAGTTGACTGATTTTCTCAAAAATTATTCCATTTTTCAAAACTCAGACCATTCTTTGGACCAAAAAGAGAAAATTTTCAGTGCTCATAATTTGGCTTATATGATTTCAAGGTAGAAAATGGAACAAGTGTGCTAATTTACCTCTCACGTTGATCAAAATCGCTTTAGCAGAAAAGGAAAAACAAAAAAGGAGAAGTGATGAACTAGGGGCACAGTTGAGTCAGGCTTTCTGTCTTTTATCCACACTATCGAGTTCTCGTCACCTTAATCAAGCAATCACAAAAAAATGCACAGTAGTTGTCGCTGACAATCTTTTTCCGTCGGGCGATCGATCGGTGTTACTCTGTTTTGCGTTCATTTTGCTCCGACAAGCGCAAAAGGGTGTGTTTTGGGATGGTTTTTGTTTCATTTTCATTTCATTAAGATTGTGTTTTGTGTTTTGGTCAGTGATAGGCTCAATATTCAGTTCAGAATTCACTAAAATGCAACAATTTTCAAGTTTAAAACAAAATGATTTTTTTTATGTTCAGTGTTGTGCCATTCATGCTATCCAGATTTGTAGAACAAACTTGTTTTATTAAATACCAGGGATCAACCCCGATCAAAGTTGTACAAAAAGGAGTTGAAGCTATAAGTGCTCACTCCAAAAAAAAAAAAAAAAAAAAAAAAAAAAAAAAAAAAAAACAAACAAACAAACAAACATAAGAAAACCAAAAGAGGGAGAGTAGCATCTTCTCAGTTTTTCGGCAGCAACTCGGCGGAGAAGATTACAACCAGCTTCATTTGCACACAGTTTACCATCAGCTGCCTCGTTTCATCTTTACTCCTTCGAAGCTTTTGAAGACTCTGCCTCAGCCTTGGCAGAACTTCCAAAGGAGATTATTCCTCGCCGGCCATCAAATTGGTTGTGCGAAGAAACTCCGAATCGAGTCACGGAGGTCGTTAGTCGTTTCAATTCTTTGTTCTGCTTTTTCAGCACACCAATTTCTACCCGAGCGTCTTTGTACATACGTTGGAGGAGGGAGAGTTGTGCATTTAACCGATGTACCTCACACATCCTGTTCTGCAGTCGACGGGACAAGTTGGAGACCGCTGTCACAGTCTCCACGCATGACCTCAGCGTATACGAGTTTGCTTCGATGTCAGATTGTGCCGCCATGATTTGTTCAACTGACATCGCTGGAAAGTTGAAAACAGGGGAAGGAGGAGGAGCCCGTGGTTGAGGTTCAGGGGAGTCAGAATTGGTCATCTCTATCGTGGACTCGTTCAGGTCTGGAAAAAGAGTGAGAGAACCATGTGAAGAGGCCATGACAGAGGAGAGTAATGCAAAAGAAAGAGGTTGTAGAGTGGTGGCAGAGAAAGTTTGCAGGCTTTGGCTCTGCTTCTCTCTCGCAGGCCTCAACTTAAGAAGAGAGCGAAGGAGAAGACAAAGAGGGAAGAAGGCTGAGATGATCATTGACAATCGGGGCACGATTGGATAGCCTGTCGGTCAGGCGCCGCGATTGTTGAAATCGTGCGCCAGACACAACGCTCGAAGAAGATGACGGAAGAGAGAGTGAGACAAAAACAGAGAGAGAGGCGGGAGAATTGTATATTTATACATATATGTATATATATTGTATATCTATGTATTATATATATTTGTTTGAACGTTTTAGTTACAAGAGTGGCTTGGGTTCAGTGGTTTGGCTCAGTGGTTGAAGGCTGGAAGGTTGAGCCCGAGGTCAGGGGTTCGAACCCCACAAACAAATGTTTCTTTTGTTTTGTTTTGGTCTTATGTATATATATGTCTCATATACCTATATATATATGTTTGTTTGAATATTTTGTCACAAGAATGGCATGGCTCAGTGGTCGAGGACTCGAAGGCCAAACTTGAGATCAGAGGGTCGAACCCCCGTGTCTATGCATTTTTCATTTTTCCTTTCTTTTTTTTGCGTGTTTTGCGTACGTGCGTTGACGTCAGCGAACGGAATATGCCTCCTCAGTAACGGTATCTTTCCGTTGATGGCTGCAAACAGAATATTCCCCGAATCTATGTATGTATACCGTACATGCATGTCTGTGTATATTGTCGTATTTGTATGTATTTTGTCTGTACATAGTATATGTATACGGTATTTGGTTCGAGCATACAATTCCTCCTTACATTCTGTGCATCTAACGCATAATAAAGCACCTATCGCACAATTTCGATTCCATCGCACTGTCTTGTGCAATTTCAATTTAATCGCACTATCTTGCGTATCACACCATCTTGTGCACTCCCTAGGTCTAGGAGACCTTAAATCCTCTGAAGGTGCAATTCCTTTGGTGTTTGTCGTGCCCGAACGACTTCAATGGTCTAAGAATGGTCTAGGAGACCTTAAATCCTCTAAAGGTGCAATTCCTTTGGTGTTTGTCATGCCCGAACGACATCAGATGGTCTGGTATAGCCACCTGCCTGTGATTGCAATGAGTTCCTAGGAGACCAACTGCGACGGTGGAAACTAGAGTTCGAATGGCGATGCCTAGAACGCAAAAGGTTTGGAATTTCCGAGACTAAAGTCTGGTTTAAATACCCAAGGGTGTATCCCCGGCTTGAAATCTGTATGGCAGCCCCATAGGTTGAGATAGCGTGTATGCGCCTCAATTCTGGATACTGAACCAACCTAGTCTGTCACCCCGTTGGAGAATAGGGAAAGTTGTGAATATGATCAGGAAGAAAAGCGACATCGGTGGCTTCTACATGTAGAGGTTACCCCTTGTCATTCTACCATACCTTCTTCCACTTGCGTGAGACGCGTTTGGATTTCGAATCCACCTTTACTCCTTTCACGTGAAACGTGATGTTTACATGGTTAAAACCTTCCCTCTCTCCGTATAAAATACGTTGAGATACGCCTGTTGGTTACACCATTGTCATTTTTCACTTGGTTAAAACCTTCCCCCTCTCCGTATAAAATACGGTTAGGTACGCCTGTTGGTTACACCATTATCATTCTCGTAACCTTCCCTCTCTTCGTATAAAATACGTTGAGATACGCCTGTTGGTTACACCATTATCATTCTCATTGGTTAAAACCTTCCCTCTCTTCGTATAAAATACGTTGAGATACGCCTGTTGGTTACACCATTGTCATTTTCTCTGGTTAAAACCTCCCCTCTCTCCGTATAAAATACGTTGAGATACGCCTGTTGGTTACACCATTGCCATTTTCTCTGGTTAAAACCTTCCCTCTCTCCGTATAAAATACGTTGAGATACGCCTGTTGGTTATACCATTGTCATTCTTATTGGTTAAAACCTTCCCTCTCTCCGTATAAAATACGTTGAGATACGCCTGTTGGTTACACCATTGTCATTTTCTACTTGGTTAAAACCTTCCCCCTCTCCGTATAAAATACGGTTAGGTACGCCTGTTGGTTACACCATTGTCATTTTCTCTGGTTAAAACCTTCCCTCTCTCCGTATAAATACGTTGAGATACGCCTGTTGGTTACACCATTGTCATTTTCTACTTGGTTAAAACCTTCCCCCTCTCCGTATAAAATACGGTTAGGTACGCCTGTTGGTTACACCATTGTCATTTTCTCTGGTTAAAACCTTCCCTCTCTCCGTATAAATACGTTGAGATACGCCTGTTGGTTACACCATTGTCATTTTTCACTTGGTTAAAACCTTCCCCCTCTCCGTATAAAATACGGTTAGGTACGCCTGTTGGTTACACCATTATCATTCTCGTAACCTTCCCTCTCTTCGTATAAAATACGTTGAGATACGCCTGTTGGTTACACCATTGTCATTTTCTCTGGTTAAAACCTTCCCCCTCTCCGTATAAAATACGGTTAGGTACGCCTGTTGGTTACACCATTGTCATTCTCGTTGGTTAAAACCTTCCCTCTCTCCGTATAGAATACGTTGAGATACGCCTGTTGGTTACACCATTGTCATTCTCTTTGGTTAAAACCTTCCCTCTCTTCGTATAAAATACGTTGAGATACGCCTGTTGGTTACACCATTGTCATTTTCTCTGGTTAAAACATTCCCTCTCTCCGTATAAAATACGCTGAGATACGCCTGTTGGTTACACCATTGTTGTTCTCCTTGGTTAAAACCTTCCCTTTCTCCGTGACACATTTGCATGTGATCTTGTGGCACATTTAATGCAATGCATCCCCTGTTATATTTCATATCATTTGCACGAAGCTTGCCTCTTCATTGTTGTCATCTTCAT
Source organism: Camellia sinensis (assembly GCF_055761805.1). NCBI lineage: Eukaryota > Viridiplantae > Streptophyta > Magnoliopsida > Ericales > Theaceae > Camellia > Camellia sinensis. Next base: position 33,206,360 of record NC_138969.1, read on the forward strand.
ATCTTTATCATCACTCCATGGCATGATATTGCATTGCATAATCATGAATTTTCAAACAACTGGCTTCGCAAAGCGTGTAAGTCCAACCTTCAAACTGCATTTTTGAGCATGTCACTTCCATTCTGCCCCTGAACTACGCTGGTTTGATTCCTTGTAAAAGGATACGTAGGCAACCTTCGGGTTCAACAACTTGCATTGCATCTTGTTTGTTTGCCCAAGTCTTACGGCCTTGTCAAAAGGGTCGTCTTTGGGCTTTGACATTCACTCACGTCATGAAATGACTTTGAGCTCTGTCAAAGAGGGGCAACTGTAGACACCCCATTTTGACCGGCCCTAAGACTCGGGCGCTTTCTTTTGATTACCCGATGATGACAATTAGAATGTGTTTCTCACAAAATTCTCAGTAAGAAAGATGGAATTTAAGTTTTAATCCCAACCTTCACCCATTTTTTTGGCCAAACTATTTTATACCTTAAAACCCTCTTTTCAAAATATGTTTTTTTAAATGTTTCTACGATGTCCCGAGGCTTCTATTTCGATTAAAATATTGCACTTTTCAGTAAACCGAGTAAGGACAAAGTGGAAATAAATGGAAGGGAGGTGAAATTTTTGAAAAATATTTAAAAATATCTTCTTTATAGGTTTGGAGTTGAAGGAAATAGGAGGGGATGAAAGAAAGCTGGTTTAGGAAAAGGATGAGTATCAAATCATTAAGAAGGAAATGAGCAGTCTTCACTAAATTAGGCATTTCTGTTTGTACACTTAGAATTTAAATGTGAGGCTACCACCATTAGAAAGTAGACTTCTGGGGCTTCAATTTAGACCCAAGAACCACCTTAGACCAAGTCCAAATAAGGGAGATATGCCCATTTGAAGTTGAGCTTAAGAGCAGATTTTGTTGATCCAGCCCGAGACAGCCTTCACTAAATTAGGTATATCTCTTTGTACACTTGGAATTTAAATGTGAGGCCTCCACCATTGGAAAGTAGACTTCTGGGGCTTCAATTTGGACCAAAGAACTGCCTAAAACCAAGTCCATATGGGGGAGATATGCCCATTTGAAGTTGGGCTTAAAAGCAGATTTTGTTGATTCGACCCAAAACAACAATAGCCCATTTTTCTTGGTTTTGGTTCGGTTGGGACAACCCATTTACCCATTTTTTGAGCCATTCAAGTGCATCCACTCATCCTCCATTATACCTAATCATCCTCCATAGTCAAAAAGATATTTTGTTTGCATCCATAAAGGAGTATCCCATGCAACCACCTTGAAAATTTGCCCTCCTATCACATTCTTGTCTCCCACCTTGTCTCCCACCTTCTTTTTGACCTTTACTCTCCCTCATTGCCTATATAGAATGATCATATTGTAAGAGAGGGAGAGGACCACGAAATTGAAGAGAAAGGAGTGAGAAAAGAGTGAAAAAAGAGAGAAAATTTGAGTTGTTTAGCCAAAAATATTTCTATCTTCCATATACACCCCATACCTTCCATAGCTACTGAAATTCCTCATTTCCATACACCAAAACCACTCCAAAAATTCTGATATAGCCAAAGATCAATCGCCTCGATCATAAGGAAGAATGTTTAGTGATTGAAAGTGAGAAAAACTTGAGAGTTAGCCACTTTCCATACCACAAACTCCATAAACTCCATAATTTCGAATTGAGGATTTGAGAACACACTTCCTACACTTGAGGGTGATCAAGAGGAAGTTTGGAAATCAAGAAGTTCAATCTTTCTTTGGAAGGTGAATTTTTAATCTTCCATTTTCTTATATTTTATATTTATATTCTTGCTTCTTATTTCATTGTGTTTTGTTATAATCCAAGTAGTTTGTTTATCTCATATTTATTTTCTTACTTTATATTTCATAGTGTGTTGTTATAATCCTAGTGGTTTGTTTCGCTCATAATTATTTATTTATTTATTTTTATTCGCATACTTTAATTTCATATTAGTTTTGTTGTAATCTTGCATGTTTTACCTCATATTTATTTATTTATTTTTTTTTTTTCGTGTATTAGTCTCATATTAGTTCCGTTATAATCTTGCATGTTCTATCTTATATTTGTTTTATTGCTTTAGGTTTATATTGTGAGTTTGCACTTTTTATTTTTTTATTTTTTATTTTTCTTTTCTTTTTTAATCTAACCGGTAGTGGTTAGTTGAGCCACCTACATATTTTTTTTGTTTGTTCCTTTTCTTGGTTTTGCAACAAGACAGGTTTTGCTTGGCCTAGTTCGCCGGCCGGCCTATTTGGCCGGTCGGTTAGCTTCTTCCGAACAAGATGGCGTAATCTCCCAATATTGACCAATTTCCGCCGGCGGTTCTAAAGAACATGAAGCTTTTATTTTATTTATTTATTTTATTTTGAGTGTATTGTGAGGTTTTTATTTTGTTGTAATATTCTCCTCATCCCTCTCTAATTTGGTTTGTAATTATTCTTTAAATGTTGTAATAATTCCCCGCCCCTCTTCTTTCTATCCCGTTCTTTTACTCGCTTTCTTTATTTGTACATAAACATCATATTTATTTTTCATCATAGTTATGCTTTGCATCCATGTTTCATGCATCTTGATTCGGCTAAGTTTGCATTTGTGGATTTAATCAATTCCTATGTGATTATGTGCGCTACCTCATGTTCTTGAGATGATTCACATATCATATTTTAGAAGCCGAATCTTTAGTTGCATCTCATGAGTGAATTGCATTAGGATTTTGTATATAAGATCATGCATATTTTACTAACTTTGTTTTGCAGCTTGTTCGTGGGACGTCAAACATGTAAGTTTTTATGCTTTAGCATCCCGTGTGTGTGTATTTTTCTTACTATGTCTAGCATTCTACCATGAGGCTAGTTGCTTATGTGATATAACTCTATGAATGCCAGTGGATGGAGGTTGTGTCGCTTAATTTGGAATGATGTTGATTTTTCATGCTTGTAAACTCAATTTATTTGGGTTGTACATCGTCAAAACTCTTTCAAAATGCATGATATCAAATTACTCCAAAATGAATGGCATAGTCTATACTTGTATGCTTCACATAGTAAATTTTAGGATTCATTAACTAATCAGAACATGAACATATAAATAAAATAAAATTCATATCATGGTTAGTAAAGGCCGATCTTTGATCGGGTGGGCGGGGGTGCTCATTATTGACCTTCCCCTCTCATACCTAAGGTTCCGAGCCAAGCATCCTTGGTTACGACGAACAGTGGCCTTGGCACGAGTTATGGGTTTCCTAATTTTCCCAAAATAAATATTAGGTGGCGACTCTGAGATCTGATGACGCAGTCCATTTTTGACAAAATTGCAATAAAATGGATTTTCAATAAAAGTTGTCAAATCTGGACTCTCATCTATGTTTCACATTGTACTCGTGAGAATAGATCAAAGAGATCTCGGGGGTCCGAACTGTTTAACGCGCGCGGGTACCCCCCGGGCATGTTACAGGAGTAACAGATAACTTAACCTTCTGGTAAACCTTCACATTCTCTGGGCCAAATAAAACATAGTTGCCAGAGGATGTGAGTTGTGAGATTGATAACAGATTCTTTTTCATCCTTGGCATGTGATAGACGTCTTGTAGATGTATTTGATTAGAGTTGAAGTGATGAGTAATGATTGTCTTACCAACATAAGTGATCGGCAACCTTGTATTATTGGCGATCACTACTACCCAGTCTCCTTTGTACTCAGACATGCTGGACAAATTTTCCTCATCACCAGTCATATGGTTAGAGCATCCCGAATCAACGATCCAATCATTGTTGTAGTTGATTGCTCCAGTTTTAGACTCCACCACAAGAGCCGACTCATTAAGCTCAGACACAACTACACATACAGCCACTTCACTAGTGGTTGGACAATGTTGCTCTTGAACTTTCTGTGTATCAAAGTCTACTTCTTCAGAGCAATAAGTGTCATTAGGATCGAACAATACAAAGGATGCTTGAAAGTCTCATTATTCCTCATTATTGTCTTGGTGACTTTTAGATGTCACCAAATTACTTTCTTCTTGCCTTCTCTTTGAACAACAATCGTTTGCGTAGTGACCTCTCTTTCCTTGTTTGTAGCACTCTATGTTAAGCCACCAGGGTGTTGAGGATCATCAATTATGGTTGTTGCTACCAGATTGAGCTCTCCCAGTTTGAGAGCTCCCATCCTACTGTTGTGATTTGGTATGTTCTTCATTTTTCTTTGGCCTAGTAGAGTTAGGCCGTCTTGGTCCACCACGTCTTGGTCAGCCCCTTCTATTATTATTACTGAAGAGTGCTTCCTCTTTAGTCTTCAATGAGACCAAAGCCATTTGTTTGCCTAGGCTTTCTTGATTGGCCAATAAATTTTCCAACTCTATACGAGATGGTTGATTTAGCCAACCCCTTATAGTTGTGATGAATGCATTATACTCGGGCCTTAACCCATGTATAATGAACCTCTTCATTCTTTCCTCATTAATATTTGCTTTAGGATCTAGATATCTAGATTTGAAATTTCATGATATAGATCCTTAATTTTTGTGAAATATTCACTTGTGGACTTACTTCCTTGACTAGTAGACATCAACTCATTTTCTAGAAATTGGAGTCGAGCATTATTTGTTTTTGAAAACAATGATGCAAATGTGTCCCGTGCTGCCTTGGGTGTGTCATCATTCCTGATGCACCCAAGCAGCTCATCCTCTATGATTGTCTTGAGCACATACATTACATTTCCAACCTTGATCTTCTATTTGCGGAGTGCCTCGGCATTTTCCTTGGAAGGTGGTGCGGTTTCATTTTCATTAACAACCTCCCACAAATCCTACCAATCAAGGTAAGACTTGATGCGGCTCTGCCAACTCTGGTAGTTGTTGTTGTTGTTGAGTTTTGTGACTCCACTCGTTGTGTTCACAAGATTTACCATCGTGACTTAGTGTGATCCTCCTGCACTTTCACCAAGTAAGTGTAATCACTAATCCACAAGCTTCACAGTCTTAAGTTGTGCACGATCAACTCAAGAAAAGGGCCTTTAACCGCCTTGCTCTGATACCAAATTGTTAAGTTAGAACACAACGGGCTATACAAAAGTGAATCTTTATTTAGATGCAAAGATACACTCAAGTATGCAAGAAGACTCTCAAGGACACCTCACCTTTGGAATTACTCACACTCAAGTACTTGACTCCACTCTTAGTTGTTGTGTCTTGTCCCTTCCAAATGAGGTCACTTCCTTTTATATAGTCATCCACCTCCTCAATGGATGGCTAGGATTGTTTTGATCCAAAGGCTATTATTAATTCTCTAGAATATTCTAGCATATACTCATACTTTCCAATATTCTAGGAACTCTCTAAACTATTCTAGTATATAATAGTACTTTCTATATTTCTAAAATATTCTAGAACTTTTCAGAACCTTCTAGATTTCTCTAGATTTCTACAAGTTTTTCTAATGTTTCAGAATCTTCTACAATGTTCTAAAATCTTCCGGATTTCTTTAGATCTTTCTAGAGTTTTCTAGATTTTTCCAGAGTCTTCTAAATTATTCAACATATGTAATTAATAGTCTAGATAATTCTAGAAAAGTCAATGATGACTCTTAACAGTGGTCGTGGTCATCACTGATATCAGAGAAAAAGAGATACAGAGAATAAGCAAGGTGAAAGGAAAAAGGAGAAGATAAATGGATATAGGATTTTTGGGTCTATTTAAAAGGTTTTGAGATTAAATAAAACGCACATTTTTCAAAAATGACTTATGGGTAATTTGTCCAAAAATTTATAAGTGTTAGTTGTTAGCCCAATTGAAAAAGTAAAATATAAAATATATGTATATGTATTAGTCGTTAGCCTAATTTTGCTTGATTTATTTATTTTTACTGTCTCTTTATGGTCAAATTATATGTTTTTTTAGTATTTTTTTTAATATTTTACATAATTTTTTTTAATATTTATTTTGTAAATACATTTAATCTAGATGCACTTAAAAAGTATAATATTTGTGATTTTTTTTTTAAACAATTACCAAATACAAAAAATATATATGAATTGCAAACTCAAAAAATTATTTTTGAAAATTCTAAACCAAACAAGATGATTTTTTATTTTTTTTATGAATATCTAAAAAATCCCTAAAAATTATTTCACCTAAAACTATCGAAAACTCAAGACCGACTAGGTTATACAACACAATCTGTAATTTTACTCTTACACACATGTTTTGTTAATGTTCAAGTAAAAAAACACAATTGATGTCATAGTCATCAATAGTCAACATCGTCATCATCATCAAATAAAACATATAAATAACTACCAATCGCGTTGAAGTTGCTCTTCTAAGAATAAAGATGTTCGTTTAACTTAACAGCAATGATTGAGGGCCACAATTTTTGTGGCTCAAATGGCTCAAAATTGCTAAAACGACGTCATTTTGAGTACAAAACAATTTCAAAATTGTCAAAACGACGTCGTTTTGGCAATTTTGAGCCATTTGAGCCACAAAAATTGTGGCCCTCAAACATTTTCCTTAACCTAAATGGTAAACTTGCTATCTCCTACTTATTTGTCTTCAAGCCTTTGCCTTGACATGCACACCCAATTGGCTTCATTCGTCAGAACTCAAAAGGGAAATATAAATTTGAAAACGCAATTGCAAAAAGTAAAATCATTGATATGATTGGTAATGCTAGCAACAGACAAAGTGAGTTTTCTTTAAGTTAATTGACTCCAATGCATATCCACGAAATCCCCCCTAGTATCAATTTCGGGTGTTTGGAGTTGGCTTTTCTAATGATTTTATTATTATTATTTTTTTGTCTTTCGTAAATTTCTTTTTTAAAAATTTTAAAAAATTTAAGTTACATTTAGTAGAATTTTGTAAATATGATTTGAGAGTATGAGTTATATTTTGAATTTGTGAGTTGTGGAATTATGATTTGAGTGTAGAAAATTTATTTGGTTATGATTTTTGAATAGAGTGTTGAATTGAGCTTTAAATTGTATGTAGAATTGAGTTTTGAAAGTTTAATGTGACATGTGAAATAAGTGAATTTGTTTAGTGATAAGTTTTCAAAATAGTTTTCAAAACTTAACTCAACCTATAATTGATAATCAAGCACACAACTCATAACTCGATATCTGTATTTTTTATCAATAGTCATAACCAAACTATTTTCAAAATACTCAAAAAAAAAAAATAATTTTTTTTTTCAATTAATTGTTTTTAAGTAATTTTTTTAAATAATTTTTTTTTCAAATAACTTCTATGTCAATTATTTTATGTCAATTAATTTTTCTGTTAATTCATTTTTTAGGCCTATATAAACATTAAAAATATTAAAAATATTTAGAAAATTAAAATATTAAAAATTTTCCAAAAATAAAATATTAAAAATATTCCGAAAATCAAAATATTTACAATTAAAATATCAAAATATTAAAATTAAAATATTAAAATATTTTTATGAAAATTAAAATATTAAAAATATTCCTATAAAATAAAATAAAATAAAATATTTTTTTTAAAATAGAAAATAAAAATTAAGTTATTTTTGAATTTTGAAAAGAGTTTTGAGTTGTGTGTTTGGTTATAAGTTTTGAAAAGTAATGATTATAGTTTGAAATGAGTTTTGAGAAATGGATGTAAAATTATGATTTGAAAGCTGCAACCAAATATCGCACTCAAATCAGTGGTGAAACTATGTTTTGAAATTTAAATCAAACAGAGCCTTACATTTTCAATTCTACTCAACTAGACAAATAAAATAAAATAAAAAGTTGAAGAAAAAAAAGTACAAAAAGGACACAAAAAAAAAGCCAAAAAAGTTGTTTTTCTTTTTCCTTTTTAGATCCATCTACGTAGGACGGACTTGAAAAAAAAAATTTGACATAATTTAAAAAAAAACACTAAAGACAAAAATGTTTAAAGAAAAATGTGCCCCTAAAGTAAACCTTTTTGCAAAGAGAAGACCCTGGTCTAGCCAAACCAAGATTTTAAAAAGTGACTACAACTATTATGTAACGGCATTATGTAAAAATTGTGGTGGTTATCGCTACCCGTTATGATGGATATAACAGTATGACAGAAATTCACAACTGTAACGGCCGCAACCATTACGTAAAGGTCATAAAAGCTGTTATATTGCCGTTACAACACTGTTACGGCCGTTACAATCGCTACGCTCTATTTTTCAATTTTTTATATAAATTTTGTATATAACATTAATATTATTTTTTCTTTTTGTTTTCTAGTTGCATAGAATTTAAGTAAAAATCTTATCTATATATTTTGAATGTCTAGTCTTCTAGTTCTATAAGATTTCATTACTTTTTCATTTAATTGTATTTGAATATGAGCTTATATCTATTTCTCTTATGTTAAATTTATTGAACAAAATTTAGATTTCATATTATATATTTTTACATTATTATGTTTGTATTTTGAACTTATGTTTATAAGATTATTATTTTTAATATTAAACATACTTCATTTTTTTCTTAACAAATTAGAAGTCATCCATAGGTATAATTAGTAAAGAAAATAAAATTAAATAAATTCAACAGTAGGAAAATTCTCTATAGTGACTTATAACTAATATAAAAATTTGTATATATATATATCTATATATTGAATCATGTTTTAAAACTAAACAAAAATACTAAAAATCATTTTGAAGCCTTGTTTGGAAACAAACTATTTTAAGAACTTTTAAAAAAAATTTGGCTAAAAAATGAGGGGAAAAAAAAAATTAGTATGTTTGAGATAACTTTTTGATATTTTACAAAAAGATATACAAAAAGTAGAGAGAAAGTGAAATCTTTAACTTTTTTATATAGGGCTGGTTTGGGGTGTCCTAAAAAAGTGCACTTTTTGTTTTTTTGGACTAAAAAAGACAAAAAAAAAATATGGAGGTTTAGGTTAACTTTTTGACTTTTTATGAAAAAATGTGTATTAAAAAATTGTATAAAAAAAGTGTGTAAGAGATGATAAGAGAGGAGTGGGCCCCAGCCATACAACCGGCAGACTCAATTGGAGTTGGAAATTATTGGCTAATTTTTGTACAAAGCATTGGACGGTTTTGTTTGGCCCGTGGGGGTCATCACGGGTCCCATTTTAATAATCTGAACCGTTCAATGTGTGTAACTCGTCGAACACTATGTACCTATAAAAAATCACGTTAATCGGATATCTATAGCTATCTGATCAGATCTATTTATTTTTCAATCATTAATTATAACACCATCCATTTGTTGTACATAGCTGATTTGATCATATAGTTATCGATATCCGATCAATGTGATTTTTTGCAGACATATAGTACTCGACGATTTCTACACATTGAACGGTTCAGATTATCAGAACGGGACCCGTGATGACCCCCATAGGACGAACAACGGTGTGTGTAAAAACCACACCCAATCATTTCTTTTTTCTCCACTGCCGCACACAGCAGCTGCACACACATCAATTCGGTGTGTACTTGTTTTTGAAGAAAATTGATTTTTTAATTTTTTTTTTTGGTGAATAGTGATATCTTTTTAGATTTTAGAGTAATTTTTTGACTTTTTGACTTATTTAGGATAAACTAAACTAGCCCATAGTTTGTTAAATTTTTATACTTGTTAATGAGTTTTTCACTTTTAAATTAAAATGTGATGTTGCCAAATGAAACTTGAACCTCACTAAATGTAGTTCTGAAATAAAAACATACCTATAATATTTTCTTAAAATTGTGCAAAAAATTAAAATATTTATAATTTTGATTGCCGCCACCGCCACACTACAACTGTTATACCCCCGGACAAATGTGTCAACACTACAACTACAATAATAGCCACCGTTATTTAAAACCTTGAACCAAACCCTTTGCTGGTCGATAAACAGACAAAAACAGCCCTTGTTTTTCGCAAGACACAGCTGTCGTAGTCCACTACTAAATGTCGTTGATATACAAAGAACTGAAGAAGATTCAACAAAGGTGTTCTGATAATATGAGTTGGTTTTCTAGATAACATCTCAAAAGGAATCACTTTCTCCTCATTTCATGCAAATAGAAATGTGAAAGGTTGGACTCCAATGAACATCTATACTATTATAAAGTGAACACTTTTTATGGTGTCTTGAAATTTTATTCTCCTCATGTCATGTGATAGTACACATTATAATATTAATTTCATTATTTTTTTTTATTCTTATTTATTTAAATTGCACACACATCGTGTGTGTGCCACCCACTAGTTTATTAAAAACGCAGACGATATTGAACCCAAAGAAAATACACCCACTAGTTTATTAAAAACGCAGACGATATTGAACCCAAAGAAAATATATATACAAAAAAAAGGAAGAAGAAAAATCAACAAATGCCTATGTAAACAAATGTCCTCAATTTGTTGTGATTGTAATGCAAATAAAAATGTGAAAGGAAGGACTGGATAGGATGCAAATTAAATGTTACTGTAGAATAGATGTGGATCTTGAACATAGAATGGTCCACTGCATTATTTTTTTGATCACATAAAATAAATAAAATTAACCAGGATTACCTCATGATATTGACTATGCATAGAAGGAGACTTTCAGATCATTAGAGCAACTGCTGTGCTATTATTCGGGTCAAAGTTAAAATTTTACAACAATCACTATGTTTGGTTTCAATTTTTTAGATTCAATTTTTTAGAAATTAAATTTTTTGTTTTTGATTTTTGATTTTTATTTTTAATGAATACTTTTAAAATTTTAAGTAATTTTTTTAATTTTTTTAGATAGACCTCACTTAAATGTATCAAAAATAAAATATTTGTATAAAAATATTTTTAAAATCAATAAATATACAAGAATACAAAAATATATTAAATTTTTATATTTTTAATATTTAGTGAATTTTTTTTAAAAAAAATCACAAATATTATACTTGTGTATCTAAAATTTAAAAAAAAAAAAACTTAAAATATTAAAAAAAATCAATAAAAACAAAAAACAAAAAAAAAATTGATTTTTTGAATTTTGTTTTGAGTAATGATTCATCCCCCTTTTTCTCCCACCCCCTTTGACCCCCTCTCTCTCTCATTGGTTACCTTTTCTTTTTCTTTTTCTTTTTTTTTCTGCTCCTCCAATCACCCCCTGCCACGTGACAAAGGGGGGTGAGGGGGTGACCCCCAAAAGAGGGTCCCAAGTATTATTCTTTTGTTTTATAAATGCATATTATCGTCCATAACAAATTATAAAAATAATATAAAATTTAGGTATTTTACACAAAAATTTTTATATTTCTCATCAATTTTTCCTTCTCTATCCTAACTTTTCTCTCTCATATAGGACTAATAATCAGACCTTTCAATCCACCGACAAAGCATCACAACATTTTGAAAACCCTTATCTTGTCGCCTTCCGAGGAAAGTCACACAAGGACGGCGACACACCACTAATCTCCTCCATTAGTCCGCATCAGTCCGCTGCTTTTCACTCCCACCATCCACATCACCATCACACTTTAGGATTAATGTTTGGCAACTTAGAAAGAAAAAAAAATGATTGGGTAAATGATAAGTTAAAAAGGAAAGGACAGAAAAGGAAAGGAAATGTTTGTATGGGAAAGATTATGTGCACATCCTTCAATTAATTTGGTGTGTAACGTATATACTTTAGCTTATTCCGATAATAAGGTTAAAAGTTATGTTCTTTATTTTTTAAATTTTTTTAGGATAAATACCAATAAATTTTAAAATGTAATGTTATGAAATGTTTAATCTTTTTTTTTATGAATTCAAAAGTTCTATTAAAGTGAAAATTATAAAAGATAGTCACTTATATGTTTGGATTTTGTTTTTGAGAGATGAAAGTAGATTTCTCAAAATATGAAATTATACAGTTGGGCAATCCGCACGATAAAGGTTTTGAACTTTCCTCCTTCTGGAACAAATTCCACATTACGAATAAGAATGTAATATTCCAATGTAACACCCTAATAACGTAACACTCCAATATAACACACTAAGGCCATGTTTGATTCACAATATTAATAGTGAGGTATTAATAATCCTATCAAATTAGTATGGTATTAACTATCCCACCCCTACCCCATTACTAATAATCTTACAAATTTGTTGGATTAATTATCCATTGGATTAATAGTCCTAAACCAAAATGTGAAAACAAACATAGGATGATTGGACCCACGGATTAATAATCTTAATCCCATGCTTTAATCCTTCCAATCAAACATGCCCTAAAAAATTCTCAGTGTACTTTTCCTAAATATAACAATGTAACACTAAAAATAAAATTAAAAAAAAAACTCATTATTGTACGTTTTCCAAAACATACAAAAAAAAAGCTCTTTAATGTACTTTTTTCAAATGTAACTGTTGGCTATACATTTTGTACTAAGCCAGTGACAATTCGACACGTGACAAGTAAGGGTAATATAGGGAGACCAGGTAGGTCTTCGATCCTGATCAAACACGTGGCAATTAATATTGGTTGTGATAAGATCTGAGTAGTAGCGGATCAACAAAGAGACGTACCGTGACGTGGTTTCAACGGTTGTTCACATTCAAATTCGAATATAATGGGGAAGCCTAACTGCAAGTGAAGGCGTAGTGGAGCTACTTATAAGGTAGCATGATCAGCAATTACGGAGGAGCAGTTTGACGGTTTGAAGTACGATTCGATGGTTATCTTCGGAAAGTATAAATAGCAGGAAGGACCTCAGAGAAGACACAAAGAAAAATCTAAAGAATCACTTTACATATTCCAGTGTTATTTCCTGTCCTTTATATTCCTGTATTTTAAGTTTCTGCGCTGCACTTCATTTGTAGGAGTAGTTGTCGAGTATATTGCCGCTGTAATTCTCTACGGAACTGAGATCATTGTAAGTTTTTCATACTAATGAAATACTCCAGTTTAGTTAACTGTTCTTATGTTCAAATTTTCTGAAGTTAAATTACCAGTAAGCCACCAGTAAAAGTCCTCTTTATTGAGGCCAAAAGAACCATAACACAATCGTCTGAATAATTGTTTGGCAATTACAATTCTGTAAGGACTGATTGATCCTTGCTGGCACGCTCATAATTACGAAAGTAACCTTCGAAAGCCAAAAAAGCCAACATATATTTTTGGCACGCCCAGTGGGACCTTTTTAAAAAATGGCTAGACGTAGGAGACAAGGAGAAAATGAACGTTTGGAAGAAAGCGTGGAAGGAGAAGTGGAGACATCCAATCCAGAGGATAATGTGATAACACATCCTGTGGAAACTCCTATCCTATCGGAACCCATGGTCGAACAGACCAGTATCTCAGAGCAAATACCATTTGTTCGTAATAGGGGACGAGACCAAGGAATTGGACCATCCAGTGTCCCATCTACTCAGCCAGTCAATCCGTAGGGTGGCTTGGTAGACGCCATAGGACAGCAATTAATAAACACAATGGAAAGGTGGGCAGTATCATTTTTGGATCGAATGAATAACCATCAACCAACGAATGTAAGACACATAGAGGAGGTGAATGTCCCTCAACAAAGATTGGCTAGAGACAAACAGCCTATGCAAGCTAATGGACATTCTAATGGTCAAACCAGTAATCAGATTCATGAAAGATTACCACCTCAGTCTTGGTACGAACCCATTTCGAGGCCTGTAGCAGGCCAGAATGCCTCAATATTCAACAGTGAAGCCATGCAGATTGGTGGATCTGGCCCGGTACAAGAAAATGGCATAAGAATGACTCCAAATCCCACATTCGAAGCCATACCTGGCACCAGGGGGTACAATAATCCCGTATTCGAATTTATACCCGGGGGGTGGAAGGTTTTCCTACAAGTGGAAGGGATACAATACCTGTTCCAGCACCTTTCGTGGGTCCTTTCGCAGGACAGGCTCAAAGAGGTTACCTACACCCCCAACAGCACCCTCTACCACAGGGACAGCCAGTCCCAAATGTACCACCTTATGGACCAAGAGGACCACAAGCACAAGGTTGTCCACCAAATCCTGTGTTTGTTCCCCCAATGGTGGTTCAGCAGGCGCAAAATATAGTCCCTAGGGACCAGATCACTGAGATAGTTAGGGAGTTGTGTGGACCAATGGCTCGGGGGGTCCAGACCCCTGTGTATAGAAAACCATACCCAGAATGGGTCGATAGGGTACATGAATATCTAAGAGGTTTCAGGATACCAGATTTTGTCCTCTTTCATGGGAACGGAAACTAATCCACAGTAGAACATATTGCTAGGTTTGCCGCTCAATGTGGTGAATTTACCAATCATGACTATATAAAGTTGAGGCTATTCCCAAATTCTCTAACCGGAGGAGCATTTGCATGGTATATTAACCTTCCATCTGGCTCCATCCAGACTTGGCAGCAAATGGAAGAGGCATTTCATGCCCAGTTTTTCCAATCAGAGCCAGAAGTTTCCATGGCAGACTTGGCCAGATTAAGTCAAAGGCCTGAAGAGAAGGCTACTCAATTTATTTTCAGATTTAAGAGGGCTCGAAATAAATGTAGAGTAATCTTGCCAGAAACTGAATTTGTAAGATTGGCCCAAAATGGCCTAGAGTTCAGGCTTCGAAAGAAGTTTGATTCAATAGAGTTTAGAGATTTAGTGGAACTGACTTATAAAGTATCTAGATATGAAGCATTACTAGAAGAGGAACATGATCGAAATAATGCATCATATAAGACATACTACAAAGATCCTAATTATGAGATTGATGTAGCAGAGATTGTGAGAAAAGAGCCTATGATCTGTGAAGCATTAATCCATAAAGATACAACAATTGACCAGCAGTTTAAAAAGAAAGATCTCCACAGGAAATATTCTTTTGATTTAACTAAGGCAGATGACATTTTTGATCATTTGCTTGCGGCCAACTTCCTTAAGTTACCAAAGAGTGTTAACATTCCATCTCTTGATGAACTTAAAGGAAAAATATATTGCAAATGGCACAATTCTTGGTCTCACTCGACTAAAAACTGTGTTGTTTTTCGAGACAGGATCCAAGAACAAATTCGGAAGGGGAGTCTGAAGTTCCTAGCCAAAGCTGAAAAAGCCATGGGGATCGATAGTAATCCATTCCCAGAAATTGAAGAGGTGGCAGCCAATGTCATTATGTCAGACTTTCAGAACTTCTCTCTGAAAGAATTGGAGGAAGTCAATGTACAGATGCATGTGGCCAACCAGACAGCAACTAAAAAAGACCTTAGAAGTCCACCAGCCATGGGACGAGAGTTCCCACATCAGAAGGAAGACTCTGATGAAGAAGCACTGGATGATGACTCCCTAGAAGCAGCCATGATGCAACGAATGTGTCCCAGGTGCAGACTGAGTTATAAGTGGTTGAAGGGCCTTCCAGTCGATGGGAAGCAGTATTACAAGGATGTGCAGAGGCGTCCCAAACCAACCAATGCTTATAACAAAAGGCCGTATCCGGCTAATGTCAGGCAGCAACCATTAGTGGTTGAACCTGCAGTTGGTAGAATGTATGCTAAAGGCAAGAGGCCCTTCTATGAGTCCATATCTCCTAACTATTACTGGTTGGAGAGTAGTCATTCTGAAAGAAGGCTGGAGAAGAGTTCAGGTTTTGGTATCAAAGCCAGGAATTGGCCCCTTGGGTCAGCTTCACGAAGGACAGAAAATGATCACCATCACCGAGAACCTGAATCAGGCTTAAAGCTTGGAGACAGGGCCAAACAATTGTCTTCATAGCTAGCCTCGAAGGTGACCTCGAAAGAAGAAAGAGGCGGTTCAACGTCTGGGTCAGTAAGTTCGTGGGTACCTGGAGTCCCATATTGATTTGTGATGCAAAACAAACCTAGGGAAATGCCTTCCCAAAGGAATTTTGGAAATCAAAGTAGGATGGTTAAGCCTCATTTGGTGGCCCCCAATAACTGGGTATTGCTGAAACACCCAAGAACGAAGGAACCAGATATGGTCCCCGTTATTTCCAGATCACAAAGGGGAAAAATTCAGCGTAGGTACACCCAATACCAGAGAGACCTGAAAGAAAGTGAAGAGAGTTTTTCGATGATCCAGATAGGAGAAAAGAAGAATCGAAAGTCAGACCATAATTCAAAACTAGTTATACAAAACGAGGTGGACCGCAGCAGAGAACAGTTGGCCAAGGTTCATTCTGAACTAAAGGCTAGAGAGAAGGAAAGTCTAGCAGGGATGGAGAAAGCTCTGATGGAGAGTGGTAGCGAAACGGAAGAAGATAGTGGCGTAAGCCAGAAGAAAGAAATGGTGGAAGAAGAAATGTTCGAAGCCTTCATGGCTGAGCAAACATTTCTGGTTGGAAAGCCAGCTGAGGAAAATCATTCAAAGGGACCCGTTAGCAATGAAATACCAGAATGCATCATGCAGGATGTTTCTGAAGAAATTGACCAAGGTGACCAAGAGGGAAAACAGGTACAGCCAGCCATCCAGTTTGGCTCGTTTCCCCCGGTATCAGTAAACATGGTACACATACTACCACAGGAATTCCAAGCTGGAGATGAGAATCAAGAGGGGCAGGAAACTGATCCAATTCCGATCTCTAGTGAAGATTGACTTATTACCGAAATCCTCCTTGAAGAAATTAGGAAAGAGGAATCCCAGGTTGATCCCAACCAGTACAACCATTGCTGGTTTTGCCGGAGACAAGCAGATGGCCCAGGGAATTTTACCCATCAACCTCAGTGTGGGAACCAAGGACTGCATGACGGCGTTTTTCGTCATCGATAGCAATGCGAAGTACAATGCCTTACTTGGTAGAGATTGGATCCACAATAATAAATGCGTGCCTTCCTCTTTGCATCAAAAAATGATAATAGCTCTAGGCAATGGGAGGACGGAGGAAATTAATGCAGATCCTCAACCTTTCGTAGCCTGTGCTGATTTCGTAGAAGCCAAGTTGTATATTGACGGCGTGGCACCGCTCAGTATACTGATGGAATTCGATGGTTCAGCCAAAGAAACGGCTGATAAGGAAGTAGCACACCTGAAGCATTTAGTCCAGGAGAGTGCTGGTGAAGAATTAGAGGTTAAAGATGACAATGATGCCTGGTTATAGGTAGCAAGATGAAGCACCAGAAGCCAGGTCTTTGGCTTTAATCAAATTTTCAATATTGGATATAAAGTCAATAGTCCAGAAAGTTCGAGAGCAGGAGGAAGAAGTCATGATGATTGGCTGCAAGCGGGAGCAGCAACAAGCCAGAGTTTTAACTCTTGATAAATACTGTGCGTTGGACATAGAAACAAAAGTCCAAGAAATACAGGAAGAAGAATCCTTTTGGACAGATTTTGTCCATGAGAAGGAAAATAAAGAGGAGGAATCAAAGAGCCTGGAAGTAAAACACAGCAAGGAGATTCCTGCGGAGTCAGAGAAGATCAAAGAAGGGGTTCCAGTAGGTACTCAGATACAAGACCCCTTAGAAGAAATAAATTTTGGGGAAGATTCTGTACAACAACCCATTTATATAAGTGCTTGGTTGAGTTCTCCCGATAAGGACCAGTTGTTGGTTGTTCTAAGAAGATATAAAGATTGTTTTGCATGGTCATACAATGAACTACCAGGATTGGATAGGTCATTAGTGGAACATAGGCTTCCCATGAAGCCTAACTTCAAGCCATACAAACAAAAACCAAGAAGAATGGGTTCAGAGGTGATCCAGAAAGTCAAGGAAGAAATTCTTAGACTACTCAAGGCAGGCTTTATCAGAACAGCCAGGTATGTTGAGTGGCTATCTAATATTGTACCTGTAGTCAAGAAAAATGGCAAAATGAGAGTATGCATTGATTTTAGAAACTTAAATCTGGCAACTCCAAAAGATGAATATCCTATGCCCATAGTAGATTTGTTGGTAGATAGCTCAGCAGGACATCACATTTTATCAATGATGGATGGACACTCAGGCTATAACCAAATCTGCATTGCGGAGGAAGATGTTCACAAGACAGCATTTAGGTGCCCTGGGAATATTGGGACCTTCGAATGGGTTAAAATGCCGTTTGGCCTGAAGAATGCTGGGGCCACATATCAGAGGGCTATGAACACTATCTTTCATGACCTTATTGGTGGGTATTTGGAATGTTATATTGATGACATTGTGGTTAAATCCCAATCCATGGAGGAACATTTGTTTCACTTAGAGGCAGCCTTTGAAAGAATGAGAAGGTTCAAATTGAAGCTTAATCCTCTTAAGTGTGCTTTTGGCGTATCATCTGGAAACTTCTTGGGCTATGTAGTACACAAGAAAGGAATACAGATCGACCAGAATAAAGCCAAAGCCATCATTGAAGCCAGACCTCCATCAAGTAAGAAAGAATTACAAAAGTTCCTTGATCAGGTTAATTTTCTTCGAAGATTCATTTCTAACACTGTAGGGAAAACTAAAATTTTTTCTTCTTTATTAAGGCTGAAAGATGAAGAGGAATTTGTGTGGACAACGGAGCATCACAGTGCTTTCGATGGAATCAAAGCCTATTTGGCCAACCCTCCAGTACTGATGCCACCAAATGGCGTTAAGCCTTTGAAGTTGTACATAGCCGCAACAGAAGATTCATTGGGAGCTTTTTTGGCCCAAGACAATGAGGAAGGCAAGGAGCAAGCTGTGTATTACCTTAGTAGGTTTTTAAATTCTTGCGAATGTAAATATTCAGCTGTAGAAAAGCTTTGCCTTGCATTGTATTTTGCTGTAATGAAATTAAGATATTACCTTTTGCCTACAACTGTCTTGGTAATTGCAACCACAAATTTGGTTAAATACATGTTATCTAGACCTATGTTGAGGGGAAGAATTGACAAATGGGTATTAGCCTTGTCAGAATTTCACTTAGAATATGTGCCCCAAAGGGCAGTGAAAGGACAAGTATTAGCCAATTTTTTGGCAGACCATCCATCTCAAACAGAGAGTCAAGAAATAATGGAACTCAGTATGGCTAGTGTCGAACCATGGCAAATGTGGTTCGATGGATCAAAAGCCAATGGCCTAATTGGAATTGGTATAGTAATCAAGTCACCACAAGGAATTGAAACCACACATGGTTTCAGAATAGATGAAACTGCTTGTTCTAATAATCAAGCTGAATATGAAGCTTTGATAGTAGGATTGGAAATTCTTATTGGATTACAAGTACATGCAGTTGACACATTTGGAGATTCCCAATTGGTCGTTAACCAAGTAAAAGGGATTTTCAAGTGTCAAAGTATAAGTATGCTGCCTTATTATGTCGTCGCATTACATTTGCTCTCTCAATTTGAAATAGTAAATGTAACTTATGTCCCGAGATTCTTGAATAATAGAGCTAATGATGTGGCGCAGAAAGCTTCGAATTTCAAGAGTAAAGATGGTACCCATTGGGATGTAAGCCAAACGACATACCAAAAACCTATACCTCCTTTAAGTAAGAGGAACATGGTCCTGGAAATCAACTATAATGATTTGCAGGAACAGGATTGGAGACATCCAATAATACAATACTTGGCTGGCCCATCCTCGAAAGCCAGCAGAAGAGTTAAATTGCAATCTATGCAATATATCATATACAACAATGATCTCTACAAAAGAGGGGGAGATGGTCTATTGTTAGAATGTTTAGGGCCAAAAGAAGCATTAATAGCTATGGCTGAAGTTCACGAAGGTATCTGTGGTGCACATCAGCCTGGTGTAAAAATGAGATGGCTGCTTCGAAGACATTCCTATTATTGGCCGACTATCCTTAAAGATTGCATAGAATATGCAAAGGGCTGCCAAGCTTGTCAAAAGCATGGTACAATAAGGCATGTGCCCATAACTGATCTACATGCAGTAGTAAAGCCTTGGCCATTTAGAGAATGGGCTATGGATATGATGGGGAAAATACACCCTCCCTCTTCGAAGCATCATTGTTTTATTTTGGTGGCTACTGATTATTTCACCAAATGGGTCAAAGCCAAACCATATAAAGCTGTAGATCAAACGGAGGTTATTGGGTTCATTAAAGATTTGATTCATAGATTTGGCATCCCACAAACGATAACGGTTGATAATGGGACTGTTTTTGATGGGAAAATGGTGAAGTCTTTTGTGGCTGAGTTCAGGATTAGCCTTGTGAATTCCACTCCATACTACGCACAAGCCAATGGTCAAGCTGAGTCATCTAACAAGTCCTTAAAAAAGGGAATACAAAAAGTTGTGGAAGATAATCCGAGAGATTGGCACAACTTATTGTTAGATGTATTGTGGGCTTATAGAACTTCCCCAAGGTCAAGCACAGGAGTCACTCCTTATGCCTTAGTTTATGGGCATGATGCAGTGTTACCAGTGGAGATCAATGTTAAATCCTTAAGGGTAAGATGCCAAGACCAGTTGGATCCTGAGCAGTACTATCAAAGTATGTGCTTGGAATTAGAAGATATAGATGAAGCTAGAATTTTGGCATTAAATAACATTCTCTTTCAGAAGAAGAAAGCAGCCAAAAATTATAACAAGAAAGTCAAACACATTGGCTTTGATGAAGGTGATTTGGTGTGGAAAACAATACTCCCAATAGGGATTAGAAGCCATAGATTTGGCAAATGGTCACCTAACTGGGAAGGACCATATCAAATTCATAGAGTTTTGCCTTTTGGGGCATACCATTTGAAAGATCTGAGTGGTTATGTGCATCCCAAAAAGATTAATGGCAGATATTTAAAACCTTATTTTCCAACTATTTGGGAAACACAGGGAATAAAATAAACAGTGAGTACAAGAACATAAACAAGGAAATACTTTATAAAGAGTCAAGTACATTGTGCCACAAGTTGGCCAAAAAATCATTACAATGTTTTAGCTGTTTTTGTACAACAGATTTCCTATTGGTAAATGATGCAAACAGTTGAATAGCTGCAGTCATATCTTTCTTTTGATCAGCCAGTCCTTGATTGGTGATTTGCAGTTTGAGGTCAGTTCGGAGTAAGGCTTGATTCACTGCAGAAAGCTCTTCTTCGAGTTGAGCTTTCCTCTCCAACAATTGAGTTCGGAAGTGAGAGGCAGAGGAGTGTTGTTCCTTAAGCGTTGATACTTCAGTATGCACTTGAGAAACAAAACTTTGATCTCTGACCAATTTCTCATCTGCGGCCTTGGCAGCATGACAGATGCTGATGTAAAAATCAATAGTAGCTGCTGCCTGGGATAGGTGGTTAGAGACATCCATACCAGACTGCTCAGCAAGTTTGCAGCATTGAAGAAACCCGTTTTTTATTATAGGCCTTTGTAGAGCCTCGAAGGCAATCCTCGAAAAAGAAATTAGCAGGTCTAGACAGGTGTCCAAGTCTATCGAAGGCACAGAAGGTTGGCTGCTGGAGGAAGGAGAACTCTCAAAGATTTCCAGCAAAGAATCAGCTAAAACTAATGGCTCAGTCTCCTCATCGAATGTCGGAGAAGTAGAAGTGATGTAAAAAAGACTAGCTAATCTTGCTTCAAAAATATCAATCTCATCAGTAAACATGAAGGGAGCAGAAAGAGTTGCCTTGGGAGACACAGAAGATTGCATAGCAATAGGAGAGATGGGTGGAGCATCTTTGATGGTCTCCATGGTCCTGGTCACCAATGAATCAAGAGAAGGAGGGTTGGAGCTAGGTAAAGATGGTAAGTCACGAATTGGAGAGCTGTTAGCACTCATCAAAGACAAGGTAGCACTTGGAGTCTCCTTGGAAGGGGAGAGATGAGCAAGACTCAGTAAAGAAGTAGATTGGGGAAAGTCAAGAGTCAAGTAAGAAAGATAGGGAGCCAAACCAAGAGGAAAAGGTACAGGAATGCTTGGCCTCAGGAAAAGTGTAGAAAATCTAAACCCCAAAAATGGAAGTATGGTCTGAGTAGTCCCTACATCCTGCGTCTGATCTACCTCGAATGAAACTGAGAGAGGTTCCATCGGAAAGATGAGCTCAGAAGTTGCTGCTGCATGAGGAAGAAATGTAAGGCAATGTCAAATCTTGATACCAACGGCTAACAGAGGAAAAAATCGCAAAAGCATAAAATTACCTGCTCCAGAAGTATCGGCGATAATGGGGGAACTGTGAAGGATCTAAGCTCTGGCAGTCTGTTGTCTTCTTACAGTTTCCCTTTGTAGTGTGTCAGCAGCAGCAGGTTCATCTCTCAGAAACTGTTGCTGCCGCCTCTTCTCAGCTCTTTCAAAGACAATCATGGCTTTAGGATGTTTTTGCTCTATTGTCTTGATGGCTGCTTTATGGATGGTATCTTCGACTGAGATAGGAGCGGAAGCAGACACCTTTTTTCTCTTCTCTATGGCTTTGGCGATTGTCTCAGAATCAGAGTCTTCGACCATATCGGAAGGAGAAACAGTTATCTTTCTTTTCCTTTTCCTCTATATTGGCAGGGTCTGTTTTTTCTCAATTTCTTTCTCAACTTTTCCCTCAAGTTCTTCAAGCTGCGATCTAGATTCCAGAGAAATGAATTCATCTTCTGACTCTCTGGCAGTTACCGAGTCGGATGAAAAGACGATCGCCTTCTTCTTTTTTTTTAAAAATAACTCTTCCTCTTCATCTGATTCTTCCTTTTCTTCCCCTTGAACATTGGATGTTCCCTTTTCGAGTTCAAAGAGGCTCCTTTTCTTTTGTGATTGGCCACCTCCACCAAAGAAGAATTAAAGATAAGGCAAAATGCATTATGAAAGACAAAAGGAGAAGAGACAAGAGTATACCTTTCTTCGAGGCAGCCCGAGTGACTCTGGGAGGAATTGAAGCAGCAAGAGCAGCATGTGCCAATTCTGAAACAGTGGAAGAAGTGACCTCCCCGGTTTCTTTGGGCTTGGTCACATCTAACACTATTAGTAGGCTTAAAGGTGGAATGGCCAGATAAATCTCCATGTTAGTCACCCACCAGTTTTGGTACTTCTTCAACACGGTACCTTGAGGAATGAAAGGGGTGTATTCAAAGTTGGCCAAGTCATCTACAAATTTCAAAGTTGCCTCTTCTAGCCTGGATTTCGGGACTTTCAAGTCCCTTCTGGTGAGGCTGAGATTTGTGTTGCTACAGAGGGGTATTGGGACCCCTTGTGAAAGGCCAAATTGTCTAGCAAACTGGGCTGGACAGTAAGGTTCAACAATACATTTATATGCCTTTGGGTTTAAAGTCCTGATAAATAGCTCTCTGGGAATTAGAATGGAAGCCCATATATCCTTGTGAGCAAGCGAAGTACAAGACTGGTCACTCAGAAAATTCCTCAACCAAGATGGACCAATGGAAGGTTCGAATGGACGAAAACGATAAGTAGGAAGGGAGACTGGAAGCTGGTGAAAGAAAGAGAAGTAAAAGGCAAAGGTAGAAGGGTAAAGTGAAGCATTGGCCATCCTTATGCCATGAGTAAGAGGGTTCGGCTCAGAAAATTTAAGGCATTTGGATTGTAATTCAGTAAAATAGGCGAAAAGCCAAAACTGAAGGATCCAGAATGGCCCCCCTTGATTAGCATCTAAGGGTTTCTCACAAAAAAGGGAGCAGACTCTATATACGTGCCCTAGAACATGTGGGGCTAAAGCCACCTTTTTCTGTAAGACAAAGGCTTTAGCAAGAGGGGCAAGTTCAGGCATAATTCTCTGAGAGGAAGTGCAAGAAAGGGATTTACAAAGCCAATACAATAAAAAAGAAAAAAATTCCCTATCAGTCACAGGGCCTTGTCTTTTATTCTCAGCCCTAGCAAAATCACTATAAGATGAGTTAAGGGAGGGGAGGGAGAAAGGGACTGCTAAATCAGGATAATCTGGTCCAAAAAGAGTGCCAATAGGGGATAATCCCAGTAAATGGCAAATATCAAGAACAGTAGGGGCCATCATCCCACATCTAAATTGAAAAAAGTTAAAGACAAGATTCCAAAAACATAGAGCAGCGGGAACAAGGAAAGGGTCTTCTGAAATAGTTACCCTAGACAGTCTGAGAGCATCGAGAAGGCAGAGTTCTTGAAGGTCCAGGGTCCTAGCAGGAATAACCCGATCATACCACTCTTGCCACTCTGGTCTCACCGTGGGCCAGCATCGGTGGGGGCGATTTATCCTCCAGTTCCTCCAGTCAAGACCACCTTCATAGAGAAGACATTGGTTTTCCAGTCGGGGGTACAGAGCTGGGAGTTCAGTGAGGACCTCTTTGAATATGGGCCCGAGCACATAGTCTGACTGCACATGGCGACGAGGGACAAAGATGCGTCCATCAATAGCGCTCCTCTCCCCAGCTTTGTACTTTTCACATTCCGCATCAATAATCCTCTTCAGGGCCACAGATGGGCTCATACGCTCTACGACTGATACTGAAGGAGAAGCCATTGACGGTATGCTTTTCTTCGGGAAAGGAAGTAGAGAGAAGCCGACGATTGGTAATAAGAGGGTTTGTGCGATTAGAAGAGCAGGTGATTTCAGAACACAAAACAAAAGGGTTTTTAAAGTCCTCGTATTTGAAAATATATTACACGAGCTGTTAAGTATTAAAAGTACGAGTACAAAAGCTTCCTTCAACAATGATGCTTTTGGAGGGAAAAACAAAGCCCGGTTGTTAAGGCTAGCTTCGAAGTAAGATATTTTGCTTCGAAGCCGAGTCAAACGGCTTCGAAAACAGAGAAGCCAGCTTCGAAGTGGGTTGCCCTACCCAAAAAATAAAAATACTCGAGTATTTATTTTAAAAGGGGCTTAAAGACCTATTTTTAGAGTTTTTAACAAAGATAATGTCCTTCGAAGCAAAACTTAAGTTTCTTTAACAAGGGTAATGTCCTTCGAAGCAAAACTTGAGTTCCTTTAAGGATGAGATTTGGTGTTCGAAACATCAAAAGCAATAATGACAATGACTAGATGTTGACTATGGTCAAAACAGGTTTTGAATGTAAGATTGCTAGATTCGAAGCACTGTTTCCAATTGAAAATCAGCCAAAACTCTATTCCACAAATTGGAAAGGTTACAATTGGCTCATTTAGTGTTTTATTTAAAACAATTAAGTCCAGATTTAAAGGATGAAATTGTTCGAAGTTCGAAGCTCTGAGTTGACTTTTAAAACACAAATAAAAATACAAGTGAAGACAGGGTCAAACAAAGACAAATTTTGTTTATATTAAGATCAGAGCGATTACATCAGCTGACCCTATCTCGGTATAAACTCGAGCTCATAAAAATAAGGAATGGAATAAATAACAAGATCATGAAATTTAGTCCAACAATGATCAATGAACTTTTGTTCTTTCCTTATTCTATCTTCTAAATTTTCTAGCATTGGCTGCATAAGTTGATGTGCTCGCACTTCATAGTAGAGCTCTTCAGCCTTTATTTCAAAGGCCACCTCTCTTAACCCTTGTTCCAATTCATCAATGTCTAAGTCATCCCAATACGCAGAATCTTTATTCTTGAAATCATTGAGTTCTTCAATAAAGTTCTCTGCTTCGTACTGAGCATGAATTCGAAGGGATGAAAGTTGGTCTAAAGATTGTGTAGTAGCCATAGAATTACGGTGCCAGTGAAGAAGCAATGGAAGTTGGTCCAGAAACATATGAAGTTCTGCCTGAGCAAGGGGATTAAGGACATGACCCCTAGTCATGATGTCACAAGCCCATCGAAGGTTCTTGAGAGGGACTTCGTCCTCGAGAACATTAAAGGGCAAGTGAGAGAAGGCTGCAAGCAGAAGTTGAGCCTGTTTCCGCTCAGCTGGGGTAGGAGAAGGCAGAGGTTTATAGGGTGGAAAGACATTCTCCGTGGATAGGGCAATCTTCAATTTTTCTGCCCAGGAAAGAATTGGTAGGGGAGGATCAATTTCGGGAGACGAAGAAGAAGATGTGGACGCTTCTGTCTTCAAGGATGATACGGGAGCAGAAGGAACAAAGACATTAATATAATCAAGCCAGTCAGAAGAACAGATCTTCGCCTTCTGGGCTAAGAATGATGAGTTATACCCTTGTGTTTCTTCTGGGCGAGGAGCAGAGTGCACTATCTTTGTAGGCATGGAAGATGTATACCATGCTACAAGAAGATTCTCCTCCAGACTACGCCGATGGTCAATGGGCACATAAGGATAAACAACTGAACTTCGAGCCTAGGAGGGAAACTCTAAAGGGTCAGTGAACTCAACAAAATAGTGGTTGATTCGCTCCTTTAAATCAGAAGTCTCAGGTACTGACCAGCTTGTCCAGTCAGAACCTCCAGAAGAGGAAGAAGTTGCAGTTTTATCCCATACAGAAATTTGCGAAGAAGAGTTGCCCAAATCCATGTTTGCAATTTTACGAATCAGAGGTTTGAGAGCAGATTGTTCAAACTGTAAAGGTGGGTCAGAAGGGAAAATTCTTATGTCTTTGTTTGTAGCCTTCTGAATCGAAGGATTAAGAGCAATGTGTTCGTAATCCAAAGGTCGGTAATTTGCAAAGGCGTCCATGACCTGAATATAGAAAGGTGGGTAAAGGTGGCTAATAAATGCATGCTTTCGACGAGGAATGGCATTGACATATGACTCTTCGTATGCTTCATCATTGGAGGAAAGAGTTAATTTGGCCATAAAATGTATCAGTCTGTTCGAATAATAAGACAGTGAAAGTACTTAAAGGATCAAGACGAGAGTATTAATACAGATGGTGTGAGACAGTTGCATTTCTGGGAAGATGTAAAACCCATACACGTTCTAAGACGTGGGAAAAGGGACTCTGATCCACTAATATCACCAAGTCTTGGGTATATTAGTGCGGGGGGTAATGTTGGCTATACATTTTGTACTAAGCCAGTGACAATTCGACACTTGACAAAGTGAGGGTAATATGGGGAGACCAGGTAGGTCTTCGATCCTGATCATACACGTGGCAATTAATATTGGTTGTGATAAGATCTGAGTAGTAGCGGATCAACAAAGAGACGTACAGTGACGTGGCTTCAACGGTTGTTCACATTCAAATTCGAATATAAGGGGGAAGCCTAACTGCAAGTGAAGGCGTAGTGGAGTTACTTATAAGGTAGCATGATCAGCAATTACGGAGGAGCAGTTTGACGGTTTGAAGTACGATTCGATGGTTATCTTCGGAAAGTATAAATAGCAGGAAGGACCTCAGAGAAGACACGAAGAAAAATCTAAAGAATCACTTTACATATTCCAGTGTTATTTCCTGTCCTTTATATTCCTGTATTTTAAGTTTCTGCGCTGCACTTCATTTGTAGGAGTAGTTGTCGAGTATATTGCCGCTGTAATTCTCTACGGAACTGAGATCATTGTAAGTTTTTCATACTAATGAAATACTCCAGTTTAGTTAACTGTTCTTATGTTCAAATTTTCTGAAGTTAAATTACCAGTAAGCCACCAGTAAAAGTCCTCTTTATTGAGGCCAAAAGAACCATAACACAATCGTCTGAATAATTGTTTAGCAATTACAATTCTGTAAGGACTGATTGATCCTTGCTGGCACGCTCATAATTACGAAAGTAACCTTCGAAAGCCAAAAAATCCAACAGTAACATTTCAATGTAACAAAAAAAAAAATTTCTTAGTGTACTTTTCCTAAACGTATCACTCCAATCAATACAACACTCTAATGTAACACTCAAAAAATACCTTAGTGTTCTTTTTCCAAATTTAACACTCCAATCAGTGAAATTTCAAACGTAACACTCTAATGTAACACACACTAAAATACTAAAAAACTCTTTAGTATACTATTCTCAAACGTAAAACTTACAGTTTGAATTTATATATTTGTCCAAAACTTACTAAGAAATTTTTGTACTCTTTTTGGAATGATTTGAAGAATCTTACATCTTTTTTTTGGAATGTTACATTAAAGTGTTATGTTTGAGAAAAGTACACTAAGAAATTTTTTTATATGTTACATTGAAATGTTACATTAAAGAGTTTTTTTTGTGTTACATTAGAGTATTACGTTTGAAAAAAGTATACTAAGGAATTTTTTTAGTGTGTTACATTGGAGTGTTACTATTTAAAATTATACGTTTATATTCCTTTTGAAATGTTTGAAAAATCTCACATTTTTTTGGAATATTTGAAAAATCTTATATTTCAAGTTATTTTGTATTCCTTTTGGAACATTTAAAAAATCTCACATTTTAAGTCATTCCAAATAAAAAAAATTTCCATATAAAAATTCATTCCAAATTTGATTCACATAAGTTGTGTGTCTTATCTTTGTAGCACAAAATAAAAATTAAATAAAGAGGAGAAGAAGAAGAAGAAGAAGAAGAAGAAGAAGAAGGAAATATAATAGAAATAAGGATATAACTTGAATTTGGGGATGCTGCAGCATCTGCTGTGCGGCGAAATGGGCCCATTTCGGGACCCATTTTGATAATCCGAATCGTTTACATTTTAGAATACATCAAGTAGAACATACCTATAAAAAATCAAGTTAATCGGGTATCGTTTACCTATTCATCCACTCACATTTGTATTCATTTTAATACTTTAAATCACAATTATTATTTATTTTTGTAGATAGTGTTGGAAAAATGGTTTTTTATAGGCATATTTTTGGCTGTCTTTGAGCCCAAAATTTGAGTAGGCCCCAAACGTTGGTTGGGATGAGTCCGAAGAGGTGAAGTGTTCCTTGCCGCGTGGCAAGTCACACAGTGAAGACGAAACATCAAAACCATTTATGAGTGAATGGGAAGTTGACGTCGTTTTCGAGTCTAACATTAATTTTTTTAGATAAAATTCTTTTGAATTTTTTCAATAAAAATTATTGTGAAAATTTAATTTAATTCTAAATTTATTTTTTGGTTTCCTTAAGTGGTTTCCTAAAAATGATTAAACTGTTCAAATAGTTATATATATAGATATATATATTCAAATATTTCAATATATATATATATATTTCAATGGTTTAAAAAAAATTAAAGTTCCATCAGGTTGACTTGGTCCATTGTGGTTCACTTTTCAAAGTTTGAATAATTGGTGTTGGTTGTGCAACGGTCCGGAATTGTTTGTATTATAACAGGTTGCAGTTTTGTTCAAAATTTGAACTAAATCTGTTCATAATTTTGTCACATCTGTTCGGCTGTCTTTGCACCTATTCGGACAAATTTTTGGTCACCTTTCATGCCTATATATAAATCAATTTTCCAGCAGTTCGTTGAATGAAAAAATTTTGAAGTCTGTATTTTTGTTTTTGCTGTTCAGATTTTACTCTAGTACATTTATTCTTCATTCTAGTTTTAGGAATAAATATTAAGAGAGTATAGAACACAAGGTTTGGTTCGCCGTACAAATTTGTTTGGTGTGATACTACAAGTTTGTGAAGATCATTGTATCCTAGGAGATAGACGCCACTCAACCGTAAGCACCGTAGCGGGGCGAATCTGTCTTAAGGACAGAGTGTCACACACTCGACTTGGTCTTTGAATTTCTAATTCAGTTCGATAAATAAATATGGTACGTTATTTATTTATTTGTTTGGCTTTATTTCAATTTATTTTATTTACACAGTAGATTGATCCAACAATCTTAAGACAGATTCGAATTATTCTGTTTACAGAATTTTTCGTTTGTTTCCTTTTCTCTTTCTTCTTTTAAGGAAATTAATTTTCAGTGTGGAATTAATTTGGTTGAATAAAATTTTATTTTATTTCCAAATTAATTGAAAAAATAAAAGTTATATTCTTATTTCTTTTATTTTACAGAATTTAATTTCCTGTGTAGAATTAATTTGGTTGAATAAAATTTTATTTTATTTCCAAATTAATTGAAAAATAAAAGTTATATTCTTATTTCTTTTATTTTACAGAATTTAATTTCCTGTGTAGAATTAATTTGGTTGAATAAAATTTTATTTTATTTCCAAATTAATTGAAAAATAAAAGTTATATTCTTATTTCTTTTATTTTACAGAATTTAATTTCTTGTGTCGAATTAATTTGGTTGAATAAAATTTTATTTTATTTCCAAATTAATTGGAAAATAAAAGTTATATTCTTGTTTCTTTTATTTTTACAGAATTTAATTCTGTGAATTTGGTTTAATTTTCTGTGTAGTGTAAATTCTAATTATAATTTTGTTTTATATATTAGAATTGATGACTACTGAAACTAATGCCCAAACAAGTACTACTATGGTGGCTGCGATTGCACCAACCCCTCTCCTGTGATGACAGTACCAATAAATCATGGAGAGAAGCCAGAGAAGTTCTCAGGAACTGACTTTAAAAGATGGCAACAGAAAATGTTGTTCTATCTTACAATTCTGAACCAGGCTCGTTTCCTCCGTGAAGATGCTCCTATCCTGAAAGAGGATGAAACCGACAGGCAAGTGGTTGCTGCGGTTAATGCTTGGAAGCATGCCGATATCCTTTGCCGGAACTACATCTTGAACGGACTTGACAACACATTATACAACGTCTACAGTCCAATCAAGACAACAAAGAAACTTTGGGAATCGTTGGAAAAAAAGTACAAAACGGAAGATGCTGGCTCAAAGAAATTTGTGGTTGGCAGATTCTTGGATTTTGTAATGGTTGATTCAAAAACTGTGATCAGCTAAGCTCAAGATTTTCAACTCATTCTGCATGACATTCACGCAGAAGGCATGTCTCTCAGTGAGTCCTTCCAAGTTGCAGCCTTAATTGAAAAATTACCAAAAGGCTGGAAGGAATTCAAGAACTACCTCAAACACAAGCGCAAAGAAATTTCTATGGACGAGTTAATTGTGGGTTTAAGGATTGAGGAGGACAACCGCAATTCTGAAAAGCGGGCTAGTAAGCATCTTATGGAGTCTAAGGCAAATGTGGTGGAACATGTTTCAAAAACCGAGAAACGAAAGTCTTCTGGAGAAAGTTCATCACAAGGCTCTAAAAGGGGGGGGGGGGGTAGAAATAAAAAGTACAAGTTTAATGGCAAATGTTACATCTGTGACAAAGAGGAACATTGGGTCAAAGATTGTCGTAGCAAAGGCAAAGGCAAAAGCAAAAGGAGAACAAGCAAGAAGGCTGCTCAAGCCCATATGACCGAAGTGGACAATATTTTCAATGGTGTCGATGACATCAATCTTTCTGCAGTTGTTTCCGAGGCAAATATTGTCAGAAATCCTAAAGAATGGTGGGTGGACATTGGTGCTACTCGTCATATTTGTGCCTACAAAAAGATGTTCACATCTTATTCTTCAGTGGACAATGGTGAACAACTTTTTATGGGCAACTCCTCAACTTCCAAAGTTGAAGGACAAGGAAAGATTGTACTCAAGATGACATCTGGAAAGGAACTCACTCTTAACAATGTGCTGCATATACCAGACATTCGTAAGAATCTTGTTTCCGGATCTTTGTTGAGTAAGAATGGGTTTAGGCTAGTATTTGAGAGTGATAAATTTGTACTTACTAAGAATGGGATGTATGTAGGAAAATGTTACATGTCTGATGGCCTTTTCAAGTTAAATGTAATGACCGTTGTACCCTCAGTTATTAATAATACTACATCTTCTTCTTACTTGCTTGAGTCTTTAAATTTATGGCATGGTAGACTAGGATATGTTAATTATGGATCTTTGCGTAGATTAATTAATATGGAATGTTTACCTAAATTTAACATTGATTCAAATCATAAATGTGAAATTTGCGTTGAGGCAAAATTATCTAAAACTTATTTTCATTCAATTGAAAGAAGTACGGAACCACTTAAATTAATTCATAGTGACATTTGTGATTTTAAATCAATTCAAACTAGAGGTGGGAAAAAGTATTTTATCACTTTTATTGATGACTATACTAGATATAGTTATGTTTATTTAATTCGAACCAAGGATGAAGCTTTGGAAACTTTTATTCAATATAAGAATGAAGTTGAAAATCAACTTGGTAAGAAAATCAAGAAACTTAGAAGTGATAGAGGTGATGAATATGAATCACCTTTTGGTGAGTTTTGTAAAGAACATGGAGTAATTCATCAAACCACCGCCCCTTACTCACCTCAACAAAATGGAATTGCTGAAAGGAAAAATAGGACTTTAAAAGAAATGATGAATGCCATGTTAATAAGTTTTGGATTACCTCAGAACTTGTGGGGGGAAGCAATACTTTCTGCTAATTATATACTCAATAAAGTACCCCGAAAGAAAGTGAATCAAACACCTTATGAATTGTGGCATGGAAGAGTATCATCCTACAAATACTTAAAAGTGTGCAGGTGTTTGGCTAAAGTGGCTATTCCTAGTCCTAAAAAGATTAAGATAGGTCCTAAGACCATTGATTGCATTTTCATTGGTTATGCTAAGAATAGTAGTGCATATCGGTTTTTGATTCATAAATCAGAACATACCAAAATGCATGTAAATACTATTATTGAGTCTCGGAATGCATCATTTTTTGAACATGTATTTCCAAAGAAGATTGGACAAGAGACTAGTAACAATAAAAGATCTCATGATGCCATTACTAGTCAGGATTAAGAACATGATCAAGAACAAGAGTTAGACCAAAATGAGGAAGAAGAACCTAGGCGTAGTAAACGTATTAGAACCTCAAAATCTTTTGGTCCAGATTTTCTAACATTTTTGTTAGAAAATGAGCCTTTAACTTTTAAAGAGGCTATGTCCAGTCCTGAAGCTCCTTTATGGAAAGAAGCTGTCAACAGTGAAGTTGAATCCATCTTGCAAAATCACACTTGGGAATTGGTGGATTTGCCACCAGGTTGTAACTCTCTTGGGTACAAGTGGATTTTCAAAAGAAAATTGAAAGCAGATGGATCAATAGACAAATACAAGGCAAGACTTGTAGTCAAAGGTTTTAGACAAAAAGAAGATTTAGATTACTTTGACACATACTCACCGGTTACTAGAATAACATCTATTAGAATGCTAATTGCCATTGCATCGCTATACAATCTAGAAATTCATCAAATGGATGTTAAAGCCGCTTTCTTAAATGGTGAGTTAAATGAAGAAATTTACATAGAACAACCAGAAGGTTTTTCTGTTCCAGGGAAAGAAAAGAAAGTGTGTAAATTGGTTAAATCATTATATGGTTTGAAACAAGCGCCAAAGCAATGGCATGAGAAATTTGACAAGGCAATGATGCCAAATGGATTTAAAATTAATGAGTGTGACAAATGTGTTTATATTAAAAACACAGATAAAGGTTATGTCATTGTATGCCTTTATGTAGATGATATGCTCATCATTGGTAGTAATAATGACATGATTAAAACTACCAAGAAAATGTTGAATAAACATTTTGACATGAAGGACATGGGCATTGCTGATGTAATACTTGGTATGAAAATTACCAAAACATCAGAAGGATATGCTTTGTCACAATCTCATTACATTGAGAAAATACTTGACAAATTCAGCAAAGATGATGATCATCTTGCTAGAACACTTGTAGATGTTAATTTGTATCTTTCTAAGAATGTAAAGGAAAGTATTTCTCAATTAGAGTATGCCCAAATTATTGGAAGCTTAATGTACTTGATGAATTGCACTCGCTCAGATATAACTTATGCAGTAAGTAAATTAAGTAGATATACGAGTAATCCGGGAGTAGAACACTGGAAAGCAATTATAAGGGTTCTTAGATATCTCCGATTTACTCGTAACATTGGGCTTAACTATACTAGATATCCAGCAGTACTTGAAGGATACTGTGATGCAAATTGGATATCGGATACTAGAGACTCGAAGTCCACCAGTGGGTATGTCTTTACTCTTGGTGGGGCGGCTGTATCTTGGAAATCTTCCAAACAGACTTGTATTGCTAGGTCTACTATGGAATTAGAATTCATAGATTTAGACAAAGCAGGGGAAGAGGCAGAATGACTTCGCTATTTCCTTGAAGATATTCCAATTTGGCAAAAATTGGTGCCTGCTATATGCATAGATTGTGATAGTCAATCAGCAATAGGTAGAGCACAGAGTCATATGTATAACGATAAGTTACGACACATTCGTCGTCGACATAACACCGTGAGACAACTACTCTCTAATGGAATTATTTCCATAGAATATGTTAAGTCTAAAGACAACATAGCAGATCCACTAACCAAAGGGTTAGCAAGAGAGTTAGTTGAGAATTCATCGAGGGGAATGGGACTTAAGCCTATTAAATAAGAGTTACCACAACGGCAACCCAACCTAGTTGACTGGAGATCCCAAGATCTAGGTTCAAAGGGACAACCGAGTTGTGACTGACTTAGAAAGATCACTGGGGAGTCTAACTCCTACCCATTTCTTTGATGAAATAGTGATGTCTACAGCGTTTGAGGTTAAGTAAAATTTTAATGATTCTTATAACTAGGTAAACCTAGTGGAGTATGGCAGGATATTCTTCATAAGAATCACCTATGTGAGTGTTAACAAGGCCGGTTCTATGAGATTTGCGAACGGTTACAATTCTCTAGAGCACTCATGAAAGATCAGGTTGTTCAGGGCCAAAATGAACACAATAGTGAGAACTAAACTGTGTCTGGGGATATACTGTGTGAGTTCTATTGTCTTGGTTTACACAAACGGCTGAACAGTTCAAGACATCATGTTCACTAGTTAGCTAGTAAATCCGATAGTGTCTCACAAGGGAAGGTTCAAAGCCAAAAGCTACCTATCCTTTGCAGAATATTTCCAATCTCTGTACTCTCTGAATTTAGATCATGTTGTTGCATTTTCTCTCCGTCAAATTCCATTCATGTGGGGGATTGTTGGAAAAATGGTTTTATATAGGCATATTTTTGGCTGTCTTTGAGCCCAAAATTTGAGTAGGTCCCAAACGTTAGTTGGGGTGGGTTCGAAAAGGTGAAGTGTTCCTTGCCGCGTGGCAAGTCACACGGTGAAGACGAAACGTCAAAACCATTTATGAGTGAATGGGAAGTTGACGTCGTTTTCGAGTCTAACATCAATTTTTTTAGATAAAATTCTTTTGAATTTTTTCAATAAAAATTATTGTAGGAATTTAATTTAATTCTAAATTTATTTTTTGGTTTCCTTAAGTGGTTTCCTAAAAATGATTAAACTATTCAAATAGTTATATATATAGATATATATATTGAATATATATATATATATATATTTCAATAGTTTAAAAAAAATTAAAGTTCCATCAGGTTGACTTGGTCCATTGCGGTTCACTTTTCAAAGTTTGAATAATTGGTGTTGGTTGTGCAACGGTCCGGAATTGTTTGCATTATAACAGGTTGTAGTTTTGTTCAAAATTTGAACTAAACCTGTTCATAATTTTGTCACATCTGTTCGGCTGTCTTTGCACCTGTTCGGACATATTTTTGGTCACCTTTCGTGCCTATATATAAATCAATTTTCCAGCAGTTCGTAGAATGAAAAAATTTGAAGTCTGCATTTTTGTTTTTGCTGTCCAGATTTTACTCTAGTACGTTTATTCTTCATTCTAGTTTTAGGAATAAATATTAAGAGAGTATAGAACACAAGGTTTGGTTCGCCGTGCTACTACAAGTTTGTGAAGATCATTGTATCTTGGGAGATAGACGCCACTCAACCGTAAGCACCGTAACGGGGCGAATCTGTCTTAAGGACAGAGTGTCACACACTCGACTTGGTCTTTGAATTTTTAATTCAGTTCGATAAATAAATACGGTACGTTATTTATTTATTTGTTTGGCTTTATTTCAATTTATTTTATTTACACAGTAGATTGATCCAACAGATAGAAATGTGAGTGGATGAATGGGTAAACGATATCCGATTAACTTGATTTTTT
Source organism: Camellia sinensis (assembly GCF_055761805.1). Classification (NCBI taxonomy): domain Eukaryota; kingdom Viridiplantae; phylum Streptophyta; class Magnoliopsida; order Ericales; family Theaceae; genus Camellia; species Camellia sinensis. The sequence continues at coordinate 33,241,972 of NC_138969.1, forward strand.
GCAGGCATGTTCTACTTGATGTATTCAAAAATGTGAACTGTTAGGATTATCAAAATGAGCTCCGAAATGGGTCCATTTCACTGCACAACAAATGCTGCTGCACACTCCGCGCAGTAGCATCCCTAATCCCGTATAACATAAACCTAATTTCTAAATAATATATTAAATCTACCTTTTCAAAATCAGTGGGACTAATTGGTTTACAAAAAAATTCTTAAGACTAAACGGACCACCTTTCTTCAAGATGAGATTTATAAGTAAATTTTTCTTTAATTTATTTGTATTAATTTATATTGAAATATATAAAAAGTGTATGTAGTTGAATTATATTTATTTATGTTTTTTTTTACACTGAGCAAGAGTTTTTAATAAACAAGTCTTATACATGGCACTGTTCGTAAATGTCCTAAACAATACATTACAATTGCAAGGTAGGTTTTTATGTCATGACCGTACACATTATTAGCAAATTTTTGAACATGCCTTAAAAACCAAAGTGAAAACAAACCTTAAGCCAAATAGGAGAGACTAGGTAGAACATGAGGCTGCATATTTGAAAAGTAATTTGAATTGAAAGAATTTCTCATACATCTGAAAACAGAAGTCAATGCATATTGAAAGAAAAGAAATTCACTCGTTTTGTTTTTAGGGCTGGTTTGGTAATTGATTTTTTTTTTTAGAGTTTTTTTAATTTTTAACAAAAACACATATAGAAAAGTAAAGAAATGAATGTGACAATTTGTAGTGACATTTTAATTTTTTTTTTATTAAAATAGCCTATTAACAAACTAGGCTTTAGTTTTTAAATGTATTTTTTGATTTTTTTTTCTTTGTTGGTCGTATTCTGTTATTTTTAATGAATTTTTTATTTTTAGATACATCTTATCTAAATATATATAAAGTAAAATATTTCAAAGAAATACCAAAAATTAATAAATATAAAAATGTATGAAAATGCACTGAATTTATATTTTTTTCAAAGAAATTTTATACTTTTTTAAGTATAATCAAATTATCTATTTGTACATTGTTTTGATAATAAAATTTTTTTCTAATAACTTTTTAAATGTATTGTGTGTTTGTGGAATGATGGTTTAGTATTGGTAATGATAGTAAAAATTTTATCAAAGTAATAAAAGATTGGGATATTTTGACTTTGGTGATTAGTTTTAATTTATTTGTATTAGTTTATACTGAAATATGATATAAAAAATGTATGTAGTTGAATTGTATTTATTTATGTTTTTTTTTTTTTTTTTACACTGAGCAAGAGTTTTTAATAAACAAATCTTATCATAGCACTGTTTGTAAATGTCCTAAACAGTTCATTACAATTGCAAATTGTAATGTATAGTGACATGTATAAGTCCATAGAGGCCACGAATCACCTATGGACAATCTAAGCCCATCACTTGGAGCCCAATGTATAACCCAGCTGGTGAGGTCTAGGACAGCTGGAGTCCAACATGGCATAAAGAGCCAATGACATTCAGACACACGGCAAGAGAAGGACGAGCCACATCAGCAGACAAAGATTTGCAAAGTTATTGCCACTGCACATCACCATTAATGCAGCCCATCACAGCATTTATTACGACAACACCTCTCCGCCGGAACAGGACCCCCTTACCCTGAGCAAGGTAAGCTACAGCATAGGCTTTCGACGAGGAGAGCAAGTCAGAAGAGACAGTGAAATGATTGCCAAAGGATATAAGCGAACGTTGAATACAAGAAAAAGGTTAAGCTTTCTATCTCTAATCTCTCCCCATATACTCTATTTCTCTTCCTAACTTGTTCGTCGGAGGGTTCACTGGGGGACTACCTCGTTCCCCGTTGAACTTGTTTGCAGGTTATCCGGTGGGCTCGATCATCTGGGCTTGGGCTTGAGGAGCTTGGACCAGTTCGCTCCATTCACTGGGATAAACTGTATCAACAGTTGGCGCCATCTGTGGGAACGTTTTGCTCCTCGCGCCAGTTGTGTTCACTGTCACCAGAGACCCCGTTCCAACAACCTTTTTTTCCTACCCGTCAAAGTGCATGGTCACGACTAGATCCATGGCTTCTCACAATAATGCTGCCGACCATCAGGCCGACCTCCTCAATCCAAATAACCCACCACAGTATTTTATCGAGCTTACCAACAGCATTAACTGCATGGCCGAGCAAAACCAGGCCTTGATAAATGCTTTACTCCAAAGAAACCTTCCGATGCCTCCTCCACCACCTCCAGATATTCCCCCCAACCAAGAAAGAGCCCCGAGCCATACTGCCCCATAACTCCATCCACCCAACTTGGAAGGTTTGCAACCTCCCCACCCACATATAAATCCACCACCACCACCCCCACACCCATCGGTCGTAGCACCAGCCCCTAAAGGGGAGGCCAGCAGTGTCCAGCCTCCATTTACTGACCATTGTGACCACGTTCCCCTCTGGGACGCTAAGCTCCGAGCAATGAAGCTCCAACTCCAAGAGGTCATGTAGAACATTCAGCATAAACCCTCTACCACGGCAAATTCACCATTTGTTGCCTCCATCTGGGACAAACCTTTGCCTGCCAAGTTCAAAATGCCCACCATTGACTCCTTTGACGGTACGACGGACCCAGTCGACCATCTGGAGACCTACCGAACCCTCATGATCCTCCATGCCTTCCCTGACGAGATCATGTGTCGAGCTTTCCCCGTGACACTGAAGGGGTCAGCTCGACTGTGGTTCAATCAGTTACCAGCGGACTCTGTCTCCACTTTCCAGCATCTCAGCGACTCCTTCCTCAGCCATTTCATTGGAGCCTAGCGCCAACGCCGCCCTGCAACCCAACTCCTCAACATCCGTCAGACTGAGGGGGAGTCGCTGCGCAGCTTCGTTACTCGCTTCAACACTGAAGCCCTACAAGTAGCAGAGAATAACGATAAGGTCATCCTCACGGCTTTCATGGCCGGGCTACGATCGTCCGATTTCCTCTTCTCCCTCTCCAAAAACCCCCCGACCTCCATGGCAGCCCTATTATCCAAAGCCCAGAAATACATGAATACCGAAGATTCACTAGCCGCTTGGCAGGATCCAATATCCAAAAACCCGACCCCCAGAGAAAAGAGAAAAGACTCGGAACCTAGAAACACCCAGTATAACAGCCAAACACCCCAATATACCGACCGACCTCCTCGCACTGACTGGTCGGCACCGGCCCAACCGCCCAGTCGGTTCGAGCGGTACACGCCCCTTAATTCTCCCATGGAACAAGTCCTCCACCAGATCCAACAGGATTACCCCCTCAAATGGCCCCTACCCTCACGGACCCCTTCCAACCGGAAAGACCAGTCTAAATATTGTCGTTTCCACCAGGACCATGGCCACAACACTGATGACTGCATCAACGTCAAGGATCAGGTCGAGACCCTCATTCGTCAAGGGCGTCTCAGCCGGTTCACGGACACCCGCCCACAACAGAGACAAAGAACCGAGCCCCTCAGAAACAACCGTCGGCGTACCCCACCCTGGCAGCCAGCCCAACCTAACCAAGGTCATGACCGCCCCCCACAACAGCCTCGGCCCCCAGGTAATCCCCCTCCGCCAGTTGGTGAAATCCAAGTCATTTCCGGTGGCCTTGCTTGTGGCGGACCATCCCGCTTCGCTCAGAGGGCAGAGCTTAGAAAGATAAGGCAAGGCTCGGACAGAGCAGTGGACACGGTAGACCGACCCCCCAAAAAGCCCAAGTAGGGGACAGAGCCCATCACCTTTACGGACGCCGACTGTACTGGCATCCGTTATCCTCATGATGACCCTCTCGTTATATCTGCCCTTCTCTCCAACTATAAGGTCAGACGGGTTCTCATCGACAACGGTAGTTCTTCAGACAATATATTCCTCAGCTGCTTCTGCCAGCTCAAAATTGGAGAGGAAAGTCTGTCTCCCCTCCAAACCCCTTTGGTCGGTTTCACTGGTGACCGCGTGACCTCCATCAGCTCCATCGATCTCCCCATCACCATCGGCGAATATGCATGGCAGAGTACCAAGTTACTCACTTTCCTTGTGGTTGACTGTCCCTCTGCCTACACCATCATCCTTGGTCGCACCGCCCTCAACGCTTTCCAAGCTATCACTTCAACCTACCACCTCGCCATAAAGTTTCCCATCGACCAGGGCGTCGGGACAGTACGGGGAGAGCAGACCATAGCCAGGGAATGTTATGTCGCCTCACTCAAGGAAGTCAAGCTGAAGGAGGCCATGATCATTGAAGGACTTGACGCCCGAGATGAGGACGAGCTGGTCAGAGGCGAACCGATGGAGGAGCTCGTTGAGATTCCCATCGATCCCACCAACCCAATGAAAACTGCTAAGATCGGCAGCCAACTATCCCCCAAGCTAAGTCCGACCTTACCGCCCTTCTGACCGAGCACAATGATGTATTTGCCTGGACTCATTCAGATATGCCAGGCATTGACCCTTCTTTCATAACTCATCGCCTCAGCATTGAACCTCATTTCCGACCTTATCGCTAGAAGCAGCGCATCTTTCATCCGGAGCGCAATACTCTTATAGCCGTAGAGGTCGACAAGCTCCTTGAGGCCCAATTTATCAAAAATGTCGACTACCCTAAATGGTTGTCAGACGTGGTCCTCGCTCGCAAGAACAATGGCAAATGGCGACTCTGTGTCGATTACTCTGACCTGAACCAAGCTTGCCCCAAAGACAGCTATCCTCTTCCCCGCATAGATCTGCTGGTCGACACCACGGCTGGTCATCAAATGCTCAGCTTCATGGATGCTTTCTCTGGCTACAACCAAATCCCGATGCACCCGTCCGATCGGGAACATACATCCTTCATCACCGACCGAGGTACCTACCATTACCGAGTAATGCCATTCAGATTGAAGAACGCTGGGGCCACCTACCAACGGTTGATCAATACCGCCTTCCATCACCAAATAGGTCAGACTATGGAAGTATATGTCGACGACATGCTAGTCAAGAGCAAACTCTCCACTGATTATCTGATCGACCTGCGGGAGACCTTCGCCACCTTACGCAAGTACCAAATGAAGCTCAACCCAGAGAAGTGCGCCTTCGGCGTAGGATTCGGAAAGTTTCTGGGTTTTATGGTCAGTCAGCGGGGCATTGAAGCTAACCCTGAAAAGATCAAGGCCTTGGTCGAGATACAGTCACCCAAAATGGTTAAGGAGGTCCAAAGACTCACTGGCCGAGTTGCAGCCCTCAATCGTTTCATTTCTCGCGCAACAGATAAGTGCCTACCATTCTTCAAAGTTCTTCGGCAAACTTTTGAATGGACATCTGAATCCGAAGAGGCTTTTCAACAGTTGAAACAGTGCATGGCCAACCCTCCCCTCATTTCACAGGCAATCATGGGCAAACCCCTCTTCCTCTACTTAGCCGTATCAAACACCGCTGTCAGTGTTGCACTTATCAGGGAAGACGGCTCTGTCCAACAACTGGTCTACTACATCAGTCGGGCCCTCAGGGGAGCGGAACAGAACTACCCACTGTTAGAAAAATTGTCCTTGGCCTTGGTCACCGCCTCTAGACGACTCTGTCCTTACTTCCAAGCCCATTCCATAGTGGTCCTCACCGACCAACCCTTGAAGAAGATCATGCAGCAACCAGAACTTTCTGGCAGACTCATGCAGTGGTCGGTGGAACTCAACCAGTTTGACATCTCTTACCGATCCCGAACAGTAATTAAGGGGCAGGCTATAGCCGACTTCATCCTGGAATTCACTAATCCCACCCCAACCATTGCCTTTCCACCCCCACTAGCTCCCATCGAGCCAGAAGACCCTCACTCTTGGACCCTCAACGTCGACGGATCATCCCGCAGGCAAGGTAGTGGGGAGGGCCTCATCCTCACTGCTCCCGAGGGTGGTTATTTCAAATGTGCACTCCGTTTCTTGTTTGAGGCCAGTAACAATGAGGCCGAATATGAGGCACTGATAGTAGGCCTTCGCCTAGCCAGGGACATTGGTGTCAGCCACATCCAAGTGCTCAGTGACTCCCAGCTCATCGTCGGACAGATCACGGGAGAATTTGATGCGAAGGAGGACACAATGCGGGCTTACAGGGATCTTGCACTTCTCCTTGTTCGCCTCTTCAATACCTTCCACATCAAGCACATTCCTCGGATGGAGAACTCTAAGGCAGATGAGATGGCCCAGTTGGCTTCCGCAGACCAGTCCGACCTCAGCAGTGGTGTCCGCCTCGAATACCTATTCCACCCCTCCATTTTCCCCGACCACCATGAAATACAATTCCTCCGAAATGAGCCCATCCCTTGGGCATCGGACATCTTTCTATTCCTGACAATGGGGGAACTTCCAGACGACCAACAGCAAGCCGCCAAAGTCAGGGCCCGGTCGTCCAATTACATCATCGTCAGCGACATTTTATACAAACGTGGTTTCTCACGCCCTTATCTGCGGTGCCTCAATCCGACTCAAACAACTAATGTGATGCAAGAAATTCACGTGGGTATCTGCGGCAATCACTCGGGCGGCAGGTCCCTGGCCCACAAGATACTTCGCACTGGATATTTCTGGCCTACTCTCAACCAAGATGCAGCTGACTTCGTGCTCAAATGTGATAAGTGTCAGCGTTTTGCCAGTATCCCCCGTGCCCCTCCTACTAAATTGATCACACTTTGCAGCCCCTACCCGTTCGCCAAGTGGGGGATGGACCTAGTTGGCCCCTTACCCACCAGCCGAGACCAGACCAAATTTGCCATTGTCGCCATTGATTATTTTACTAAGTGGGTAGAGGCAGAACCTCTTGCCACCATTACCGAGTGGAACACAACCAAGTTCATTTGGCAGTCGATCGTTTGCAGATTTGGCATTCCCCAGGCCATTGTTTCGGACAACGGCAAACAATTCGACAACGCCAAGTACAGGAAGTTCTGTGCGGACCTCCAAATTCAACCATGTTTTTCTTCCCCCGGACATCCCCAAGCCAATGGCCAAGTTGAGGTCACCAACAGTTCTCTTCTGAAAATCATCAAAACCAAGCTAGAAGCTGCCAAGGGGCTTTGGGCCGAGAAACTACCAAATGTACTTTGGGCTTACCGAACTACAGCACGGACTCCCATTGGAGAAACTCCTTTTCGCTTAACATACGGCGCTGAGGCGGTTATTCCGGTAGAAGTCGGTCTGCCTACCCCTAGAGTTTTACATCCGGATCCAACACTAACGGAAGAGCTCCATCGGGCAGACCTGGACCTAATTGAAGAACTCAGAGAAACCACTGTTGTTCGACTGGCTTCATACCAACAGAAAATGAGAACACACTACAACCGCAAAGTCCGACCAAGGGAGTTCGTTGTAGGGGATCTTGTCTTGAGAGAAGAAACCCTTACCACCAAAAATCCGACCGAGGGCAAACTGGCACCCAAATGGGAAGGACCTTACGTTGTGAAGGCCCGACCACGTCCGGGCACCTACCGACTTCAGGACATGGAAGGTCGAGATCTCCCCCACCCTTGGAACGCTGAACACCTGAAGCGCTACTTTCAATAAGTCCCTACTGTTGTATTGCTCAGTTGTTGTATTTTCTTTTTGTTTTGTTACATAATGTCAACTTGTATCGACTGAATTACACTGATCATGACAACAAATCTATACCTTGGCTATCTATGTGTTGTCTCAAATAACATTCTCATTTGCAGCACTTATTACAAGTCTCAGCCAGACCGACCATCAGCAGCCTCAGCCAGACAGAGCACTAAAAGCCTCAGCCAGACAGAGCACTAAAAGCCTCGGCCAAACTGAGCACGAAAAAGCCTCGGCCAGACTGAGCACTAACAGCCTCTACCAGACCAAACATGAAGTACTCGGCCTGCCTAAAAAGCCTTAGCTAGACCGAGCACTAAAAGCCTCAGCCAGACTGAGCACCAAAAACCTCAGCCAGACTGAGCACTAAAAGCCTTAACCAGACTGAGCACTAAAAGTCTCAGCCAGACTGAGCACGAAAAAGCCTCGGCTAGACCGAGCACTAACAGCTTCTGCCAGATCGAACATGAAGTACTCAGCCTGCCTAAAAAGCCTCAGCCAGACCGAGCACTAAAAGCCTCAGTCAGACTGAGCACCAAAAACCTCAGCCAGACTGAGCACTAAAAGCCTCAGCCAGACTAAGCATGAAAAAGCCTCGGCCAGACCGAGAACTAACAGCCTCTGCCAGACTGAACATGAAGTACTTGGCCTGCCTAAAAAGCCTCAGCCAGACCGAGCACTAAAAGCCTCAGCCAGACTGAGCACCAAAAACCTCAACCAGACCGAGCACTAAAAGCCTCAGCCAGATTGAGCACGAAAAAGCCTCGGCCCGACCGAGCACTAATAGCCTCTGCCAGACCAAACATGAATTACTCGGCCTGCCTAAAAAGCCTCAGCCAGATCGAGCATTAAAAGCCTCAGCCAGACCGAGCATTAAAAGCCTCGGCCAGACCGAGCGCTAACATCCTCTGCCAGACCGAGCGCCACAGTCTCAGAGTCAGACTCAGTTACCTGCAATGTCTTGCCCCAAATGAGCACGCATGCAGGACTCGGTCAAGACCACCCATGCAAATTCCATGCTTGTGGAATTAGTAGACACACTTAGTCACAATTCTAGCTCCAAATCTCTAGACCACTCTTTGCTCAATCGAATTCCAAAACCGTTCTAACACAAGTCAGGTTATGCTTTTCTCAATCACACTCACAAACCAAGCCTCACTCCGTAAACCACTAACCTACTTGAGCAGTGTGGCAAACGCAAACTTGTAATTTTACTACATTTTAAATTTCACCTTCACTCTGCATTGAGTTTTTATTACACGTTTACTCTGCATTGAGTTTTTATTACAAGTTCACCTTCACTCTGCATTGAGTTTTTATTACACGTTTACTCTGCATTGAGTTTTTATTACAAGTTCACCTTCACTCTGCATTGAGTTTTTATTACACGTTTACTCTGCATTGAGTTTTTATTACAAGCTCACCTTCACCCTGCATTGAGTTTTTATTACACGTTTACTCTGCATTGAGTTTTTATTACAAGTTCAACTTCAGACGCACAAGCAAAAATAGTGAAATGCACAACACAAATGAAATTTTATTTATCCACAACTTTATACAAAAGTTCATTACAGCAATTCAAAAAAAAAAAAAAACAACAGCAAAAACAATGTCGGTGCACAGTCTCTTTCTCCTTCCTCCCCAGTTACTTCTCCTCACTGGAGAGGAGGTCTTCTTCTTCAATGCCCTCATCTAGGGGGGTTTAGGCCACATCGTCTTCGCCAATCGCTACTAAGGTCTAAGTCTGGGAGCAGCTCTTCAGCTCTAGGTTTGAACGTCTTCCAGCCACTGTCCCAGTACTCAGCCATTTCGTGCTTATAAAAGTCTGACTGCTGGAAGCTCTCAATAACTTCTGCTTCAGTTCTGCCTCCAGCAGTCGTTCTCGATGGGCCCGCCCCCCCAGATTCTTGCCTAGTCAGGCTGCTCGCGACCGCGGCATCAACCGCTATCTGAAATTCGGCAGACCCTTTGAATTGCTCCACTGCTGCGACGCACAGATCGGGATAAGCCACCTTTTCAGAGGCTGCCTTCGCCCTCTCTTCGTCCAGCTCTTTCTGCAGGGTCGCCCTTTCCGACATAGCCTTTGCCTTTTCCGCCTCCAATTCTTTCTTCAGGCTCTCCTTCTCCGCCGTCGCCTGCGCTCTCTCTGTTTCCAACTCCTTCTGAAGCCTCCCCTTCTCCTCTACTGCCTTGGCGCGCTCGCCCTCCAGTTCCTTCTGGAGATCGCCCACTTTGCCATCGGCCTCATCTTTTTGCCTGACCATCTTTTCATTACTGCTCATGGCCTCTTCATGTCGCTCGACTGCGACGGCGTAGGCTCTTTAGGCCTCCTTCAACTTCTTCTGCTCGCCAGCAAGTTGGAACTCGAGCGACACAACCTGGCAGCGTGTGCTCTCCAGCTCCACCATAACTGCTTGCAGATCAGCATGGGCAGCTTTCTAACTCGCCCTCTCCCTCTCCAACGTCGCAAGCTGGGCCTTGGTCTCATCTGCCTTGAGTTTGGCAGCCCCCGCTTTCCTCAACAGAGCCCCTGCTAAGGTGGTTACCTTCATTTGGGCGGAGCATAACCCCCTCAGCAGTTCAGCCTCGTTGAATCTGGATGCCGAGCGCAGGGCTGCCTCTTCTACGATCCCCACCAGGCAGTCTGCCCCTGCCCTAGCTGGGCCTTCTTCTCCCTCCAGTCGCCCAGCCACCGCCGAGCGTGGTAGATCGCTGTGGTCAGACTAAATCCCCCTCATTGGGGTGTAGGGTCCCCCTAGGGCTGCTCTTCTCTTCTTGAGCCAGGGCCGCTTGCCCTATCTTCTCCTTGCCCTTTAGGGGCGGCCCTCGCGACCCCTGCGACGATCGCCGCCACCATTGGAACCACCTCCATGCCCTCTGAAGCAACATCCACCGTTTCTGGGCCACCTACTCTTCCTGGGGTCCCCTCCACTTCTCCCCCCTCAGCCCCCTTGGCAGCACTGGTTTCCTTTACACTTGTCTCCCTCCTCCTTCTGGGCAGGCACTCCCTCACTCCGCCTCACCCTCTTTTTCTTCTTCCCAACGCCCAACACCTCCATCTCCTTCCAAGACCTCTCATTCAAAGGGTCTGTTGGGGGCGGCCGTGGCACAAAATCGCCTAAGTTTTTCTCTCCCAAGGGTTTGGGGCGAGGTCGAATCCTCTCCCTCACAACCGGTTTTGGTGGTCGGTCGGCCTGGGACTCTTTGAATTTTTGGGCTTTAGCAAGGATGGCCTAATCTTCCGCCTCTTGAGCCCTTCTCCTCGCCTCCAACTCCGTTTGGTCAAGGTCCCCACTACTTGGCTTTGGACCCAACCCTGCCTCAAACAATGCAGACGGCTGAACGAGCTCGTCCCATTTGGCCCATTCTTTCTCCCTCCACTCCTTCACGCTCTTCACCCTCCCCTCCGCGGCTGCTCCCAGTTTCGGCTCCACAGACCTGATGGGTACTTTCCAAATGGTGCGCACTCCAAGCCCCCCATTGGCAGACACGTAGAACCATCGTGGTCGCCACCCCTTGATCGACGACGGCAGCCTCGCTACCAACCCTTTCCCCACTGCTGCCTGCAGAGTGACCCACATCTCCTGTTGCCCCGAGGCCTTATAACATGCAAAGAATTCATCTATTGTCATGGCCTCCTCTCCATTCGCCTTCGGTCACGCACTTGCACAGGCCAGCAGGATCTTTCATGCATTGGGCATTAGCTGCCCCGGTGCTACCTCCAGACGGTTGAGCACATCCACTACCACTTGCGGCAGTGGCAACCTCAGCCCACCCTTCAGAGCTTCCTCATAAAGGGAAAACTCTCCTAGCCTGGCGTCAGACGGCCTTTTCATTGATGTCGGCAACAATAACTCCACTTCCCCAGGGATCTGGTATTTTTCGCGAATAGCCTCCAACTCCACCGTAGTAATCATGGATTTGTCAGCCTTCGTGTGCCAATGATCTGGTTCTGCCTGGCTGATTGGCTTTGGAGCTGCTATCATGGTGGAACCATGGGATCGTACCACCGACTCCCCCACCCTCTCTGTCCTATACTGCACCGCTAGCTCCACTGCATCATCATCTCCACGTGGGTCCACCCTGACAATTGCATTTCCTTCTTGGGCCATTTCTGTGGTATGTTTGTGAATCGCTTCGGCGGCAGGCACAAGGAAATTGAAAAAGTGTTGTAGAGGTGTATTGTGAGCAACAAAGGAATTCACACTTGGAATATTTTGATTTTTCGTAAACAAATAGGTGAATCGAATAATGCCAAAAGCCCTCGGTTTGCCCGTATTTCAAGGATCCCAATTAATTTTCGCCAGTTTGAAAACTTTTCAAAATCATCCGCCAAAATTGTCTCTTCAACACCCATAATGACTTACCATTTCATTTCTGATCCAACGCCTAATCTTTCCCCCTTACGAGATGTTGCCACGTGTACGACCACGATCCACTGTCTCCTCCCCTTACCCTGTCTTTTCCACTTCAACTCACCACGTGACACGCCGCGTCTCGAGCCCCACGCCCCTCTACCTCATCCTTCGCGGTCGGCCCTCCTTGCTGTCGACCATACCACTCGGCCAACACCGCGGTTAGCCCTCCTGCTCGACCAAATGCTGCGGTCGGCCCTCCCGCTCGGCCAACCACTGCAGTCGGCCCTCCTTGCTGTCGACCAGCCCACTCGGCCAACATCGCGGTCGGCCCTCCTCACGGTCGGCCCTTCCGCTCGGCCAACCACCGCAGTCGGCCCCCCCTTCGCAGTCGGCCCTCCTTGGTGTCGACCATCCCACTCGGCCAACCTTGCAGTCGGTCCTCTCCGTGATCGGCCCTTCCACTCGGTCGCCCTGCGCAGTCGGACCACCTCCTGGTCGGTTCACCCCCCTCGATCACCCCTTCCGGTCGACCTCCATCCTGCCAATCCCGAACACGCTCATCTACGTCATTAATATGCCCTTCGTTGGACTAAAGCTGCACTCGGGAATGGGGGACTACTGACATGTATAAGTCCATAGAGGCCATGAATCACCTATGGACAATCCATGCCCACCACTTGGAGCCTAGTGCATAACCCAGTTGGTGAGGTCCAGGACAGCTGGAGTCCAACATGGCATAAAGAGCCAATGACATTCAGACACACGGCAAGAGAAGGACGAGCCACATCAGCAGACAAAGATCTGTAAAGTTATTGCCACTGCACATCACCATTAATGCAGCCCATCACAACATTTATTACGACAACACCTCTCCGCCGGAACATGACCCTTTTACCCTGAGCAAGGTAAGCTACAACATAGGCTTTCGGCGAGGAGAGCAGGTCAGAAGGGACAGCGAAATGATTGCCAAAGGATATAAGCGAACGTTGAAGACAAGAAAAAGGTTAAGCTTTCTATCTTTAATCTCTCCCCATATACTAACTTGCTTGTCGGAGGGTTCACTGGGGGACTACCCCGTTTCCCGTTGAACTTGTTTGCAGGTTATCCGGTGGGCTCGATCATCTGGGCTTGGGCTTGAGGAGCTTGGACTAGTTCGCTCCATTCACTGGGATAAACTATATCAACATATAGTGTCCAAGTAATTACGGTGATGGTGAAAATGGAGGCAGATGGATCTACTTTTTTCTTCTTTTTCTTTTATTTATTTCTTATAATTTTTTATTCTCTTTATCCCATAACCTCTCGTAGAGATGGCAATCAGAACCCGGCCCGACGGGGACCTGATCCCCTGATCCCGAATTGAGCGGTTATTCCTCGAAAAATACCCCCGACGGACTGGGGATGGTATTAAAAATTAAATCCCCTATGATATTCGGGCGGGGGACGGGGATACATGTTTCAGCCCCGGACCCGGCCCCGGCCCCGATCCCTGGCCCGGTTGCCCCCTGATGTGAAATTACTCTTTTGCCCCTGCTTATATATAACACTGTGTAGGGTTTTGTTTGAACTCTCACACACACTCAACACAAACACAACACAGAGCTGAGCCGTCTTCTCTCTCTCTCAATCTGATATGTCTCTCATCACTCTCACCCTTACGGTCTCACCCTCACATAAATCTGATATGTCTCTCATCACTCTCACCCTGACCCTCACCCTGACCCTCACTCTCTGATGATCTGTCTGTCTCACTCTCACCCTCACGGTCTTCACCGTCGCCTCCTCCGGCGCCTCTCGCGGCCTCCTCCTCCGTCGGCTCCGTCGCCTCTCGCCTCCCCCTCTCTCTGCCACGGCAGATCTGAGAAGATCCCTCTTCCGCCACCATCGATTTCGTCCCTCCTCCGCCACCGTCGATTTCTTCTCTCTGCCGCCACTGTCGACAGAGGTGTCAAGTCACGATCCATTCAGGTTAGGGATCCCACACTGGAAGGTGCTATCGTGCGCTGAGGATCTATGGTGCTATCGTGCTATCCTACACTACAGTGACGGGTCTGTGGGTGACTTTCTTCTCTCTACCACGCAGATTTGTCTCTATTTTTTTTTTTGTTGATGATGTTGCTGCCTTGATGATGTTGTTGATGAAGTATTTATTTATTTGTTTATGATGTTACTGCTGTTGATGTTTTTGTTGATAAAATTTTTTTTTTTTGGATGATGTTGTTGATGATGAGTACGGGGATTTTCCGGGGTCGGGGAAACTCAATCCCCGTTGGGGGCGGGGGTGGGGGGAGGGATGGGTTCCTCGCCGGGGATGGGATTTTTATAGTTTCGGGGACGGGGAGGGTGATCCCTAGCCCCGCCTCGGCCCGTTTCCATTCCTAACCTCCCGTCACATGTTCTCCACATTATTTCCTTTTTCACCTCCATATCATTATTATTTTTAACCCACAACTTCAGGAACCAGCAGTCTGATCCCACTACCCCTAACTTTATTTATTTTATTTTAGAGTGTTGCTATTAGCACCTGTCAAAATTCTTTGAACCCCCCATTTTATAATTTTTTTTATTACAATTATATCCTAAAGTGAAATTACATTAACAGACATTATTAAATGGAACACTCACCTATCAATAAGAACTAATACTCTATAATATTAGACACCCACCCCCACCCCCACCCCACCTCTAACTCCAACTATACGTATTCCATGTTTGTAAATCCTAAACCTATTACTTTTCATAACCAACTAACATAAACCTTAAATCTATTATTTTTCATAATCATCTTAAATCCTGAATGTGTCATCTTTATCACCATCATCAACGCTATTGAACTTGAAAGTTTTGCTTCAAGTATAACGTATACTTCATCACTTATTTCACTGTGTAAAGTAATGGAGGACGAGGACAATAGTTTTAGTGAGACCGGCGTTCCATTGGTAAGTTTATTTGTCTTGTATTAACATTCTCGGTCATTTTCGATCGTTCTTGTTTCATTCGAGCTGTTTGGTACTGGTTTGCTGACTGTTAGAATTATGTTCGGTAATATAGTACTGAACATAGTCCTTTCGTTCAATACGTAGGTTCCGAACATTAATGCAGATAGTCAGTTATGTAATTTTCTTTGTTAAACTAACTTAGAATGGAAAAGAGTGAATTGGAATGGATTTAAGTTATGTATTTTGAATGGATTTAATTCATATTATTTTAAGTTGTGAATTGTAATGGATTCAAGTTACACAGTGATGAACAGATTTTGTTTGGACATACAGTGCTGATAGGATCATTATTGTTTGACAAAACAGTTCTGAACAAAATACATTTTTTCGGCTACACAGTAGTGAAAAATTGTTTTGGGCTACATTCAGAATACTGATGGTGATTCAGACGAGGTTTTTTCTCATCTTACAAACGGTTATGCAAATCCCGTAGAAATTGGAGTATCTTTGATCGATCTCAGCAATGATGAAGATACAAAAAGCAACGAAGAAGATGATGATGAGAGGATGAGAGAGGTTATTGATTTGGCGATACGGAGAGCGTTCAGAGAAGATGAGAGTCGTTGGAATGCTCCGTTGACGGCCGAGATGACGACGAGAGTGATGGAGGGTTAGGGTCCAAGAATTCTATACTGGACCAAAGCTCCAAACTCTAAAGATTGAGTGAGTCAGGGAAGGAGAGGGATGAAAAATTAGGTGAGTGTGTATATCATTGTGAAAATATTATGAATATGGGTAGATTTGGTAATAAGTGGGGTGTCCAAAAAAATATTATTAAAATTTAAGGTTTAGGATTGGCGTCCAAAGAAATGGGGGGTCCAAAGAATTTTGGTAGTTGCTAATAGCAGCACTCTTATTTTATCTTCCTTTTCCATTCAAAAAAAAAGAAAAGAAAAAAAACAAAACAAAACACTCAGAACCCATCATCCCTTTTCTCTCTCGAGATTTCATTATTTTAACACTCAGTTGGTGAGCTTTTCCAGATTCCTGTCCCGCTACCTTCATTTTCTTTTCTTTTATTTTTTCTATCTTTCTTTTTCTATCAATATTTCATTTTTATACAACTCAGTTGGTGAGCATCATCCCTTTTTCCATTATCACAAAAAAACCTTTCTACCATTTTTTTTAACATCTCCATTCTGTGTTGAGCCGTTCCGCTCCACTTTATCACTCCCTTTGTTTCAACCTCCAATAGGTTTCTATCTTCAAACCTATTTAAGTTTGAGGGGGGGTATTATACATATATCATGGTGAGCATGGTTACACACCATACGAACCAAAGGGTTAGCAAGAGAGTTAGTTGAGAATTCATCGAGAGGAATGTGACTAAAACCTATTAAATAAGAGTTATCACAACGACAACCCAACCTAGTTGACTGGAGATCCCAAGATCTAGGTTCAAAGGGACAACCGAGTTGTGTATGACTCAGAAGGATCACTGGGGAGTCTAACTTCTACCCATTTCTATGATGAAATAATGATGTCTGCAGCATTTTAGGTTAAGTAAAATTTTAATGATTCTTATAGCTAGGTATACCTAATGGAGTATAGCAGGATACTCTTCATAAGAATCACCTATGTGAGTGTGAACTAGGCCGGTTCTATGAGATTTGTGAAGGGCTACAATTCTCTAGAGCACTCATGAAAGACTAGGTTGTTCAGGGCCAAAATGAACACAATAGTGAGAACTAAACTGTATCTGGGATATACTGTGTGAGTTCTATTGTCTTGGTTTACACAAACGGCTGAACAGTTCAAGACATCATGTTCACTGGTCAGCTAGTAAATCCGATAGTGTCTCACAAGGGAAGGTTCAAAGTCAAAAGCTACATATCCTTTGCAGAATATTTCCAATTTCTGTACTCTTTGTAATTAGATCATGTTGTTGTATTTTCGCTCCGTCAAATTCCATTTATGTGGGGGATTGTTAGAAAATTTGGTTTATAAGGCTTATTTTGGGCCAACTTTGAACCCAAAATTGAGTGGGCCCCAAACATCTTTTGGGATGGGTCCGAAAAGGTGATGTGTTCATTGTCGTATAGCAAGTCACACGGTGAAGACGGTTCGTCAAAACCATTTATGAGTGAATGGGAACTTGACGTCGTTTTCGGGTTCGTGGAATGTGCATTTAAAGAATTAAATGTGGGTTTCCTTGAAATGGGTTGTCCCACATTGAAACTTTAAGAGAGCTTTGTTGAATATATAAGCTCTAGATTACAACACTTGGGTTGGGCCCCAAGGGGCACCCCAAGTTTGTAGAAGGGAGGAGTTATGGACAAAGTGAATCTTAGACAAAACCACCACATGTGCACCGCTGCCACCGTCCGATTGGTCGAGCCGAGCCGAGCGTGGGTGTGGGTTATGGGTCGGGTCGATTCTAATATTAATTTTTTGGAGAAAATTTATTTGAACTTTTTTCCAAAATTCTTATCGAAATTAATTCATTTATGAATTTAATTTTTCTGTCCATTTGTTACATCTTCAGTCCAATTTTTCAAACAGATCAAATCGTTCAAACAGTTTTTCGGATCTGTTGGAATGTAGACAGATTCAAATCTGCCCAGGCAGATTTGAACAGATTCAAACTGCAGTTCACAGGTTCAACTGTGACCAGATCTGTTCAAAATTCTGAACTGCATCTATTCGACAGCTTTCATACTTGTTCAGTTTTCTAGACAGGTTTATTACTGCTGAGTTTCAAATAGATCGGAAAATAAAACTGCCAGCAGTTCTGGACAATTTTATAACTGTTGCAGTTGCAGATCTGTTTGAATTTTGAATCATATTTGTTCAAAACAGTTTCACATGTTCACTTCATTTTAGCACATGTTTGGGTCAGTTTGGATTGCTTATAAATTCATACCATTTCCAGCAGTCTTGGGGATCTGAAATCAGTCTGAATATCATTTAGAAAAATTATGTTCTCCTTATTTTTCCTGCTCTATTTGCATAAATTCTTCATATTAGTTTTAGGAATTTTTAAAGAGAGTATAGAACACAATGTTCTAGTTCGTCGGACAAATTTGTTTGGAGTGCTACTACAAATTTGTGAAGATCATTGTATCTTGGGAGATAGACTCCACATAACCGTAAGCACTGTAGCAGGGCGAATCTGTCTTAAGGACAGAGTGTCACACACTTAACTTGATTTTTTATTTTTTCATTTGGTTCGATAAAATAAATTCTGTAAGTTATTTATTTTATTTTGTTTGATTTAGTTTCAATTTATTTTATTTACACATAAGATTATTCCAACATATGCATCTTCAATATTGCATTAAATGGGTTACAACATGGTATTGACTATGCATAGAAGAAGGCTTTCAGATCATTAGAGCAACTGTTGTGCTATTATTTGGGTCAAAGCTAAAATTTCACAACAATCACTATGTTTGGTTTTAATTTTTTAGATTCAATTTTTTATAAATTGAGTTTTTTGTTTGGGTGAAGTACTAATAAATCCCAAAATATGATCTTGTGAACTATTTAGTCCTCTCTTTTTTCTAATGAACCTAAAGATTTCATTAAATTGGAAATTATATAAAAGGGTAGTCATTTACATGTTTGGGTTTAATTTTTTAGGGATAAACGTGGGTTTCTCAAAATGTAAAATTACACATTTAGACAATTTGCACTATAGAAGTTTTGGATTTTCCCTCATTCTACAACAAATTACACTTTACGAACAAAAACCTAACATTTTAATGTAACATTCCAATAACATAACACTTCAATGTAACACACTAAAAAATTCATTGGTGTACTTTTCCTAAACGTAATAACGTAACACTCAAAAAAAAAAAAAACTTTGGTGTACTTTTCCCAAACATAACGCTTTAATGTAACACAGAAAAAAAAAATAAAAAAAAATTCTTAGTGTACTTTTTCCAAACGTAACACTCCAATCAGTGTAATCCCAAATGTAGCACTTCAATGTAACATACTCCAATATAACATACAAAAATACTAAAAAAAAAACTTCTTAGTATACTTTTTTCAAACATAACACTCACAGTTTGAAATTATATATTTGCCTAAAACTTACTAAGAAATATTTTTGGAGTGTTATATTACAGTGTTATGTTTAGAAAAAATACACTAAGGAGTTTTTTTATGTGTTACACTAGAGTGTTACGCTAAGGAGTTCTTTTGAAATGTTATATTGGAGTGTTACGTTTGAAAAAAGTACAGTAATGAATTTTTTTATGTGTTACATTAACGTATTGCACTAAGATTTTTTTTTAGTGTTACATTGGAGTGTTACTTTTGAATGTTATATTGAAGTATTACACTTTTTAGTAGGTTAATACGCTTTGTGGATATGAAGCCCACTATTTTTTATCAATTAAAATTTATGTAATCATTTTAGACTAACACTAAGTAGGTAACATCAACAATCCCCACAATCACTCTACGAAATTTTAAAAAAAATGAAAATGTTAAACCATACATACACCCAAATCCCAAAAAACTATCAAAATCAAATATAAAATAAGGGCAAACAAGTAAACTCTAATATTACTAAATCAAATCAATAATACATACTATAAATAAAAAGGACTAATTGGTTTATAAAAAAAACATGTAGGACTAAATGGACTAACATTTTTTCAAATGGAATTTATGAGTTAATATTTTTAAAATTTATAATAGCTAAAAGGACTAGGTTTTAAATTAACTCATAAATCATAACATTATATTAGCTATTATAATAGTCCTTTTAAATTAAACGGGATGCAAATTTAATGAATACTTTTAAAATTTTAAGTAATTTTTTTACATTTTTATATGGACCTCACTTAAATGTATCAAAAATAAAATATTTGTATAAAAATATTTTAAAAAATCAAAATACAAAAGAACACAAAAATGTACTAAATTTTCGTATTTTTCTATATTTTGATATTTAGTGATTTTTTTTAAAAAAATCACAAATATTAGGAAAAATTACTCATAAATCCTATTTTGAT
This sequence comes from Camellia sinensis, assembly GCF_055761805.1. Classification (NCBI taxonomy): domain Eukaryota; kingdom Viridiplantae; phylum Streptophyta; class Magnoliopsida; order Ericales; family Theaceae; genus Camellia; species Camellia sinensis. The sequence goes on from NC_138969.1 coordinate 33,261,855, forward strand.
AAATGTTGCTCTAATTAGTCCTGAGTGTTTTTCTTTAAACCATTTAGTCCTTTTTATTTTTGACATGATATATATTTTTGATATATTGTATACGGAGTTTACATTTTTACCCCTTTTGATTTCATTTTGCAGGTCTCCCAATCTCTCCATTGATGGCAGCTCCGTCACTGGCATTCAAGTTCGCTTCGTTCTTCTACAAAACCGGCCTCATCTGGCACGATCTTCGAAATTTCAATCTCGCCAACACTTGCTTCGAGAAAGCCACAGATCTCACCTCTAGGATCGATATTGGGGTTGTAATAGACAGCGAAGAGCGAAAACCCCTACTAGGTTTGAACATCGCGTGATCGAGAACGGTTTGGAAAAATTGTGCTGTTGAAGAATGAGGTTTGTGGTGTGAACGGAGGGTTGAAATTGATGAACAAAGCTTTAGATCTGTGCGAGAAGGGGCTGAGGATCGTGAAGTGGCAAGACAAAACCCTAGCTCTCAAAACATTGAGATCAAAGATGCTTAGATTCATTGCGGCTTCACATTTGCAGAGAGATGAGTTCGCGAGTGTGTTGAAGTCTGTTAGGGTTTTGAGAGATGGTGGTGGTGGAGGAATTATTCATTGTTCGCATCATAGCATCGTCCACAACACACATGCCACATAACTTAAGCAATGGTATCAACAATGGTGCTGGTAATTTCAAATGCAATATATGCTTTGACTTAGCCCAAGATCCAATTGTTACTCTTTGTGGTCACCTCTTTTGCTTGCCTGATGTTTCATGATGTTTGATGATGTAGTTGATGTTGATGATTTTTTGATGATGTTTGATGATGTTGTTGATGTAATTGATGTTAGATGATATTTGATGATGTTCATGATGTAGTTGATGTTTGATGATGTTGCTAATGTTTGATGATGTTGATGATGCAGTTGATGTTGGAAGATTTTGATGATGTTCACGATGTAGTTGATGTTTGATGTTGTAGTTGATGTTGTTGATGTTGATGATGTTTTGATGATGTTGTTGATTTTATATGATGTTTAATGATGTTGATGATGTAGTTGATGTTGCTGATGGTGATGATGTTGATGATGTAGTTGATGTTTGCTGATGTTGATGATGTAGTTAATGTTGATGATGTAGTTGACATTGCTGATGTTCGGAAATGAGGGAAATCATAAAAAAACCTATAGTAAGCTTTTTGGGTAATTTTGTCATTACAACATCAGTAAAAACTTACATTTGCCTTCCATAAAAAAAAATTACGTGTTAAATAAATGGGTATATACGTAATTGACATTCAAGTAGCACTTATCAGTCTACAAAATAAAAGGTAGGACCAAATGGTTTAACAAATTAAAATTTGGGATTTATTGGTGTTTTGCCCCAAATATTATACTTGTGTATCTAATTTTTTTTTTTATAAAAAAAAACTTAAAATATTAGAAAAATACAGTAAAAATAAAAAAATATGAAAAATAATTTTTTTAATTTTTTGAAAACTTTTTTATAAATGCATATTATCTTCCATAGCAAATTATAGAAATGATATAAAATTTAGATATTTTCCTCGAAAATTTTGACATTTCTTATCAATTTTTCCTTCTCTATCCTAACTTTTCTCTCTCATATAGGACTAGTAATCGGACCTTTAAATCCGCCGACAAAGCATCACAACATTTGAAAACCCTAATCTTGTCGCCTTCCGAGGAAAGTCATGCGACACGTCACTAATCTCCTCCATTAGTCCGCATTAGTCCGCTGCTTTTCGCTCCCACCAACCACATCACCATCACACTTTCGGATTAATGTTTGGCAACTTAGAGCATCTCCAATGGTTCAGCATTTTTTTCATCAAATTTGAGTAAAAAATGGCTCATTTTCTCAATTTGATATCAGTTGCTCCAACGGTCCATCAAAACCCGTGGGTCGACCGGTAAGGGTAAATATATATATATATATATATATATATATTTTTACCTTTTTGAACTGTTTGAACCCACCTATGTGAACTGATCTATGTGAACTGGGGAAGGGGTGACCGGTTGGTCGACCGGTAAGAAAATTAATTTTTTTGTATTTTTTTTTGGTTTTCCTCCATTTCTGTTCCTAATTCTTTTCCTATTTCTTTTTCCCTCCATTACATATATGTCGTTTTGGTTTACCTCTAACAATGATTTGCTTCTAAAATCTCATATAAACACATTATTCATATGCTAGACAACTCCACACAACTGATACGATCATAGCTTAAACAAAACAGAGCATAATGAATACCTTCAAATCTACGATATTGACTTCATTTTCATCCTCGTCTTCTTCCTCCTCCTCTGATGATGAGTCTGATGATGAATGTATGGTCACACTTTTAGGGGCTTATGAGCAGAATAATAGTTGTATGCTTCAGATTATTAAGTCAAGTGATAGTTCAAAGAAAATAGGTGGTTCTGTTGTAGGCCATAAGTATATACGTAGAGATAGAAGGCAGGGTCATGACAGATTGTTTGCAGATTATTTTGCTGTAAATCCAGTGTATTTATTTACAATATTTCGGAGACGTTTTCGAATGTGTCGTCCTTTGTATCTGCGAATTTTGAATGCAATCCAGCACACAATTCATATTTTGTTCAAAAACAAGATGCAACTCATGTAGTTGGATTATCTCTCCTACAAAAAATGACTTTAGCGATGAGAATTTTGTCATATGGTGTCGCAGCAGATGCAGTTGATGATTACATACGTTTTGGGAAAAACACTGCAATTCAAAGTTTGTAATAATTTTGTAATTCAGTGATTGAAATCTTTGGAGTAGAATATTTGAGATCTCCGACACCAACTGACATTGCTAGATTACTTGTTATTGGGGAGGTTCGAGAGTTTCCGGGTATGTTGGGAAGTTTAGATTGCATGCATTGGGAGTAGAAAAATTGTCCAAAAGCATGGCAAGGTCAATACGTAGGCCATCAAAAAAAGCCAACCATTATTCTTGAAGTAGTAGCTTCTTATGACTTATGGATTTGGCATGCTTTTTTTGGAATGCCTGGCTCACACAATGACTTGAATGTGTTGGACCGATCGCCTTTATTTTCTGATCTTACGCAAGGTAAAGCTCCCCCTATCCATTACACTATTAATGGACATAGTTACGATATGGGTTATTACCTTACTGATGGTATATACCCTCAATGGGCAACACTGGTTCAAACAATTTCTTCTCCCCAAGGAGCAAAGAGACAACATTTTGCAATGATGCAAGAGTCTGCCAGGAAAGATGTAGAGCGGGCATTTGGAGTCCTTCAATCTCGATGTCACGACCCAAACCCGCCCCTATGGGTTTAGCACTGTAACCGGCCAGTAATCCGAGATTACCGAAGGCTTGCTTAACAGTAATACAGTAATACAGAGTACAGGGGCTGGCGGAAGTCAAAATAGTAATTAAAAGATGTCCAATGAGCTGTGACAGTCTGTATGCAAAAAGACTTTTCGTATATATATATACAATCAGTACCAAAATAGTATGCACAATATATAAAATCATTCAGGACAGGGACTTAATCCCTATTCGAACAGTACAGTACAACATCATTCAGTCTATACAGTAACTACAAAACAGATACAAAAAGGGGGAAAACTAAAACACCCCAAAATCCCTGGCTTGAAGGACTTGGAACCTCGCTGTGAGGCATGGTGGTTGGCTTAACAAAATTGGAGTTTACCCTGACGCTTCTAGCAACGGTCCGGTGCCTGTACACCTACATATATATATGAGCAGTGAGCTAAAGCCCAGTGAATAACATAATGCGTAAAGAGGTTAAGAATGAATGTCCTTCCAGTATAGAAAACAGTCGATTGATTCAGTATATCAGTCATTCAGTCATAACAGTCATATGTGGTACATCCAATAGCAGAACAGTACAGCAAACAGTAGGTCTTGAAAGACCGAACAGTCAATGATGGCCATCATAACAGTAAACAGAAGTTCCAAGATAGGAACTGACAGAGATCTCTGTAACAGTCGCAGTAACAGTGATTGCTATGGATGCCACAATACAGTTCAGAATAGATGACATACATTCATTCAGTTAACAGTATCAATTCAGAAAGCAGTTCAGTTAAATATTTAGAAAATATTCATCTTTGAACATATCTTTACAACATTGTTACTCACAAAGTTCTGGGCTACAGGTAAGCTAGTACGCGTCCTCGGATGCCAACCCTACACAGTTACAGAGTGAAAACACACTAAGCTACACAGTTGGGAAAAATAATAACTTAATCCCTATCTTGACTCGGTGTGGTTCTACATCAATATCCTCATTAAGATGCCTTAAACTAGGCCTAGGAATGCCTAGGATGGAATGAGGATACAAAGATGCACTTTAAAAACATTTTCAGAATTTTCAGAAAACAGAGGTCCCGCTCGAGCATACAGGCAAACAAAATACTCCGCTTGAGCGCAAGTTACCCCGCTCGAGCGGACTGTAAAACATGCCAAAAGTACTGGATGTGTGAAAATCACGCTCGATTGGGCGCTCGATACCCGCTCAAGCGTGTGACACAAGTCCTCGCTCGAGCGTCCAATACCCCGCTCGAGTGGACTGTAAAATAGTGTAAAGTACTGGATGCACGGATTTTACGCTCGAGCGCCAGTCACTCCACTCGAGCGTGAGTCCAAAATCTGGAATTTCCAGATTTGAACCTCAAGCTCAAAAACAAATTTCAATGTACCAAATTCTATCCTTTTGGGCTAATTTTCTGAAAAACACTTCAAAACTCATAATATAACATGTTTCAAAGATCAATTTGAGAAATCAAAGCCCAAAGGTAGTTCAATTAAATCCAATTCCAAACCAATTTTCATGGACATAACTTAAACATGACATGCATGAGTTTAAACCAATTCAAAGCTTCAATTACTTGCTCAAATGAGCCTCAACTTCCAAAAACAAGATGAAAACATGGACTATAACAATAATATGAACATGCATGTACCAAATTCCATGTAATCAACCTCAAAATGCAACAATGTAGACATGCATGCATGATATATGCTACAATTCAATATTGTGAACCAACTCTTAGCTAGAATCTCTAATTTCTCGTGGATCATGCAAGACAACACACAAATACATCAAAGAGAGGTTGAATTCTCTACCTTAGGTCTCCAATTCCAAGCCTAGAAGCTCAATTTTGCAAATCTTCTACCAATTCTCCAAGTCTCTAAGCCAATTTGAGATGGAAACAAGCTCTCTCCTATCTCTCTCTCTCTCTAGTCGGCTATGATCACAAGAATGGGCTAAAGAAATGTTGTGTTTGCATGTAATAAGGCTCAACATGTATTGCCTAAATGGTCCACTAACATGGCAATATGGTAAATAAGGCAACTTGTGTAATTTAACTTATTTTAATCTAATTAAATCATACCAAATCCAAATTCAAGTAATTATACCATAAAATCCCATAAAATCTAATTAGCACATAACATCAATTAATTTCAGATTCGGCCGTCGATAAGGCCTTCAATTTGTAATTTAAAGCATAAAACATGAACATATAATTTAACAGTCAACAGATAGAATTGCATTCAAACTAGCACAATCAATCAATCAATTTAGTAATTCAGTTAGTCAGTCAATTAACATGCTTAATCATGGATTAGCACTATAGCGATCCCGGTTTTCCCTTTCCGTATTTGTTGTATTCCGGACTTTGGTTCCGTAGAGTTGGTGGTTGTATACCTTGTTGTCATCCTTTAATTCCTTGTGTTTGAGTTTTAGGATGTGTTGGGCATGTTTCGAGCAGTTGGGTTGAACCTTAGTCTTAAATCTTGTTGCCAGGTTTTTGGTCGTTCCGCTCGAGCGGGTCATCTAGCGCTCGAACGGAGATTGCACACTTTCAGTTTTTTCGCGCTCTGCAAAACTTCTGCAGGTGTGATTTCTAGGCTCGAGCGGGTTTCCTGCGCTCGAGTGGGCTTATTGGCGTTCGAGCGGGTAATACATTTTTGGTGTAAGTTCTGGGAGGGGAAAATCTACGCTCGAACGGACTGGTTTTCGCGCTTGAGCGGATGTACTTTATTCTTGTGTCTTGGCGCTCGAGCGGACCTTCTTGCGCTCGAGCAGACCTAATTTTTTGTTCTTGACGCTCGAGCGTTGTGTTCTCCGCTCGAGCGGGAATGTCATATATCAGAAGGCAGTTAGGCATTTTTGAATCACTTTTTACATTCACTCTCTCTCTCTTACTTTCCCAAAACCAATTTTGAGAGCCTCTCTCTCTAGAAACTCCCTTCTCTCTAGGGTTTGATCTAGTTAGAGTGCTTCCCTTTCCTTTGGCCTTTGTAAAAGTTGTGTTGATCGTCGAGAGCTTCGTTTTGATCCGTGGATCGTGGAATTTGGAGCATTTTGGTTTTCTTCATCTCCTTCCCTTGGGCTCCGAATTTGAGGTAGGGATTCCTACTCACTCTTATGGGTTTTGACCTAGATATTGAGTTTTTGTATAAATGGTTTTGAGTTTTGGAAACTAGGGTTTCAAATGTATATTTTTGAAAAGAGGGTTTTGATAATTTTGGACCATAAACATGTATTTGGGTTTCAAAATGAGTATGTTGATGTTGTTGGTAATATTTGGACTCTTGGAGTCAATATTGAGAATAAGGGGAATTATGCTATGTTTGGGTATATTTGGGTCATTAGTGTAATTAATGACATTTGTTGAGAAAATATGGAATTGAGTTGAATATGATGAAATTGGCTCATTATGAGGTGGATTAGTGAAGTTGGATTTATTAATCGCTCTTTTGGAAATATGGATATTTTATCTGTTGATGCTTTTATTATCTGTTTAGAAATAATTGCTTTGGGCTACCGGTAGAGGGTAGTCTTGATTGTTGTAGACAATGCACGATGATCAGGTAAACGAAAACTAATCAATTGAATATGTCATAGAGTATGACGGTTGATAGAATACATTGAATTTATGTATTGATTGATTGTATATGACCTATGTATATATACGATGTGTTGTATGGGAGGAGACAGGGGATGTACTCCACGGTTTAGGGGAAGATAGGGGATGGACCTCTAAACCGGATGTTGTTTGGGAGGAGATAGGGGATGGACTCCATTGATACAGCTCATATGCTTATCAGTTAATGTGTTGATATAGCTCATATGCTTATCTATGGAAGTGTTGATATAGCTTATATACTTATCTGTTGAAGTGTGGATACAGCTCATATGCTTATCTGTTGAAATGTTGATATGGCTTATATGCTTATCTATTGTGAAACGGGAAATGTTTAATATGAGTCATTACCTCATGTAAATTGTTGGCCAGGTTCTGAGCCGTTGTTGTGAATTGTGAATTTGATAAGAAATGGAAAAATGAAATGAGATATGTACACTGTGGTCATGTAATGAAAGTGGTATATATTTTGGTTTATGTGAGTCAAACATTTATCAATTGCCAATGTCTTAGTTACTGCTCATATTGTGTTTAGTATATCTCTTCTGGGCGTTGGCTCACCCTATATAGGACATTATTTTCAGGTACAGGTAGCATGCCACCTCCAAGGACATAGCTTGGATGGTTATGGGAGTTGAAGACTCTTTTTGATTATTTTGTTTGTATTACATGTATATCAAGCCAAGGGCTTATTTTGTATAGAGTTAGTACTCTTCGTTTTGTAACCAAGTCTTGACTTGGAAAGCCGTAAGCCCGTAGGGCATTTACCTTTTGTTGTTAGCATCTAATATTGTTGTAAGAACTACTCTGATGAATAGAAAGGTGTTGATTTCTCTTATATCATTGCATGTCTAAAATAATGGGTTTTATGTATTATTTTGAGGGCGTTACAAGCACTAATCAGTGGTGAGGGTTGTCACACTCGATTCGCAATTATAGGTGGTGCTGTACGTTTTTGGGATCTGAAAATGCTTGCCAATATAATGAAGAGTTGCATTATATTACATAATATGTTTGTCGAAGATGAGAGGGAGGAGCACTTTGATTTTGATTATGAAATTTCATCAACCAACACACCAGTGCAACTTTCCTCTACTCCTACCAATGACTTCCAATCATTTTTGTCCCGTCATTTAGGTATTAGAGATAAGAATGCATATCATGCCCTCCGTAATGATTTAATAGAACATATGTGGCATCTTCATGGTGAAAACTAGATTCACCACATCAAACATGTAATTTTGTTTATAGTTTTGGAATGGAAGGTTGTCTTATGTGTAATCTTCATTATAACGCACTATATTAACCAAGTAGTTCAGAAGTTATGTGATTAGATGTGCTATTGTGATGATCCAATCTTTAATATTCAGAATTGTTCTCTGTTCCATTTATGAGAATTACAAATGATAATAATCATGTCTTAAGAGGTTACAAATGACAATACCACATAAATTTAATAATAATGTCTTAAATTCTGTGTTCAATTGAGTATTGATGTGCCACAAATGATAATGCCACTTCCATTTATGCATATTTAATAATGATGTCTGAAATGATAATTTAATAATAATGTCTTAAATTTATGCAATTCAGTATTCTGTGTTCAATTTAGTAATGATAATACCACAAATGATATTTTCTACATATTTATATGAACATGTCTTAATCAGTTACAAATGATAATACCACATAAATTTCTTCACAATTCATATTTATTGATGTTCCACATTATTTTAATCAGTATACGAATTTATTAGTATGCATTATTTGTGTCATTCATTTATTGATGCCATGCATTATTTGTGCATATACAAATTTATTGATGTGTATACAAATTTATGCATTATTTGTGTCATTCATTAATTTGTAACCTCTTATTTGTGCCATGCATTATTTGTGCATTATTTGTGCCGTGCATTATTTGTGCCATGCATTATTTGTGCCATTCATTCATTTACTGATGTTAATGTTGCCATTCAATTATTGCCTCCGTTGAAATGCATTCAACCTACATTCATGGCATACTACAGATGTGGCATACATTTCAACCACCTACTATTCATTTTACACACCACCTACCATTCATTGAATTCATTCCACCTACATGCCTCATTTTACATACCAATTTAGTTGAGTATTCATTTAGTCATTAAAATTATTCTGTAAATTTAGTTGAGTATTAATTCCCTCGACCACCTACCTCAATAATTTACCCTTTATATCAGCTCAAGATTGCCATCACCAAATTCACATGTTTTCACTGAAGACCTCTACCCACAGATTACCTCTATAATCTGCATTCACTGTATCCCCTCCACCATCACCTTCAAATTCGGCTTAACCAAATTATATTCTCAAACTTTGCATATTCACTATATTGTAAGTGTGAATCCACATAATCAGCAAGGCAAACCATCTGAATCAACAAAGCCAACATCAGCAGGAACAACAAGGCAGCATCAAAACAGAACAAGAAGGCAACATCAGCAGGAACAACAAGGCAGCATCAAAACAGAACAACAAGGCAGCAACAAAAGAGTAAGCTGCTTCGCACGGGTCAACCGGCCTTTTCAATTATTATTATTATTATTATTATTATTATTTTTTTTTTTGCCTTTCAGTGTGCATGCCACATATTTGTTCAACTTTGGCATACAGAACACAAGAACATGATTTTTACTTGATGTTACTTTCATGTTTTTAAAATGAATGTAGTTTATTAAAACATGAACTAGAGTACTGAATTTTTAGGGTGCATGTTTTATTAAAACATGAACTACATTCATTTTAATATGTACTGAATTTTAGTCTGCATGCTTTATACTACATTCAGTATGTTGTTCAACTTTCAGTGTGCATGCTTTATTAAAAATACATCCCTACATTTGAATTCTAAGTTCATGTTTTCATTAAACATTTTAAAATGCAGTGTTTATGTTAATTACTGTATAATAGCAAAAACACTGCATATTTATATTCAGCATAACACCAGAACTACAACAAGCCAACTGTAATTCAGCTTTCATAAGTAACACATTTTCATTAAAATTCAACAGATATTGACATCATGCCTAGAACTAAAAGAGTGAGACCACAAGTTGGTGAAAGTTCCAACCCTCCACGACGCGAAGAACAGTAGCCTCAAAATCAGTCATATCCTACTGATGATTTTCTCAGTCAAAGTCATGAACTAGCCTTTCCAAACTTCTCTAGCCGACCTATTGTAACAGGGAGGAGGGTAAATCTGCCACCTCAATATAATGCACTATTAGTTAGTAAACTTGAAGCAATGGGATGGCTAAATTTAATTAATTTACCCCAAAAGGTATATCCACAGCTAGTATCTCTTTTTTATGTTCACCTAAGAGGTACTCAGGAAGAAGATGGAAATTTTACTCTTTTGTCATATGTGAAAGGAAATGGTATACAGTTTGATGTTCCTACGTTGGCAAGCATTATTGGAGTTGAGGTAGGTGATGAAAATATCCATATTCAGAGTGAGGCTGAGTTAGTTAATATTGTTGGTATTGCTACTGATGTATATACTACTATATATCAGAACATATTTATTGGAACTAGTCTACAAGCAAGACATTTAAAACCTTATCTTCGGATTCTCCACCGGTGGATTGTAGAAAATGTCACTCCGAAAAAAGGGCATCATGATGCGGTCCCATATTTTAATGCCTATTTGTTATACTGTTTTGAAGTTGGCCATAAGTTAGATTTGTGTTACATAATTATGAAAGAAATGATGTTTGCAAATCAAGCTCAATTTACAGGCCGGTCATTACAGTTTGGGGCACTCTTGACAAAAATTTTCAAACATTTTAGGGTTCACCTTGTAAATGAAATGGAGATCAAAATCCGTTCACCCATTAATCAGTATACAGTGACCCGTGCTGGTGCAGCCTCCAATTTAATGGGAAGTGTTAATGCTGCAGAAGATTCAGAAGATGAAGTCTCACCAATGATGCTCCAGAAGATCCTCCTGCCAATGTGATGCCATCAACTGAACAACCTCAATATTGGACTGAGTTTTTGGCCATGGAAGAACAACGTTATAATCAACGCGTTTAATGGGAACATCAAATGGCTAACCAGGTCAATTCGTTGGGTACTCAGTTTGATACATTTGCCACTGCGCAGAACTCATTAATTGAACAATTTGGTGAGTTCCGTTTGGACATTGAAAGACGTCATGACGTAGCAAACAATCGCATAGATAGGATTGACCATCGCGTAAATGACATATACCATCACTACTTCCCTCCTCCACCACCACCAGATAATGATTGTTGATCTGTGTGACATTATGTATTTGCATTGTTTTGTATTTTATTATTTTAACAACCTTTTGTTGGGTCAATTTCTTTTATAAATGTAATGGTTTTGTCATATTATCTGATATAAAATTCTCTATTAGTTTTTTACTTACATTGCCTTGGTAATACATGTGCACCATCTTTTCGAGCTTCACTGATGCCATAATCTTTAATATTTTATTAATGTTTCTGATTACTTCAATTTTTATGAAAATTTTTGAAAGGTGTAATGGTAACCAAAGAAAAGAAGAAATGATGTATTTATATGTAAGTATTTATTTGTAACACTGTATATACATGTACAACATATTCTTATTTGAGAAGCAGACAGAGAAGATTCATTGAGATCAAGATAAGAAGCAGATTGAATGAAGGGTGAAATTCTAAAACCTACTTTTATATTTTTCTTTCTTTTCAACACTGTTTATGAAACAGAATCGAGAAAGGCATATATAAAAGTTAAAACTGAGGTTGATGAGAACACTAGCATCAAGAAGATATGCATCATCTAATTCAGGTGAGAATGTAAAAATCAGTGTTGCCCTAGCATCAAGAAGATATGCATCACACTAGCATCAAGAACACTAGCATAAGAAAACATGTAAAAATCAAACAAACAACAATTTGACATCCCTACATTTGGTTGCAATGCAAGGATAGAATGAGACATGAGATTTGCAGCCTTGTATGTGAGAATGTAATCTTCTATAAGAATACCAAGATATAGCCCTTGGACTTGATTACTTAACAGAAGAACAAAACCCATTGAGATAGTTGTAGGGAATTCTAGAAGAAAAATAAAAATATGAGCCCCTTATCTGACATATGAATTCTAAGAATTTCAGTCATGATTAATAGTTATGAATTACGCTTTTTTGTTTTTACCAATCAATATGGTATCCAAAGTAGTAGCAGAGAATAGAACTCAACCATCTCAAGAAACAAAAACCTAGAACAAATTAATTAATTTCTAATTTTAGAGAAATGGAAAAGGCAAGTGAGACATTTCACATAATTTTACACAGTTTTTCCGTTTCCTTTTCCAATAGACGAAACCAATAGATGAAACCTAGTAATATAGAACCTTTCAAGGCAATCTATTAGTTGTTCGAAATAAAATCTGTCGTTGAAGATTTTCGTAGTACGCCCTTTGCATAGGATTTAAAATTGTCATGTCCATTGACATTATTTTATGATCTTCATTTCGTTATTTTCTTTCATTCATCATAGATAGGAGTTTTAGTTGTTCCTCCCTATCTTCGGCCCTTCTTCTACGCTTTGCAGCTTTCTACTCACGGTCGATCGCCTTTTGCTCATCTCCCTCAATAGTTCTAGCGGAGATAGTTTATAACACTTCAACAATTTTGGATTGGTTGGCAGCCATTTCATCAAATCTACTATCGTACGTTGTTTGATTCTTCAACTTCTCTTTCGCTGCCTTAGTACCAATTCGTCGTGTTGATGTATTAGATGGTTATTTGTGCACTGCATTATTCTGGTTGGATTGAAATGCATCAGATTCTCTAGTTGGTGGATTCGAACATGGATAAGCATGTTGCGTGCTTCTTTTGGATTGTGTTCGAAATTCATCCCACTTACAACTTCGGCGCAAAATATCCCAACATGTATCAAATGTGAAGTGTTTTTTCTGTATTGCATGATACATCCGCTTCGCTTCAGCGAACTACAAAAAAAATTACAAAAATTTTAATAACAAGTATACATTTAGAAAAGAAATTTGATATTTAATAACACAAATAAATTTTACCATGTCTGGCTCAATTGTTCCACTTTGTTGCCTCAATTGAATTTGTTCAAGAAAACCACAGAATTTATTAATTGCCTTTTGGATGCCAGACCAACGGTGAGACAAAGAAATACGGTTTCGATTTGATTCACTGCTCAATTGTGAATTAAAATAAACAAGTACCCGTTCCCAAAATATAGCCATAGTCCGACTATTACCAGTAATGGGATCTTGAGAGACTGCTAACCAAGATCTACATAAAGTTTCATCTTCTATAATTGTGAACGCTTTACCACGAGAAGTTTCTGAAATAAAATGATTATCACTGTTCTCCGTGTTTTACTCTCGTGAAGTTTCCGACATAAAATTAATATCACTGTTGTGCTCCAACATTTGTGATTCCTCAAACATTTCAAAATCTTCCATAGTTTGGAAAAAATAGAGTATATACAATATCTAAGTTACTGAAAATTATTAGAATGATATACATTCAACCTCAGAATCAGATAATTTAATCAGATAATATAAATTAAAGTTTCAAGGGAAAAAAATTTCTAAATGACACAGAAGAAACAATATTCACAGCATACAATATAATGCTATTCTGAAAATAAAATACTTTGTCAGCTTGATATACGAAACAGATATATTTTATAGAACACATCATCAACGGTAAATTTTCAAAATACTCTGTCCATCCAATGGTAAATTATTGGAACGGCTAGTTCTGAAATATGTATATGAGATAACAATTTCAATTATATTTTTAAGGGAATTTAAATTTATATCCCCCTTCACATTATTCCAAGTCCACAAAATAACCTATCTCAAAATAAATCTGTTCAAACCAAACCTGTTCAAACCAGTTCAAATCAACCAGTCCAAACCTGTCGCAGAATTGATCAGACCGGTTGACCGGAACCGGCCGGCCAACTGGCTGGTTGACCGGTTCAACTCCAACACGCGCACAGTAAACCAGTTCAAACCAACTAGCTCAAATAGTTCAAACCCGTCGCAGTTCAAACCCATCGCAGAATTGATGAACCGGTTGACCGGTTCAGCTCTTCCAACGATCAGGCACAGTAATTTGGTAAAATCTGTACATTGTTCTCAGTTTGATGATTTTTTTGTTGAAATCTCATTTTGATATCAATTTGGTGAAACGGTTGGAGCACCAAAAAGTGATTTTTTCACCAAAATTTAAATCTGATGCCAAGTTTGGTTCAGCGTTGGAGATGGTCTTAGAAAGAAAAACAATGATTGGGTAAATGATAAGTTAAAAAGGAAAGAAAAGGAATTGTTTGTATGGGAAAGATTATGTACACATTCTTTAATTAAATTGGTGTGTAGCGTATATACTTTGGCCTATTTCGATAATATGGGTAAAAGTTTTTTTTTTTATTTTTAAAATTTTTTTAGGATGAAATATCAATAAGTTTAAAAATGTGATATTGTGAACTGTTTAGTCATTTTTTTATAAACTCAAAGTTTCATTAAATTATATGAAAAGATAGTCACTTATACGTTTAGATTTTATTTTTGAGGGATGAAAGTGGATTTCTCCAAATGTGAAATTATTTATTTGGGCAATTCGCACAATAGAGGTTTTGAATTTTCCTCTTCCTGGAACAAATCTCACATTACGAATAAGAATGTAATACTCCAATAACGTAACACTCCAATATAACACACTAAAAAATTCTCAGTGTACTTTTTTCAAATATAACAATATAATAGTAAAAAACAAACTCTTTAGTATACTTTTCCCAAATGTAACACTCCAATGTAACACACAAAAAAAATTTCTTAGTGTACTTTTCTTAAACATATCACTCCAATCAATATAACACTCTAATGTAACACATAAAAAATATCTTAGTGTTCTTTTTCTAAATTTCAAATGTAACACTCCAATGTAATACACACAAAAATACTAAAAAATTCTTTAGTGTACTATTCTCAAACGTAAAACTCACAGTTTGAAATTATATATTTGTCCAAAGCTTTACTAAGGAATTTTTGTACTCCTTTTGGAATAATTTGAAGAATCTCACATCTTTTTTTTTTTTTGGGAATGTTACATTAGAGTGTTATGTTTAGGAAAAGTACACTAAGAAGTTTTTTTCTATATTACATTAGAATGTTACACTAATGACTTTTTTTATGTGTTACATTAGAGTATTACGTTTGAAAAAAATATACTAAGGAATTTTTTTAATGTGTTACATTGGAGTGTTACAGTTTGAAATTATACGTTTGTACTCTTTTTGAAATGTTTGAAGAATCTCACATTTTTTTGAAATGTTTGAAAAATCTTATATTTCAAGTTATTTTGTATTTCTTTTGGAATGTTTAAAAAGTCTCACATTTCAAGTCATTCTAAATTAAAAAAAAAAAGATTTCCATATAAAAATTTATCCAAAATTTGATTCCCATAAGTTGTGTATCTTAACTTTGTAGCCAAAAAGAAGAAGAAGAAGAAGAAGAAGAAGAAAATATAATAGAAATGAGGGTATAACCAGAATTTGGGGAGGTTGCTGTGCACCCTACGCATAGCATGTGCTGTGTGGCGAAATGGGTCCATTTCGGGGCCCATTTTGATAATCTGAACCGTTCACATTTTAAAATATATCAAGTAAAACATACTTGCAAAAAATTAAGTTAATCATATATCTGTAGACACCCCATTTTTGACCGACCTTAAGACTCAGACGTCACCGATTGAGCGCTCGGTGATGGTGCATATTGTACTCGTTCAGAAGTTTCAGAGTCTCGGCTGCGAGCCTTGCCTTCGGACTTCCGAGCTCTTTCGTGTCTTGCCTCAGTTTGTGAACCAGGCTCCGTTTTCTCTGTTTTCTCTTCCCGAAGGGAGGGAGAGGTCTCGTAGATCATCTCTTAGTGGCCGTAGGCTACGTTTCATGGTCGTAGGCCATTTTTTTTTCCGTTTGGAGCCCGGTTTCCGATTTTTCGGAGCCGTTGGCCGTGTGCCTCGGTTCGGGACCGCTTAACCACCTCCGTTTACTCCGGTTTTTGGCATGCATCTTATTTGCTCCCTTTTGAGGGACACTGTGGCTCGAAAAACCAACTTCGTGGTCGAACATCACTTCCGGTGCCTAATAGTCAGTTTTCGGGGCCTCGGGCTGCGCGTTTCGGCCCCCGAACCTCCATTTTGCATCGGTTTGAGTTCATTTTTGGCAAGGACCTCTGTTTCATTGTTAGGAAGGTTGTAGAAGGGTGGGAGGCAAGCAATTGTTCTGACAACCAATTTTATTCCTCCATCGCCCTCCGTCGCCCGTTTTTTCTCACTTGCAAGCCAATGTTGACCACCCTAAGGCCACTTTTTCTCACCCTAAACCACATATTTGTGTTGTACACACCTAGGAGGCCACCAATATCACATGGCCGGCCAGTAATTCTTTCTGACCCTTTTGAACCCCTCCTAAAAGTGGCCTTTTCTCTCTCCTGGTTCACTTTCTCTAGTTTTTGGACTACATGGTTGTGTTGTGCACACATGAGAGGCTCCTTTTTTGGTATGGCCGACCATTAATTCTCATTGAGCCTTTTGACCCTTGGCCGGCCGGCCATGGGGAGAGCCGGCCGGCCACCTGCAACCTCAATAACCAGCCGGCCTTGCTCCTTGCTGCAGGTACATTTTAAATATGCATCTGTTTTCCCCCCAGATTTTGTGTCCGGGGGGCCAACTTTTTGGAGGGAAACTTGAATTCATTTCCCCCCCATTTTCCCCCCTTTTCTCCCCCTCTTTTTCCTATAAAACCAGCCTCCCAGCTCTGGTTTAAGGGTTGGAAAAAATTTGCCTTTGAGCTCCCACATTGTATCTCTCTCCCTCTACACTTCCAAGCTTCAAACCTCTCAAGTCCTACACTCATTTCTACACCACCACCTAACACCACACCACCACTCCATTCCAGCAGCTTGGAGGGCCTTCTCAGAGCTTTGGAGGCACCTTTTCTCAAGCCAAAAGGTTGCTAAAGTTTGGTCTTCAAGGGTGAGCAACATTTCTTCTCTTTTAAGCTTATTTTTGTATCCTTTCTAAGCCATACATGCTTGCATATTTGGGCTCCGACCCTAACTGAAAATAGCATTTTTTTGAGCTATTTTTCATGTTTGTTTGAGGGCCTCTCACTGTTTGAGGCTTCCTTTTGGCACTTGCTTCTTTACCTCTCTTGTATGCCTATTTCTTGTGTAGTATTTTTGGCCTACGTGTAAACTGTTTTGAGCTCTGTCATAAACTGAAAAGTGAATTATTTTGAGCCCTTATTCAACATTGTTGAAGGGCTCATCACTGTTTGAGGCTTCCATTTGCCACTTGCCTTTATATCCCTCTTTTGGCCTTATTTTCGCATGATTTGTTAGCCCCTTGTTTTTGCATTTTTGGACTCTGGTCCGAACTGTAAATGGCCTTATTTTGACCCCCTATTCATGTTTGATCAAGGGTCTTTTACTGTTTGAGGCTTCCTTTTTACACTTTGTGTTTAAGCCTCTTTTTAGGCCTTATTTTGCATAATATTTTAGGCTTGCTTATGCACTGTTTTGGGCTCGGTTGTAAACTGTAAAGTGCTTCATTTTGAGCCCCTTTTCAACTTTGTTGAAGGGCTCTTAGCCATTCAGGGCCAGAAGCTGCCACTTGCTTCATTACCTCTCTTTCGGGGCCATTTTTGCATGCTAGCTTAGCCCCATTTGTGTTCATTGTTTGGCCTTGCTTAAAACTGTAAACATGCTTTTCTTGGGACTTCCTTGAATCTGTCTTCATGCCTCATGATCAAATAGTGCATGTTTTGTATAGCTATAGGCCATTGCGCATGCCTAGTTTTGAGTTTCGGGGTTCGTCTCATGCATCGGGTGCCACATCGCCATGATTCGGGGCTGTTTTGCATCACATTTCGGTACTGAAATTTGCTTGTTTTCATATTGTGTTCCATGCCTTACCATGCTTTGATAGAGTGGCATTTGTGCCTTAGGATCGGTTCTCGGTTTGCGTGCATGTGTGCACGCATTTCGAGTGTCTCATTTTTCATCTCATGGCTACTGATGTGAGTGTGGCTGAGGTCCACTCATGTTGGTGTAAGTCCATTGTGCATTGAGTGTGCCATTTCATTTTATAGCATTGCGTATGCTAGGTTGTATGTTAGAGCATTGCGTATGCCTTGTTACATCGTGCATTGTGTATGCCATCTCATAGCATTGTGCATGCTAGGTTGTATATTAGTTGCATTCATGCATGTAATGCATATTACATCGTGCTTGGGATAGGAGTTAGCCCGAGCACGAGAAACGAGAGACGTTTCGTACTTCGAGTGACGGAACGTGTCTCAATTCTCTGTCACCGACACTCTGGATTGCCCATGATGGAGTTAGGTCTTGTTGTGTTTTTCATGTGCATTCATTCTATATTGAGTTGCACAATTTGACTCCTCGGCCATCATCCATCGAGATGCGTGATTGGTGGCACGAGGATCGAGACATGCATACATTTGTGAAAATACATTGCCATGCCCCTTTCTTGCTCTCTGTTGCAGCAAATCAAGAATCAGCAGCCTTCCAGAGCTTGGCACGCATTCCAAGAATAAATTGCAAACAGAGGTTAATCGGGGCATCGTCGTGGATTTCCGCGCAAGGCAACTCGAGCATGCATCATTCATCATCCGGGGCGGAGTCAAGGCAGTCCTTGGCTTGCATGCCAATTTATTGTTTTCTTAGTTAATTTGGTAATTAATTAGGATTTTTGTACATCTTCGGACTGTATTATTTATTCGGACTGTATTATTTGGGACTGTATTATTCTTTCGGACCCTCTGTGCGAGGGCATAATTGTAATAAGTGTGCGCGTGTGTGATGCATGTCTTTTAACCCCACGTCTTTCTCCCTTTTATTTACCTGCTTATGATGGTTAGATTAGGGCATGTTCCAATTAGCATATAGTATGATAGCATGTTTGCATTCATTCATCTGTTTTGTATGCACCGGGCTCGGCGCATCATACTAACTGCATTGTATCTTCAATTCCAAGTTGAATATATGTTAGCTGTAGCATTTCATATGTCATGTTTAGAATAGCCGAGTCTGCTATAGTTGCATTCTTGCATGTGTTGCATTAGGCATTTCAGTATAATTAGGATCATGCATGGATTTCTAATTAGCTTTTGTTTTGGCTTGGAGTACTCGATAAGTTTTATGCTTTAGCATCCTTGCATGCGTGTGAGTGACTGCCATGATAGCATGCTTACCGTGAGGCTAATTGCTTATGTGATATATCTGCCTGAATGCCTGTGGGTGAAGGTTGGGTTATTTGGATTGGAACAATTCATCAAATGTGTGTTTTAAGCCCACTAGATAGTGGCAAAAACATGTTTTCTAAGCCCACCCGATGGTGGTAAATCCACGTCTTAGCCTACTTGCGGGTAGCACCATCAAACCATTTTCAAAACAAACAAACATGAAATGTTTTGTTCCAATTCAGGCGATCCAGTCTATACTTGTACGCTGTGCGCATCACATAGTAATCTAGGCTAATAACCGGAATAAGAACACACAAACGTTTTCAAAATTTGATATCATGGTTAGTAGAGGCCGATCTTTGATCGGGCGAGCGGGGGTGCTCACTAAGTGACCTTCCCCAATCGTACCCAAGTTCCCGAGCCGAGGCAACTTTGGTGATGACGGACACGTGGCCTTAGGCAACGAGTCAGGGTTTCCTAAATTTTCCAAAATAAAATATTTAGGTGGCGACTCTGTATCTGGCAAAGCAGTCCATGTTTGGTACTTCTTTCAAAATCTGTTTTCTCAAAACGATTTGCCGGATTTGGACTCTTTGGTTCAGATTTAGAACCGTGACAATTTGAGAGTTCTGAACTGTAGTGAACCCCAATACGAACGGAACGGGAGCTCGTTCCTCCTAGGGCGTTCGGGGACGTCTACAATATCGTTTACCTGTTCATCCACTCACATTTGTATTCATTTTAATACTTTAAATCACAATTATTATTTATTTTTGTAGATAGAAATGTGAGTGGAAAAATGGGTAAATGATATCCGATTAATTTGATTTTTTGTAGGTATGTTCCACTTGATGTATTCTAAAATGTGAACGGTTCAGATTATCAAAAAAGACCTCGAAATGGGCCCATTTCGCGAGCACAACAGATGCTGCTGCGCATCCCGCGCAACAGCATCCGCAATCCCGTATAACCTAAACCTAATTTCTAAATAATATATTAAATCTACTTTTCCAAAATGAATGGGACTAATCGGTTTCCAAAAAAATTCTTAGGACTAAACGAATTACCTTTCTTCAAGATGAGATTTATAAGTAAATTTTTCTTTAATTTATTTGTATTAATTTATATTGAAATATGATATAAAAAGTGTATGTAGTTGAATTATATTTATTTATGTTTTTTTTTACACTGGGCAAGAGTTTTTAATAAACAAGGCTTATCCTTGGCACTGTTTGTACATGTCCTAAACAGTACATTACAATTGCAAATTAGGTTTTTATGTCATGACAGTTCACATTATTAGCAAATTTTTGAACTTGCCTTAAAAACCCAAAAAAAAAAAAGCAAAAAAAAAAAAAAAACCTTTTGGGCCAAATAGGAGAGACTAGGTAGAACATGAAGGCGGCATATTTGAATAGTAATTTGAATTGAAAGAACTTCTTATACATCTGAAAACAAAAGTCAATGCATACTGAAAGTACGAAAATGGAGTAACAAAGAAGGCAATCATGAAATACCTTACAGAACATATCATAGAGCCGCCAAGATGCATCCTCGTGCAGGCTGTGTTATAGAGAATCCAGATTTATTGGATAAAGATCATGGGCATACGTAGAGGATGAGCCATTTCGTGTTGTGCTCAATGAATCAACAAGGGTCTGATCATTACTTGAACTTTGGAGTTGCATAGCATCATACTTATCTCTGAGGGCTTCGAATCTGAATTCATCACCGTAATTACTTGGATCCATGATTGATCCTTGAATGCAATCATGACCTTCAAGCATTCTTACTACTGCAGACATGGCAGGCCTAAGTGCCGGTGATGGATTAGTGCATAATAATCCTACCTTGATCATTCTTATTGCCTCTTCATTGTCAAAATTAGAACCCAACTTTGGATCCACCAACTCCATTAAACATCCTTTTTGTTGTAAAACAAATGCCTGAAATTAGAAGAAGAAAGAGATCATATGAAAAGTGACAAGCCAGTAAAATAACCCTTACTTGCAAGAACTAATTGGAATCAAGTTCCCATCAAGAAATAACTGCGGTCGCAATTGGGATGGAACCTCTCGAACTTATAAATCCCAAAACAACAAAAGAAAAGATACCAAGGTTATTGGAATATTATTTATCCTAAATAGGAGTAATTCACTGCCATTTAAATAAAGACAAATTCATGACCGAAAAAATTTAATCCTAGTAAACAATAATTGGCAATCAGTGCAAATCCTCCTTGACACAACCAATTCAGGTAGTTTGTGTTAACTTGTCATGGCTGGCCAATAAAGCCAAACGGATAGGTCCCAAAACAAGATTTTTTTTTATAAAAATGTGTACCTAATCAAAAGCCTTAAAGAACCAAACACTTACCCAATCAAGCAGACCAACATAATTCTCAGAAGGATGATATTTCATATTGTTCTTTCCGGTGACAATTTCTAATGCAACAACCCCAAAACTGTAAACATCTGCTTTGTGGGTTAAAATACCCCATAACGCATATTCCGGTGCCATATACCCTCTGCACAAGAAACATAATTTTGTTAATTATAATTTAAAATATCAGCTTTTTAGTACAGTTGCAACATTAACCAATAGCTTTAAGTGGTAAATTCTAACAGTGAATGACTTTGTTTGGCAATTTACAAGCATTCATACAATTTGCAAGGTGATCAAAACTTCATTAGTTCGTTGACTTAAGAACATTAAGATAGATTTTTAACAATGCAAGGCATTGTAGTGATGAAAAGTTATTGAAAAGTGAAATGTATAATAGCTAAACCATAACATTATAATTACTAGAAGCGAAAATCACCATATAGCTAAAACGAAGTCACTTTGCATGGGCTTGTAGCCAAGCAAAAATCAAAGTGGTTTGCCTGGTTGAGTTTTGGTGTGGGCTTCTGTATGATGGGCCACATTGCTCTCATCTAACTTTCTAATTCTATAATCCGATTCCATTTCCATTGTGTACATGTATTATGTAAACAAAATAAACATTTAATGGGAGATTACGCATTGAATTTCTGGTAGTAGATCCATAATCAAAAAAGTGTTTATGATTGTTCCAGAAGAAATAAAACAAAAGATAGGGTAGAGCTAGGACAATTATTGCATGACGTCCACCCAATGCTAGATGCAGAGGTGCATAATAAAAACGTGGCCGTCCTGTTGAACACTTTCAGGGAACCAATTCAACCTTTGTAATTTTAGTCAACGCTACGTGCATGTTTGGTGCAACTTCACTCAAGCTAAAAGCTAAAAATTAAAAACTAAAGTTAAAAGCACCTTTATCTCAGCCTTCAAATAATCAAAATTTTCAGCTTATTTAAGTTATTTCTACCTCATAAACTATAAGTAGAAGTTACAATAAACATTTTGGCACAAATTCTCAAATTAAAAAGGCTATAAGTAGCTCAAATAAGCTACATTGAAGTGGTACATTATTATATGGTAGTGATTTATGGCTGAAAGGAAATGTAATAATGGATTTATAGCTAGTTCTAAGTTGGAATCTTTAGATATAATTACTTCTGAAAGCATGGGACAGTGTCAATCTGCATTAATGAAGGAGAAAATTTGGAAGCTTACATAGTTCCAGCAATCCTGGTGCTAATGTGGGTATTCTCATCTTCAGTAAGCTTAGCCAAACCAAAGTCAGAGATCTTAGGGTTAAGATTTCCATCAAGTAGTACGTTGGTAGCCTTGATGTCCCTATGAACTATTTTCAGTCTTGATTCCTCATGCAGGAATGTCAAACCTCTTGCAATGCCAATACAAATACTTAGCCTGGTAGGCCAATCCAATTTCAATTGGCACTCCCCTGGACTTGTAATTAAAAAGAAATATCAAACCAAGAAGGGGAAAAAACAGATCAGAAAAGAAAAAGAAGACCCAACTTAATAATAGTTATTACTAGAAGCCGTAAGTAAATTACCAAACAAAGCTCGGGCAAGGCTATTATTTTCCATGTATTCATATACCAGGAGTAGTTGATTCCCTTCAATACAACATCCGTACAATCTTACTAAATTTGGATGCTGTAAACCCAAGATCGTGCCAATCTCATTAACAAATTCACGATTTCCTTGCTTTGATTTTGAAGAAAGTTGCTTAACTGCAATTACAGTGCCATCTAATAGTACACCCTGCATGGAAATAACATCGTCTGTTTTTAGTAACCCTCCCTCGACATGGGATTGACATCTCCATGTCATACATAGCATAAACAAAAAACTAACATGACTATGACAAGGTAACAACTACAATTGATTGCGATATACCTTATAAACAGATCCAAAACCACCTTCCCCAATCTTCTTGTTGTCATCAAAGTTGTTAGTAGCAGCTTTAATTTGTCGAAAGGCATATAAACCAGTTTTTGATTCTAATCCTCTTAGAGCTGCAGAAGAACAAGTGAGATATTTAACTGCATCATCTTATCATCAAAGCACCGACTTTGCTTTTTGGCCAAGTATTTAGGTGCCCATTCTAAAAATGTGACATTTGAAATAAAAAGATCAAGAAATTACAGTGCAAAAAACTGACGCAGTTTGGTTGCAGAAAAGTTGGAACAACCAAAAAGATAAGTTTCAAGCTTTCACAGCTACAAACAATTCCAACATTTTATAAGGTTCAAAATTTTGTTTCGTTGCCCTATAGATAGTTAGCAATCTCTACTCAAACAATTACTTTCAACTACTAAGTGATGCTTATAAAGGAAACTTAAATATAACAAAAACAAAAGGAAAATATAAAGGAGTCAAAATTCTCATTCTGTAATTGGTGTCATTTAGATATATGTTGTTTCAATTATCACTTATCAAACAACCTAAAACAGGATTAATATGACAATATTGATAGCGTGTATCCCTCCATACTATTCGGAATAAGAACATAAAATTCATATTGTTGGTAATTTGGATGCCTATTGACATTGTTCATAAACAACCAAAAAGCCTCACGCCGTGTTGGTTGGGGAATTTGGAAAGGAATTGAAAAGGGAAAAAGAAAAGGTAGGTGAAACGTGAATAAATATACTTATATTTCACTTAATTTCATACACCTTTCCTCTTTCTCTTTCCTTTTCCAAATCCCTTCCCAAATCTCCTAACAAACACACAACGTCAATCTGTATATATTGTTCCTACATTCTATAGTCCTACAATAGCCTAAATATTTAAAAGTTCATTTTTGGAATTTAAAATAAATAAATAAATAAATAATAAAACATGGCGTAAAAATAAGCCACCTTGTTCCCTGGAAGTAATACTTCTTGGAAAGCATTTCCACCAAAGGATAAAGAGAATCATGAATACAAGGCATATTGCAAAAGCTAAAGCTCCAACTACGATGAATATCTTCCTTTTCTGATCAGAACGCTTGAAATCTACACAAAGAAAAATCTGTAAAGCATAGATCAAAAGATTGCATACTACAGTCTACACCTTTTGTCCATAGCCTCAACAAACCAAATATCAAATATTTAAAATTCCTACAGTAAGAAATTATTTGACAACTTGCAGACAAATTAACTAGTAAGAGAAGAATTCTCAATCTGTAAATTATGCTTCTTCTTAATCTATAATTTTCAGATCTCAAGCAGAATAACTTTACAATATCATTGATTCAATCATCTGCAAGTATAGGGCAGAATTCAACAGAAAGAACCTCAAACACAAGCCTGAGAGAGAGAGAGAGAGAGAGAGAGAGAGAGAGAGGATGGTGCTTCACCATTCAGGAAGAAACGAGAAAAGCCTAAACAGAACATAACTTACTAGATTCTACAGAAATAGCTGATATAAGAGGACCATAAATTCCACTTGTAGGAACAGCTGTTGTCCCTTTGCCTGCCCAATAAAAGCGAATTTCTATAGTCTTGTTCTTCACAACTATGTTGTTAAATTTTAGAAGTACGGCCTTGTCAACCCCTTGTGCAACAGTAGCAATATCAAAATCCTTCCAAACCAGTTCATCCTGTAAGAAACCAATTAAACCAGATATGTTTCTGTTGCATTCTAAAAGGTGCAATTAAATTGATATTAACTACCTGAATATAAACATCAAATATTCGTCTTCCAAGACTCTGAAAGGATCGATTGTCTCTGAAAATAATCTCAGCAAAATGAAGGGTCACTGTATAGCTCCCATTTGCTAAGCAACGCCCATAATAAGTAAGAGACAGAGGAGAGACGCGAGCTCCTGTGTACAACTGAGAGTAGTCCATTGTGATAGCTCTGGTGAACATTTGAGAGTAGTTCTTTGTGAGATCTCTTGTGTACAATTGAGAGTAGTTCATTGTGAGAACAGATACATTTTTGGCTACATAGTAGCTTGCATTTCTACTGGCGTCCCAGAAGTGTCCAGTGTTACTAAATCCCCAAATAGAACTTGGCCCTGCCTGCACAAAATTTGCTGGGCCTCCTTGGTATTCATCTGCTTCGTATATAGTGTTTTTGATGATGGCTTTTCCTCCACCACAATTTATATGTAATGAATACAAATCGTCTGAAAAAAGCATCATATGTGATCATATGAAAGGTAAAAACAAATTAAAAAAAAGGGAAAAACTGTGTGCACATGTTTTCCCTTGATAACAAGGGTGGATTGAAGAAAAATAAATAAATCTGAGCTATAACCGTGAGTTTTCATTGTGAGAAATACATACTCACTTGTTGGACAAGAATTCAAGCAACCAAAGTCCCTGGATTAATCCCGTAGAGAGAAAAATAGTAATTAAATACAGAAGAAATGAGAGAAGAAGAGGAGGGGTGGGGGGAATAGGATACCAGCATAATTCAGTAGAACACTGAAATGCAAACTGCAAGTTTTCAAATACGAGTTAGAAGCTTACAAGTGCTTCCCACTGGAGACGCTTCTGAACAAGTTTCTGATTTGATAAAAATAATAAATAAATTTAATGAAGGAAGAAAAAAGAAGAACATGTGAATGATGAAAATAAATGCATGGAAGTTAAGGAAGCTGCAGGGGAGATAGAGAGATCTTACGGGGTTTCTGTACAAGTAGATGGCTGCATAAAATTGTTATATGAAAGATCTAGGCTGCATAAAATTACACTTTGAATGATCACTCAACAAAATAATGAAAAAATAAAATATAATTTTGAGAATTTATAAATTCCGGGCATCATATATTGGCATATGACTGGAAGAAGAACGGATCCAACACCACATGACACAATGAAGTTTATGGACTCCTAAGTATTTCTCAACCACAGCTGCAATTCAAGTGTATGTATGCTCAGGAATATACATGTATTTGATTATTATATAATTAATTAAACAGATAATGATTAGCAGTTCAATACAATATTTATATAAAATTGAGGGTGAATAGCATACTAGTCATTACTTCTGCTCTTGATCCACTCTGGAATAGGCCCAGTAAGCATGTTCCTTGTCAGATACCTAATCAATGAGCAACATCATTTCACCATAGTGATGCAGTTACTTAGATTGACAATGTTTAATAAGTTAACGCAGAATGAAAAGGCAGAAGGTTTAAGTTTCATTATTGGTGAGAAAATCCATCTATGAAGTAATGGGAAGACATGGGTATTTAGTGCACTCTATAAGGCTGATGACTCCAAAACAAATAGCCAAATTTCATTATAAATCTACATCCTCACCCAAAACTGCTCTCAATCTCCTAGTCAAGACTTCGGTCAAAATCTTATACAACGAAGTACCAAACTAATAGGCCTAAATTCCCCAATTTTCAACGAATTTTCCATTTTAAGGATCAAACGTATGAATGTACCATTAGTACACGCATT
Organism: Camellia sinensis; assembly: GCF_055761805.1. Classification (NCBI taxonomy): domain Eukaryota; kingdom Viridiplantae; phylum Streptophyta; class Magnoliopsida; order Ericales; family Theaceae; genus Camellia; species Camellia sinensis. The sequence goes on from NC_138969.1 coordinate 33,288,918, forward strand.
AACAACTCCATTTTCTTAAGTGTAACTGCTTACATGTATTGCAAATTCTTGGCGCCTTCCAATTTTTGAATATTTCCTTCCAACCTGTTGTAGCTTAGGTCCCTGCCACAAAATAACAATAAAAATTTTCACTAAGCACAAAACTTTAAGGGGTTGATTATAAGAAGAATATAGTAGAATAAATAATAGAAGCACTGACAAAATTCATTGATGAATTTTTTTTTTGATAAATAAAATTTATTGCCAAAAGCACCAAGAAGATGCTAAAAAATACAAAACCGAAACACCAAGAAGGGGAATACACCTAACCAATCAAATGGTTACAATACGATGGCAGTGGTAGTAAGTAGGACAGTGGTGGCGGTGGGGTTGTGGTTATGGTTATGGCAGCAGTGGTAACCGGAGGTAGTAGGATGGCAGTGGTAGTAGGGTGGTGCTGTGGTGGTGGTAGGGTGGCAGTGGTAGTGGGACTGATCATATTGGGTACACTACTATCGTACTTAATTCATGAAAGGGGATGGAAAAACTACCGAAACCCCTAAATCATAAATAGCCCTTCCTTGAAAGTCTACATTCGTATTCTTATATGTAAAAGACTAAAAGTTTGCATCACGTATTTCATATCGACTTCATGCAGCGATATATATATCCATCTCAAAGTAAGAAGTTAAAAGTAGCCCACGATATACTACCCTTGTCAAGAAATAAATCTAGAACAAATTAAAAGAATTATGACAAAGAAGCACTTATTTAAAAAACAAACAAACAAACAAAACAAAACAAAAAAATGAAGGAGTGGGGGATTTACAATTGTTTTAAGGTCAAATTTACTAGATTGTCTGGGATTGATCCGGATATATTACAGTTCCTTAACATCCTGCAAAGCAAACCAGATTCATGCAAGTAAAGTTGAGCTAGTGACCGAAAAGATTATCATAGTTTGGATCATTTTTTCAATCATTGGTAGGACTTACAACTTTGTCATGGCTTTCATGTTTCCTAGTGCTGGAAATTTTGAAGCACCTCCATTCAAGTCACTGATCCTTCTGCTCAAAGATCCCATTAACAATAATTGCATTTAGAAGATTTTATCTCGATTTAAAGGCTTAAAATATGCAACTGAAATTATTTAATCCATGAAATATGACCAGAACAGGCTGAACTTACAGTTCAGTTAAATTATGCAAGAGAGAAATGTTAGAAGGTATAGGCCCTTCAAAACCGCTCGCTTCAAGCTCTCTGTCATGATATATATCAAATAGTCTACAATTACACTTGAAATTTTTTGCTTTGAAAATGTTACTTAATGTTAAAGGAAGTAACGCTTACAATATTTGAAGTTGTGTCAAACTCTGGAAACTGGGCAACTTTCCATTGAAATTGTTACTGCTTAACCTACTGCAGTTCCCAAAGTCGAAAACAAAATATTGAAAACTACTATAAAATATGGCACAATATGAATGTACAATTATGATACTGCACAAATTTACTGAACTTACAGTTCTCTCAATTTTCTCAGATTATTGAATTCCTTAGGTAGCTCCCCAGTGAGATTGTTAGATTTAAGATTGCTATAGTGCCCAAAGGGGGAAAAACCAATGTCAACATAAGAACTTCTGATAAATTGTACAATTTGTTGAAAGTCTAGAGTTGCATAAAGAAACATGAAGTATATAGAACAGGACTGACAGATAAACTAAGTTGACCAGATTCCCGAGCTCTGCTGGAATAGTTCCATAAAACATGTTGCCTTCTATGCTCCTGAAAATTCAATTTCTTTCAAAGTTTTTTTTTGCTCTTGTTCTTTTCCCACATTCATATGCACATGCACGTGTGCTTGTGTGTGTGTGCATGTGCACAGAGAGAGAGAGAGAGAGAGAGAGAGGGAAAGGGAGAGAGTGTACATATTTTTGAGAGTGGTAATCCTTCCAAAGGACTTCGGGATTGTTCCTGATAAGCGATTCACAGTAAAAGACCTACAGTAGTAACTTCACTTCGTTAAACTGAGGATGTACACAAAGCATTGGCTAGTCTGACAGAGAAGTGTATATATTGCTCACATATACTCCAACTTGGTAGAAGCCCATTCAGAGGGAAGAGGACCGCTAAGATAGTTGCGAGATAAGTCTCTGTAAACAATGGATAGCACTTTGAACTCAATGGAATCATAAAAACTAATCAACAGACATGAAAAAGAAACTTGGAAGTTCTTCCCACATGTATTTAATGTAGGTCAACTTCACTAACGATTGTGGTAGGACACCAGAAAGATCCTGCCCTTTAACAACTCTGTGACAAGAAAACAGAAACACTTAGATTCAAATTCTGGTTTAGCATATTTTCCAGTATGTAATGTTACATGTCAACACTCACAAATAAGGTAGTGAAATTCTTCAAACAATCAATTATTCATTCTTGAATTAGAGATTTGTATACAATATATAACCTAAGAGTCATCTCCATGAAAATAAATAATTACAGAATTCAATTTTTCAAAAACCAACAGTGTATAACAACAAATAATTAAAAGCACAAAACATGAAAAACTCCAAGTAATTAGAGTACACACATCCTGCAGATTTACATGCCTAATTATAGATGTGTAGGTGCCTCAGGTGTTTTGGACATTAACATTTCTGAACTGAATTGGAATGCACCTACTAAACATTTTATGGTATTAGAAGTGAAAGTTCAATCAACTGTTACTAAAATGAGGTTACCTAAATGAAGAACAGAAAACTCGCTCATTTATCTTGAAAGTGATCATATTTATGTTCTTTTAGTACATGACAATATTCATTATTTTGAATTTCATTTGTAGATTGGCTGCCATTTATTCTTGTCACTTTGAATACTCAAAATATCAGATTTCCACTTTGAATTACTATAAGTACTGTTGGCAGTCATTCCCTTTCTACGGGACATCAAAATACAACCTTAATTTTCCCAACAACCCTAGTAATTAGCAATACATGAATAGCTGTTCATGGCAACCGCTTGCGTCCCTGTTAATAAGAAGTGACAGAACAATACCAGGTTTTCTCAGCACATTGCTCTTTTTTTCATCTATACAAAACAGAATTTGGACTTTCAACTAACATTAATAAGTTTAACATACAGAGCATAAGCTAGTATTCAAACATCATTGCCTCCTAATTTAAAAATAAATAAAATAAAAAAATCATAAATAACATTTTAAGCCAAAAATGGAGTTGAATAATAAGTAGAGATTTATATTTAAAAACATAAAAAGGAACGTACATGGCACTGATGTGACATTCATCATCAGAAGGGCAGGTGCAATTGACAGTACAGTCATGCGTAAGGGAGAAGTCCCTTATTGGTGTTTGCCAGGTCAAGTTTTCATCACAATGTTTCAAATTGAAATTCCAGCCTTTTTTACCCAGTTGTTCAGCAATTTCACGAAGAGCTTCCACTGCAGAAATCAAAGTCATGTTAGCCTTTAAAGTAGTTAGAGATATGTGATATAACATGGAGAAATGCCTATGTATTAGCATTATTAAGTGTGGTTAGACATCTTAGTATTTTTACAAATTGTGCCTAAAATGAAGTTCATGCATGAATAAACAAGGACAAATTGGTTAAACAAGATAAATAGTCATATCTGGAACCTTTTTTGAAATTGCCATTACAATTTTTCAGTAGATTTTTCAAACTTTGCTTAAAAGCACACTTCCTCATACAACACTCTTTAGATTATTGATCTTGAAAGAAGCTTTGTCAATAGGAATAGCTAAAAAAAGGGTGACAACTAAACAAAAACAAAGGATGCAGTGGACTCAACCAATCTAATCATCTTAAATTATGACTTGTAATTAAGTTCTTTTTCATGTTTACAAATTTAAAAAAAAAAAAAGAAGAAGGAAAATAGAAATGAATAAACTGAAATTATAGAAAGCCTCTTACTTTCATCATTGGGAATACGTCTGGTTTGTGCTTCAATTCGACCTGCTTCATAGCATATTAGTATAAATGATACAAGCATAAAAGTCCATGTAGCTTTTGGACATATTCACTAACTGTTACCACCATATCTTTTTATATATTTGAGTTCTTTGAGCATATGGGCAAAGCTACATTCATACATATATAGCTCAAGGGTGTGGCAACTTGGTAAGCTATAAATCTTGAGCTTCAAGGTTCCACTCTTCTTGGGGCCAACCACCCAGACGACAACACATATGATTAGTAGGACAAACTTTCCATGCTTCGGCGAACCATACCCGGAGTGTGAGTGCAAATCATGTCTGTGTGTGAGTCTGCAACTTATCGCTACATGATTGAGTCGCCTTGTTATAAGTGACCTCAGGACCAATGATTTGAAAACCGGAGTCTGCAACCTATTGTTACATGATTGAGTCGCCTTGTTATAAGTGACCTTAGGACCAATGTTTTGAAAACCAAATTGGACCGGCCGGTTCTATTGGTTGAACCATCGACCGGTCCATGGTCCGGTCCGGATATACCTTCTAACCTGGTCCCTCTTGAAAAGAGGTCATTTTAAGCAAAACCGGTGGGAACCGCGGTTAAACCGGTTGACCCGGGCTGGGTTGAAGTGAACCGGACCGGTTTGCTATATATTTGGTCTAATATTAAAAAAGTTGATACTAAAGGGATTTGAACCCAACACCTCGAGTTCCAAAGAACATGATTTTCTATTCTACCACCATTGTTCCTTATTAGTATGTAGGAAATATATAATATTAATTGTATTCAAACTAATTTCTCTCAAACACATATATAATTAATATTTTTACAAATAATATTAATATAAAAAATATATATAAACATATATGTTTGATGAATATATATATTTTAAATTATAAAATCTTTTTAATGAATGTATTTTATTTATTTTTAAATCATAAAAATATTTATAAAATAATTATGACATCACGATTCGATTCCAGTGACCCGTCCACCCGATCTCTATTCCGATTCACTCACCAGTCCGATTTTTAAAACATTGCTTGAGACTCGACTCCTAAGTCACCCTCTGTGTTACTGCTTTTTTTTTTTTTCATACATATATGAATATATACATATATGTGTGTGTGTGTGTGTGTGACTAGGGTTTTAAAAACTGGACCGGATTGGCCGGTTCGACCGGTTGAACTGTCAACCGGTCGGGGTTCCGGTCCGGATACACCCATTAAACTGTTCAGAGTGAAAAATCGGATTATTTTGAGAGAACCGAGAAAACCGGCGGTTGAACCACCGAACCGGTGACGGTTCACCGGGTCAATAAAATCGAATTTTTGTTTTGTTTTGTTTTTTTTTTCTTTTTTTTATTCTTTCTTTCTTTCTTTTCTCTCTTTCTTTGTTATTTTATATATATATAAGAAAATTTTAATTGGAAACTCTCTTTCAATGATCTCCTCTTGTGAGGAATCCCATTGAGAGCTTAAATCACATTGAGAGCTTAAAATTATTGTGAAAGCCTCTACCTATTTATAATTTTTTTTTTTTTTCAAAAAACTCAAGAAATTTATGTGAGATTCAATCAAATTTATTGGAGGGAAACTTAAAATTTTGATATCCCTCGAAAATTTTTGTTCTACTTTCAATCAAATTATTTGAATTAAAATCATATGGAGGGAACATTGAATATTTGATTTCTTCTTCCAAAATTAAAATTAATAGTATTTAAAAATATATTTTTATATTTTTTAGTAAAAAAAGTATTAGGAGAAATATTTAAGATTATTTAATTATTTAATATATAATTTTATAACTTATATTTTTATTTAAATATAATTTTAATATATTTACGACGTTAAGGTTCGATTTCCGTTCAACCCAACAGTTGAACCAATGACTCGTCCACTCGATCTTTTTTCCGGTTCACTTGCCGATCCGATTTTTAAAACATTGTGTGTGACCGACAGGAGAAGAAAATCATACACAATAGTGAAGGTGACTTATTGGTTTCACATGCATTTGTCTAGAAGCTCTTTCCTTGCTACCATAATATTGTACTGAAAGCATCCTCTTAGGACCCCATGGGCCATGCTGCTCTAACTTTTTGGTAACGGGATATGCACTTCCAACTTAAAATTGGGGGCAAGACCTTGCAAAAGAGAAATGTATGGATCCCCTTTTTTGGGGTTTCGTGACCTCTAATTTGATTTTGATTTTTGATGTGTGTGTGGGATCCACTCATGTATGTATAAGTCCCACATTGTGAGTGGTTGAGATGAGAGTAGGGATTGTGAGAGTCATGTATGTATAAGACTTTCTATCACAATTGCCTTACAAAAATGCAACAACATTACTAATATAAAAAATAAACAGTCCAGCTACATTATTCAATTGAGACCCTCCAATTTCACATATAATAGAGATGTTTCAATTTCATCTCGAATGACTTGGCCACATTCAGTAGGGACTTCCAAATTCCACTTTCAATAGCGTGGCTAAAATCCATGTAAAACATTCTCACACTACTCTCTCTCTCTCTCTCACTCTCATATTTAGCTCCTAATCCATATCATTGGGATGAAATTGGGGACTAAAGTAGGGGATGAATTATTTTTCAAAAATAAAATAAAAAGAAACAACACTGCAACAGTGTTGCAGCTTATATGGACTCTTTTCTTTTTTCTAGTATACCCATGACCACCAGATATAACAAGGGTAGGGAGTGAGATTTTTGTCTAAACCTGTACCTAAATTAGACACTTGATTCCCTAAAAAAAAACTTATATTTGACAGCAAAGTAAAATTAATAGCTTTTCATATGGATTAGAGGTAAAGATTTGGAATAGAGAGGTGTTCTTTATTGAAAATTTGACATGGTGATTAACTCTTATACCAAATCATACATCCAATCCCATACTTCAAACTATAACATCTTTAACGATAAATCTATACTCATCCAATCTCAATTCTCGACGTAATGATTGACTCTATTATACAATTGTGCCCAAAAACTCCTTTTAGCTAGTAGTCTCCACCTTTGCCTCTCTCTCATAAAAATCTTTGAAGCAAATGAAGGTTTGGGCAAGTGAGGCCCACAATAGATTCTATTTTGATAATCATTCAATTTATTGAGTACTTTATGTATTTTATCTACAAAAAAAAATTAAATTGATCTGATAATTGTAACTTATTTAATTTTTTATTACAAAAATATACAATAATTATATTTTTAAAAAATAAATTATATATTTTTTTAGTGCCAGACACAATAAATTAAATAAGTAATAACTATTAGATTGATCTAATTTTTTTTGAATGAAATAGACAAGGCGCTTATCAAAATGAACAATTCATATCATCAAAATAAAATCCGGACTCTACGGACCCAAACAGTGTCCTCCAACCTACTCGAAAATTTTGACATCTCTCATCAATTTTTTCTTCTCTATCCTCTAACTTTTCTCTCTCATGTGGGACTAGTAATCAGTCCTTTAAATCCAACATTAATGACCGACAAAGCATCAGTCTGCTGCTTTTCGCCCCCACCACCCACACCATTAATGACCCCAATCTTGTCGCCTTCCGAGGCCAGTCACACAAGGACGGGGACACACCACCAATCTCCTCCATCAGTCTGCTGCTTTTCGCTCCCACCACCCACAGCATCACACTTTTGGATTAATGTTTGGCAACTTAGAAAGAAAGAGGAAAAAAAAAATGATTGGGTAAATGATAAGTGAAAGGATAATTTTTAAGTGTGTAACTACCTATTATTTATAATTATTTAAATTCTCACAAATATATTTAAATTATCTTACAAAATTAATTAAATTTTCACAAATATACATAAATTAACTCATAAAAATTTAAAAAATTTACGTATATTTATAAGAACTTACTCAATTATGTGATGTAACTTACGTATATTTGTGATAATTTACACAAGTACATATGATATATACCTTACAAACTCAAACACTTCTCAAAATGAAAAAGTAGGGAAAAGGAATTGTTTGGATGGAAAACATTATGGTATGCATCCTTTAATTAAATTGATATGTATCGTATATATTTTATAATTAAAGAAGAAAATGACATAATTTTCTATTTTCTAAGTTATAATTATAAATAAATAAAAAAATCACAATCAAACAACACATGGGATATAACTAAATATCGTCATAATTATAAAAAAATATATATATAACCAAACAACATTCGAAACATAATCAAAGATCTCGTGAGTTATAACTAAAATAATATCATAATTAAAAAAGAAAATTGATCATAACTAAAGAGAAAAATGGCATAACTTAAAAGTGCATATGGTAGAAGGTGGTGTGTATAATAGAATTTCCACGTTGGATGGATAAGAGAGAATATAAAATAATGATATTAAATTTATTTATTTATTTTATCTTATTTGGTTAAATTATATAAAAGAAATGAAATGATATAAAATTATATTACTAAATTAATCTTTTATAAGGGTTAGTTTTTTTTTTTTTTTTTTTGCCTATTCTATATTTAAAATGATAATTTTGATATTATAATAAAATAATATTTGGTTGGTTTTATTTTTCTTCCAATCTCTCTACTTTTGAAGAGATTGAAAATAAGAAATTATCAAATAAACGTGTTTTTCTCTATTTCTTTCCATTTATCTCCTATTTGGTAATCATTTATCTCCTATTTGGTCATCCAAACAAGTGATTAAAATTTAATTTTTTACATTTAATTTATTTTCTCTTCAAATCACTAAAACCGAATGAATTCTGAGATAAAAGACATCCACTCGCTTTGTTTTTAAGACTCGTTTGGTAATTGATTTTTTTTAGAGTTTTTTTAAATTTTTACAAAAACACAGAAAAGTAGAGAGATTGATGTGGCAATTTGTAGTGAATTTTAATTATTATTATTATTTTTTGACTAAAATAGCCTATCAACAAACTAGGCTTTAGTTTTTAAAAGTATTTTTTGAGTTTTTTTTTCTTTGTTGGTGGGATTCTGTTATTTTTAATGAATTTTTATTTTTGGATACACCTTATCTATATATATATATATATATATATAAAGTAAACTATTTTAAAGAAATACAAAAATTAATAAATATAAAAATGTATGAAAATGTACTGAATTTATATATATTTTTTTAAAACAAATTTTATACTTTTTAAGTGTAATCAAATTATCTATTTGTACATTTTTTGATAATAATTTTTTTTAAGAATGACTTTTTAAATGTATTGTGTGTTTATGAAATGATCATTTAGTACTAGTAATGATAGTAAAAATTTTATCAAAATAATAAAAGATTGGAATATTTTGACTTTGTTTATTAGTTTTAATTTATTTATATTAGTTTATATTGAAATATGATATAAAAAGTCTATGTAATTGAATTGTATTTATTTATGTTTTTTTTACACTGAGCAAGAGTTTTTAATATCCAAGTCTTATCCATGGCACTGTTCATAAATGTCCTAAATAGTACATTACACTTGCAAGTAGGTTTTTATGTCATGACGGTACACATTATTAGCAGATTTTTGAGGAAAAAAAAAACTTCTTAGGCCAAATAGGAGAATGTTTTTCCAAATTTAAGTCAAAATAGCAATTTATTTTTCAAACTAGACCTAGTTTGGATGAAATTCCCAAACTATGCTAAAGCGCTATTACAAGCCACGCTTTCACTGTTTCCAGGCCTTTCCCGCGAAAAATTTGTAAAATAGTAAAAGCGTGATTACAAACCACGCTTTTAATTAAGAAAGCGTGGTTACAAACCACGCTTTTAACAAAAATTCATTTATACATAAAACGTGGTTAGAAAGTACGTTTTTAAGCAAAATTTGTTTTCTTCAGAAAACGTGGTTTCAAACCACGCTTTTATTGTGCTTATAATTAAATTTTTGTTTTCTGAAGAAAACGTAGTTCCAAACCACGCTTTCACTGTATATATTTGTTTTCTTAAATCATGTTTTCACTGTTGAATGTAAAATCCGTGGTTCAATGAAAGTGTGATTCGCAACCACGCTTTTACAACTTATATAAAAACCCCCAAGTCCCCTCATTTGCGATCACGTTTTTTACACTTACATTTTTTTCGACTCTCGCTCTCCTTCTCCCTCTCCCCTCTGCTCTACTCTCAAACTCTTGCTCTCGCTCTCCCTTTGCTCTCAGACTCTCTCTCTGCTCTCACCCTCTCTCTTCGTCCGTGGGTAGCTCTCTCTCGTTGGTATGGCATCTGTCTCTCTCTGTCTCATTTGAATTTTATGTGTTTATTGTGTTTGTGAAAATGTGAATGTGTGGTTTTGAATTGGTAAAATGTTGTGGTTTTGAATTGTGAAAATTTTCTAGGGTTTTCAATTGAATGTGAAATCATAAATTAGGGTTAGGGTTTTGAATTGTGAAATCAGAAATTAGGGTTAGGGTTTCAGAAATTAGGGTTTTGAATTTTGAATCGTGTCTATATTTTTTGCATTGTGAATTGTGAATCTTGTCTATATTTTTTGATATTAGGGTTTGGAATTTTGAATTGTGAATAAACCAACCTATATTTGTTGAATTGGAAATTTTATTTTTTTCTTGTTAATAAAAGGAATTTTTTTTAATTATGAATAAAATTATGAGAATTGAAATTCATATAATTGAGAATTGAGAATTGAAATTCATATCATGAAATTCATATAACTGCTGATGCTTCTAGTTTATGAGAATTGATAATTGAAATATATTTTTAATATTATTAAAAATTATTATTTGTCTTAATGATTTATTAAGACAAAAATTTATTATAAATGGAATAATCATTTATTATTATAAGGGAATAATGATTCTAGATGGGAGACTAAAAAATAACCATTTTTATGTCATTCTATCTCATTTCAATGACTAAATAAAACAAAAGGTATAAAATGACTAATTAAGTAATCAATCTTAGAGTTTGATACATTTCTTATACATATTATAATTGTTGTTTTAGATATATTTTATAAATTATATATTTCTATTCGTAAATCAAAACATATCGGATAAATTACATTCACATCTCTTAAGATAATATCTTACAAATTTAACATAATTACACCGACTTCTTTAGACCGGGTTGAGTTCCACACGAACTTTGTCCAAAATGTTCACAGACTTGGGCCGAGCTCTTAGACAGGCTAGGAAAGACATTGCTTCAACATCGTCCAAGTATTAGATCATCTCTATTAAAAGAGAAAAAATATTTACAAACCTTGTTGAATTGAGAGGAAGAAAAACAAAAGATTTTGAAAAAGTCAAGTGTATAAAAAGTGAGGATTCGAGGGTATTAGTGAAGGATGAGGATATTATGTAAAGGTGAAAATGTTATTTTGAGAAAATGTTAAATGAAAAACATTTAGAAACTTTAGGAGAGAAATATGGTAGCATTGATGGAACTAGAGAGTATAAGTTTTGTCATGTAATAAAGGAGTTTGAAGTGGAATTTATTTGAAGAGGATGAAATTAGGTAAAGCATTGGGATTGGATTGTATTCTTATTGTTGACATTGAAAATGCTTAGCTCTTGGTTAACAAAATTATTTGATAAGATTCTAATGATTAAGAAAATGTATGGTGAGTGGAGAAAAAATATATTTGTACCTATATATAAAAATAAAGGAAAAATCTAAAATTGCAACAATTATAGATGTGTTGATGGCTCATAAAATGATTGTGATAGAGGGTAATTGTTAGTTAATTAGTTTGGATTTATGCTAGGCCAATCAATTGTGGAAACCATATATTTACTAAGTAGATTAATGAAAAAGTGAAAAGAGAAGAGGGGTTTTCATATAGTTTTTATAGATTTAGAAAAAAACCTTACGGTACGTTGCTTAGAGATATAATATAGTGGGTGTTAGAGGGAAAAAAAATGTAACCTAGGAGTATATTGATGTGATAAAAATATGTATAATGAGGTTGTGACTACAATTAGTTCACCTGTTGGAGAAGCTAGTGAATTTTCAATCATTGTAGGACCAATACCAAAGGTAAGCTTTGAGTCCTTACCTATTTTCCATAGTCATGGATGAATTAAGTAAACACAATCAGGATGATGTCCCATGGTGTACGTTGTTCGCAAATGATATTGTTCTAGTGGATGAAACTAAGTGAGGAATTAACACTAAAAATTTGGAGATAATCATTTGAGTCAAAAGGGTTTAAAATTAGTAGCTAAATTGAATATGTGACTTTAGTAACAATGGAAGTAAAAATAATAGAGAAGTGATCCATAGAATCTAAGGGTGGGCATCGTGTTTGTGTTGTGTCATGTCATCTCAAATTCATGTCAAAATTCTCTTAACACTAACACGATATTATTATTATTATTATTTTGTGTTATTGTGTCATGTTATTTGGATTCATGTCTGATTCGTGCCATATTAACGTATCATGCTAAAAAAATCGTTGTAATTAAAAATACTAAGTGTATGGAAAGATTAACGTTTTTTCCTAAGTTAAATTTCATGAAACTAATCTCTACTAAATGAAATTATTCAAAAAAAAATATTTAATTTTGACTCTATTTTATTCAAAAAAAAAATATTTTTATTGACTTCAAAATAATAAATGAAAAGATCATGTTCTCTCAAATAAAAGACAAAATGACTATATTAACCTCAAAATACTATTTTACGTATTTTCTTTATTTAATTGTGTAGGTTACATAAGAGATTTAAACATTTCTGGCACCCTTTAATGAAAATAACATTAAAATTTGTAACTAATTATCTATTAAATGGGTTATCTGTGTCAATTTCATATTATGCAAGTTTGACATAACCCTATTTATTTATCATGTTGTTATATAGTGTCATATTTGTGTTTGTGTTGAAAATGTTCAACCTTAACCCCTAACTTCGTGTACGATTCATGTTGTGTTAGAAATTCCCACCTGTAATAGAATCAAAGTAGGTTCAAGTGGAGTGCCTTTGGCATATTATGTGATCAATGATGCTAACAAAATTGAAAAGAAAAATTTATAAAACAATTGTAAGACCAATGATACTTTGCAGTTCACATAATATTGGACAATTAAGAAACAACAAGCTCATGAAATGAGTGTAGTTAAGATGAGGATGCTTAGGTAGGTGTTTGGTAAGTTTTGGACAGAGAGAAATAAAAATGAATATACATTAAATGGTAGGAGTAGCACCAATTAAAAATATGTTGAGAGAGAACAAACTAAGATGGTTTGGTATGTACAATGAAGACTAGCAGATGAAATGGTAGAGAAGAATGTGATAGGATCACCCTAAAAGGAAATGTTAGGGGAAGACGTAAATTGACTTGGAATGTGATAGTAAAAAAATTAAACGAATTTATTTAATTTAACCGAGCATATAGCTTTTAATAGTACGAAATAATGAAAAAGGATTCACATATCGTAGCCCACTTGATTGGGACATAAAGCTTTGTTTGGTTTAGTTTCGTTTGGTTTATTTCACTGTTTTTGGGGTCAGGCACCCAAAATATTATAAAAAATTCTTAGGATTTATTTTCATTTGGGTTTCGCTAAAGGTTTTTACTTAGTTGTTAACTACCTAAATCCATACTTTAGGACATAGCTTATTGCAGGTGTCTGCATATAAGCACATAAGCACTTGTAAATTGTATGTTAGACCGGATTGCACTCTGCCCCTCCAAGCTAACCAACAAAAAAAACTGAATTTTGGGAGGTGCCACATTCTTCCACAACCGTTTGGAAAATCAGACCAAACAATTTATTTTTGTCAAATTTATTTATATTTTTTCAAAAAAATCAAAAAATAATTTAAAAAATCAAACCAAACCGCTATATCATGTATTATTTTTAATATACATTCAATAAAATTAATAATTTTTATAAAAAAAATATTAACTTTGATATTAGAATAATTTAAAGACATTTCATCACACAATACTAACATTTAATTTTATAATTTTTTAATAAAAATTTTAAAAAATTTAATGAGCTGAATTTGTAATACATATAATAGCATTATAGTAGAAATTAAAATTTCCTCACAAAACTTAAGAAAATTTGAAAAGTTTTTGAAATGGGTATTGACCAAAGGGACTCATCGCCACTTCTGCTTTGTGACTGTCCACCACTATTGAAAAGGAAAATCTTAACATTATGTTTTAATAATTTTATTTTGATTTATATAATTAAAAGTCATTATTAATTGCACCGTGCCTTCAGGCACGGGCATACACTAGTTATAATATATGCATCAAAAGAGTCTTAAAACATTCTAATTAATAGTCTATAGAAATTTCCTAGGTAAGAAGGAAAAAAAAATGGCATTTTGATGGGTAAGCCTGTGTTTCATAATACTAAATAATTGCTACGGATGGCCCAATAGATTCACATGGATAACTATCCAAAATTTACTACATAGATTTAACCACCAACATTAATTTTCTCTCTATTTTTTGGCCATTATAAATTATCTCTCTATTTTTTTTTGTATGTTTAAGAAAAAAAAAAAGAGTAAACAAATTAAATTTTTTTCTTACTTTTCAGAACAAGCCAAAATGAGCTTTTTGTTTGAATTTCATAACAAAGCCTCTATGACCTCTAAAAAGTGGACGAGGGTTACTATTTTACATAGGAGATAACTTTGTCATTAAGGTCCCTAATGACACAAGTTTGAGCAAATCAAATTAACTTATCTTTAATTGTCCATAAATCTGAAGAATTGGATCACCAGTTTTAAAAAATTAAGAACAATGTTTGAAACCTCTATTTTATATTGTCCAAATCAATCGAGTTATTTCAACTCAATGAAAAAAAATAATAATTTCATACAAAACTTACACTATGATTTAAGATGGCTTGTCCAATTTTGTCGAATCTCACTAAATAAAAAAAATACTTGATAGAATGAAGTGTTTTTTAAATGTGTGATATATCTGTCTACTTTATCAAAATACTAAAAAATAGATCAAGATTTATGAAAAGAAAAAAAAATAAGTGTTTTTAAAATTGGTCCCACATACATGCGTACAATTAAATCATTGCCTAAATTAACGGTTGTGTAGAGTCATTATTATTATTTATTTATTTAATTATTTTGATTTAATGCCTTTTAAAAATTGATCATATTAAGGGAGGGAGGCCCTTGCCGCAATGGTAAGGTTGTTTTATTATGCTGATAATAATATAAAATAAAATAAATCTATTATAATTCGAGTGTTATGGATTCAAATCATAGAAATAATAGGCTTGTTTGGTTTGTTTTTCATAAAAAAATTTGGGAAAATTTCTCTACAAACAAATTTTCAAGAGTAATCAAATCAAACAAAATTTTTCAAAAAAAATCTCAAAATTTTGTTTGGTTACCTACTTTCCAAAATAACTCTCTCTCTTATATACATTAAATCAATCACTTTTTGTATAACTCTCTCTCCAAAACAATTTTCCACAACCATTTCTGAAAGAAGGCAAACCAAATAAGTTTTCGTACTTTTTATCTCAAAAACTACTCTACAAACACAAACCAAACACACCGTCTCTAGATACTGAATAATAGGCATGCACGCATGCATATATCTGATCTTCCTCTAAACTCTGCCATGACTGTAATCTTTGGAATTGTCCCTTTACAGATCTTGTAAATCAAAATGGGTCACTAGCTAAAAATCTTGTAGTTCTGTTATAAACAAACAAAATTGATCATAAAATTGAATACAAATACATATATACGCATAAAAGTTTATAGAGTTTGTTACTATTTTGAAAAATTTTATCTATCTATATACATTTTGTGTACAGTTCTATAACCATTTTTGTATTTTTAGACTTATTCAAAATCTGAAGTTATTGCTGCTATGTGATTCAAAATTTCTTTTTGGCCACTAATTCAATAAACATTTTTGTATAGGACATCTATACATGTGTATGAATTTCAAAAAGGATCATATGAACAAAGCATATCCAACCTCAAAAAGAATGAGAATAAAAAAAGACCAATGACAACAAAGAATTAAGACAAGAAGTAGAGTTATTTTAATGTTTTTTATGAATTAAGACAAGAGAGCAATGACAACAAAGAACCTTCACGCAGAAAAGATAAGAGTCTCCACATAGGAAGTAAATAAAAACTCCACGTAGAGATGAAATCCCAGCTGTTGTTTTATACGAATAAAAATAAGTGAGAAAAAAATGAGAAAATAACTAATAAACAAATTGAGACACAAATAAAAATGTGACAAAATATAAATTAAAGTAATGTTTCACCTCTACAGTTCCTTCTACTTTGGAAAATATAAATTGACAAAAATGAGAGAGCTGATTTTTATAGGAAAATGTCACTTATGATATAAATGTCACTTATAGGAAAATATAAATTGTCTTTTGACTCCCACAACTTCCTTTCACCAAGTGTCCGCCTAAACAAATTCAAATAACGAACACAAAAATAAAAGCAGGTTAGTTTACAAAAATCAAATCAACACTGAAATATTATCAAAACAAAGAAGAAGAAACATGGAAAAAGAAAAATTTACATTTACCGTGCACAAGAGCATGATGTTAATCGTAATAAATAATGGAAAAAGCAGATCACAGGAGTTCCATAGACAGTTATGTCCGAACAAACCAACATTCTTTATGTGTTGTAAGCTTTTTTCTTAAAAAGCTAAAAAATCCAAAACATAAGGTTTATTTTAACTCATATTTTAATTAAAAAATGAATAATAATTGTTGGATTACAATTACTGATTACTTAAATAAAGTTATTGCCTCACAAGTAATTGTAATTGAATGATTTAAAATTCATACAATTATTTTAGAAGTAAAATTCGATATATGTATATTGTTGATATTTTAATGTTTATTGTTTCATTGAAGCAAGTATATGGCAACTGTTCCAATTATCTTCTACTGGGGGGGAAACATAATTCGGGATCCCGATGAAGGTGTGTCATATGATGCTGAGCTGAAAGGGATATATGGGGTGCAACTTGGCACCACGCTTAGCAATTTGGAAGAGATGTTTATGTCCAAGGTGGCAAGTTACGGGGAAACTGTCTGATTGATCTTCAAATGTAGATATCCTTATCGCCAGTGGCAAGCAACCAACAAATACAAAATATTACCGATCAATGACGATGAGGCGTTGAACACCGTATTAAGTATCGGTGGAAGTTTCCAACCACCAAATTGTTTGGAAGTGTACATTGATAAAGAGGTTGTACACAATGTCCCAAATATGACACAGATGGATTCTCGCCCATTCACTACATTGCTGACATATGGGATTAACACGACAGCGTTTCAGTCTCCTATGTATGAATCAGATGAATGTTATGCAGTTAGCTACACACAACAGACATTTGAGGGCCATGGTGTAGAATCAAGTTCACGTGGTGGATATGAGACTGAATTTCACAATAACACAGAAGATGTGCCCACTTACAACCATCATACCACTCCAGTTGAAGTTACTGGTAATATGGCTGAAACGGTGAATTATGTGCAGTTTGCTGACAGTGACATGTACAGTCCTAATGTCACCCTAGACAATGATGAGAATGAAATGTGTGATGAAGAAAATTTATTGGGCGGATCAGATGATGATGATGAAGAAAATGATGCTGACGCTCCCGTTGACCTTGACAATGCCCCCATTCCACCCTAGACCTGAAATCCCTTTCTATGAAAACATTCACATGGGTGGTGATTTTGACATTAGTAACTACAATGTCGTTCCCCGTAACCGAATCTGGAACGCTGAAAATCTAGAGTTGGACAAAGGGATGGTTTTCGTTGATAAGAAGCAACTCGTACATGCTGTGAAATTGTACCATGCAACAAATAATCGAGAGTCGTATCCTCCAAGCAAGACGTTTGGGTGTGTGCTTGCAAGCACGATTGCAGATGGTGGTTGCGTGCATCTCTTAGTAGGAAACATGGTCTTTTTGAAATAAAGCAGTATAGGGGTCCTCACCATTGTTTATACCCACGAATGAACAGGGACCACACTAATATTAGCTCCAGTTATATTGCTTCTCATCTTTTGGGACAAGTTGCAGTGAGTATACAAAATAAATGTATACATATATATACATATTTGTTTGTTTATAGTGTTCACACCAAAATAATCTGTCCCATAGGTATTGTCGTATGCAGAATGAACCTGATATGCTAATTAAGAATGTCATCGAAGATATCAAAAAGACCATGAACTATAGTATATCATACAAGAAGGCGTGGCATGCAAGGGCAAAGGCAATTAAAATGGTATTCGGGGATTGGGATGAATCATATAGGCTGTTGCCTAAATTCATGCATGCATTACAAACATCTAATCCTGGCACCATCGTGCAATGGAAGTATAGATATACCGGAGGTACAACCATTATGCCCGTCTTCTACTTTGTTTTTTGGTCTTTCAAACCCATCATCGATGGATTCAGCTATTGTAGGCCTCTTATAACCATAAATGGTACATTCTTATACGGGAAATACACTGGTGTGTTGCTTGTAGCAACGATTGTCACTGCCAATGGCAAAGTATTACCGCTTACATTCGCTGTTATCGACAGGGAGAGTTTGGAGTCTTGGTCGTTCTTCATTTCAAATATCAAGGAACATATTGTCATGGACCGACAGGGAGTGACTTTGATATCTGATTGAGCTGAGAGTATTTTAGCCGTTGTGAGGCGGCATTGGCTGAATCCCTCGCTCCAATTTATTGGATATCATCGGCATTGCCTTCGACATGTTTGTAGTAACTTTAACACTAGGTTCAAAAATAAGGAGCTGAAACAACTTCTATGGAAAGTAGAGAGTGCTCATCAACGACGAAAGTGTAATGGTTACTTAGAATAGATACAAGCTATTAACCAAGATGCCATCGATTGGGTTCACAAGATGAATCCTATAGAGTGGGCCTTTGCGTATGACGGTGGATATCGGTGGGGGGTATTGACCAACAATGATGCAGAGTGCTTCAATAGCGTCTTGAAAGGTGCAATGAACTTACCTATCTCAGCTATGGTTGAATTTACATTTCGGCGGCTCATAAAATATTTTGACGAGATGGGAGCCCAAGTTGAAATAAATGTAAGAAATGAGTTCCATTACCTTAGAGAGATGCAAGAAACTATTGAGGATGGCATTGCAAGGGGAAATACTTTCAAGTTAATATCGTATGACAGGTTAGTTTGTAATGTAAACTAAATTGTTCTTATTATGTTGTGAAGTTAAGTACACCTAAAAATGTGAACTTGATTAGTTTGTATCAATATTGTCTGATAGGCCCTGCTGCGTATTTGAGGTGCAAACATCTTTTCGCCATGGACAAGGTCGCAATACACAAATTGTGCGGATGAATCAACCCACGTGCACTTGTGGGAAATATGAGATAAGACACTATCCATGTTCCTATATGCTCGCTGTAATGTTTGAATATGGTGACAATCCATTCGAGTACGTTGATCTAGTATATAGGTTTCCTGTACACATGAGGGTTTGGGACACTAAATTCAACCCAATACCGCATTAAGATTATTGGGATGATCCGCAGTGGATCTTAATGCCTAATGTACTTCGTCTGCGAGAAGTAAAACGGGGTTGTACATCTATGTCTCATATTCCGAATGAGATGGATATATCAGATAGGCGTTTGACCGCTCGTTGCAGTGAGTGCCAGCAGATAGGTTATGACGGGTGAACATGTCCGGTGCGACTTGGTCGATGAAGACTATGTAATACTTACATATTGTGATAGATCATTTTTTAATTCTTTATTTGTAATATATCATTTAATTCTTTACTTTTTAATTCTTTATTTGTAAACGGGGTCGTACATTTAAATATATCATTTTTTATTTGTAATAGATCATTTCTAATTTTTAATTCTTTATATATTATAATTGTTTGATTTCCTTGAAAAAATTTACAAGTAACATACTAAACAAATAAATTAAACTAAATATGTATGCAAAAACATTTAACTATACCACATAGGCCTAAGTTTTTTGTTGTCTACTTGATTGAAAATTTCTATTACAAAATTTTAGTGAAAATCACATAGTTCTTCTACCATTTAAAAATTTATTATTTATGAATAAATTTAATATTTTCGAATGCTACAAGCATTTTTTACATTTACAATTTATGAATCAGATCTATGTAATTTATAAATTTTATACTTTATTGGAACTTTTACCATTACAAAATCAATAATGAAGTTTTGTCAAATATGCCATAAATGTAATTAGCAACCTCTTATTGAAAAAAAAAAAATTCTCATTCAATTTTTTCACAAATATTTATGTAGAAAAACTATCCACATGTTACTGGTCATTATTAAGCTTATGTAACTGAGACCCTAAAATTATTTTGTAAAAGATTTCTATATTAGTTATAGCATAGATAACGGTAGGTTCTGTTGAATTGCTTATCACATTTAATGGCACATAAATTGACAAATTTAGATTTTAGTGAATTGCTTCCATGTTAGTTGTAATAACCCCGACCTCCGATTAATGCTAAACCATGATTAATTATGCCTAACAGTAATTTAGAAGGAATCTGGAATTAAATTGCATACGTATTGCATTATCTTAGTGTTTTTATTTGTTTGCCATAAAATGATCTGTTCGTGTTTTATGTTTTAAACTGCGAATTGAAGGCCTTATCGGCGGTCGAATTCGAAACTGATTAGTGTTTTGTGTTAATTAGAATTAATGTGATTTTATGGTAAATTTAGTTGAAATTTGATTTGATATGATTAAATTGAATTAAATAAGCTAAATTACATTAGTTGGACTTATCTACCATTATGCCACTTAGTGGCTTAATTTGAGACAACCTTATTACACTTAGAAACATATTTCCTCAGCCATTTTCCTTGTCAAAACCGACTAGAGAGAGAGATTTAGGAGAAAATAGGATTCATCTAGAGATTTGGCTTGGAGCTTAGGAGAATTGAAGAGGCTTTGCAAATTTGAGCTTCTAGCCTTGGAATGCAAGACTTAAGGTAGGAGTTTTCCCTTTCAATTGTGAATTTAAGATTAATTCTTGCATGGTTCATTGAAGATTAGAGTTTAAAGTCAAGAATTGATTGTAAATGTTGAATTGAGGCTTAATTCATGCATATATGCACATATTCTTGGATTTTTGAGTTGTTCTTCATGAATTTCCACATGCATGTCCACATTTTTGTTATAGTCCATGAATTCATCCTATTTTTGAGCTTAATCTTGTTCTGGATCATGTTTTGGAGCATTAGAAGTCATGAGAATTCATGCATGTTACATTTAAGTTATGTTCTTGACATTTTATTTGAAATTGTGTTTAATTGACTCACCTTTGGGCTTTGATTTTACAAATTGATCTTTGAAACATCTTATACTATGAGTTTACAAGTGTTTTCCAGAAAATGGGCCCAGGAGGTCGAGTTTGGAGGTGTTGAATGCTTGATTTGAGCTTGGGAGGCAAATCTGGAAATTCTAGAATTTGGCTTCCTTGCTCGAGCGAAGAGCGACCATCGTTTGTTCAGAGCTCCGCTCGAGCGAAGGAATGGTGGCTCAAGCATAAATTGCAAGCTCTCAGGTTTTTGGTGCGCGTAGACGCACGCTCGAGCGACGAGACCTACGCTCGAGCGAAGGGCTGTGTCTCACGCTCGAGCGAGCATCGAGCGGGTATCGAGCGTAAAATTTCAACAACCAGTACTTTTGCATTTTTACAGACTGCTCGAGCGAAGGAGTCTACGCTTGAGCGACCCCTCTGTTTTGACAAGCTCACTCGAGCGAAGAAAGCCACGCTCGAGTGAGACCCCTGTTTTCAACAAGTTTTGAAAAATATTTTCCAAGGCATCTTTGCATCCTCATTCCATCCTAGGCATTCCTAGGCCATGTTTAAGACTCTATAGTGAGGATTTAAGGTTAGAAACACACTAAGAACCAACGACGTAAGTTTTGT
This sequence comes from Camellia sinensis, assembly GCF_055761805.1. Classification (NCBI taxonomy): domain Eukaryota; kingdom Viridiplantae; phylum Streptophyta; class Magnoliopsida; order Ericales; family Theaceae; genus Camellia; species Camellia sinensis. Next base: position 33,310,806 of record NC_138969.1, read on the forward strand.
GCAATTGGAATGTGTGTTTCAAGTGTGAGTCCGTTATGTGTTATGTAGGTCACGTGCCGCGTGTCGTGTGATCAATCTGCTCCGTCTGTCTGTTTCAAGGCCAACTGTGAGTAATAATTTAGTAAAGTTATGTTCAAACTGTATCTACTTTCTGTGTGATAAACAAGATCTATTTTCCGAAATGATATGTTCTGTACAATGAATGATTGTTCAATTTCTGATATGTAGTCGTGACATCCTTAGCATTATGTAATATCTGTTAGCTGTTACCTAGTATCGGAGGTTCCTTTACAGAACTTATTTCTGTCTGCACTCTATTACCCGTACCGGAGGCCCTGTCATGGGGGCTCAGCTTCTGTTTTGTTCTGTTACCCGGATCCGGAGGTTCCTTTATGGAACTGGTTATTCGTAACCCCACGTGTATACGTTCTGTTCTGTTATGTTTTGTTAAAGCTAATGGATGTATCACGTAAACTTAATCATGACTTATGATTTTTGTCTGTATATGATCTGGATAAACTATGATTTTGATATAAACTAAATTATGATTTCTGAATCTATACGAACTCATTCATTGAAACCCTTTACTCTATTATTATTCACTGGGCTTTTGCTCACAGTTTATATTATGTATGTAGGTGAGTCGGCACATGACTAAGGCCAGAGTTGACGGCCTTCTATTCCGTTTTTGTCAGCCAACCGTTGTGCCTCCCGAGGAGGTTCCGACTGAGTCTAAAGCCATGGCTGTTTTTTTGTATTCATGCTAGTCTCTGTATGTGTTTTGTAAAGACAGGTCTTGGGATGTAATACTCTGCAAATATTGTGTACCTGGACTGGCATGTTTATATATATAAATAAGTTTTGAAATGTTCTGTCCCATGTACGTTATCACAGCTCATTGGACCTTGTCTATTTTGTATTATTGCTTCCGTAGCCCCTTATTATTTGTTAATCTGTTCAGAGGCCTTTGGTAATCCATGGATTATGGGGCGGTTACAGTGCTAAAGCCATAGGGGCGGGTTTGGGTCGTGACATTAGTGGCACACAAATTGATAATTTTAAAATAATCGACCACATTTGTTTTTCAAGTCGTCATGTATGGAATAATTAGAGTTTAATTGTTATAGTTAAATTACATGCTCACCAATACAGTTTTTTGAAATAAAAATTATTTACATTTTAGTGAATCGCTTCCATATATGGTGTCATACAAATATAAATTTGTAAATAGTTGAGCATATTTTTTTTTAGAAATCGTAATTTATGGAATAATTACAGTTTTCCTGTTATGATTAAATGAGACTTTTATTGTTATGATCTAGTATTTCACTTGTACAGGCTTCATGGCACATTTACCTGATGAGGTCCCACTTTTCAGTCATCCACATCGGGCTGACAGTATATGGGAGGATCCGGTATGCAATAACGTTTGTTGGACTTTACGCTTACAATGAAAATACCTTGCATTTTGTTTTATATTACGTGATAATGCTATAATTTAAACTAGTCATTTTGTTATGTAGGACGAGGCATGCACCATGGTGACATGCCGACGGGGAGATTCTGGCCTGTGGGAACATCCATTGGATCATAGAGTCTTACAGTATGCTACGCACAGGATTCTATGGTGTCTATCGTATAGGCCATATTAGACTGGACCACCCACTCATCACTGCTCTTGTCGAGAGGTGGCGCACAGAGACTCATACATTTCATTTCCTGATCGGGGAGGCCACCGTCACATTGTAGGACGTATCTGTCCTATATGGTCTACGGATTGATGGGCAAGCAGTTACTGGAGTTGACCCATCATTGACGAGGGAGCAATGGATTGCCCTATGTGCTGAGCTATTTGGAGTAGCACCTACACATGCAGACTTACAGGCAGGTAGACTGAGGGTGAGGTGGCTGTCCGAGCAGTTTGATCATCTTCCAGATCAGGCTCCAGATGAGTTAGTACAGCAGCATGCCCGAGCATATATTCTGTGGCTTATTGGGGGGGTACTTCTCCCTGATAAGTCACATAACCTGCTCAAGCTAATGTACTTGCCACTGTTGAGAGACATTGACGCGATCGGCCAGTACAGCTGGGATGGCGCGGCTTTGGCATGCTTGTATAGAATGCTATGTCGAGTAGCTCAGGTGGGTGCGAAGGAGATCGGAGGACCCCTTGTCTTGCTACAGGTTAGTGAGAATTTTATTACATGTCAATTCATATTGTATGGCATATATCAGTATTGTAATTGCGTTCAAACTATTGTAGATTTGGGCGTGGGAGAGATTGATTCGCATTGCCCTGTCTAGGTGGCAAGTGGTTGCTCCTGGTGAGCTTCTCATCGGGCAGGGAGACATGCAGTTGCCAGCCGGACCTCGAGGTAGCCGGTGGAGGGTTGACATGGGCCACGAGGTCGTATCGACCTACGTAGTCGTTGTGTATAGAGACCAGCTTGACCGGATGATAGAGGGTGAGGTATGAAATTTAAATACCTAAATTTTAGTTGTCTTGTTCATTGTATATGTTCATGAGCGATTTTTAATATACTTGTCGTTATTGTAGTTTATCTGGCAGCCTTATGCTGGGGTCCTCAGTACGCTTCTAGACTATTGCCGACTAGGTAAGGAGATATGGATGGTGAGAGTGCCCTCATTTGTTTTGACGTGGTTAAGTGGCATCTCTCTATTCATGTCCTCCGATAGTTTGGTCGGGTCTAGTTCGTGCTGGATCGGTGCGACATCGAGTGGCGGTTGCATGTGACTGATAGACGTGGCCGAGCCGGCACTGACTGGAGTCTGTTTCATATGAAATATATACAACTGTGGGATGCCCTTCGTGACAATATTGTACAGGCTGACTGGAGCGATGAGGTCCTCTCCTCTTCCGACCCTTACATGTTGTGGTATCGGCGACATACACACCTACTAGTTGGTAATTCGAGCCACCTGTCTGAGTCTGGATATTAGGGAGTTGGGCCTTCTCTCGAGACATTGGTGAGTATCATAGTATGTGTCAGATAATTGTTAAGATCATAATTGATTTACTTTCAGTCAACTATAGCCTAATACGTCTGAATTTTTGTTCAGGTGGTTCGAGCTGGGAGGTCATACCACTTGGCTGAGGACGCCCTTTGTAGACGTGATGGACAACATGCGATGCAGGCCCTTGCAGAGATCCAAGAGTTATTGTACGAGGGGATCCAGCATGCCCATCGGGTAGATCGTCTGCATTTTGGCCACTACAGTGTACACAGTGCAGCAGCTGCTCAGACACATTAGTTTCGTCCACGTCAGTGCCTTCCACGTCAGCGCCAGCCACAACAGGTCCTTGGACTTCAGTCACCCCACCGCATGGTACCCTATACGTTTCTCCAGATTCCCTACATGTACATCCTACCCAGCATACTGACCCTGATTGGACACCGCCCCGATACATGCATGACGTTGTTACCCCACCCACCCAGTTACCACCTGCTTTTGTGGGGACTAGTTCGACCGCGACCATGGGTACACATGATGCAGTTCTCACTGACATCTCCTACGTTGAGAATGAGGCCCATATTGAGCCCCCCCAGAGTGCGAGGGAGAGGCCGAGGTTATGGTCGTGGCGGACGTCGCGACTGAGGTCGGGGTGCGGGCAGAGGGAGAGGTCGAGGTTGAGGTTGAGGTCCAACTGCAGATATTGATACAGTTGCACCAGATGAGGGAGTTTCATAGCTCACAGCAGTATCCGATCTTCGGCCAGAAACAGAATCAGGGGCAGCACATGCAGGAGAGGGGGGGTCACACTCACAGGCTCCACAGGCAGTCAGTGGAAGGCCACATGCAAGGGAGGGAGTGCCACTGGATACGCATTTACGATTGGGGGAGCTAGATATTCAGAGAGTCTACCGCAAGAGACCGATGAGGGAGGTCCACGGTCAGGGTTGTGGGACTGGGGGCAGGTTAGGGCATTAGCGGGTGTGATAGGGAGTGTATAGTTTTTTTTATTTATAGTAATTGTTATAGTTTTTGTAAATCAAACTTGTACAGATGATGTAAATGTGTCATACTTATTTATTCGAAAATATAATTTCACAATTTTTTATTCTTACTTATTTTGATTATTTCCAAAATCTTTTTCACATCTCTATCTCTCTCTGATTCTCCATAGTCTCTGCATTTTTCAATTTTAAAAGCCCTAATATATACATATATATATATATATATATACATACACAGAATATACAGAGAAAAGCTAGACTCAGAGAGAGAGAGAGAGAGAGAGAGAGATTAATCTTCATTTGAACAAATGACATTGGAAGGGGGCTTTTCCCAAATTAAGCCAAATTAGCAACTTAATTCCCAAACTAGGCTTAGTTTGGACGGAATTCCCCAACTAGGCTAAAACGCTATTACAAACCACGTTTTCACTGTTTCTAGGACCCTCCCGCGGAAAATTTATGAAATAGTAAAAGTGTGGTTACAAACCACGCTTTTAATTAAGAAAGCGTGGTTACAAACAACACTTTTAACAATTTGTTTTTTCTTCAGAAAACGTGATTAGGAACCGCGTATTTAATTAAATCATAAAAACGTGTTTTGAAAACACGTTTTCACTGTTGCACTCACTCTTCATTTTCATTCTCACACTCACACTCACTCTCTCTCTCTCTTTCTCTCTCTCTGACACATACACACACACCCACCACACTCACATTTTTTTAATATATATAAATTTTATTTTATAAATTTGGGACCAATATTAAATATATATAATAATTTATAATAGCAAATAATAATCAACTATATAATTTTTATAATTTTTGTAAATATAAATCATTTTTATATAATTTTTATTTTTCGGGTGGTTAGAAATATTTTTTTACAAATTAAATTGAAACAACCATACGTATGTATATAACCTGCTCAAAAGTTAAAATGATAATTATTTTTTATTTCTTAACCAAATTAATTTTTAAATTTTTTTACAAAAATTCTAAAAATCAAACCATACATAGCCTAAAAATCTTTTGATAAGTTATTTCTTACGTTGGTAACTTATTTAATTATTTGTTAATTTTACGACATTTTTACCATCTGAGGCATGTTTGGTAACCATTTCGTTTTTAGTTTTCAATTTATATTTACAAAAATTTAAAAAACTATCATAAAAACTTGTTTGATAATTTTTTTGGTTTATAAATGGTTGTCTCAATTTGTAAATTTGTGGAAAAAACATAAATTCAAAAAATAAGTTTACGTTGGTTTTTAAACAAAAATTTAAAAATTTTACTAACAAATTTTTTTTTCAATTAATTTTTTTCAAATAAATTAAAAAAATGAGTTTACGTTAGTTTGTAAATAAATTTTTTTTTCAAATAAAATTAATTGAAAAAAAAATTATTAATAAAATTTTAAAATTTTTGTTTAAAAACCAATATAAACTCATTTTTTGAATTTACATTTTCTCCTCAAATTTACAAATTGAGACAACCATTAATAAACCAAAAAAATTATCAAACAAGTTTTTATGATAGTTTTTAAAATTTTTCTAAATACAAATTGAAAACTGAAAAAGAAATGGTTACCAAACATGCCTCAGATGGTAAAATTAACAAATAATTAAATAGGTTACCAACGTAAGAAATGACTTATCAAAAGATTTTTAGGCTATGTATGGTTTGATTTTTAGAATTTTTTTTAAAAAAATTAAAAATTAATTTGGTTAAGAAATAAAAAATAAAAAATAATTATCATTTAGGGTAAAAAATAATTATCATTTTAACTTTTGGGCAGGTTATATACATACATATGGTTGTTTCAATTTAATTTGTAAAAAATTATTTCTAACCACTCGAAAAATAAAAATTATATAAAAATGATTTATATTTACAAAAATTATATAGTTGATTATTATTTGCTATTATAAATTATTATATATATATATATATATATATTTAATATTGGTCCCAAATTTATAAAATAAAATTTATATATATTAAAAAAATGTGAGTGTGGTGGGTGTGTGTGTATGTGTCAGAGAGAGAGAGAGAGTGTGTGTGTGAGTGTGAGTGTGAGAATGAAAATGAAAATGAAGAGTGAGTGCAACAGTGAAAACGTGTTTTCAAAACATGTTTTTATGATTTAATTAAAAGCGCGGTTCCTAATCACGTTTTCTGAAGAATTTTTTTTTTGTTAAAAGCGTGGTTTGTAACCACGTTTTCTTAACCACGCTTTTACTATTTTACAAATTTTCTGCGGGAGGGTCCTAGAAACAGTGAAAGCGTGGTTTGTAATAGTGCTTTAGCCTAATTTGAAAATTCCGCCCAAACTAGGCCTAGTTTGGGAATTAAGTTGCTAATTTGGCTTAATTTGGGAAAAGCTCCCATTGGAAGCGCTCATGTGCTAAACAAACAACAAGGTAGTGTTGCTTAGATTTGATGAGCGAAATAAAAATGAAAGAGATAATAGAAAGAAAAGGATAAGAATTGATAGGATTTTAAGTTATATTTAGGTTTCATTTGTTTGGAAAGAAACCAATGATAGAAAATAAGAATAGTAGGAAGTGAATTGAAAAAAAAAGAAAAATAAATGAATAGATGAAAAATTTTATACAAAAATTATTTGGGAAAAAAATATAAACATTGCATAATGGATAGTTGTGGGGGGAAATATGAGTAAAAAGGAAACAAAATAAATTTGTGAGAAAAAATAAAATTTCATATATATTTTGTAAAAAATTGTTAGCCTATCTAACAAACTAGTTCTATTATTTTATAGAACTTTATCTATCTAAACAAACACATAATTTTTTTTCCCTTTTCTTTCATTTTTCTGTATGATTGCATTCACTTTCTTTTTTTATGTATTTTTTATTATAACCAAACAAAATGTAGAATTATATTTATTTTTTTCTTTTCTTAAATCTTCTAAGCAAATGGCAGAGAATTTCTTTTCTTAAATCTTCTAACCAGAAGCAAGTAACAGAGAATTGACAGTGATTGAGCGAAATAATATCTTAAACAATGTTGTATGTTGTGTCGTATCTTCGTTACTGGAGTGTAAGACAATGTTGTTGTTCATCTAGCTTACGGATGTATTTCAACTATTTGTTATATGAACCTGAAGTTTATGAAATCACTACATTTATAAGTACACATGTCCAGATTCGTTACGAATTTCTCTTCCTATTGATAACTCATGTATAAGCATTGCAAAGCCATTATACTGAATGAAAACGTTTGGTCATACATGCTTGTTTAGTTCATTCAGTATCATCATTATATTCCACATCAATAATGCATGAAATCATGAAAGTCTAGTTCAAGTAGCGTTCTTCAAAATAACAATAACAGAGAGAAAGCAAAGGTATTTGTTATTTGTAGAATTACAAGAACTCTTCAAAAACAATTGAAATATCTCCATTCATTGATAAATCGTGGATAAGCATTACAAATCCATTACAAGATAAATGGTTTGGTCATTCATCTAAACAATCTCATTCATTATCATCATCATTTGACATCTCAATATCAGATTCATACATAACATCCATGCTCCAGGCGAAGTATTGGTGTGCATCATCCATTAACCCATCTTCAGCACGCTCATTTGCAGTCTTCATTAGTGAGGACCTTTGCAAACGTTGGGTCATGCGATTAACTTCATTGCGGATACGATGCAATGCCCTTTGCAACAACTATGGAGTGTCAGTTGGCATACGCATGGCTAACCGACGAGGAAATTTAATATTAACTTCACGACATAACTCAACGAGAACGTTTGCTCGAGTTATGCGAAATTCCCACTCATCTCTCATGGTATTGACAGTGGCATGTGAGTAACGCAAATTTGGATTTAATGGGTATTGAAATTCATCTCCATCTGCAACCCAATAGCGACCCATTACTGAATATAGATCAACCACCGTATATCTCATGATGATATCGCTCGAAATAGCTATAAAAATTTTGTTGTGGTATGATGCGATATTTATACCAGATATACACATGGTAGCTGTATGTATGAAATTATTGTAAACAACTATGCGTCGGAGTTGTCATGTCAACTTTTTTGACCTAAACAACTATGCATCCACTTTATAGGAGTTGTCACTTCGACTTTTATTTACTACTCAGTGCATATCTAAAAGTTTTAAGCAAAGTTCAAATTTGCTTACAAATTTAATTTAATTTTTTCGCTTACAAATATAATTCAATTTATTTTTCATTGACAATATATTTAATTTCACTTTTTACCTTACATATTTCATTTAATTTAATTGGAGAAATTTGACCAATTTAATTTGAAGTTAATTATGTATTGATTTAAGTCGGTGTTGTTCTTGTCTGCATACTAGGCTAGGTTTTATCTGTAACACTTTCAAGTTCTGTACATCGAAAAACCCATTCATTCTAACTCCACTACAAATTAATCTTCAATATATTCTAACTGTATAATATCTTATCTTCGACGTTTATGAATCTATTTGGGGCTGCATAGGGTGGCTTTTTAAACACAAAAGGTCTAATTATTTTGTTATTTTGTTTTGACACCCCCTCATCCCATTATGAATTGCAGAATTCACATGGGCACAGTAGGTATGGTATGATAATAAATTGTAGCTCGGTGCAGTGATACGTCCAGCATTTCTCAGTGATGCAGTGCAGTGACTTGAACAAACGTAATAATTTGTATGCTTTGTTTTTTCCTCAGATGTTATGTGACTTTGTGCAGCGATGCAGTGATGCATGTGATGCATGTGACTTTGTGCAGTGATACAGTGATGCATGTGACGCATGTGACTTTGTGCAGTGATGCAGTAATGCATGTCACTTTATGCAGTGATGCATGTGACTTTCTGACTTTGTAAATTATATACTTTGTGACTTTTTTCCTCACATTACGTGATGCATGTGACTTTATGCAGCGCAACTTAGATGCTTTGTTTTTTCCTCACATTTCAAAATTCATCTAAGTTACATTAATACGACCACATGGCAATAGTGTTGATAAACAATCATATAAAGGACTGAATGAGTGAAGTGTAAGTTACCGAATATAAAAAGAAGTAGAAAATGCAAAGAAGAGAAAAGGGGATGACTGTGAAGTTCATTAAGTGAAAATAAGATAAAATATAGGCTGCAGTGCCAATCTTGTTTACATATCAGGTGACCATTTTATTATTTTGGTGAAAAAATCAACGATAGTTTTGTAGGTCGAATTGAGTTGGACGGTTGTGTATTTACTTGCACTCTGTTTCATAGTTGTTTATGAACAATATTACTTTACAACAAAGAAAATTAAAGCCGCTGTTTCATTTTATGATTTCATTTATAATTTTTTGAAAACACCAATTTGTACTGAAATCGTCAATTCGAAGTGACTACTTACTGTATTAAAAAAGTAAGCATGAAAAAATAGTTTCATGTGGCGATGTGACAACTCACTGCATTACTGATTAATTTGACAACTCACTCCTTGAATATGAAATGATTGCATTGTGAAAAGGATGGCCTACAATTATGATTTTATCTGACAACCACGTCCGTGACTACATCACAGGTACACAAAGTCACGGGTGCTCAGGATTGCATGAAATGAATAAGATAAAATAATATCACGGGTATCACTTCTTCCATAGTGCCCCAACATGCATTATCATCACCAGATCATCTCTAGTTAACCCCCAGTATGATGTCTAAAAATAGCGCTACCCCCAGTATGATGTTTGTTCAAGTCATAACAATTGTAATATATCTACAATTACTATTATTATTAATTTTTTTATTTTATGAACAATGTCTTCAAGAGGTGCAGGAAGTTCACGCCGGCAAAGAAATCTGAAAGTGTGGCTGCTACCTCCATTTACTTATGACTACAAGAACGAAAAGTACTCGAGTCCGAAGGATTATTATGCTGGTATCCGAGCAGAATGGGTGTTCAGGGTAACGGAGCAAGAAGGATTGTTTAATGATCTACGTAACTTTGGGGCACCGTGTAGACACCCCATTTTTGACCGTCCTCAAGACTTGGACGTCACCGTTTGAACACTCGGTGATTATCCATGTTTGTGTCCGTCTTGAGTTCCCGGAGGTCTTGGCTGCGTGCCTCGCCTCAGGATCTTTCGACCTGACTGTCCTGTGTTTGGCTTTGGCGCCAAACACTTGTGTTTTTGCCTTGAAAGGAGGAGAATGGCTTGTTGGCCATCATCACATTCCACCGGCCTTCCTTTAGCATCACCGGTTGTTTAGGGGTGCCACCGGCCTTGGTTTCTTAAAATTAATGGCCGGTCAGCATAATATACTGCCGACCAGCACTTTGTTTTGCCGGTGACATCTTTTGCTGGCCGGTGTGACTCCTTTGCACCCTTGAGGCATGTGCATGCCAGCTGTGCCAGCTGGAATGCACTATCACTCCTCCCCGTGCAGTTTTTGGCTGGTGTGAACCTTTGAACCCGATTTCCTTCTAGAAGCTTGAACCCTTTGGCCAAGCTTCTTGGAGAAGCTTGGCCAGCTGTTTTGGCTTTTCCAAGAAGCCAAGACTCCTTTGCACCCTTTGCCCCTTTCCTTTAGCTTCCTTAAGAAGCTTTAGCCTTGGCCCTTTGCCTATATAAACACTTACCCTCTCCCTTTGCCAAGGGTTAGAGCTTTTGAACCAAAAAACCAGAGCTTTTATATCTATATATCTGGTATATCACCCTCTCTCTCTCTCTCTCTCTCTCTCTCTCTCTCTCATCCTTAGGGTGTGTTTGGAAGCCTAAAAGTGCTTTTTGGCCTTACTTTTGCACTAAAACACACACCATTACACCTTGCTCCGAGATTGAGAGGCTTTGAGGGTTGATTCTTGAGTTTTTGGACTAATTTTGATCAAAAGAAGAGGGCTGCATTGGCTGTTCTTGAGGTGTTCTTCAAGGGTAATCACTTTGCCTTAGTTTCCCCAAACTTGCACTAGTTTTTTACCTATCTTGCTTACTGATTTAGGCTTTGTGCATAACATAAAAAAAATCTTATATTTTCATGCTTAAGAACTTTCATTAAGGGTGTTTTGTGGTTTGAGTTCAAACTCACCCTCTTAGGCCTTATTTGCCCTTTTTGGTGCTTCCTTTGTGAGGCTTTGTTTGCTTGAGTGTCTTAGTCTTCTCACCACTGAAAACCAGTGGATTTTCAGTGGTGAATAAGGTGGTTTGAAGTCTTGTATAGGGGAGGGACACCCCTCTCCCTTCATTGCCTCATTTCCTTGCCTTTTGGCTTAAAGGGCAACATGCATGCTTGACTGATTTTGGCCCTTTTCCAGAGGTTTTTGGGTGTCTCTAGGTCACATGTTATCTCTATTTTTGGTCGGATTTGTGCCCTTTTGCATGCTTAACATACTTGCTTTACATTCCTTTATTTGGCCTAGAAATGCATCTTGTGTTTAGGTCATGATTCTTGCATGTGTTAGCCTAATTTCATGAAGGTATTGGCATTACTTTACCATGTTTAAGGCCTGTTGGCCATCTGTTTCAGTCATGCTTGCCATGTTTGGTGTCATCTTTTTGTGTTTTAGCTTGTAAGCCTTGAGTATATTGGCCTCTAACATGTGTAGGTCAGACCATCCTCATGATTTGGCATCATTTAGGATCGTATTTCAGTCCATAAATCATGTTTGTATGTCTGCATATGTGACCTTTTTCATGCTTTGAGGATGTGCCCTTTTATGCCTAGAAATGAGTTTTGGTGCATGCATCTCATTAGAGCCACTTAAACTGCCATATCAGTGGGTTTTGGAGTCCATTTTTGCATGCTAAGATTTTGTTTTGCTTGTCTAATTCATGCCATGAATGGTCATGTTAGTGGAAGTAAAGTGTCCCCTTTTTGTGCCTTAGCTTTAGGTCCATTGGCTTGGGTGTTGGCATGAGTGTTTGTCCACCATTTTGGGCACTTTTGGCCACTGTTTTGGGGTGGATTGAGGTCTGCCCCTTTATGGTTTAAGTCCACCATTGCATGCTTGTCTCATGTTTGTTGCATGATTGCTTCATTAGGTGTTGTAACATGATGATCGTATTGCTTAAATCGTCCATGTTTGCATTGCATTTGCATCTTGCATGCCTAGCATTGCATACTTGCCATGGTAGTTGCATGGCATTTGGCATGCCTTGCATCTTAATCTCATGTTGTATCTTTGAGTCATGTTTGCATAACATGCATTGCATTACTTGGTTTGGGGTGTCAAACCAAGTGTGAGGGTTAAGGAGCGTCCATACTATAAGTGATGTAACGCGTCTTAACTCTCGGTCACCGGGGCCCTTGACTTCAACATGATAAGGTCTTGGTCCTCATTTGTGTGTTGCATGCATTTTTACATCAAATGGCAAGCTTGATCTCTTGGGCTATCATGCACAATTGATGGCTGGAGGATCGAGGGCCATGCTTCCCTGAGTTCAATACATGATGGGGAACATGACCATGCTCACATGTGCCTGAAATCCCATGCCATATACTGTCTGTCCTCTGTTGCTGTCAAAATTGTCTTCTGCAGGAAGTTTCTGCCGACCGGTAGTGTTCAGTGCTGACCGGCAACCCCTCCTGGGCCGATAGCTTCATAAACAGCCGATGGGTATTTTCAATGGCCGGTGGACATTTCCTTCAGCCGATGGTGTTCCACAGTGTTCAGGGGACCTGTCCCAGAACTTTGGCATTTTTCAGAGAAGCAGGGCAGTGTAAACAGAGGCGGCAGTGGTATGGTACGGACCTTCCGGGCAAGACGGGTTCGAGCACGCATCATCCGCGCATCCCAAGGCGGGGGCTGTGGCCACCTTTCTTTTTGCATTCATTCTGTTAATTAATTAGAAATTCTGTAATAATTTATGCATTTATTATTCGGACTGTAATATTTATTTGGACCCTCCGAGTGAGGGCAATTATGTAATAAGTGTGCGTGAGTGTGTGTATGTCTTCTAACCCCACGTCTTTCTTTCCTTTTATTTACCTGCTTTGATGGTTAGTAATAGGACATGTTTAAATTAGCATACCTTATGCTATGCATGCGTGCATCATCCATCAGTATTGCATGCACCGGGCTCGGCGCATCATGCTAACTGCATTAGTATTTCAAATCTAACTTGAATACATGCTACTTGTGCATTTTCACATGTCATTCATAGAATAGCCGAGCTTACTCTAGTGACATTCCGTATGCGTTGCATTAGACATTAAAACATGGACTTGGATCATGCATTGTTTGCTAACGAGTTCTTTGTTTTGGCACGGAGTACGATGTAAGTATTTATGCTTTAGCATCCTTGCATGCGTGTGAATGTTGCCATGATAGCATGATTACCATGTGGTTAGATGCTTATGTGATAAACTGTTTGAATGCCTCTGGGTGAAGGTTGGATTGTTTGAGTTGGAAACACTCGTTGAAATCCGTGTTTTAGCCTACTTGCGGGTAGTAAATTCCAAAACATTTTTTCAAAAACGGATATGCAATGCTTATTTCCAAATTAGGCAATCTAGTCTATACTTGTTTGCTGTGCGCATAACATAGTAATTCTAGGCTAATAATCAGGATAAGAACACATAATGTTTTCAAAAATGGATATCATGGTTAGTAGAGGCCGATCTTCGGATCGGGCGAGAGGGGGTGCTCATAGCTGACCTTCCCCAATCGTACCCTAGTTCCCGAGCCGAGGCAACTTTGGTGATAACGGACATGTGGCCTTTGGCACCGAGTCAAGGTTTCCTAAATTCCCCCATTTTAAAATATTTAGGTGGCGACTCTGTATCTAGCAAAGCAGTCCATGTTTGGCACTTCTTTTCTAAAAATCTGTTTTCTCAAAACAATTTGCCAGATTTGGACTCTTTGGTTCAGATTAAGAACCGTAACTTTAATCGAGTCCGAACTGTAGTAGTAAGGCCCACGGGCGCGTCTACAGTTTCTGGCGACTCCGCTAGGGATTTAGAGAGCTTGACTCAAACTCGTGATATCTTATTTTGATTCCATTTATGTGTTTCTTTGCATTGCATGTGCATTGGTGCGCCTAGGAACACAGTGTTTGCCATCTGCCATTCCTGAACGGTTTGCCGGAGGCTTGTCTTGTCAAGGCATGACCATAAGGCTGACCGGTTATGGGCTCTGACAGTATGGGAACACAAACCCCGGTTCTACCGGGGCACCCTTTTTGACCATTCGACCTAGTGCATATTCGGATCCATAGTGACCATTCCAAGTTAGGACAGGCTGCTTACCCGATGTTAGGATTGTTTGAAAACTGCTGCGTGCATAGTGGGACCCTAGCTCCTGACAAAATAGGACAGGGAAACCCTACCCCAACATAGGGGTGTTTTGGCTCTCTTTACTTGCTATGTGCTTTTAGAGTATATCTTTACAGGAGCGTACATATCAGTTTGCAAGATTGAGTATTAGACCTGAGGGCATCAGTATCAGTTTATGAGAATCAGTTATCAGCGGGTATCAGGTTCAGTTTTGGGAACAGTGATTCTGGGGAACAGTAATCAGTATCGAGGAACAGTGTGTTTGGCTTACCAACTGTGTATTATGAATACCCAACTGTGCGTTGTATGTGTTTATTTTACGCCGTTGTGCTATCCGATTGTTTGTTTATTTACTGCTTTATTTATCTTTTTGCTAGGTAGTTTAGCACTATTGCTTCCAACCCGGTAGATATTCCCCAAGCACTCTGGATTAGAGGTCGTCGGCTCCATCAATCTGAGGATCTGGTAGACGAACAACCAGTGTACCACTCTCTACCTCCAGTTTCTAGACGGAGGACAGCTAGGCAGAGGGCATCAGTTCAACAGTCAGTACAGAGGGCTTTATCTACCCCACCTGTGTACAGTAGGGATCAGGATTCCGTTTCACCCACAGAAAGGGAACATATACCGATAATTCAGTCAGAACAGAACAGTATGGCTAGTTTAGAGGAGATGGTTCGCCAACTCCAAGAAAGCATGAAAGTGATGCAGCAGGATGCTATCTGACAGGTAGAATTCGCCAAACAGCAGGCCACAGTCATGAATGAACAAGCAGAGTTAATCGTGAGATTACAGCAGCAAACCGGGACATCTGCTTCACAGCAAGCCCATCCCCCACTAAGGGTTCCGATACCCGAAGAAACTCCGAATGCCCGGAATGTCCAAGAAGATACAGACATTCTAACGGGGCCGGCTCCGCCCCCGATTCTACCTCAACTATCCAAGGCACCCACTCCTATCAATCAACCGGATTCTCCCTTTGAGTCCGAGGTGGACCCCATGGCATTAAAAATGAGCAAGCTTGAAAAGCTGTTCAAGAAATCTCAAGGTGTGAAGTCCATTCCGGACATTGAAGACGGATACACCGACGCAGCCGTGACGCTGCCAGATCGGTTTAAGATGCCACAAATTGATCGTTTTGACGGATCCGGGGATCCCATGGTGCACCTGCGACTGTTTTCAGACATCCTAAGGCCAATGGGCCTCACTAGATTGCAGAAGCTGTCTCTATTTGGCCGAATCCTGTCGGGCGTAGCAGCCATATGGTATGCCAAATTGGAGGATGATGTCAAGAGAAGTTAGGACGAGATGGCTGAGGCCTTCATCTTGCAGTACTCATACAATACGCAAATCGAGATCACGACCCGGGATCTCGAGACAACGAGGCAAGAACCCAAAGAGAGCTTCTCAGAATTCGTAACCAGATGGCGGGCTAAGGCGTCGATGATGACCTTAAGGCCCACGGACAAAGACCAGATTCGGATGATTGTGCGCAATCTTCAGTCAAAGTTAATGAAAAAGATGATTGTACTCTCCTTCCCTACCTTTTCTGATCTACATGAAATGGGGGTGCAGATTGAGGATGCCTTAAAGCAAGGCTTGATTGATAATGATCGGGAGCAACCCCGCAGAACTTTCAATCGTAATACTAATGCAGGCCCGAGTGGCGCTACAACTACCAGGACCTCCGAAGTGAGTATGGTCACCACCAACCCTCCCCCGAGGACTATGGCAGCCGCACCATTCTCCGGTGCGTCCGGAAGCAACCCACAAACAGGCAAATACCCTCCCAAAAACACCAGAACCTTCGCTCCGCTTTATATGCCCCTGTCCAAAGCTTTGGGGGTTCTAATCAGAAAAGGGCATCTGAAGCCCCTAGAGCCGCGGCCCTTACCAGAAAGACTCCCCGCTGCCCACAACTCAGCCAAGTATTGTGCATTTCACCAGCAGCACGGTCATGACACCGATCTGTGCTTCCGATTACGTCATGAGATTCAAGATCTCATTGATAACGAGGTGATTTTACCTCCTGAGAAACCCAATGTTACTACAAATCCTCTCCCCACACATAACCAAGCTCCACCACCCAAAAGAATCAATTTCATCCATACTGGGGTCGTGTCCTACGATCCTAGTATTTATATCACGCCTTCCTATCTGCCTAAACCGGAGGTTTTCCTTCCCGATTGCACCAATTTGTGCATGATGGACGTCTTCATAACCCAACCCGAGCCAGCGGTGGTGACTATCGAGAGTAGGAGAGAGAAGACTCCAAAGGAGAAGGGGGTTGTTGAGCCAGAGTCTGCGGAATCTGGGAGTGATGTTGGGAATGCTTATAGTCCGAGTGACTACATTTCGCCAATAGGCCAGAATAGACCAGATGTGGAATTTCCAGCAGGAGGAGAGCTGTGTGCAATCCGAGGGGACAGTCCAGGACAGGGAACGGATGACCTAACGGCTGTGGAAGAGGACCTCGCCAAGTTCCATTTTTACAGTAACCAAGATCCAGGAGACTCAGCCGTCAACTGGTTCGATTATGAGGAATCAGCAGAGGCTATGGGGTGGTTGGACGATCAGCCAGATGTGGTAGGAGAGTTTCAGTCAGAACAAGGCCCGGCAGGGGCAGGAATGTCAGTAACAGCCGGGAGGGTCGAAGAACAGAGTACATCGCCGGAGAGCGCCGGTGTCAAGAGTTGTGCTCGGGATTGGAGCATTTTGAGTACAAGGATTATTGAACAATCGACTGCATTGACACAGTCAGAACAGGAAAGATTCGAAGATTCCGAGAGAATCAGGAAGGCAAAAGCCCACGTGGGGGTTGAGACCGCCGCAACTACAGAAACGGAGAATGCCGTGAGCATAGGAATAGAAGGTACTGCAAGTATTGGAACAGTCATGCCAGAACCGGACAGGTGCTTGTCAGCTGCAGATGGAATGTGGTGGGAAGACGATGATCTATGTCTTGCCCACACAGACGAGGATTGGGGGGTAACCAACCAGATAGTGCCTGGTATATCGGCGAAGTCGATCACATGACTAGGAGTGGACGGTACTTCAAGCCTCCACACCTAGATCAACCAGAGGCGTCTGGAAAAGATAAGGAGGCAGAAAAGCAAAAAGAGAAGCAAGTCGAAGAAGAGGCTGTACTAAAGCAGTTAAAGAAGATACAAGCAGACATCTCCATCTGGGGGCTGCTTATGGCTTCTCGAGTACATAGACAGGCTGTCCTTTCAGCCATGGACAAAGCCAAGCTTTCTATAGACACCACGCCCGAACAGCTGGTGGGCCTAGTTTTTCCGGGAGGAGGTCCCCCGGCATTAACCTTCTCAGACAAAGAACTACCGCCTGAGGGCACAAATCACAACAAACCCCTCTACGTTTCCGTGGAATGTAGAGGCAAATGGATACCGGTGGTACTCGTTGATACCGGGTCCGCCATCAATGTCTGCCCAGCCAGAACAGCGTATGCAATCGAGATGAAACCCGCGGACTTCGTGCCGACTGCTCAGGTGATCAGAGCATATGATAATACTAGTAGGGAAGCGATGGGGACTGTCAAAATTCAGACCCAGGTTGGTCCCGGACAACACAACATTGAATTCCATGTCTTGGACGTTCCCGCAACCTTCAATATGCTCTTGGGGCAGCCGTGATTGCACCAAGTAAAGGCAGTCTCTTCCACTTTATATCAGATGTTGAAGTACCCTCACGGGAAGGGGGTGGCTATTGTCTTCGGGAATTCATCAATCCATCCGCAGCCGGAAGTGTCCACACCAGTCTTGGAAATCGAGCATGGCACTGAGGATGTGTTCTTATCAGGGTTCACTTTGGCTGAGGCTTGAGTGGTGCAGAATATTATGGCTGTGAATGAGGGGGTGTACGTCAGTGCTCAATCCGTCTACCTCATAAACAAGCTTCAACACATCCCCGGGATGGGATTGGGAAAGAGCGGCCGGAAGGGCATCGCAGCATTGGCCGAAGTGCCACACAACCCTCATGCCTTTGGTTTGGGTTATATGCCCACCAAAGAGGACTGGGTAAGGAAGTGTAAGGAGATGGCTGGGAGAGCCAGAGCAAAGAAGGCTGGGAAGCCTTTTGAGTTGATGCATAGGCCCATTCAGGGTACCCTAAACGGACGCTTCGTCTGGGAGGGGGAGGACTTTCCGTTTTGTGGCTTCCCAGAACCATGGCTGAACGCGGGGAAGAAGCGCGTACCAGGTTTTGAGATTTTCTTTGACCTGCAGCTACCTGAGAATGACATCGCCGAAGGGCAGGCAGATCTATCGGCTGAGACTGAACAGAGTAAGGAAGTGCAGTCTGAGGACGCTGAAAACGAAATGGGGGTAGCGCTGGCATGTCTACTTTCAGATCCTCCGATCGAACAGAAGTGCTTGGGGGATAACTCCTCGGTATGCATGATCGGGAATGAAACGGCTGCGAGCCTACCAACAACTATTTTGGATGCATCCATCGTACCCTCTCTCGTCTGGCAATATGAAGAAGGATTTTTATCGAGCAGCACCGGGTCAGGTAGTGAGCCGGAATCTGATTCCACCGAGTCTTGTGAGTCAGAATCAGGTTCCAGCTCAACTGAGTCTGAGTCCGGTATCCTGGGGGTGATAACCCGGATGCCACAGTCCTGTCTAGGTCGTCATTTTCTTTCTCTTTTGAGTCTGTTATAACAGAAGAATCAGACGGCTTGGAAGTATCTAATGAGAATGATGTGGATGTGGTTTCTGAGTATTTTTCTGTGTCTTTGATTTATTGCTTAAATCAGGACTTTCAAAATTTTGATAAAAACGACGAGGAAGAAATTCCTCCGATTTTGCAACGATTAATTGATCAAGAGCAGAAGAGATTTGTTAAACCCTTAATGGACGAAATCACTACTGTGAATGTTGGTACTGAGAAGGACCCGCGGCTGGTCCAGATCGGGTCCATGTTGTCTTCGGAGGAACGCGAGCGCTTAGTCACTTTATTAAAAGATTTCAAAGATGTTTTCGCGTGGTTCTACGAAGACATGCCTGGAATCGATCCTGAGATTGTACAGCACCGGATCCCTCTTGATCCCGAGGCCCGACCTGTCAAACAGAAACTCAGAAGGATCCGCCCTGATTGGGCCATTAAGATCAAGGAAGAGGTCACCAAGCAAATCGATGCAGGCTTCCTGCTGGTATTCGAATACCCGACCTGGTTGGCCAACATTGTTCCAGTGCCGAAGAAGGATGGCAGAATTTGGGTATGTGTAGACTTCAGAGATTTGAACAGGGCGAGTCCGAAAGACAACTTTCCCTTGCCACACATTGATGAATTGGTAGATTTCACGGCGGGGCATGCCTTGCTTTCGTTTATGGATGGCTTCTCAGGCTATAATCAGATAGTAATGGCACCCGAAGACCAGGAGAAGACTGTATTCACTACCCCGTGGGGTACATATTGCTACAGAGTGATGCCATTTGGGTTGAAGAATGCTGGAGCTACTTATCAATGGGCAGCAACCACAATATTGCATGATATGATCCATAAAGAGGTTGAGGTGTACGTGGACAACATGATTGTCAAGTCCAAAGAAAGAGAGGGCCACTACACCGCTTTACAAAAGTTCTTTCAAAGGATCAGAGAGTTTCGGCTGCGGTTGAATCCTCAGAAGTGTACATTCGGTGTTACAGCGGGAAAAATGCTAGGGTTTCTGATTACACAAAGGGGCATCGAAGTCGACCCTTCCAAAATTAAGGCCATCTTAAAAATGCCACCACCAATGACTGAAAAGGAGGTGCGAGTCTTTCTAGGTAAAGTGCAATTCATAAGACGGTTTATTTCAAAACTAACCTTGACTTGTGAACCACTTTTTGATCTCCTGAAGAAAGGAAAGAAATTCCAATGGGACGGCCGATGTCAAGCAGCTTTTGAACAGATCAAAGAATATTTACAGAACCCGCCCGTGTTGTCACCACCAGAGCCAGGAAAATCGTTGATATTGTACCTTTCAGTAACTGAGACTACCATTGGCTGCATGCTCGCACAAGAGTTAGAGGACAAAGTGGAAAGGGCCATCTACTATCTGAGCAAGAAGATGCTGGATTACGAGACCCGCTACACTCCGCTGGAGAAGGCTTGCTTGGCCTTGGTATGGGCTACCAGGAAGCTGCGGCACTACCTATTAGCCCACTCTGTAATGTTGGTTTCACGCTTGGATCCCATCAAATATCTTTTCGAGAAACCGGCACTTACGGGTAGGCTAGCTCGTTGGCAGCTGTTGCTTTCTAAATTTGATCTGAAGTTTGTAACATGCAAGTCAGTAAAAGGAAGAGCGGTAGCGGAGTTCCTTGCCGACCACCCGGTTGAAGGGGATGAAGTGGTTGAGTACCTATTCCTAGATGAAGCCATTCTGCACATCGAAGATGAAACTTGGACGATGTACTTTGACGGAGCGTCGAACCAATACGGGTATGGGATAGGAGTGTTGTTAATAGCGCCGGACGATTCCCGTATCCCTTTAGCATTCAAGCTCCGGTTCAAAGTCTCGAACAATGAAGCAGAATATGAGGCGTGTATTGCTGGCCTAGAAGCAGCCCTAGAACTAGGGGCAAGACGGTTGGACGTCATTGGGGACTCGAACCTTGTTGTATCTCAAGCAAAAGGAGACTGGAAAGTCAAAGAGGAAAAGATGATAATTTACCACCAAACCTTGGATTTGTTAATTCCTCGATTTGAGAGGCTAAATTTCACCCACCTAGTAAGAGAGAACAACAGGTTCGCAGATTCACTAGCAACTCTATCTTCCATGATAGATATCCCGTCTGGGGTCCGGATGCGTCCAGTCATTATTGACCAGAAGTTTGCGCCGGCGTACGAGTCGATTTCCGCCATAGATGAGGCTCAGGACGACAACCCCTGGTATTATGACATTTGGAACTTCTTGGAAAAGGAGGCGTATCCACCAGGGGCAAATGCCAAGGATAAAAGGGCAATCAGAAGAATGGCTGTTCAGTTCATCATCTGCGGGGGTAAGCTGTATAGGAGAGGTCATCTGGGAATGCATAAGCTCTGTGTAGAAGCTGAAGAGTCAAAGCGCTTGATGGAGGCCATTCACAGAGGAGAATGTGGGGCACATATGAATGGAGTAATGCTGGCCAGAAAGATCCTCAGACAGGGCTACTACTGGTCTACCATGGAAGAGGATTGTATCGGCTTTGTTCGGCGATGCCACAAATGCCAGATCCATGCAAACCGCATGAACATCCCGTCGTCAAAGCTGTACAACATGACGTCCCCATGGCCATTTTCAGTTTGGGGAATCGATGTGATCGGAGCTGTTACCCCGAAGGGATCGAATGGGCATGAGTTTATCCTGGTAGCAATAGATTATTTTACGAAGTGGGTCGAGGCCCAATCTTATGCGGTGTTGAAAGCTTTACACGTCGCGAAGTTTATCAGAAACAACATCATCTGTTGCTACGGGGTCCCAAACGAGATAATTTCAGATAACGGTTCCCACTTCAAGAAGGAAGTGATAGACTTGTTGGAAAAATACAATGTGGCTTTTCATAAGTCATCCACATATCGGCCGCAGACCAATGGAGCGGTTGAGGCCGCCAACAAGAACATCAAGCATATACTGCAAAAGATGGTGGAGACCTACCGGGATTGGCCAGATAAGCTGCCGTTTGCTCTGTGGGGCTACAGGACTTCAATTAGAACTTCTACCGGGGCGACTCCGTATTCATTAGTTTATGGGATGAAGGCCGTTCTACCTATCGAAATTGAGGTTCCGTCCTTACGAGTATTGGCTGAGTGTCAAATAGCTGAAGCAGATTGGCAGCAGAGCAGGTTTGAGGAACTCATGCTCTTTGATGAGAGAAGACTGAAAGCACTGTACCATGTTCAAAGTTATCAGCGCAGAATTACCCGGGCTTTCAACAAGAAGGTTAAGTCCAGGAATCTAAAGGAAGGGGATTTGGTGCTCAAGGACAACCGAGCTCCCATCCACGACCCAAGGGGCAAGTTCAGACCCAATTGGACGGGTCCCTACATCATCAAAGCTATCTGGTCAGGTGGAGCTGTGGTTTTGATGGACCTAGATGGCCTGAAATTTTCCCAACCGATCAACATAGACAAGTTGAAGAAATATTACCCTTGAGAGGCTCGCTAGGCCGAAAACCCAAAAGGGCGACCTAGGCAAAAGTTAGAGCATAGAAAATTGGAAAATATAAAAACTGAGCTCGCAAGGTTGAAAACCCGCAAAGGGCGACCTTGGCAAAAGTTAGAGCGTAAAAGGAGAGTGAAAATACTCGAGTGAACCTAAGCCTGAACTACGTAAGGCTTGATTCCCATCTTTGGGATACGTAGGCAACTTCATCCTGGAGTTCAGCCATAACCCTTTTCCCCGATCAACTTTGTCCATTTGATCATCTCGGTCATCTTTGTCTATTCAGCATTCAAGGGTTTGGTTGTGATCTCGGGTGCAACGCTTTTCAGACTAGGGGAAACTTTTCGTTGCCATGCAGTGCCGCGGTACGCTTCAGACTAGGGGCAACTTTCCAGTTGCAGGGACCCAGGGTTGTACATCTCAGAGACAGATCTCAGGCGTGTCCAGTTCTGATCCATATCGAAAATGATTCTGAAAAGTTTTAATAAAAGTTGACTTTGTTCAAATTAATCTTTTTAAAACTAAGACCATTTTTGGACCAAAGCGGAAAATTTTCAGTACCACAACCTTCAATTTCATTGATTTCAAAACAGAGTTCTCCTGCTCTTGCATACAATCGAAGTTGCTTTTTATTACATTCATAAAGAAAACTTGAAAGTACTAATAAAACAATAAATCCGGGGCATAGTCAAGTCAGGTGCTCCTGCGCCCCCTCCCAGAGCTGGTCGAAGCCTCTGATGCCAAGCTGGGTCCAATCTGTGCCTCTTCATTGAGCCAATCCACGCACTCGTCAGACAAAGTATAACTGAAAGTGAGAGCGGGGGCCAGGAGTTCTCTCGTCCTCCACGCGATGGCCTGCCGAGCAAGCTGTGCGCCTCGGGCTGGAAATGCAGCAGGATACTCTATCCCCTTTGGCAGGCAGGTCTGATCATGGCCGAATTGGCGTCGAATTCGAAATGGGAAGTAGAATACACAGTGAGTGAGACCAACCAATTGAATCCCAGTCTGCCGGGACATGTTGTAGCTCATTGCCGGAAGGCTCAGCCAAGGGCACCGCCAAGCAATACGGTCTGCGGACAAGCGACACATCCAAGCGAACCACCATCCCTCATCCACGGCATTGACTAGACAGTGCCGGAAGAAGTAGCTACGAACTGAATATGCTGGGCAAGAGTCCACAACCTGCAGTTTGTCCATCAACCATACCTGGGGAAGGATGAAAAATGAGAGAATAAAGAATAGAGAGATGTACGAGGAGAGAAAAGCGAGAATAGGGTTTTGTGAGAAAAGACCGAGCTTGAGGGCCGAGTGATGTGAGCAATGCATATGTAAGATTGGGTGGGAAACGTTACTTGTAGCAGTAGTGGATTCCCCGCTAATCTGGTCGTCTCATGACGATAAAAGGCGTCTAAGCCCATCAACGTCTCAGCCAGAATCATGGCAATACAGCTCTTGCCCTCCTTCAAGCCTTGGGCAACCTCGGTCAGCCGGACACTAGACCCTCCAGAGCCTGAGACAAATAGAAAATGAGATAGCATGCACAAACAGAGGGCATGTCGCCGGAAGCCTTGCCAGTGATGGTTGTTGCGATCACCAGCATCAGAAAATCGATAGATCAAACTCGGAATATCCAGCATCCCGTCACAAATCAGAGACCGAGCGTCACGCATGCTGAGTCCACACATTCGCCCTAAGGATTGGGCATGGCCAAAATTAAGTTGGGGCAGGAGCTCCTCGTCGCGCTCGGACTCCATTAAGGCTCGGAAATCTTTAAAGGTAGGACATATCTCTTGCCCGGCGAAGCTAAAGACATGCGTCACCGGATTCCAAAACCTTGCCGCGGCACGGAGAAACGGGAGGTGCAATGGGGTACGACCCAGAGTGAATAGTGCATTTATGCCGAAACCCCGGAAATTCAACTTTTCCGAGCCATCCAAGCTAGCAATCCAAACTGTGAGATTTTGAGCAAGAAACTCTTCCATTAGAGCAAATCAGTGTGGAATTGAGAAAAACTACGAAGCTGGGGTCTTTTGTAGGAGATAAGGTTGGGTGGAGGACAAGTGTCAACATTCTGGTGATTCCCTCATTCATAGCCGGCCGGCCAAATATTCTGCCGACCGGCCATTATCTTTTGCCGACCGAACAAATTTCTGGCCGATGGCCATTCCTTGTGGCCGATGGCCTCTACCCTTAGCCGATGGGCTTCCTCCTGGTTCCCTGAGCTGTTTATGCTAGGGATTGGAGAACTCCACCACCTCCGATCCCTCCCCCGGTGATCGATTCTTGCAGAGTCATACTTGTCTGCTTATCGAGTTATTGTACATTTGCTTATCGAGTTGTATTTCACTCTCTTTGAGTTTTTGATTTGTTTATCGAGTTGTACTCACACTTGTTTGGTTATATCATGCCTTTGTTTTGCTTATCGAGTTATAAGTCGGTTCACTACTTGATTATTACGACGCACATACTCGGTGTTCAAAATAGATTCAATTTCGTTCACATTGTGGTGTGATACCTTGCGATGCGATGCATAGAAAGTTTACAAATGCAACATCTTTTGAACAAAATGGTTGTTTCATTCCCGTCACGTGCTTTGAAAAATGTGTAATTTTGAGAAAGAATAAAACCTGCTCGAGGCAGTGCAATGTGCTTAAACTACCAGTAAAAAGGAAAGTAAAACATAGAATGACAGGGTAGCAAAGTGTCGGAATTGATACCAGTAAAACTCCCCTTGCGGTCAATGCACCTTCCACGCTTTTGTTCGGGTTAACTACGTGGCTTGGCACCTTCATTACTTGAGACCATGCGGAGAAGCACACTTTTGAAACATGGACCTTCGAGTTGACCTCAGGCCACAACTTCTACGAACGATGCTCGATATATACGAAGAACGTCCCTTCCCGTATCCTTTTCATGTCTTGAGGATTCCCACAAATCGTTTCAATTATGCTGTGTTACAGTATTTTACATCCCTGCATTATGAGTGATATGTTTTCACTCACATGTGTTCAAGTTTCTCTTTATACACTTTGCTTGCGTAGACCGCATGTTAATTTCATTGCTTGCGTAGACCGCATGTTAATTACGTTACTTGCGTAGACCGCATGTTTGTAATTAATTTCATTGCTTGCGTAGGCCGCATGTTAATTTCATTACCTGCGTAGACCGCATGTTTTGCTTACGTAGACTGTATGTTAGTTACGTTACTTGCGTAGACCGCATGTTAATTTCATTACCTACATAGACCGCATGTTTTGCTTGCGTAGACCACATGTTAGTTACGTTACTTGCGTAGGCCGTATGTTTGTAATTAATTTCATTACTTGCGTAGACCGCATGTTAATTTCATTACTTGCGTAGACCGCATGTTTTGCTTGCGTAGACCGCATGTTAGTTACGTTGCTTGCGTAGACCGCATATTTGTTCAATTTCATTACTTGCGTAGACCGCATGTTTTGCTTGCGTAGACCGCATGCTTGTTCAATTTCATTACTTGCATAGACCGCATGTTTTGCTTGTGTAGACCGTATGTTTGTTCAATTTCATTACTTGCGTAGACCGCATGTTTTGCTTGCGTAGACCGCATGTTTATTCAATTTCATTACTTGCGTAGACCGCATGTTTTGCTTGTGTAGACCGCATGTTTATTCAATTTCATTACTTGCGTAGACCGCATGTTTTGCTTGCGTAGACTGCATGTTTATTCAATTTCATTACTTGCGTAGACCGCATGTTTTGCTTGCGTAGACCACATGATTGTTCAATTTCATTACTTGCGTAGACCGCATATTTTACTTGCATAGACCGCATGTTTTGCTTGCGTAGACCGCATGTTAGCATTCAATTTCATTACCTGCATAGACCGCATGTCCTGCTTGCGTAGACCGCATGTTTGTAATCAATTTCATTGCTTGTATAGACCGCATCCTTGTAATCAATTTCGTTGCCCGCGTAGACCGCGTGCTCCACTTATATATCTGTGCCTTCACAGCATTGTTATGCTTCCCATTTGCTTTGCGTTGTCACGCATTTCGAGCACACTATTATGCATGTTGCTAACGATATCGTACCTGTTAAGTTTGTTTTCTTTGCAGGCACGATATTGTATGTACGGTTCATTTAAGGTGGGTGCAACCAGACGAGCCGCACAGGTATTTGTATCCTCCGAGTGAGGCGTATCGAGAATTGCTTAATTCTCTTACATCCTTTCTGCATTGTAGTGTAGTTTGGTGTATGCTAGCTTAAAACTGTCACATGTATGCTTCGTTACAGCTTTCTTTGCATGATTATAAGTTATGTCCGGCTCTGTGCATTGTCTTGCATCTTGCCCCTGCCTTTGGGCGCATACCTTGTTTGCCTTGCATGTTTGTCTGAGTCTTCGGCCTTGTCAAAATGGGTCGTCTCTGGGCTTTGACATTCACTCCCGTCATTGTTATGACTTTCGAGTTCTGTCAAAGAGGGGCAACTGTAGACACCCCATTTTTGACCGTCCTCAAGACTTGGACGTCACCGTTTGAACACTCGGTGATTATCCATGTTTGTGTCCGTCTTGAGTTCCTGGAGGTCTTGGCTGCGTGCTTCGCCTCAGGATCTCTCGACCTGACTGTCCCATGTTTGGCTTTGGCGCCAAACACTTGTGTTTTTGCCTTGAAGGGAGGAGAATGGTTTGTTGGCCATCATCACATTCCACCGGCCTTCCCCTAGCATCACCGGCTGTTTAGGGGTGCCACCGGCCTTGGTTTCTTAAAATTAATGGCCGGTCGGCATAATATACTACCGACCGGCACTTTGTTTTGCCGGTGACATCTTTTGCTGGCCGGTGTGACTCCTTTGCACCCTTGAGGCATGGTGCATGCCAGCTGTGCCAGCTGGAATGCACCATTACTCATCCTCGTGCGATTTTTGGCTGGTGTGAGCCTTTGAACCCCATTTCCTTCTAGAAGCTTGAACCCTTTGGCCAAGCTTCTTGGAGAAGCTTGGCCAGCTGTTTTGGCTTCTCCAAGAAGCCAAGACTCCTTTGCACCCTTTGCCCCTTTTCTTTAGCTTCCTTAAGAAGCTTTAGCCTTGGCCCTTTGCCTATATAAACACTTACCCTCTCCCTTTGCCAAGGGTTAGAGCTTTTGAACCAAAAAACCAGAGCTTTTATATCTATATATCTGGTATATCACCCTCTCTCTCTCTCTCTCTATATCTCTCTCTCTCTCATCCTTAGGGTGTGTTTGGAAGCCTAAAAGTGCATTTTGGCCTTACTTTTGCACTAAAACACACACCATTACACCCTGCTCCGAGATTGAGAGGCTTTGAGGGTTGATTCTTGAGTTTTTGGACTGATTTTGATCAAAAGAAGAGGGCTGCATTGGCTGTTCTTGAGGTGTTCTTCAAGGGTAATCACTTTGCTTTAGTTTCCCCAAACTTGCACTAGTTTTTACCTGTCTTGCTTGCTGATTTAGGCTTTGTGCATAACATAAAAAAATCTTATATTTTCATGCTTAAGAACTTTCATTAAGGGTGTTTTGTGGTTTGAGTTCAAACTCACCCTCTTAGGCCTTATTTGCCCTTTTTGGTGCTTCCTTTGTGAGGCTTTGTTTGCTTGAGTGTCTTAGTCTTCTCACCACTAAAAACCAGTGGATTTTCAATGGTGAATAAGGTGGTTTGAAGTCTTGTATAGGGGAGGGACACCCCTCTCCCTTCATTGCCTCATTTCCTTGCCTTTTGGCTTAAAGGGCAACATGCATGCTTGACTGATTTTGGCCCTTTTCCAGAGATTTTTGGGTGTCTCTAGGTCACATGTTATCTCTGTTTTTGGTCGGATTTGTGCCCTTTTGCATGCTTAACATACTTGCTTTACATTCCTCTATTTGGCCTAGAAATGCATCTTGTGTTTAGGTCATGATTCTTGCATGTGTTAGCCTAATTTCATGAATGTATTGGCATTACTTTACCATGTTTAAGGCCTGTTAGCCATCTGTTTCAGTCATGCTTGCCATGTTTGGTGTCATCTTTTTGTGTTTTGGCTTGTAAGCCATGAGTATATTGGCCTCTAACATGTGTAGCTCAGACCATCCTCATGATTTGGCATCATTTAGGATCGTATTTCAGTCCATAAATCATGTTTGTATGTCTGCATATATGACCTCTTTCATGCTTTGAGGATGTGCCCTTTTATGCCTAGAAATGAGTTTTGGTGCATGCATCTCATTGGAGCCACTTAAACTGCCATATCAGTGGGTTTTGGAGTCCATTTTTGCATGCTAAGATTTTGTTTTGCTTGTCTAATTCATGCCATGAATGGTCATGTTAGTGGAAGTAAAGTGTCCCCTTTTTGTGCCTTAGCTTTAGGTCCATTGGCTTGGGTGTTGGCATGAGTGTTTGTCCACCATTTTGGGCACTTTTGGCCACTGTTTTGGGGTGGATTGAGGTCTGCCCCTTTATGGTTTAAGTCCACCATTGCATGCTTGTCTCATGTTTGTTGCATGATTGCTTCATTAGGTGTTGTAACATGATGATCGTATTGCTTAAATCGTCCATGTTTGCATTGCATTTGCATCTTGCATGCCTAGCATTGCATACTTGCCATGGTAGTTGCATGGCATTTGGCATGCCTTGCATCTTAATCTCATGTTGTATCTTTGAGTCATGTTTGCATAACATGCATTGCATTACTTGGTTTGGGGTGTCAAACCAAGTGTGAGGGTTAAGGAGCGTCCATACTATAAGTGATGTAACACGTCTTAACTCTCAGTCACCGGGGCCCTTGACTTCAACATGATAAGGTCTTGGTCCTCATTTGTGTGTTGCATGCATTTTTACATCAAATGGCAAGCTTGATCTCTTGGGCTATCATGCACAATTGATGGCTGGAGGATCGAGGGCCATGCTTCCCTGAGTTCAATACATGATGGGGAACATGACCATGCTCACATGTGCCTGAAATCCCATGCCATATACTGTCTGTCCTCTGTTGCTGTCAAAACTGTCTTCTGCAGGAAGTTTCTGCCGACCGGTAGTGTTCAGTGCCGACCGGCAACCCCTCCTGGGCCGATAGCTTCATAAACAGCCGATGGGTATTTTCAATGGCCGGTGGACATTTCCTTCAGCCGATGGTGTTCCACAGTGTTCAGGGGACCTGTCCCAGAACTTTGGCATTTTTCAGAGAAGCAGGGCAGTGTAAACAGAGGCGGCATTGGTATGGTACGGACCTTCCGGGCGAGACGGGTTCGAGCACGCATCATCCGCGTATCCCAAGGCGGGGGCTGTGGCCACCTTTCTTTTTGCATTCATTCTGTTAATTAATTAGAAATTCTGTAATAATTTATGCGTTTATTATTCGGACTGTAATATTTATTTGGACCCTCCAAGTGAGGGCAATTATGTAATAAGTGTGCGTGAGTGTGTGTATGTCTTCTAACCCCACGTCTTTCTTCCCTTTTATTTACCTGCTTTGATGGTTAGTAATAGGACATGTTTAAATTAGCATACCTTATGCTATGCATGCGTGCATCATCCATCAGTATTGCATGCACCGGGCTCGGCGCATCATGCTAACTGCATTAGTATTTCAAATCTAACTTGAATACATGCTACTGTAGACACCCCATTTTTGACCGTCCTCAAGACTTGGACGTCACTGTTTGAACACACGGTGATCTTCCATGTTTGTGTTCGTTTGGAGTTCCCGGAGGTCTCGGCTCGCGCGCCTTGCCTCAGGATCCCCGAACTCAACCGTTTAGTGTCTGGTTTTGCACCAAACACTTGCATCTTGCCTTTGAGAGGCAAGGTGGGGCTTGTAGACCATCCCCACCCATCACCGGCAGTGGCTAGATGCCACCGGCTGGTTTTTGCTGCCACCGGCAATATAGTTTGCCGGCCGGCACTCTTTGTTGCCGGTCAGCACTATTTGTTGCCGACCGGCACTTTTTTTGGCCAAGATGGCATTTTTGGCCGGCCGATTGCTGTTCATCTGCTTTTGCAGATATTTTTAGACAGCTGTATTGCTTTTGCTCCCCTCCATACACGTGTATGGAGGGATCTCCCTCTTGCAAAGCTTGTCTTGTAAGCTTTACAAGAGACATATAGAGAGGAGCTCTCTCTAAGGCAAAAAAGGAGAGACAAGGTTAGACTTAGGATTTTGGAGAGCAAAACAGCCATTGTTGAGCTCTTGTTCTAGGGTTTGGGTGAGATACACATTCTATCTCTCTTTCCCTCTCATTTTGTTCACTAGGTGTTTTGTGTCTCACTATTGCACACAAACACCTAGTGTTTCACCTTCCTCTTGAAACTAGGGTTCTAAGGGCTTGTTCTTGAGTTTCTTGACTGGTTTGGAGCCAAAGGAGGCCATTGGAGCACCATTGTTGAAGAGGACTACAAGGGTAAGAAACTAGTCCCTTTTTCCCCCATTTTTGCATTGATTTTCCACCTATCTTAGAGCTGTTTTTGTGATTATTGTATAACATAAAAAAGTTCTGTTTTTAAGCCCTCTTTATTGTTTATTAAGAGTGTTTTGTTGTTTGAGGGTTGTTGACCACCCTTAGGCCTCAAAAGGCCTCATTTTGAGCCATTTTGTGTTAGCTCCGGGATTTTGGTGTTGAGATCTCTTCACCACTGAAATCTTGAGGGATTTCAGTGGTGAAGATGATGCTTTGAAGTCCCAAGAAGGAGAGGGTCACCCCCTCTCCTTGTTGTCCTTGAAAAGGGCATGTTTTGGCCTCTTGAGAGAGCATTATGCTTGAGTGTGTGTTGAGCATGTTTGGTCTGTTTTTCATGCTTATATATCCATAATATAACATGATTTTAAGTTGGTTTTGGTATTCCATGCATGCCTAGCATAGTTGCCTTGTAATGCCATGTTTATGCCTTAATATGCCTTAGGTTGTTAGCCTTAGTTGGAGCATGTTTTAGGCTTGGTCTTGTGAAGATTTTGTGCTTATTTTGCCATGTTCTAGGTCTGTCCATAAGTGTTTGGGTTGATCTTAGCATGCTTGATATAGCTCCTTTGTATTTGGGCTTGTTGGCCTTGAGTATGTGCATGTGTAGTATGGCATCTTTGCATTGTTTTGGTGATTTGGGATCATTCTATATGCCATTTCAGTCCTATTTCCATGCTTGTTTGATTACCTTGCATGCCTCTTTAATGCCTCATAAGCTTGTGTAGCAATGCTTCATGTTTTGGTGCCTTTGCATGCCTTTGTTTTTGAGCCATCTAGATGCCATCTAAGTGGTCTTTTGGGCCTTATGTTATGTGCTAAAACCTGTTTTAGGTTGCCTAATGCATGCCATGTTTGTTGTGATAAAACATGCTTCAAAGCTTCATGACTTGCCTCAAGTACTTAGACCATGCTTGCATGTATTTGCTTGTCTTGTTTGATATGATTTGGCATCATTTTATGACATGATTTCAATGCTTATGTTGCATACTAATTGCTCTTGTTTATCGCTTTCAACTGTGCTTGAGGGTTGTTTGAATTGTGCCTAAGTGTAGGCCTTCCATCATATGTATGTGTGCATGTGTTTTGGCTTCTTGTTTTGGTCATTATGGCCACTGTTTTAGGCCTTATTAGAGCTGCCTAATTCATGTATAAGACCATCTTAGCATTAGTTTGCATTGCCATATGTATGCTTGTATGCTTGCATGAGTGCCTTGCCATGCCATGTTGCATCCTTAGCTTGTATGCCTAGGTTGCATTGCATCTTGCATGCATTCCTTGTCCCTTGACTTGGGTGATAGGGATTGGGAGTTTTGTTTGATTGGTTTGCATACATTTGAAATCAAAGTTGCATACTTGGTTCTTCGGGCCATCATGCATGGAAATGCGTGATTGGTGGTCCGGGAACCGAGGCACATGTCCCTTTGAGTCATTACAATGATAAGAGACATGGTTGGTGCATACATGCTTTGAATTGTGTTGCCATGCTTTGTTTTGCCCTCTGTTGCTGTGAGTTGCAGGTTCTGCAGGAATACTCTGCCGACCGGCAATGTAATGTGCCGACCGGCACCATTTTCTCTGCCGACAGATTCAATTTTGTGCTGATGGCCATACCACACTGCCGGTGGCAATTCCAATCAGCCGGTGGTGATCCTCTCTGTCCAAGGGATCAGTCCTGAGGCTTTGACAGCCTCCAGAGGAGGAAAGGAAGGAAAACAGAGGCAGCCCATGCATAGTGGCGCGCTTCCCGAGGCATTTTCCTGCTTTAATTAATTTATTTAATTTGTTAATTAAATTAGTTAATTTGTAATATTAATTAGCTTGCGTAGTTAATTAATTTGTAATATTTATTCGGTCCCTCCGAGTGAGGGTAAATCTGTAATAAGTGTGTGTGGGTGGTGTGTATGTCTTCCAACCCCACTTCTTTCTTCCCTTTTACTTACCCGCTTTAATGGTTAGTATTAGGACACGTTTAAATTATCATACCTTATGCTATGCATGCGTGCATCCATGCATTTGTATTACATACATTAGGCTCGGTACATCATGCTAACTGCATTTGTACATCAAATTCTAAAATTGAATATGTGATAATTGTGCATTTTCACATAACATGTTTAGGATAGCCGAGCCTATTCTAGTAACATTTTGTATGCGATGCATTAGGCACTTCACATGGGCTTGGATCATGCATGTTTGCTAACAAGTTCTTTGTTTTGGCACGGAGTACTATGTAAGTATTTCTGCTTTAGCATATCACATGAGTGTGAATATTGCCATGACAGCATGCTTAACATGTGGCTAGATGCTTATGTGTTAAACTGTTTTGAATGCCTGTGGGTGAAGGTTGGATTGTTTGAGTTGGAAAAACTCGTTGAAATCCGTATTTTAGCCTACTTGCGAGTAGCAAATTCCAAAGCATTTTCAAACCGAACGGATATGCAATGTTTATTTCCAAATTAGGCAATCTAGTCTATACTTGTTTGCTATGCGCATAACATAGTAATGCTAGGCTAATAATTGGAATAAGAACACGTAAAGTTTTCAAAAACGGATATCACGGTTAGTAGAGGCCGGTCTTCGGACCGGGCGAAAGGGGGTGCTCATAGCTGACCTTCCCCGATCGTACCCAAGCTCCCGAGCCGAGACAACTCCGGTGATGACGGACATGTGGCCTTCGGCACCGAGTCAGGGTTTCCTAAATTCCCCCATTTTAAAATATTTAGGTGGCGACTCTGTATCTAGCAAAGCAGTCCATGTTTGGCACTACTTTTTCAAAAATCTGTTTCTCAAAACGATTTGCCAGATTTGGACTCTTTGGTTCAGATTTAGAACCGTGACACAAATCGAGTCCGAACTGTAGCATGAGGCCCTCCGCGGGCGCGTCTACAGCTACTTGTGCATTTTCACATGTCATTCATAGAATAGCCGAGCTTACTCTAGTGACATTCCGTATACGTTGCATTAGACATTAAAACATGGACTTGGATCATGCATTGTTTACTAACGAGTTCTTTGTTTTGGCACGGAGTACGATGTAAGTATTTATGCTTTAGCATCCTTGCATGCGTGTGAATGTTGCCATGATAACATGATTACCATGTGGCTAGATGCTTATGTGATAAACTGTTTGAATGCCTGTGGGTGAAGGTTGGATTGTCTGAGTTGGAAACACTCGTTGAAATCCGTGTTTTAGCCTACTTGCGGGTAGCAAATTCCAAAACATTTTTCCAAAAACGGATATGCAATACTTATTTCCAAATTAGGCAATCTAGTCTATACTTGTTTGCTGTGCGCATAACATAGTAATTCTAGGCTAATAATTAGGATAAGAACACATAACGTTTTCAAAAACGGATATCATGGTTAGTAGAGGCCGATCTTCGAATCGGGCGAGAGGGGGTGCTCATAGCTGACCTTCCCCAATCGTACCCTAGTTCCCGAGCCGAGGCAACTTTGGTGATGACGGACACGTGGCCTTTGGCACCGAGTCAGGGTTTCCTAAATTCCCCCATTTTAAAATATTTAGGTGGCGACTCTGTATCTGGCAAAGCAGTCCATGTTTGGCACTTCTTTTCTAAAAATCTGTTTTCTCAAAACGATTTGCCAGATTTGGACTCTTTGGTTCAGATTAAGAACCGTAACTTTAATCGAGTCCGAACTGTAGTAGTGAGGCCCACGGGCGCGTCTACACACCGGTACCTCATCGTCGTTGATTGACCATGGCTAGACGAAATGTGAGTGACTATGAAAAATCAGTTAGCAGAATTAAGAAAGAGAACAACAGAATGTTGATGCGGAGATGTCGACATTTCATGCTTCAGCTAGCCACCGAAATGGCAGAAGCAAGCAACAGAGATTTGACAGTGATTGAGCGAAATAATGTCTTAAACAATGAAAAATATCTCTCTAACTACTACATGTCAGATGAGGAATGAGAAATCAAACACCTTTATCTTTCATATATGTTTGTATGTTGTGTCGTATCTTCGTTACTGAAGTGTAAAACAATGTTGTTGTTTATCTAACTTACGGATGTATTTCAAGTATTTGTTATATGAACCTGAAGTTTATGAAATAACTACATTTATAAGTACACATTTATTAGTTCATGGCTTTCTTTATTGAATTGCAATGAGTTAATGAATGTTCTGGATTAATGTATGTTGAATTATGTGAATACTTAAGGTTTTTTTTTTCAAACATGATATACAACTCCATTTTTTGTACCCACTTTATAGACTCAGTGATGTGTGAAGAAGATGATTGGTTGATAATTAGATAATATTTAATTATCAATCAATCCTCTTCTTGACATATCAGTAAGTTTTTGATATTGTACTTTATTTAGTTTTTAAAATTTTGTTTATGAAATTTTGAAGTATTTCAAAAAAATATTTACAAGTTAGATGTTTCATTTGAAAAAACTTAAACTTATTTTTAAAATTTGTGTTAATAATTTTTTATGATTTTTATGAGAGTATTACTAGGAGTGTCATGAAAATTTAATATCAAAGAGAGAGAGAGACAGAGAGAGAAAACAAAATTAAGGTTTGTGCTTTCAAATTTGTAGACACTAGGAGTGTCATGAAAATTTACCCCCACCAATTATCCCACAAAATGAAATTAGAATAGAAATATAATATCATGAATACAAGTAAACACAAAATCACAACAATGCTGCATTGCATAACAACAATATATTGTACAAGTTCACATTAGAAACATACAAAACTTAATGCACCATCTATTCTAATAGAACATGGAAAATGACAGGGGGAGGAAAACAAATGCATTTTGACAGATAAAACAGAATTTGTTAGCTGGAGAAACAATCTCAAAGCCAAGTGGTTGGTCCAATTAGGAGACTAATAAAGTTACGACAGACAAACTGCCGCCTTCAACAACACAGAAAACAGAATAGGTAGCTCAGTCAAAAGCTTCCCTTAATTGGGGCTCCTCAAATACTGATCTTCGACGTAAAGAATTTCAATCTCCATTAGGAAAGACAAAAGAGTCGCCTTCCAATTCCTGGAAGTCCAGTCAAAAGGATGACTCTGGTAAGAAATTGGGGATTGACAAAAAACTAAACTTGGGGGCTGGACAAACAAGTTCAAAGTCAAGTGGTTAGTCCAATTGGGGGACTAATAAAGTTTAGACAAATGAACTACCGCCTTTAACAACACATAAAACAGAACAGGTAGCTCTGTGAAAAGCTTCCCGTAACTGGGGCTCGTCAAATAGTGATCCTCTACTTAAAGAATTTCAATCTCCATCAAGAAAGAAGAAAGAGTCACCTTCCAATTCTTGGAAGTCCAGTCAAAACGATGACTCTAGTAAGGAATGGGGGGTTGACAGAAAACTAAACTTGGGGGCTAGACAAACAAGCTCAAAGCCAAGTGGTTGGTCCAGTTAGGGGACTAATAAAGTTCAGACAAATGAACTATCGCCTTCAACAACACATAAAACAAAACAGGTAGCTCGGTGAAAAGCTTTCCTTAACTGGGGCTCATCAAATAGTGATCCTTTACGTAAAGAATTTCAATCTCCATAAGGAAAGAAGAAAGAGTCGCCTTCCAATTCCTGGAAGTCTAGTCAAAATGATGACTCTGGTAAGGAATGGGGGGTTGACAGAAAACTAACCTTGGGGGCTGGACAAACAAGCTCAAACCCAAGTGGTTGGTCCAGTTGGGGGACTAAGTTTAAAACCCAATTGGTTTTACTTGATTTTCTTGTCAAAATAACTATTTACAATTAATTATACCCAAACAGATTGTTTTCTGCACCTCTTTAAAGAAATTGATGATTCTCTTAGTATAGAATAGCAATCAATGCAAGGCCAAAAATGTAAGAAATTAGACTTGTAACCAGTTCTAATGATGCTGATTTGATATTTTTCGGATTTATACCCAAAGAGAACAACACTTCCGAAATTACTGTTTAACACCAGTTTTCTGGACAGATTTGAATGCACCAGTTAATATAGATTTTGACTCCCAAAAATTATGAGAAAACTCTGATATGCAATTCAATATGTAATTAATCAACTGTAAAAATTTTAGTTCAAAATTCATCCGTTTGATAAGGTTTCTTCATTTTTAAAGATTGTGGTTATGTACGGAATTTCATACTCATAGATTGTACCCTCAACTTTATGTACCCATCTGATATTCCTCAAACTACATAAAATACACATGATATTCACAAACATTGGTGGCCAAGTACTCCTACCTAACCCACGTTTCACTCACAAGATCCACCATTACAAGCAAAAACACTCATGGAATATAACCCATGCCATATACTTGTTCTTCATACATCCACTATACCCATTACACTATTTGACACCAACAATTAACCTGATATATATTGAAGCCACCTAATCAATTAAGCTTTCATTTCATTCTCTTCCAATGAACGCACAGAAACATAAATACAAAATCACTATATTCACAGAATATTGGTTTCAACCTTGGAGATGGAGTTATTAAAGCACCAAACTAGTTGTTCAATTTTCACCAAAAGTTACTCCTATCTCCTCTTCATGGCTGCTAGTTGAATAATATGAGAGTTTAGGGTTACCCACACACTTTAAAAAATCTGACTCCCTTATCCTTTTGCTTTTATTTATTTATTTATTTTGTTATTATTAAAATCTTTTCTCTAAATTAGAGATTTCCACCATAAATTTATTTTAGGTTTAAAAATTAATTAAAAGACCTTCCAAATATTTAATTTGCACTTTAGGATTGACCACAAAAATATTTGAGATTGTAATATTATTATTATTTAATTATTTACTTAATTTTTATATTCGGGTTCTCACAGAACATGTAGCTCAGTCAAAATTTTCCCTCAACAAGGGCTCCTCAAATAGTGACATGTACGTAAAGAATTTCAATCTCCATCAGGAAAGAAGAAAAAGTCACCTTCCAATTCCTGGAAGTCCAGTGAAAATGATGACTCTGGTAAGGAATGGGGGGTTGACAGAAAACTAAACTTGGGGGCAGGACAAACAAGCTTAAAGCCAAGTGGTTGGTCCAGTTGGGAGATTAAATAATTTCCAAAAAATTGTTCTTGGAAATTCGAAAATCAAGTAAGTTTTGGATTTAAAATTTATAACAATTATTTTAATATATACATTTCCATTCCAACAATATTTTCATACACTAGTCTTCCAATGCTATTGGGTTAAGTGGTTGTCCGTGAGATTTGTAAATTTATTACGAGTGATTTCCAGAAAAAATCTAACTAACAATTAATCTTCCATACCTATGGGGTTAAGTGGGCGTGTGTAGGATTTACAAATTTGTTACGATTGATCTGCGGATGGGTACGTTACGACCAGTGTTCAGTTGATGTTGTAAATGTTTTCCAAAAATATTACAAATTGAATATGTGGGGATATATTTTTTGAGTACCAACACGTGGCAAGGTGACGCCGACGTGTCAGCCGAGGTGCCACGTGTCTTGGTCGTTGTGCCGAGGTCATCTCGGTTAGGCCGAGGTTGCCTCCGAAGATATCGGAAACCGAGATAAGCGGATAAGGGACAAGAGTCCTAGAATGAAGAGAGAACTCAACTTGGATATGGACAAGAGTCCTAAATTGGGAGAAGACTTCAGTTTGGGTAAAGATAAGACTCTTAGAGAGTTTATCCTATTCCCACTGGGAGTCCCAGATTAGCAGTAATCCTAAGTCCATTAGGGCCAGGCTCCTATTGGGACTAGGACTGTATTGACTATAAAAGAGAGGCACCCCATGGGTCTAAGATATGCTTTTGATACTCAAGCTTGTGAGTTTAGTACTTGATTATCTTTGAGAGATATACTGACTTGATCGTCGGAGTGCCCCCGGGTGGTCGAAACCACCATGGGATTCTTATATTTCTGTTGCAGGTCAGTCAGGTGCCATCTATTCTGCCAGTGCTCTCCAGGTGGTTACTAAGCGGGCAGTGTGCTCGAAAAATCACCCACACAATTTGGCGCCGTCTGTGGGAAAGAAAGAAGAATAGATGGCCAATGACGGACAAAAGGATCAGATTAGAGACAACGCTCCTGCTGGGAGTGAGAGACCTATCGATCTCGACGTTGAAGGGGACGATCACAACACAGAAACTCGTGACTAGAGTCATGGAGTGAAAGACGCAGGCCAGGAAGGTGACGCACCAAAGACAACAGATCGAAGCAACGAAGAAAACCTCCAGGTATGGAAGGATAGATACCTGTGGAGGAACGAAGACCCTTCCAGAAGGGAAGCAAAGACAGGGGGCATGAGTGCTCCCAAGGAGATAACATTCAAGTATAGAAGAGTTCAACCTGAGTGAGCAAATCCCAGATCCCAGATCCCAGAAGACATGATCTCGGCCTAGATGAGTAGGTCCGAGAAAAGAAGAGCTCAACCTGAGTGAGCAGATCCAAGATTCCAGAAAATAAGATCTCGGCACCTGAGTCCGAGAAGAGAATAGCACAATGAGCAGATCTCAGATCCCAGAAGATAAAAAGGAAACACACAAGATCAAACTAAAGTTGGCCAGAAGTATGCTAAGACCAAGGAAGACATGCCGGGAACAAAGGCGTCGGAACAAGAAAAGAGAAACGGCTTGCCGATGCGAGGCTGAAAATCAAACTCAAGTTGGAGCCAAGTAAGATCAATAGAGAAACCAAGGCCGACAACCTCGGCTTGAATTAAACCTCGGCGACAAGGTCGAAGCTACATGTATGATGAGAACCCAAGTGGATTTTAAGTTCACAAGAAGAATGCGTTTACCACTTGTTGAAATTTGTAGCAATTTACAAGTTGGTTAAACCAATATGATGCTTAACCGAAGTTAAGCCGAGATGATGCTTAACCGAAGTTAAGCCGAGATGATGCTTAATCGAAGTTAAGCCCAGATGATGTTTAATCGAAGTTAAACCGAGATGATGCTTAACCGAAGTTAAGCCGAGATGATGCTTAACCAAAGTTAAGCCCAGATAATGCTTAACTGAAGTTAAGCCGAGATGATGCTTAACCGAAGTTAAACCGAGACGATGCTTAACTAAAGTTAAGCCGAGATGATGCTTAACCGAAGTTAAGCCGAGATGATGTTTAACCGAATTTAAACCGAGATGATGCTTTACCGAAGTTAAGCCGAGATAATTCTTAGTTGAAGTTAAGCCGAGATTATTCCTTAATTCACTTGTTGAAATTTTTAGCAATTTACAAGTTGGAGTTAAGCTGATTCCTTAATTCACTTGTTGAAATTTGTAGCAATTTACAAGTTGGAGTTAAGCTGATTCCTTATCTTCACTTATTGAAATTTGTAGCAATTTACAAGTTGATGTTAAGCTGAGATGGTTCCTTATCTTCACTTGTTGAAATTTGCAGCAATTTACAAGTTGAAGTTAAGCCGAGATTACTGTTTCTCTTCACTTGTTGAAATTTGTAGCAATTTACAAGTCGAAGTGAAGCCGAGGTTATTGCTAAACACTTGTAGCAATCTACAGGTTGGTTAAACCAGAGAAGATGCTTAACACTTGTTGAAATTTGTAGCAATTTACAAGATAATGTTAAGCCGACATATGATCATCTGTTGAAATTTGCAGCAATTTACAGGTTGAGGAAAAAGCTAAGTATGTTGTTTAAACACTTGTTGAAATTCGTAGCAATTTACAAATAGATTATTGTTTAACACTTGTTATGTTAATCCTTGTTGATCCCTGTTACAGTATATGTTAATCCTTGTTGAAATTTGTAGCAATTTACAAGTAGGCTAGACCGAGATCACCGTTTAAACACTTGTTGAAACTTGAGAAAAAGTTTGCAAAGTTAACATTGAGTAGTATATGTTTCACACTTGTTAGAATTTATGAAAAGTTTGCAGGTCAGTATCTTACCGAAGTAAAAATTTTGTAGCTATTATACCCGAGGTATGTAACCCCGAGAAGATTGCACAAAGGAGGCAAAGTATGAAAGGCATACAAAATATTCTAAGTATAGAATCATGCAAGAGCAGTTAGAAGAAGATCAAAACAGAATTCGTCGTGATTGACACGCCTTCACCTTACAACATCATCTTGGGAAGGCCATGGTTGCATGCAATGGGGGCAGTTCCCTCAAACGTTGCATCAACTATTGCGGTCCCCCACAGAACATGGGATTGAAGAAGTCAGAGGAGACCGACTGCAGGCAAAGAATTGCTCCATGGCAGCAATGAAAACTACCTGCAACATTCGGGAACCAGGGAAGGCAGAGATTGAAGACGAGGACATGGAGGTCCTAGATGATGTCGGCAAGGAGCTAGCCGAAAAGAGTGAAGAGAAACTGAAGAAAATCCTCATCCAGGAGGGCGACGAAGAGCGCTTCTTTCTTCTTGGCTCAGGCTCAGCAGAAGAAAAAGAAAGAGAATTGAAAACAAAACTACTCGGCATCAATGGCAGGATATAGAAGACAGTTGGGAAGACTTCTCAGCAGCCTTCTTGGCCTCGAGCTCAGCCTCGATCTCCTGAAGAGTTTGATCAAGGCTCTTCTCGGTGATTGGCACCTCGGAGTTTGAAGGCAAAGATTGAAAGCAAGAATCTAGAAAAAGACACAGAAAACAGAAACATGAATGTAATTCGTAATCAGGAATGATGATAAAGCTATCAAGAAATCAAGACAAAAAGATTACACAAGTATGTCAAGCCAAAAACAGGGGTAGATATCAACAGATGTGTGAATAGTGTGTATTCAAGAAGATGATTTGGAAATAACGGGCAAAACAAGCAATGGTGGTTAACAATGAAGCAGAGCTTCTTGGAAAGCAACAAGAAATAAAACCAGGAGGAACAGTGGCTTACCAGAAAGAGGGAAGCCGGAATGAGAATCGCCGAAGTTTGATGACAATGATAGAATGACGTAAAGCTTCACCGGTGAAAAGAAACGAAGACAGTTGCAGAAGCTTGAAAGCTTGGAACAAATGGCGGATTTAAGAAAAGAGCTAGAAAGAGAAGAAGCCAGAGGATTAAATGAGAAAAGATAAAAATAGTCAAGATGATGACAAAGTTCAAAGAATAAAG
Organism: Camellia sinensis; assembly: GCF_055761805.1. Taxonomy (NCBI): domain Eukaryota; kingdom Viridiplantae; phylum Streptophyta; class Magnoliopsida; order Ericales; family Theaceae; genus Camellia; species Camellia sinensis. The sequence continues at coordinate 33,352,646 of NC_138969.1, forward strand.
CCAAGTGCACAGGCACTAAGTAAGTATGTGAAGAACAAGAAAGTAATGAACCAGACATGGTGCTAGCAACAGAAAGCAGATATGACAAGAACAGTGCCAGGCATTCAAACAATTCAAAACTTGAAGACAGACGAAAATAAAAGGCAACAGATGGCAAGTAAACAGATTCAGAAGAGTTATGAAAGATTGAGCTTAATAGCAAGTAAAGAGTTTATGAACCTACCAAGTGAAATGAACGAGTCAAATAGATGACTGGAAATTGGGAACTCACCAGAGAGTGTGAGTGGAGCAGTTACAAAGCTCTTGGAGTTTACAAATTAATGGAACCAGAACCTCGGCTAGGAGGTGCGATTTCAAGCAGCTTGGAAAGCATGAAACTTGATTCTTGACACCAGTGGATGGTAAAGTCCACGGAACTTTGAGGTCGGCGAGTTTGATCTCAGACAGAGGGGCACAGATGAACGAACAGTGTAGGTTCCATCACCTCAGAATGCCGAGGTAATAGAACCTAGGGGGCAGTTGTGGGGATATATTTTCTGAGTACCAACACGTGGCAAGGTGACGCTGACGTGTCAGCCGATGTGCCACGTGTCTTGGTCGTTGTGCCGAGGTCATCTCGGCTAGGCCGAGGTTGCCTCCGAAGATATCGGAAACCGAGATAAGCGGATAAGGGACAAGAGTCCTAGAATGAAGAGAGAACTCAACTTGGATATGGACAAGAGTCCTAGATTGGGAGAACACTTCAGTTTGGGTAAAGATAAGACTCTTAGAGAGTTTATCCTATTCCCACTCGGAGTCCCAGATTAGCAGTAATCCTAAGTCCATTAGGGCCAGGCTCCTATTGGGACTAGGATTGTATTGACTATAAAAGAGAGGTACCCCCATGGGTCTAAGGTATGCTTTTGATACTCAAGTTTGTGAGTTTAGTACTTGATTATCTTTGAGAGATATACTGACTTGATCGTCGGAGTGCCCCCGCGTGGTCGAAACCACCACGGGATTCTTATATTTCTGTTGTAGGTCAGTCAGGTGCCATCTATTCTGCCAGTGCTCTCCAGCTGGTTACTAAGCGGGCAGTGTGGTCGGAAAATCACCCACACAGAATATTCAAAAGTTGATTTTAATATAATTCCAAATGATAACAAAAATTCAAATAGTCATACTTTTCAATGAAATACAAATAGTTGGTCGTAACAACAAATGATGCATAGCTAAGTGAAACACAACATTGCCTACATAAGCTTCCTTTTTTCACACATTGAGTAGTCAAATCGTGGAGAGACTTGTCAGTATATGCAGATGGATTGTCAAGTCATGTGACTTGGTGCACAGGCTTTGGTTTTCTTGATTTTTTTATTACAGTGACAACTCATCTCTTATTGATATATGTGGGATTCTCAATTCAGAAAGTCACATGGCAACAGTGAATTCACTGATTTACCTTACAGTGAGCATGCCCTTATTTTGTCGGTATATGCAGATGGATTATCAAGTCATGTGACTTGGTGCACAGGCATTGCTTTTCTCTGTTTTCTGATCACGGTGACAACTCATCTCTTATTGATATATGCGGGATTGTCAATTCAGAAAGTCGCATGGCAACAGTGAATTCACTGATTTACCTTACAGTGAGCATGCCCTTATTTTGTCAGTATATGCAGATGGATTGTCAAGTCACGTGACTTGGTACACAATACATGACTTGGTACACAATATTTGCTTTTCTCTGTTTTTTCATTCTAGTGACAACTCATACCTTGTTCGTATATGTGGGATTGTCATGTAGAGACATTTATTTTCTATGGTTTTTCCTTCAATGTCTTTCTAAAGCCATTCATAACCAACTATATAAACGACTAAAGGTGAAGACACAACCTTACAACTCATTTCGCCCTACGAAATTATCATTCATTTATTTAAAAAAATTAGCATGGCTACACGATTCATCAGAGGGAGTGGGAATAGCAGAGGTGGTAGGAACTTGCAAAGGGGTGACAGTTCACGACGAGGAGGGGAAAGGGGACGTGGCTATGCTGAAGACGAAACAACAATACCTGTTTTAGATTATGCTTGTGGTTATCGTGATAGGTTTGGGAAGCGACATTTTTTGATGCCCAAGTATTATCGAGTTCAAGGAGGTTCATGTATGGAGCCATCTGACAATCAAACAGGATATGGTTTATCTGACGCTACTCGTCTCAAGTGGCCCGCACTATTTATACAGCGAGTACAACTAGAAACCTTAAGTTGGGAAAATCAACTTAAGGTACCAAAGCACGTTCTGTTGACATCCAAAAGGAAGATCCTGATAATGTTGATCGACTATGTGAAAGACTACAATGTGAGATTTCTCAAATGCGCCGTAGGTTAGCCCGCAATATGCAACTATATATAGTTAAGAAGGATGCCCAGAAGAACAGAACAGAACCAAATGTTGCGGCTATCAATGGTATCATGGAGGATCATGAACTTGTCTCTGACGCTGAGCTTTCAGATTATTTAGACTCTGAGATTGCCGATTTAAGCGCGAATTAGGTGTTAATGTCTACACTTCGACAATATTAGGTCATGCATTAATATGTAATGTCTGTGTTAGACTAAGTGTTTTCGTAATGAGTTTGTCAGATTGTCTACCTAATATTTGTCTGTCTAACTGTTATGTTTATGTATTGTGTGTTCAGTTCAGGGTGTCCAGGATGTATGTATTGTGTGTTCAGTTTATGGTGTCCAGAATGTTTTTTGGTGGGAGACTTATGTCTGTACTACCTATGTAACTGAAAACTGTTACATTTGCAACTTCAGTTATGTTGTTTTCATGCCTGTATAAGTATTTAGTAAATTAGTGACTTCGTATATTATGTATGAAGTTTTATTACAAAAATGTTGACAAAATTTATTTTAGGAGAAATACACATTCTCTTAACTTGTTCATCTTCTCAATCGTGACAACCCAAAAATGTAACCATTATTCATTGAATATAACAAATAACGTTCTCATTCTTACAAAAAATACACTACCAATTGAATAAAACAAATAACATTTCCATTCATTCATTCATTGCACAACATCAGTCTTATGAAATAAGCGAAACCAATTGAATCATAATAACATCAACTCCAACCCAATATTTACATTATATAAGTTCCTGTTCGTAATCAGAATTCAAATTACATACAAGTTACATTACATAGCAAAAAACGGAAAAAGTACCATTCGTATGTACATCACCAAAATTTGAGGTCTTTCTCTTATTCCTTCTTGTTGTAACTCTCGCGGTGGACTTCGTCTTCTTGGCCTACTCCGCAGTGCTCTTCTCGTCTCACCCTTCGTCGTTGTTCGTCGAACTGCACAGTGTGTGGGTGTGCTTTGGACTGTAGAGCATGTATATCACCTTCTAACCCAAAACAAAGACGAAAGAAATTATTATTTTTTTTTAATGAAAACGGCTAGAAAACGGTTTTACTAAACCGGTTTTTTGAATTACATTATCACCTTCTAACCCAAAACAAAGACAAAAGAAAAAATATATATATTTAAATGAAAACGGCATTAGTAAAGCCAAAATAAATTTCTGAATAACACCTTCTAACCCAAAACAAAGACAAAATAAAAAAATAAAAAAAATTTTACATGAAAACGGCTTTAGTAAAGCCAAAAGAAATTTCTGAATTACATTATCATCTTCTAACCCAAAACAAAAACAAAAGAAAAAACAAAAAAAATTTACATGAAAACAGCTTTAGTAAAGCCAAAAAAAGTTTTCGAATTACACATTCTAACCCAAAACAATGACAAAAGAAAAAAAAAATTAACATGAGAACGGCTTTAGTAAAGCCAAAAAAAATTTATGAATTACATTATCACCAAAATAATGACAACAGAAAAAATAAAATAAAATAAAATAAAATTTAAATGAACAGTAAAAGCGTGGTTGCAATCCACGCTTCTTGTAGTCAACAGTGAAAGTGTGATTCACAATCACGTTTTCTTAAGAAAATAAATATGCACAGTGAAAGCGTGGTTTGGAACCACGTTTTCTTTAGAAAACAAAATTTAAATTATAAGCGCAGTAAAAGCGTGGTTTGAAACCACGTTTTCTGAAGAAAACAAAATAAGCACAGTAAAAGCGTGGTTTGAAATCATGTTTTCTGAAGAAAACAAATTTTCCTTAAAAGCGTGGTTTGTAACTACGTTTTCTTAATTAAAAGCGTGGTTTGTAACCACGCTTTTACTATTTCACAAATTTTCTGCCAGAAACAGTGAAAACGTGGTTTGTAATAGCGCTTTAGCCTAGTTTGGGAAATCCGTCCAAACTAGGCCTAGTTTGGGAATTAAGTTGCTAATTTAGCTTAATTTGGGAAAAGACTAGGTAGAACATGAAGGCTGCATATTTGGAAAGTAATTTGAATTGAAAGAACTTGCCATACATCTGAAAACAAAAGTGATTGCATACTGAAAGTAGGAAAATGCTAACAAAGAAGGCAACCATGAAATGCATTACACAACATATCATAGAGCCGCCAAGACGCATTCTTGTACAGGCTGTGTTATGGAGAATCAAGATTTATTGGATAAAGATCATGGGCATACATAGAGGATGAGCCATTTCCTATTGTGCCCAATGAATCAACAAGGGTCTGATCATCACTTGAACTTTGGAGTTGCATATATCATCATACTTGTCTCTGAGCTTCAAATCTGAATTCATCACCTTAATTACTTGGATCCATGATTGACCTTTCAATGCCATGATGATGTGAAACCACCCTAACCACCAAATCCCAGGGACAAACAATTGAAATTTGAAAGCACTCTCTTTTTGTCTTGTATCTTATCTTGAAAAACAAAATTTTGACCAACTTCAGACTTTTCATTCTAAATTCCCAAGATTATTGGAATATTATTTATCCTAAATAGAAGTAATTCACTACCATTTAAATAAAGAGAACATTTATGACCAAATTTTTTTTTAATCCTCATAAACCATAATTGACAATCAGCGCAAATCCTCCTTGACACAACCAATTTAGGTAAATCAACCTCTTACCAAGTTTGTGCTAACTTGTCATAGCTGGCCAATAACGCCAAACAGATAGGTCCCAAAACAAATATTTTTTTTAAATGTGTATTTAATCAAAAACCTTAAAGAACCAAACACTTAACCAATCAAGCAGACCAACATAATTCTCAGAAGGATGATATTTCATATTGTTCTTTCCGGTGACAATTTCTAATGTGACAACCCCAAAACTGAGTGTTTGAGTTCATATTTAACTAGGGATGATATTTCATATTCTAGTGTTTGAGTTCTTTAGCATATGGGCAAAGCTATATTCACAAATAGATAACCCACAAGAGAAGGCAATCATACAGAATAATGAACGTGTTACGTATCTATGCCGTATCCTTAGTTATGAAAGGTGTGGCCTTGATTGGATGCATATAATTTTGGACCACTGATTTCACATGCATTTGTCAAGTTCCTGAAGGTTACTTATCGGTTTCCTCAGTTAAATAAGGTGGGGGCCTTGACTTGATGCGTGTACTTTTGGGCCATTGATTTTGCATACATTTGCCAATCCCTTTCTTTTTGACCATATTGTGCAATGTCATTCTATTATGGCTGCTCCTTAAGCGTTTTGGTGCGGCATATGACATGGAATACTCTTCCAACTTAAAATTGTAAGCAGAACTCCACAATCCTTATATCTTGTGAACTGGCAGATCAATTATTTTGTCTCCTTTGAACCAAGCATCATAGCAACCCATCTTTCTTGTTTACCATGACTAGCCAATTATTGCAATCACATTCCGTATGAAGCATATTAAATCTTTCTAGTAGGTTTCTTGAATGAGAATTTAGATGTATTTTTACCTCTAATATTGCAAAAAGAAAAATGCTTTGACAGAAAAAAGTTAAATTAGAATAACATGTTAATAGGATTTCTAAAACCAGTCTAGACATTGATTTGTCATGGCTGACTTTGTTTAGGTTATATAACGCAGTCTGTAATTTTGCTCTCACACACATGTTTTGTTAATGTCCAAGTAAGGAAACACAATTGATGTCACGGTAGTCATCAATCGTCATCATTGTCATCATCATCAAATAAAAAATATAATAACTATCAATTGCATTGAAGTTGCTCTACTAAGAATAAAGATGTTTGTTTAACTAAAATGGTAACTCCGCTAGGGTGGTTAACAACTTCGCCGATCCCAAACTCGGGTAAAGGAGGAGAGTTGTGTGTTAGGTAGCCAACCGCCAACACATAAAAAAGCTACTCGGATCCCTTATGACAATGAATCCTATTTTGAATTGATTAAATGCTAGGTCGTTCCCCTCAAGTGACGCGTTGCACCTGCCTCCGGGTGTTTTGAAAAGTAAGCAAGGGGTACCGCATCGATGCCTAGGTGCGATGAAAAATAGGCAAAGGTTCCTGTGTTTTTTTGGACGAGTGTGGGTAAAAAAGCTAGTCTAAAACTATAGGTTTAGGATAGCCACTTGGAATATAGGAACTTTAACTGGTAAGATGATGGAATTGGTAGATGTTATGATTAGGAGGAGAGTTAGTATAACATGCGTACAAGAAACTAAGTGGACGGGTGAGAAAGCTAGGAAAATTGAGGATAGCGGTTTTAAACTGTATTATAGTGGAAATGATAGAAGCAGGAATGCGGTAGGAATCATAGTTGCCAAGGGTCTTGTAAAAAATGTAGTGACGATCATTATGAAAGGGGATAGGATTATATTAGTTAAATTAGTTATTAGAGGGAATATAGTGAACGTTATTAATGCATATGCCCTTCAAGTAGGATTAGATGATCAGACTAAGAGGGAATTTTGGGAGTGAAATGGATGAGATCTTACAGGAGATACCCGTAGGAGAGGACCTAGTTATAGGTGGAGATTTCAATGGCCATATAGGCATAGATAAACTAGGCTATGAAAAGGTGTATGGTAGATACGGTTTTGGTGATAAAAATAAGGCTGGAGAGAGTATCTTAGATTTTGTGTTGGCTTTTGAACTGGTGGTGGCCAATACTATGTATAAGAAGAGGGATGAGCATTTGATAACCTTTAAGAATGGGTTAGTTAAGAGCCAAATAGATTACTTTTTAGTGAGAAAAGTGGACCGCCTAAAATGCAGTGATTGTAAGGTGATTCCTAGAGAGAACCTGGCCTCTCAACATAGGATTTTGGTACTAGATTTATGTTTTAAAGGGCAATACCAAGCTAGGAAGGATGGTGTGCGTCGTAGGATGACATGGTGGGACCTAAAAAGGGATAAACTAGAAATATTTAAGAATAGAATAGATAAGGAAGGTGCTTGAGACTTGTAAGATGATGCTAATACTATGTGGAACTCGATGGCCAATTGTACGAGGAGAATCTCAAGGGAAGTGCTTGAAGAGTCGAAAGGAATGAGACCCAGCTCTAGGGAAACTTGGTAGAGGTTTAAGTGGTAGTTAAGGCAAAAAAAGACTGCTTTAAAAAGTGACAAAATGATAGAATTAAGGAAAACCTTAAGAGCTATAGATTGGATAATAAGGAAGTCAAGAAAGTAGTGAGAGAGGCTAAATTGAAAGTTTATGATGACTTATACACTAGACTAGATAGTAAGGAGGGAAAGAAAAGGGTATACAAACTTGTTAAGATACGAGAGAGGAAAACAAAAGATTTTAATCAAGTTAAGTGCATCAAAAGTGAGGATTCTAAGGTATTGGTGAAGGATAAAGAGATTAAAGAGAGATGGAAGAACTATTTTGAGAAACTATTAAGTGAGGAACATGGAGGTACGTCGAAGGAATAGCCAGTAATACAATAAAACAAGACTATAGGTTCTATTGAAGGATTAGGAACTTTGAAGTAGAGATTGCACTTAAGAAGATGAAATCAAATAAGGCTTTAGGACCCCGATGATATCCCTATTGAAGCTTGGAAGTATTTGGATAAAAAGGAGGTTAGTTGGTTGACTAGGTTGTTTAGCAAAATCTTATTGACTAGGAACATGCCAGATGAGCAGAGGAAGAGTATTTTAGTGCCAATATACAAGAATAAAGAGGATTTCCAGAATTGCAACAACTATAGAGGAATCAAGCTAATGTGTTATATAATGAAAGTGTGGGAGAGGGTGATGGAGCGCCGATTGCGAGATATAATAGAGGTGTCAGAGAATCAATTTGGGTTTATGCCTGGCAGGTCAACAATGGAAGTGATCTATCTGTTGAGGAGAGTAATAGAAAAGTATAGAGAAAAGAAAAGAGATATTCATATAGTGTTTATCGACCTTGAGAAAGCATATGACATAATGCCTCGAGATATAATATGGTGAGTGTTAGAGAAGAAAGGGGTGACAAAAGGTTATATTGATGTGATTAGGGACATGTATGAAGAGGTGGTGACCACTATTAGATAGCCTGCTAGAGAGACAAATGAATTTCCTATCACTATAGGGTTACACCAAGGATCTACCTTAAGTCCTTATCTTTTTGCGTTAGTTATGGATGAGTTGTCGAGAAATATTCAGGATGACATGCCATGGTGTGTACTTTTTGTAAATGATATCGTGTTAGTGGATGAGACTAGAGAAGGAGTTAATACAAAGTTCGAGATTTTGAGAAAAGTACTTGAATTTAAAGGATTCCGAATAAGCAGAACTAAGACAGAGTACATGGAGTGTAAATTTAGTAATAGTAACAATGAAAACAGAGGAGAAACGAAGATTGAGAACCAAGAACTGACTAAGAGTGAACATTTTCGTTATTTAGGATCGATTATCACAACGGCAGGGAAGATTGATGCGGATGTGGCCCATAGGATTAAGGCGAGATGGCTTAAATGGATAAATGCATTTGGGGTACTGTGTGATAAACGAATACCCATTAAACTAAAAGGTAAGTTCTATAGAACGGCTATTAGACCAACGATGTTGTATGGGATGGAGTGTTGGGCAACCAAGAAACAAAATGCAGATAACATGAGTGTTGCTGAGATGAATATGCTAAGGTGGATGTGTAGCAAAACTAGACAAGACAGAATTAGAAATGAGTGTATTCAGGAATGGGTAAGAGTAGCGCCGATAGAAGATAAGTTGAGAGAGAATCGATTGAGATGGTTTGGTCATATTCAACGGAAGCTAATAGAGACAGTAGTGAAAAGATGCGATGCAATGACGGTAGATATGGATATGTTAGGGGAGTGGGTAGACCTAGATTAACGTTAACTAGCAGTGTAAATAGATTTATGAATCTACTTAATTTGACTGACGAAATGACCTTTGATAGAGTCGTGTGGAGAAGAATGATTAATATAGCCGACCTCATTTAATAGGACTTAAGGCTTGGTTTGATTTGGTTTAACTAAAATGGTAAACTTGATGTCTTCTACTTATTTGTCTCGAAGCCTTTGCCTTGATTTGCACACCAAATTGGAAATTTTAAAATGTAATTGCAAAAGTATAATCATTGATATGATTATACTTTGTTAGCTGACATGGGTAAGCCCATAAAGATTATAGCCCACCATTTAGGGCCCAATACATAACTCAAATGCTAAAGCCCAGCACTGCTGAAGCCCCATGTAGCAATAAGAACCAATGACATCAAGACACATGGCAAGAGAAGGGCAAGCCACATCAGCCGACAAAGATCTGCAAAGTTATTGCCACGGCACATCGCCATTAATGAGGCCCCTTACAGCATTTATTGCGATAACCCTCTTTGTCGGGACAGAACGCCTTCACCATGAAAAGGGTAAGCTAGAACATAGACTTTCGGCCAAGGTGACAGGTCGGAAGGGACAATGAAATGATTATCAGAGGATATAAGCAAACGTCGAAGACAGGAAGAAGGTTAAGTTTTCTATCTCTAAACTATCTCTACAGTCCACTTCTCTTTCTAACTTGCTCGTCGGAGGGTTCGCTAGGGGACTCCCCGTTGAACTCTTGTGCAGGTTCTCCCGTGGGCTTGATCACTCGGACACTGGTTTGGGAAGCGTGGACCAGTCTGACCCGTTCCCTCTGGAACCCGCTGCATCATCAGTTGGCGTCGTCTGTGGGAAAGGTTTTTGTTCTGCACGCCAGTTGTACTCATTGTCGCCGAAGACCCTCTCCCAATAACTCCTTCTTACCACCTGTGAAGGTGGATGGTCACAACTAGATCTATGGCTTCTCACCCCAATGTCCCCGATCATCAAGCCAACCCTCCCAATCCAAATAACCCACCACAGTATTTCACCGAGCTCATTAACAACATTAACCGCTTGGCCGAGCAAAACCAAGCCCTGATTAATGCTCTACTCCAAAGAAACCTCCATATTCCTCCTCCACCACCTCCAGATATCCCACCCAACCAAGAACGAGCCTCGAGCCACACTATCTTGCAGCCTAATCCACCCAACTTGGAAGGTTTGCAACCCCCTCCCCCAGGTATAAACCTGTCACCCAGGAGCCCACAGCCACTGATCCGGGCACCAACCCCTGAAGGAGAGGCCAGCAGCGTCCAGCCCCCGCTCCCCTCCGGTGGTGACAACATCCTTTTCTGGGACGCAGAACTCCGAACCATGAAGCTCCAACTCTAAGGGGTCATGCAGAACATTCAGCATAAACCATCTACCACAGCCAACTCCCCATTTGTTGCCTCTATCAGGGACAAACCTCTCCCTCCTAAGTTCAAAATGCCCACCATCGACTCTTTCGACGGTATAACGGACCCAGTCGATCACCTGGAGACCTACAGAACCCTCATGATCCTCCATGCATTCCCCGACGAGATCATGTGTCGGGCTTTCCCCGTAACACTCAAGAGGTCAGCTCGACTTTGGTTTAGTCAACTGCCAGCAGACTCTGTCTCCACTTTCCAGCACCTCAGTGAATCCTTCCTCAGCCATTTTATTAGAGCCCAGCACTAGCGACGTCCAGCAACCCAACTCCTCAATATCCGTCAGACCGAGAGGGAGTCGCTGCGCAGCTTCGTTACCCGCTTCAACACCGAAGCCTTGCAGGTAGCGAAAAATGATGACAAGGTCATCCTTACGGCTTTCATGGCTGGTCTACGGTCATCTGATTTCCTTTTCTCCCTCTCAAAAAACCCCCCGTCTTCCATGGCAACCCTACTCTCCAAAGCCCAAAAATACATGAATGCCGAAGATTCCCTAGCCGCTCGCCAAGACCCTACAGCAAAAAATCCAACCCCCTAGGAAAAGCGAAAAGACACAGAAACCAGAAACACCCAATGCACTAACCCAACACCTCAGTATACAGACCGACCCCCCCTAGCCGACTGATCGGCACCAACCCGACCGCCCGGCCATTTCGAACAGTACACACCCCTCAATTTCCCCATGGAACAAGTCCTCAATCAGATCCAACGAGACTATCCTCTAAAATGGCCCCAGCCATCACGGTCCCCTTCTAATCGGCGAGACCAGTCCAAATATTGTCGTTTTCACCAGGACCACGGCCATAATACCGAGAAGTGTGTTAACCTCAAAGATCAGGTCGTGGGCCTGATACGTCAGGGACGTCTTAGCCGGTTCACGGACACCCGCCCTCAGCAGAGGCAAAAGACTGAGCCCACCAGAAACAACCGCCAGCGCACCCCTCCCCGACAACCAGCCCAACCTAACCAGGGCCAGGATCGCCCTCCACAGCAACCTCGGGCACAAGGTAATCCCGCCCCACCCGTTGGAGAAATCAGAGTCATTGCTAGCGGGCTTGCTTGTGGAGGACCATCCCGCTCAGCCCAGCGGGCGGAACTCAGGAAAATAAGGCAAGGCTCAGACAAAGAAGTTGCCACATTGGACCAACCCTCCAAACAGCCCAAGCAGGGGACAGAGCCTATCACCTTTACGGACGCCGACTGCACACCCACAACGATCCTCTCGTTATTTCTTCCCTCCTCTCCAACTACAAGGTCAGACGGGTTCTCGTCGACAATGGCAGTTGTTCTGACATCATTTTCTTAAATTGCTTCCGCCAGCTCAAGATCGGGAAAGAAAGTCTGTCCCCTCTCCAAACTCCATTGGTCAGTTTTACTAGGGATCGGGTGACCTCCATCGGCTCCATCGATCTTCCCATCACAATCGGCGAATATCCGCATCAGACCACAAAGTTACTCACCTTCCTTGTTGTCGACTGCCCTCTGCTTACAATATCATCCTTGGCTGCACCGCCCTAAATGCCTTCCAAGCTATCACATCCATTTTCCATCTTGCCATCAAGTTCCCCACCGATCTTGGAATCGGCACAGTGAGGGGAGAGCAGACCATGGCCAGAAAGTATTATGTTGCCTCACTTAAAGAAGTCAAGCTTAAGGAGGCTATGATCATTGAAGGACTCGACGTTAGGGACAAGGATGAGCTGGTTAGAAGGGAACCAGTGGAAGAGCTTGTCGAGGTCTCCATCGACCCCACCAACCTAACAAAAACTGCCAAGATCGGCAGCCAATTATCCTCCTAGGCCAAGGCCGACCTCACCGCCCTCTTGATTGAGTACAACGACGTATTTGCCTGGACCCACTCCGATATGCCCGGTATTGACCCCTCATTCATCACCCATCGTCTCAGCATTAAGCCCCATTTCCGACCCATCCGCCAGAAACAGCGCATCTTTCACCCGGAGCGCAATAACCTTATTGCTTCTGAAGTAGATAAGCTCATCGCGGCACAGTTTATCACAAATGTGGACTACCCCAGATGGTTGTCGAATGTGGTTTTGGTTCGTAAAAACAATGATAAATGGCGACTCTGTGTCGACTACTCCGACCTCAACCGAGCTTGCCCCAAGGACAGCTATCCTCTTCCTCGCATAGATCTGCTGGTTGACATCACAGCCAGCCATCAAATGCTCAGTTTCATGGATGCCTTCTCTGGATACAACCAAATTCTGATGCACCCATCTGACCAAGAACACACCTCCTTTATCACCGACTGGGGAACCTACCATTACCGTGTGATGCCATTCGGGTTGAAAACATGTTGGAGCCACTTACCAACGGTTGGTCAATGCCATCTTTCATTATCAGATAGGTCGGAACATGGAGGTATATGTTAACGACATGCTAGTCAAGAGCAAGCTCTCCACTGATTATCTGGCCGACCTGCGAGAGACCTTCAACACCCTACGGAAGTACCAAATGAACCTCAATCCGGAGAAATGCGCCTTCGGCGTAGGATCTGGGAAGTTCTTGGGTTTCATGGTTAGTCAGCAGGGCATCGAAGCTAACCCTGAAAAGATCAAGGCCTTAATTAAAATGCAGTCACCCAGAACGGTTAAGAAGGTTCAACGGCTTACTGGCCGAGTTGCCGCCCTCAACCGCTTCATTTCCCGCGCAACGGACAAGTGCCTTCCTTTCTTCAAAGTTCTTCGGCAAACTTTTGAGTGGACGGCAGAATCCGAAGAGGCCTTTCAGCAGTTAAAACAGTGCATGGCCAACCCCCCATACTTTCTCAAGCAATCACGGGCGAACCCCTCTTTCTCTATTTGGCCGTGTCAAACACCGCAGTTAGTGCAGCACTCATTAGGGAAGATAGCTCTGTCCAACGACCGGTCTACTACATCAGTCGGGCTCTCAAGGGAGCAGAACAGAACTACCCATTGCTTGAAAAAATGGCCTTAGCCTTGGTCATAGCCTCAAGACGACTCCGACCTTACTTCCAGGCCCACTCCATTGTTGTCCTTGCTGACCAACCGTTGAAGAAAATCATGCAACAACCAGAGTTGTCCGACCGACTTATGCAATAGTCAGTCGAGCTCAACCAGTTTGATATCTCCTACAAACCTCGAACGGCAATCAAAGGGCAGGCTGTTGCTGATTTTATCCTGGAATTCACTAATCCCATTCCGACCATGACCCCACCACCTTCTCAACCCCAGACCGAGGCAGAAGACCCCCATTCTTGGACCCTCAACGTTAATGGATCATCCCGTAAAGAAGGCAGTGGGGCTGGTCTCATCCTCATCGCCTCTGAGGGCGGCTATTTCAAGTGTGCTCTCCGGTTCTTGTTCGATGTAAGCAATAATGAGGCCGAATATGAGGCATTGATAGCAGGTCTCCGCCTAGCTAGAGACATTAGTGTCAGCCATATCCGGGTGTTTAGCGATTCACAGCTTATTGTCGGACAAATTACGGGGGAATTCGATGCCAAGGAAGACACAATGTGGGCTTACAGGGATATTGCACTCCCCCTTGCTCGCCTCTTTAATACTTTCCAGATCAAGCACATTCCCTGGGCGAAAAACTCCAAGGCAGATGAGATGGCTCAATTAGCTTCTGCAGACCAGTCAGACGTCAGCCACAGTGTCCGCCTCAAGTACCTGACCCACCCTGCCATTTCCCCCAGCCAACAGGAAGTCCACTTCCTCCAAAATGAACCTATCCCATGGGCGTCCGACATCTTTCCATTTTTGACAACGGGGGAACTGCCAGATGACAAACAACAGACCGCCAAAGTCAGGGCCAGGTCGTCCAATTACATTCTTGTCAGTCGTCTTTTGTACAAAAGGGGCTTTTCACGTCCATACCTAAGATGCCTCAATCCTGCTTAGGCGACCTATGTAATGAGAGAAGTCCATGAGGGTGTATGTGGCAATCATTCAGGTGACAGGTCCCTAGCCCACAAAATACTTCGCGCTGGTTATTTCTGGCCTACTCTCAATCAAGATGCGACAGACTTCGTGCTCAAATGTGATAAGTGCCAACGTTTTGCCAACATCCCCAATGCTCCTCCTACAGAATTGGTTACACTCTGCAGTCCCTACCCATTTGCTAAATGAGAGATCGACCTGGTTGGCCCATTGCCCACTAGCCGAGGCTAAACCAAATTCGCCATTGTCGCCATTGATTACTTCACTAAATGGGTGGAAGCAGAACCCCTTGCCACAATTACTGAGCGGAACACAACCAGATTCATCTGGCAGTCGATCATCTGTAGATTTGGCATCCCTCAAGCCACTCTGACAACAGCAAACAATTTGACAATGCCAAGTTCAGGAAATTCTGTGCAGAGCTTCAAATCCAGCCCTGTTTTTCCTCCCCAGGCCATCCCCAAGCCAATGGCCAAGTTGAGGTCACCAACCGTTCTCTTCTGAAGATCATCAAAACTAAGCTGGAAGCTGCTAAGGGACTCTGGGCTGAGGAATTACCAAATGTACTCTAGGCCTACCGCACTACCGCTCGAACTCCCACTAGGGAGACCCCCTTTCGCTTAACATATGGTGCTGAGGCGGTCATTCCAGTGGAAATCGGTCTTTCCACCCCAAGGGTTCTACATCCGAATCCAGAACTAACTGAAGAGCTGTGTCGGGCAGACCTAGACCTAATCGAAGAGCTCCGAGAAACCACCGCAGTCAGACGGGCCTCATACCAACAGAAAATGAGAACACACTACAATTGCAAAGTTCGACCGAGGGAATTCGCAGTAGGGGACCTTGTTTTGCGAGAAACAACTCTTGCCACCAAAAATCCGACTAAGGGTAAACTAGAAGCCAAGTGGGAAGGACCTTACGTTGTGAAAGCCAGACCTCGTCTGGGTACTTACCGACTTCAGGATATGGAAGGTCGAGACCTCCCCCATCCGTGGAACGCCGAACACTTGAAGCGTTATTTTCAATAAATTCCTATGTCTGTTATTGATCAGTTATTGTATTTTGTTTTTGGCAATCTACACACTTGAATGATTTTCTTCTTCTCTCACATGATGTAAATTTCTGATCCAATGGGTTACACTTTACATGACAACAATCTTATATCTCAATTCTCTGTGTGGTACCTCAATAACGCCCTGATTGCAGCACTTAGCTACACGCCTCAGCCAGACTGAGCATGAAAAGTCTCAGCCCGACTGAGCATGAAAAGCCTTAGCCAGACTGAGCATGAAAAGTCTCAGCCCGACTGAGCATGAAAAGCCTTAGCCAGACTGAGCATGAAAAGCCTCAACCAGACTAAGCATGACAAGCCTCAGCCAGACTAAACATTACAAGCCTCAGCCAGACTGAGCATGAAAAGCCTCAGCCCGACTGAGCATGACAAACCTCAGCCAGACTGAGCATCACAAGCCTCAGCCAGCCTGAACATTACAAGCCTCAGCCAACCTGAGCATGACAAGCCTCAGCCAGACTGAGCATGACAAGCCTCAGCCAGATTGAGCATGAAGAGCTCAACTAGACTGAGTCACTTGAAGAGGCAGCCCAACCGAGTTCATCATGGCTTAACCTGAACTGAGCATGGATGAAGAGATCGGCCAAGGTCACTCTGCATTGAGGTTTTCTTACATTTTGAACTTCACTCTGCATTGAGGTTTTCTTACATTTTAAACTTCACTTCACTCTGCATTAAGGTTTTCGTACATTTTAAAAAAACTTCACTCTGCATTGAGGTTTTCTTACATTTTGAACTTCGCAGTGACTTATACACAAGCCGTACGTAGACCACCACTTTCATTGTTTATGGATAATAAAGACAATAGCATAAAAATACAAGCACAGCTCATAATTTTATTCATTCACAACTTATACATGAGTTTATTATAGCAATTCCAAAAAAAAAAAAAAAAACAAAAAACAAACAACGGAAACTCTAAGTACAAATTTTGTTCACACTAATCATTCCTCTTCACTTGAGACGAGATCTTCTTCTTCAACACCCTCATCTAAGGGGGTCTGGGCCACGTCGTGTTCATCAATCTTCACACTGCTGAAGTCCAAGTCTAGGAACAGCCCTTCTGCTTTACGCTTAAACATCTTCCAGCCGCTGTCCCAGAACTCAGCCATCTTGTGTTTGTAGAAGTCCGACCGCTGGAAGCTCTGGATTACTTCTTCTTCACTCCTGCTTCCAGCGGTCGCTCCCGATAGGCCAGTCTCCCCAGACGCCTCTCTTACCAAGTTACTGGCGATCGCTGCATCGATTGCCATCAGGAAGTCAGCAGACCCCTTGAACTCTTCTACTGTAGCGACGCACAAGTCGGGGTATGTTGCCCTCTCAGAGGCTACCTTGGTCTTCTCTTCCTCTAACTCATTCTCCAACCTTGCCTTCTCCTCCATCGACTTGGCCCGCTTGTCCGCCAACGTCCTCTCCAGCTCAGCAATCTTCAAATCCAACTCTTCTTTGTGCCTGTTTGACAGAAATTATTTACAGCTTATTTTAGCTTTCAACTTAATTTAAGCTATTTTGATGTGTTTGGTTTAGCTTATAGCTTATAACTTATAGCTTTGTGGAAGTTAAAAATCAGCTTATTCTTTGAGTGGGGCAGGAGATGCTTTAAGAATAAGCTGGAAATCAGCTTAAGCTGAAAGTTATAAGCTGTAAGCTGTTTAGGCATAAGCTATAAGTACTTTCCTACAGCTCTACCAAACAGGACTTTTCTCTTTGATTGACTGAGCTTGAAGATCTTCGTTGCCAGACATGGCCTTCTTCCACCGTTTGTTGGCAACGGTGCAGGCTGTCTGGGCCTCTTCTAGCTTCTTCTGCTCGTTCCCCAATTGGAACTCGAGCGACACCACCTTGCGGCGTTCTGCCTCCAGCTCCAACTTGGTTGCGAGCAGTTCAGCATTGGCTCGCTCGACTGAGTACCCCTGCACTATCGCCAACGCTTGCATCTTCTTGGCCTTCTGGGCCTCTTCCAACCCCCTAGCGCACACACTTCACGTGGTCTCCCTCCATCCAGTAGTTTCACTCCTCAAACTTGCAAGTTGGGCCTTCGTCTCCTCCATCTTTGCCTTCAGAGGTTTCACTTCACCTTTTGCAGCCGCCATCTTTCTCAGCAGAGCCCCTGCTAAGGTGGTCACCTCCATTTGGGCAGAGCACAGCCCCCTTAGCAGCTCAGCCTCATTGAACCTAGCCACCGAGCGCATGGCTGCTTCATTCACTACCCCCAAAAGGCGATCTGCAGTTGTCCTGGCTGGGCCTTCTTCTCCCTCCAGTCGCCCAGACACTGCGCGAGCATGGTAGATGGCAGTCGTCAGCTTGACTCCCTCTCCTTGGGGTGCAGGACCCCCTTGGGCTGCTACTCCACCCCTTCTTCAGGACCAGCTGACCCACTCTCCACTTGCATCTTGGGCATGGCACTCATGTGCTCTTTTTCCTCTTAGTCCCCCTGACCTTTTTTCCCCTGCACCTCTAGGATAACCACCCTTTCTGGAGTAGCCCCCACTCCCTTCTCTCCTGCCTTCTCCGCCATAGGAGTGTCCTCCCCACCGACCCTCGCCTTCTTCGATCTAAGCGCATCTATAGCCCTCTCAGGGGCACCCCTCCTCTTCTTCTTCTTCTTCAAAGCCTCCCTCTCCTTGTTTGCCCTTTCCTTTACTGGATCAACTGGGGGCGGTCGTGTCTCAAAACTACCCAAGTCCTTTTCCCTCAATGGCTTAGGGCGCGGTCTGATTCGCTCCCTCGCGATCGGCTTCGGAGCAGGCCTCAGTTGGGTCTCCTTGTATTTGTTCACTCGGGCAAGCAACTTTCTTTCCTCCTCCTCCGCCGCCTTCCGTTGCCTCTCTAACTCCTCCCTTGCTGGATCCTCTTCCAACGGTTGCGGCCCCAAGTTCAGGGCAAACAACTTTGAAGGCAGGACCAGCTCGTCCCACCTCACCACCTTCTCTTCCCTCCATTCCCTTACCTTCTTCACACGGTCCTTCATCGCCTTGTCCAACTTGGGCTCGACCGATTTGGTGGGCACCTTCCTCGTCATGCGAACCCCAACTCCACCATTCGCTGTCACAAAGAACCATCTCAGCCTCCACCCTTCACCGAAGATGGAAGACCTGTCACCAGCCCTCACCCTGCCACTGCTTGCAGAGTCACCCAGGTCTCTTGTTGACCGGAGGCCTTGCAGCAGGAGAAGAACTCGTCTACTGACATTGTCGTCCCCCCGGTTGCCTTCAGCCAGGCACTCGCGCACGCCATTACTATCTTCCAAGCGTTCGGCATCAGTTGCCCTGGCGCCGCCTCTAACTTATTTAACACCTCCACCACTACTTGGGGAAGAGGTAACCTCAAACCCCCTCGCAGCGCTTCCTCGTACAAACTGAACTCGCCCGGCCGCATATCCGATGCCCTCTCCTTGGATTCGGGCAGTCTTAGCCCCTATCTCTGAGGGAATTTGATACTTCTTCCTTATTCCCTCCTGCTCCTCCATTGTCAGCACGGATCTGTCTGGTTGGTGTGCCAATGGTCCGGCTCCACCTGACTAATCGGTCTCGTGGCAGAAATCATTGTCCTGGGGCGAGCCCGCACAGCCTGACTCGCTTCTTCCCCCTCCCTGCGCTCCGTACGGTATTGTTCCCCCAAATCTACCGCATCATCGTCACCCAATGGATCAACCTTTGCTTCCTCTTGGGCCATCTCTCTTGTGTGTCTGCGAATAGCTTTGGATGCGGGCGCAAGAAAATTCACAAAGTGTTGCAGGGGTGTATCGCTAGCAATGAAGGAGTCTACATTTGGAATGTTTTGATTTTTTGCAAAAAGGTAGGTAAAGCGAATAATACCAAAGGCCCAAGGCTTGCCTGTGTTCCAAGGGTCACAATTAAATTTCGCCAGTTTGAAAATTTTCAAAAATCCACCAAAACTGTCTTTTTAACACCCTATATTGACCTATCGTTTCACTTATTACCCAACGCCTAACCTTCCCCACTACGAGATTCTGCCACGTATACGATCACGATCCACTGCCCTTTTCCCGTCCCTGTCTATTCCACTTCACTTCACCACGTGCCCCGCCGCCTCTCGAGCCCCGCGCCGCACCACCCACCCTTCGTGGTTGGCCCTCCCCATGGTTGGTCCCTCCACTCAGCCACCCTTCATGCTCGCCCCTTCTCAGGGTCAGCCCCATACTCGGTCGCCTTCGTGGTCGACCTTCCTCATGATCGGTCACTATTCACAGTCGGCCCTCCTCATGGTCGGTCCTTCCACTAGCCACCCTGCGCGGTCGGCCCTCCTTATGGTCGGTCAACCCTCTCACAATCCTCATTTTCTTCATTATTTCCTACGTTGGACTAAAGCTGCACTTGGAAATGAGAGACTACTGACATGGGTAAGCCCATAAAGATTATAACCCACCATTTAGGGCCCACTACATAACTCAAATACTAAAGTCCAGCACTGCTGAAGCCCCATGTAGCAATAAGAACCAATGACGTCAAGGCACGTGGTAAGAGAAGGGCAAGCCACATTAGCAGACAAAGATCTGCAAAGTTATTGCCACGGCACATCGCCATTAATGAGGGCCCCTACAGTATTTATTGCGATAACCCCTCTCCGTCGAGACAGAACGCCTTCGCCATGAACAAGGTAAGCTAGAACATAGACTTTCGGCCAAGGTGATAGGTCGGAAGGGACAACGAAATGATTACCAGAGGATATAAGCAAACGTCGAAGACAGGAAGAAGGTTAAGTTTTCTATCTCTAATCTATCTCTACAGTCCACTTCTCTTTCTAACTTGCTTGCCGGAGGGTTCGCTAGGGACTCCCCATTCCCCGTTGAACTCTTGTGCAAGTTCCCCCGTGGGCTTGATCACTCGGACACTGGTTTGGGAAGCGTGGACCAGTCCGACCCGTTCTCTCTGGAACCCGTTGCATCATCATTAACAATAGACAAAGTGAGTTTTCTTTTAAGTTAACTGACTCTAGAATTCTATATAACTCATGTGGGAGGCACAAATGCATATTTATGGAATTCCCCCTCGTAACAATTTCGGGTGTTTGGAGTCGATTTTTCTACTGGCTTTTTTGTTAAGTTTTTTCGGTCTTAGTAGATTTCTTTTTAAAAATTTAAAAAATTTTATACTTTCAATTCTACTTGACTAGATAGAAAAAAAAAAAAGTAAAAATTGAAAGAGAAAAAAAATTCCACAAAGGACACCAAAAAAGGCCAAAAACATTTGTTTTTTTAGATTTTTTTTAATTTTTAGATTTATTTATACAAAACGAGCTTGAAAAATTAAAAAAAAATTAGCATAATTTTGAAAAAAAAAACACTAAAGATAAAAAAAAAAAAAAAAAAATAGAGAAAAATGTGCCCCTAAGTAAGCCCTATTGCATAGAGAAGACCTTGGTTGAGTCAAACCCTTTGCTTTGGTTGAGACACAGACAAAAACAGTCCTTGTTTTCTGCGAGCCACTGCTGTCAGAGTCCGGTCCTACATTTTGTTGATATAAAGAAATGAAGAAAAATCAACAACGGTGTTATGATAATATGGGTGGGTAGGGCTAGGGGTGGGCAACGGTTTATCCGACCCGCACAACCCGCCCAAACCGACTCTACCCGCACAAATCCGACCCTACCCACATGCATAAATAGGGCGGGTGCGGGTCTATTTTTCCATATAAAATCGGGTTCGGGTCAGACCCGACCCTACCCTTGCAAATCCGCAACCCACCCACATGACCCGCAGCTTATGTTTAAAAGAAAAAAAAATCTGGGTATGTATGTCTCTCTCAAATTCATTTTTTTATCCTCCTTTCTCTCTCTACCTAGTCGTCTCTCATTTTCTCTCATTTGCTATGTCTCTCTCACTCTCTCACTTTCTCTCTCTCGCCTACCTCTCTTTTCATCCCCTTCCTGTCGCCATCGCTCTCATCTCCTCTACCGCCGTTGTCGTCTCTCCATCCCCTCCTCTTCTCCCTGTCGCAGTGCCGCCGTTGCCCCAAACCAGATCTAGAGATGGCAGATTTGGAAGATCTACAGCAAAAAAAAAAAAAAAAAAACCAAAGGTACCTCGCCCAGATCTTTTCTCTCCTCCATTTATTTATGATTTGTAGACTTGTTTTGCCGTGGGTTTGTAACTTTTTGCTTATTTTATTTAATACAAGAATATGCTTTTGGTTGTGTTGTGGTTGTGGGTTTGCAAAGGGGTTTGTAACATTTTGCTTTGATTATTTAACAAAAGAAAATGTTTTTATTGTTGAATAATAATAATAATAATAATAATAATAATAATAATAATAATAATAATAATAATCTGTTTAAAAAAAAACTGTGGAAAAAATAATCTGAATAATAATCTGTTTAATAATAATCTGAATAATAATAATAATCTGTTTAACAATCTGAATAATAATAATAATCTGTTTAATAATTTGCATAATAATAATAATTTGAATAATAATAATAATAATAACCTGTTTAACAAAAAAAACTGTCGAAAAAAATATATCAAAAGAAAAAATCTCTCAGTTGCAATTTTGCACTCTATTGAAGCAAAAAATAAATTAAAAAATAATTCCCAAACCACCCGCAACCGACCGCATGTAACGCCCTCAAAATAATAACATTAAACCCATCAATTAAGACATGCATTGATATGTAAAGTTCCACATTCTTCCATTATATCAGAATTTCATTACAAAAAGTATTACATGTTAACAACAAAAGCAAATGCCCTATGGGCTTACAGCTTTCCAAGTTAACACTTGGTTACAACAAAAGAGTACTAACTCGTTTACACATTAAGCCCTTGGCTTGAATTTACATGTAATACATCAAAATAAAAACGACAAAAGTATGTCCGACTCTAGCCTCCCAAGCTATGTCCTTGGAGGTGGCATGCTACCTGTACCTGAAAATGATATTCCCATATAGGGTGAGCCACAGCCCAGTAGAAATATACTAAACCAACCATGAACAATGACTAAAAGATTAGCAATTGATAGATGGCCAACACTGATACATTCACATAAATCACATATTTACGTCATACAACTTATGAGTCCAAGTTACCTTTCATTTTCCCTTTTTCAACAGATAAGCATATTAACTCTATCATCATCTCAACAGATATGTATAAAAACTATATCCCACATTCACAGATAAGCATATAAGCTATACCCTCATTCCCAACAGATATGTATAACAACAATATCCCACACTCACAGATAAGCATATAAGCTGCATCCACATTCTCAAGATAAGCATATGAGCTCTATCTTCACTTCTCTAGACAAGCATATGAGCTGTATCTATGGAGTTCATCCTCTATCTTCTCCCAACACTATCCGGTTTAGAGGTACATCCCCTATCTTTCCCTAAACCGCGGAGTACATCCCCCATCTCCTCCTCTACACATAACGTATACAAACACATTGGTTCTATATACAATCACTCAATACATACAGTTAATGTATTCTATCAACCGTCAAATTAAATGACACATTCCATTGATTAGTTTCCGTTTGCCTAATCATCATGCATTGTCTACAACAATCACGACTATCCTCCACCGATAGCCCAAAGCAGTTATTTCTAGACAGAAAATAAATGCACAATGGATATTCAATCAATATTTCATTTCCTCATTTCTCACAATTAATTATCCCAATTAATCAATCAACGTAATTAGGTCAATTCCCATAATTAATATTACAACCCTTAGGTCCCATTTTCATCAATGATTTAACAATTATTCCATTTCTCTATGCCAAACATGCACTTAGGTTTATTATGAATAAAACCCCAACTTTTGTAAAATTACACAAAAGTCCCGAACTTTCACAAAATTACCAAACCAACCCCAACATCTCAAAATACTAAAATTTAAAGACAAAACCCATAGAGAGGAGTAGGATATCCCTACCTCAAAGTTTGAGCCAAAAAGGAGATGAAGACTCGAAGATCAATGTGCTCCAAATCCAAACTTTTTCAGATTAAATCGAAGCTCTCAACGCCCTCTATCTTTTTAACAAAGACCCTAGGCTAGATTCACACTCTAGGGAGATCAAATCTTAGAGAGAGTGTATATTTAGAGAGAGAGAGTCTCGGATCTAGGGTTTGAAAGAAAAAGAAAGTGAAAAAGTGATGTTCAAAAACGCTACTGTCCGCTGATATAAAACACGCTCGCTCGAGCGAAGACTTTGTCGCTCGAGCGACCAGACACAGAAAACTCTCGCTCGAGCCAAGAAGTTCTCGCTCGAGCCAAAAACTCAGAAGTGCGTTCGAGCGAAAGAATGCTCGCTCGAGCCAACAACTCAAACCCTCAGGTCTGCTACCAGCACGCTCGAGCGACAGACTTCTCGCTCGAGCGAAGAACAAGCCAGACCGCTCGAGCGAAGGAATGCTCGCTCGAGCCAAGAAAGGCAACTCTCAAGTCCAGAACCAGACGCAATCGCTCGCTCAAGCGAAGCCACTCTGGCTCGAACCACCAGACACGACCTCAACTCTCGCTCGAGCGACCAACTCCTCGCTCGAGCGAAGGTCCAAAAATCTGGGCAGCAGCACTAGGCTCCCAAACACAACCAACCTGTAACAAACCTGCCCAACACATCCTATAACTCAATAATAAAAGTAAAAAGGATGCAAACAAGATAATAAACAACTACCAACATCCACGGACACATGTCCGGATCACTGTACAACAAGGGTAAACCCGGGATCGCTATAACCTCCCCCCCTTAAAGAATTTCGTCCCCGAAATTAAGCACAAGTTTTCAAAAAAAACAAGTTTTCCTCCATTTTAGATAATGTTACATTTTAACATTCAACAATTCGACCCATTACCGGTCATCCCATCCCTTTAACAAGAGACATATCACAATATGTAAACAACATATGTACTTTGAACATGCAACAACATTATGCACTATCTTTCCAATTTCAACAATATATTCAACATATATAATGTTACATTCAACTTCCATATGAGGCAAGTTCCAAAACATACTTCCAATAAACCAAAACATTTTCAATGTTTCACAACTTAAGACATATAGAAAAGCTCTTAAGTTCAACAATAGTTCAAAATTTAAACATAAGATTACATATCAACAAACAAGTCCGGATATTTCTCACGGACTTCCAACTCACGTTCCCATGTGGCTTCCTCCACTCCGTGATGTTTCCACAAGACTTTCACCAAAGGAATGGTCTTGCCACGCAAGACCTGATCCCGCCTATCCAAGACCCGAACCGGTCTCTCCTCATACGAGGCATCCTCATCTACCTCTAAATCGGTCCAATCCAACACATGTGATGGATCTAGCTCATACTTCCGAAGCACACTCACATGAAACACGTCATGCACTCCGGACAACTGCGGCGGTAAGGCTAACCGATAAGCAACCTCGCCTATCCTCTCAAGGATCTCAAAAGGACCAATAAACCGAGGGGATAACTTCCCACTCTTCCCAAACCTCATCAAACTTCGTCTAGGTGATATCTTCAGAAAGACATGATCACCTACCTCAAAAGCCAAAGGCCTCCTCCTACGGTCGGCATAACTCTTTTGGCGACTCTGGGCTGTAACAAGCCTCCTACGGATAAGCTCAACCTTCTCCGTCGTCTCCCTAACCAACTCCGGACCCAACAAAGGTGCATCACCCACCTCGGCCCAACAAACTGGAGACCTACACGGTCGGCCATACAAGGCCTCAAATGGTGCCATACCGATGCTAGACTGAAAACTGTTGTTGTAGGCAAACTCTACCAAGGGTAAGTGCCTCTCCCACGTCCCACTGAAGTCCAGGACACAACCACGAAGCATATCCTCAAGGATCTGAATAGTACGCTCGGACTGCCCGTCAGTCTGAGGATGGTAAGCCGTACTAAAGGTCAACTTAGTGCCCAAGGCACTCTGCAAACTCTGCCACAACCTAGCAGTAAAACGAGGATCTCTATCTGAGACGATCGTCACTGGGACCCCGTGCAGTTTCACTACGTCCCGAATATACAAGTCGGCTAGATGATCTACCGAATCTCTCACGCGCATAGGAATGAAGTGCGCTGATTTAGTCAACCGGTCTACAACCACCCAAATAGCATCACTACCCCGCTGAGTGCTCGGAAGACCTACAACGAAGTCCATAGTGACATGCTCCCACTTCCACTCGGCAATAGGCAAGGGTTGCAACAAACCCGCTGGCCTCTGATGCTCGGCCTTCACTTGCTGGCAAGTAAGGCACTTCGATACGAAAACAGCCACATCTTTCTTCATACCTTGCCACCAAAACTGGCGACCCAAATCCTGATACATTTTAGTACCTCCCGGATGCACCGCAAGGCGCGAATGGTGAAACTCTCGGAGTACCTCCTCTCGGCAAGACTCCGGCACAAACAAACGGTCTCGGTATCTCACACTCAGGTCGGGATACACCGTCAAACCCTTCTCAACCTTCCCACTGGCGATCTTCTCTCGGAGGGATTCGACCTCAAGGTCACCTCTCTGTGCCTCTAACACTCGTGTCACAAGTGTAGGCTGAGCAACAACAGAAAACAAGGCCGTAGCCTCAACAGATTCGCCCAGTAGCAAATCAAACTCGCCAAGTGCTCCCAACATCTCCCATTCCCGGATGGCTATACTAGCTACATCACTAATGGATTTCCTGCTAAGGGCATCGGCCACAACATTGGCCTTTCCCGGATGATAATGCAACTCAAAATCATAATCCTCGATGAACTCCATCCACATCCTCTGCCTCAAATTCAAGTCTCTCTGTGTAAACAGATACTTCAAACTCTTGTGGTCCGAGAACACCTCGAACTTCCCACCATAAAGGTAGTGCCTCCAGATTTTCAAGGCAAAGATCACTGCTGCTAACTCTAAGTCGTGTGTGGGGTAATTCTTCTCATGTATTTTCAACTGACGTGAGCCATAAGCTACCACTTTCCCTCCTTGCATCAACACACAACCCAAACCCTCTCGTGAGGCATCACAATAAACCGCATAACCCAACCCTCTCTCCGGAATAATCAACACCGGAGCGGTGGTCAATCTAACTTTCAGCTCTTGGAACGACTTTTCACAAGTCTCACTCCACGCAAACTTGACTCCCTTCCGAGTCAATCTAGTCAACGGTGACGCTAACCTGGAGAAATCTTTCATAAACCGACGGTAATACCCAGCTAATCCCAGAAAACTGCGGATCTCAAACACACTCTTAGGCTGTGCCCAATCTTGGACTGCCTCAACCTTGGATGTATCAACAGACACCCCTTCTCCGGATACCACATGGTCTAAGAATTTGACTTCCCTCAGCCAGAACTCACACTTCCCAAACTTGGCATACAGCCTATGGGCTCTAAGCAACTCAAGCACCACTCTCAAGTGTTCCTCGTGCTCCTCCTCAGAAGGGGAATAGATAAGAATGTCGTCCACAAAAACGACTACAAACCGATCCAAGAATTCCCGGAAGATCCGGTTCATCAAGTCCATAAAGACTGCCGGTGCATTGGTAAGCCCGAATGGCATCACCAGAAACTCGTAATGGCCATACTGCGTACGGAATGCCGTCTTAGGAATATCCTCCTCCCTGACCCTCAACTGGTGGTAACCCGATCTCAAGTCTATCTTAGAGAAACAGCGGGAACCCTTTAACTGGTCAAACAAATCATCTATACGGGGCATAGGGTACTTATTCTTAACCGTAGCCCGATTCAACTTCCGGTAGTCAATACACAACCTTAAGGCACCATCTTTCTTTTTAACGAAGAGGGCCGGTGCTCCCCACGGCAAAACACTAGGGCGAACAAAGCCCTTATCTAGCAATTCCTGGAGCTGAACTTTAAACTCAACCAACTCTGCTGGAGCAAAACGGTAAGGTGCCATAGAAATCGGCGCCATGCCAGGCACTAAATCAATAGAGAACTCTATCTCTCGGTGAGGTGGCAAACTAACAAGATCTTCGGGAAAGACATCCGAATACTCACAAACCACCCTCGGCAATACAATCTGGGTCTCATCACACTCACTACTCTCAAAGCTAGCAAGTAGACCACTAAGTTCACTTCGCCCTCGCGAATCATACCCCGGTGGCAAAACACTACCAACCCGGTCTCCCAAGAAATGGAACCACTCCCCGCTCAAGGTACATAACGTGACCCTCTGGCGGTAGCAATCGATAACAGCCCGGTATGACGATAGCCAGTCCATACCCAAAATAACATCAAAACCCTTCATGGGCATGACAACAAACGGAAAAGGAAGCCTATAATCGGCGACCTCTATATCACATCCTCTAACACCCTGTTTCAGGATCAACTCACCACCCAAAGGCGATACCACACAAATAGGAGATGCTAACTGTGCCAACTCCAATTCCAAAACAGATGCAAATGCAGCAGATACAAAAGAATGAGATGCACCCGTGTCTATCAACACGTTAGCAACCGAGTTGCAAAACAGAAAAGTACCTCTCACTACCGATGGAGCCGGTACTAAATCCTGCGCGGTAACAGCATACACGCGCCCCGTAGGCCCCTGGTCTACCTGCTCACCACTAGGAGCAAAAGACTGCTGCACAGACTGGGATGACGAAGCTCCCGGATTGGCCCTCGAGGCCTGCACAGACTGAGCTGGCTGAAAACCCTGCGTCTTCCTAGAACCAGACGCTCTCGAAGTGGCACTCAACTGCGGGCAAAACCTCTTCAGGTGCCCAGGCTGTCCACACTGATAACAAGACAAGGGCTGCCCCCTGCCCAAACTCTGACTCTGCGGTCTAGCTGAAGAAGAAGCAGCTCTCTGACCCCCACACTTCTGCGGGCAAACAGAAACCTTGTGACTCAGCTGGCCACACTTGTAACAAGCAAACTCCCCCAGATTGCCTCTCCCCGAGCCTGCACTCGGCACTGGAAAGGTCGATCTAGAAACTGCTCCCTGAGACTGCTGAGGGTTATAACCCCTCTGCCTCCTGCCATCACTCTGACCATCCTGGCTCCTCTTGGAGCCCCTCTGTTCTTTCTCCTCTTCCTGCATCATAATTTCCATATGAGCAGTAGCATCTACCAGGTGTCTATACTCTCGGATATAAAACCCACCAACCCTCAACTTGAGGCCCCGCCTCAACTTCCTCTCAAACTCAAAGCAACGGCGTTCCTCAGACGCCACCAGTTCCGGTGCAAACCTGGACAGACTGGTAAAAGTAGCCTCAAACTCGGCCACTGACAAGCCTTGCTGTTTAAGCCGGCTGAACTGATCCCTCAGCTTCTCCCTAGCTGCTGCAGACAAAAACCTCTCCTGAAAAGCATTCACAAACGCCTCCCAAGTACCACCAACACGAGCCTTCTCGTACTTCCACCATTGACCCGCATCTCCCGTCAGTTGGAAGGATGCCAAGGTCACTTTCAGTGCTCCGTCCTCAATGCCAAGCATCTCGAACGTCTTACTCATTTGCTCTAGCCACTCATCAGCCTTCAGTGGGTCCTTCGGATCCCCGATAAACTCATCCGGATTTGACCGGAAAAACTCCCTCTTCAAGAAAGAAGGCCCTGCCTCAGCTGCCTGATTCCCAGCTCTAAGAATACCCAAAGCTCCTGCTATCTATCTGGCCAAGGCACCCATAGCCTGCTGACCCACTGGCTCGGCCACATTGGCCTGACCAACTCTCTCCTGCACTGCCGGAATCTCACCCGGTAACGGTACTTCCTGCCTCGCAGGTCTACCACGCCTAGCACCTCTTTCTCGTCCTGACATCCTAATAAAGGTAACACAGAACGTTAGCACATTCACAAATGTGCCGAAACTAAACACTCACATCCTAATGCATGGACAACTGTAATTCATTCCACGTAAGCACATAAACACATAAGCACTTACGAATTTCATTTCCGGATAATGATAGTCCCGAGGCGTTACTGGAGTTCCGGTTAGAAATAGCATTGATCAAGTGCTTTTCCAACAAGACTCCCAGAAACCCAAGGATCCAATCAACATCATAGAAATTAAATCCCATACCCACATAGTCACATAAGCATGTTATCAATCTAACACATAGCATATGATACTACATCTAAGTCTCTGTCAAGCGAGACAAACCCATTGTGATACTAATCACTTCCCACGTACCCAAAGTATTCGAACCCGGTACGCTCTGATACCAAGTTGTAACGCCCTCAAAATAATATCATTAAACCCATCAATTAAGACATGCATTGATATGTAAAGTTCCACATTCTTCCATTATATCAGAATTTCATTACAAAAAGTATTACATGTTAACAACAAAAGCAAATGCCCTATCGGCTTACAGCTTTCCAAGTTAACACTTGGTTACAACAAAAGAGTACTAACTCGTTTACACATTAAGCCCTTGGCTTGAATTTACATGTAATACATCAAAATAAAAACGACAAAAGTATGTCCGACTCTAGCCTCCCAAGCTATGTCCTTGGAGGTGGCATGCTACCTGTACCTGAAAATGATATTCCCATATAGGGTGAGCCACAGCCCAGTAGAAATATACTAAACCAACCATGAACAATGACTAAAAGATTAGCAATTGATAGATGGCCAACACTGATACATTCACATAAATCACATATTTACGTCATACAACTTATGAGTCCAAGTTACCTTTCATTTTCCCTTTTTCAACAGATAAGCATATTAACTCTATCATCATCTCAACAGATATGTATAAAAACTATATCCCACATTCACAGATAAACATATAAGCTGTACCCTCATTCCCAACAGATATGTATAACAACAATATCCCACACTCACAGATAAGCATATAAGCTGCATCCACATTCTCAAGATAAGCATATGAGCTCTATCTTCACTTCTCTAGACAAGCATATGAGCTGTATCTATGGAGTTCATCCCCTATCTTCTCCCAACACTATCCGGTTTAGAGGTACATCCCCTATCTTTCCCTAAACCGCGGAGTACATCCCCCATCTCCTCCTCTACACATAACGTATACAAACACATTGGTTCTATATACAATCACTCAATACATACAGTTAATGTATTCTATCAACCGTCAAATTAAATGACACATTCCATTGATTAGTTTCCGTTTGCCTAATCATCATGCATTGTCTACAACAATCACGACTATCCTCCACCGATAGCCCAAAGCAGTTATTTCTAGACAGAAAATAAATGCACAATGGATATTCAATCAACATTTCATTTCCTCATTTCTCACAATTAATTATCCCAATTAATCAATCAACGTAATTAGGTCAATTCCCATAATTAATATTACAACCCTTAGGTCCCATTTTCATCAATGATTTAACAATTATTCCATTTCTCTATGCCAAACATGCACTTAGGTTTATTATGAATAAAACCCCAACTTTTGTAAAATTACACAAAAGCCCCGAACTTTCACAAAATTACCAAACCAACCCCAACATCTCAAAATACTAAAATTTAAAGACAAAACCCATAGAGAGGAGTAGGATATCCCTACCTCAAAGTTTGAGCCAAAAAGGAGATGAAGACTTGAAGATCAATGTGCTCCAAATCCAAACTTTTTCAGATTAAATCGAAGCTCTCAACGTCCTCTATCTTTTTAACAAAGACCCTAGGCTAGATTCACACTCTAGGGAGATCAAATCTTAGAGAGAGTGTATATTTAGAGAGAGAGAGTCTCGGATCTAGGGTTTGAAAGAAAAAGAAAGTGAAAAAGTGATGTTCAAAAACGCTACTGTCCGCTGATATAAAACACGCTCGCTCGAGCGAAGACTTTGTCGCTCGAGCGACCAGATACAGAAAACTCTCGCTCGAGCCAAGAAGTTCTCGCTCGAGCCAAAAACTCAGAAGTGCGTTCGAGCGAAAGAATGCTCGCTCGAGCCAACAACTCAAACCCTCAGGTCTGCTACCAGCACGCTTGAGCGACAGACTTCTCGCTCGAGCGAAGAACAAGCCAGACCGCTCGAGCGAAGGAATGCTCGCTCAAGCCAAGAAAGGCAACTCTCAAGTCCAGAACCAGACGCAATCGCTCGCTCGAGCGAAGCCACTCTGGCTCGACCCACCAGACACGACCTCAACTCTCGCTCGAGCGACCAACTCCTCACTCGAGCGAAGGTCCAAAAATCTGGGCAGGAGCACTAGGCTCCCAAACACAACCAACCTGTAACAAACCTGCCCAACACATCCTATAACTCAATAATCAAAGTAAAAAGGATGCAAACAAGATAATAAACAACTACCAACATCCACGGACACATGTCCGGATCACTGTACAACAAGGGTAAACCCGGGATCGCTATACCGCACAACCGCATGACCCACCCGTTCAATCCGCAACCCGCACTGCGGGCGGACGCGGTTCCATTTTTTCCCAACCCGCACCCCATCGGGCGGGTCCAACCCATCAACCGAACCGCAGGAAACCGATCCGTGGACACCCCTAGGTAGGGCGAACCTTCAGGTTACGTTGTTTGGCAACTTATTTTGGATGAAATTATTAGTTAAATAATGATTAATAAAGAGATTATTAATGAAAAAATTATTAGTGAATAAATTAAATAAAAGTGTGTGTGTTTTGATAATAGTGTAAGAGATGGTTAGTGATGGAATTGTTAAATTATTTTTATATAACAAAATAAAAAAAATTATTTCTATATTAAAAAAAAAAACTAAAACAAAAAGTTGTACTTGATAAATTTTTTTATATATATAAAATAGATTAAATCCTTTCACTATTTTATTAATAATATCCAAAATTCAGCCAAGCTAATCTCCCTACTAGGGGATTATTAAGCCCCTCACACTCTTCGTAAATCACCATCAAATAAGTTGTGAGTGAGATCCACCGCCATAACAATCTAATCCGATCCCACGCCGATAAACAAATATGACCTAGAGACTTAGACCAACCATACACGATAGGGCTGAGCATAGGGTCATCCGACCCACCCAAACCGCCCTATCCGATCCGAACCGCGCATGTATGGGCGGTTTTGCAAACACATTAGGGTAGGGTACGGTTTGGATTTTATCTATTTTTCGGGTTGCGGGCTTGACCCACACCCGTCCAACCCGCCCGCATAACACCTTTTTTTTTTTTTTTTTTTTTTTTTTTTTTTTTTTTAAATCTGACCGTTCAAAAAGATCCTTTTTATTTTTATTTATTTTTTTATATTTTGGATGAATGTAAGTTAATAAAGAATTACCTTTTTTTTTTTTGTATTTGGGTTAGGAATGATGAATGTAGGATTTTTTTAATTTGGGTTAGGAATGATGAATGTAGGATGAATGCAAGTCAATGATAAATGTAGATTTTGAATGATTTGTTTAGGTTACGAATTGAGATGAATGCAAGTTAATGATGAAGGCAAATTTTGAATGATTTGTTTAGGTTACGAATTGATTTTGTTGTGTTTTTTATTATATAAGTTTTTTATAAGTTTTAATTTATTAATTATTAATGTTAGAGTATTTTAGAAAATGGAAGGAAAAAGGTCTAAAAAAAATATTGATAAAAAATGGGAGAAAAAAAAGGGTTTAACAAAAAAAATTTGAAAAAAAATTCAATCCGCAAACCGCCCGTAACCTTCCGTGCAACCACGAACCCTATACACACAAACCGCATTACAGACGGTTGTGAGTTGACTTTTCCTCAAACCGCATACATACGGGCTGGTCCAAATCGTCCCAAACCGAACCGCGGACACCCTTAATACACAACATCAAAAGTGTGATTCGAATTTCTACTCATGTACGAATTTATAACTTTATCATTAAATAATTGAGTGGCCTCATAAATGACCTTTGGGAGTCCACTCCTGGGTCACCCTTATGCGATTAGTTTTTTTCTTTTGCATTCATACATATATAAATATATATATATATATATATATATATATGCACCGACATGAAAAGGTGAGGTGGTGTTTGACAAGTGATTTTGGGACTAAAATAGTCACAAAAAATAAAATAGATTATTTTAGTCACAATAAACAAAACATCACGTCTAATTCATAATCATTACATTCTTCTCTTACAAAAAAAATTCAAAAAGTCAAAAAACTAAAAAGGTCTTCCCAAACTAAACTTTTTAACTCAAGTTAAAATAACCAAAAAAATTAAAAAATTAAAAAGTGAATCCATTTTTCAAACGGAAGCTTATTGGTTTCGGATGCATTTGCCAAGAAGCCCTTTCCTTTTTACCATTGTACCAAAAGCATCCTCTTAGAATCCCATGGGCCATGGCTGCTCCTTAACCTTTTGTGGGAACGGGGTATGCACTTCCAACTTAAAATTGGGGGCAGGACCTGCGACAATGCAGCAACTTTACTAATATAAAAAAATAAATATTCGGCTATTAGAGACCCCCAATTGTACATTCAATAGAGATTTTTCAATTTCACTTTTAATGGCGCGATTAAAATTTATATAAAGTATTCTTATACTACTCACTTGCATTTTTAATCCTTAATTTCATATCATTGGGTGAAATTTGGAGATTAAATTAGGAGATGAATTATTTTTTTAAAATAAAATAAAAAGATAAAACATTGCAACAATGTTACGTCTTACATGGATTCCTTTTTTTCTTGAGTGTACTCATCATGTCCACCAGATATAATAAGGGGAGAGAGTGGGATTTTTGTCCGAGCCTGTACCTAAATTAGATACTTGATTCTTTAATTTTCAACGTTTGAAAAGAAAGGCGGCAAAAAAAACACCTTACATTTGACAGCAAAGTAAAATTAATTGCTTTTCATATAAATTAGAGGTAAAGGTCTGGACTGAAAAGGTGTTGTTTGGGCCAATGGAGAGATGTTATTGACGTTCGAAAATAGTCTGATCTATTACTTGAGGTGGTGGCTGAAAATGGTTTCCGGCAAGAGGCAGTGGGCGAAGGTGATTGGTTGCCTCCGGAGGTGTCATTAGAGTAGTGGTGGTGTTGAGCTATGGGTGATGGTCCAAAGAGCTGAGAGAAAGATGAAAGAAAGAAATAAGCCTCCGTTTGGGAAGTGGGTTGGCTTTTTGACTTTTTGACTTTTTTGGCTATTTTAGCCTGGGCTTAAAAGCTTGGTTTGGGAAGGGCTTCTTGGCTTTTTGGCTTTTTTGAGTTTTTTTGTGAGAGAAGAATGTAATGATTATAGGTTGGATGTGATGTTTTGTTTGTTATGGCTAAAATAGCCTATTTTGTTTTTTGTGGCTAAAATAGCCAAAAAAGCCTGCAAACCCACTTGCCAAACTAATTTTTTTGTTTTACAAAAATTTAATAAATTTTGTAGATTGTTTATAAGTTTTTGAAAACTAAAATAGATACAAAATGATATTTTATTTATAGTTTTCAAAAA
The DNA here is from genome assembly GCF_055761805.1 of Camellia sinensis. Classification (NCBI taxonomy): domain Eukaryota; kingdom Viridiplantae; phylum Streptophyta; class Magnoliopsida; order Ericales; family Theaceae; genus Camellia; species Camellia sinensis. The sequence continues at coordinate 33,387,612 of NC_138969.1, forward strand.
ATTTATAAATAAAAACACAAAACATAAATATAAACATTACCAAATATGAGTTTTGCAACACGAATTCTTATTAGGAAAATGATATATAAGTTCACTTTCTAAATTCAATTATATGTAAATGAGATAATTGATTGATGATTAAAAAAGATAGGAGAGAAAATGATTACCTTAGATATTCTAATTAATTAACACATCTTTAAATTTAAAAAATAAATCTAATTTTTTTTACTTGAATAGCAATGCTCATTCCACTAATATCCAAAGAGACTACGGCCTATTTTGGCAACTATTAATTTACTTGAATTACATAGTCTCTTTACTTTTTAACATATTTTTTCAAAAAATATTAAAAAAAAATTTTTCCCCTACTTTAAAATAGGCCTACAAAGACTGGGCTACGCCATGCTATTGACTTCCAAGGACACTAGAGAGACTGGGAAAAAAATTACGCATTCACACCAGAAAGACTGGAAAACAATTACGTAATAAAGCAAGAATTCCAATGGAGATGGTCCCGATTCATCTAGTCAAATCATGTCAACTTCAAAGCATACCTTTCTTGACCACATTAAATCCTGATGTGAACATATAGTCTTCGGTAGGTCTGCAATTATGCAAATTCCCAAGGTTTTGCTAGGCTCTGTTTTGAAAAGCAAAAGTAAAAGTAAAAATAAAAATAAAAACAAAAAGAAATTGTTAGGTTTTTTTATAGAAAATTTCGATCACGCTAAAACGATAAAGTCGTACTTATTTCATCATACATACGTTATTTCATCATACGTATGTCATGATAATTAACTCTTATACTAAAGAAAAATACTTAGGAGCATTAATTAGTGCTCCCACTAATTAGGTGATAGTGGGTTCCGTCATTAATGATGTGATGTTTTGGTCTTGGAGTTATATTTTTTTTTTATTTTTTTTTTTTTAATGCATTAGTACTATTAGTGATGATGTTTTTAATGGGATGAATCATTGTTGTATACTAAATCATACATTCAATTCCAAACTTCAAAGTATAATAGCTTTAATTATAAACCTAAACTTGTCCAATCTCAATAGTCGACGTAATGGTGGACTCTATCACACAATTGTGTCCAAAAACTCCTTTTAGCTAATACAGTCTCTCTCTTTGCCTTTTTCTCATGATATGTATAACTAAGGGTGAGTATGATTCATACGTATAACTAATGATCAAATTACTATTTACGAGAATTTAAAATTAATTTAAATTATAAAAATCTTTGAGACAAATAAAACACGGTTTGATTTAATTTAAAACTATAATTTCTAATATCTCATCTTTACATTTACTCACAAATTACTTACATCAAGTAATATGAATATCACTTTTCAAATAAAAAAATTATTTAAATGATTGTTTAAAAAGTAGTTGACAATATTAGGAGATGTTAGGGTTAAGTAACAAATTATATATATTCAAACAGTTCGGATCCAAACAACAATCTTAACTATAACATCAAAAGAACCAAATCATATAACTGTGTCTGAATTGAACTGATTTAATTTGATTCCAATTTTTTTTTACCATTTATCCATCATTAATGACAACTATAGCACACCAACATTTGAAAACCCTAATCTTCATGTCTTCTGAGCACAGACAAGTTTAACTATCCCTCCATTGTTAAATTAGTAGTGGATGTTCTAGGTTTTTGGAATTTGAATAGTAGATTTGCAGGAAATGAGCACGATGAGAATAGAAATGAGAAAATATGGGGATGTAAATCCTCCACTGAAGAGACAAACAATGATGAGACAAACGGTGGAGGTGATGATAGTTGTGAATTGGCTTAAGATTGGTTGCTTGGCAAGAACTACATTAGTGTATTTTTTTATCTTTTTTTTTTTTATATTATTTTTTTTACTTTGCTACACATTTTTTAATAAAAAATTAAAAAAATATACTTATTTAGTTATTCTTAAACAACCTCTACGTTTGGGCACTTCGAGATGAAATTACATGTAATTTTTATTTATTTTTTGAATGATATAAAGTAATATTAATATTGGGAGAGTAAAAGTATTTTAAAATATGTAAACAAATGTATTAGAATTCAGGATGTTCACAAACTCATCAGTTGACTCACCGAAAAGACCAACCTGGCCCAACACACCCGCTTTTAGGCAATTCCGATAGCATGGGTAGATAGATGCAGGTGGAGATTTTCTAATCTCTCAACTCCCTAAGAAAATAATGTTATGTTTTTTATACGAGTGATTCTATTTACACTATTAGTTTATCTCTTTACACTTTCTATATGAGATGCTTTCTTCTTCTTTTTTTTTTTCCCAAATTTTATCTATGTGTGAAATTACTGTTAAGGACAAAAGACTAAAATTAAATATATTTTATTATCTCCTTACACCCATTACTCTTCAATCCCTACTATTCTTCTTACCTTCTCAGTTTTTCTTCTATAGTACATATCTTTTTTCAAAAAGTGAGAATAGTGTTTTGATCATAAAAAAAAGTAATGGATGAAGAAAAAATGGTGAAGAACCATCAAAAAAGTGAAATGGTGAATTTTTTAATTTATTTAGTAGGTTTTCATGTCGTTTTTTGAGAGGGTTATTCAATTTTTGTTTAGTGTGTCAAAATCGAACAAAATAAAATAGTCCGGAATCACATTGCTAAACAAAAAATGTATGTCCAATAACCCACTATCGAATAAAAGATACATTTTCGATAACTCAAGGATGAGCATTTTTAATTTTTTCAATTAATCATTACCGTGCATTTTCAATTTCATTTTTTTAAAAAATATTTTTTGTTTTTTTTTTTTCTTGGAGGGATTATACTTCTATTCATTGCAGTAATGCAAGTATAATCATTTGGCTGCTAAACATCTTTAAAGGCACTCATTTGCTAGTAGATTATCTGAGGAGGAAACATCCTTGTTAGTTGACATGTCAAAGAGTATGGTGAAATCAAAAGAGATATTGATTACATTGAAATGGAATGATGCCTTTAAGGCGACAACAATGAAAACAATCTACAACGCACGTAAAGCAACAGGTGGCTGAACAAATTTATTTTAGTTAGGCAACATGACACTGGAGTAATCTAATTTGTATAGCAATGTATCACCGAACAGGCATGGCACTGGAGTAAGTCAAATTCTTTTGTATTGTATTACCAAAAGCTATTGGTGTACAAAGATAAAACTGAAAGGGTTTTGTTGGTTTGGCTTTTGAAGGTTAATAATATAAATTTAAGCATGTTTACAAGGATCAATTAGTCCTTACAAAATTTTAATTACCAACCAATTATCAGACGATTGTGTTGGAGTTCTTTCAGCCTCAATGAAGAGGACTTTTACTGGTGACTTGTTTAGGAGAAATTGGTAAATAATAAGTAAAGAACAATTTCAGAAATTGAATTTCATTAAGTAAATGAGAACTTACAATGAACTGATCCAGCCTCAAAGAGGTTCACAGCAACAAACTACTTGAAACTACTCCTAGGAAATGAAGTGCAGTATAAGAATTGAAATGGTGGAAATGTAAAGAACTGGGAATGTAAAACTAGAAAGAAAATGAAGCAAATAAACTGATTTTTGGATATGAGTCTAGGTCCTTCAGTCTGGGGCCTTCTCTTTTATTTATACTTTTCAATGGTAACCGTCGAAGTGGGCTTCTAACCGTCAAAATGCACTTCCACGATCTCTAGTCATGCTCTCTAACAGTTAGTCTCACTAAGCCATTCTTGCAATTAGGCTTCCTTCCTGAATTTGAATTTGTGAGTAACCGTTGGGCCACGTCATCTTGCGCCTTCTAGCTGTTCTAGTGCTGCGCAGATCCATTATTACCAATATGACATGCCACGTGTCTATCGTTGATTAGAGACTTACACTAACTCCTCAATTTACCTTTTTCAAGCCACGTGTTGCGCTGCGATTGGCTTATACAAAATATATAGCCAATATCACCCCCTACACTAATATACCCAATACTTAGTGATATTAGTAGACTAATACATTTTACCCACGTCCTAGGACGTGCATGGACTTTGCTTGTTCTGGAAGTGTAACTGTTTTTTGAACAGTGAAGCAATGAACTTTATTAAATACTTATGCTTTAAACCTCTACCATCTGTGTAAACGGAAGGTCCTTTCATTATTTGTGTGATACGAAAGGATTGATACATCTCTAATGGCTAATCACACCTCCTCTTACATTGATCAAGTATACGAGGAGGCTTTGGAAAATGATTACAGACCTCGAAAGAACCTTAATGCATTTATAGGTCACATTTATCCTTTGCTTTATCTCAATTTACCTTCCCCACAGTCTTGGCTGCCCCTCTACCTGCTGAAAGCACTCCAATTGTCACTTCTCCTCCAGTGGCTATTGGCCTTTCCAAGGATGATACTGGCAACTCACCAACTTCGTTCCCACCATCCAGCTCCAGTCCCTCTTCTCTTGACTTGCTAGTGGCCAGGACCATCGACACTGCTAGGGAATCCTTCATTTCTTCTCCTATCCCTATGCTGCCATCTCTTCCTTTAACTAGTGATTCCTCCGTACTTCTAATGTCAGAGGAAGAGATGGACATTTTTTAAGCCCAGCTGGCTAGCCTTTTTGACATACCTTCATCGGCTCAAGCAGCCAGCAGTGAGGCTGAGCCATTAGTCCTTACTAATTCCCTTTTGAAGATTATTGAGAGTTTCTCATCTACCAGAAGAGTTTCTTTGCCTCCAATGGATTTAGACACCTACTTGGATTTGTTATCATCATTCTCAAGGATCCCATTCGAAGCCTTACAAAAGCCCATCGTGAAGAATGGTTTCCTCCAATGCTGCAAAGTTCTTGAGCAATCCAACATGGCCTTCTTAAGCCATTTATCTCAAGCAGCCGCTACTGTGAACTTCTATATCAATATTTGCCATATGGCCAAGGCTGCAGAAGAGGAGCTGTTGAGGGACAAGGAATTTGTTTCCCATATACATACTGAGGTGTTCGAATTGAAGGGACAACATTCATATGCCTCTCAGTTTCGAACTCAACTTTTGGAGAAGAAGGCCCAACTGGAAGAGGAGCTAGCAGCAGTCAACCTATCCTTGGATAGAAATACTAAAAAGCTGCAAATTACTAACCAAGGGCTAGCTGACAGAAGGCATGATATGGTTATAGCCATTTAGTTGTTCCCATCCCTTAGGAGTAGAGAATCAATTGTAAAGGAACAATTGAAACATTGTACTGATTTTTGGGCCAATTTATGGCTACATGTACTTAAATCTTTATGAAATGAAATCCTCATTATTTATTCAAGTGTTCCATGCTCTTTTACTTAGCATTTCTTACACTTCTTGTGTTTTCCACACAGTTTGATAATAAGGCTTCAAATACTTGCCATTGATTTTCTTGGGGTGTACATAACCATTTAGGTTTCTCAGATAGTATGCTTCCCAAAGCAAGATTCTATGCACGTGATATGGTCCTTCCCAATTAGGTGACCATTTGCCAAATTTATGGCTTTTAATTCCTATTGGAAGAATTGTTTTCCACACCAAATCACCTTCGCCAAAGCTAATGTGCTTAACTTTCTTATTATAGCTTTTGGCTTCCTTTTTCTTTTGGAAAAGAATACTATTTAATGCAAAAATTTTAACTTCATCTACATTCTCTAACTCCAAGAGCATGCTCTAATGGTACTGCTCAGAAGTTAACTAATCTTGGCACTTCACCCTCAAGGATTTGATGTTAATTTCCACAGACAACACTGCATCATGTTCATATACTAAGGCATAAGGAGTGATTCATGTACTTGACCTTGGAAAAGTCTTATAAGCCCATAATACATCTAACAACAAGTTATGTCAATCCCTAGGATTGTCTTCCACAACTCTTTGTATGCCTTTTTTCAAGGAGTTGTTAGATGATTCTGCTTGACCATTTGCTTGTGCATAATAAGGGGTGGAATTAATAAGACTAATTCCAAATTCTGTTGTGAAAGATTTTACCATCTTTCCATCAAATACAATCCCATTATCTACAGTTATGGTCTATGGGATGCCAAATTAGTGAATCAAATCTTTAATAAACCTAATAACTTCAGTTTGATCCACAGCCTTAGAAGGTTTAGCTTCGACCCATTTAGTGAAGTAATCTATGGCCACTACAATGAAACAATGTTGTTTCGGAGAGGGTGGATATATTTTTCCTATCAATCCATAGCTCAACCTCTAAATAGCCAAGGCTTCACAACCGCATGCAAATCAGTTATTGGCACATGTCTTATCATGCCGTGCTTTTGGCATGCCTGACAACCTTTTGCATATTCTATACAGTTTTTAAGGATGGTTGGCCAATAATAGGAATGCCTTCGAAGCAACCATCTCATCTTCACACTAGGTTGATGGGCACCACAAATGCCTTCATACATCTCGACCATGGCTGTCAATGCCTCTTTTGGCCCTAGACATTCTAATAATAGCCCATATGTTTCCCTTTTGTAAAGAGCATTACCATACACTATGTACTGCATAGATTGTAATTTAAGCTTCATGTTGGCCTTTGAAGATGGGCCGGTCAAATACTGCATGATGGGATACCTCCAATCTTGCTCTTGCAGATCATTATGATTGACTTGAAACATAATGCCCCTCTTCGACAAAGGTGGTATTAATTTTTGATGTTGCTTGACTTATGTCCATTTGAATATCATCCATTCTTCTGAAATTCGAAGCCTTCTGAGCTACATTATTGGCTTTGTGATTCATGAATCTGGAGATATAAGTCACATTTGCCATTTGAAATTGAGAAAGCAAATGTAATACAACAACATAATATGGTAACATGTTTGCACTTTGACATTTAAAAATTCCTTTTACTTGGTTGATTACTAATTGAGAATCTCTAAATATATCAACTGCATGAGCCTGTAATCCAATAAGTTTCTCAAGCCCCATTACCAAAGCTTCATACTCAACTTGGTTATTTGAACAAGTAGTTTCATCAACTCTGAAACCATGTGTGATTTTTATCCCCTGTGGTGATTTAATCATAACACCAATTCCAACCAGGCCATTGGCATTTAACCCATCGAACCACATTTCCATGGCTCAACATTAACTAAACCAAGGTTCATTATCTCTTGGCTTTTTGTTTGACATGGATGGTCTGCCAAGAAATTAGCCAAAACTTGTCCTTTTACTGTCTTTGGGGGGATATATTCTAGATGAAACTCTGATAGAGCTAAAATCCATTAGCCAATTCTTCCTCTTAGTATTGGTCTAGATAATATGTATTTAACCAAATCTGTGGTTGCAATTACCAAGAAAACAGTAGGTAAGAGATAATATCTTAATGTCATTCCTGCAAAGTATAATACTAGATACAGTTTTTCCACAGTTGAATATTTACATTCACAAGAATTTAAAAACCTACTAAGGTAATAAATTGTTTATTCTTTGCCTTCTTCATTGTCTTGAGCTAGAAAAACTCCCAATGATTCTTCAGTTGCAGCAATGTATAACTTCAAGAGTTTGTCTCTCCTGGTGGCATCAACACTGGAGGCTTGGCCAAGTAGGCTTCAATTCCTTCGAAAACAGCTTGATGTTCAGCTATCCACACAAATTCTTCTTTATTTTTTAGCCTTAACAAAGAAGAAAAAAACTTTAGTCTTTCCTGCAGTGTTAGAAATAAACATTTGAAGAAAATTAACTTGACCAAGGAATTGTTGTAATTCTTTCTTACTTGATGGAGGTTTGTCTTCTATGATGGCTTTGGCTTTATTTTGATCAATCTGTATTCCTTTCTTGTGTACTACATATCCCAAGAAGTTTCCAGTTGATACACCAAAGCACATTTGAGAGGATTGAGTTTTAGTTTGAACTTTCTCATTCTTTCAAAGGCTGCTGTTAAGTGAACCAGGTGCTCTTCCATAGATTGAGATTTCACAACAATATCATCAATGTAACATTCTAAGTACCCTCCAATAAGATCATGGAAGATAGTGTTCATTGCCCTCTGATATGTTGCTCCAACATTCTTCAACCCAAATGGGATTTTAACTTATTCGAAGGTGCCAATGTTTCCAAGACACCTAAAAGCTGTCTTATGAACATCTTACCAGAATGTCTATCCATCATAGGAAAAATCTTGTGTTCTACTGAACTGTCTACCAATAAATCAATTATGGGCATGGGGTACTCATCTTTTGGAGTTGCTAAATTCAGATTTCTAAAATTGATGCATACCCTCATTTTGCCATTCTTTTTAACCACATGCACAATATTAGACAATCACTCAATGTATCTGGTTGTTCTAATGAAACCTGCTTTAAAGAGCCTAAGAATCTCATCTTTTACCTTTTGAACCACTTCAGGATTCATCCGTCTTGGTTTTTGCTTATGTGGCCTAAAATTAGGCTTCATTGGGAGCCTATGTTCCACCAGTGACCTGTCTAAACCAAGCAACTCATTATAAGACCAAGCAAAACAATCCTTATAATGTTTCAGGATCACCAGCAACTGGTTTCTATTAAGAAGATCCAATCAAGCACTGATGTAAGTGAGCTGCTGCACTAAACCTTCACCTAGGTTGACTTCTTCTAAGGGATCTTGCACTAGAGCACTCACCGATGCTCCCTCTTTAACTTCTTTTACCCTCGAAGCAACCTTTCATTTTGTTTTGCTCCCATATTTTCTGGTTCAACATCCCTGTTTTCTTCTACATAGACAAAATCTATCCATAAGTCTTCTTCTTCCTATATTTCCTAGACTTTAGTCTCAATGTCCAATACACAGTACTTATCAAGGGCCAAAGGCCTGGCCTTTTGTTGACTGCAGTCAATCATCATGGCTTCTTTTTCTTCTCCTTGCACCTTATAGATTATTGATTTGATGTCCAATGCTGAGAATTTGATTAAAGCTAATGGATTGGCTTGTTGGTCTTGATCTTTCTACCTACAACCAGGCATCATTGTCATCTTTGGTGACAAACTTCTCACCAACACTCTCTTGTACTAGATGCTTCAAGTGTTATTTCCTCATCAGCCGTCACTTCGGCTGTTACATCAGATTTCTTCAGCACACTAAGTGGTACCACCCTTTCAGTGTATAGTTTGGCCTCTGCAAAATCTGCACAAGCAAAAAAGGGCTGTGGATCAGCATTGATCTCCTCTGTTTCTCCATTGCATAGTGTTATCATCATCTTCTGATGTAATGAGGAAGGCACACATTTGTTTGTGTGGATCCAGTCCCTGCCAAGTAAAGCATTATATTTGACATTGCTATTTATGACAAAGAATGCTGTCGTAGAGTCCCTGGTTCACACACTCAGGTTAATAGGCAAAATGCCTTGAGCCATTTGCTTGTCTCCAACAAAACCAGCAATGGTTGTACTTGTTGGGATCAACCTAGGATTTCTTTTCCCCAATTTCTTCAAAGAAGATCTTGGAAGCAGGTTCACTATTGCCCTATTATCCACCAGCACTATGTTCATTTACATCCCATCGATGTAAGCCTTGATGTACAAAAGCTTGACATGCTGAGTCATGGATACTACAGGGTATTCGAAGGGGTATGAGAGGTTAATGCTCACTTTTCATCAGCCTCTTCATCAGTTTCCATAAGGCTAACCACTTCAGATTTATCTTAGACCGTGCTGGTTGTGAATCCTCACTAGAAATTGGAATGGGGTCTTCTTCCTGGCTATCTTGGTTCCCTTCCTCTGCCTGAAACTCTTGAGGGAGCACGTAAACCATATTAACTGGCACTGGAGGGAATGAGCCAAATTGCACCACTGGCTGTGTTTGCTCCGCTTCTATATTAGTTTGTTCTAATGCTTGAGAAGCCTCTTTCATACTGTATTCTGGTACCTCAATGCTAGTAGGCTCCTTCGAAGTAGTTTGTTAGTGATTTACCTTTGTTGGCTTGTCAACCATAAAGGTCTGTTCAGCCATAAAAGCTTCAAAATATCATCTTCCGCCAGTACCTTTTCTTGTCCTAGTTCAACCTCTTCATCTATTTCATCATCACTCTCTATCAAGGCCTTTTGGATGCTTGCTAGACTGGATCTCTCCTTGGCCCTTAGCTTAGCATGAATTTTGGCCAATTGTTCCCTGTTGGCACTTCTTTTGATCTTAGGAGCCAGCTTCGAACCTTCTTCTTCTTCTATCTGGCCTTTTGGTTGTGCCAAGGAAGTGCTTTCTCCGCTTTCCTTTAGATCCCTTTGGTACTGTGTGTACCTTCGCTGGATCTTCCTTCTTTGGGATCTGGAGATAACAGGGACCATGTCTGGTTCCTTTGTTTTTGGGTGTTTAAGTAGTACCCAATTATTTGGAGCCACTAAGGGAGGTTTGATCATTTTTCCCTTGTCTCCCAAAGTATTTCTTTGGGTTGGCATTTCTTTAGGTTTGTTCTGCATGACAAACTAGTCTGGAACCCCAGGTACTCATGAACCCACTACTCCAGACTGAACTGGCTGTTTCTGTCTTCAAAGCTACCTTCGAAACAGACTTTGGAAGCCAATCATTGGCCCTGATTCCCTGTCTCGAGCCAAATTCAGGCCTTCTTTCAGGGTAACTGCCTTCCATCCTATAGTAATTGGGTGGTCTGATCTCATGCAGAAGTCTCTTACCCTTTGCTTGCATTCTGGTGGCTGGTGGTCCAACCAAGGATGGCTACTGTCTAGGAAAAGTTGGATATAGCCTTCTGTTGTATGTGTTGGTTGGCTTAGGGTGTCTCTACACATCCTTGTAGTGTTGTTTCCTATCAATTAGGAGTCCTCTCAGCCACATATAACTTAACCTGTATCTGGGACACATTCTTTGCATGACAGCTGTTTCAAGGGAGCCATCATCTAATGTCTCTTCACTAGAGCCCTCCCTTTGGCCTGTAAAGCTTTGTCCACTTGCTAGTGAACTTCTGGTATCCATCTTGAAGGTAGCCTGGCTAGCAACATGCATCTGCACATTAACTTCCTCTAATTCCTTTAGAGAGAGATTCTAGAATCTGGTATGCCAACATTGGTAGCTGCTTCTCCAATTTCTAGAAATGGATCAGTGTTAATACCCATGGCCTTTTCTGTCTTGGTTGGAAATTTTAGTCTTCTCTTTCGGATTTGTTCTTGGATCCTGTCTCAAAAAACCATATAGTTTTTAGTTGAGTGGGACCAAGAATTATGCCATTTACAGTATAATTTTCCTTTAAGTTCTTCAGAAGTTGGAATTTTAACTCCCTTGGGTAACTTTGGAAAATGTGTTACAAGCAAATGATCAAAAATATCATCTGCCTTTGTTATGTCAAAAGAATATTTCCTATAAAGGTCTTTCTTTTTAAACTGTTGGTCAATTGTAGTGTCCTTCTGAATTAATGCTTCACAGGTCATAGGTTCTTTTTCCTATGATCTTTGCTGTATCAATTTTAAAATTAGGGTCCTTATAATAGGTCTTATATGATGCATTACGTCGATCTTGTTCTTCTTTGAGTGAAGTTTCATATCTTGACACTTTATAGGTTAGTCCTACTAAGCCTCGAAACTCAGTTGAATTAAACTTCTTTTGAAGCCTAAACTCTAACCCATTTTAAGCCAATCTTACAAATTCAGGCTCAGGTAGTATGACCCTACATTTGTTTCGTGCCCTTTTAAATTTGGCAATGAACTGAGCAACCTTCTCATCAGGCCTTTGGCTCAGTCTTGCCATGTCTGCCATAGAAACTTCAAGTTCTGTTTGGAAAAATTGGGCATGAAATACTTCCTCCATCTGGTGCCAAGTTTTGATGGAGCCAAGTGTAAGGTTTTTTATACCACACAAAGGCTGCCCCGGTTAGGGAATCTCGGAAAAGTCTTAATTTCATATAGTCATTATTGGTGAACTCCCCACATTGGCCTGTAAACCTGGCAATGTGTTCCACTATTGACTGGTTTCCATTTCCATAAAAGAGGGCAAAATCTGGTATTCTAAAGCCCCTTAGATATTCGTGAACCTTATCCACCTATTCTATGTATGGCTTTCTATATACTGGAGTTTGGACCTCCCGAGCCATAGGTCCACACATCTCCCTAACAATATCAACAATTCGGTCTCTAAGAACCATATTTTGTTGAATCACCACTCGAGAGGCAAACACATGGTATGGAGGAACTCCGTGTGCTTGAGGGCCTCTTGGTCTATATAGAGGTGTATTTATGACTGGTTGTCCCTGTTACACTGGTTCCTGGTGGGGGTATGGCTGGCCTCTTGGGGCCTACCCCGCGAAAGGTGTTGCAAGAAGAGGAACATGTGTTGCTTCTCTCCCTACTGCAGGAAATCCTTCCAACCCCATGAGTGTAAATTCGAACATGTGATTAGTGAACCCCCTTGTGCCATGCATGGTTTCGAACATGGGATTTGAAAACATCCGCATGCCATTTCCTTGTGTTGGCCTAGACCCACCAATTTGTATGGTTTCGCTGGTAGATAAAGGTAGATTTTGGTTTGCCAGTGGTCTTAAAGGGGCTTCATACTATGACTGAGGCACAGATGATGGCCTTTTATGATTCTGATTACTAGTCTGACCATTATTTCGTTCATTATGTTGCATAGCTTGTTTATCTCGAGCCAATCTTTGCTGATAAACATTTATGTTTTCTTCATCCTACCTTATGACAGTTAGTTGATAAAAATTCATTTGATCCATAAAGGATGTTGCCCATCTTTCCATTATATACATTAGTTGTTGTCCCATAGCATCTACCAAACCTCCCCATGGATTCATTGGCTGGGTAGAAGGAACAGTGGATGGTCCAGTTCCATGGCATTGTGCAATATTTTGAGCATGTGTTGCATGTTTTGAAGTGTTGGTTTATTCGACCATAGGTTTTGATGCGATAGGTGCTTCCATAGGAGGTGATATTACATTGTCCTCTAGATTAGATACTTCTACCTCTCCTTTCACACCTTCTTCCAGGTGTTCATTTTCCTTTTGTCTCATACGTCTAGCCCTTTCACTGTTGTCCCATTGGGCGTGCCAAAAATATATGATGGCTTTTTTGGCTTTCGAAGGTTAATAATATAAATTTAAGCGTACCAGCAAGGATCAATTAGTCCTTATAGAATTTTAATTCCCAACCAATTATCAGACGATTGTGTTGTAGTTCTTTCAGCGTCAATAAAGAGGACTTTTACTGATAGCTTGTTTAGGAGAAATTGGTAAATAATAACAAGTAAAGAACAATTTCAGAAACTGAATTTTATTAAGTAAATGAGAACTTACAATGAACTGACCCAGCCTTGAAGAGGTTCATAGCAACAAACTACTTGAAACTACTCCTAGGACATGAAGTGCAGTACAGGAATTGAAATGCTGGAAATGTAAAACTGGAAAGAAAACGAAATAAATAAACTGGTTTTTGGATCTGAGTCTAGGTCCTTCATTTGGGGCCTTCTCTTGTATTTATACTTTTCAATAGTAACCGTCGAAGTGGACTTCTAACTGTCGAAATACACTTCCACGACCTCTGGTCATGCTCTCTCACAGTTAGTCCCACTAAACCATTCTTGTAGTTAGGCTTCCCTTCTAAATTTGAATTTGAATTTGTGAGTAACCGTTGGGCCATGTCATCTTGCGCCTTCTAGCCATTCTAATGCTGTGCAAATCCATTATTACCAATATGACCTGCCACGTGTTTGTTGCTGATTGGAGACTTGCACTAACTCCCTAGTTTACCTTTTTCAAGCCACGTGTTATGCTGTGATTGGCTCATACAAAATATATAGCCAACATGTTTTGAAGAGTTTTTAGTTTAAGGTTAGTTTTGGTAATATAATGGATGTAATGAGAATCACATTTTTTTTTAAGTGGTGTAATGAGATGAAAAATTCTATTTCCACACACCTAATTAACTCAGGGAACACACTTAAAGAATTTTTAATTTAATGACAATTATATCCTAATTTAAAATGACTATAATAGACATTTAGTAACTCTCATAATATTATATGCAAAAATTCTCTGTACACATCTTTCAAGAACAAAAAATGTATACTTTTTGAATAAAAAAAAAATCCTAATTTTGCTATTATTGTCACTTTGCTTGTCACTCTATAAAATTATTCTTTCACTGCTCTACTTAAATGTAATTTCCCCTATTTTTCTTCATCTACCCACATTATTATCTCTTTGAGTGGCAAGTTGAAATGCAGTCATACAATAATAACCTTGAATCGAAACCCAAGTCAAAGTCTTTCCCAGTGTTTGAATCTTCATCTCATAATATTCCAAAGGAAGTGAGAAAAGACTAATTCACACAAAATTGAATAAATTCATAAACTGTCGAAAACATGGAATAGTTTTAGAACTACAAGATCGAATAAATTCATAAACTTCGGAAACTAATAATTGAGATTTCATTTTTTTTTCAGAAGTAATTTATTGAAAAAATACAATTTATTCGGAAGTTATGTTCTGAATTCAATCTATTGTTTCGGAAGCCCAGTGCCGAAGGTCCCAAACCATTACCCATAAAACCGAAATCAAAATTTTTATGCCAATGGAGTGCACATAGATCCGAAAATGATAAATGCAATAATAAAATGATAAATGTAATAAGAAAATGGAAATATTTCTTACCTTCAACACTATTTTGGAGGATTTACAATGGTCTTCAATGGAGGTTGAATGGAGGTCTTCTATACAAGTCTTCAATGGAGGAAATATTTCACTTCAGACCAAAGTCTTTAAGGGCATTGGTGGGTCATTGTGGAAGTAGGGTCAATCAAAAGTGTATGGAAAGAGGGTTAGTGATGTGTGTACAATGGTTATTAGTGAATGGTGTAATTCTAACTTTAATTGTGTAGATTGAGAAAATTAATTAATAATCAAATTATTAGTGTGTGTATTGAGAAAAGATGTGTCATGAGCTAATTAGGTGTGTGGAAATAGAATTTCCTGTAATGACATGGAGGACGTAAAGAGATAAAGAAGTGGTGTAAATAGAATCACTCTTTTATACTTTGTATATTAAAAAAAAATGTATTTTATAGCTAAGGAGCTCTAGTCTTGTTAGTTAGCCATTTGGTCATCAAGTTTCTCCTATGAGGGAGGTCTTATTGATGTAGAATACAAGTGAGAAAATTATTTACTAAAAAATGGGGTGCAAATTTTGCTGTGTTTATTTATTTATTTGCACAAAAAAAGTTAAACCTTATATGTTTGTAATTCGTTTTTTTTAATATTCTACACTAATTTATAATTTTTCCTTGTTTAAAATATGAACATGTTCATTATAATATCTTTATAATTTCCCATAACTTCGTCAATATCTTTATCTTGAATTTTCTCTTTATCTTTTCATATTTGTTTTGTTAATCTAATTTTCTTTCAATACCTAGTTTCTTATTATTTTTTAGTTTATCCTTACCAATTTCGTCTCTTGTTTTAATTGAAAAGTAAATTCCAACAAATTGCATCATTGGTTCAAGAATTATCCTATATCTTGAATGTCATATTTTCTTATCATCGTCTACAAAAATTGTGAAATTATTGCATTATTATTCAAAATCTTTTTTAGTAGTTGAAGTTTAGGCCAGGATACGCCCAAGAATGAACAAAGGGCAAGCAAAATAAATTGATTTTAGACGCTCAGTTCATACACTCGGACCAAATTTGGACCTAACACGCCCGTGTGACCGAGTGTTTTACATTTTTAGAAGGAAAAACATCCAAAATTGGGAAATCCTGTACATTATTATTCAAGGCAATTGATGGAGGATAAGATTTTAAGAATTTTTATATTTTTAGTTTTATTATTTTTGATATATTATTTTATTAGGATTCTTGTAATTTACTATAAATATTTTAGAATTCTTAGGTTTCTTAATTAGTTTTGATTTTGTTTTTCTAATTTCTTAGGTTTCTTGTTTTCCAAGAATTAGATTAGTTTATTGTTTCCTAATTTGTGTTAATTTAAGTTTCCTAATTTATTTTAGAATTACTTTTCCTACAAGTATTAGGTTTAGTTTATTATAAACTTTTACTTTTCATATGTAATGGATTCAACTTTTATTCAATAAGATTAAGATATTTTTTGTTCCTTATGGATTCAAAGTTCTATTTTTCAATGGATTCGAGAGCCCATTTCGTCTACTAAAACCATATCTAGTCCCTATATATTCTGCTGCGTTAAGTGGTATCAGAGCGTAACAAATTTGTTGACCTAAAAGACTTGATTGACCCAAACTTGCATAACCATAGTCATGTTCCTTGAATAATCTGTATCCACAATTGCATAATAATTATTGAATTGCGAAGAATATTGTGAATCAAAATTATACCTTGGAACAATTGTTTCGATTCAAGCTTTCTTTGATATTGTTAATACAACATTTGCCCATGATTTGATTGAAGGAATCTAAAACTTATCAACTACCTCATTTTATGCCATGTCCTAATAGGTTGTTTGTATTGTCGCCTTCGATCGTACTGCAATTGTTTCCACCATGTAGAAACATAACCTTGTAACTTACATGTGACATATTTGGCTTGCTTTTCTTCAGAGATTTCCACACATTCAAGGAATTTGTTAACTTTGCAAAACCAATAAATAAAATCTTTGGCATGACAAGAAGCATTAAAATAGGGAATTTTTAGTTGTACTTGATAATATGAAGGGATTTTTGGTGAAATGTCCCTTTTAGGCCTTTTTATTAGAGTAAAGGATAGCCCAATCAATTTTCTTTCAAAAAGTCCCTGAATAGGAAATGCCTACCTTAATAAGGACATTTTATAATTTCTATTTTTTTTAATCACAATATTGTCCTTCAATATATACGTATCAGACATTTGAAATATTTGAAATCTGAGCTGAAGAGCTCGCAAGAACAAAATCAGGAACGAAATCGATGAAGATGATCTCAAAATCTGAAGATCTCGCAGCTGAAGATCTCTCACTTGGTCAACAATAGATGATTTCGCCGCCGACGATCAACACTCTCAATTAAACGGGAGTTTCATTGAGATTTGTGACTGTTGATCGAGTTTTAGAGGTTTTTCTTCTCAATTAGGTATGTTGATTTGTTGATTAATTTGTTTTGTTTTGTTTGTTTGTTTGTTTTTTTTTTTTTTTTGATTTATTTTTGTTATGTTTGATCTGATTTCGTTTGACAGAACTAGAGTAAAATTTGAGAGAATTAGAGTAAAATTTTACTCTGATACATGCTCTGTTTACAATGAGAGTAAAATTTTACTCTGGTGTTAGAATGACATTTAAATTTTACTCTAGTACTTTTAGATTCAGAGTCCAACATTTTACTCGTTTTTTCAGAATAAAATTTTACTTTTAGATTCAGACTAACATTTTACTCATTTTTTAGAGTAAAATTTTACTTTTATACAGAGCAAAATTTTACTTTTAGATTTAGAGTGTAACATTTTACTCTTATTCAGAGTAAAATTTTACTTTTATGGAATTGTTTCATATTTCCCCACTTATATGGAAGGACATTTCAGTCAATTCATAATATTTTTTTAATTAAGGGGCTTTTGGGGTCATTATTTTATTCCGTGGGTTGGACACAAAATAGGCCCAATGAGGAGGGGGATTTCACCTAAAATCCCTAATATGAAAAGTCATGAATGATGCAATTATTTCTATTGAATACATCACTAAATCTTTGTTGTCGCCTTACCGACTAATACTCACCATAATATTCAAATAACTCATCTTCAAATTCGTCCTCACTATCGTATTAATAACGAGATGATCGTCTCAAGACATTGTAGTTAATATGCTGGTCTTGGACAAGTCCCTTGACTCGAATCTTATTAGATCTTTCTCTACGATCATCGTCAATAGAGCTTGTGCTTCCTCCTCGATGTCGATCATCGTCAATAGAGCTTGTGCTTCCTCTTTCGATGAATGACATCGAGCCAGGCAAAACCTTGCTCAGATACCACTTGACACAACGAAATACATTGGAACTAGATATCGCTCTAGCAGACGAAATGGGCTCTCAAATCCACAAAAAATATAGAACCTTGAATCCACAAGGAAGAGAAAATATCTTAATTTTATTGGATAAAAGTTAAATAAAAGTTGAATCCATTACATATGCTCGTAAACTTATTTATAATTAACTAAACCTAACACTTGTAAGAAAAGTAATTCTAAAATAAATTAGGAAACTTAAATCAATACAAATTAGGAAACAATAAACTAATCTAATTCTTGGAAAACATGCCTGCTGTGCTTGGTGCACAGCAGGCAGTGCTGTGTGGCCGTATGGGCTCATTTCGAGATCCAGTTTAATGATCAAAATCGTTCACATTTTAAAGTACATCAGGTAGAACATACCTATAAAAAGTTAAGTTAATCGGATATCGTTAACCATTTCATCTACTCACATTTATATTCATTTTAATACTTTAAATCACAATGTCATTTATTTTCATAGATTCGAAAACAAGAAACCTAAGAAATTAGAAAAACAAAATCAAAACAAATTAATAAAATAATATATCAAAAATATTAAAACTAAAAATATAAAAATTCTTAAATTCTTATCCTACGTCAGCATTACTTGCTTTATGTATGACATATGACCAACTCAAGCATGGGGCTTCAATGATCAAATGAATTTTCTTTATAATAATAATAATAATAAATAAAAAAATAGTATATATTGAAATTTTGAATCCGGTCTAATTCCTATGTTCGCTGTCACAAATTTTTTTTAGATTATATAATAAATTCTCTCTAGGAGGTTAAATCTATGATAAAACAAAATCAACATAAGTATATATTGAAATTTTGAAACTAGCATTCTGAATTCTATGGTGCCGTTTGGTAACACTTACATTTCAATTTTCTGTTTATATTTACAAAAATTAAAAAAACTCAAATAAAAACTTGTTTGGTAAAATTTTTAATTTATAAATCAATGATCTCAGTTTATAAATTTGGCCAAAAAATGAAAACATAAAAAATATGTTTTCGTTTTGAGTTTTGAATTTTTTTTTATATTTTTTATCACCCAATACTAGCCACCACCTGCTACCATTTTCCACCACCGTCTTCCGGCACCACCCCCCACCCCCCACCACCACCACTTGCCACCACCACTCACCACCCACCTGTCACCACTAGCCACCAGCCACCACCACCAGCCACCACCCACCTGCCGCCGCCGCCGCCTCCCCCACCACCACCACCACCACCACTACCACCATCACCCACCACCCACGCGCCACCCACCTGCCACCACCACCTACCACCCGCCACCGTCACCCACCCATCCACCACCACCACCACCATCCGTCACTTGCCATTCGCCACCCACTTGCCACCACCACCCACCACCTGCCACCACCACTGCCACAACCACCCACTTGCTACCACCTGCCACCGTCACCCACCCACCCACCACCCACCACCCACCTGTCACAACCACCAACCACCACCACCACCACCACCCGCCACCGTCACCCATCTACCCACCACCACCCACCCGCCACCCACCTACCACCACCACCCGCCACCACCACCATCACCATCCACTCGCTACCACCCACCACCCGCCACCCGCCACCGTCATCCACTCACCCACCCCCCACCACGACCCGTCACCTACCCGTCACCCACTTGCCACCACCACCAACCACCCGTCACCACCCCCACCACCACTCACTCGCTACCACCCCCACCAGCCGCCACCCACTTGCCACCACCACCACCAACCTCCCGTCGTCGCTGCCACCACCACCACCCACTCGCTATCACCCACCACCCGACACCGTCACCTACCCACCCACCACCACCACCACCCACCCGCTACCACCCGCCATCGGCCATTCGCCACCCACCTGCCACCACCACCCCTAACCTCCTGCCGCCACCACCACCACTCACTCGCTACCACCCGCCACCTCACCCACCTACCCACTACCACCACCCACCGGCCACCACCCACCGCCACCACCCACCGCCACCAGCTACCCACCACCCACCATCACCATTTTCCACCACCGTCTTCCGCCGCCACTTGCCGCCACTTGCCATTTCTTACTCTTTTTTATATTTTAAATTTTTTAAAAATATTTTGTCAATTACCAAATGTGTTTGTAGTTTATGTTTTTCTAAAAATAAACAAAAAATAAACAAAAACCAGTTTATAAAGTTTTTGTAAATATAAACTGAAAACGTAAACGTTACCAAACACACCCTATGTATTTGATGTGTCACCAAATTTTTTGAGATTATACAACAAATTCTCTCCAAAAGGTTTAAACAAGAAGAATAATAAAATAAAAAAAAATACTAAAACAATCAAAATTGCTTAAAATATAAGAATAATAAAAACAATAATCTACATTGAAGTCTTTTGGGAAGAGGGTAAAAAGTCAACCTTTAGTTTTTTATCTATTTTGAGTCACATCACCTCTCATATTTTTTACCTACAAAAACACAAAATAGACTAAAAAAAGCTAAAAAGTCAACTTTTTACCAATTTCTCAAAACACTCTATTATATGCTTTCGAAGAAAATCACTGACACCATTGTCAGTAGGACCTTGAATCCGGGTTGATTTCAAAGAGATCGCCCACAGATGTGGAGGAAGAACCAGTCTCTGTTCGGACTGTAGTTGAATTCTCTGTTTGGCTTCTGCTGACATTGTGGTTTTGTTTTTCTTGATGAAATTCTCTCATGGCTTTAAACCTCAAATCTTCAGTATATGAATTCAGGTTTGGGGTTATGTCAGGAAGACTCATTCGGCCTTCAAACATGCTCACTACCTCAGACATTGTAGGCCTAAGCGTCGGAGATCCATCTGTACACAAAAGTGCTATTTTAACCATCCTTTCCGCTTCTTCTTTGTTGACTTCGGGCCCCAGCTTTGGATCGACAAGGTCCAACAAGTTTCCATCTTGTTGCAAGCGGCAAGCCTGTGTATAAGTAACATGTTTCATTTTACAGAGAAAATGAAAAGGAAAAATTCAGAAAAATAAATGATTAACAAGAATGTTCAATGGTTAGTAGCAGGAAACACATACTGGGGTGATGATTCTTATTCAGAAACTCGATTCTACCCTCCTAGGAAGAAACTCACTCCCAATTCTCAAACATGCAAATCTCAAAGGAACAAAAGAAAAACAACTCAAATTTATTCTAATACTTTCTATTTACATAATATTTATTTATCTTGGACAAATTGTAGTTGACATCAATCTTTAATATTTATTCATATTTTAACAAATATTACAAGTAAAAAAAGAAAAAATATTTGTTAAAGTATATTTATATATTTAATATATCAAATATATACACACTCCCATAAGTGCTCACAATCATAGAAACTTCTATACGCCCTCACTCTCTCCCGCCCTTGCTCCCAACCCCGACTGCGCTTAGTGTATCGAAAGTTCAATGCCTGTCATGCAAACATTCAAGCTAGCCTTTGTCCTAGCAAACAGAAAAATATTGAAGACTGATGTATATCAAAATGATCAAGGAATCGAAGTAGTTAAGTACCCAATCCAGCAGACAGAAGCAATCGATATTTGGGATGTAACTGTTATTGTTCTTTCCGCTAACAATTTCCAAAGTCACAACCCCAAAGCTATAAACATCTGCCTTGTCGGTCAAGTAACCCCAAAGTGCATATTCCGGGGCCATATATCCTCTGCAAATCACAATTTTGATGTCTTATTCAACATCCAAAAGTCACTCATTTATAGCATTTAACCATGTTTAGGGTACAAAATAAAAGACAGTCTATTTGGAAAGGGCAATGCGACTTACATAGTTCCAGCAACTCGAGTGCTAATGTGGCTTTTTTCATCTTCATTAAGCCTAGCCAATCCAAAGTCGGAAATTTTTGGGTTTAGGTTTTCATCAAGCAACACGTTAGTAGCTTTAATGTCTCTGTGAACAATCTTGAGTCTTGATTCCTCATGTAGAAAAGCTAAACCTCTAGCAATCCCAATGCAAATCTTAAGCCTTGTTGGCCAATCAAGTATCAGTTGGCAGTCAGCTGGATTTGAACATTACACGACACTCCAAACATTGATACAAAACTATATAATTAAGGTTAATAAAAGCATTGTCAGCAATTCTCATATTAAATGTTTGGCAATCAAGAAAACAATAGAACTTACCGAATAAACTATGGGCGAGGCTATTGTTTTCCATGTATTCATACACCAATAACAATTGGTCCTCTTCAATACAACATCCATGAAGCTTAACAAGATTTGGGTGTTGTAAGCAGGAAATCATGCCCATTTCATTCAAAAATTCACGATTTCCTTGATTTGATTTAGAGGAGAGTTGCTTCACTGCAATTACAGTACCATCAGACAATCGACCCTGCACCCAACATTTACTCAGAATCTATGCATACAATCTAAAAAATAAAATGGATTTGTCATGGGCTCAGCTAAAACACCTTATAGACAGGACCAAAACCACCTTCCCCAATCTTGTGTGAAGAATCAAAATTGTCAGTGGCAGTTTTAATCTGCTTCAAAGTAAAAGTACCTGTTTGCAACTCTAGACCATCAAAATCTGTGAAGGAATGATATATATATTATCAGCCTCTAATGCTTTCACTTGTATTTTATGTATCCACTCAAATTTTGGAAATAAAGAAAAATTTCAACACAATCATAATTGGTTTCGGGAAAGGGCGAAAGGAAAAACATAATAGAATTTTAATTTGAACAACCGTAGTACAAAAATCCAGATGTATCTTACAATCTGTTTTTTACCCGGGTCTGACTTTCAACGCACGCATTCTGAGGCAATGGTTGCAATATATTCAAATGAACACATGCATCTAATAATTGAATCAAATGAGAAGTTTTGAATCTCATGACCTTTAATAAGTTCTTGGAAAGTTAAAAAAGTATTGCTGGTGTATTATTAACAGTAGAACAAAGCAACGTTGAGCAGTAAGTACAAGATTTCATCCAGTGCTCACCTTTTCCATTCCTATTTCTGCCTTTCGAATAGCCCTTCCACCAAAGGATACCGACTACTACAAATGTAACGGATATTGCCACAATTCCAATGGTAACATAAACAGCAACCTTCTTTCTGCCATCTGAACAAAATTTGAAATCTGCCCAAAAGAATAAACCCAAGCAAGTACACTAATGAAAAAACAGTCAACATAAACACAACCAAAAAATTTAACAAGGAGACATTCATGTGATAATTTAGGCATAATTCTTAAATATTTTTTCCTAGCATGGCCTCCTGCCACCAAGATATACTCTGTAATAGTCATATAAATGCATAGAACATACTGTCTTGGAATAGAGAACTCAAGAAAAAGCATTAGAAAGTTCAAAGTAAAATCAGAAACATGGATTAATTGTTTGGTGTTGCATAAGGCACTGGCTACTTAGTTCCATAATGACACAATTGCCAGTGTGCCTCAAAATAATGTATTCCAGGAAACCGTACTTTGAACTATATATTTATACATAGAGAATATAACTCACAATATAAGAAAACAGAAAGAGAAAAAATTACTTACTAGGATTAACCGAAATAGCTGATATTAAGGGGCCATAATCACCTCTATCGGGAATACGTGTAGTCCCCTTGCCAGCCCAGTAAAATCGAATCTCCAAAATATTATCTGTCACACTGGCATTAAATTGTTTTGTTACTTGCTTTTGAACCCCACCAGCCTCATCTTCAATATTGAAATCCTTCCTAACTATTTTTTCCTGACCAAAAACAAAATTAAAAATAAGAAATTTTGTCACACCCCAAATCCAGGCATGACCGGCCGTGGCCCACAGGGACTAAGCCCAAGGCACACGTAAGCCTTAAACACAAATCCATAATCACATTGAACAACTATACAATAGTCCAATAATAAATAATCAAAACTCAATCCAGAGACATGCCACAATTATAAACTGCAAAACCAACCGTAATCAATACTATTTAAACTTATGGGATATAAACAGCCCACATATCAATATAATCCTAAGTGAACCTCAATAAGAATAAAAAGAAATATGCACAAACTTGACATAACAATCTAAAACAAAATAAATAAACGTCCTAGAGGTCCATGCAATTGAGTCCCCACTATGCCACAAGTCCACTCTAAGTCCTTCTAACACCTGGAAATGATAAACAACTAAATCAGCTGATAGTTCAGTGAGTAGCAACATGGATAATATATACAGTTTTGAAAACAGGGATCAATTTCAAAATAAGATATATATCACAAAAACTAGATTGGCATACAATTTGGTAAAGAGAATCTGTTTCAAAAAGAAGGTTCCACAGTTCAACAGTTAAAATACTTATGTCTCTCAAGAACATGATAAATGACATTTTCCACTTAAAACAGATTACAACATGAACACCAATAATTTTATGGG
The DNA here is from genome assembly GCF_055761805.1 of Camellia sinensis. Lineage (NCBI taxonomy): Eukaryota > Viridiplantae > Streptophyta > Magnoliopsida > Ericales > Theaceae > Camellia > Camellia sinensis. The sequence goes on from NC_138969.1 coordinate 33,411,965, forward strand.
TACCACAAAATAACAAGTAACATGCCACACAATTCTCAAGGCTATAAGCCCCGTTGGATCCAATACCGAACTAAGAGTCATCTTTAGGGTGGCAACCTGGGCCTTTTCTCTAAGACAATCCGATTGAAGGTCACCTAGCTTAACCTAGGTCTTTTCCTTACAATCGTTGAGCACTAGAGTCATCACGGCCCAACCCGGATCTGTTCCCTAGTGGCCAGAGTCACCACACACAGTGGAATAATTTCCCTGAACTAAAATACACAAATGGTCCCGATAATCAATACACATCAGTTTCGCAAAATATGGTAGTTCACAATTATAAGTATGAGACCAAAAACAAATAGTTTACAGTATGCCAAGTTTACACATATTTCAGAAATAATTTAATTCCATTGATAATATAATAGATTATCAAAACAGTTAAGTCCTGAAACAACAATTTAATTTTTTCAACAGTTCAGGGTAGGGGAACATTTATAAAAATATGTAACATGAAACTACTCACCTGGAAAAGAAATAATGTAATCCTCAAATAGAGTATAAAAGTCCAACCAGTGCCCTGAACTAAGGCCTCGTTTGGCAAGAGGCTGTTTTAGCCAATTAGCCAAAAAGTTACTAAATTAGCCAAAAAGCCAACAACCCATACCAAAAAGTCAAAGATTCTCTTTTCTCTCTACTTTTTGCACATCTTTTCGTAATTAGCCAAAAAGTCATCCCAAACATACAAGTTTTTTTTACCTACCTTTTTAGCCAAATAGCCAAAAAGTTACTAAATTAGCCTGTTCCCAAACGAGGCCTAAGTATAAAAACTACACGTCACTACTAATTTAAAAATACTGAAAAATAGGAACTAAGTAACCTCAACTAAAGCGCACTAACATGGCTCAACCCAACTCACCGTTATTCTTAAATATTACCTAAGTTCATGTTCTTCAAGGTCTAAAATCACCGAAGACATGGGTTCAAATCGAAACTTAATTAAAAGTAACTTTAAGACAAAACAGAATTTTAAACAAGTTTTCCCGATCTATTCGCTAACTTTGAAAATTAAAAACCCACTCCACGCTATTCGAAAAATTCCAAAACCCTCCAGATATCAACTAATATATCCTAAATTTCAAACCGAATTGGTTTCACTTGATTTGCTTATTAAAATAATTATTTACAACTAATAATATCCAAACAGGTTGTTTTCTGCAGCACTTTAAAGAAATTAATGGTTCTCTTAGTATACACAAGTAATCAATGCAAGGCCAAAAATTTACGAAACTAGACTCGTAACCGGTTCTAATGACCCTAATTTGATAATTTTCGGATTTATACCCAAAGAGAATGACACTCCCGAACTTACTGTTTTAAACCAGTTTTCTGGACAGATTTGAACGCATTAGTTTATATGGATTTTGACTCCCAAAAATTATTAAAAAATTCAGATATGAAATTCAATATGTAATTAATCTACTGTAAAAATTTCAGTTTAAAATTCATCATCTTACTATGTTTTCTTTATTTTTAAAGTTTGTGATTTTAGAATCAAAATTTCCATCCACCATTGTAACCCAAAACTTCCCATCACCAACCTCTAGCTTCACACCACCGTCCATCATCCACACAAAACAATGACTTCAGCAACTCAATGATTACCATGGTCTTAGTTAAAGAAAACAACATACATGCTTGTATATAAAAATATTTACCTGCACAATTCCTTTTTCCTTCTTTAATTTCCTTCACAAAAGACACTTTCCTCTCTCTTTTCTTATATCTCGCGGCTGCTGCTAGGGTTGTTTAGAAAAGAATTGATATCTCTCGGGTTGTTTAGAAAAGAATTGATATCTCACCATTAGGGTTTTATCCTCTTATAAATTTTCAAATTGAGCCCTTACTAACTATATTATTATTATTTAAATATTTACTTGATTTGTATATTCGGGTTCTCACAAATTTGATTGTGAATTTATTATAACTTGATAAAATGTTTATAGACATAATAAAATTACCTGAATATGAATATCAAATATCCGCCTCCCAAGACTGCTATATGTCTCGTTTGTAAATTGTATTTCCGCGAAGTGCAGAGTAACAGTGTAATTCCCATTTTCTAAACAGTACCCAAAGTAAGTGAGTGAAAGCGGAGAAAGGCGCGCCGTACTATACAATTCAGAGACGTTTGTCGATGACACAGCTTTAATAAATCGTGCATTAAGGTAATCATTATCATCCATGAAGTCCCCAGTGCTACTGAAACCCCAGTAACTATTTATACTTCTATAATATTTCGCTGCACCACCTTCAACTTTTGCATCTCCTTCATACACAACCTTTCTATTATTTTCTTTCATGGTTAAATCATTTCCACCACAATTAACATGTATAGAACACCCATCTGCCACAAATAATTAAAAGGGGGGAAAATGTAAATAATAACATCATACAAGCTCATCTACAGCATTTAACAAAGACAAACAAAATAACTCATAATTGTTAGGATGGCATAAAGTTGACGCTCAATCACTATGGCACTATTTTTTTTCCAAGAGACCTTAATTGTGATCTTGAGCTTTTGGTTACATGGTATGATGGTATTTAGTTCCTACTGGACAGTTGTATTATTGATAACATTTCAGATCTCTAATTTGGAATTTTTTAATCTAAATGATTCTCAGAGTCAATGAAAAAAATAAAAGAAAAGGTTGTGTCAAGTTAGAGAGCATATAAAGTAGCACCAGCAGGATTAAAAAATTCATGGCATTACTTTTATAATCTATAGCAAAGGTTAAACCAAAGTTCAAATTACTATCAGAAACATGGATTAAGTGAATCCACTTCTTTTCGGTAACAATTCATCATTTAACAGGTCTGGGAGATCTTGTTTTTGAAAGCTTGGAGCTTCGATTTCTGTGTTCTGAAAATAAGGCAGTTCCAAAACTATGCATTACAGTATGAGGAGATTTTGTTCATTACAAAGGAGAAAATTAGGGCATTTGACACAAATGTACTCCAAAAGAGCATACTTACATCTTGGGCAATTGAAATCTTTCATGCATGGAAGAATTCTCTTTCTGTTGCAGAATCAGAAAAACAATAATTAGCATTAAGCAGGAAAAATACCCATAAGCTGAAATCTACTTCTCCTTCAGGTCTTCAAAACATAAGCTAATTATGCAACTTTACAAAACAAGGGAAAATAAATAAAATTATAAAAACAAAAGCATCTTACAAGGGGTTCTCCATTGAAGAGCTTCTAAACAAATTTATGTATAGATTCCTAATAAAAGAAAAAATAAAGAAAATTTGTCAGAACTAAAAAAAAATTGCCATTTAAATGGGAAGTATGTAGGAGGAAGAAAGAAACTAAAATAGAGTAGTCTTACACAGTATCTTGACAAGCAGGCTGATCAGGGCCTCGCCATGTAAAGTTATTGTAGGAAAGATCACTGCTTGCAGTCATTAATATTAGGTGTCTTCATATTGGTAATTATTGTGATATGATGAATTAATAATAAAAGGAAAACCAATTTGAAAAGAGAGAACAAAGATGAGTGTTTATATAAAAGCTTTAGAACCCAAATCGTTTAGGAACATACTATTTTAGTAACTTTTTGGCTTTTGCCTAAATATAAGGTAAAAAAAACTAGTACATTTGGGATGACTTTTTGGCTTTTTACGAAAAAAACGTACAAAAAATATAGAGAAAAGATAATCTTGACTTTTTTGTTATAATTTGATGGTTTTTTGGTTTTTTTAGTGACTTTTTAGCTTTTAGGCTAAAACATAGAGTTGTTAAACGAGGAGTCGATTAAGAAACTCAACTTTCAATTTCTGCATTAATATATAATGAGCACATAACGATAACATCTTATATAAAAAAATAAAAATAAAGCAATATTGCTAGGATGACAAACAGGAATAAATTCCAGGATAGAAAACGATAAGCATGTGGCCCTTGATAGAGAAGAATGAAGAAAAATCCCCAATTGATTGGGCCACAAGGCTAGGCTTGGTTTGGTTTGGTTTTTAATTCAAGACATGATCATGAGGACTTCAAAGAACAAAACTAGTTTTTCAGTGGCTTAGTGCCAGAGTAAAGAAAAATCTAGAAAGAAACAGTCACAGAAAATTTAATCTTTTGTCAATAACAAAGTAATAATAAATCTAGACAAAGTTTCTGACATTTTCCTCATAATATTTCCTACTTGCAATAAAGAAAACCGACAGTAAATAGATCTCAAAGGCGATAGTCGGGATTGAATATCAAGGTGTGATAATTCAGAGAAACTAAGTTAGGTACCCGTTTTATAATTTTTGGAAGGGGAAACTGGGGGGCTGTACCTTGACTTTTCGTGCCCCCTTTCGGAAGCCGAATAACCCTACAGTATCGGACTCCCGCGGTTCTGAATCTGATCTCACAAGTGCAATATGAAATAGATAATCACCAAGAAGTCCCAATTCGACAAATCTTTTGAAAAATCGATTTTAAATCAAATTGCCAAAAATGGACTGCTTTGCCAGATACAAAGTCGCCACCTAAATATTTTTTGGAGATATTTAGGAAACCCATGACTCATGCCAAAGGCCACGTGTCCGTCATCACCAAGATTGTCTCGGCTCGAGAACTTAGGTACGAGAGGGAAATGTCATGAATTGAGCACCTCCGCTCGCCTGATCAAAAGATCGGCCTCTACTAATCATGATATGAATCTTATGTACATTATATGCTCTTGTTCTGGTTTATTAGGCTAGCATTACTATGTGATGCGCACATACACAAGTATAGACTAACTTGCAAGAATTGGAACATTTCGATTCATGTTTGTTTGCAAAATTGTGTTGAATATGTACCACTTGAAAGAGTGTTCTCATATATACGTTGCTCAAATTATTCTAATTCAAACAATTAGCCTTCATCCACAGGCATTCAAGCAATTATAACACTTAAGCAATTAGCCTCATGGCAAACATGCTAAACATGGCAACACTAACACACAAATGCGATATACTAAAATGAGTAAAGGCTTACCTAGTACTCCAAACCAAAATAAACAAACGAGTTTAAAAAAAATGCATGATTCCTAACTATGCAATATGACTAATGCAATACATGCGATATGCAATTTACTAGGCTCAACTACTAATATGACACACGAAGCAATTTGATAACATGCAGTCTAAGCACGTATTCAAAGAAGTATTAACAAGCAATGCGAGTTAGAATGATGAACCGAGTCTCGGTGCATGCAAGACAAGTGGATGCAAAACATGAGATATGCTAAACAAAACGTGATACCCTAAACTAACCATCATAAGCTAGTAAATAAAAAGAAGAAAGACGTAGGGTTGTGTAGACGTCCCCGAACGCCCCCCGGGAGGATGAGGTCTCCCGTTCCGTTCGATATTGGGCTCACTACAGTTCGGACTCTCAAATTGTCACGGTTCTAAATCTGAACCAAAGAGTCCAAATCCGGCAAATCGTTTTGAGAAAACAGATTTTGAAAGAAGTGCCAAACATGGACTGCTTTGCCAGATACAGAGTCGCCACCTAAATGTTTTATTTTGGGAAAATTTAGGAAGCCCTGACTCGTTTGCCTAAGGCCACGTGTCCGTCATCACCAAAGTTGCCTCGGCTCGGGAACTTGGGTACGATTGAGGAAGGTCACTTCGTGAGCACCCCCGCTCGCCCGATCAAAGATTGGCCTCTACTAACCATGATATCTATTTTTGAAAAACATTGTGTGTTCTTATTCCGGTTATTAGCCTAGATTTACTATGTGATGCGCATAGCATACAAGTATAGACTGGATCGCCTGAATTGGAACAAAACATTTCATGTTTGTTTGTTTGAAAATGGTTTGATGGTGCTACCCGCAAGTAGGCTAAGACGTGGATTTGCCACCCTCAGGTGGGCTTAGAAAACATGATTTTGCCACTATCTAGTGGGCTTAAAACATACATTTGATGAATTGTTCCAATTCAAATAACCCAACCTTCACCCACAGGCATTCAGGCAGTTATATCATATAAGCACATAGCCTCATGGTAAGCATGCTATTCATGGCAGTCACTCACACACATGCAAGGATGCTAAAGCATAAAACTTACCGAGTACTCCAAGCCAAAACAGAAGCTAATTAGAAATCCATGCATGATCTTAACTATGCAGAGATGCCTAATGCAACACATGCAAAAATGCAACTATAGCAGGCTCGGCTATTCTAAACATGGCATATGAAATGCTACAGCTAACATGTATTCAACTTGGAATTGAAAATACAATGCAGTTAGTATGATGCGCCGAGCCCGGTGCATGCAAAACAGATGAATGAATGCAAACATGCTATCATACTGTATGCTAATTAAAACATGCCCTAATCTAACCATCATAAGTGGGTAAATAAAATGGAGAAAGACGTGGGGTTGGAAGACATACATCACACACACACACACACTTATTACAACATTGCCCTCGCGCAGAGGGTCCGAATACAATAATATATAGTCCCAAATAAATAATACAGTCCGAATATGTACGAAAATCCTAATTAATTACCAAATTAACTAAGAAAACGATAAACTGACATGCAAGCTAGGGACTGCCTTGACTCCGCCCCGGATGATGAATGATGCATGCCTGGATTGCCTTGCGCGGAAATCCACGGCGATGCCCCGATTAGCCTCTATTTGCAATTTATTCTTGGAATGCGTGCCAAGCCCTGGAAGGCTACTGATTCTTGATTTGCTGCAACAGAGAGCAGGAAAAGGGCGTGGCAATGTATTTTCACAAATGTATGTATGCCTCGATCCTCGTGCCATCAATCACGCATATCGATGCATGATGGCCGAGGAGTCGAATTGCACGACTCAATATAGAATGAATGCATATGAAAACACCATAAGACCTAACTCCATCATGGGCAATCCAGAGTGTTGGTGACAGGGAATTGAGACACGTTCCGTCACTCGAAGTACGAAACGTCCCTCGTTTCTCGTGCTCGGGCTAACTCCTATCCCAAGCACGATGCAATATGCATGATATGCAACTAAGATACAACCTAACATACACAATGTTATGAGATGACATACACGATGCACGAGATAACATGGTGTAAAAATATATGTATTATTGATTAATTGATGTGTTGTGTATATTACAATTACAAGGATTCCTATTATATAGGAGTGTGTTTGGGAGTAGGTGGAGAGTAGGTGAAGTGGAGGTGGTAGTGGTGTAGTGGGTTAGGTTTAGTGGAGTAGGTGAGGTGGTAGTGGTGGTAGGTTTATGGTAAATTCTAACACATGGCATACACAATGCGCTAATATACAACCTAGCATACGCAATGCTGTGAAATGAAATGGCATACACGATGCACGAGATAACATGGCATACACAATGCACTAACATACAACCTAGCATACGCAATGTTGTGAAATGAAATGGCATACACAATGCACGATGGCCTTACACCAACATGAGTGGACCTCAGCCACACTCACATAAGAGGCCATGAGATGAAAAATGAGACACTCGAAATGCGTGCACATATGCACGCAAACCGAGGACCGATCCTAAGGCACGAATGCCACTCTACCAAGACATGGCAAGGCACGAAATATGGCATACGAACATGCAAGTTTCAGCGCTGAAATATGATGCAAAACAGCCCCGAAACATGGAAACATGACACCCGATGCATGGAATGAGACCCGAAATGCAAAACTAGGCACACACAATGGCCTATAGCTATACAAAGCATGCATTATTTGAACATGAAGTGTGAAGACAGATTCAAGGCAGTCCCAAAACAAGCATATTTACAGTTTTAAGCAAGGCCAAACAATGAACACAAATAGGACTAAGCTAGCATGCAAAAATGGCCCCGTAAGAGAGGTAATGAAGCAAATAGCAGCTGCTGGCCCTAAATGGCCAAGAGCCCTTCAACAAAGTTGAAGAGGGGCTCAAAATGAAGCACTTCACAGTTTACAACAAGCCACGGATCTAAACACAAACAGGCCTAAAACATTGTGCAAAAAATGGGCCAAAAGGGAGACAAAGAAGCAAGTGGTGGTTTCTGACCTTAAACACAGGAGGGCCCTTCAACAAAGTTGAAGAGGGGCCAAAAACATGGTATTTTACACCACACCCAAAACAGTGCACATGCAAGCCTAAAATATTATGCAAAATAAGGCCTAAAAAGAGGCTTAAACACAAAGTGTAAAAGGGGAGCCTCAAACAGCAAAAGTCCCTTGATAAAACATGAAGAGGGGGTCAAAATAAGGCCATTTACAGTTCGGACCAAAGCCTAAAAAAATAAGCACAAGGGGCTAACAAATCATGCAAAAATATGGCCAAAAGTGAGATAAAGAGGTAAGTGACAGATGGAAGCCTCAAACAGTGAAGAGCCCTTCAACAATGTTGAAGAAGGGCTCAAAATAAGCCACTTTACAGTTTATCTCGGAGCCCTGAAATGCTTAAAAACAGAGCTAACATATCATGCAAGAATAGGCCCTAAAAGAGAGGTAAAGAACAAAGGGGGAGAAGAAGACTTCAAACAGCAAAAAGTTCTTAATCAAACATGAAGATGACCTCAAAATATGATCTTTTTTAGTTTGGATCGAAGTCCAAAAATACTTGCAAGTAAAGCTAAACAATCATGCAAAAAAGTGCAAGTTTAAGGGAAATAGGGACTCACCCTTGAAGAACAACTTTCCAGCAGCTTTTAGTCTGAAATCTGAGCTTTCAACCTCTTCAAATGTCCTCCAAGGTACTGAAATGAGTAATGGAGGTGATAGGCTAGGGGTTGTAGTGTAAAAATGGTCCAAGAACAAAGGGTTTTGGAGCTTGGAAGAGAGGGAGAGGGAGGTTGTGTGTATAATGCTTCAAACAATTTTTTGTGACCTTCAAAACAGAGCTGGAGGGTCAGGTTTTATAGAGGGAGAAGTGGAGAAAAAAGGGGGGAAAATGAAATTCAAATTTCCCCCCAAAATAGGCCTAAAAGAGAGTTAAAGAGGCAAGTGATAGTAGGAGATCTCAAACCGAAGAGAGCCCTTCAACAAAGTTGAAGAGGAGCTCCAAACAAGACACTTTGTAGTTTATGACCAGCCAAGAAAATAAACAAAAGTAGGCCTAAAATAACATGCAAAAATAGGCCTAAAAAAGAGTTAAAGAAGCAAGTGGTAGCTGGGGTTCTCAAACAGCAAAAGGTCCTTAATCAAACATGAAAAGGAGCTCAAAATATGACTATTTACAGTTTGGGTCGGAGCCCAAAAACGCTTGCAAGCAAGGCTTAGATATAGAGCAAGATAGGAACAAAAAAGAGGGAAAAGAAGCTTACCCTTGAAGACCAATGGACCAACAGGTCTTCGTCTGAGAAATGGTGCTCCCAAGCTCTGAAAAACAGCTCTAAGTTGTTGGAATGGATGGTGGTCGGGTGTATACCAAAAACCGGGGCAAACGGAGGTGGTTAAGCGGTCCCGAACCGAGGCACACGGCCGTCGGCTCCGAAAAACCGAAAACCGGACTCCAAACGGGAAAAATGGCCTACGACCACGAAACGTAGCCTACGGCCACTGAGAGATGATCTATGAGACCTCTCCCTCCCTTCGGGAAGAGAAAACAGAGAAAACAGAGCCTGGTTCGCAAACCGAGGCAAGACACAAAAGATCCCGGAAGTCCGGAGGCAAGGCTCGCGGCCGAGACTCTGAAACTTCTGAACGAGTACAATATGCACCATCACCAAGCGCTCAATCGGTGACGTCTGAGTCTTAAGGTCGGTCAAAAATGAGGTGTCTACAAGTTGGAAGACATACACATTATTACAATATTGTGCTCTCACGAAGGAGAGTCCAAATAAACTAACTAGATAACTAATTACCTAGCTATTACAACAACAAATAAATAATTTAGCTAAACTACTCAATTAATTATTACAAACCGAATTAATTAACTAATCTAGCTAATTAAAATAATTACAACATGAGACGAATTAGCTATTCTAACTAATTAATTACAAAGCCACTATTTTAAGCACAACACTAATATACTTATAACACGGATCCCGAGGATCAATGGAAGGTTCATGCATGAATGTGGTTTCCACCCGAAAAAGCCAAAAACACTCATGAATGTAGTTTCCAACAGGGGTGTAGGGTTTGAAAGGCTCAAAGCTGTAGCATTTCGCTGAGGACTTCGAGCACTTGACAAGCATATACACTCATCATTGGATTTGCAAGCAATGACGTCCAAGTCGTAAGGGCGGTCAAAAATGGGGGATCTACAGGGGCATTTGGGATAATGCATTGTGAATGATGATTCTACAAGAAAGTTTTGTTCTTTTTATTACCAAATGTAGTTGATTAATTTGCTAACATTTATACGCCGGCTACTAATTTTGTTCAACAAGATCACAAAGACTAAAAAAGTGCAATGAGTTGCGACTCAACTTGCTGAACTACACGCACACAAATTCCTGAAAATCAGCATTCAAGATAAAAACATACATACTAAATCCATCCTTCAAGATTGAATCTGGTACATTTCCCCTTAGTATGTTGCCGCTCAAAAACCTATTCAAAGCAACACATAGTTAATAAACTACATACCAGAGTATGATATTGATGACAGTGAAATAATGCATGAGGTTAACAATTCTAGGTCAAAATAATTTAATAAAAAAACTGTTGGAAGCCAATAGGAAATTAAATGTAACAAATTCTGTTTCGAGAAACCACTTTGCCTTGTCTTAGTAACTTTTAGATCCATATGAGAAAAAACAAAGTACTGTTTAAAACATAACCAAATGCAACATAAATTTTAGGCTTCATACTTACACAAACTTCAAATTCTTTCCATTTATGTCATTTGGAATTTCTCCCACTAACCTGTTAAAACTGACATCCCTGTCCAAATCACAATACAAAGATATAGTTAACAAGAAAGGGAGAAAGAGCATGTACCATAAAGGCTATTAATGGTCAAGTGTGTTAGATAAAACATTTGTTTATATACAATTTCCAAAGACAGAAACTTTATGGATGCAGGAACAAATGTGGAAGAGTGAGAAGAGGAAAAGTCCTCAACAGAAGCAAATGAAGGAATCATAAAGAAAAGAAAAGAAGAGAAAGAATGGGCCAGCATATGCAGTAATTCCTCCCAAGTACTCGAGACTGAAAGAGAGAACTGAGATGAACTTTAACCTACTACAAAAATGCTAAAAGTGAGCATAAACCTCTTCACCAAAAACTACAATATGAATTGGCCAACTAGGAAACCAAAACATGTTTGGAGCACACTCTGAGAAAGATCAAACAATTCTTCAGTCTTCAACATGTTATAACTTATAATAATTCCATGAACCACATGTAATGCCTTTGTCAATCCAATTTACGCATTACACTTTCAAATTTAGGATGATATAATTTAAAACAACTCCAATTGAAGAGAAAGAACATTAGATTTTTATTTTATTCTTATTTTCTGATGTCAGGCAATATGAGAAGAGCTCCAATTTCCACTTTGTCTGCATCTTTTTTTCAGGGGAAAATAATTTTCTTCATTCAAATCCAAACAACATATATGCATATATATTTAGGCGAGTACAGTACTTTGTTTCAGAAAACCATTACTCCCAAAAAAAAATATATTAGCAAACTAGATATTATGAAAGAGAATATGAGGCGGAAAAAAATGAATATGAGGGAAATAATATACTAGATTGAACTTGAATAAGCAGGCTGTACATATTAACCAAAAGCATGTTAGAAGTATCATATTCATATCTATTTCATGCACCAGACAGACAGATACGTGGTAATTGCACCTGCATCATGTTAGCCTCAACTTTAATGTTCATTTGTATTGATTATTACGTTGTCTATGTTTCTAGGAATTATTTGATTCTTTCTGTTTCTGCTTTCTTTTTTCCAAGAAAAACAAGTGTTTTCAATCTTAAAGAGGGTACATTATTTGATTCTCTTCTTAGAAGCAAGTTGAAGGTCTAGACACTCAACTCATTAGTGGAAGATTACCAAACCAAACCAAGCCTTAAATCTCATCAAATGGGGTCAGCTAAACTCACTAGCAGGAGATTATAAGAAAAAAATATAGCATTTGTTTCGTATTGAGTGCAGTACCATTCTAATTCCAGCCAAAAAAAATTGCTTTGGTTGTGCAATCAATTATACATTGATGAAAACACTGAAAGTCAAATAAAAATGATTCACCAAAGCTTAACATGCTTTACTTACAACATTTGCAGATTCATCATTTTCCAAATATATTTCGGGATTTCACCAGAAATGTTGCAGTTTCTCAAAACCCTAAATACGAAAAAAATGAATAAAATTAAATTCAGGATGAAACTCACCTATACACACGATAAATATTGAACATTATAAATTATATAATCATCAAACATACAATCTTACTAGCCCTGTAGTGTTGCTCAAGGTAGGAAATTCCTGAGCCGTCCCATTTATGTCACTGATTCTCCTAGTCAAAGAGATCACACCATGAGCAATTCCATCTACAGTACACTATCAATCAAATAAATCAACAAAATAAGTAAACCGCCTAAAACTACTTTGTTGCTATAAGAATGTTTTGTACTCACAATTCAGTTAATTGATTCAAGAGGGATATGTTTGATGGAATGGGTCCCTCCAATCCACTTCCATGCATTTCTCTTCATCAACACAAATTAGAATTGAATGGTTATATACAAATAATGGAAAAACCATCACTGCTTTTAGCCGATCTGAAAAGGCACTTTTCGGAAGATCAGAATCTTACAATCTCGTAAGTTGTTTCCAGTTCTGTATGAAATCAGGTATTGCTCCGCTGAAGTTGTTATCATTTATCCTACTGCATTGTGCAAGAAACTGGTGCTGAACTGACACCATCATTGAAATAATATAGGAAATCATAAGATATTGTAGAAGCTTACAAATCAGTCAAATTTATTAGCCCAGCAAATGAAGGTGGCAGATTTCCACTCAATCGATTCGAGGACAATACCCTGAAGTTGCATTAACATGTAGCCAAACAAATGAGTTGGATATTCTTTCATCCTTGACAAATTTGATTCAAGGAGTAAGTGTAAGTAAACAAGGAATGACATGTCTTACAAAGTTTTCAAGTTACTTAGTTTCCCGAGTTCAGGAGGAACACTGCCAGAAAATTGGTTTGCTTCAAGACTCCTGGATCAAAATATCCATTGAGATTGCTAAAACAAAAATAAATAAATAAATAAAATCACTACTACAGTTTCTTAAAAATGTGTGAGCAAAAATGATGCCACTATTGTTGGGATGTAAATATATACCATGCTGTTGAGATTAAGAAAAATAAAAACACATAAAATGAGATAAAAGGCATGCTTGGTCCAGTTTCAGTTCTCAATGGTTTCAAACTTCAATTATCACATTACTCTTCAGAAAGAAAGTTGATAAGCAAAAATTGGAAAACATACAAGTATGTGAGAGTGGAAATATTTCCCAGTCCCATAGGAATTTCCCCTGATAAGCGGTTTACAAGAACAGAGCTGCAAAAAAATTCCACGTTTAATTTTGTGTGAGAAGAAACTTATAACTAGAGAGAGAGAGAGAGAGCTTACATAAAATTCAATTGCATAGAAGCCCATTCATTTGGAATTGTCCCACTAAGGTAATTGTAAGCCAAATCACTACAAATGAGATACAACAGAAATAGATTCAGTATACCAAGATTTTCATTTCGTATCTTAGGAATCACATGTGAAACTAGTGTTAAAACTTTTGAACATCTAGCATGACAATAGCATTTGAAAGATCCTCACATATGTTGGAGGTAGTGAAGCTTCACCAGTTCAGGCGGAAGCACACCAGGAAGACTATAATCTTTAAGCACACTGCAAATTGGGAAAAAAAGAAAAAAGAAAAAAGAAAAAGAAAGTGTAGTGTTAAAGTTCATACATGGTTGCCATTGAGATATTAGTTAGTAAACAATAATATATATTAGCAGATTTGGGGTTTTAAACAAAACTGAAAGGGACTTACTCAAACATTATTATGAACCACTTTTGTCCATTGCTTTATTTTCAAAATTAATTCATCAATAACATCCATTTTCACCTAAAATTTTTTAAAAATCATACGCTATTGACTACTGAGGATGGAGGCACTATCTAAATGGTTGTATTGAAATTCATACTGAGAATGACAATCTGGATGGCACGTTGCATACTTACAATTTCAAAAGGAGAAAACGATCTTATGGCAAGAATAGAACGCAAGTTACGTAACTGGGTAACCCTATATAAGAGTTTCCTTCATTTCAAATATTCTTATTTTTTGTCAAACATAATAGGATAATAACACCCTTGTTTGAGGTTGTATCAGAGGTTGCTCATGGAAAATATAATTTATCGACACTTCTAAGATATGATTCCATATGGAACTTCTGTTTGTATGACAATAAATATTTTGTACAAGCCATATGAGCAGGAGATATTTTTTTGACTGGACATGGGTAGGAGATGTAGAACCACAGAAAACATAATTATGTGTAAGATTTAAAGCAACATCATTTGCTTTAGCAATAAAATGTAGAAATTATACATGCTTACAACATGACAGTAGGTGTCATTCACAAAATTGCATTGGCACTCAATATTGCTCTGGGATCCCGTTGGCGCCTGTGGTGTTACTACCCCAACCATTTTAACTTGGCATGAATCACTGTTGAACTCCCAATAATTTGCACCCATTGTAGTGGCCATTTGCTGGAGAGCAGCCACTAGATAACATATGTGAATGTGTAAAAAATGAACTCGTAAAAATCAGTAATAGGAAAATCAGTATGTTAAAAACTTATACCAAAAGTCATAGTAAGTTGAGTAAACAACCCAACTAACTGCAGATTCTGCTAGTTAAAATTCATTCATAGTAGTCACAGAAAAATAAAGATCAGTTTCACCATTCTTCAAATCTCATCTCAATTGCCACTAGGGAAGTTCAGAAAAACCATTAAAAATATGCAAGGAAGTTCACAGATAATTTAAGAATGACCAATTATAACTTATATGTGACTATGTTCTGTATTATCATTATAATTATCTGAGCTAAATGAAGGCCTATCCCACTATTACATCCGGTTGGCTTGGAAGGTGCGAAAAGAAAAGACATGATTGTGGTCTCCCATCTAGGTGAAAAAGAAAAGAAATGATTGCGTTTTCTCACTATCATGTTTGGATGGGTAAGAAAGGAACGCATGTGAGAGAGGGATATGAGCGAGATTTATTTTTTTTCCTTTGTATTTTAAGAGATAATCTTGGTATTATAAATATTTTACTACCAATCAATTTGTTTATCATCAAATCTCACCACTTTGATAAGAAATGAAATATGCCTAGTAAGAGAATCCTGTTTCTCACCATTTCTCATCCTGTCTCACCATTTCTCAGTCAACTTACAAACCAAACATGAGAAAAGAGTTTACTTTCTCATCATTTTTTCTCATTTCCCACCAAATCATTTTTTATCAGTTTACTTTCACATCCAAATGGAGTGTTAGGAAGTCGGTGATGGCCATCCAAACGGCATAACCAAACTAAATTCTGTTAAAGGCCAAATCAATGAGGGAAAATAACCTCTCTCTCTCTGTCTATTCTTTCTTTGAGTAAGCAATGAAAAGCATAACCAAACTAATAAAATGCCACAAAAGGGAAATCACAGAAAATTGGTGATCAAATTGGACCAAACCTATCCAAAAAACTACGACCAGTTAGAATTTAAAGGTTCCAAACCAATCAACATGCCCTGAAACATGTTAGTATATTCAAGAAAACCAAATCAATTACCAAGTTAATCTGTTATTTTATAAACTAAATGAACCCTTCTTGTTTCTGAGTCGAAACCCTTCACTTCCCAATCACACAACACATTATCTCTATAATTGGAAAAGGGAACAAAATCAGAGAAAAGAAAATCCCTAAACTCAACCTTACAGTCCTCCACTTCGTTCTCGATCAAATCGGAGAAAATAAAATAGAATTTCTAAATCTTTTGTTTCCTGTTGTCTTGATTTTCCACAGACTCAACTCAACTAAACTCAACCCAAAAAAAAAAAAAAAACTCCAAATTTCTATTTTCCACTGCTTTTCTACATTTTCTCGGCACCCAAACAGGGAAAAAAAAGCCAAAACAAAACAAAAAGAAGCAAAAACAAAAACAAAAACAAAAACAAAATGGGAAATCTGTTTACCTTCTTCCTCGGGCAACTTGGACTCCGCAAACTTCAATAACAAGAAGCAACTCAGTGCAAGAATCAAAAACAGAGCAGCCTTTCTGGGGAACATGTTCTTGAAATAACTTATATAAATTATACATATGTGCTTGTATGGAGCATATATATAGACCCATGTAAAGAATCGTCAAGAGAAGAATTGTGAAGGTGAGACCAGAGCTGATCTGAAAAAGTAGAGCTAGAGACAAAATATCCCGAAAGAAAGTGATGTTGAGAAATGGAAATAACGAACTAATGATGGAAGCAAACAGGACCTGGTCAAGTTGGTAGTTGGTGTTTTCTAACTAGTTCAAAAAAAGAAAAAGTGTATTCCATCTCACCCAAAAAGAGTTCTGTCTCTCCATACCAGTAAGCTGTAGTATCCCTACCATTACAAGTACACCCCTCATCATTACAAATACACAGTTACGGCGGTTTGTTCCAAGGATAAGGTTGGATGGGAGAAAATTATTAATACAGAGATTAAAAAATTTATATTTATTTGATAATTGATACTAGCAATAGTTGAAAAAGTCATATTTATTTGATAATCAGTACTAACAATTGTTTCTCTTTATTTTAAGGGATAGGAATGAAATTAATTATTTAAAATTTTACAAATATTCTTATTATATTACTATCAAATTTAAATTTATATTAACTAATAAATGCATTATATATTTTAATATTAAAAATTATATTTTATAAATATTTTTTGGGTACTATTTTATTTTTATAATATAATTTTTTTGGGTATAAATATTATTATTCTATTATATTTTTATATTAAATTATTTTGATATAAAGAATGGTGGGTGAAATAATTAAAAAAATGATAGAGAAAATACCATAATAATCAAGTAGAGTAAGTAAATTAGATAGGATAATAGAGGGTAAAATAATAAATTCTCCTCTAATCCCAAGGAATTGTTTTTGGAAAATTCAATTTCCATACATCAAATGTTCTTTGTGTACATTATTTTTCAAAACACACCCTTAATGAATTTGAAATCTCATTTTTTACTTCATACACAACTTATTCTACCAAAAATGCCCCAATCTCCTTCATTCTTTACACCACCATTACCACTTGCCATCTCCGATCGTCTCTAACCACCACTTCCGGCTGCCGTCTTCCTCTACCATCTCAGCCCAATCTCTACCGCCAACGACCGATAACAGTCCTAATGGCAAGGAGGGAGATAACTTAGGCAATGTGAACCCGAAAGAAAATAAAAATCCTAATTTACAATTGTCGATAGAGATTGAAGAACACTGTTGGTTTTGGTTCCAATTGCCAAAGACTTGATTGCATATTCCAACTTTGAAATCATAGTGCAATTACAAGCCATTGAAGCATTGCAGAGTAAGCATCATCATATATAATATAGGCATTTAATAAGAAATGTGATTTTCTCAACAACCACATCAACAACACCCTTTAATATCCCAATAACTTCAAGGGTCAATAAGCTTATTTTCTCTCAAATATGGATTATTGATTCTTTTTACTTTTTGACACTAATTTTCATACAGTGCAGACATGTTATGATTGCTTCGTTCGCTTCCAATTAATGTTGAATATGATTCTTTATCAAACAATTATTGCATTTATCATAACAATTATTGTTTCCTCTTCAACCAAATCAGATGCTCAATGCGTTCAAACCTATGGAACCAGCCAAACGAATTAGAATCGCGTCTCATATCCCTTCAGGTTCTATAATGGGCGATAACTTAGGGTTCCCATTGGAAAGATGAGGGTATTTCGATATTTTTATTTTAAGACACAAATATAATATAAAAAATATTTATTAAGTATGTAGACAGAGCTAATTTGATGTGTAGAAATAGAATTTCCCATTGTTTTTGGGTGCCTCTATTTACACACCACCTTTCATCTCAAGGCACACCATTAATTAGTTTATTTTTTATTACAATATTAACCTAATGTAAAATGACCACAAAGGACTATGATACACGCCTTATGTAAAATTACCATGAAGGATAATAATGAATACAATACACACCTCTCTTTTGAAACGTTATTTATGCATCTTCTCTATCAAGAACCCAAAAACCCTTATGATGTGTTTGGTTGGGGGATTTGGGGAGGAATTTGGAAAGGAAAATGAAAAAGATAAGTGAAATGTGAATAAACATACCTATATTTCACCTAGTTTCACACATATTTTCCCTTTCCCTTTCCCTTTCCCTTTCCATTTCCAAATCCCCCAACTAAACACAGCATTAAAGAAACAATAAAAAATATACGTATTATTGAAGATTTTGATTAGACTAAATGATAGATGTATTTAGCAATATTGGTTTGGAACAATGGAGCAAGGAAAATGTTAGTTTTTCAAAAAAAAAAATTTTCATTTTCGTGTACTTGCTGAGTGGTAAACCGTTTGTATTGGTTCAGATATCCATATTGGAACAATGTACTCATGTTTGACTATCAACAATCGAACAAGTTCTAATTGTTTGATTTTCTAGTGTCAAACATAGTCTACATGTTCAGTTAATAAGTTTCGAACTTATAGCATTTGTTCGGTTTTCAACAGTCGAACTTTTGAATTTAGCTCGACTCTGTATTTCCAAACACTTATAACAATTTTTTTTTTTGGTTTTTCTAGAACTGTGCATCGATGGAGGGGGTCGTGAACTAGGGGAGAATGGAGTGAAGTCGTCTTTAGCACGAATAGAGACCAGTTTAGACTAGTTTAGATTGGTTCCCAAACCTTTGCGATGACAACGAAACAAAGAACGGAGGGAGACATTGTGTGTGTTTTTGAAGTGGAGGTGTAGAATATGGAAGATTGAAGATTTTTTGTGGGGTGTACGAGTAAGTAAGGGTAAAGATGGAAGATTGTGAGTGGGGTGTGTGAGTAAGGGTAAAGATGGAAGATTGTGGTGCGTATTGAGCAAATTTTTTATTTATCAAATTATTAAAGGTTTGCCTTGAGTAGTGGTGTGCCTTGAGATGAAAGGTGGTATGTAAATAGAGGTACCCATTGTTTTTCTAATACCATCTCCTATGGGGACTACTAATCCCATCTACAAAGGCATATCATAGTCCTGAGGTATTGTGAATCCCCTTCCCCATTTTGCAAACAAACGCAATATTAGTAGATCTCACATCTATCCCTATCAAATCCCATCTTCTATAGCCCAAAACAAACGGATCCTTAACGTTTTCTTATGGGGTATTTGGAATAAACTATATAGGTATACTACTTTTTTTTTTTTTTTTGAATTACAATATCTTTCTATTTTTTTATACATTTTTTCGTAAAAAGTCAAAAAGTACACTTATTTAAATTATTCCAAACAACCCCTTAATATAAATTATTCCTTATAATTTAAAAAATTGCATACCACACTATTAGTTTCCAATAGCATAACAAATGATTTTTTTATTAATAAATTATTAAACCAACTAACAATTTTTAGTTATGTCATAAACAAATTTTTAATTAACAATTCAAGTAATTTTATTATTATATAAGAGAATAGTTAGAATTTTTTTTATATATATATTAATTATGTTAAATAAAAAATACTACTAATGAGATATTTGTAATCTTTATAATCACAATAACAATATATATATATTAAGCACACCTCAGTGGGTCTGTTTGTAATTTATCCAAAATAATTCTATTTCCCCTTCTTGGGAGTTTGACAATTGAAATTTCATACAACAATGTTGATACTTATTTATAAAAATTAAAGTATTTGTATATCTTTTTAATACACATTTTCGTAAAAAAATATATAATTATTTCAAACATGTTAACAAGTGCTTTAAAGATACTCAATAACAACATATATAATAAAAAATAATAAATTTTGTAAATTTAAGGTGGTGTTTGACAAAATTAAATGCTAAATTTTTTAAGTTAAAAAATTATTTGGTAAAAATTTAAGTGCTGAATTAAAATAAGTTGTTTAATATATACAAGATAAAATTTAAATTTTTTTATTTTTTCCCAAATTTTATATTATGGTAATAGTGGAGGTAGTAGTGGCTATGGTGCCAATAATAATGGTGGTTGAAGTGTATATCTAAACTTTTTTAACATTTTTTTATGAATATTTAAAAGGCTCCTAAAAATTATTTCGCCTTAAACCCTTGAAAACTCAGGACCGGCTAAGTTGTACAACAGAGTCTGTATTTTTTGCTGTCACACATGTTTGGTTAATGTTCAAGTAAGGAAACACAATTGATGTCATAGTCATCAATAGTCATCATTGTCATCATCATCAAATAAAAAATATAATAACTGCCAATTGCATTGAAGTTGTGCTGAAAAATTTGAATTAAAATTTACTCTAATAGTTGTGTCTCTTGAGATGAAAGGGTGTGTCATTTTAAAGGGTCACAACCTTTCTGAAGAATTACGGAGAAATCTATAAATTCCATCTCCTTTATTTCAATTTGGATAGAGAATTCGTCATTTCTTTTTCATCTTTGCATTTTTTCTTCATATTTTCCTGAGTCTAATTTTTTTATAAAGAGAGTGCATGCACAACGAAATTCGCTAGACTTGCAATAGTAGTGCTGCTAGTTCAAGACATTGATCGTTATATCCTGGGAGATAGACGTTCATTGAATCCTGAACACCGGTGAAAGGACAAAACTGTCTTAAGGAAAAGTATCACACTCGACTCGATCAGATTTTATTTATTTATGTACTATAAGTTTTGTTACATTATTATGTCGATTTATTTCAGTTTTGACATTGCCCAAAAACTATTTACATATTTTTAAATTATATTTTCTATATAATTTAGTACTATTTTTATAACAAGTTGCTCTACTAAGAATAAAGATTCTCGTTTAACTTAAATGGTAAACTTGCTATCTCCTACTTATTTGTCTTCAAGCCTTTGCCTTGACATGAACACCAAATTGGCTTCATTCATCAGAACTCAAAAGGAAAACATAAATTTGAAAATGTAATTGCAAAAAGTATAATCATTGATATGATTGGTAATGTTAGTAACAGGCAAACATAACTCATATAGGGATATAAATGCATATTCACGAAATCCCCCCTAGTAACAATTTCGGGTGTTTGGAGTTGGCCTTTCTAGTGACTTTTTTGTTGTTTTTTTTCGTCTTTCATAAATTTCTTTTTAAAAATTCAAAAAACTTTACACTTCCGATTCTACTCGACTAGACAGATAAGAAAAGTAAAAATTGAAGAAAAAAAACCCCATAAAGGACACCAAAAAAATGCCAAAAAAGTTGGTTTTTTTGGATTTTCTTTTTTTTTTGGCATTTTTTCATTTTTGTTTTGTTTTGTTTTTTTTTTGTGGTCTTGTTTTGTTTTGTTTTTTTACTTTTTAGATTCGTCTACATAGGACAGACCTAAAATGTAAAAAAAAAAAATTGAGATAATTTTTTAAAAGAAGAATACTAAAGACAAAAATGTTCAAAAAAAAATGTGCCCCCCAAGTAAACCTTTTTGCAAAGAGAAGACCTTGGTTGAGCCAAACCAAGGTTTTAAAAAGAGGCTGCAACTATTATGTAATGGCGTTATGTAAAGATTGTGGTGGTTACCCCTACCCGTATTGGTCGCTATAACTGTGACAGAAATTCACAACTGTAATGGCCATAACCATTACATAAAGACTGTAAAGGCTGTTACATTGCCGTTACAACACCGTTACGGTCGTTACAACCGCTACGCTTCTATTTTTCAATTTTTTATTTTTTTATATAAATTTTTGTATTAATATTATTTTCTCTTTTTGTTTTCAAGTTGCATAGAACTTAAGTAAAAATCTTATCTATATATGCTTTGAATGTCCAATCTTCTAGTTCTATAAGATTTCATTACGTTTTCACTTAATTATATTTGAATATGAACTTATATCTATTTCTCTTATGTTAAATTTAGTGAACAAAATTTAGATTTCATGTTATGTATTTTTACATTATTATGTTTGTATTTTGAACTTATGTTTATAAGATTATTATTTTTAATATTAAACATACTTCATTTTTCTCTTAACAAATTAGAAGTTATCTGTAAAACCCAAGTTGTGTGTAGGATTATTTTATTGGATAGATTAGTAATTAAATTAATTTATATGGGTCATTTATTAATATCAAAGAATTAGTTATGAGATGTCATTATACTTTCTATTACTTGGATGGGTAATTTTGTAACTTTGAGAAATTAGGTTAATAAGCCCACATGTTGTGGCTTTAAGTCTTGGAAAACAAACAAAACAGATGTTGGGAATTGCTCCATAGGTGGCTAGGGTTTGAGAAGGTAACAGAAAAAAAGGAAAGAAAAAGAGAAGAGAGGTTCAAGTGAGGCTGCAATAGGAATTGGAGGCAGCACATTGGTGATTTTGGGACACCCATTGGTTAAGGTAAAATCTGTCTTTACTGTTAATTATTAAGTTTATGTTGAGGAATTTAACAATCAATGCATTAAGGCCATGTTTGTTTGGGCGGACTGGATTAGCATTCCCATGACTAATAGTCCTAGGACTACGAATCCGTTGGATTATGTATCCTATCTTAACTAATAGTCAAGTTTAAAATAATTAGTCCGTACTTCAATTGTTTAACCAAACATCGGATTAATAATTTTATTAGACTATTAGTTCAATCCCAAGCTCATGTCCACCCAAACAAACATGGCCTAAGGGGATTTGGAAGATCTATAGGTGCCTACTTAGGTTTTGAGAATTGGGTGCAATGTGTACGTGTAACTTTGGGTGGGTAATAGAAACAATGGAGTTTTGTATCATGGGTAAGGGTGTGTTTGGCTATAAAGTTGGGTTGAATGGTTTGATCACTTCGATATTAAAGCAATACATTAATCTAATATGGTGGGACTTTTGTGGGTGTATGTAACACGCAAAAATATTAATTTATTTGAGGTTTTGTTTATTAGGTTTGTGTGATTGAAGTGGTGGAGCTGGGTGTTTGGAGTTGGTGTTGGAATATTATTTCTAAGCGTTTGGTGTAAGTAACCCTCTATCACTGTTGGTTCATTTTTATTCCTACTGAATCGTTTAAAATTATAAATATTTATTTATAGCCTTCATGTTCTCTTAAAATAAAAAATGGGTCAAGTATAAAACAACATCGAATATTATTATGAAAGTTATTTGAATATTTTGTGAAACTATTTTGAAAATTGTACCAAATGTTTATTCCAAAAATATCAAATATTTTATTTAAAAGTTGTGTATTGTTTGAATTTTGAACATCACTCTAGTCTGACTATGATTTGGACCGTAGCCAATGTGGGTTATTTATTGGCACAGAAACTAGTTTCTTTTGGGGTTTTACCATCGGCCTATGTGTGGTTCTGGGCCTTATCACAAGCTAAGTGACCGTAGTCACCAAGACTTGGATTTTGTGAATCAAATCATTGAACCATCTGAATATTGAACTATCGATTTGAACAACGAATTTACTTTGAATTATCTTGTTGGCTTTTTAATTAAAATATATTGTACATTGTTTATTTTTAGCTATGAAATCATCTTACAAATAATTGTTCATTTATTGAATTGTAGCAAAAATTATATTTATTGGTTATCGACTATTTATTTATTTATTTTTGTATATTTGATCCAGCTAGCAGTGATGGTTGCTTATTTACTGGGCTGTCTAGCTTACCCTTATTTTTTTTTTTCTAGATTCTGAGGAGTAGAGTTGCGCGGGATTTTTACTCGAGGGAGTGCCGAGAGTAGAACTATGATTTAAGTACTTGGATTATTTTTTTTATTATTTTATTAGTGGACTTGGTGGGCAATTTCATATGATAAGAATTATCTATTTGTATGGTTTTTAGTATTATGATATTTAAGGATTTAATTTGAGCATTTTACATTGTTGGTTATGTGTTGGACTCTTAACCGTACATGCTCACTTAAATGAGTGTGCGGCGTTGTCACGGAGCTTGGGACGTGACAGTTATCCATAAGTATAATTAGTAAAGCAAAGAAAATTAAATAAATCTAACAGTAAGAAAATTCTCTATAATGACTTATAACTAATATAAAAATTTGTATATATATATATATTGAATCATATTTTAAAGCTAAACAAAAATACTAAAAATTATTTTGAGGCCTTGTTTGAGAACATACTATTTTAGTAACTTTTTAGTTTTTTAACTAAAATATGAGGTAAAAAAAATTAGTATGATTGAGATGACTTTTTGATTTGTTACAAAAAGATGTGCAAAAAGTAAAAAGAAAATGAATCTTTGACTTTTTTGTATAGTTTGTTGGTTTTTAAAATTTTTAATGACTTTTTAACTTTTAAACTAAAATTTGATGTTGCCAAACGAGGCCTGAACCTCACTAAATGTGATTCTAAAATAAAAATATGCGTATTAATATGTTTTCCTAAAATCGTGCAAAAAATTAAAATATTTATAGTCCGATTGCCGCTACCATTATACTACAATGTTACATCCCATAATTGTGCCAACACTACTGCTACCATTACCGTAACAGCCACCGTTATTTAAAACCATGAACCAAACCCTTTGCTCTGGTTGACAAATAGACAAAAACAGCCTTGTTTTTTGCAAGCCATTGCTGTGGTAGTCCACTACTAAATGTTGTTGATATACAAAGAAATGAAGAAAATTCAACAAAGGTATTCTGATAATATGGGTTGGTTTTCTAGATAACATCTCAAAAGGAATCACTTTCTCCTCATTTGATGCGAATAGAAATGTAAAAGGCTGGACTCTAATGAACATTTATTAGAAACGCAGATGATATTGAACCAAAAAAACAAAAAAAAAAAGGAAGAAGAAAAATCAACAAATGCATATGGAAACAGATGTCCTCAATTTGTTGTGATTGTGAAAGGGAGGACTGGATAGGATGCAAATTAAATGCTACTGTAGAACAGATGTGGATCTTGAACATAGAATGGTCCATTGCATTATTTTTTTGGTCACATACAATAAATGAAATTAAATGGGTGTTGCCACATGATATTGACTATGAAGGAGGTTTAAGCTCATTTGAGCAACTGTTGTGCTATTCTTCGTGTCAAAGCTAAATTTGAAAACAATTCTTTACATGCATATGCATCTCCAAAAGTCCATTAAAAGGGTCACCATATGATATTGACTATGCATAGAAGGAGACTTTAAGCTCGTTAGAGCAATTGTAGTGCAAAACATTTTTTCTAAATGCATATGCATTTTCAATATTGCATTAAATGGGTTACCACATGATATTGACTATGCATAGGAGACTTTCAGATCATTAGAGCAACTGCTGTGCTATTATTCGGGTCAAAGCTAAAAATTCACAACAATACTATGTTTGATTTCAATTTTCTTGATTCAATTTTTTGAAAATTGAGTTTTTTGTTTTTTAATTTTTTTTGTTTGTTTTTAATGAATATTTTTAAAATTTTAAGCAATTTTTTACTTTTTTAGATGCATTTCACTAAAATGTATCAAAAACTAAAATATTTGTATAAAAATATTTTAAAAAATCTATAAATACAGAAGAATAAGAAAATGTACTAAATTTTCGTATTTTTTTTTTATTTTTTTGATATTTAGTAAAAAAAAATTCAAAAAATTTCACAAATATTATACAAATATCTAAAAATTTTAAAAAATACTTAAAATAGTATATAAAAAAATCAATAAAAATACAAAAAATAAAAATTTCAATTTTTTGAAAACTTTTTTTATAAATGCATATTATCTTCCATAGCAAATTATAGAAATGATATAAAATTTAAATATTTTACTCGAAAATTTTGAAATTTCTCATCAATTTTTCCTTCTCTATCCTAACTTTTCTCTCATATAGGACTAGTATCATCAAATTGTGCTTATTGGTGGTTTTGGACTCAAAATCGTTCTTCTCTTGAGTTTCCCATGACAAAGAAGTGCAAAAGGGATAAACAGAACCTAGAAGGGCTCTGGGTTGGTTAAAAATATACTCTGATTGACGTGGTTCTATTCATTGTAAGTGTGATGGGACCATTATAAGTTTGTGTGTTGTTGGAACAGGCAATGAGAAAGCCAAAACCGGGACGGGCTCGAAATCGTGTGAAATTTGGCGGATTAGAAGAAAATGTGATCTTAGGAAGGATCCAACATGTTGTGGTTGCGGCATACGCTGTAGCCTGGTTGCGGCCTGGGTTGCGGCCTAGGCTGCGATGGTGGCCGGCTAGTCTGACATGGTCCAGTTGTTGGGTGACATGGTGTACGCCACATGAATGATTGGGCCAAAGGCCGTATGCTATGAATAATTGGGCCAAAGGCTGTCGGACATGAATGGTTGGGCCAAAGGCCGTTTGATATGAATGATTGGGCCAAAGGCCGTATGCTATGAATAATTGGGCCAAAGGTTGTCATATATGAATGGTTAGGCCAAAGGCTGTTTGATATGAATGATTGGGCCAGAGGCCGTTGGACATGAATGATTGGGCCAGAGGCCGTTGGACATGAATGATTGGGCCGAAGGCCGTCGGATATGAATGAATTGGGCCCGAGGTCGTTTGATACGTCTGGATCTATAGTCACTTGATACACTAAATAGAAACATAAATTGGGCCCAAGGCCGTCTGATGTGTTTGTTTCACATTCCGTTCATGTATCTTCTGTATTTGATATTATTCATTAGGCTTCCGCTCACTCTCATTCATGTCCAAGAGATGTCCAAACCCAACCTCAGTGAAGTATGTGAGAAACAGTCGAAGTTTTGGAGAGTCAGCCCCAACGTCTCACACACGAGACTTGTTTTTGCCCTTTTGTTCTTTTGTTATATTTTTGCTAATCTTGGCGAAAACTTTGGATCACCCTTGCATATAAGTTTTGTTTGGCTGACTGTATAACTAAAAGTTCCTGGACATAGATTAACTCTATGGGTTTGTGTGAGTTATTATGAAATACTTTTGGAATGATTTTGTTATACCATGTAAGCACAGCTCTATGGATAAAAGTTTTAAGTTTGCTTCCGTTTCGACCCTTAACTCTGTTGAAATATGTTTTATTTGGTTTGAGGCCGTAGGTAATCTCATGATTACTGGCCGGTTATGTCCTTAACCCATAGAGGCGGGTTCGGGCCATGACATTGAAGTGTTATGTTATTGGAGTGTTATATTAGAGTGTTAGGTTTTTGTTCATAATGTGGGATTTGTTCTAGAATGAGAGAAGATCCAAAACTTCTATAGTGCAAATTACCCAAATGTATAATTTTACATTTTAAGAAACCCACTTTTATCCCCAAAAAATTAAATTCAAACATGAAAGTGACTACCCTTTTATGTAATTTATACTTTAATGGAACCTTTGGGTCCATAAACAAAAATGGAGGATTAAACAGTTCACATCACATTTTGGGACTTATTGGTTGCTTCACCCTTAATTTTTTCTTTTTCTCTTATTTGGTTAAATTATATAAAAGAAATGAAATGATATAAAATTATAGGAAAATTTACCTATAAATTCTATCTTGAGAAATGATGATCCATTTAGTCTCAAGGATTTTCTTATAGACTAATTAGTCCCATTGATTTTGGAAAGGTAGATTTAATGTATTATTTAAAAATTAGATTTACGATTGTACATTTATTTTTATTATGTTTCCTTCTCTTTTTTCTTTTATGCTAGAAAGGTAAGCTACACAATCTATGGGAATCAAATTTGGGATTAAGTTTTATGGAGGAATCTTTTTTATTTAGAAAACATTTCAAAAATAGTATAAAAATGAATTGAAATATGAGATTTTTCAAACATTCCAAAAGAATTTGGGATTGTTCAAACATTTCAAAAGAAGTGCAAAAACTACTTAGTAAGCTTTAGGCAAACGTATACATCGAAATAAATGTATAATTTTCAAACTGTGAGTGTTACGTTTGGAAAAAATAAATTCATTTTTGTATGTTACATTGGAGTGTTATGTTTGGAATAATGTTATGTTTGGGAAAAGTACATTAAGGAGTTCTTTTTGTGTATTATATCGGAGTGTTACGTTTGGAAAAAATATACTAAGGAATTTTTTTGGAGCATTACATTATTACGTTTGGAAAAAACACACTAAGGAATTTTTTGTGTGTATTACATTGGAGTGTTACGTTTGAGAAATGTACACCAATGAGTTTTTTAGTGTGTTCATTGGAATGTTACGTTACCAGAGTGTTATATTGGAGTGTTGCATTTTTGTTTGTAATGTGGGATTTGTTCCATGAGGAGGGAAAATCCAAAATCTCTATACTGTGGATTGCCTAAATGTGTAATTTTACATTTGGAGAACCCCACTTTTATCCCTAAAAAATTAAACTCAAACATGTAACTGACTATCTTTTTGTGTAATTTCCACTTTAATAGAACCTTTGGGTTCATAAGAAAAAAAGGAAGGGCTAAACAATTCACAAGATTACATTTTGAGTTTTTATTGGTGCTTCACACAAAATTATATTACTAAATTAATCTTTTATAAGTGTTAG
This sequence comes from Camellia sinensis, assembly GCF_055761805.1. Lineage (NCBI taxonomy): Eukaryota > Viridiplantae > Streptophyta > Magnoliopsida > Ericales > Theaceae > Camellia > Camellia sinensis. Next base: position 33,440,695 of record NC_138969.1, read on the forward strand.
TTTTTTTTTTTCTATATTTAAAATGATAATTTTGATATTATAACAAAATAATATTTAGTTGGTTTTATTTTTCTTCCCGTCTCAACACTTTTGAAATGAGTAAAACTAGCGGATTATCAAAGAAACGTGCTTCTCTGTATTTCTTTCCATTTATCTCCTATTTGGTAATCCAAACAAGTGATTAAAATTTATTTCTCTCCATTTAATTTATTTTCTCTCCAAATCACTCAAACCAAATGAATTTCTTAGTGTACTTTTTCTAAATGTAACACTTCAATCGATGTAATTCCAAGCGTAATACTCTAATGTAACACACATAAAAATACTAAAAAACTCTTTAGTGTACTTTTCTCAAATGTAAAACTCACAATTTGAAATTATATATTTGTCCAAAGCTTACTAAGGAATTTTTGTACTCCTTTTGGAATGATTTGAAGAATCCCACATCTTTTTTCTGGAATGTTACATTCGAGTGTTATGTTTGGAAAAAGTACACTAAGAAATTTTTTTGTATGTTACATTGGAGTGTTATACTAAGGAGTTTTTTTATGTGTTACATTAGAGTGTTACGTTACGTTTGAAAAAAGTACACTAAGGAATTTTTTTGGTGTGTTACAATGGAGTGTTACAGTTTGAAATTATACGTTTGTACTCCTTTTGAAATATTTAAAGAATCCCACATCTTTTTGAAATGTTTGAAAAATCTCATATTTCAAGTTATTTTGTATTCCTTTTGGAATGTGTGTGTGTCAATTTCCGACCACACTGCCAATCAAGCACTCAGCTGGAGAACACTGGCAAAATAGATTAAACCCGAACAACCTGTCACACAAAGAAGAGATTCTAGCGGTGGTTCGTCCACCCGGGGGCACTCCGACGATCAAGTCAGTTATCTTTCAAAGATAGCAAAAGTGCTTAACTCACTATTTAGAGCATAAAAGCATACCTTAGACCCATGATGGTGCCTCTCTTTTATAGCCAACACAAACCTAGTCCCAATAGAAGCCTAGCTTCAATGGACTTAGGATTACTGCTAATCTTGGACTCCCAGTAGAATTGGGATAAACTCTCTAAGAGTCCTATCTTTACCCAAACTAAAGTCCTCTCTCATTCTAGGACTCTTGTCCCTATCCGCTTATCCCGGATTCCAGTATTCTTGCAGATAACCTCGCCCTAGTCAAGATCACCTCGGTGTCATGACCAGGACACGCGGCACCTCGACTGGCACTTTCGGTGACACCTTGGCCACGTGTCGTCATTCAAATATTATGTCTCCACAATTGCCCCCTAGGTTCTATTACTTCGACATCCTGAGGTGATGGAACCTATATCATTCCTTCCTTTAATCATGACCTCGGTTTAACTTCGACTTGTAAATTTTTAAAATTTTAACAAGCATTAAACATGACTTCAGTTTAACTTTAATTTGTAAATTTTTAAAATTTTAACAAGTGTTAAACATAACATCGGTTTAACTTCAACTTGTAAAATTTTCATAAATTTCAACAAGTGTTAAACATGACATCGGTTTAACTTCAACTTGTAAATTTTTAAATTTTCAACAAGTGTTAAACATGTCTTCGGTTTAACTTCAACTTGTAAATTTTTAAAATTTCAACAAGTGTTAAAGATATCCTCGGTTTAACTTCAACTTGTGAATTTTTAAAATTTCAACAAGTGTTAAACATGACCTCGGTTTAACTTCAACTTGCAAATTTTTAAAATTTCAACAAGTGTTAAACCGATCTTGGCTTGAAAATTCCAACTCCCAAGCATCATTCTCCAACCCTCTTTGATTCTCCATGCCCGACCTCCCGTGAAGGCCGGTGAGAATGCCCTTTTGCCCTATTGTGCTGAGGGACTGCAAGAACTGTGTTCTGCCTCCCCTTTCTGGGCACCTTTCTTGGCCGCTGGAATCGGCGTATCTTGTAGAGGGAACAGTGGCTGCATGATGTTGTTCTGCATCATGAAATTGACGACCGTTTGCAGGTCCGCCAATTTGTCTGCCATTCCCTTCATCTCGTCGTCTCTTCGCAGACATCTATCTTTCCATACCTAGAGGTCGTCCTTGTTATAATACCTACTCCGGTCCGATTTCTTCGGTACGCCGCCCTCTTGGCCGACGTCCTTTCCTCCATGATTCTTATCACGAGTCTCTTCATTGCAGTTGTCTTCTTCGACGTCAAGGTCAATGTGTTTCTCGCTCCCAGTAGGGGTGTCGTCCCCAACCTTCTCTTTTTGTCCGTTGTTGGCCATCTATTCTCCTTTCTTTCCCACAGACGGCGCCAAATTGTGTGTGTCAATTTCCGACCACGCTGCCAACCAAGCACTCAGCTGGAGAACACTGGCAAAATAGATTAAGCCCAAACAGCCTGTCATAAAAAGATAAGAATCCCGTAGTGATTCTTCCACATGGGGGCACTCCGATGATCAAGTCAATAAAATATCTCTCAAAGATAACCAATAGTGCTTAACTCACTAGACAGAGCATAAAAGACATACCTTAGACCCATGGGGGTGCCTCCCTTTTATAGCCAACACAATCCTAGTCCCAATAGAAGCCTAGCACTAATGGACTTAGGATTACTACTAATCTTGGACTCCCAGTAGGATTGGGATAAACTCTCTAAGAGTCCTATCTTTACCCAAACTGAAGTCCTCTCTCATTCTAGGACTCATGTCCCTTATCCGCTTATCCCGGATTCCGGTATTCTTGCAAATAACCTCGGCCTAGCCAAGATCACCTCGGCGTCATGACCAGGACACGTGGCACCCCAGCTGGCACTTTGGTGACACCTCGGCCACGTGTCGTCATTCAAAAATTATGTCTCCACAGAATGTTTAAAAAATCTCACATTTCAAGTCATTCCAAATAAAAAAAGATTTTCATATAAAAATCCATCCAAAATTTAATTCCCATAACTTGTGTGTCTTACCTTTGTAGCACAAAAGAAAGAAAAGAAAAAGAAAAAAAAAAGAAGAAAAAAGAAAGCACAATAGAAATAAGGGTAAAACCGTAAACCTAATTTTTAAATAATATATTAAATCTACTTTTTCAAAATCAATAGGACTAATATATTAAAGGGAGATTGACTAATAAGTCTCATATTTTAGACTTGCAATCCATATATTCCCATATTTTTTCTTGTGATCTATTTAGTCTTTTTTTTTTTTTTTTATGTGTAATGACTCATTTACCCATCACATTAGAGTGTCACATTTGAAAAAAGTATACTAAGGAGTCTTTGAGTGTCACATCATACTCGCTAAGTTGGAATGTCACATTTGGAAAAAGTATACTAACGAGTTTTTAATTTTTTGCAGTGTCATATCATACCTGTCACGTTAGAGTGTCACATGTCACGCTTGAAAATAATATATTAATAAATTTTTAGTTTTTTTGCATTGTTATATCATACCCGCCACGTTGTCACATTTGGAAAAAGTACACTAATGAGTTTTTAATTTTTTTGGAGTGTTACATCATACTCGTTACATTGTCACATTTGAAAAAAGTTCATTAGGTTTTTTTTTGGAGTGTTACATCATACCCATCACGTTGTCACATCTAGAAAAAGTACACTAAATATGTTTTAATTTTTTTTTAGTGTCATATCATACCCGTCATGTTATCACATTTGGAAAAAGTACACTAATGAGTTTTTAGTTTTTTTGGAGTATCACATCATACTCATCACGTTGTCACATTTGGGGCCACGTCACATTTAGAAAAAGTACACTAGTAAGTTTTTAGATTTTTTGGAGTGTCACATCATACTTGCCACGTTGTCACATTTGAAAATAATACACTTAGGAGTTTTTAATTTTTTTGAAGTGTCACATTATACCCGTTATGTTGTCATATTTGGGAAAAATATAGTCAGGAGTTTTTAGTTTTTTTTGAGTAAAAGATTTAGAGTGTCACATTATACCCACCATGTCACATTTGAGAAAAGTACATTAAAGAATTTTTAGTATTTTTGGAGTGTTACATTATACCCGTCATGTTGGAGTGTCACATTAGTACCTGTCACATTAATAAAAAGGTATAGTCGTCCACCAAAATACTACCAAAATTGAAAATAGGACCACACGGAAAGAAACTGTCCGCTAATAGGACTTAACAAATCAATAGAAAAAATTTGAGACTAATTGGAGTACTTATTTGTGAGATGGGACTTATTGGTAAATATCCCTATATTGAATCTACCTTCCAAAATCAATGGGACTACTTGGTTTATACAAAAATTCTTAGGACTAAACGGATCACCGTGTTTCAAGATGAGATTTTTAAGTAAATTTTTCTTTAATTGTATTAGTTTATATTGAAATATGATATAAAAAGAGTATGTAGTTGAATTGTATTTATTTATGTTTTTTTTACATTGATCAAGAGTTTTTAATAAACAAGTCTTATCCATGGCACTAATTGTAAATGTCCTAAACACTACATTACAATTGCAAGTTAGGTTTTTATGTCATGACAGTACACATTATTAGCAAATTTTTGAACATGCCTTAAAAGCCAAAGTCAAAAAAACCTTATTGATCCAAATAGGAGAGACTAGGTAAAACATGAAGGCTGCATATTTGAAAAGTAATTTGAATTGAAAGAACTTCTCATACATCTAAAAACAAAAGTCAATGCATACTGAAAGTAGGAAAATGCTAACAAAGAAGGCAACCATGAAATGCATTACAGAACATATCATAGAGCTGCCAAGATGCATCCTCGTGCAAGCTGTGTTATGGAGAATCAAGATTTATTGGATAAAGATCATGGGCATACGTAGAGGATGACCCATTTCGTGTTGTGCCCAATGAATCAACAAGGGTCTGATTATCACTTGAACTTTGGAGTTGCATATCATCATACTTATCTCTGAGGGCTTCGAATCTGAATTCATCACCGTAATTACTTGGATCCATGATTGATCCTTGAATGCTATCATGACCTTCAAGCATGCTTACTACTGCAGACATGGCAGGCCTACGTGCTGGTGATGGATTAGTGCATAATAATGCTACCATGATCATTCTTATTGCCTCTTTATTGTCGAACTTAGAACCCAACTTTGGATCCACCAACCCCATTAAACATCCTTTATGTTGTAAAAAAAATGCCTGAAATTAGAAGAAGAAAGGGATCATATGAAAAGTGACAAGCCAGTAAAATAACCCTTACTTGCAAGAACTAATTAGAATCAAGTTCCCATCAAGAAAGAACTGCGGTCCCAATTGGGATGGAACCTCTCGAACTTATTATATATCCCAAAAAAACAAAAGAAAAGATACCAAGGTTATTGGAATATTATTTATCCTAAATAGAAGTAATTCACCACCATTTAAACAAAGACAACATTCGTGACCGAAAAAAATTTGATCCTAGTAAACAATAATTGGCAATCAGCGCAAAACCTCCTTGACACAACCAATTCAGGTAGTTCAACCTCTTGCCAAGTTTGTGCTAACTTGTGATAGCTGGCCAATAAAGCCAAACGGATAGGTCCAAAAACAAGATTTTTTTTTTTTAAATGTGTATTTAATCAAAAACCTTAAAGAACCAAACACTTACCCAATCAAGCAGACCAACAAAATTCTGAGAAGGATGATATTTCATATTGTTCTTTCCAGTGACAATTTCTAATGTGACAACCCCAAAACTATAAACATCTGCTTTGTGGGTTAAAATACCCCATAATGCATATTCCGGTGCCATATACCCTCTGCACAAGAAACATAATTTTGTTAATTATAATTTAAAATATCAGCTTTTTAGTACAATTGTAACATTAAACAGTAGTTTTAAGTGGTAAATTCTAATAGTGAATGACTTTGTTTGGCAATTTACAAGCATTCATACAATTTTCAAGGTGATCAAAACTTCAGTAGTTCGTTGACTTAAGAACATTAAGATAGATTTTTAATAATGCAAGGCATTGTAGTGATGAAAAGTTACTGAAAAGTGAAATGCATAATAGCTAAACCATAACATTATAATTACTAGAAGCGAAAATCACCATATAGCTAAAACGAAGTCACTTTGCATGGGCTTGTAGCCAAGCAAAAATCAAGGTGGTTTGCCTGGTTTAGTTTTGGTGTGGGCTTCTGTATGATGGGCCACACTGCTCTCACCTCACTTTCTAATTCTATAATCCGATTCCATTTCCATTGTAAACAAAATAAACATTTAATGGGAGATTACGCATTGAATTTTTGGTAGTAGATCCATAATAAAAAAAGTGTTTATGATTGTTCCAGAAGAAATAAAACAATAGATAGGGTAGAGCTAGGACAGTTATTGCATGAGGTCTACCCAATGCTAGATGCAGAGTCGTATAATAAAAATTGGAAGCTTACATAGTTCCAGCAATCCTGGTACTAATGTGGGTATTCTTATCTTCAGTAAGCTTAGCCAAACCAAAGTCAGAGATCTTAGGGTTAAGATTTCCATCAAGTAGTACGTTGGTAGCCTGGATGTCCCTATGAACTATTTTCAGTCTTGATTTCTCATGCAGGAATGCCAAACCTCTTGCAATGCCAATACAAATACTTAGCCTGGTAGGCCAATCCAATTTCAATTGGCACTCCCCTGGACTTGTAATTAAAAAGAAATATCAAACCAGGAAGGGGAAAAAACATATCAAAAAAGAAAAAGAAGATCCAAATTAATAATAGTTATAACTAGAAGCCGTAAGTAAATTACCAAACAAAGCTCGGGCAAGGCTATTATTTTCCATGTATTCATATCCCAGGAGTAGAACATCCGTACAAGCTTATTAAATTTGGATGTTGTAAACCCAAGATCGTGCCAATGTCATTAACAAATTCACAATTACCTTGCTTTGATTTTGAAGAAAGTTGCTTAACTGAATATGACAAGGTAACAACTACAATTGATTGCGATATACCTTATAAATAGATCCAAAACCACCTTCCCCAATCTTGTTGTTGTCATCAAAGTTGTTAGTGGCAGCTTTAATTTGTTGAAAGGCAAATAAACCAGTTTTTAATTCTAATCCTCTTAGAGCTGCAGAAGAACAAGTTGAGAGATTTAACTACATCATCTTATCATCAAAGCACCGACTTTGATTTTTGGCCAAGTATTTAGGTGCCTATTCTGAAAAATGTGACATTTGAAATAAAAAGATTAAGAAATTACAGAGCAAAAAACTGATGCTTAGTTTGGTTGCAGAAAAGTTGGAACAACCAAAAAGATAAGTTTCAAGCTTTCACAGCAACAAACAATTCCAACATGTTATAAGGTTCAAAATTTTGCTTCGTTGCCCTACATCTCCTCAGTTCTTATTTGTAGCCTTGGGGATAGTTAGCAATCTCTACTCAAACAATTACTTTCAACTACTAAGTGATGCTTATAAAGGAAATTTAAATATAACAAAAACAAAAGGAAAATATAAAGGGTTCAAAATTCTCATTTTGTAACTGATGTCATTTAAATATATGTTTGTTTCAATTATCACTTATCAAACAAGCTTGTGACATTTAAAATAGGATTAATTTGACAATATTGATGGTGTGTATTCCTCCATACTATCCGGAATAAGAACATAAAATTCATATTGTTGGTAATTTGGATGCCTATTGACATTTTCCATAAACAACCAAAAAGCCTCATGTTGGGTTTGGTTGGCAGATTTGGAAATGGAAAGAGAAAAGGAAGGTGAAATGTGAATAAAATATACTTATATTTCACTTAGTTTCATACACCTTTCCCCTTTCTCTTTCCCTTTCCAAATCTCTTCCCAAATCTCCCAACCTGTAAAATATGTTGAGAGAGTGATATTGAAAGAGTAAGTAAGCTCTGTGATTCAATATATCAGAAACCAAAATAGAGGCTCCATTATATAGGAGCTGTGTTGAGCTGTGTTACAAATAGCATTATGATACAATGTAATATAATAATGAAAAGGAGGCCGAAAGAAGACGGGTGACCGAAAGCAGGAACAAGAAAAGAAAAGGAAAAAGGAATCCTATCTATCTGAGCTAGCTGTATACATACATTAATACATTACATAATATTAACATATTATATTAACACCCCTCCTCAAACTCAAGGAGGACAAACATCAACCAACTGGAGTTTGGAGACAAGGTCAACAAAGCGGCCAGGAGAATGAGCTTTGATGAAGATATCAGCAGGTTGATCAGCAGAAGAGATTGGATGAAGATGGACAGTACCACGAGTGACGTGTTGACGAATAAAATGGCAGTCAATCTCAATGTGCTTGGTGCGATCATGAAAAACATCATTGTGAGCAATTTGAAGAGCACTTTGATTATCACAAAAGAGGGCAGTAGCACTAGAGGGGGAAACACCCACGTCAGTAAGAAGCCACTGAAGCCAAAGAAGCTCTTGAGTAGTATCAGCAAGAGCACGGTATTCGGCCTCGGTACTGGAACGAGCAGTAAGAGATTATTTCTTGCTGCGCCAAGAAATAAGAGAATCACCCAAGAAAAAACAAAACTTGGTAGTAGAGCGGCGGTCAGTAGGATCCCCAACCCAACTGGCATCGGAAAAAGCACAAAGCTGGAGAGAGGAGCGGGTGGAATAATGAAGACCATGAAACAGGGTGCCTTTGAGATACCGAAGGATACGAACTAATGCAGCATAATGAGGGGTACGAGGAGCTGACATAAACTGGCTGACAATGTGAACGGCATAGGCAATATTAGGACGAGTAACAGTGAGATAGACAAGACTGCCAGCCAGCTGACGATATAGGGTAGTATCAGAGAGAAGAGTGCCATCAAGAGGTGTAAGACGACTCTAAGGCTCTAGGGGAGTGGAGGCAGTCTTGCAATCCGTAAGACCAGCACGTGTGAGAAGATCAGAGATATACTTAGCTTGAGAGAGAAAAGAACCCGTGGAATCATGAAAGATTTTAAGACCCAAGAAATAGCTGAGAGGACCAAGGTCTTTCATCTCGAAATGATGGCTAAGAAACTGTTTCAGGCGAAGAATACCATCGATATCATCACCGGTGATAATCATGTCATCCACATAAAGCAGAAGCAGGGTGGTCCCTTGAGCTGTTTTCCGGATAAAAAGAGCAGTATCATAAGAGCTAGAGGTGAAACCACATTCATGAATAGTAGAGCTGAACCTGGCAAACCAAGCGCGTTGAGCTTGTTTGAGACCATATAAAGCACGCTGAAGTTTGTAAACTTTATGAGGTGGATAAGTAGACCCAGGGGGAGGTTGCATGTGGACCTCCTCGAGAAGAACACCATTAAGGAAAGCATTTTTGACGTCTAGTTGATAAAGATCCCATTGTCGGGTGGTAGCAACAGCAATCAAGCTGCGAACAGAGGTGAGACGAGCAACAGGAGCAAAGGTCTCCTCATAGTCAATACCATATTCTTGGTTGAAGCCTTTGGTAACAAGGCGGGCTTTGTAGCGCTCAATAGATCCATCAGAACAAGTCTTGATTTTGTATACCCATTTGCAGCCAATGGCAGTCTTGCCAGGAGGAAGATCAACAATGTCCCAAGTATGAGTTTTGTCTAAAGCTGACAATTCATTAGTCATAGCATGCTGCCAAAGAGGATTAGAGCGAGCCTCACGATAGGAGGTCAGTTCATAAGTAGAAAAAGCAGTAGAACCAATAATAAAGTCACGAAGATGAGTAGAAGGTTGGGTTACCCGGTGTGGTCGAGGAGAGGGAGGAAGAGCCAGAGGAAGAGACTCACTAGGAGGGGAGGATCTCGAGGGAGCAAGAGTAAGACCATCAGAGCGAGCAGGTGCATGGGATAGACCAGTAGGCAAGGCAGTCTCGAGAGAGGCTAGCAGAGGCGGTGGAGTAAGCTCATCAAAAAACTCGAGAGAGGCTGGCAGGGGCGGTGGAGTAAGCTCATCAGAAAACAGATCTGTGGAAGGGTCAGTAAAAACAGAGAGGGTGAGGGAACGGACAAACGGAAGAGAGAGAGAGAGAGAGAGAGGAAAACATTTTGTGTTCCCAAAAGACCACATGACGAGAGATACGGAGTCACTGGGAGAGAAGATCCCAACAACGATACCCCTTATGTTCAATACCATACCCCAAGAAGCAACAAAGGCGGGAACGCGGTTCAAGTTTAGTACGTTCATGAGGTTGGAGAAGAACAAAACAGGCAGATCCAAAGACCCTAAGGTTGGTGTAAGGGGGACGGGTGCCATGCAGACGCTCATAAGGAGTGTGATTATGAATGACAGGTGTAGGGATACAATTGATAGTGTAAGCAGCAATGAGAGCTGTCTCTCCCCAAAAAAGTTCCGGACAAGAGGAAGATAGAAGGAGAGCACGAGTAGTGTCGAGAATATGCCGATGTTTCCGTTCAGCACGTCCATTTTGTTGAGACGTACGGGGACAGGAACGATGAGGTTGAGTACCATGACTCTGAAGGAAGGAAAGAAAGTCAAAATCTTTATATTCCATGGCATTGTCAGAGCGAAAAAGCTTAATAGTTTTAGAAAATTGTGTTTTAACCATTGCAGCAAAATTGTAATAAAGTTGTTTGAGCTCAAAGCGATTTTTCATAAGAAACAACCATGTAAAACGGGAAAAATCATAAAAACAACAAAATAGCGTGCTCCTCCCATAGTAGGAGTAGGAGAGGGTCCCCAAATATTAGAATGGATGAGATCAAATGGTGCAAGAGAAATAGAGTCACTTTTATTAAACGACAAAGCAGGTTGTTTGGCAAGTTGACAGGACACACAATCTAAAGCATCAGAACTTACAGGACCTAAATGACCACTAGAAATTAAAGATTTTAAATGACCAACAGAAAGATGGCCCAAACGACAGTGCCAAAGCTGAAAATGAGATAAAGGAGGAGCAGTGGTAGCAGTAGTAGGAGCTGTGATCTGAGAGGAATCTGGAACATGAAGATGGATGAGTTCGTAGAGACGTCCATGCTTACGGCCTATCCCAAGAGTTTGTCCCATCCGAGGGTCCTGCACCAAACAACCAGTATGTGAAAAGGTAACAGTTAGACCATGCTCACATAGTTGACTAATGGAGATAAGATTTAAAGTAAGAGCAGGCATAAGATATACATGGGATAAAGATAAGTGAGAGGTGGAAACAGAACCAACATTACTTACAGACAGAAGAGACCCATCAGCAGTATGGATAGAAGGAACATGAGGAGTAAAAATAGTAGGGTCAAAGGTCATGTGATTACAACAAGCGGAGTCAAAGTACCAGGAAGTGTTACCTGCGGTGACAGACAAAGCAGTAGAGGGAGGAGTACCGAAATTCTGCCAAAAATGTTGAAACATGGCTTCGACATCTGTTTGAGAGAAGACTGGAGTGGAAGGGTCTATAGGGACAAAGGAAGGTAAATCCTCTGAGGCAGTAGCAACAGTGCGTTGAGCAGGCATTGGTTTAAACGGAGTCCCAAAACGGTGAGAGTTGCTGCGGGAAAAATTCCCGGTGGAAGGACCATTGCGAGAGGCACGGGCGGGATTGCAGAAGCAATCTTGCTGGAGATGACCAGGGCCAGTCTTGTTGCAAAACCGACAAAGACGAACTGGACAATTAACCAGAAGATGAGTCGACGGAAGATTGCGGTTTTGACAGTAGTTGCCGGTAGTTGACCTCTGTGGTGAAGGTGGTGAAGAAGAACTCCGAATCTGGGGAGTAGCGAGAACAAAGTCCACAGGGTGTGGATGGAGAGTACCAAACCTGGTTTCCTCTGACAGTAGTTCAGAAATTGCTTGCTCACGAGTGGGTAGAGGAGTGCGATGAAGGAGAGATGCGCGTACGGGCTCAAAACGGGGAGTGAGAGCCATGAGAAACTGAACCAAGCGCTGTTGGTCACGGTAAGTAGTAAACAAGGTAGCATCCTTAGTATCCCTCCATGGAGGTTCAGAAAGAGCGAGCTGATCCCAAAAATAATACATTTGGGAGAGGAAATCATTAATGGTCTGAGTTGTATCTTGGCGCATACGGTAAAGATGACTCAGAAGCTGATATTGGTGAGCGAGGCCAGTAGTTTGATAGCGTTCTTGTAAAAAATTCCAGATGGCCTTGGCTGGAGAGGAAACAGAGCCAAGTTGGAACCGACCAAACTGCAGGCTGATAGATGTAATAGAGGTATTGCAAAGCCAAGTGATGATCTGATAGTTTTTATTATCCCAATCTTCTAGTCTGTCGACATATTTGGTAGTGGAGTTCATGGCAGCGAATTCCGTGGTTGCTTGGATGGGTTTGCACACATCCCCAGTGATGTTGCGCCAAAGTTTCTTTCCTTTGAGGAAGCTAGACATGGCTTGTGCCCATAAGACATAATTAGTCCCGTCAAGAACAACGGAAATAGGATGATGAGAAGAGTCTAGGCGATCTATGAAGTAAAAACAACACTTTAGATGTAGAATCTAAAAAAACCGAGGTTACCAGTGAATTCAGAGGGTCGAAATCAATGGGAGAGGAGTGAACGGACCAAAAATATGACCAGAAAGGCACTAAATTGGTTTGTCAAAGTGAGTTGACTGTTTCGGTCAACAATTCTGGTCAAACAAGGATGATGTCACTGCTGCAGAGATGATGTCACAGGCGCAGCGCACGTTAGCATAGAAGTGCGCAGCGTACGATAGTAGAGGAGAACAAGCGGTGCACGAAAGCAGTCAGGGCTGACGTCGGCTGACGTCAGAAACACGCGGCTCACGTTAGCAGATGAGGCCGCGGCACACAATAGCACAGGACAAGTGTAGGAAGCGCGTACGCGCGTCTGAGAACGAGGAAGCGCGTGGCTTAATGTTCTGGCGGCGCATGGAGGCACGTGAAACGTCGGATGATGATGAATCTGGTGGCGTTGGATTCGTCGTGAAGAGACGAAGGTTTTGGTGTAGTCCAATCTGTAATTTAGATAAGGACGAGATATGCAACAATCGGTCAAACAGAAAATGTGATGCAGATGAGATACACAGCAATCTGCCAAGCAAAAAATGTGATGCAGCGGAAGAAGAGACTAGGAAAAACACCTGCGCTCTGATATCATGTAAAATATGTTGAGAGAGTGATATTGAAAGAGTAAGTAAGCTCTGTGATTCAATATATCAGAAACCAAAATAGAGGCTCCATTATAGAGGAGCTGTGTTAAGCTGTGTTACAAACAGCATTATGATACAATGTAATATAATAATGAAAAGGAGGCCGAAAGAAGACGGGCGACCGAAAGCAGGAACAAGAAAAGAAAAGGAAAAAGTATCCTATCTAAAGAATCCTATCTATCTGAGCTAGCTGTATACATACATTAATACATTACATAATATTAACATATTATATTAACACAACCAAACACAGTCAATCTGTATATATTGTTCATACATTCTACAATCCTACCATAGCCGGAATATTTAAAAGTTCATTTATGGAATTTAAAATAAATAAATAAATAAATAATAAAACATGGAGTAGAAATAAGCCACCTTGTTCCCTGGAAGTAATACTTCTCGGAGAGCATGTCCACCAAAGGATAAAGAGAATCATGAATACAAGGCATATTGCAAAAGCTAAAGCTCCAACTACGATGAATATCTTCTTTTTCTGACCAGGAGGTGGCTTGAAATCTACACAAAGAAAAATCTGTAAAGCATAGATCAAAAGATTGCATAGTACAGCCTACACCTTTTGTCCATAGCCTCAATAAACCAAATATCAAATATTTAAAATTCCTACAGTAAGAAATTATTTGACACCTCGAAGACAAATTAACTAGCAAGAGAAGAATCCTCAATCTGTAAATTATGCTTCTTCTTAATTTATAATTTTCAGATCTCAAGAGTTGGGGAATAACTTTACAATATCATTGATTCAATCATCTGCAAGTATGGTACAGAATTCAACAGAAAGAACCTCAAAACACAAGCATGGGAGAGAGAGAGAGAGAGAGGATGGTGCTTCACCATTCAGGAAGAAACGAGAAAAGCCTAAACAGAACATAACTTACTAGATTCTGCAGACATAGCTGATATAAGAGGACCATAAATTCCACTTGTAGGAACAGCTCTTGTCCCTTTGCCTGCCCAATAAAAGCTAATTTCTATAGTCTTGTTCTTCACAACTATGTTGTTAAACGTCAAATATTCGTCATCCAAGACTCTGAAAGGTTCGATTGCCTCTGAAAATTATCTCAGCAAAATGAAGGGTCACTGTATAGCTCCCATTTGCTAAGCAACGCCCATAATAAGTAAGAGGTAGAGGAGAGACACGAGCTCTTGTGTACAATTGAGAGTAGTTCATTGCGAGAACAGATACATTTTTGGCTATATAGTAGCCTGCAGTTCTACTGGCGTCCCAGAAGTGTCCAGTGTTACTAAATCCCCAAATAGAACTTGGCCCTGCCTGTACAAAATATGCTTCACCTCCTTGGTATTCATCTGCTTCGTATATAGTGTTTTCGATGATGGCTTTTCCACCACCGCAATTTATATGTAATGAATACAAATTGTCGAAAAAAAGCATCATATGTGATCATATGAAAGGTAAAAAAAACAGGGAAAAACTACGTGTCATATACTTAAAACTATGTGCACATGTTTTCCCTTGATAACCTGAAAGATCAACCAGATGTAGTTGCTGCAAAATTTGATTAACAAGAGTGGATTGAAGAAAAATAAATAAATCTGAGCTATAACCTTGAGTTTTCATTGTGACAAATATATACTTACTTGTTGGACAAGAATTCAAGCAACCAAAGTCCCTGGATTAATCCCGTAGAGAGAAAAAGAGTAATTAAATACAGAAGGAATGAGAGAAGAAGAGGAAGTGTGGGGGGGAATAGGATACCAGCATAATTCAGTAGAACACTTAATGCAAACTGCAACTTTTCAAATGCGAGTTAGAAGCTTACAAGTGGTTCCCACTGGAGAAGCTTCCGAACAAGTTTCTGATTTGATAAAAATAATAAATAAATTTAATGAAGGAAGAAAAAAGAAGAACAAGTGAATGAAGAAAATAAATGCATGGAAGTTAAGGAAGCTGCAGGGGAGATAGAGAGATCTTACAGGGTTTCTCTACAAGTAGATGGATCAACACTTCCAGACAATTTGTTATATGAAAGATCTATTCAGCTGCATAAAATTACACTTTGAATGATCACCCAACAAAATAATGAAAAAATAAAATATAACTTTGAGAATTTATAAATTCCGGGCATCATATATTGGCATATGACTGGAAGAAAAACGGATCCAGCACCACATGACACAATGAAGTTTATGGACTCCTAAGTATTTCTCAACCACAGCTGCAATTCAAGTGTATGCATGCTCTGGAATATATGTGAGAATCCGAATATAAAAATTAAGTAAATAATTAAATAATAATATTATAATCTCAAATATTTTGGTGGTGAATTCTAAGGTGCAAATTAAACATTATTGAAGGATTTTTTAATTAATTTTTAAACCTAAAATAAATTTATGGTGAAAGTCTTTAATTTAAAGGCAAGATTTATTATCTATAAAAAAAATTAAAAATTAAATAAAGTAAATAGAGAGGAGGGTGTAACTTGAACTCTAGACCACAAACTTAATAAAACATTTGTTGAAAATAATTTCAACATAAGAACTTCTGATAAATTGTACAATTTGTTGAAAATCTAGAGTTGGATAAAGAAACATGAAGTATATAAAACAGGACTGACAGATAAGTTAAGTTGACCAGATTCCCGAGCTCTACTGGAATAGTTCCATAAATTACAATTTATCATGTAAACTTTCAAAGTTCTTTTTTGCTCTTGTTGTTTTCCCACATTCATATGCACATGCACGTGTGCTTGTGTGTGTGTGCATGTGCACACACAGAGAGAGGGAGAGAGTGTACATATTGGTGAGAGTGGTAATCCTTCCAAAGGACTTCGGGATTGTTCCTGATAAGCGATTCACAGTAAAAGACCTACAGTAGTAACTTCACTAATTTTAAACTGAGGATGTACGCAATGCATTTGCTAGTCTGACAGAGAAAAGTGTATATATTGCTCACATATACTTCAACTTGGTAGAAGCCCATTCAGAGGGAAGAGGACCGCTAAGATAGTTGCGAGATAAGTCTCTGTAAACAATGGATAGCACTTTGAACTTAATGGAATCATAAAAGCTAATTAACAGACATGAAGAAAAAGAAACTTGGAAGTTCTTCCCACATGTATTTAATGTAGGTCAACTTCACTAACGATCGTGGTAAGACACCAGAAAGATCCTGCCCTTTAAGAACTCTGTGACAAGAAAACAGAAACACTTAGATTCAAATTCTGGTTTAGCATATTTTCCAGTATGTAATGTTACATGTCAACACTCACAAATAAGGTAGCGAAATTCTTCAAGCAATCAATTATTCATTGTTGAATTAGAGATTTGTATACAATATATTACCTAAGAGAGTCTGTGAGAATAGTAGTGTTCGTACTCCTTTTCCTTTTAGGATTAGGAATTAGTGTTAGTGTTCTATATCTAATAGCATTCTCTATCAGTGGTGTATTTTGTTTAGGATTAGGATTTAGCATTCTATATATTTGTGTGATGTATTCTTTGTTCAAGGCAATCTAATATACAGTTTTGTTTAGAAAACTTACATGGTATCAGAGCCGTCAGAAGCAGCAGGATCAGCAGTAGGGGTAGAGACAACTGGTGGAGGAGGAGCCTTGCGACGAGAATAAACTAACAATGGAGAAGGAGAAGAGGCCGAAGGAGGAAAAGCAGCCAGAGGTGAAGTAGGAAGAGAAGATGGAATAAGCTCAGGAGTAACTATGGAGATGTACTCATCAAACGGAACCTAAGAAGGAAATGGATCAATATGAACCAAATCCTCTTTGGAAACAGGGGTGGTGAGAGGAGGAAGTTGAAAGTAAGATAGACGTTCGAGAAAGGCAACATGGCAGGAGACATAAAGGCGACGAGAAACAGGGTCATAATAGCGATAACCTTTCTGAGTGAAACTATAACCCAAAAAGATACATAGGACAGACCGGGCACTAAGTTTAGTCCTATCTTTACGGGGTAAAAGGACAAAACAAGCAGACCCAAACACACGAAGGAGGGAGTAATTAGGAAGTTGAGAAAACAGAGCCTCATAAGGAGACCGACTAGAAAGAAAAGGGGTAGGCAGACGATTGAGAAGTAAAGCAGCAGTAAGAACTGCCTCACCCCAAAATGAAGCCGAAACAGAGGCAGAGAGAAGGAGAGACCTAGCTGTCTCAAGAAGATGACGGTGTTCATTTTGAGCAGGTGTATCAGCACAAGAAGTTTGGTGAATAGTACCCAATTTGGCCAAGTATTCACAGAATTCAGTTTTAAAGTATTCCCCACCCAAGTCAGACCGCAACAATTTAATAGTAAACCCAAACTATGTAGTGACCATAGACTGGAAGGTACGATATATTTGGTAGAAGTCAGATTTATGAGTCATAAGATAAACCCAAGTGTAACGGGTGCAGCCATCAATAAAAGACACATAATAGGCAGAGCCCCCTTTAGTAAGAATAGGAGAGGGTCCCCAGACATTAGTATGTTCAAGAGAAAAAGGAGAAACAGAAATAGAGGTACTTTTATTAAATGGTAAGGCTGACATTTTAGCAAGTTTACACCCCCGACATTCATCAATTTGACTAGGAGAAACTTTACCCAACAATCCTGACTCGATTGACAAATGACCGATGCGAGAATGCCATAAGTAAAACTGACTCGACTGAGAATCTAACTGAAATGAGGAAAGTGCAGCTGGAGAAGTGGATAAGGGGAGATGCAAGCTTTCGACCACATAGAGGTCTCCAATTCTACGGTCGGTCCTAATCTGCTTCTTGGACACCCGATCCTGCACACAACAAACAGAAGAGGAAAATAAAACATCAAAACCAGACGCATCAAGTTGACTGATAGATAATAAACTGACAGATAACTGAGGAACATAAAAAACAGAACGAATAGTAACAGCAGACCTGGCAGAGGGTAAGACAGACCCAACAAATAGAATAGACATACCATATCCATTAGCAGTATTAATAGTAATAGGAGTGGGTGGGGGAATACAATTTTGAAGTAAGGAAATGTGAGGAGTCATATGATGAGAGGCACCAGAATAAAAAATCCAGACAGAAGAAGGGATACCTGAAGAGGACCCAAGCAAACCTGAATGAAGAGAGGTAAGAGCGGAGACAGATAGGGATGACTGAGAGGTGGACATGATATGCTGAAGTTGTGCAACCTGAGCACTCAGGGAAACCAAGTTAGGATCGGGAGCTGGAGTAGATGTAGTGTAAGCAGCAGGAGGTCGGAAAGTACCCGAAGTAGGATTGCGGAACTGTGTCTGAGAAGACGGAATAGGCTGACATCCCTTTTGGGGACAATTGTTCTTCCAATGACCCCTCTGATGGCAGAAAGCACACTCATCTGGGCCTAATGGTCCTCTCTTGGGTTTTGCAGTGACCTAAAGCTGATGAGGAGGAGGGGTCGATAACAAGGGCGACTTGGCAGGAGCCAAGAACACAGAAGGAGGCAAAGTCTGACTGGCCGTCTTAAGATGGGTTTCCTCGGAGAAGAGTTCACGAACAATAGCATCCACAGAGGGAAGAGGAGATCGGTGAATGATGCCACCTCGAATAGCCTCATACTGAGGGGAGAGAGCTGTTAAGAACTGGATTAAACGACCCTGTTCCCGAAACTCAATATAAGCGTCTAGTATCTTGAGACTAGGTGGTTCCATAAGAGCCAACTGATCCCAGAGACCTGTCATCTCAATATAAAAGTCCAGAATAGTTTGATCCCGCTGACAAGCACTCTGAACAGTTATTTCCAACTCATACCGCTTGGCAAAGTTGGACTGCTGATAAACACCGAGTAAATAATCCCACACTTCCTTGGCAGTACTGTACTTGGAAAACATCATTCCAATACGGTCATCCACAGAATTATGAAACTAGGTTAGAACTTGGGCATTATCACAATCCCAAGTGTCACAGGAAGACAGATACCTTTCTACCTTCGGGTCCGATGGACGAGGAGCAGAACCAGAAACATAGCCCCATTTTTTTTGATCAAGAAGAAAAATCTTCATGACACTGGCCCAATAGGCATAATTGCCACCGGTGAGTTTATATTTGATGGCTTGGATTTTAGTAACTGACATTATAATAAAACAAAATTTGTAATAAACAGACAAATATGGGGCTTTAGTGAAATAATCCTAAAATAGGGTTTTAAATAGAAATAGCCAAGTTGAAGACAGGGAGAGAGACTGAGGCTGAGAAGCGAATCAGACAGAGGTCGTGAAGAAGAAAAAGGCAGACGAACTAGAGAGCCGAAGTAGATGGCTACGAATAGAATCAGACAGAGATTGCGAGGAAGAGAGAGGCCTTCGCGAGACGAACCAGAGAAGGCTAGGGCTTCGAACCCTCGTGAGTCTGGAGAGAGAAAAGTCGCGACTCCGATGGTGACAAACCAGTTGAACCAGAGAGGGCTGATGGTGATGACCCGGACAAACCAGAATGTCACCACTTAGGGCTGATCACGAACCAGAAGAACCAAGGAGGGGTCAAGATCGATGACCCTTTGACCAGCGAACCATGATGGCGACAAGCGAAGCAGCTAGGGTTTCAAACCTAGCTCTGATACCATGTAAGTTTTCTAAACAAAACTCTGCAACTTGCTGATTTCTTCACTAAGACTCACACCACTGCTCGGTTTCGGTTTTTTCTTGACAAACTCTCAGTGTTTTCTGCCCAAACACCTTGAGTTTGAGCGGGGGTGTGAGAATAGTAGTGTTCGTTTTCCTTTTCCTTTTAGGATTAGGAATTAGTGTTAGTGTTTTATATCTAATAGCATTCTCTATCAATGGTGTATTTTGTTTAGGATTAGGATTTAGCATTCTATATATTTGTGTGATGTATTCTTTGTTCAAGGCAATCTAATATACAGTTTTGTTTAGAAAACTTACAATCTCCATGAAAATAAATAATTACAGAATTCAATTTTTCAAAAACCAACAATGTATAACAACAAATAATTAAAAGCACAAAACATGAAAAACTCCAAGTAATTAGAGTACACACATCCTGCAGATTTACATGCCTCCTAATATTCAAACATCATTGCCTCCTAATTTAAAAACAAATAAAATAAAAAAATCATAAATAACATTTTAAGCAAAAAATG
This sequence comes from Camellia sinensis, assembly GCF_055761805.1. Taxonomy (NCBI): domain Eukaryota; kingdom Viridiplantae; phylum Streptophyta; class Magnoliopsida; order Ericales; family Theaceae; genus Camellia; species Camellia sinensis. Next base: position 33,460,850 of record NC_138969.1, read on the forward strand.
GAGTTGAATAATAAGTAGAGACTTATATTTAAAAACATAAAAAGGAGCATACATGGCACTGATGTGACATCCATCAATCGAAGGGCAAGTGCAATTGACAGTACAGTCATACATAAGGGAGGAGTCCACTATTGGTGTTTGCCAGTTCAAGTTTTCGTCACAATGCTTCAAATTGAAATTCTAGCCTTTTTTACCCAGTTGTTCAGCTATTTCACCACGAGCTTCCACTGCAGAAATCGAAGTCATGTTAGCCTTTAAAGTAGTTAGAGATAAGTGATATAACATGGAGAAATGTCTATGTATTAGCATCATAAAGTATCGTTAGACATCTTAGTATTTTTTCAAATTGTGCCTAAAATGAAGTTCTTGCATGAATAAACAAGGACAAATTGGTTAAACAAGATAAATAGTCATATCTGGAACCTTTTTTGAAAATGCCATTACAACTTTTCAGTAGATTTTTCAAACTTTGCTTAAAAGCACACTTCTACATACAACACTCTTTAGATTATTGAATCTTGAAAGAAGCTTTGTCAATAGGAATAGCTAAAAAAAGGGTGACAACTAAACAAAAACAAAGGATGCAGTGGACTCAACCAATCTAATCATCTTCAATTATGACTTGTAATTAAGTTCTTTTTCATGTTTACAAATTTAAAAAAAAAAGGAAAATAGAAATGAATAAATTGAAATTATAGAGAGCCTCTTAGTTTCATTATTGGGAATACGTCTAGTTTGTGCTTCAATTCAACCTGCTTCATAGCATATTAGTATAAACAATACAAGCATAAAAGTCCATGTAGCTTTTGGACATTCACTAACTGTTACCACCATATCTATTTATATATTTGAGTTCTTTGAGCATATGTATAAAGCTACGTTCATACATATTTAGCCCAAGGGTGTGGTGACCTGGTAAGGCATTGAGATATAACCTTGAGCTTCAAGGTTCCACTCTCCTCGGGTCAACCATCCGGACAATAGCACATATGATTAGTAGGACAAACATTCCAGGCGTGGGCGAATCATACCCAGTGTCAGGAGTGTGAGGTCGAATCCCTATCTGTGTGCAAATCCGCAACTTATTACTACATGATTGTGTTAGTGTTTTTTTTTTCCATACATATATGAATATATATATATATATATATATGACCGACAGGAGAAGAAAATCATACACAATAGTGAAGGTGACTTATTGTACTAGAAGCAAGGTTCTGAAAAGTGGTTGCGGTCACCGTAACGGTGGCGGTGACGCGGTTGCGGTTGCGGGGTGTAAAGGCCGTAGTGTAACGGTTGCGGTAACCGAAACCGTGAATTTTTTTATTTTTTGCACAATTTGAAAAAAAACTTACCGATACACATTTTTTTTTCCATGATCATATTTATTGGATTAAAAATAAATATTGATCAATTTTTGTAAATTTTAAGTATGATGCAATATATTTCATATATTTAAATAACTATAAACTGAGTTTTTTACATTTTATTTTAATAATTAATGACTTTATATTATATAAAAAATAATCACTAACTATTATATATAAGATAAACAATGATAAAAGTAAAAGAATAAATAAGAGCTTAAATATATATATATATATATATATATTTTAACCAAGCCAAATAGATAATGACCACACTTATTGTTATTATTATTTTCAAACAATATATAGATAGACACACACAAATAAAATGGTCTAGTGATAGCAGCTGAATAGAATAGCATAGGTCTTACAGTTTTAACAAATCAATAACATGTTCTTCATCTTCCCTCTTCTCTCTCTCTCTATCTCTTGCTCCTCCATTTTCTCTCTTTATCTTCCCTCTTCTCTCTATCCCTCTTCTTCCATTTTCATTTTTTTTTTGTGTTTTTTTGAAAGAAACAGTTTGAAACCGTTACGTAACAGTGCGTAACAGGCCGTTACGGCTGTTACAGCACTGTTACGACCGCTACGGCAGCCGCTACGGCTGACACACCTGTGAATCTCAATCATACTGCAAAAGCGGCCGTAACGGGTGGCGGTAACTGCCAAAACCGTTACGTAACGGCGTTACGTAACGATTGCGGCCACTTTTTATAACCTTGACTAGAAGCATCCTTTTAGGACCCCATGGGCCATGCTGCTCATTTAACTTTTTGGTAAAGGGATTTACACTTCCAACTTAAAATTGGGGGCAAGACCTTGCAACAATGCAACAGCATTACTAATATAAAAAATAAACAGTCCAGCTACATTATTTAATTGAGACCCTCTAATTTCACATCTAATAGAGATTTTTCAATTTCATCTCCAATGACTTGGCCACATTCAATAGAGATTTCCAAATTCCACTTTCAATAGCGTAGCTAAAATCCATGTAAAACATTCTCACACTACTCTCTCTCTCTCTCTCTCTCTCTCTCTCTCTCGTATTTAGGTCCTAATCCATATCATTGGAATGAAATTAGGGACTAAATTAGGGGATGAATTATTTTTCAAAAATAAAATAAAAAGAAACAACATTGCAACAGTGTTACAGCTTACATGGACTCCTTTTTTTTTCAATAATCCAAATCATTAATTTTTTAAGGTTTCTTTATTAAAAATTTAGAAATAAAGTTGCACCTATTTTATCATTACATATGGCATGGTGATTAACTCTTATACCAAATCATACATCCAATCCCATACTTCAAACTATAATAGTTTTAACGATAAATCTAAACTCATCCAATCTCAATTCTCGACGTAATGATTGACTCTATCACACAATTGTGCCCAAAAACTCCTTTTAGCTAATATAGTCTCTACCTTTGCCTTCTCTCATAAAAATCTTTGAAGCAAATGAAACACAGTGTGGGCCCGTGAGGCCCATAATGGATCCCATTTCGATAATTTGAATTGTTCATTTTATTGAGCATTTCATGTATTTCATCCACAAAAAAAAATTAAGTCCATCCGATAATTATAACTTACTTAATTTTTCACTAAAAAAATAGATAATAATTATATTTTTAAAAATAAACCATATATATTTTTTTGGTGACAAACGCAACAAATTAAATAAGTTAAATTATTGGATTGATCTAATTTTTTTATGGATGAAATAGACAAAATGTCCAACAAAATGAACGGTTCAGATTCGGAGAGGGGGTGCTGTTGTGCCTTAAGGCACAGCAGTTACTGTTGTGCCCTTTGCGGGAGATTTTTCCGAGTGTTTTTCGATGATCTGAACCGTTCATATTATAGAGTTCGTCGAGTAGATTATCGATACAAACATCAAGTTGATTGAATATCTATAACTCTATAACCAAAGTACATTTGTTTCTATAAAAATTAACAGTTAACATAACTTCCATAAATTTTTAAAAACAATTTGGATCTAATCATGGGGTTATGAATATCCGATTAATTTGATTTTTTTCATGAATAATATTCTTGACAAACTTTACAATATGAATGGTTCAGATTATCAAAAAACACTCGGGAAGACCTCCCAAAAGGGGGCAACAGTAACTGCTATGCCTTAAGGCACAACAGCACCCTTTATCCATTCAAATTATCAAAACGAGATCTAGACCCCACGGGTCCAAACAACGCCTTCCAATTCAAAATTCAGAGGGGATCCTACTCGAAAATTTTGATATTTCTCATCTATTTTTCCTTCTCTATAACTTTTCTCTCTCATGTGGGACTACTAATCAGTCCTTTAAATCCACCATTAATGACAGACAAAGCATCACAACATTTGGAAGACCCTAATATTGTCGCCTTCCGAGGCTAGTCACACAAGAACGGTGACACACCACCAATCTCCTCCATCAGTCACACCATCACACTTTTGGATTAATGTTTGGCAACTTAGAAAGAAAAAGAAAAAAAAAATTGATTGGGTAAATGATAAATGAAAGGACAATTTTCAAGTGTGTAAGTATATACCATATATACTTGTGTAAGTTCTATATTGAAGTTACCTCACAAAATTACATAAGTTTTTACAAATATACGCAGGTTAATCCATAAAAATTTAAAAAATCACAACTTATGTATATTTGTGAGAACTTACTCAATTATGTGAGGTAACTTAAGTATATTTGTAAGAATTTACATAAATACATATGGTATGCACTTTATACACCCAAACCCTTCTCAAAGTGAAAAAGGAGAGAAAATGAATTGTTTGGATGGGAAAGATTATAGTACACATCCTTTAATTAAATTGGTATATATGGTATGCACCTTAAAACTAAAGAAGAAAATAATATAATTTTATATTTTCTGGATTATAAATTTAAAAAAAAATTATAATTAAACAACACATGAAACATAACCAAATATCATCTTAATTATAAATATATATATATATATATATATAACCAAATAACACACGTGGCACAATCAAAGATCTTATGAGTTATAACTAAAATAATGTCATAATTAAAAAAGAAAATTAGTCATAACTGAAGAAAAAAAAATATTATCACTTAAGAGTGCATATGGTAGGAGGTGGTGTGTAATAGAATTTCTATATTGGATAGATAAGAGAGAAAATAAAATAATGATATTATTATATATATTTTATCTTCTTTGGTTAAATTATATAAAAGAAATGAAATGATATAAAATTATATTACTAAATTAATCTTTTATAAGTGCTAGTTTTTTTTTGTTTGTTCTATATTTAAAATGATAATTTCCATAACAAAATAATATTTGTTTGGTTTTATTTTTCTTCTAATCTCTCCACTTTTGAAGAGAGTGAAAATAGTAGATTATCAAAGAAACTTGTTTCTCTTTGTTTCTTTCCATTTATCTCCTATTTGGTAATCCAAACAAGTGATTAAAATTTATTTCTCTACATTTAATTTATTTTCTCTCCAAATCACTCAAACCAAACAAATTTTGAGATAAAAGACGTCCACTTGTTTTGTTTTTATGGCTCGTTTGGTAATTGATTTTTTTTTTTTTTGGAGTTTTTTTTTAATTTTTTTTACAAAAACACATATAAAAAAGTATAGAGATGAATGTAACAATTTGTAATGACTTTTTAATTTTTCTAATAAAATAGCCTATTAACAAACTAGGCTTTAGTTTTAAAAGTATTTTTGAGTTTTTTTTTCTTTGTTGGTCGAATTTTGTTATTTTTAATGAATTTTTATTTTTAGATACACCTTGTCTAAATATATATAAAGTAAAATATTTTAAAGAAATACAAAAAATTAATAAATATAAAAATGTACTGAATTTATATTTTTTTAAAACAAATTTTATACTTTTTAAGTGTAATCAAATTATCTATTTGTACATTGTTTTGATAATAATTTTTTTTAATAAATTTTTAAATGTGTTGTGTGTTTATCGAATGATCGTTTAGCACTAGTAATGATAGTAAAAATTTTATCAAAATAATAAGAGATTGGGATATTTTGACTTTGTTTATGAGTTTTTTTTGATAAGCAAAAAGAAACAACTTTATTGATATCAATAAATGGATTACATCAATAAAGCAAGGGCGAAGAGTATCGAACATCATAGTGTTACCCTTCATCCCAACTAGGTTGGCACCAAGAGGAACACCCAATCATTTGAGAGCTCACGCCAAACGGTTGGCAAGATACCAACACCATAGAAGAAAACAAAACAAACAAAACAAAGAGGACACAAAGACCAAACAACAATAATAAGTCTACCAAAGAACAGCATATAGTAGCAGCACAATAGTTGAGCTATCAAAACCAACCCAACAGCAGAAACAATACCAAGATAGCAACAACATTAGCACACCAGCACACACCACTGCCTTAGGGTCAATCGATAGCAAGACAAAACAGCCCCATGCTGCCTTTGGGACCACCCTGCAACCATCAATCACAGCACCAGATCTCAGTAACTGCAACATAATTGAGCAGAGTCTTAACTCCCAGAACAAGACAACTCAACCCAGCAGCGACTTCAACTGATAGGCATATTTCGAATTTGCTATAGGTTATAGATAAATTCCTGAATTGAGTAAAAGCACCCCTTGAAGTGATCCTTGACCCAGAATGTACTACAACAAAATTGAATTTTCACGGCTTGCAATGCATGTCGTAAAAACTCTTTCACGGCATGCATACAAATGCCGTTATATGACATGCCGTAGAAAGTTAAGCATCATTTACGGCAAAAAGGTAAAGTTGTAAAAAGTAATAAATTAAACATTAATGACATACTTTGTATGTCGTATATAATTTTTTACGACATTTTTTACATGCCATAAATCATTATATTTTTCATGGCATAATTTTGCATGCCGTAGAAAGTTATTTTTAATCTATTTATAGCATACTTTGTATGCCGTATATAATCTTTTACGACATTTTTTTACATGCCATAAATCATTCAACTTTTCACGACATAATTTTGCATGCCATAAAAAGTTATTTTTAATATATTTATGACATACTTTGTATGCCATATATAATATTTTACGACATTTTCTTGCATGCCATAAATCATTACAGTTTTCACGACATAATTTTACATGTCGTAGAAAGTTATTTTTAATATATATACACACACACAAGAACACAACCTTGCTTAGCCATATGCACCGCCAAACAAAGGCAGTAGCTTATAAAGTGCGGCAACTTGTGAACAAATCAAGCAGAAGCAGCAACTATGAAGGAAAAAAGCTAAGATCCACACACCAAACAACCAGCATACTAGTCAACTTCTATCATGTCAAGCTAGTAACAACCTCACATATGTACAAAGAAAAGTATCCAAATCATATGATTCACTAATTTTCAAAATATGATTTTAAATATACAACTCCACCTATTAATTTCTTGGGGGGAGGGGGGACACAATTTGCATAAATAAAACAGAAACAAATCAAAGAATATATCATTGGTATTTTACATGGTTCAAAAACTTATATATCACAAGACCAAGTAAAATAAAAAGTTGCATCCTTCAAAGAAAACATGCATTGTTCTAGAAAATTTGAATGGAAAACAAAAAAAGTACAAAAGAAAAGAAAAGCAAATAGATGCATCAGATTCTTAAATACCAAAAAAAAAAAAAAAAAAAAAAAAAAAAAAAAAGAAGAAGAAGAAGAAGAAGAAGAAGAAGAATTTTGGCTTTTGTTTCACAACCAAAACTACATCCCAAGAATCAACCTTTGGCACACTGATTCTAGCTAGAAGACGGAAGACTCCCACTCCCAATCCAGCAATCCTATTCCAAAATAAAAGATATTAGCAAAAAAAAAAAAAAAAAACTCCATAAACGAACAGAAAATCAATAGCTTCAACAACATATATATATATATATATATATACATACCTCAAAAGGTGATGGATTGAGTTAGGATCAAGGCAAAGAATAGTAGCAGATCCTACAAATCACACAGCACACTATTATATGTCACACAAGCAATAGAGAGAGAAAGAGAACTATGGCAATTCGAAAGCAAACAGAACATTAATCAGGGAAAAAAATACCTAAAAGAGATGGATTGTGTATTGTTATATAGAGAGAGACGAATCATTTTGAACCATCAAAGAGGCGATCCGAGTTAAAATGAATGGAAAAACAGAGAGAGGGAGAGATCTGAGAGAGAGAATGAGAAGAAGATAGAAGTGCATAAATGATATTTCAAATGAATATTACATCAGATGTTGCTATGATATGATAGTGTATGGTGTATTGTACTCCATGATTTATATCAATATTACAGAATAATTATCAATCATAGCATGAACTCTATGCTCTATTTTCGATTTATTGTGTGTGAAATTCAGTATCTAACAACCATATCCAACGCATAATTAGGCACAAAAAAAGATATAAAGGAAAAAAGAAGCAATACCAGATGCAAGATATAATGGAAACAGTTACTAATTAATATACCTGTTCTAGTGCATCTTTGCTGACTTGATGCATTTTACCTTCACCGTCAATATAAGTCAGAGCTATTCGCTTATCAGTGGGGTTAAATGGAAGGAAGTGAACCTCTTGAATGCCAGCCTGTGCCTTAGTTTTTAGTAGAAGTCAAAGAAGAAAAATAGAAATACACATATTAAATGGAGAATTGATAACAAAAGTCATTCAGAAGGAAAATCTCACTCAATATTATGGTGCATTTGTTTCAGCTATTCAGAATCAAAAGCGTAAATTTTTTTTGCACCCCCATTCTATGTAGTAGAAAGTTTGTATACTAATTAACACACCTCTTTTGGATCAGCCAACGTCCCGACAATAGCAGCGTCTATTGCATCTTGGTTTTCCACTCTTGAGGCTCTAGCAGCCATCAAAACTACAGCCTCTCCATCTACTCCTCTAGCAAAGACCTATGAGAATACATCCAGACAAAAGGTTGGAACATGAACTACATTACAAAATTTAGAAATTCAATCTGAAGCAAACAGTCCCCCAAACAACCTCAATAATACTTTTGTCAACAGTCAGTCAGTTCAATGTTAGAGTTCCTGTTTTGTCACTGCAAAGTACAGCCATGCCTGTCATTTCTTCGATTGCTGTCATTCTTTTTGTGATGGCTCCCTACAATAATAAAGAATGAAGATGAGCTTGTACATAGTACATAGTAACACGCCTCAAACTACAATCAAAGTATTGCATTAGTACACCCCTCCAATCAAATAATGAAGGGGTTGTGTTTATATATATAGATGCATGAGGGTTCTTGTTTTCTGGACTATATAACTATTGGCTATCTTTGAGATTGCACCATTTGTTACCATAATTTCTGCCTTATGTCCCCTCAACAAAACCATCATAGTTCTCAAATAGAGCTTCATTGCCCCCTGTGGAACCATTAATTCCATCTCAAAGCCAGCCCTATTCTCCTACAACTTAAAAGGGATATCTCTCTCGTCTTGTGGGTTTTCAAAAGACTATTGATTAATTGTCGCTCTTTTGTCTCTTGTTCTGGTTCATGGTTCCTCAAGCCAACCCCCAAAAATCTAAACACAAATATCAATATCAACTAACAATCAGCACATACAAGTATCAATAGTACTTTATTACTTCTGCTACCAAGTCATCTTGGCGTATAATAATTAAGATCCAATCAATTAACATAACATTAAAGTACCAAATATCAGCAATCATTTCTTATCCATAGCCTACACCAAAAACTCACAAAGAGAATTCCCCTAACAATGCAAGCTTGCCTATTCAAAGATTAGAAATTACCGTCACAAAGAGCAAGCTTAACCTTCCTTCCCTTGCATTGTTTGAAAGCAAAAAGCTCGTATATATCAATCTCTGCTATGTGATTCATGGAACCTATGTGACTGTGAATCTTAAATGCATCCCCATTATCACATTAAAATGCTTATGAAATCTAAAGAACAAATCATGAATGTTCATGGAATATTTTTTTTCTTTTTTAATTGGTAGAAAAATATGAAAAGAATTACATTCGGAATTATAGTCCAATAGTTGTAAAAACTCTAAAAACCAATCTAATAACTAACCAAGTTAAGAAAGAACACCATAATGGGGATATAATAAACAATACAACAAAGACTATCATAATTATTAAATTTAACATTAAATATTGCATAATTAAATATGATACGATGAGATATAATACAACAGAAATAAAGACAAGAAATGGATTGTTTACTCTTAACAAATAAAGATAAGCTTTTTAATTCTAAATTAAAGAATTCAAAATGAATCAAATCTTTCCCAAGGTAGATACATTTGATCTTCATTTAGAAAAAAATAAAATTAGTAGTCTTGTTATTAAGTATAAAGCTTTTCCCACACTTTATTTATATGCAACATATACAAATTTTTCCTACCAACTTTTCATCTAATCACCAAGAGAAAACAAGCATTAAAAAGTGACTACAGAGAGAAAATTTGTAATCTGCTCCACATTTGTTGGTGTGAAGGTTAAATTAGCTTTTGGTGTGGAGACTAAAGCAATAATAAAAGGTGGTATTCTATTCAACCATAACTACATGGCTCCAATAGAAAAGCAGTGGCCTAACCACAAGGAAAATTCAAGCATAAAAATAGAAACAAAGAACAGAGCAAAAAAGGAAAAAAGAAGAACATTGAAACCCCCTTTATGCAAAGATTAATAATTAACATTTTGTCATAACTCAATTTGAACACAAAACAACCTACAAAAAAGCTGAGAAGATTTTCATCTTCTTATAAGGAAATTCCTTTTTCATACAAATTTTTGCCGATATTGTTTATCAACAGAAAAATTGAAACTGGACGTACAAGAAAATTATTCCATAGAAAATTCTATCACAATGAAGTAGATATAAATTCTTCATAGATACAAACTCTAAACATGAAATTGAAATGGAATGCAACTTAATAATAGAGAGAAAAGGTTAATAACATAAAATATTTTTTATGATTTTAACAGCAAAACCAAGCATATTTAGGTGAAATCATTGTGAAGTTCAAGAAGAAGAGATCAAATTGTTCAGGTGGGAATTTATTACCTAGGTTAGAGGCCAAGAGGTTGAAAGAGAAGCAATTGATCATCTGTATCATGAAATAGACGTCGAACTCGGTGAAAACAATTTCCTTCAGATAACGTAAAATCTATCTGTAGATACCCCATTTTTGACCATCCTCAAGACTTGGACGTCATCGTTTGAACACTCGATGATTATCCATGTTCGTGTTCGTCTTGAGTTCTCGGAGGTTTCAACCGCGCGCCTTGCCTCAAGACCTCTCGACTTGTCTGTTTTGTGCTTGGTTGTGGACCAGGCACTTGAGTTTTTGCCTTTGAGGGTAGGAAATGGCTTGTTGGCCATCCCCACACCTCACCAGCCATGGCTTGAGGCCACCGGCCCTGTTTTATTGCCATCGGCCATTAGTGATGGCCGACTGGCACTATTTTTGGTCGACTGGCCATTTGTTTTGGTCGATCGGCCACCTTTTCTGGCCGAGCCCTTTTCTTGAGGAGGTTTGAACCTTTTGAACCCCTCATTTTAGCTTATTGAGGAAGCTTAAACCTTTTGAACCCTTGGTTTTAGCTTCTTGAAGAAGCTTGCACCTTTTGAACCCTTGGTTTTAGCTTCTTGAGGAAGCTTGAACCTTTTGAACCCTTACTCTAGCTTCTCCAAGAAGCTTGAACCCTTGTCTAGCTTCTCCAAGAAGCATGACCCTTGCTCTAGCTTCTCCAAAAAGCTTGCACCTTTTGCTCTAGCTTCTCCAAGAAGCTTGAACCTTTTACTCTAGCTTCTTGGAGAAGCTTAAACCCCCTTTGTTCTTCTATAAGAGGGAGCCTCTCCCTCATTAGCAAGGGTTGAAGAAAATTGCTAAGGCAAGAGACATACATATCTTCCTATATCTCTCTACTTTGAGCTCCAAATTGCTTGGTTCTTAGCCCCTTTGCACACCAACTCTTAGCCTAACACCTCCATCATCAACCTAAGGATCTTGGAGGCCATTTCCAGAGGTTGAAGGTCAGGTTTTTGGGTCTCAAAGCCGCTGGTTTTGCTGAAGCTACAAGGGTAACACACTTTACCCTCTTTTGGTCTTTATCTTGCTTCATCTTTTAGCCATACTTTCAAACATTTTCGAGCTTTGTCATAAACTGAAAAAAATCTTATTCTGAGCTCCTTTTGAAGTTTGTTTAAGAACACTTTTGTGTTTGGGGTTGTTTACCCCCTCTTAGGCCTTGTTTGGCCTCATTTTTGTGCCTTTTTTGTGAGCTTCGGGACCACCTTGTATTGGCCTTCCCACCACTGAAATCCATCCAGAGGGATTTTAGTGGTGGGGATGGTGTTTTGAGGTCCTAAGAAGGAGAGGGGTGATCCTCTCCTTTGTTGTCTTATTTACTAGCATTTTTGGCCCTTCAAAGGAGCCCTTATTTGCACACTTCCTGAGCTCGGTTCAGGCATTTTTCAGTGAGTTTTAGGGCCTGCTTGAACCTTTTCCAGAGCTTTTTTTGTCATTTAAGGCTTGCCTCTTGCATGTGTAGAGCAACCCCTTGCATGGCTTTCCAAAGGAGCACCTCATTCTAACATGTGTTGACCATGTTGCAGTGGGTTTTTGGGCTTTATTTGGCATGTTATAGCTCTGACTTTTACTGGTTTAGTTGGCTCTCACATGCTTCATGTACTTGCTTTGCAAATCCTCCCATTTGCCTTAACATTCACCTTGTGTTTAGACCACCATGCTTACATGTTTTGGCTTAACCTCATGAAGATTTTAGCTTTGTTTTGCCATGCTTGAGGTTTGGTTTTGGTTGTTTTGATCATGTTTTCCATGATTTGTATAGCCATCATGCATTTTAGCTTGCTAGCTTTGGGTGTATGGGTCACTAGCATGCTTTACTTGGCTTATTCTCGTGATTTGGCATCATTAGAGATCATATTTCAGTCCATGTTTCATTCTTGTATGCTTGCATTTTCCATCCTTTCAATGCTTTGAAAAGTTGATGTCTTATGCTCCATGTTTAGGCCCTTGTGTATGCATGCTTGTGTGTGTGTTTTCATTCCTTTGTCGCATCATTTTGGCCGCTGATTTGGGCCTATTTGAGAGCTGCCCATATTGGTTTAAGACCATCCCTTGCATGTTGTTGCATGCTTGCCTTGCATGTTGTTACATACTTGGCTCATTAACATGTTGTTTCATGTTTAATTGCATTTGGCATGCTTGAATGATTACATATCTTGTCCCTTTACATGTTGTCACATGTTTGCCTTGTATGCTTGAATGTCCATGTTGCATGCTTGAGCTATATTGCATGGTTTGGCATGCTTGTTGCATTGCATTTTGCATGCATGCCTTGCCTCTTGATCAACCATGATAGAGGTTGGGTCCTTTATGTGTTTTGTGTGTATTCCATTTGACATTGAAATTGCATACTTCGGCTCCCCTGGCCATCATGCATCGAAATGCGTGATTGGTGTCCCGAGGACCGAGGGCTACACTCCCTTGAGTCCATAACATGATGGGGAGGGTGGTCGTGCAACATTTTGCTTTGAAAATCCTATGCCATGCGCTGTCTGTCCTCTGTTGCAGCAAAACCAGTGTTCTGCAGGAAGAAATGGCCGGTCTGCTACTTGCAGTGCCGACCAACCACCAAAATCTAGCCAGTGGCTTCATTAGTGGTCAATGATGAGTTACAGATGGTCAGTGGCATTTCCATTTGGTCGATGACCTCTCAGCATGTCTCTAAGGCAGTTCAGAAGTGTCATAGAGGTTGGCACTATTTTCAGAGATGCAAAACAGTGCAGACAGAGGCAATTGTGTCATGGCAATGGATTTCCGGGCGAAGCCAATCTGAGCATGCGTGCATTCCTCTTCCTGAGGCCTTTTACTGCTTTCCATAGCTTAGTTAATTTATTTAACTAGTTAAGTGTTATGTAATATTTCATCAACTAGGTTAGTTAATTATTTATTCGGTTTGTATTATTTATTCGGACCCTCCGAGTGAGGGCAATTGTGTATTAAGTGTGCGTGAGTGTGTGTATGTCTTCCAACCCCACGTCTTTCTTCCCTTTTATTTACTAGCTTTCGATGGTTAGTTTAGGGCATGTTTAATTTAGCATACCTTATGCTATGCATGCGTGCATCATTCATCAGTCTTGCACACACCGGGCTCGGCGCATCATACTAACTGCATAGTATTTCCATTCCAACTTGAATACGTGTATCGAGTTGTCGCATTTCACATGCCATTCTTAGATTAGCCGAGCCTATTCTAGTTGCATTCTGTATGTGTTGCATTAGCCATCTTAACATGAACTAGGATCATGCATTTGATTACTAACTAGTTTTTGTTTTGGCTTGGAGTACTAGGTAAGCTCTTATGCTTTAGCATCTTGCATGCGTGTGAGTGTTGCCATAATAGCATGCTTACCATGAGGCTATATGCTTATGTGATATATCTGCCTGAATGCCTGTGGGTGAAGGTTGGGTTATCTGAATTGGAATAATGCATTGACCATGAGTTTTAAGCCCACTAGACAGTGGCAAAATCATCTTTTCTAAGCCCACTTGAGGGTGGCAAAACCTGCATTTTAGCCTACTTGCGAGTAGCAAACCGTTTTCAAAACAAACATGAAATGCTTTGTCCCAATTCAGGTGACTCAGTCTATACTTGTTATGCTGTGTGCATCACATAGTAAATCTAGGCTAATAACCGGAATAAGAACGCATAATGTTTTCAAAACAAGATATCATGGTTAGTAGAGGCCGATCTTCGAATCGGGCAAGAGAGGGTGCTCATAGCTGACCTTCCCCAATCGTACCCAAGTTCCCGAGCCAAGGCAACTCTGGTGATGACGGACACGTGACCTTAGGCAAACAAGTTAGGGTTTCCTAAATTCCCCCAAAATATAATATTTAGGTGGCGACTCTGTATCTGGCAAAGCAGTCCATGTTTGGCACTTATTTACAAAAATCTATTTTCCAAAATGATTTGCCGGATTTGGACTCTTTGGTTTAGATTATTAACCGTGACAATTTGAGTCCGAACTGTAGTAAGCCCAAATGAACAAAACGGGATTTCCCTCCCGGGACGTTCGGAGATGTCTACAGTTTCTGGCGACTCTGCTGGGGAGTTAGAGAACTTGACTCGAACTCGTGATATCTTGTTTTGACTACACTTATGTGTTTCTTTGCATTGCATGTGCATTGGTGCGCCTAGGACACCATGTTTGCCATCTGCTATTCCTGAACGGTTTGCCAGAGGCTCGCTTTGAGAAGCGTGCCATAAGGCTGACCGATTACAGGCTCTGCCACGATGGGAACACAAACCCCGATTTTCACTGGGGCACCCTTTTTGACCATTCGACCTAGTGCATATCGGAATCCATAGTGACCATTCCAAACTAGGACAGGTTGCTTACCCGATTGTAGGTTGTTTGAAACCGCTGCGTGCGTAGTGAAACCCTAGCTCCTGACAAAATAGGACAGGGAAACCCTACCCCAACATAGGGGTGTTTTTTGGCTCTCACTTGCTTGCTATGTTCTTTTAGAGTGTGTCTCTACAGGAATGCATGTATCAGTTTGCAAGTCTGGGTATCGGGCCTGCGGGTATCAGAATGTGAGGGATCAATTTTACCTGAGGGTATCGGTTTACAGGCAGAATTTTGGGACAGAATTCAGTAGAGGGCACTATCATCCTACTATGCTCATATCTGTTTTGGTGAAATCAGGCTGAGGTGCTGTCTGTTTTCTCTTTTGCTAGGTAGTCTGGGAACCATAGCTTTAGAAGGCTCCAATATCCCCCAGGTGCATTGGACTCGTGTTGATAGACTTTGTTGGGTCAGAGATTTAATTCAAGGGCAATTAGTGTTCCTTTGCCAGAGGCAGGGTAAAAGGGTCAGTCAGGCACAGATCACCAGTGCAGCAGTTACCAGATCAGTGGTCCTTATCCACCCCACCAGTGAACAGTCAGGCTGAGGTCTCAGTTTTTACCACAGAGATAGAAATACCGGTCAATCAGCTGGAACAGCAGAACATGGCAGGGATGGAGGAAATGATGCGTCAACTCCAAGAAAGTATGAAACTCATGCAGCAAGACGCTGCCCGCCAGACGGAATTTTCCAAACAGCAGGCTGCAATCATGGCCAAGTAGACTGAGCTAATCACCAGGCTGCAACAGCAAAACGGAGCATCTGCTTCGCATCAAGCTTCTCCCCCACCAGGAGCTCCAGCACCTAGGGAGACACCAAATGTCCAGGAAGGTACGGACATTCCGACGGGGCCGGCTCCACCCCCAATCCTACCTCAATTATCCAAAACACCCACCAACCTGTCGGATTCTCCCTTTGAGTCCGAGGTGGACCCCACAGCATTGAAGGTGAGAAAACTTGAAAAGCTATTTAGGAAATCTCAGGGTGTCAAGTCCATCCCGGACATTAAGGATGGGTATACCGATGCGGCCGTGACGCTGCCAGACCGCTTTAAAATGCCACATATTGACCGCTTTGACAGGTCCAGGGATCCCATGGTGCACTTACGGCTGTTTTCAAACATATTAAGGCCGATGGGCCTCACCAGACTATAGAAGCTTTCTTTATTCGGCCGGACCCTGTCGGGTGTGGCAGCCATCTGGTACGCAAAACTGGAAGACGATGTTAAGAAGAATTGGGATGAGATGGCTGAGGCTTTTGACGCTCAGTACTCCTATAATACACAAATTGAGGTCATAACTCGTGATCTCGAGACGACCAGGCAAGAGCCTAAGGAGAGTTTTTCTGACTTCGTAACCCGGTGGAGAGCCAAGGCCTCAATGATGACTACTAGGCCCACTGACAAAGATCAGATTCGGATGATTGTGTGCAATCTCCAGCCCAAACTAATGCAGAAAATGATCGTGCTCCCCTTCCCTACCTTTTTAGATTTGCATGAGATGGGGGTACAAATCGAGGATGCCATGAAGTAGGGCCTTATTGACCAGGAGAAGGAGCAGCCTAGGTAGGCGTTTTCCCACAGTTCGAATGCGACCACTAGCAGTGATGCAGCTGCAAGATCTTCTGAAGTGGGCATGGTTACCGCCACCACATCAAAAAAAGCTACCCCATTCACCGGTGCGTTCGGAAGTAGCTCACAGAAAACCAAATATCCACCTCGAGTCAAGAGGGTTTTTACCCCACTTTATATGCCTTTGTCAAAGGCTCTAGAGGTCTTAATCCGGAAAGGACATTTGAAACCATTGGAACAACGGCCTTTACCTGATCCTCTCCCTCCAAAGCATAACCAAACTAAGTACTGTGCGTACCATCAACAAACCGGTCATGAGACCGATAACTGCTTTCATCTGCGCCATGATGTACAAGATTTGTTTGACAACAAGGTCATTGCCGCACCAGTCTAGCAAAGTC
Organism: Camellia sinensis; assembly: GCF_055761805.1. NCBI lineage: Eukaryota > Viridiplantae > Streptophyta > Magnoliopsida > Ericales > Theaceae > Camellia > Camellia sinensis. Next base: position 33,477,663 of record NC_138969.1, read on the forward strand.
TATTGTCATTGGATCAGTGAACTTGTGGGGGATAATGTGATTATGTGATTAGGGGATGAACCACCTGCGGATGGCGCTCAGTTTACTCCGAATGTACCGTTTGGCACGCACTGTTTTGACCATTTGCAAATGCTAGTTTTGTAGTTTCTGACTTTGGTGTTGGGTCAGTTTTGTTGTTTTGTTTTGAGTCTGTCTTGTTGTACTGAGTCAGTCCTGTTTTGTTGGAGTCGGGCGATTTCGGGGGTGTTACCTCAGACATCACTTGCTTTGTTTTGTGTTTGTCTTTTCGTTTTCTTTTGAGTCTGTTTCTACCTTGGAGCCAGTTACACCAGAAGATTTGAATGAACAACAGTGATTTTCACACTCTTGTGTTTGCTTCTGCCTTGTGCTAGTTGTACCAGAAGTTCTAAATGAGACGGCAGTATCTGACTAAAAATTGTGTCTTTTCTGTGCTTTGAAATCATAACATTGACCTGAGTTTTTCAAAACTTTTTTGAACACTGTGGTAAAAACGAAGAGGAAGGAATTCGTTGGGTTTTGCAAAACTTGATCAATTGAGAGAAAGACAGGCGTGCTAAGCGCTTAATGAATGAGATCATGCTTGTTAATGTGAGTACTGAGAAGGATCCTAGCTTGATCCAGATTGGTTCTACACTGTCTTCAGCGCGAGCGATTTGTCGCTTTCTTAAAAAATTTCAAAAAAAATATTTTGCGCGGTCCTTTGAAGACTTGTGCGGAATCGCTCTTGAGATTGTGCAGCCTAGGATCGCTCTCAGCCTCAAGATTCAACCCCTTTGCTCTCAAAATCTTGAACTTGGGATCAGAATGATCAATGGTCAACCATCAATGTAAGGCCTGTGTGGCCAGATTTAAAGTAGCCCTCGAACAAGAGGTACCAAAGTCAGATCAAGAAGATCAGTTATGATCAAAGGAAGCTTGCAAAGCTCAATCAGAAGCACCCCTTGAACTAAGGGCAAAAGAATTTCAAATGTGCTCGAAGAGTCAAAGATGAAGAACGGCAAGAATGCCAAATTCCAGAAGGGAGGAAAGAAGAAAGCATTGCTGAAGAACAACTGAGTTCCTATCTACAACACTAGGGGCAAATTCACCCCCCAGATGGACGTCTACATCATCAGCGAACAACGGCCACTCTCCTGGATTCAGATGGCTTCGAGATCTCAAAACCATTTGACATGGACAAAGCTACACTTTTACCCTTGAGAGGCTCGCTGGGCCGAAAACCCGGAAGGGCGACCCAGGCAAAAGTTAAAGCAAGAAAAAAAAAAGAGAGAAAAGAAAAAATACAAAGAATGAAAAAGAAAAGATAAAAAAAATAAAAAGAATTGAAAAGAAAAGAAAAACATAGCTTGCAAGGTTGAAAACCCAGAAGGGCGGCCCTGGCAAAAGTTAGAGCGCAAAAGGAGAGTTTAAATACCCGAGTGTACCTAAACCTGAACTACGTATGGCTTGATTCCCATGTTTGGGATACGTAGGCAACTTCATCTTGAAATCCAGCCACAAACACTTCAAATTCGACTATGTCCATGTGATGGTTCTGGTCATCTTTGTCTTCTCTATATCCGAGAATTTGGTTGTGTTCGTCACTCTGAGGACTGACTACAATGTGCTGCGGTGCCATTCAAACAACGGGCAACTTTCCGTTGCCATTCAATGTGCTGCGGTGCTGTTCAAACAACGGACAACTTTCCGTTGCCATGCAGCTCTTTTCAAGCAAGGGGCAATTATCCTTCGGATCTAAGGTTGTGCATCTCGAGAGTAAGTTCCGTGCTCGTTGAGCACTGGCTGTTTGCCAAAACGGTTTTTGAGAATTTTTACTGAGGTTGACTAATTTCTCGAAAATTATTTCATTTTCCAAAACTGGACCATTTTCTTGGACCCAAAAAAAGGAAAATTTTCAGTGCTCATAGCCTGACTTGCATAATTTTAAATCAGAAAAGTTGAACAAGCATGTTAATCTAACTCTCATATTGGTCAAAATTATTTTAGTAGAAAGCCAAAAACAAAAATGGTCAAAATAATGAACTAAGGGCACAGTTGAGTCAGGTTTTCTGTCTTTTCCCCCTTTATCAACGCACTTACCAGAAAGGGCATCATACTTGCCGGAAAAGGGCACCACTGAAGCTAACCGCAAAAGGGCAGAAAGCTTTCACACCCTCCGAGCAACGAGGTATCAAGTCAAGTGCGAAGCACGAACTGGAATGGATCAAGATATTCCACTCCCTCATCTGGACAGATCTGATCACGTCCAAACTCTCTAGCAAAGCATCATTAACCGATGTCAGCTGCAGATTTCCTACACACCCAGTTGTAGCGCAGCCCCTCTGTGGGAGAAACTCACTGTTGTGAACAAGAAGAAAAATCTAGCAGAATGCTAGGAGCAAGAGCCCACAACTTTCTGTTTATCCATCAACTACTTAGGGGAGGGATAAAAAATGAGAGATTGAGGAATAGAAAGATGTGCGTTGAGAGAAAAAGTGAGAAAAATGGGCTTCTTTTTCAGAAAAACAGAGCCTGAGGGCCGAGTGATGTGAGAATCACAAATGAGAAAGGGCGAGAAACAATACCCGGAGAAACTGGCTCCTCGTGCATCGAGAGGTCTCTTGTCTTTATAACACATCCGAGTGTTGTGTTTGTGTCTTTGTTTGTCTCGATTCTTGTTTTGAGTCGTTTTGACTGTCAATGGATGTGTTTAGGTTGTTTTATCTTTTGTTTTCTGTTGTTGAGTCATTTTTGCTATGGTCAGTCGTAGGCTCAATACCCGGTCCAGAACTCATCTCTCAATTTCAAAAAATAAAATCATTTTGCGCTCCGAGTGCCGTGCCGTTCTCCACATCTGTGCAAAACAAGATTTATTCCTTCATAAAACCGCAGGGTTCAACCCAGGTCATGTCAGAACAGTAAAACCAAGACCTATTTGAAGCTATATGGGTTCCAGACTACAAAGCAAAAGAAAAGAGGGAAAATGTAGGGTATCTGAGTTTGTTTCAACTTCAGTAAGTTCCGAGACTACATTCCGTGTGTACCTCTTCAGATCTTGCCAATGCTCCGAAGTATGAGTGTGCCTCTACCTCAAGCTCAAGATCAAGTCTGCTTCAAGCCAGAATGGCGATCAGAAGTGCTCTCCTCGAGTACCGTTTCGTGCCAGGGACATCATGGTCGTGTTTGCAATGAGTTCCTAGGAGACCAACTGCGACGGTGGAAACTAGAGTTCAAATGGCTGATGCCTAGAACGTAAAAGTTTGGGATTTCCAGGACTAAATTCTGGTTTAAATACCCAAGGGTGTATCCCCGGCTTGAAATCTGTATGGAAGCCCCATAGGTTGAGATAGCGTGTATGCACCTCAATTTTGGATACTGAACCAACCTAGTCTGTCACCCCGTTGGAGAATAGGGAAAGTTATGAATATGATCAGGAAGAAAGGCAGCATCCAAAGTGTTCTACGTGAAGAACCCTTGTCAGTATTTCAGAGCCTTTGTACTGTAAGTTGAAGGTAAGTGTTCGAAGAGCACAAGGGGGGATCCCCGTCGGAGAAGAGCGGTTCACCGCCACTCACCTCATGAGGTGCTTTCTAAAGCGCTGCTTTATCCATTTATTGCTTTCCTTAAGCATCATGCATTGTAATGCATTGTACCTATCAAATTTCTTTCTTAGTCATGCACGATATTGTATGTACGGTTCATTCAAAGAATTTCCGTTTAAGATCATTTATTTAGTGTATCAATCACACTTCATTCAATGTATCAATTACACTCTCATTTATTTAGTGTATCAATCACACTTCATTCACTTTGTGTATCTATTACACTCTCACTCATTTAGTGTATCAATCACACTTCATTCATTTAGTGTATCAATCACACTTTATTTATTTAGTATATCCATCATACTTGTTCACTAAGTGCATTTATCACACTTTGTGTTCACCTTTAGTATATCAATCATACTTTGTTCACTAAGTGCATCTATCACACTTCGTGTTCACCTTTAGTATATCCATCATACTTGTTCACTAAGTGCATCTATCACACTTCGTGTTCACCTTTAGTATATCTATCATACTTTGTTCACTAAGTGCATCTATCACACTTCGTGTTAACCTTTAGTATATCCATCATACTTGTTCACTAAGTGCATCTATCACACTTCATGTTCACCTTTAGTATATCCATCATACTTGTTCACTAAGTGCATCTATCACACTTTGTGTTCACCTTTAGTATATCAATCATACTTGTTCACTAAGTGCATCTATCACACTTTGTGTTCACCTTTAGTATATCAATCATACTTGTTCACTAAGTGCATCTATCACACTTTGTGTTCACCTTTAGTATATCCATCATACTTGTTCACTAAGTGCATCTATCACACTTTGTGTTCACCTTTAGTATATCAATCATACTTTGTTCACTAAGTGCATCTATCACACTTTGTGTTCACCTTTAGTGTATCTATCATACTTGTTCACTTAGTGCATCTATCACACTTTGTGTTCACCTTTAGTGTATCTATCATACTCTGTTCACTTAGTGCATCTATCACACTTTGTGTTCACCTTTAGTGTATCCATCACACTTGTTCACTTAGTGCATCTATCACACTTTGTGTTCACCTTTGTGTATCCACCACACCTTGTTCACTAAGTGCACCTATCACACTCTGTGTTCACCTTTTGTGTATCCATCACACTTTGTTCACTTAGTGCATCTATCACACTTTGTGTTCACCCTTTGTGTATCTATCACACTGTGCTCACCACACTCACTTAGTGTATCTATCACTCGCTCAGCTACTGTATCTGTCACATTTTGCTTCATATAGTGTATCTATCACATGCTCACTTTGTGTATCTATCACACATTCGCTTTTTGTGTCCATCACACTATGCTCACCATGCTTGCTTTGTGTATCAATCACACACGTTCGCTTTGTGTATCAATCACACACTCTCGCTTTGTGTACCTATCATACATTGTTCACTTAGTACATCTATCACACTTTGTGTTCACCTTTTTGTGTATCCATCACACTACATCCGCTTTGTGTATCTACCACACATGCTCACTTTGTGTATATATCACACGTTCGCTTTGTGTATCTATCACAATTCACACTGTATTCACAGTGAGAATTGTAATAATTCTCTTACATCCTTTCTACATTGTAATGTAGCTTGGTTCTTGCTTAAAACTGTTGCATGTTATACTTCGTTACAGTTTCCTTTGCATGATCATAAGTTATGCTCAGCCTCTTGCATTGTCAGTTGCATTTTGCCCCCGCCTTCGGGCGTATATCTTTATTGTCTTGGATGTTTGTCTAAGTCTTCGGCCTTGTCAAAAATGGGTCGTCTCTGGGCTTTGACATTCACTCCCATCACTGTTATGACTTTCAAGTTCTGTCAAAGAGGGGCAACTGTAGACACCCCATTTTTGACCGTCCTCAAGACTTGGACGTCATCGTTTGAACACTCGATGATTATCCATGTTCGCGTTTGTCTTGAGTTCTCGAAGGTTTCAGTCGCGTGCCTTGCCTCAAGACCTCTCGACTTGTCTGTTTTATGCTTGGTTGTGGACCAGGCACTTGAGTTTTTGCCTCTGAGGGTAGGAAATGGCTTGTTGGCCATCCCCACACCTCACTGGCCATGGCTTGAGGCCACCGGCCCTGTTTTATTGCCATCGGCCATTAGTGATGGCCGACCGGCACTGTTTTTGGTTGACCGGCCATTTGTTTTGGTCGATCGGCCACCTTTTCTAGCCGAGCCCTTTTCTTGAGGAGGTTTGAACCTTTTGAACCCCTCCTTTTAGCTTCTTGAGGAAGCTTGAACCTTTTAAACCCTTGGTTTTAGCTTCTTGAGGAAGCTTGCACCTTTTGAACCCTTGGTTTTAGTTTCTTGAGGAAGCTTGAACCTTTTGAACCCCTCATTTTAGCTTCTTGAGGAAGCTTGAACCTTTTGAATCCTTGCTCTAGCTTCTCCAAGAAGCTTGAACCTTTTACTCTAGCTTCTTGGAGAAGCTTGAACCCCTTTTGTTCTTCTATAAGAGAGAGCCTCTCCCTCATTAGCAAGGGTTAAAGAAAATTGCTAAGGCAAGAGACATACATATCTTCCTATATCTCTTTACTTTGAGCTCCAAATTGCTTGGTTCTTGGCCCCTTTGCACACCAACTCTTAGCCTAACACCTCCATCATCAACCTAAGGATCTTGGAGGCCATTTCCAGAGGTTGAAGGTCTGGTTTTTGGGTCTCAAAGCCGCTGGTTTTGCTGAAGCTACAAGGGTAACACACTTTACCCTCTTTTGGTCTCTATCTTGCTTCATCTTTTAGCCATACTTGCAAACATTTTCGAGCTTTGTCATAAACTGAAAAAAGTCTTATTTTGAGCTCCTGTTGAAGTTTGTTTAAGAACACTTTTGTATTTGGGGTTGTTTACCCCCTCTTAGGCCTTGTTTGGCCTCATTTTTGTGCCTTTTTTGTGAGCTTCAGGACCACCTTGTATTGGCCTTCCCACCACTGAAATCCATCCAGAGGGATTGCAGTGGTGGGGATGGTGTTTTGAGGTCCTAAGAAGGAGAGGGGTGATCCTTTCATTTGTTGTCTTATTTACTAGCATTTTTGGCCCTTCAAAGGAGCCCTTATTTGCACACTTTTTGAGCTCGGTTCAGGCATTTTTTAGTGAGTTTTAGGGCCTACTTGAACCTTTTCCAGAGTTGTTTTTGTCATTTAAGGCTTGCCTCTTGCATATGTAGAACAACCCCTTGCATGGCCTTCCAAAGGAGCACCTCATTCTAACATGTGTTGACCATGTTTCAGTGGGTTTTTGGGCTTTATTTGGCATGTTATAGCTCTGACTTTTACTGGTTTAGTTAGCTCTCACATGCTTCATGTACTTGCTTTGCAAATCCTCTCATTTGCCTTAACATTCACCTTGTGTTTAGACCACCATGCTTACATGTTTTGGCTTAACCTCATGAAGATTTTAGCTTTGTTTTGCCATGCTTGAGGTTTGGTTTTAGTTGTTTTGATCATGTTTGCCATGATTTGTATAGCCATCATGCATTTTAGCTTGCTAGCTTTGGGTGTATGGGTCACTAGCATGCCTTACTTGGCTTATTCTCGTGATTTGGCATCATTGGAGATCATATTTCAGTCTATGTTTCATTCTTGTATGCTTGCATTTTCCATCCTTTCAATGCTTTGAAAAGTTGATGTCTTATGCTCCATGTTTAGGCCCTTGTGTATGCATGCTTGTGTGTGTGTTTTCATGCCTTTGTCGCATCATTTTGGCCGCTGATTTGGGCCTATTTGAGAGTTGCCCATATTGGTTTAACACCATCCCTTGCATGTTGTTGCATGCTTGCCTTGCATGTTGTTACATACTTGGCTCATTAACATGTTGTTGCATGTTTAATTGCATTTGGCCTGCTTGAATGATTGCATATCTTGTCCCTTTACATATTGTCACTTGTTTGCCTTGCATGCTTGAATGTCCATGTTGCATGCTTGAGCTATATTGCATGGTTTGGCATGCTTGTTGCATTGCATTTTGCATGCATGCCTTGCCTCTTGATCAACCATGATAGAGGTTGGGTCCTTTATGTGTTTTGTGTGTATTCCATTTGACATTGAAATTGCATACTTCGGCTCCCTTGGCCATCATGCATCGAAATGCGTGATTGGTGGCCCGAGGACCGAGGGCCACACTCCCTTGAGTCCATAACATGATGGGGAGGGTGGTCGTGCAACATTTTGCTTTGAAAATCCTATGCCATGCGCTGTCTGCCTCTGTTGCAGCAAAACTAGTGTTCTGTAGGAAGAAATGGCCGGTCTGCTACTTGCAGTGCCGACCGACCACCAAAATCCAGCCAGTGGCTTCATTAGTGGTCAATGATGAGTTACAGATGGTCAGTGGCATTTCCATTTGGTCGATGACCTCTCAGCATGTCTCTAAGGCAGTTCAGAAGTGTCATAGAGGTTGGCACTATTTTCAGAGATGCAAAACAGTGCAGACAGAGGCAATTGTGTCATGGCAATGGATTTTCGGGGCGAAGCCAATCCGAGCATGCGTGCATCCCTCTTCCTGAGGCCTTTTACTGCTTTCCATAGCTTAGTTAATTTGTTTAATTAGTTAAGTGTTATGTAATATTTAATCAGCTAGGTTAGTTAATTATTTATTCGATTTGTATTATTTATTCGGACCCTCCAAGTGAGGGCAATTGTGTATTAAGTGTGCGTGAGTGTGTGTATGTCTTCCAACCCCACGTCTTTCTTCCCTTTTATTTACTAGCTTTCGATGGTTAGTTTAGGACATGTTTAATTTAGCATACCTTATGCTATGCATGCGTGCATCATTCATTAGTCTTGCACGCATTGGGCTCGGCGCATCATACTAACTGCATAGTATTTCCATTCCAACTTGAATACGTGTATCGAGTTGTCGCATTTCACATACCATTCTTAGATTAGCCGAGCCTATTCTAGTTGCATTCTGTATGTGTTGCATTAGCCATCTTAACATGAACTAGGATCATGCATTTGATTACTAACTAGTTTCTGTTTTGGCTTGGAGTACTAGGTAAGCTCTTATGCTTTAGCATCTTGCATACGTGTGAATGTTGCCATAATAGCATGCTTACCATGAGGCTATATGCTTATGTGATATATCTTCCTGAATGCTTGTGGGTGAAGGTTGGGTTATCTGAATTGGAATAATACATTGACCATGAGTTTTAAGCCCACTAGACAGTGGCAAAACCATTTTTTCTAAGCCCACTTGAGGGTGGCAAAACCTACATTTTAGCCTACTTGCAAGTAGCAAACCGTTTTCAAAGCAAACATGAAATGCTTTGTCCCAATTCAGGCGACTTAGTCTATACTTGTTATGCTGTGCGCATCACATAGTAAATCTAGGCTAATAACCGGAATAAGAACGCATAATGTTTTCAAAACAAGATATCATGGTTAGTAGAGGCCGATTTTCAGATCGGGCGAGAGAGGGTGCTCATAGCTGACCTTCCCCAATCGTACCCAAGTTCCCGAGCCAAGGCAACTCTGGTGATGACGGACACGTGACCTTAGGCAAACGAGTTAGGGTTTCCTAAATTCCCCCAAAATATAATATTTAGGTGGCGACTCTGTATCTGGCAAAGCAGTCCATGCTTGGCACTTATTTACAAAAATCTGTTTTCCAAAATGATTTGCCGGATTTGGACTCTTTGGTTCAGATTAAGAATCGTGACAATTTGAGTCTGAACTGTAGTAAGCCCAAATGAACAGAACGGGATTTCCCTCCCGGGACGTTCGGGGACGTCTACATTGTCAAATTCATATATATGCAGATTAATCATCTGTAGTCTTCCTTCTAATTACGTAGCATATACATATATATATATGCGTTTGTGACAAAATTCAAGGAGAGAGAGAGAGAATGGTGCAATTCAGTGAATCAATTTCCTCCAAACCATTGTTCGATCAAATATGAAATTGCTATCTCATTTCTCTCTCTAGAAGTACGAATTAGTTACCTGGTGAATGAGAGAGCAGAGATCGAAATCGACGAAAAGGAGGCAATCGATGTCGTCGTTTTCGATTGATCTTCGTTCATAGGAAGAAAATTGATGCCGATGGAGGGAAAGGAAAAAAAGAGAGAGAGAGAGAGAGAGAGAGATCTAATCTGGGTTCTTTCTCAACAAAGGAAATTGATTACTAGAGATCCAATATTAGGAGAAACTTATTACGTTACACCATATCAAACCAAATTACCCCAATCTGGGTTCGGTTGATGTATCAACAGTGTGAAGTAGAAAATTAATAAGCAAAAACAATATTAATAAAAAAAAAAATTGGAAGGTAAAGAATGTGTAACTTTAACAATATTAATAAGTAAATAAAAATTGAAGTGAAAAATTTTAGACAAAAATATTTTGAGTATAAGTTTATAAATTATTTTTTATTAAAAAATTGTACATTATAAATAGAATATCTATTAGAATTTATAAATAAAAAAAATTGTCATATCTATTAGAAATTTATAAATATCTTCGAACATCTAGAATTGTTTTTTTTATTATTATTTATAATTAAAATATAATTTGGTAAAAAAATTTTTAAAAACACTTATTGATTTATAAGATTATGACTTTTTGAGAGTGAAAATTAAAAAAATTAAAAAAAAAATTCTAGTAAGAATTTTCACTACATGCTAGTGCATGCCGCGTAAAATTATGATATGTTATAACGTAAAATGCATGTCATCTTAAGTATAAATATTTCACGGCATATTTTTACAAGCTGTGAAAGTATATAAATTATTTTTGTATTAAAAAAAAATCTAGATTGTAATTTGAATATCTAGTTTATTAAGAAAAAAATAAAAATTTCTCATATCTACTAGAAATTTATAAATATTTAAGAATATCTAGAATTTTTTATTATTATTTATAATTAAAATATAATTTCTTTGGAAAATGAGAGAGTTTGGGAAAAAAATAGGTATGGATTAAGAATGAGAGGGAGTGTGGGGGTAAGTTTTTAAATAATCTTTTTTTTGGGTACTTTTTAAATTCAAATAATTTACATACACTTAGAAGAAAAATATTTTTTTAGTTTTCTAAAAAAATCACTAAATTCAAAAAAGTATAAAATTTAATATTTTACGACATGAAATGTATGTTGTCTTAAGTGTAAATATTTTATGACATATTTTTGTATGCCGCGAGTATATATATTTTTGACGGCATACTTTTGCATGTTATAAAAAAAATCGGATTGAATTTTTATTTTTATTTTTTTATAGAAGTTTTCACGGCATTCATTAGCATGTCGTGTAAAGTTATAATATTTTACAATATGAAATATATGTCGTCTTAAGTGCAAATATTTTATGACATATTTTTGTAAGTCGTAAAAACATAGGCCTTGTTTGGTTTGTATTTCTCAAAATATTTTGGGAAAAATTCTCTACAAATAAGTTTTCAAAAGTAATTAGACCAAACATTTTCCCAATTTTTTTTTTTCAAAACTTCTTTGGTTTACAAGTTTTCCAAACAAATCTCTCTCTCATACACATCAAATCAATCACTTTTTTCAAAACTCTCTCTCAAAATAATTTTTCAAAACATCTTTTGAAAAAAAACCAAACCAAACAAATTTTCGTACTTTTTATCTCTAAACATGTTTCTCAAATACAAACCAAACAAGCCCATACATTTTTTACGGCATACTTTTGCATGCTATAAATATATGAATCAACGGCTTACATGGTATGTATGCTGTTATTGACAAAACATTAACGGTTTGCACAAAAAAAAATGTCGTAGAATGTACTAACTACGACATGCATTTAATACATGCTGTAAACATGATGTCGTAAATAGTTAGTTTTATTGTAGTTGCCACCCTTGCCTTAATCAAACCACAGAAGTCATCGAGCCAAACTTACTTTCCACTAAATATTACTTCATTCCTGAGTTTCCAAATAGACCACATGATTGCCAACAGAATGGCCTTCCAGACTCTAGCTTCAAATTTTCCCCATTTAAACCCCAACCACCAATGAATCAAACCTCAACACTACCAGGCAGTACCCACTGCAAACCCCACCAGTTCAACAACCTGGACCAAACTTGCCAAACAAATGGACACCAGAGTAATACATGGGAAATTGATTCCTCCTCATTCTTACAAAAAACACAGCTAACTGAAGTGTTTTGATTCAGCACTCCAATCTTTTGAAGGAAGACAGCAGTTTTTAATCTTCCTCTCCAAGCCAACCAACAAAGGAATTGAACTTTTGGTGGAGCCAGCTTGTTCCATATCAGACCAGTGCACACCAATGGAATACTAGGCACATACACTCTCAAGAGGGAGGCTACACTGAACTGTTGTTTATGAGTTTTAATTTATTTGTATTAGTTTATATTGAAATATGATATAAAAGGTGTATGTCATCGAATTGTATTTATTTATGTTTTTTTTTTTTACATTGAGCAATAGTTTTTAATAAACAATCCATGGCACTGTTTGTAAATGTCCTAAACAGTACATTACAATTGCAAGTTAGGTTTTTATGTCACGACAATTCACATTATTAGTAGCAGATTTTTGAACATGCCTTGAAAAAAAAAAATTATTGGGCCAAATAGGAGAGACTAGGTAGAACATGAAGGCTGCATATTTGGAAAGTAATTTGAACTGAAAGAACTTGTCATACATCTAAAAACAAAAGTGATTGCATACTGAAAGTAGGAAAATGCTAACAAAGAAGGCAACCATGAAATGCATTACAGAACATATCATAGAGCCACCAAGACGCATCCTCGTGCAGGCTGTGTTATGGAGAATCAAGATTTAATGGATAAAGATCATGGGCATTCCCAGGGAAGAGAGAGAGAGAGAGAGAGAGATCTTGGGTATGAACAATCATTGGCCATGTCCACTATGGACAAACAATTGAAATTTGAAAGCTTTTTGTCTCGTATCTTATCTTGAGAAACAAAATTTTGACCAACTTCAACCTTTTCATTCTAAATTCCCAAGATTATTGCAATATTATTTATCCTAAACAGAAGTAATTCACTACCATTTAAATAAAGACAACATTCATGACCCAAAAAAAATTTAATCCTAGTAAACAATAATTGGCAATCAGCGCAAATCCTCCTTGACACAACCAATTCAGGTAAATCAACCTCTTGCCATGTTTGTGATAAATTGTCATAGCTGGCTAATAAAGCCAAACGGATAGGTCCCAAAACAAGTATTTTATTTTATTTTTTAATGTGTATTTAATCAAAAAATCTTAAAGAACCAAACACTTGCCCAATCAAGCAGACCAACATACACTACAAGAATAAACACATTTGCCGACTAAAGATTTGGTCGGCAAAAGTCCAATTGTTGGTCGGCAAAACATATTCCCGACCAATTTTTTTGGTCGCCAAGTTGGTCGGCAATTGAGGGTCGCGGAAAGTAATTAGCGACTAAAAAGATTTTTAGTCGGCAAAACGTTCTATTTAGCGACTAAATTGTTGGTCGCTAAACATATAATTATCGCGACTAACCTATTTAGTCGCGAAAAGACTTTGGTCGGCAAAAATTACATTCAACGACCATACATGTTAGTTGCTAATTTGGTCGGCAAAAATTACATTCCACGGCCAAAACTTCTTCGTCGCTAAATAATAGTTTCTACGACCAAAAAATTTGGTCACCATTTGTTAATTTTCGCGACCAAAACTTTTAGTCAGCAAAAGTGAGATTCCACGACCAAGAGTTGTTTTGGTCGGCAATAGATGTATTTTTTGCGACCAAAATTCTTGGTCGGCAATTGTCATTTTTTGCGAAAAAAAATTATTTATTTGTCCCCACTAATAAATTGGTCGCCAAAAACAAGAAAACAATACACCTGGAATTCCTAATAATCTATTCAATCCATAATAAACCTATTAAAAAAAATATAATCAAAACCAGTTTCTATGTTATAAACCAAACAAGGTGCTGAATTGTTTTGTAGGGAAAATGGATCTGCTTACCACTCAAATAGAGGTTAAAACGAATCCAAAGTTTTTGTAAGTCCTTTTTCTTTATTTTTTATTTTATTTTAGTGTTTAGTCGATAGTTTACCCCCCTTCTTCTTTCTTCTTCTTCTTCTTCTTAGGTTTTTCATGTATTTCAATGTATGAACTTATAATTTTATAATTACTGCAATGTTATATAAATTTATATAGGAATCTTTTGAGTAAAATTGAATTGGCTAGTTGAATTAGTATACTACCTGTTTAATTTTTAATAGTTTGATAGAATCTAGAGTCAAGCCTATTCAACCTCTCTTTTACTAGAGTTTTTTAACCAAGTTATTTTTAACTTATTATTTCCTAAATCTAAAGAACAATGCTTCCATGACCATCCTTTTTTTTTTGGTCTTTAGTGAATTTCTTTTATAATTTTATTTTTAAAATTTTAAATTGTATTCTAATTTTTTTGAAAACTACTTCTGCACAAAAATAAAAACAACAATACTCAAAACATCAAAATGAAAACAATACCAATCAGTTGCCACTCGATATTTGTCATCACTACCTCTAGTTGCCTTTAGGAATGTTGAGATCTGCAAATACCGGGCTGTCAACTCCTACTCCCATTGCATTGAGACTGTTGTCAACATACACAACAGCACCGGTGATTGCTGAAGCCATTGGCAATGAAAGGAAGGCAGCTGTATACCCCACTTCCTCTGTAACATTTGTTTGTCAAGCTCAGTGTATGGCAAAGTAAAAAGCATAGAAAGAATATGAAAATGGAGTTGAATTGCAATTTAGTCAAACATTGTGGTTTTAAAATTAGAAAAGGCAAGTTAGCCCAATGGTAAGGTTAGCGTCCCTGTGATGTGGGTTTGAGTCATGAAAATAACCTCTCCAAAAATGACGATAAGGCTGCATACTTTTTTCCCTTCTCAAATCTCACTTTAGCAGGAGCCTTCTGCATTGGGTTGCCTTTTTAAAATGGGGTTTAAATTATTTGTGAGCAATGTTGTTGGCAGAGAACTCGTTTAGTTGCTTCTATGGCTTTAGCCATTTGCCACAGCAACAACGAACCAGTCCTGCCCGGTATGCACACACACATGTATAGATATGGATATCATGAAAGGTAACTCAATTACACCAAAACACACTATGGGACACCAAATGAAGAACAGTAAAAGGGACTTGCCTGCAGAAAGTTCTTTCTGCAATGGGGCATTAGCCATTGAGTAGTCGATCATCATATCAATAAAGCCAATAGCTTTTTGCAGCACGACTTCTTAGTGGACCTATATATAATTCCAATATGTCAGCACAATGATGCAAGAAGAGAGGATAAAGCCAGTAAGATGTTAAACATGTAGTCCAGCAGATATATAATTGTCTCATTCAATTTTCCGAAGATTGAGAACCCATCAGGCATCTAGAAGACATGATTTGTCTCAAAAAAATAAAAAAACCAAACACAACAAGTGATGATAAAAAAATGTTTCAAACTATTGAACTACTTGAATTCATGGAATCCCAATCAATGGTGAAGTATGAGTGACAGCTAGGTGTCATCCTCGGGGCTTCAATTCCTTTACTGAAATGACAAAATTTACAGATACAAATGATTTGCTTAAACAGAGTATTCGATGGGGCTTTGGATGACAGAAAATTGACTTAAAGCAATAATCAAATTGATCAGCAAAAATGAAAATCATGGATGTTTTCGAATTTTTTAAATAATTTATTTGCGTAACTAATTTATTTGTATACTTGTAGAGATTGTGTTGACTCTGATTTTGTGCTTTCTTCCAGCTTCAAATCCGCTATAAAATCCTCAAATCCTCCGCTATAAAATCCGCCGGAATGACCAAATTCGCCGCCTTCTTCGGCTTCGCCGCCCTTTTCTCTATCAATTTCTTCACCATTGCACTAAAATTCTCATCGTTCTTCACTCTCACCTGAGCTACGTCCGACGATTTGGCCTTGACGATGGCACGCGAAGAGTTGTGCTCTGCTGCCGCGGCCGGAGATTGGCTCCGGCGGGCGGTGGATCCGGCGATGAGGCGTTTGAGGGAGGATTGCTTGGGTTTGTTGAGCTCGGTGGAGGACGATGGATCGGACTGGTGAGACTGAGTCGAAGATCGAGAATCGAAAGAGCTGTATCGCAATGCAGCGGATTTGATTGAAGCCATTTTTGGGTTTGGGAGTGATTGGTGTGAAGATCTGTGAGTGATTTTAGCGTTTGAATCTCAAGATAGAGTGAGCATTTCTAGGGTTTCTGATGAGAGAAAGAGAGAGAGATTGTCTGAAATCTGAGACATAAAAAGGGGAGAGGCGTGTGGCAGAGATTGGTCGTGATATGGGGGGAGTGGCTTCTTGGCGCTGTCTGAATTCAAATTTTCGCGTGAGAGGCGCGCGGTGCTTTCAGCACACCGGTGATCAAAAAGTATAATTTGATGAAAAGTTATTTTTATGCTAAATTTGGGAGTTGATTTTTTTTAATAATTTTTAATTAAAATATAATGTAAAAAAATTAATTTTATTTGAGGTATTTTTTTAGTTTTTTACGAAAAGATATGTAAAAAATAAGAAGAGATGGTGGCGATAGTAGTAGTAATGGTAGTCGTAGAGGTGAAGTAGCGACAGTAGAAGTAATAGTGGTGGTGGAATGGTGTTTGCAGTAGTGGTGAAGGTGATAGAAGAGATGGGTGGTGAGAGAGAGTAATAGACAGAGAGACACAGAGATAAGGGAGAGAGTGATAGATAGAGACACACAAAGATAGAGAGAAGAGAGATGAGCGAGAGAGATAAAGAGACGAGAGATGAGCGAAAGAGACAGAGAGAGAAAAGAGATGAGAAAAGAGATGAAAGAAGAGATAGATGAGTGAGAGACACAGAGATGGGGGAGAGAGTGAGCAATGTGAACACAATGGGAGAGAGAGATAAACAGACAGATAGATACATAGAAAGACAGAGAGAGAGAGAGAGAGAGAGAAGAGTGAGAGACAGACAAACAGACACAGAGAGAGAAACAAAGAGAGAAGAGTGATAAGTGAGAGCGAGATAAAGAGAAAGAGATATAGAGAGAGACAGACAGAGAAAGAGATAGAGAGAGACATATAGAAAAATAGAGAGAAACAAGCGATGAGAGAGAAATAGACAAATAGACAAGTAGGCAGAGAGAGATAGAGAAGAGTAATGAGTGAGAGAGAGACAGGGAGAGAGAGATAGACAGAAAAAGAGATAGAGAAAGAGAGAGAGAGAGAGAGAGAGTGATGAAGAGATAGAAAAAGAGGAAGAAACAAAAGATGAGCGAGAGATAGACAAAAAGAGAGAGAAATAAAAAGAGAAGAGTGATGATTGAGAGAGAGACAGAGAGAGAAAGAGATAGAGACAGAGAGAGAAAGAGATAGAGACAGAGAGAGAAAGAGACAGAGACAGAGAGAAACAAATATTTTCGCAACCAATTTTTTTTTTTTGCAGATTAAAGGAAAATTCAAACCCTCTATCTTCTCTCTCTCTCAGATTAAGGTTTGCTCACTATTTTGAAACAGTGTTGTGAAATTAAGGCTCTACAAACCTGAAAGGAAATGAAAAAAAATGGGGGGAAAAGGCAGAAGGAAAAAAGTGAGGAAATTAAGTTTGGGTGGGCAGTCCGGTGAGTCAGTGAAAAATGGGGGGAAATTAGTTTTATTGTTATTTTATTGAATTTTTTTTTTTATTTGATAGAAGTAGGGGTAATATTTTAATGAAAAATATTTTTCGTTAAAATAAAGTTAATTTTTTATGGTCGATGAAAAATATTTTTTGTGACCCATTTTTTTTTTTTTTTTAGTTACTAAAAATCAAGAGCTAATTTTTTGTGGTAGAGGAGAGGAAGCGGTAGTAGTAGTGAAGGTGGTGGATAAAAGGTGAGGTGGTGGTGGTGGTAGTGGTGACGGCGAAGGAGATTAGTGGTGAAATTGTGGTAATGGTGGAGGAGATGGAGTGGCGGTGGTGGAGGAAAGGTAATAGTAGTAGTAGTAGTGGTGGTAGCAGTGGTGGTAGTGATAGTGGTAGTGAAATGGTACTAGTAGTGGTAGTAATGGTAGTCGTAGAGATGGAGTGGCAACAGTGGTAATAATGGTGGTAGTGGAATGACATTTGCAGTAGTGGTGAAGGTGGTAGAGGAGATGGGTGGTGAGAGAGAGATGGGTGAGAGACAGATAGAGAAGAGAGATAGAGAGACAAAATGGTCGCTAAAAGTGCATTTTCTTGTAGTGGAGAGCTCGGTAAATAGAAAAGATGGGAGGGAGAGAGTGGGCAAGATGAACACAATGGGGGAGAGAGACAGACAGGCACACAGAGAGAAATAAAGAGAGAAGGGTGATGAGTGAGAGAGAGACAGACAGACACACAAAGAGAAAGAGAGAGAGGAGAGTAATGAGTGAGAGAGAGAAAGAGATATATATATATATATATATAGAGGGGGAGAGAAAAAGAGATAGAGAGACAGACAGACAGACAGACAGACAGAGAGATGAGTGAGTGAGTGAGAGAGAGAGAGAGAGACAAAGTGGTCGCTAAAAGTGTATTTTCTTGTAGTGAAGAGCTCGGTAAATAGAGAAGAGGGAAAGGAGAGAGCGAGCAAAGTGAATACAATAGGGGAGAGAGACAGACAGACAGAGACAGAGAGAAAGAGAGAGAGAAGAGTGAGAGACAGACATAGAGAGAGAAAGTGAGAAAGAAGAGTGATGAGTGAGAGAGAGACAGAGAGAGAAAGAGATAGAGACATAGACAGAAAGAAATAAGAGATGAGTTAGAGATAGACAAAGAGAGAGAGAAAGAGAGCGAAAAGAGATGATCGAGAGAAAGACATAGAAAAATAGAGAGATAGAAAGAGAAGAAAGATGAGCATGAGAGAGAGAGAGAGAGAGAGAGAAGATAGAGAGATGAACGAGAGAGATAGAGAAAGAGATAGAGAGAAGAGATATGAGCGAGAGAGACAGAGAGAGAGATAGAGAGAAAAGAGATGAACGAGAGAGACAAAGAGAGAAGAGAGATGAGACAGAGATGCGAGAGAGCTCAAGAATAAAGATGAACAAGATAGATAGAGAGAAGAGAGATAAACGAAAGAGACAAAGAGAGAAGAGAGATAGAGAGAGAGAGAAAGAGACAAAGACAGAGGCAGAGACAGAGTAGGAAAGAGAAAGAGACAGAGAGAAACAAGAGATGAATAAGAGATAAACAAAGAGAGCGAAAAGAGATGATTGAGAGAAATACATAGAAAAAGAAAGAGGTAAAGAGAGAAGAAAGATGAGTAGGAAAGACAGAGAGTGAGATAGAAAGAAGATAGATGAATAAGAGAGATAGAGAAAGAAAAAAGATGAGAGAGATAGAGCGAAGAGAGATGAGCGAAAGACAAAGAGAAAAAGAGACAAAGACAGACAGATAGAGAAGAGTGATGAGTGAGAGAGAGAAAAAAAAGAGAGAGAGAGAGAGAGAGACAAAGAGAGAAAGAGATAGAGAGTGAGAGTCAGAAAAAGAGACAGAAAGAGAAGAGAGATGAACGAGATAGACAGAGAGAGAGATAGAGATAAGAGAGATGAGCGAGAGAGACATAGAGAGAAGAGAGATGAACGAGAGAGACAGAGAGTGAGAGATAGAAATAAGAGAGAGATGAACAATAGAGACAGAGAGAAAAGAGAGATGAGAGAGAGTGAGAGAAGAGAGATGAGCAAGAGAGATAGAGACAACAGAGATGAACGAAAGAGACAGAGGGAGATAGAGAAATGAGAGAAGAGATAAATGAGTGAGAGACACAGAGAGAGAGAGACATACAGATAGACAGATAGACAAACAGATAGAGAGAGAAAAGTGATGAGTAAGAGAGAGAAGAGAATAGAGAGAGGAAGATAAAAAAAATAGGTGAAAAGAGACAGACAAAGAGAGAGAGAGAAAAATTGTGAAAGAGATAAACGAGAGAGATACAGGGAGAGATGAGCGAGAGAGATAAAGAGAAGAGAGACAAAGAGAAACGAGAGATGAGAGAGATAGAGAAAAGAGAGATGAGCGAGAGACACAGAGAGAGAGATAGAGAAGAGTGATGAGTGAGAGAGAGAAAAAGAAGAGAGACAGACAGACAGGGAAGAGTGATGAGTGAGAGAGAGAAAGAGAAGAGAGACAGAGATAGAGACACAGAGAGAAAAAGAGAGACAGATAGATAGAAAGAGAGAGAAAGAGTGATGAGTGAAAGTAAATTTTTATTTTTCTTTCAGCGACGAAAATATTTTAGTTGCCAAAACTATATCTACCGCGACCAAACTAATTTTTTGTCGCTGAAATTAAGGTTTTGCTGACCAAACTTTTGGTCGCGAAAGAAAAAAACAAATTATTTTTCTTTCAGCGACTAAAATATTTTAGTTGCCAAAACTATATATACCGCGACCAAACTAATTTTTAGTCGCTGAAATTAAGGTTTTGCCGACCAAACTTTTGGTCGCGAAAGATAAAAAATAATTTTTTATTTTTCTTTCAGCGACGAAAATATTTTAGTTGCGAAAACTATATATACCACGACCAAAATAATTTTTAGTCGCTAAAATTAAAGTTTTGCCGACCAAACTTTTGGTCGCGAAATATAAAAAATAATTTTTTATTTTTCTTTCAGCGACTAAAATATTTTAGTTGCCAAAACTATATATACCGCGACCAAACTAATTTTTAGTCGCTGAAATTAAGGTTTTGCCGACCAAACTTTTGGTCGCGAAAGATAAAAAATAAATTTTTATTTTTCTTTCAGCGACTAAAATATTTTAGTTGCCAAAACTATATATACCGCGACCAAACTAATTTTTAGTCGCTGAAATTAAGGTTTTGCCGACCAAACTTTTGGTCGCGAAAGATAAAAAATAATTTTTTATTTTTCTTTCAGCGACAAAAATATTTTAGTTGCCAAAACTATATATACCGCGACCAAAATATTATTTAGTCGCTGAAATTAAGGTTTTGCCGACCAAACTTTTGGTCGCGAAAGATAAAAAATAAATTTTTATTTTTCTTTCAGCGACTAAATTATTTTAGTTGCCAAAACTATATATACAACAACAAAAATATTTTTTTAGTCGCCAATTGTGGCAAATTTAGCGACTAATTTTTTTTTAGTCGCCAATTGTGAGATTTTTAGCGACTAATTTTTTTTTTAGTCGCCAAAAATTAATATACCCCGACTAAAAAAATTTAGTAGCTAAATATTGTACTTTTACCGACTAACATAATTTTTGGTCGCCAATTGCACAACTTTTGGCAACCAAAATATTTTTAGTCGGCAAAAGTGGTCGCCAATTGTGTATTTTCTTGTAGTGATAATTCTCACTGCGAGGATATTTCATATTGTTCTTTCCAGTGATAATTTCCAATGCGATAACCCCAAAACTATAAACATCTTATTTATGGGTTAAAATACCCCATAATGCATATTTCGGTGCAATGTACCTCTGTACAAGAAAGATAATTTTGTTATTATAAATTAAAATATTAGCTTTTTAGTACAATTCCAACATTAAACAGTAGTTTTAAGTGGTAAATTCCAACAATGAACGACTTCATTTGGCAATTTGCAAGCATTTCATACAATTTTCAAGGTGGTCAAAACTTTATTAGTTCGTTTACTTAAGAACATTCAGATAGATTTTTAACAATGCAAGGCATTGTAGGGATAAAAAGTTACTGAAAACTGAAATCTATAATAGCTAAACCATAACAACATAATTACTAGAAGCAAAATTCACCATATAGCTAAAACCAAGTCACTTTGCATGGGCTTGTAGCCAAGCAAAAATCAAGGTGGTTGCCTGGTTGAGTTTTGGTGTGGGCTTCTGTATGTTGGGCCACATTGATTCTATATTATACATGTATTATGTAAACAAAATAAACATGGGAGGTTAAGCATTGAATTTCTGGTAGTAGATCCATAATCAAAAAAGTGTTTATCAGTAAAACAAAAGACAGTTTTGGCGACTAAATTTTAAGTCGCCAAAAGTCAATTTTGGTCCCCAAAACCTTTTGCCGACTAATTTTTTGGTCGCCAGCTTTATCATTGAAAGATTGTCGGGGAAAGTAATTAGCGACTAAGAAAGATTTAGTCACTAAAAGCACACAATTGGCGACTAATAGTTTAGTCACCAAAAGATTTCAATTAAATTTAACACGACATTTTCAGCGACTAATATTTTGTGTTGCCAAAACCTAAATTGCTTAGCTACTAAATTTTGGTCGCCTAAGGTATAACATTTTCTGTTTTGGCTACTAATAGTTTAGTAGCCAAAAGCTTTTTTTTAGCGACTAATATTTTTTGTCACCAAAACTTAAATTGTTTAGCTACTAAAATTTTCATCACCTAATAAGGTCTAATATTTCCTGTTTTGGCTACTAATAGTTTGGTTGTCAAAAGTGTTTTTTCCCCCTTTTTTTTTTTGGCTACTAAATTACTAGTTGCCTAAAGTTTTATGTGTTATGGCTACTAAATATTTAGTCGCCAAAAGATTTGTTTGCATTTAATTCTTTTTTTAGCTACTAACTATTTAGTCGCTAAAAATATTGACTCTCTTTTTGGCTACCAATTGTTTAGTCTCCAAACACATCATTTTATGTTTTTTTTTTTTGATTAATTTGTCTACACCCACAACCTGTATATTCCATGCAACCTATATGAGATATACAAACTAAACAATACATATATTATCACCCATTCAACAATCTACATCCATTTCACTTCCAAACATCTAAAAATTAATAACTTTAAATGTCAAATTCCATTCAAATCAAATATATTCCAATTTAAAATAATAATTTCATACAAAACAAATAATCATAGGGAAATTTTGACCTTCGTACACAAAAATATATTTACTACTATGCCAAATGGCCATTTGGCATGGTACAAAATACCATGGTAATCTGTTCCACGACAAAAGATAATCAAATATATGACAACAATAATTATCTGTTTGATGGCAAAAATATTATGTACCCTGCCAAAAGTATTCTATTCAATTAATACAAATCTACACAAAAAGCAAAGGACGACAAAAAAGTAAGAGTATACAAAAGTGTAAATTATCCTCCGTACACAAAAATGGAATATCCACAACTCCACGCCAAAAGCCATTTACAAAAAAACAAAAAAAAAATTTATACACCCATTAGTCCCATATAGCATTTGAGGATAATGTCACACCCCTTGTACATTCACAGAACTTTATCCTAACATTCCTAATTTAATATTGGTTTAACAATTTATTGCCTTATTGCTTTTCCTCCAGCAAGGCTAGAGTAGCTTCTCTTTTCTTCCATTTCAGTGACAACCCTGATCCGTAATTAGCCATTAATCCGTAATTAAGAATACTAATTAAGTGGTTAAGTGTTAATTATATGTTTTGCATGCTATATAAATTTACATCTGTCTGTTGTAGGAATATCTGTTTGAATTTTTGTTTTGATATGGAATTTGAAGGCCTTATCGGCGTCTGAATATGAAATTACCTAGGTTTACGTGTTATTTGGGATTTTTACAATTTTATGATTAGTTTATTTAGAATTCGTTTCGGAATCAAACAATTAGAATAAATGACAATTAATTAGTCTAAGCTTAATGAGCCTATATAAGGCTAATGTGGAATCTAATACTCATTCTACAACATTCCACACTTTCCTTCTTTGAGTTCAACATGGGAGAGAGGGAGAAACATAGGAGGGAAGTGAAATCAAGAAGAGAAAAGGAAAGAATTGCTAAGAACTTATAGAGAATTGAAGGCATTGGACAAGGAGTTGCTAAGATTCAAAGAATTAAGAATTTAAGGTAAGAAATCAAGCCTCTAATTAGTACTTGAGTTTACTAATTGTAGAATCCAAGTGAATTGGTTGATTAATCACAAGAATTAAGCTAAGACTAGAGAATTAAAGTTAAGTACATGCATGCATGCATATTCCTTTGCATTTTGAAGTTGTTTTCCAAAGGATTCCCACATGCATGTAATTATTCTAGCCATGTTTTGAAAATTCATCATGTTTCATACCATTTCATTCTAATTGTTCATGATTTAAAGAGTTGGAGCTCAAAACAATGCATGCATTTGTTATTCATTAAGTTTAAGGTTTGGTTTTGAAGAATTCACTTGCTTTTGGGCCTTGATTTTGTAAATTGAACTTTATCTCATGATGTTACATAAAATTTTAAGTGTTTTCTCAAGTTTTGGCCCAAAAAAATGAGTTTTGATGCATTGGAATTAAGTTTTGAAGTTGAAACAACAATCTGGAAATTTCAAAATTCACAGAGTTCGTTCAAGCGATGAACTCTTCGCTCAAGTGCACATTTCGTGCTCTCAGTACTTTTGCAAAGCTTGATGGTTAGCTCGAGTGACCAAAAGACCGCTCCAGCGACCACCCTTTATTTTTAGTCTTGGCTCCAGTGACCAAGAAGTTGGCCTAAGTGTAAATTTAGAGTATCCAGTACTTTTGCAGACCAAGGGGTCCGCTCGAGCAACCAAAGCTTCACATGAGCGAACTGCCCTATTTTCTAAAATTTTGCTAAGTGTCTCAAAGTGTATAATTGCATCCTCATTGCATCCTAAGCATTCTTAAGTCATGATTAAACTATTCTAATGAGGATAAGTATTAGAAACACACCTAGAAGGAAATATAATAAGTTAGGACGTTTATAGATTGTGTGTTTCAAGTGTATCTATCACGTGTTTGTGTAGGTCACGCGCCAGTATCCGTTTGATCTGTCTGATTCATCTAATCTGCTTTTGGAGCTATCTGTGAGTAACAACCTTGTAAAGATATGTTCAATTATAAGTATTTTCTGACTGATATGATAAACTTTGTTTTCTGAAATGATATTTTCTGTATAGATGAATGATTGTCCAATTTCTGAAATGTATCGTGGCATCTTTAGCATCATATGTGTCTGGTATCTGTTACCTGGTATCAGGGTTTCACGTGGGTTACATTCATGGAATTGATTATGCATAATCAACTACCTAATCTACACATGGGTCTTAATGACCATCTCATGTGAATATGGGTCTTTATGACCACCTACTCTGAATATGTATAAGAATATGTTTCTGATCTGAATTCTGATTTCTGAATCTATTATAGACTTCATTTATCAAAACCTTTACTTTGTTGTCATTCACTGGGCTCCAGCTCATTATTTATTTTATGTATGTAAGTGATTAGGCACGTGACCAGGCTTGAGACTTCCAGTCTGGATCTGTTCTGTCAGCCAACCACTATGCCTCACCAAGAGGTTCCTGGAAAGATGTTTTGCGATTAAGTCTTAAGCTCTTATTTTCTTTGTTTATTTTGTAAATAGGGCTAAGTCCATTTTTGTTTATCTGTACTTGTGGTGACACATGTATGACGTCATAAGATATGTAAATATAAGTTTAAATTTTCTGCCCCATATAAGTCTGCATAGCTCGATGGACATTGTATTTTGATATTTGCATCCGCTAGCCCTTACTTTGTGATTTTGTTTCCGAGGCCTTCGGTAATCGTAGGATTATTGGCCAGTTACGATGCTAAACCTATAGAGATGGGTATGGGTCGTGACAATTTCTTTCTCTCCTTTGTTTCTTATTCTTGCTTTTTCTTGGTTAGATTCAGAAATGCTAAAGTATGCTTATGCGGAGTTGGAGAAATCTCGTGGAGCAAGTCAGGTTAAGCATGTATGATATATGCTTTCTTTTTCCTAGCTAGATTTCTTGGGTGTTTGTTTTTTCAATATGGTTCAATTTTCATGCAGCCTACAAGCACAATTCTATGAAAGCCTTTTAGGGGACAACATTATCACATATACAAGTATGGACTTTCAATTTTTACTAGACATTATTTTCATTACATGTACTATAATTAATGTATTGTTGCAAAAAAAAAAAAAACTGAGATGTCTGTCTTGTATACTCAAATCTGGATGCATCAAGAACAATAAATAACCTTTTAAATGACATTATGATAATTTATTTGCTTAATCATGCAGAGTGGTTGAAAACCAAAGCAAGAGCCATTTGAGCACAAGTAAATGTTTCTGTATTATGAAATTTGTAACTTTGTTAGGACATGTCAAGGTAATTTTAGTTTGTTTTCTTTTCTTAGTCAAGTTGTGCAAATGCAAATGTGTCTCATGGATCTCATAAAATTCTGGTTCTCTAACATTGGCATTCTTTAAATCTCTACCTCATTTTCTTTTTAACCTTTGTATGGCTTTGTTTGATTGCTGGAAAACCTGGCCAATTCCCAAGGGATTGTAGAACAACTTCAAAACTAATAAAATAAATAAATTGCAGTGATTTTCTTTTCGAATCCTTTAGTTATGTATATTTATATATTCAAGAATTTTCATTTTTTGTACAATTCCTCATTTATTTTAACAATATAGGGAGTGTCACGACCCAAACTTGCCCCTATAGATTTAGCATTGTAATTGGCCAGTAATCCGAGATTACCAAAGGCCTTCTTGTACAAATCAAAATAATCGGGGTTAGCGGAAGCTTAATATAAAAATATATATAACAAGTAGTCCAATGAGCTGTGATTCTATATGAAATAACACATGCACATAACATTAATTTACCCATCCTATATTACATACATCACATCTTGTACAAAAACATTTATATAGATATACACATATATCAAAATCTCATCATCATGATCAAGAACTTGGCAACAGTCTTCTAGACATAGCCTCAACTCTGAGGCATCAAAACAAAACTCCAAAGACTTTAAACAATGGCTCAGCTAAAGGATTCCTTCTGGGCTTGCTCTTCATGACGTTCACCTATACATATATATACACACAGTGAGCTAAAGCCTAATGAATAACATTAAAGTAAAAGGGTTAGTGAATAAATTCCAAATATATCATATACACGAAACAAATCATATCACAATCATTTTCATATCTAAACATAATAATGGTACATCCAACAGAACAGAACATGTCATTTTCCGACTAGAGTAATTGGTTCTAGATATCGATTAAACATCACAACATCATCACATAGCTAACGAGATCTCGTAATCACATATATCTCATGGACCCGCATTAACATGCTGTCCCCTCTGACTTGGGACCATCCTTTGGATGCCATGGTAGATTCAAAATAAGACATTCGTTCACTTAAGCAAAATAACGTTTCAAAAACATAACATATCAAATAACATTTCAAATATATTCCATAACAACATATCTTTACAGTAATGTTACTCACAGGCTTGGTTGGTGATACACCTTAACAACTCAACCTGCAGAAACATAACCAAGCATAACATTTGTAAAATCCAAATTTTTATGTGTAGAATTATTTTTGGATAAAGTAGTAATTAAATTAATTTATATGGGTCATTTTAGTAACATCAAGGAATTAGTTATGAGGTGGTTTTTTTTTAAATTTTTATTACTTAGATGGTTAAGTTTGTAATTTTGGGAGATTGGGTTATAGGCCCACTTGGGCTTTAGGTCTTGGAAACATAGAAGCACAAACAAATAGAGGTATTGATGTTGTGGCTGCTGCGGCAGATCTAGCAGTAGAGAAAAAAAAAAAAAAAAAAAAAGAGAGAAGAAGAAGAAGAAAAGAAAAGAAAGAAGATTCATAGATTGGTGACTTTGATCTAATCATCTCTTGGAGGTAAGATTTGTTTTTATGGTACTCCTAACTATTTCTTTAGACATAGTATCTTGTATGTTGATTGGGTGTATGTATTTTGGGGTTTTGGAATTTACTTGTAGACTATAGGATTAGATTATTACATTATAAAGAAAAGAATGATAGATGCATCATGGTGATCAATAATAATTGTTTATGTGGTATAATATTTTATTAGGTTTGTGAGATTGAGGTGGATCTTGGTAATTTGAGATTAGCTTGGGAAATATTATTTTAGCTGTTTGAGGTAAGTAACCCTCTATCACTGTTGGTTTATTTTTAATCCTATCGAATCGTTTAAAATCATAAATATTTATTCGTAGCTTTCCTGTTCTCTTAAAATAAAATATGGGTCAAGTATAAAACAACATCGAATATTATTATGAAAATTATTTGAATATTCGGTGAAACTATTCTGAAAATTATACTAAATGTTTATTCTGAAAATATCGAATGTTTTATTTAAAATTTGTGTATTGTGTGAATTTTGAACATCACTCTAGTCTGACTATGATTTGGACCCTAGCCAATGGGGGTTATTTATTGGCACAGAAACTAGTTTCTTTTGGGGCTTTACCACCGGCCTATGTGTGGTTCTGGGCCTTGTCACGGGCTATGTGACCGTAGTCAATAAGACTTGGGTTTTGTGAATCAAATCATTGAACCATCTGAATATCGAACCATCGATTTGAACAATGAATTACTTTGAATTATCTTGTTGGCTTTTCATTTAAAATGTATTATACATTGTTTATTTTTAGCTATGAAACCATCTTACAAAATAATTGTTCATTTATTGAACTGTAGAAAAATTTATATTTATTGATTATCGATTTATTTATTTATACTTGATCCAGCTGGCAGTGATGGTTGGTTATTTACTAGGCTGTCTAGCTTACCCTTATTTTATTTTTTTTCAGATTCTGAAGAGTAGAGCTGCGCGGGATTTTTTTTACATATGGGAGTGCCGAGAGTAGGACTATGATTTAAGTACTTGGATTATTTGTTTTGTTAATGGATTTTATTAGTGGACTTGGTGGATAATTTCATATCATAAGAATAATCAATTTTTTTAATGGATTTTAGTATTATGATAATTAAGGATTTGATTGGAGTATTTTACATTGTTAGTTATGTGTTGGACTCTTAGCCTTGCATGCTCACTTAAATGAGTGTGCGGCGTTGTCACGGAGCTTGGGACGTGACAATTTAGTGGTATCAGAGCCAGGTTGTAATTTTAAAGGCTGGTATAAAATAGTGGTGAGATTGGGTAGATATAGGATTGGGAACGTTTATAATTTGATATAATGTTATTTTTATTTACTTGTTATAGGGACTTGAGAATAGAATAAGATGAGATTTTATTATTGATGCATTTAGGTTACAATGGAACATGAGGAGACATTGGCAAATATGGCTAGGAATACACGCCAGGGTCAAACGAATCGATGGACTGGTAATAGCAATCGGCGAGGGAATGTGACTAATAATGGTAGTGGTTCTCAAGCAGTCGGAGGAAATTAGGGGCAAGAGTTGGGACACCAAGAACAAGCTGCAATCCCCAATCCAATTGAAATGGTTCAAGTGCTTCAAACGTTGGCCGGGGTGGTGCAACAACAAACCACCATAGGGAATAACTTGACTAGACTTATGGAGCAACAACAGCGGATGCAACCAGGTGTTGGGCCACAACCAAGGCCACGTTGTAACATTACCGAGTTTAAGAAGATAGCCTTGGCATTTGACGGAGCCACAGACCCTTTGGAGGCTGAAAAATGGTTGACAGAAATGGAGAAGTTGTTTCCCGTTTTTGAGTGTACAGATGATCAGAAGGTGACCTATGCTACGTTTATGCTACAAGGGATAGCTAATGATTGGTGGCAGATGGAGAAGCGCATACACGAGCATGATGCCAACCCCTATACATGGGAAAGGTTTAAGAAGGCATTCAATGAGAAATACTTCCCTAGGAGTGTTCGTCTACAAAAACAGAGGGAATTTTTGAAGTTAGAGCAAGGGAATAAGACGGTTGCAGAATATGAAGCTGAGTTTACGAAGTTGTCTAAATTTGCATCAGTATTTGAAGCAGATGAGGATAGCAGAGCACGAAAGTTTGAAGGTGGACTAAGAACGAACATTATGCAACAAGTGGTTCCTTTCGAGTTACCTACTTTTGAAGCAGTGTTGAATAAGGCTTTGCTAGTTGAGAGTGGCCTTACCAGAGCCCAAGAAGAGAAAGAAGAGAATTATAAGAAGAGGCCTAGTTCTTCCAACTTCCAAACTAACAATTCGAAGGGCAATGCTAAGAGACAAAACACTACTTCGGTTGGGAGTTGGGGAAGTCGAACTATGGGTAGTAGTGTTGATAAGAAGAATGATCGGCTACAATGCACTAGGTGTAATGGATTCCATCGGGATAGTGAGTGTCGTTGGAATACTGGGGCTTGTTTCTCTTGCGGGCAACAGGGGCACAGGATAGCTGATTGCCCTAATCGGAAGGGGCATGAGATTGAACAGAAAGCATGGACAAATAAAGGAGCATCAACAGACAAAGGGTCTTCAGGAAGTCAAAAGAAAAATGGAGGTCATAAGCCAAAGACTCAGGGTCGAGTGTACGCACTCACGCAACAAGATGTTCAGACTTCCAACACGGTGGTGTCAGGTACTGTTTTAGTGTCTTCTGTTTATGCACATGTGTTATTTGATTCTGGCGCTACAAATTCATTTGTGTCTATGGGATTTGTTAAGAAACATGGATGGAAATGTGTCTCTAGAGAGATTGACTTATGTGTTGAAACCCCGATAGGAGGGGTTATGGTTGCTGACTTAATTTGCAAATCTCGTGTGGTTAGTATAGATGACAGGAAATTGCTTGTAGACTTAACTGTTTTAGATATGCGGGACTTTGACATAATTCTTGGAATGGATTGGTTGGCAACCAATTATGTTTCTGTTGATTGTCGAGGCAAAAGGGTAGTATTTCAGATTCCTAATCAACCAGAATTTTGCTTTGTGGGTAGTGGAGTTAACACTCCTCTTCTGGTAATCTCAGCTTCGCAAGCTAAACGGTTGTTAAGGAATGGTTGCGAGGGCTATTTAACTTCTGTGAGAGATACCCGTGAGACTGAATTGAAGTTAGAGGATATTCTAGTTGTGAAGGAATTTCCCGATGTTTTTCCTGAAGAGTTACCGGGGTTGCCACTAGATAGAGAGATTGAGTTTGCCATTGAATTGATACCTGGCACGGGTCCTATCTCCAAGGCTCCGTATCGGATGGCCCCAGCAGAGTTGAAAGAGTTGAAGGAACAGTTACAAGAGTTACTAGATAAGGGCTTTATTAGGCCTAGTGTTTCTCCTTGGGGTGCGCCCGTTTTATTTGTGAAAAAGAAGGATGGTAGTTTTCGCCTTTGCATTGATTATCGAGAGTTGAACAAGGTGACAATCCGAAATAAATATCCTTTGCCTAGGATAGATGACCTATTTGACCAGTTGCAAGGAGCACAAGTCTTTTCTAAGATTGACCTTCGTTCTGGCTATCACCAGTTGAAGGTTAAGGCGGAAGATATACCTAAGACAGCCTTCCGAACTAGGTATGGGCATTATGAATTTTTAGTGATGCCGTTTGGGTTGACCAATGCGCCTGCAGCTTTTATGGATTTAATGAACAGAGTATTTAAACGCTTCTTAGATCAGTTTGTGGTAGTTTTTATTGATGACATTCTTGTGTACTCAAAGAGTAAAGAGCAGCACGAAGAACATCTAAGAATAGTGTTGCAGATATTAAGGGAGAAGAAATTATTTGCTAAATTAAAGAAGTGTGAATTTTGGCTGGAGAGTGTATCATTTTTGGGTCATGTGATATCTAAAGATGGGGTGTCTGTTGACCCCAAGAAAGTGGAGGCGGTGGTGGAATGGAATCGGCCTACTAGTGTCACTGAAATTCATAGCTTCTTGGGTTTAGCAGGATATTATAGAAGGTTCGTTGAGGGATTTTCCCGAATTTCTATGCCTTTAACTCGTTTAACACAAAAAGGGGTTAAATTTGAGTGGTCTGATGATGGTCTGATGATTGTGAAAAGAGTTTCCAAGATCTAAAGAGTCGATTGGTGTGTGCTCCAGTACTTATAGTTCCGTTCGGAGATGAAGGTTTTACCATCTATAGTGATGCATCGAAGATGGGCTTGGGTTGTGTCCTGATGCAAAATGATAAGGTAGTGGCATACGCGTCTAGGCAGTTGAAGCCATATGAGCAGAATTATCCTACGCGTGATTTGGAGTTGGCTGTCGTGGTGTTTGCATTGAAAATCTAGAGGCACTACCTGTATGGGGTGAAATGTGAGATATTCACTGATCATAAAAGTTTGAAGTATATTTTCACTCAAAAAGAATTGAATATGAGGCAAAGGAGATGGTTGGAGCTATTAAAGGACTATGAGTTGACTATCAATTATCATCCAGGAAAAGCTAATGCAGTGGCGGATGCCTTGAGTAGAAAGACCCCGAGTAATTTGGCTACCTTGATCACTGACCAAAAGAATATCTTGGAGGACTAACAGAGGTTGAATATTGAGATTAGATGGCACAACCATGGAGTGCAGTTGGCAAACCTTAGGGTTCAACCCACATTGATTGATAGAATTAAAGATACTCAAGGAAGAGACCCTCAGTTGCAAAAACTTAAGGCTGAAATGGAAATAGGGCTACAGATGGAATCTTGTATGCATAAAGATGGAACCTTGAGATTTGAAGAGAGGTTGTGTGTGCCTAATGATTTAGAGCTCAAGAGAGAAATCCTAAGAGAAGCTCACAGTTCAGGATATACTGTACATCCAGGAAGCACTAAAATGTATAAAGACTTGAAGAGGAACTTTTGGTGGAATAATATGAAGAGGGAAATTGCTCAGTATGTTGCTCAATGTTTGGTATGTCAACAAGTGAAAGTTGAACATCAGAGACCTGCAGGTAAGTTACAACCTCTTCCTATTCCCGAATGGAAGTGGGAACATATTACCATGGATTTTGTGACAGGGTTGCCTAGGACCCAAGGTGGTAACAATGCTATTTGGGTTATCGTTGATCGATTGACCAAATCTGCTCACTTTCTAGCTTTTAAGGTAGGGTTCTCCTTAGAAAAGTTTGCAAAATTGTATATCAAGGAGATTGTGAAGTTGCATGGTATTCCGGTGACCATAGTGTCTGATAGAGATAGCAGATTTGTATCTATGTTTTGGAAGAGTTTGCATATAGCTTTGGGCACTGGTTTGAATTTTAGCACTGCCTTTCATCCTCAAACTGATGGACAGTCAGAGAGAACTATTCAAACCTTGGAAGACATGTTGAGGGCTTGTGTTATCGATCTTGGAGGTTCTTGGGATGAGCATTTGGCCTTAGTGGAATTCTCTTATAATAACAGTTATCATGCGAGCATTCAGATGGCACCATATGAGGCTTTATATGGACGAAAGTGTAGATCACCTATTTGTTGGGATGATGTGGGTGAAAGGAAGTTGTTAGGGCCTGAGATTGTGCAACAAACAGTGGACAAGATCAATCTTATTAGAGAGCGACTTCGCACGACACAGAGTAGACAGAAAAGTTATGCAGATAACAGGACACGTGATTTGGTGTTTGGGGTTGGAGACCATGTATTCCTTAAGGTGTCTCCTATGAAAGGAGTAATGAGGTTTGGTGTTCGTGGTAAATTGAGTCCTAGATTTGTTGGGCCATTTGAGGTTTTAGATCGAATTGGTGAGGTAGCTTACAGACTTGCCCTACCACCTTCACTAGTTGGAGTTCATAATGTTTTTCATGTCTCAATGTTAAGGAAGTATATACTGGATCCTAGTCATGTGATTGATCATGCACCGTTGCAGTTTAAGGAGGATTTGACATATGAGGAACACCCTATACGAATTGCTGATAGAAAGGAACAGGTTTTGAGGCGTCGAGTCATTCACTATGTTAAGGTTCAATGGAGTAATCACTCGGAAAGAGAAGCTACTTGGGAACTTGAGGATGAAATGAGACAAAAGTATCCACAACTTTTTGAGACTCCAAGTATGTCAAATTTCGAGGACAAAATTTCTTTTAAGTGGGGAAGAATGTAAAATCCAAATTTTTATGTGTAGAATTATTTTTGGATAAAGTAGTAATTAAATTAATTTATATGGGTCATTTTAGTAACATCAAGGAATTAGTTATGAGGTGGTTTTTTTAAAAATTTTTATTACTTAGATGGTTAAGTTTGTAATTTTGGGAGATTGGGTTATAGGCCCACTTGGGCTTTAGGTCTTGGAAACATAGAAGCACAAACAAATAGAGGTATTGATGTTGTGGCTGCTGCGGCAGATCTAGCAGTAGAGAAAAAAAAAAAAAAAAAAAAAAAAAAAAAAAAAAAAAAAAAGAGAGAGAGAAGAAGAAGAAGAAAAGAAAAGAAAGAAGATTCATAGATTGGTGACTTTGATCTAATCATCTCTTGGAGGTAAGATTTGTTTTTATGGTACTCCTAACTATTTCTTTAGACATAGTATCTTGTATGTTGATTGGGTGTATGTATTTTGGGGTTTTGGAATTTACTTGTAGACTATAGGATTAGATTATTACATTATAAAGAAAAGAATGATAGATGCATCATGGTGATCAATAATAATTGTTTATGTGGTATAATATTTTATTAGGTTTGTGAGATTGAGGTGGATCTTGGTAATTTGAGATTAGCTTGGGAAATATTATTTTAGCTGTTTGAGGTAAGTAACCCTCTATCACTGTTGGTTTATTTTTAATCCTATCGAATCGTTTAAAATCATAAATATTTATTCGTAGCTTTCCTGTTCTCTTAAAATAAAATATGGGTCAAGTATAAAACAATATCGAATATTATTATGAAAATTATTTGAATATTCGGTGAAACTATTCTGAAAATTATACTAAACGTTTATTCTGAAAATATCGAATGTTTTATTTAAAATTTGTGTATTGTGTGAATTTTGAACATCACTCTAGTCTGACTATGATTTGGACCCTAGCCAATGGGGGTTATTTATTGGCACAGAAACTAGTTTCTTTTGGGGCTTTACCACCGGCCTATGTGTGGTTCTGGGCCTTGTCACGGGCTATGTGACCGTAGTCAATAAGACTTGGGTTTTGTGAATCAAATCATTGAACCATCTGAATATTGAACCATCGATTTGAACAATGAATTACTTTGAATTATCTTGTTGGCTTTTCATTTAAAATGTATTGTACATTGTTTATTTTTAGCTATGAAACCATCTTACAAAATAATTGTTCATTTATTGAACTGTAGAAAAATTTATATTTATTGATTATCGATTTATTTATTTATTTATTTATACTTGATCCAGCTGGCAGTGATGGTTGGTTATTTACTAGGCTGTCCAGCTTACCCTTATTTTATTTTTTTTCAGATTCTGAAGAGTAGAGCTGCGCGGGATTTTTTTTACATATGGGAGTGCCGAGAGTAGGACTATGATTTAAGTACTTGGATTATTTGTTTTGTTAATGGATTTTATTAGTGGACTTGGTGGATAATTTCATATGATAAGAATAATCAATTTTTTTAATTGATTTTAGTATTATGATAATTAAGGATTTGATTGGAGTATTTTACATTGTTAGTTATGTGTTGGACTTTTAGCCTTGCATGCTCACTCAAATGAGTGTGCGGCGTTGTCACGGAGCTTGGGACGTGACAACATTTCATAACATATTCAATTTATGCAATCGGTTCTTAAACTAATTCAATTCATCCTTTACTTATTCGCTAAATTGCTCCTATTTATTCTTTCATTTCCTTCGTGTTCATGCTATGAATATAGATGTGAGTTACACGTGAAAGCCATGTAAATGAAGGCTCGGTAGTCGGTGAAACGGAAAGAAAACGAAACCGGAAAAACTGCCCTGCAGGTCGCACGTGCGGTGGCCTAGCCGTTTGTGTGGTGGCCGGCCCCAAAACAGAATGCAACTTAAAGCAAAAAAGGCTAGTAGCTCAAGTGGTGGCCCAGGCTGCTCGAGCAGTGTTGGTGCAAAACCAGTTTGAAATCTGCTATAAAAAAAATGGACCTTTTCCCTGTTGCAACCTCAACTTCATTGTATACAAAATAAGGCTCAAAACACTTCAAAACATATGGATTTAAACATTTCCATCTTCAAATAAAGATTATGGCTTCAAATCAAAACTCATGACTTTAAATCAACCTTCAAATTCCCATATAAAAACAAATCAACTCTTGAATTGAAATATAACTTTAGAAACATGCAAGTTTGAACTCCAATTCTCAAAATTCACAAGTTTCCTTCTCAATTGAAAAACCATGCAAGATTTCACATGTATGAACAAAAATTTCATGAACTCATGCCATGTATGTCAATATCTTGAGCTATTTTTAAAGCTCATGTGGGTTTCTAACATCAACTTACACCATTAAACTCTTAGATTGTTAGATTTCATGGGTATTATGACTTGAACTCATGAAATTAGAGGGAAAATCTTACCTTAGATGGTTAAATTGGTGAAGATTTGGCTTAATCCCCCTTCTTCTTCTTCTTCTTGAGTTCTCTAGAACTCTCTCTCACTATCTCTCTCTCTACGTTTTTATGTCTTCAAGAATGAAGATATTTTGTTGAGTCTCTCAACTAAGGCACACACACACACACATATATATATATATATATATATATATATAATATTTAATTAAATCCAATTAATTCATTCAGAATCAAATTTTTTTATCAAACTTCTCATTAAGTCCTAAAAATCATGTTGATCACAAATATGTACTCAGTTTTGATTTCTGGCGCCTCTCAGACCTTCAATTTTTAGTTTAAAGTTGTAATTTCAACAGGTTCTCCTATAATCAATAGATATAAATTCAAATCCTTCTAATTCACATGCAATTTCACAACAACACATAATCATTTAGCACATAACAATGCAATTAGATGATTATTTAATCAAATACATGTTCGGGTCGTTACAGGGAGAATAATAGATCATGATATATTGTGGTTCCAAAAGACTTTGTTTTCTAGCATGTTTTACTCAAACTCCCAACCTACATGCGCTACTTACATGCCGTCTATCCCCATAGGTCCTATTTGTCACGAAGAAGCTACCCATGACATCTATAGAGTAGTTCGGGGGATGTTTTACATTTTTGTCCCCGAAATGCCTTTTTTCGACAAGGTTAAGGCATTTTTTACTCCAACTCTCAACCTACGTATGCTAATTACATCTCGTCTATCCCCACAAGTCCTATTTGTCATGATGCAGCTGTCTATGACATCTATAGAGTGGTTTAGGGGCTGTTTTGTATTTTCGCCTCCTGAACAGCCTTTTTTGACTAAGTTTAAGGCATTTTCGACTCTAACTCCCAACATATGTGTGCTAATTACAAGTGGTTTGTCCCCAAAGGTCCTATTTATCACAAGGAAACTACCTGTGACACCCACAGAGTGGTTTGGGGGCAGTTTTACGATCAGGTCATGTAACTTGTCATTCATGTTCATAATCCATATAGGTTTCCCATATTTGCTTTAGTTTTCTCACCATATTGACTGAAAGTGGACAATACAGTCTGTACAAGTTAATTTCTGTTACTAAATAGTTTAGTATTAGAATACCCCCAGTCATGTCCCAAATTCAAGCTCAGAAATCAATACAAAATGAACACAAAATTTTGGATTTTGAGTTAAGAAATCAACACACAATTAAACAATAACAATCATATAAAACCCTAGAGCAAGTATGAGAAATGAGGAAATAGAGGAAGACAGAGAGAGAGAGACCAAAATGGACAGAGAGAGAAAAAGAGTGAGATAGACAGAGAGGGATAGAGATTGAGAGCAGCAGAGAGGGAGAAAGACCGAGAGCGACAGAGCGAGAGAAAAATACCTGTGATTAAGTGGCGATGGTGATTTACAAGTGGCGGTGGCGATGTGCAACGGTGGCAAGCGCCGGTGGTGAGTATCGGTTGTGAGCGGGGGTGAAGTTTGGTAGTGTCAACAAAAAGCAAAAAGTGTTTGAGACAGAACAGTCCAACTCGTATGTGTGTGAGAGATAGAACAGACAGTGCATATCGGACGCTAAAATTAATTGGTTTCCCTCTAAAAAAAAAAAATCAACCTTTACCGACTAAATTATTTTTTTTGTCACCAAATAGTAATGAATAACAACTAGCTGTTTTGCAACCAAAGATTAAGTAACAGCGACTAATATATCGGTAGCCAAAAGTATCATTTGGCTACTATTTTTTTTTTCGTCAGCAAAAATTGAATATACGGCGACTAAATTGTTTAGTCACCAAAAGGTATAAAGAATGTCCATAATATTTGGCGACTAAACTATCTTTTTTTCGGCAAATAACCATATTTAGCAACTAAACCTAGAATTAGTAGCATAAAATATAGACTTTTGGCGACTAATTTTTCTTTAGTCGACTATTACTATATATTTAGTGACTAAATTTTTTTTAGTCACCGAAAAACAATATATCTCGATTAAATTGAAATGGTAGCTAAACCGTGAACCTTTCGTGACTATAAAAAAAATTAGTCACCAAAAGGCATTTTTTTGGCTACTAAATTTATTTTGGTCACCAATTTTCATCGCCAAATGTGTAGTTTGTTGTAGTGTATGATTGTTCTAGAAGAAATAAAACAAAAGATAGGGTAGAGTTAGGACAGTTATTGTATAAGGTGTACCCAATGCTAAATGCAGAGGTGCATAATGAAGACGTGGCTGTCCTGTTGATCACTTTTAGGGAATCAAATATTAACTTTTCTAGCTTGCAAATATTAACTTTTTCAGTTTATTTAAATTATTTTTTCTGCCTTATAAACTATAAGTAGAAGCTACAATAGACATTCTAGCATAAATTGTCAGATTAAAAAAGCTATAAGCTGCTCAAATAAGTTGTATCAAACAGGTACATTATTACATGGTACTCACTGGCACCTAAGTGTCTCCCCTCATGATCACTTCGACTACTTCCCTGGTACAAAAAATAAATAAATAAAGCTTCAAGTTTAACAATCAAAATGACAAAATGATTGTATTTAAGGGTAAAGTATAATTTGCAAAAAAATAATAAATGAGGATAGAAGATATTAAGCTATAGTAGGCCAAATATGAGAGCAGGTAAAACATGAAAGCTGCTGTTTACAGCATAAATAAAATTTCTGTCGATTATGACTAGGTTTAAACTTTCTATTACTTACTATTATTATTGTTGTTATTATTACGATTATGCAGAAAAATATTGGAAGTTAAGAGAAGTTAAGTCAAGTTTTGAAGATTCAAGGGATAGAGGACAAGTGGCAATATAATGTTGGGTCGGTAGACACTGATAAGTATTGTTCACTCAACCCTATTGTTCACTCAAGCACTGGGTCCAATGGGGGGTTTGGGGGGGGGGGGTTCCGTGTAACCCTAATTCTATACTTATAAATAAATGAGGAGGTGCCTCTTTTAGGTTAAGAGAGAATTGTATTTTTCTGATCATAGTGAAAATCTCAGCAGCCATGGACGTAGCCTTATTCTGGGGTGAACCACGTAAATCCTTGTGTTCTTGTGTGTGTGATTTGTTTGATTCGTTTTTTCCTTTTTGTTTGTTATTTCGTGCCTCACCGATCTTGGTTAGGAAGGGTCAATTACTAACATGTAAGAAGGTGGAAGTTATATGGGTGGTTAGATGATGGTTAACAGAAATTTTTTCCTACATTTCTTTGTATAAATATCCATTGATGGCTTTATTGAAAAGATGATCAACAAATCAATACATTACTTGATTTTCATTTCTTTTCTATCGTAGGAGTAGATTTAATCTACATAGGAGTAGTTCAAACTTAGATAGGAGTAGTCTTAATATATTTTACTTGTAATTTGATTGTAAATTCAATCATTTATATCATCATCATCTTCTTCTTCTCTCTTTCTTTTTTTCTTGTTTGTATTGCCATTATTTTTACTCCAAGGAAGTCTTTGAACTTTCAAGGCATAAAACCTCAACACAATTGCTTGATCATTGTGTTGTTTGGTGAGATTTTGGTTAAGGCTCTGTCGATCTAAGCCTAACAAAATTTTTACTAACAGTTGCATACACATCTAAAGCACTATTTGATAAGCATCTTGAAAGCATTTCTCATACTTTTGAAATTAGCAATACTCAATGCATACTATTGCCTCTAAAAAAAATTTCAAAAAAAATGCTAACAAAGGCATTGCAGAAAATATAATGAACCCACGAAGACACATTCTCATGCTGGCTGCGTTACGCAGAATCAAGATTGATTTGACAAAGATCATTGGTAGATGTAGAGGAAGATCCAATTTGTAATGTGACCATCAAATCAATAATGGTGTGAGCTTCACTCGAACTCTACAGTTGCAGCTCATCGTACTTGTCACTGAGACATCTGAACCTATGTTCAACGCTATAGATACTTGGATCCATGACTAAGTCCTGAATGTCAAGATGACCTTCAAGCATGCTTACTACTGCAAACATGGCAGGCCTAAGTGCCGGAGATGGATTAGTGCATAATAATGCTATCTTGATCATTTTTATCGCCCATTCCTTGTCGAAATCAGGACCCAACTTTGGATCCACCAACTCCATTAAACATCCTTTTTGTTGCAAAACAAGGTCCTGAAATAAGCACAATAAAGATACTGATATGAAAAAAGCCATTCAAATAAGCAATGTCATGTCACCATAGTTATGCAATTACTTAGATTGCTACTTTTGACAAATTTAATGTAGAATTAAAAGGTAAAAGACACACGAGAAAAAGAAGAATATGTAACTTCACTCAACATCTTGTTTTCTCAAGAGCGGAAGTACAGAGTTAAGGAGTGGTGTGTCATATACATATGATATGACTGGAACAATGGAAGGATGGGGTGAAAACCTCCATGCTCTTGGAACGTAAAGTCGTGAACTTGAAAGGTACTCACTATTTAATATTGTTTCAATTTGCAAAATTTCAGAAGTTGCACATTGCCATTTCAGTTGAACATTGAAAGCTAGGTTAACAAGTTCATTGGAGAGTATTGAAGAATCTCTACACACCCTTGAGGAGTAGGAGAGATAAATCATCTCAAGTCTTTACCTACGGAAATCAACATTTGAGAGGTGCTCTAAGCCACCTCAATATCATTTGTAACAGAGTACAGGTGTCTTAGTGAGCTTCATAGACAGCTAGAGTTGAAACAAAAAATATGTTTCATATGGATTTCCTTTGTGAAGTGTACCACTGATTTGCCATTGCTCTAATGAGCAGTTGTGATGGAGCTCTAATTCTAGGAAGATTCAACAAAAGATAAGCCCTTATTCAAGAGAAGGTTGACTTGAGGACAAAGTTGCTTGTGGGGTGGGCATCGTTATTCCTTGTGGTTGAGTACAAGCAAATTTTTGTGGTCTATAAGAGGTCAAGGTGAAAATGCTACCGAGGTACTGGTTGTTAAACTTTCATTGTATCAATCTTGTTGAATATTGTATTATCTTGATTGGCAAAGGTGAAGGCCCTAATGCTAGTTTGTGGAGGATGAAGTTTAGCGGAGAAGTTGGCTTCGTGGTTTGATTTAAGGTGAAGATTTTTGTGAATTGTCTCAAATTCGAATTTGGTTGTATTTCCTTTTGTGAATCATTCTTGTGTGTTGAGAACTCAATGTTTCTTGTGCAACAAGGAATTTGGTTTAAGACTACAAAAAGGATCTAGTGTTAGGAAATTGAGTGCGTCCAACTTTTTGATTTGTTTGGAGGGACGAGGAGCACATTCTCGGGGGGCGAAATATAAGATTAATACTTTGAAAAGTATAGGGTTAATTTTCTACGTGTTCTTGGGTTTTTTTCTAGGTACCATCTCAAATATGGAGAGTTTTGGCATTTGGGACTTTTACTCTCGTTGTGTTTCAAATTGGGTATAGTTTTCGGGAAAAACAATGTACACTATATAGTGGATGTTCTTAATTGTCTTCACCCATGGACATAGACCTATTGTTGGATGCACTACAAGTGTTTGTTTTAATGTTTATTTTTTAAATTCTATCTTCTTGTGTCTTTTATTGATTACTACAAGCAGGTATCAATGCTTCAGCTGGCACAATACCTACAAGTGAGTTCCTGCTAGACATAATTTGTGAGTTCCAAACGTCCAATCACATTCTTATTGGTGCAATTATAGAAGAGGGATTCTTTGTCAACACTGAAAGATAAATACAAATGAACGAGGAAGGATTTCCATGCATAAGAAATTATGACATCTTGTTGTCCTAAATGTAATTACTTACATGGTTTGCAAATATATGGCTCCTTTAAAGTTAGGGATATTTCCTCGCAACCTATTGAAGCTTAGTTCCCTGCCACAAAATAATGACACAATTTTCACAAACCAAGGAACTTTAAGAGATTGATCATAAGAATTACATGAAGTAAAGCACAAGAGGGTAAAGAGCATTTTGAGTCATAAAAAAATGATGAAAATGTCTGTGATATACATGATGATGTTACTTAAGTACAAAAGTAATTCATCTTTTCATTTAAACCATTAACGATACAAGCAGTACACTTTAGTCCACAAATCATAGCTAGTTATGTGTTTATTTCCAAATGTCAGAGGAGTAAATTGCACCTGACGTAAACTACAAGGAGATAAAGTGACATTTAACCTTCCATGTATTCATTTTTATTTTTACTAATTTTAAGCCTCTTTTACTTGAGTACTTCTCTATAGATTTGTAATTTAGTGTTAATTCCTTAGTTTCATCCATTACAATAATCCCATTTGTGAACAACATATACCATGTGATATCATCCTGAATGTACTTAATTAATTCATCCATGAATAAGGTAAACAAGTAAAGACTCAAAGTTGTCCCTTGATGCAGTCCTTAAATGATAGAAAATTCACTAGTTTCTCTTGTGTAGGTGATCTAATTGTAGTCACAACTTTATCATGCATGTCTTTTAACACATCAATCTTTTTCTCCAACGCCCACCATCGTATTATATCTCAAGGTACCCTATCGTTACTTTCTCTAAATTCATAAAAAATATATGTAGAATGAAAAAAAATTCAAATATTAATTACAATATTAAAATTCCATTGCTTTACATGAAATAGTTTCTTTCCAAAAGCAAGACATTTTATGTTCTATGAATTTAATTATTTTCAAGATGGAACCTTTTACAAATGCAACTAACCCACTCACTCTGTTTTGTAATATAACATCCACCTGTTGTACTCTTCTTGAGTCATGTATTTTTTAGTGAAGATTTTCTAAAAACTATATCAATATGATGTAGCAAGATTAATGTTAGAAGGGTAAATTGCATTTTATGACATTTTAGTGTTGTTTTAATTTGGTTGTTACAATTTCAATTACAACACATTAAACCAAAAATCTCAATTTCTCAAATTGGTCCAACTATTGCACACAATTAGGTACATGGGTGGAAAAAGGTCATGTGACTAGCACATGGAAGTATAATAAAGTTCATTGACTATTTTATCTTTATTTGTATCAGATCCAATTCATTGACTTTTTTATTAAAAAAATAATAATAAATCATTAACAACTCTCTTCTAAAGTTGTCATCAATGGGCACCACTAGTCTACTATCAAGGCTCAACATATTTGGTTTAATTAAGAGTGCATGTATTACCATCTGTCTAAATTTTTTTAACTCGTAATTTTTAATTTTTCTTTTATTACAATTATATTACGAAGTAAAATTATATTAAAAAACATCATTTAATAGAACATCCACTTATCAAATAATAACTAACACTATACAATATTATACAACCAGCTCCACCCCCACCCCTACCCCTACCCCTAGCTCCACCTCCAACTATAAGTATTCCACCTTTTTAAACCCTAAACCTGTTACTCTTCATTTGAAAAATTTAGAAATCCCCTAGATATTGATTTGTGATTATGTAACAATTTTAAGCAGTATATAACAATCCCAATCAAACAATCAAGACAAATCAACACAACGATTTTAACGTGGAAAAACCACAATTGGACACCTCCAACTGTGTTTAAAAAACTACGGGCAACAGCAACAAAACAATCCACTAAGAAGATTTAAAGGAATTACACAGGTATACTCTCAATTACCTAGCGAATCCACGCCTAATTGAACCAACCTCTATGTGCCTCTTCCAACCCGTCTTCACCTCGGAATTGTCTTTACGATGAGCCACTCCGGAATCCACCAAAGCTTCAGGCTCGAATTCTTCAGAATCCACCGAAGAACAACTCTCTCTTTTATGTAGAATAAACAAACAAATCTTTGATGTATAATCTTTAAACCATGAGTTGAATACTCAAACAAAACATCAAAGAAAACTAGCAAAATATCCCCAGATATAAACCCTAGAACCCAAGAAGAAGATCTGGAGTAGTAATCCTAAAATTTGACCCAACACGTGTATTTATAGAATCTGTCCCGCGATCTTCGCTCGAGCGCCCAACAGCCCGCTCGAGCGGCTTCAGCAAAATATGCGCGTGATATAACAGAGTCCGCTCGAGCGCTAGAGAACCCGCTCGAGCGCAAAATCACACATCTCAGTACTTTTACAGGCGACCAAAACTACTGGAACCAAGGATTCTCCGCTCGAGCGGGGTAA
Source organism: Camellia sinensis (assembly GCF_055761805.1). Lineage (NCBI taxonomy): Eukaryota > Viridiplantae > Streptophyta > Magnoliopsida > Ericales > Theaceae > Camellia > Camellia sinensis. Next base: position 33,521,544 of record NC_138969.1, read on the forward strand.
TGTCCGCTCGAGCGGACAGGCAACTTGGAATGCATTTTTGCATTTTGCTTCAGGGGCGCTGCCCTGGACCCGCCAAGGGACGCTGCCCCCTGGACCCCCGCGAGCTGACCGGGCAGCTCGATCCCCGTCATAATCAGCGAAGTGGCAATCTTGAAAGCATTAGCATCACAAACTTCTCTGAAAGTCACATTCGGGTTGGATTCGCATCTAAACACTCATAGCCTCACTGAAATAAAAGTGCGAAAACAAATATAACTGAAAGGAGTTTTGTCAAACAGGGTTGCCAAGAATAAAACCTAACAATAACCAACCAACATAAACCCTAAACATGTTACTCTTCATAACCATCTTAAATCCTGATAAAGCTGGCATTCCATTGATAAGTTTATCTATCTTGCATTAACATTCTCGGTTGTTTTCAATCGTTGTTGTTTTGTTTGAGATGTTCGATATTAGTTTGCCAACTGTTAAGATTATGTTCGGTAACACAATACTGAACACAAACATTTAGTTCAATATATGGATTCTGAACAATAATGTAGATAGTCAGTATTGTTGAACCGAACATGACCTTTATTTTCGGCACTATTGTGCCGAATAGTTCAATTTGTGTATCTTCAACACCAGGTTGTATTTTTTGTGAGGGTTTTTCCCTCTAAAACTCCCTTTTATGCTGAAATAAACCAAAAAACAAAAATGTGATAGAAAGAAGAGAGGCAATGTTGTTGATAAGATGGGGAGTCTACGAGTTTTTCGACGGTAGTCTTTGGACACTGTTTAATCGATTTCTCCTTTCGTTAAGAGCCAATAGGAATTTCAATGATGGAATGTCGATGCAATGCTCTTCATTAAGACAATGGTGTTTACTGATGCAATGACTATCATCATTTTTTTTTAATAGGAGATGGACAGTCATCAAAAGAAGAAGGAGAGAGGGTGTGAAAAATTAGGTGGGTGTGCCTTAGGTGTGATAATATTATGGATAGGGATAAATTTGGTATTAAGTAGGGTGTTCAAAGAAATTTTATTAAAATTTAGGGTTTAGGGTGGAGGCTCAAAGAAATGGGAGGTCTAAAGAATTTAGACAGTTGCTAATAACAGACCTCTTAATTAAATACACTTTTGCTTTCATTAATTAGACCTTTAATGAATAAATGGTCTTTTAATGGTTCTATTAATGAATGTTCAATAAGTTATCAACAAAAACAAAACAAAAATTTGACAACAAAAACAGACACCACTTCATTGACTTAAACTTGAGACCTCAGCTCATTCATATCTAAGTGTCTCTGCTCATGAGACCACTTGGACTACCGCTTGGGTACAAAAAATAAATAAATAAAACTTCAAGTTTAACAATCAAGTTGACAAAATGATTGTATTTAAAGGACAAAGTATAATTTGCCAAAAAAATAGAGGAAAAAAGATATTAAGCTATTGTAGGCCAAATGTAAGAGTAGGTGAAACATGAAGGCTGCATACACATCTAAAGCACTATTTGATGAGCCTCTTGAAAGCACTTTTCATATATTTGAAAGCAATAGTCAATGCATACTACTGCTTCTAAAAAATTTTTTAAAAAAAATGCTAATGAAGGCATTGCAGAAAATATAATGAACCCACCAAGACACATCCTCATGCTGGCAGCGTTACGCAGAATCAAGATTGATTTGATAAAGATCATTGGTAGATGCAGAGGAAGATCCAATTTGTGTCGTGACCGTTGAATCAATAAGGCTCTGAGCTTCATTCGAACTCTGCAGTTGCAGCTCATCGTACTTGTCTTTGAGGGATCTGAACCTGTATTCATCACCATAGATACTTGGATCCATGACTAAGTCCTGAATGTCAAGATGACCTTCAAGCATGCTTACTATTGCAGACATGGCAGGCCTATGTGCCGGAGATGGATTAGTGCATAATAATGCTATCTTGATCATTTTTATTGCCTCTTCCTTGTCGAAATCAGGACCCAACTTTGGATCCACCAACTCCATTAAACGCCCTTTTTGTTGCAAAACAAGGGCCTGAAACAAGCACAAGAATGATACTGATATGAAATGAACCGGGCAAATAATGATCCTAGCAACCCCCCAACCACCAAATCAAAAAATAAATAAATAAATAAATAATAATAATAATAATAATAATAATAATAATAATAAACAAGTAAGAAAATAGAACATTTATGGAAGTAGACTTGGGTATGAACAACCACTAGTCATGCCCACCATGGACAAACAAGATTAAAACTGACTCGGAAAAGCAATGTTTCATGTTGGGTGAAAATTTCAAATAAAAGGCATTCTCTTTTGATTTTATGTCCTTGATGAGAAACCAAATTTTGGCTGTCTTCAAGCTTTTTCACTCTAAATTTCCAGGGTTATTGGAATATCAGTTATCCTGAATATAAGTAATCCACTAACATTTCAATAAAAACTAAACATTCTAGACCAATCAAAATTTAAAGCCTTGCAAACAATAAATGGCAATTGGCTCAAATACTCATTGACGAAACCATTTCAGGTTAGTTCAACTTCCTGCTAAGTTTGTGTTCACTCAAGTCATAGTTGGCCAATTAAGCCAAACAGATAGGTCACAAAGCAAGAAACGTCTTTAAAGTATATTCAACCCTAAACCTTCAAGAACCAAGAACTTACCCAATCAAGCAGACAAACATATTTATCACTAGTACGAAATTTCATTTTGTCCTTTCCAGCAGCAATTTCCAATGCAACAATCCCAAAACTGTAAACATCTGCTTTGTTGCTTAAATAACCCCATAATGCATATTCTGGGGCCATGTACCCTCTGCACAACAAACATAATTTTGTTTATTTTATTTTAACAATATATACTTTTTAGTACAGCTCGAACATTATCAGTAGTTTTAAGTGGTAAATGCTAACAATACACAACCTTATTTGGCAATTTGCAAGCATTCATGCAATTTTCAAGGTGATCAAATATGATCAGAACTAGACAGCTTAGTGATGAAAAGTTATTGTAATTACCACATAGCAATGCAATACTATCACCACAATAAAGGACAAAGTAAAACCACTACCATGTTATAAGATGTGTTGTATGACCACCACAATGTAATGACAAGCTATGAGACTTCAACGACAGGGAGATGATGCCCAAACTCTTAATTCTTGCAGGATGTCTGGTTGGCAAACTTCTTAAGAATGAAGTCTTAGGACTTGGGCATATAACGAGATACTATGGGTTGATTTAATCCTATTTGAGTAAGATCGAACACGTAGACTGTTCATGTGTCCCTTGAAGGCTAACACGGGTAGGTCTTCATGACGATGTGTGAGGAACACATGGCCAGTAATAAAGGAGATACCTATATATTTCTAGCCTTTTCTAAGGTGGCATCTTAGATATAATTACTTCTAAAAATGTGGGGACAGTGTTTGTCTTATGAAGGAAAGAGAAATCTTGGTAGCTTACATAGTTCCAGCAACCCTGGTGCTAATGTGGGTGTTGTCATCTTCGGTAAGCTTAGCCAGACCAAAATCAGAGATCTTGGGGTTAAGATCCCCATCAAGTAGCACATTGGTAGCCTTGATGTCCCTATGAACAATTTTCAGTCTTGATTCCTCGTGCAGGAATGCCAAACCTCTTGCTATGCCAATACAAATCCTTAGCCTGGTAGGCCAACCCAAATTCAATTGCCATTCCTTTGGACCTATAATTGACAAGAAATAGCAAATCAAGAAGGAGACAAAAAAACAAGGAAAGGAAAAAAAACAAATCTAGATTATTAATGGTTGGAAATAGATGTAATAATGTTTGCTTCTTTAATTTTTTTTTTTTTTTTTTGACATTAGAAATTCCTACTGTAGCCTAGTCTTGAGGGCTAGGAGAGGGGAATGTTGGGGATTGAACATAACTGCATGAGCTACAGCATCAACACTGGTAAGCTCTGTTGCTCCATAATATTTTCTTGATAATCTTGTTCAACTAACGAAATATACACAACTGAAAACATTAAGTTACCAAATAGAGCGCGGGCAAGGCTATTATTTTCCATGTATTCATACACCAATAGTAGTTGATTCCCTTCAATGCAACATCCGTACAATCTTACAAGATTTGGATGCTGTAAACCAGAGATCATACCAATCTCATTAACAAATTCACGATTTCCTTGCGTTGATTTGGAAGAAAGTTGCTTAACTGCAATTACAGTACCATCTAGTAATATACCCTGCATTGAAATAACAACTTATTTTTTAGTAACACTTTAACATGGAATTGACATCTCCACATGACATCATAGCATAAACAAAAAACAGAAAGTGAATATGACATAGTACAAAAATACAATTAATTACGATATACCTTATACACAGATCCAAAACCGCCTTCCCCAATTTTGTTGTTATCGTCAAAGTTGTTAGTGGCAACTTTAATTTGTCTGAAGGTAAATAAACCAGTTTGCAAATCTAATCCTCTTAGTTCTGCAAAAGAACAAGTAGTTTTATTTTTTTGACTGCATCATCAAATAACTAACATTGTTTGGTTGCAGAAAAGTTGGAACAATGAAAAGAGAAGTTCAGTCTTTCAACACCTACAAACAATCCCAACTTGTTATAAGGTTCCAAATTTTCTTTTGTTGCTCTACAGCTCAGTACTAATTCGTGGCATGAGAGATGGTTAGCATTCTTAACTCAAACAATTACTTTCAACTATTAAGGGATGTCTATAAGGGACATTTAGATATAAGCAAGGGAATTTTGGTATCATAACGATATTATTTATCAAACAAGCTCAAGACATTTAAAACAGGATTAATTTGACAATATGGAGAGTCTTTTTCTGATACTCTCCACTACTTCAGAAGAAAGAAGAAAAAGATGTACAACTTTTATTCAAAAATTCATATTGTCAGTATTTTGGAGGCCTACTCAAGAGGATTAAAATGTTGACAAACAACCACAATTTCACCATCTGTCATATATTGTTCCTACGTTCTGCAATACTTGGAATACATGTCAGTACATTGTTGGCATTTCAAAAATAAAAAATAAAACATGGAGTAAAAATAAGTGACCTTGTTCCCTTGAAGTAATGCTTTTTGAATGGCCTCTCCGCCAAAAGATAAATAGAATCGTGAACACGAGGCATAATGAAAAAGTTACAGCTCCAACTACAATGACTATCTTCTTTCTCTGATCAGAATGAGGCTTGAAATCTACATCGCAAAATCAGATAAAGCATGCATAAGGTTGCATCTATAATTGACAACTTTTGTCCAAAGCCTCACCAATATTTGAAATTCCTTCCGTAAGAAATTATTCAACACTTCAAAGAAAAATCAACTAGTAAGAGTAGAATCATGGCCATTATAAAGCTGAAAATTATAATCTAGAAAGCACATATATGGATACGGGATACGGATACGATACAATACGGATATGGCGATACAACAAAACCTAAAAAAGTAAGCTACGGGTACGGCTATGATATGTTTGTAATAAATAAATAAATAAATTATTAGCAGTGAGTTACACATAAGCTCAAGAATGTTGAGAAACCACAGTACTTTTATAATGCAAAATACTAATCTTTAAGAATTAGGTATTAATTTAAGCCAGTAGCTAGTTTAGTTTTTAAATTTTCAATAGCTCTTGCAAATATTTCATTTTAATATCAAGTCTAATCTGTTGATATTATAATATCAAAACAATCCACAACTTGACCCTATGCTTTTTCCTTTTGCACTAGTCAAAAATATTCTATGCAACTTTGTTTGGTTATTTATTTATTGATATTTATTTTTACTATTGTTATATTATCTTATTAATCCTTACTTCTATGTAGTAATAGGGGACATGCATGATACAATGAAGATATGTCAATTTGATGAATTCTATTACTTTAGCTTACTATGTTATTTTTATAAAAAAAAACTAAGCAAAGTATTATAAAAATATTCTATTTATCCTCGCAATTATATTATATTATGATGTTATGCAAAAATGATACAATTCTAATTTCATAAAAGGAGTAATCCGTGACTTGGAGCATTTGGTACTTCAAAATTAATTAAGAAATGTCCAATAATATGTGACTTGGAGCATCCGATACTTCAAAACTAAGTATCCGATACTTCAAAATTAATGAAAAATTAATTAAGAAGTATCTGATATTTTTAATAAATATCTGATACCTGATACGTATCCGTAAGTATCCGAGGAGTATCGGTATCCGACACGGATACGTCTTCCTATTTGAAGTATCCGTGCTTCATAGATTATAATTTTACCCTGCCATTGATTCAATCATCTAAATTTACAATTTTCAGATCTCATCTCAAGAGTCGGGGAATGACTTTACCATGCCATTGATTCAATCATCTGCAAGTATCATATAGAATGTAACAGAAAGAATCTCAAACACAAGCATGAGGGGGATAGGATGATGTTTCACCATTGAGAAACAAACAAGGAAAGCCTAAACAGAACACAACTTACTGGATTCTATAGAAATAGCTGATATGAGAGGACCGTAAATTCCTCGAATAGGAACAGCTCTTGTCCCTTTCCCTGCCCAGTAAAAGCGAATCTCTATAGTCTTATTCTTAACAACTGTGTTGTTAAATTTTCGAACTACAGCCTTGTCAACCCCTTGTGCAACAGCTTCAATATCAAAATCCTTCAAAACTAGTTCATCCTGTAACAAACCAATTAACCAAATATGTTTCCATTTGCATAATAAAAGGTGCAATTACAATGATATTAACTACCTGGATATAAACATCGAATATTCGTCTACCAAGACTCTGATAGGATCCATCGTCTCTGAAAACTATCTCAGCAAAATGAAGGGTCACTGTGTAGTTCCCATTTGCTAAGCAACGCCCATAATAAGTAAGAGACAGAGGAGAGAGGCGAGCGCTTGTGTACAATTGAGACTCATTCATTGTAAGAACAGAAACATTTTGGGTCGTATAGTACTTTGCACTTGCATTGACATCCCAGAAATGTCCAGTGCTACTAAATCCCCAATTTTGTGCTGCTTGCAATGTCGCTGGACCTCCCTGCAATTCATCTGCTACATACATAGTGTTTCCAACTTTCGTTTGTCCTCCACCACAATTTATATGCAAGGAATACCCATCTTCTGAAGAAATCCATCATGTGTGATCATATGAAAGAGAAAAAAAAAGGATAAAGCTATATTTCATATTTAAATGAGTGTGTGTATTGATTGGGGGTAGCCCAATTGGTCAGGTTCCTTGCACATCAGTAGGAGGTCACGGTTTCAAATCTTGTCAGAGACAAGTCTCCCCTTCCCACCTACGGCCTCCAATGTACTAATAAAAAATGAGTGTGTGTGTGTGTGTTTTCTCCCTTTGCAACATGAAGGGTCAACCAAATGTAGTCGCCACATATGTTACATCTACTTTTTAAAATAAATTAAATACGTATGTCGGACACTCAACTCTTGGACAAATTAAATATGCATGTCAAACACCCAACTCTTAGACAATGGTGTGGAATATGTGTTCGATACTTTATTAACACTATTATTATAAAATACCTTTTCGACATTGTACATTTTATATAACACTATATTATCTCACATAATAAATTAAAAATATGACCCTTTTTAATGAGTCTGCATATCCTTAATTTGAGGTTTGATGGGTCTGACCTCTACATATGTACTTGCACCCGACCTATTGAATCCATGTAACATAGGTTGTCGTGAAGTTTGATATCAACAAGGAAGAATTGAAGAAATAAATATAAAACTAAGCTATAACATTGAGTTTTGATTATGAGAAATATATACTCACGTTTTGGACAAGGAGAGACCTTCAGGCACTCGCTAATTTCCCTGAATTAATAGCATGAAGAAAAAGAAAAGAAAAAAAGTATAAAAATAGTGAGGGCAAAGGAGGAGAGGAGGATAATGTTTTGATTCGAATCACTAGTATAATACGATTGAACTGAAATGCGAACTGTAACTTTTCAAATGTGAGTTAGAAGCTTACAAGTTTCCACCGGAGAAGCTTCTGAACAAGTTACTGATTTGATAAAAATAAAAAATAAAAATTAAGGGAAAGGAAAGGAAGAAAACAAAAGAACAAGTGAAAAAACAAAAAAGAAGTGCTTGCAAATTCAATGAAGCCCCGGGATAGAGAGAGAAATCTTACAGGGTATCTTTACAAGGCACAACTTGCATAATAAAGTTGTTGTACGAAAGATCTATTACGCTGCATAAAATCATTTCATTTGAATAATTCATGATAACTCCACAAAATAATAAAAAAAATACAAAGGATTCATAGATCCCACACTCATTGTATATTGAGATATGACCTGCAAGGAACAAAATTTCTATTTGTTTCCATTGAAACAGCTGAAACATTTCCATTTCCAAAAAGACCGAAGCAAACATTAGTGGAATAATGGAATTCTTATGTTTCCATCAACAAGCAAGCAAAACACACTAAATCACAATACAATATGCCAAAACAGTGAGTTTTGTTGACATAAATTTAGAATATTTCATATTTTTTTTTATAATTCTATTAGAATAAATATAAAAGGTTATATTTTACTGTATTAATAAATATTATTGCTAGCAATATAATAATACTAATATTAGTACAATCTAAGTACATTTTTAGACCTTATTTTGTTGGGATGTTACACACTTTTAGAATTATATACACTTGTGTTTGATAAAATTGAGTTTTTTTTATTTTATTTTTTTGAATTTACACTTGTTCTTTTATGTGAATGACCATATACATATCACTATGTTTACTAGGCTTTTATATATTTAAATAGATTTCAATTTATGTTTCCAAGCATTTCTATGTATTTTCAAACTTTTTTTTGTCTCTTTGGAAACCTATGTTACCTAGAACGTGGATCGTTCAAGTGCATGGAACGGGAACGGGGTACGCCACATGCTCTAAAATTTGGTACAATAGGAGTAGACTTATATATATTACATTTCAGAATTTAAGGTAGAGTAATTTTCTTTTAACTATTAGGTATTCAATAATTTTTTTTTTCCTTCATGTAGCAAATCATTTCTATGAAAATTATGACCCATTTTTATTTTTTGTCTTGTCAAAACTTAACTCACCTTAGATTTTAGTTCATACATTTGATTTTTATTGGAAAAATTTTTTTGGAATTGTTTCGAATCACTAAATTTACCGTTTTTGGAACGTATGTACCAATATGTAATTTGCTAGGGTATTTGTGTTTTTTGGTAACATAGTTTGAAACGTTGTTGAAAGGTTCCAACAACATTTCCAAAACATTTCAGTTTTTATGCTAATCAAAACAACACACTGAGACAAAAAAAATTGATTGATGATGATTGGAAGAAGAAATAGACCTAACACAAAATGACACAGTCCAGTTTATAGACTTTTTGAATATTTCCCAACCGCAGTTGCAGTATATGGCTATTTTACCAAAGAGCCTCAAGGAGCACACAGTTGCAGCTGGAATCAAGTCAATAGTTTCACCAGCAGTGAATGACATGAATAAAATCTGCAACGACCTCCAAAGATATCATGAGATGTACTTTTAAAAGAGGAATTCGTGTGCATGTCTGCTCAGGCATATGCATGTATTTAACTATTATCTAATTATCAAGAAGAAAATTATTAGCAGCTTAATAAAATATTAAAATAGAATTGAGGGTGAATAACATACTATCTACTATCTCTGCTTGTGATCCATGCTGGAATACTCCCATTAAGCAAATTCCTTGTCAGATACCTAACCAATAAGCAATGTCATCTCACCATAGTTATGCAGTTACTTAGATTGCTACTTTTTGACAAATTTAATGCAGAATTAAAAGGTAAAAGGCACATGAGAAAAAGAAGAATATGTAACTCCACTCAACCTAGTTTTCTTAAGAGTGGAAGTACAGAGTTAAGGAGTGATGTGTCATTTACATATGAGTGGAACAATGGAAGCATGGGGTGAAGACCTCCATGCTCTTGGAACATGAAGCCATGAACTTGAGAGGTACTCACCATTTAATATTGCTTCAATCTGCAAAATTCACTACAACAATTTACACTTTTGGCAACCAAATTTGACAACTAAAAGGAATTTAGTCGCCAAAAGTTGTACAACAGGTCACTAAAAATTACATGGTTGGCATTTGTTGCAGGGTTTAGCTACTAAATTTTTGTAGTAAGTGTATATTAATTATTGGTGACTGAACAAAAATTTAGTTGTTAAATATGCCACAATAGGCAACTCACAATAGGCAACTAAAAAAATATTGGTCGGCGTTAATTTAGATTTTAGGTTACTAAAGTTTGTTTAAGTCATGGTATACTAATTTTTGCCGACTAAAACAAATTTAATAGTCAAATACCTAGCATAATTTTACTTTAAATCTTTTGCGACTACCTAATTTGGTCGGTAAATATGTATTTTTGGTGACCAAAAAAAATTTAGTCATGGTGTATTAATTTTTGCCGACTAAAATAAGTTTAGTAGCCAAATAACTAGCATAATTGTACTTTAAATCTTTGGCGACTACCCAATTTATTAGTAGGCAAATATTCATTTTTAGTGACCAAAAAATATTTAATCGTTATATACTAATTTTTGCAGACTAAAGAAATTTAGTCGCTAAAAAACTAACATAAATGTTGCTTTTAATCTTTGGCAACCACCAAAAAATTAGCTACTAAATATACATTTTCAGCGACCAAAAATATTTTGTCGGCAAAGGTGCCAAATTTTTAAGTGTATTTTCAAATTTTCCGCCCTATTCACTAATTATGATTTATTTTTTTGTTATTTTTTATTTCTCCATATCAGTGTCTACATTCATCCAAACAAAAAAGCCTTCAGTCACTTGCTCTTCCTCTTCTCACAGACTCACCATCCCTGCTATAGTCACTCTCGAACTTCCACTGCCGCTGACCATTGCAGCTCTTGCCACCGTCGCTCACCATCGCAGCTCCCCCCTCTCATCCACATTTAGGTTTGTCTTTCTGTCTTTCTCTCTCTCCCTTCCCTCACCATAGCGGATCTAGGGCTTTATTTTATTTTTGATGTTGCAGGATTTTGATAAAATCATTTTAGGATTTTACTCTTTTTCTACATTTGAAGCATATATGAGCTCCAAGTTGTGTTTAATTCCACACTTTTGTTGCTCTATTTAAGCAACCAAAGTGAAGGGAAAAAGTGGTTAATTCGATCATTGTGTACATTTGATGAGGGAGAAGACCAATGGGAACCGTAACGCAAGAAGCAATCGATCAGTTCAAAGCATTGGTGGACCAAGGTCTCTCTCTCTCTCTCTCTCTCTCTCTCTCAATATAATAGCTACTTCATTTTACTACTATGTTATGTTCACTCTCAGTTTCTCATTTTGTTCTCTATTTTTTTAAATATTTCAGAAGTTGCACATTGCCATTTCAATTGAAAATTGAGAGCTGGGTTAACGAGTTCACAGGAGTAGTGAAGAATCTCTGCACACCCTTAAGGAGTAAGAGAGACAATTCATAGCACTACCCACTTAAAAACTCTCAAGTCTTTAACTACAGAAATCAACATTTGAGAGGTGCTCTGCAATATTCATTCCAAGCCACCTCAATATCATTTGTAATAGAGTACAGGTGTCTTAGTGAGCTTCATAGACAGCTAGAGTTGAAACAGAAAACATGTTTCAGATAGATTTCCTTTGTGAAGTGTACCACTGATTTGCCATTGTTCTGATGAGTAGTTGTGGTGGAGCTCATTCTAGGAAGATTCAATAAAAGATAAGCCCTTATTCAAGAGAAGGTTGACTTGAGGACAAAGTTGCTTGTAGGGTGGGCATTGGGATTCCTTGTGGTTGAGTACAAGCAAATGCTACCAAGGTACTAGTTGTTAAACTTTCATTGCATCAATCTTGTTGAATATTGGATTATCTTGATTGGCAAAGGTGAAGGCCCCAATGCTAGTTTGTGGAGAATGAAGTTTAGTAGAGAATATGGCTTCGTGGTTTTGCAGATTTTGATTTAAGTTAAAGATTTTTGTGAATTGTCTCAAATTTCAATTTGGCTGGATTTAGATTTAAGGAGGGATTTGGAAAGGGAAATGAAAAATGTAGTTAAAATGTGAATAAAATATACTTACATGACACTTGGTTTCACACACATTTTTCCTTTCTCTTTCCAAATCCATCCCCAAATCTCCCAATCAAACACAGCGTTTATGAATCATTCTTGTGTGTCGAATACTCAATGTTCCTTGTGCAACAAGGAATTTGGTTTAAGACTACAAAAGGGTCTAGTGTTAGGAAATTGAGTGTGTCCAACTTTTTGGTGTGTTGAAGGGATGGGGTGCACATTCTTTGCGAAGGGGGGCAAAATATAAGATTGATACTTTGAAACTTATAGGGTTAATTTTCTATATGTTCTTGGGTTTTTCTAGGTACCATCTCAAATCTGGAGAGTTTTGGCATGTGGGACTTTTACTCTGGTTGTGTTTCAAATTGGGTATAGTTTTTGGGGAAAACAATGTACACTATATAGTGGATGTTCTTAATCGTCTTCACCCATGGATATAGCCCTATTATTGGATGCACTCCAAGTGTTGTGTTCATGTTTATTCTTTAAATTCTATTTTCTTGTGTCTTCCATTGATTACTACCAGCAGGTATCAATGCTTCAACTGGTACAATACCTGCAAGTGAGCTCCAATCACATTCTTCGACGCAATTATAGAACAGGGATTCTTTGTCAACATTGAAGATAAAACATACAAATGATGAGGAAGGATTTCCATCCATAAGAAATTAGGACTTCTTGTCACCCTAAATGTCATTGCTTACATGTTTTGTAAATGTAAGGCTCCCTCAAAGTTAGGGATATTTCCTTCCAGCCTGTTGAAGCTTAGGTCCCTGCCACAAAATAACAACACAATTTTCACAAAACAAAGAACTCTAAGAGATTCATCATAAGAAGAATTACATGAAGTAAACCACAAGACGGTAAAGTGCATTTTGAGTCATAAAAAAATGAGGAAAATGTCTGTGATTTACACAATGATGTTAAGCCATTAACGGTACAGGCAGTACACTTTAATCCACAAACCATAGCGGGTAATGTGTTTATTTTTAAATGTCAGAGGGGTAAATTGCATCTGAAGTAAACCACAGGGAGATAAAGTAACATTTAACCTTCCATATATTCATTTTTATTCTTACAAATTTCAAGCCTCTTTTACTCGAGTACTTCTCTATAGATTTGTAATTTAGTGTTAATTCATTAGTTTCATCCATTAAAATAATATCATTTGTGAACAACATATATCATGGGACATCATCCTGAATGTATTTAATCAACTCATCCATGAATAAGGCAAACAAGTAAAGACTCAAAGTTATCCTTTCATGCAATAGGTGATCTAATTGTAGTCACAACTTTATCATGCATGTCTTTTATCACATCAATATACATTTTGGTTACCTTCTTTTTCTCCAAGGCCCACCATCCTATTATATCTCAAGGTACCCTATGGTAACTTTCTCTAAATTCATAAAAATATATGTAGAACAAAAAAAATTCAAATATTAATTACAATATTAATAATCCATTGCTTTATATGAAAATAGTTTCTTTCCAAAAGCAAGACATTTTATGTTCTATGAATTTTAATAATTTTCAAGATGGAATCTTTTACAAATGCAACTAACCCACTCACTCTATTTTGTAATATAACATCCACTTGGTTCTACTCTTCTTGAGTCGTGTATTTGTTAGTGAAGATTTTCTAAAAGCTATATCAATGTGATGTATCAAGATTAATGTTAAAAGGGTAAATCAAATGTTATGATATTTTCACTCTCATTTTAATTTGGTTGTTATAGTTTCAAATGCAACACATAAAACCAAAAATCTCAATTTCTATCAAATTGGTCCAACTGTTGCACACAATTAGGTTCTGGTTGGAAAAAGGTCATGCGACTAGCACATGGAACTATAACAAAGTTGATTGACTATTATATCCTTATTTGTATAAGATCCAATTCATTTATATGTCGTTTGGGTTGACCAAATTTTGGCTTACACTCATTATCTTAAGTTTTAGATCAAACTACCTTCATTTTTAGTTTCCTTGGTACTTTAGTGTAAGGTTATGGTCGTAATTCTGTCCATCAAATTTCTCATCTCTTTTCCTGCTTAAACAATCTTCAAAACCACGACTCTCTTCCATGATGACCGATAACCAATTAATTCACTGCAGCCATAATTATCGACCATTTGTGATGGCAATAGATGATTAAGTGACCAATTTATCAAAAAAAAAAGAGAAGGGATGATTAAGTGGCCATGATGATGGTAGTGGATAATCAAGTTGTTGCATCAGGTTGGTATAAATTTTGTGGTTAGCTACATCAGGTCCCCCTCTTCCCCTTCCATTCTTCTACCTTTTGTGTATAAGAATAACAATGGAAGCCCCCCAACCTTAGAATGCTATACTTTCTGGGTGATTCTAAATGCACCCTCTTTATTTCTATGCACACCCACTTGTGAGAGCACAGTTCCAAATATGTATAGAGAGGGTGGGGACAATTAATGTTTAAAGAAGTGGCTACAATTCTATCCTACTTCATTCAAGTAAGAAGATAGCAGAACCCATACACGTATATATCAAACTATATGGAAATTATGTTTAAAAAATTCTGTTTATACAACATTACTCTACGGTCGATTCATATAAATACCCCTGAAAAGTCTACATTCATATTCTTTTACATAAAATTTTGTATGTTCAAGTATGTCATCTCGATTTCATACAAAACACACTCACGCACACATATATCTATCTCAAAATAATAAGTTACTAGTAATAGTCCGGGATGTAGTAGTCTGTCATGAAATAAATCTAGAATAAATAAAAAGAATTATGAGAAAGTAGGACTTATCAAATATAAAAAGCATAATAAGGGAGTAGGAGATTTACATATATCTTAAAGGAAAATTTGCTAGATAGACTGGGATTGTTCCGGATATGTTACAGTTCCTTAACATCCTGCAAAGAAAACCAAATTTATGCAAGTAATGTTGCTGATGAGGTCAAGATTAGCATACTTTATATCATTTTTTTCAATCCTTGGTATGACTCACAATTTTTCCAAGGCTGTCATGTTTTCTAGCTTTGGAAATTCTGAAGCCCCTCCATTCAAGTCTGTAATCCTTCTGCTCAGAGATCCCATTAAAAATGCTTGCCTTTAGAAATATCTATCTTGATTTAAAAAGCTTAAAAGCATAGTACTAAAATTACTTATTCCAAGAAATATGACCACAAAATCTGAACTTACATTTCAGTTAAATTAAGCAAGAGAGAAACGCCAGAAGGTATAGGCCCTTCAAACCCACTTGCCTCAAGCTCTCTGCCATGATAGATATCAAATGCATTAAAATTGCACTAGAAATTTTTATCTTTTCAAATGTTATTGAATACTTAAAAGAAGAAACACTTACAGTATTCTAAGTTGTTCGCAACTCTGGAAACTGGGTAACTTTCCATTGAAATTGTTACTGCTCAACCTACTGCTTTTACCCAAAGTTGAAAACAAAGAAAAGATTAAAACTACTAAAAACAGTGGCACGACACAAATTTATAATTATGATACTGCACAAGATTACTAATGAACTTACAGTTCTCTTAAATTTATCAGATTACTGAACTCCTTTGGCAGCTCCCCAGTGAGATTGTTAGAGTTAAGATTGCTACAGTGCCCAAAGGGGTAATCAACATAAACATATAAATTTGTGATGAATTGTACAATTTTTAAAATCTAGGGTTGGATAAAGATATATGAATTATATTGAATAGGTGATGTAGGACAGGACTCACAGATATAATAAGTCGACCAAATTCCCGAGCTCTGCTGGAACAGTTCCATTAAACATGTTGCCTTCGAAGCACCTGAAAATTGAACTTCTTTCAAAATTACAATACAAGTTTATCATGTAAACTTTGAAAATTTGTTCTTTTCCAACGTTCATAGTTCATATCCACATGCACGCGAGAGAGAGAGAGAGAGAGAGAGAGAGAGAGAGAATACAAATTGGTGAGACTGGTAATACTTCCCAAAAACTTTGGAATTGTTCCTGATATGTGATTCATAGAAAGATACCTACAGAAGCTTCACTTCGTTAATTTTAGGAAACTGAGGGTGTATAGTGCATTCCTTAAACTAACAGAGAAGTGCATATATTGCTCACATATGTTCCAACTTGGTAGAAGCCCATTCAGGGGGAAGAGGACCACTGAGATAGTTGCGAGATAAATCACTATACACAATAATAGATAGCACTTTGAACATGATGGAATCATAAAAACTAGTTAACAGATATGAAGAACAAACATAAATTTGGAACTTGGAAGCTCTTCCCACATAGTTTTAAGGTAGGGTAACTTCACCATCGATCGTGGTAGGACACCCGAAAGACCCTGCCCTGTGAGAATTCTGTTACAAGGAAACAAAAAGACTTGGATTCAGATTTTGGTTTAGGATACTTTCTAGTATGTAAATGTTACATTCAACCCTTGTCAATGAGGTAGATAAATTCTTCCAGCAATCAATTATTCATTATTGAATTCAAGATTTGTATACTATATACAACATAGAAAGAGTTATCACCAAGAAAACAAACAATTACAAAATGCAACAATGGATAACAGGTAACAACAAATAATTAAAAGCACAAACCATGAAAAACTCCAAGTAATAAGTGTACACACACAGCCAATGCAAGAGTTTAGAAATGCTAATGTTCAAAACATCTATGTGAGGCACCCATATACATATGTAATTAGGTATGTAAATCGGCAGTACGTGCCATGTATGAGATCAAAGTCGATGGAGTAGCTGTCTAACTACCAAGGTATTGTCAATCACATAGTGTGAATTTTGCATTCCCCTTGAATTTGAAAGCACCTATTAAACATTTTAGTAGTTGAAGTAAAAGTTTACTCAGCTGAAATGAGGTCACCTAATGAAGAAAGAAAACTTACTGATGGAGATCAAGAAAGGAAAGGCTTGAAGACATATTTTTGGAGCAAGAGGTGCCAATTGACAGCATAGTAGGAGATTTAGTTTTAGGATTTGTTTCCATTTGATTTATTTTTCAGTTTTCTTTAATTTCCTTATTTGGTTATGGTTATGGAACAAATATATATATGGGATTGTGTAAGGAAGATACTCCCTTTGATTGAATTAACATTGATTGAGTTGAGACAATTGCAGAAACCCTAGAGTGGTTCTTTGTTTACTGTTTCATCACGTACCCTTATTCATAATTTTGAAATTTCATTTGTAGATTGGCTACAATTTATTCTCGTCACTTTGCAAGCTCAAGATGTTAGATTTCCACCTTGAAATACTATGAATACTGTTAGCAGTCATTCCAGTTCTATGGGACATCAAAGGAAAATGCTATAAATCCCAAATAATCTACCAAATTTTTTATCAAACCTCTCACATGGGTATGGGATCCAAACAAACCCACATGTGTATGGGTTTCCACACCCATGTTAGAGGTTTGGTAAAAAATTTGGTGGATTATTTAGGGTCCCTAGCATAACTTGACATCAAAATATGCCCTTGATTTTCCCAACTAGCCTAGCAAATTAGCAATTAGCAATTAGGAATATAATATGAATATGTTTTCATGGAAACCATGAAGAGTGCATGGCATAAATAAAAAGTGACAAACCAATAGCGAGCTAGGAACAATAACATAGTTCAAAAAATCCAAAAACAAACATGCATGATTGATACCATTATAGGAAAAAAATTCTTCACTACATATGTATAACTTTTCATTTTGCTTAGAGAACACCTGAAAAGAACTTCCATTATGCCAGACAGTATGGTAATAGAGTAGCTCACATGATAATTATGGGTTGGTCCCCATGTGAAGGATTTGGACATTTTGATTAAAGTCTCTTTCTACTGCCTACCATCTACACTTTGAAAGATTATAAGCTTGTGACTTCATTGAAAAAGCTGTCAAATAAGAGAGCACAACCCAATGCAGGAGGCTCCCACCACTGCAGGGTCTGGAAAGGGTGAAATGTACATAGGGTGCAAGCTTACCCCTACATATGAGAGGCTGTTTCTGTATTTCAAATCCATGACACTTAGATCACAATGGAGTGTCGAGGCCTACCATTAAATAACTAACAATAACAAATAATTAGGCAAATATTTATTACTCCATATGGCCAAAACCCATGCGCCTGCATATATGACCAACATATAGGGACATTCAACAAGATATTAAGCCCCAAAAATAATCTGTAGTAGGTGAAAATAGCAGTAAAACTGGGAATGGAATTCTTGCTATTCTGGTGGATAAAAAGAGAAGTGATGCAAAAAATGTCGACCATGTTGTTGTAGTGAGTCATCTAAATTAGGATCATGTCACACACTAGATATGCCCTCTTTTAATTGTCTAAAGTCTATACAAGGTAGAATTTGGATTTTTAACTGTCATAAAAAGGTTTTAACTTGCAGAGCATTAGTATTCAAACATCATAGCCAATCACAAATAAAATCTTCTAGGAAAAATGCACTTGAATAATAAGTAAAGATGTATATTTAAAAACAGAAAAAAAGAGGAGCATACATGACACTAATGTGACATTCATCAGCAGAAGAGCAGTTGCAGTTGACAATATTATTATATATGCCTGGGGAGATTGGTGTGTATTCATCACAATGGTTCAGACTCAAATTCCAGTCTTTTTTACCCAATTGTTCAGCTATTTCACTAAGAGCTGCCACTGCAAAAATCAAAACCATGTTGACTTTTAAAGCAGTAAGAGATAACATGGAGAAATATCTATGTATGAACATTAAGTATGGTTGGACATCTTAATATTTACAAATTGAGTTGAAAATCAAGTTCTTGCATATGTAAAGAAGGCGAACTTTGTGTAATGGACAAATTGGTTATACATGATAAATAGTCATATGTGGAACCTTTTGATTAGATCATTATGTTAGATCACTACCAGTCCCAAAAGTTTAAACTGTTGGAAAATGGACCCAATATGTACATCAAGCTATCTAACACCCTCTCTAACGTGGAGAGACAAACAGACAAACAAACATAGTTCAAGCAAACATACCAAATGGGAAACTAAATGCAAACAAACAAACTTGAACCCAAAACCTACCAGTAACTAAAGCTCTGATTAGTTTGATACTATGTTAGATCACCATTGTACGGGGAGCAAATATTCTACACTTCCGTACTCCTTACATCCAAGCTTTGCGTTTCTCCGAGCAACGTCGTCAAGCCTAAAAACACAGCCACAGTGAGCTACTCGGTAGGTTTGTTGTTGGAAAACCCCTCCGACGATCAAGTTAGCAGTCATAGAGAGAGAAGTGGACAAAAGAGAAGATAGCTCTATGTAAAAAAATTGCAAACTTGTTGCATGGAGGCGCTGCAGGTTTATATAGTTTGTGTGCGCATTACCCTGCTCGTCCTCCCTTGGGCACGTGAATGTACTCTCCCGTAACCCGGTGCTCAATAGCCCACTTCACGAACAACTCCTACCCCAGTCACCTACAACTCGGTCAGGTCAGTCGAAATCGTCCAGTCCAGCCTTGCTCGGCACTAAGCCAGGGCTGGCAAGATTGGTCTGCTTGCAACTGGGTCATTGATCTTAGTCATTCCTCCGTCTGGTTGAGATCGAAAGATGCCCCTCAGTTCGATTGAGAACAACACCCATTCCATCAGCCTCAACCCTAGACTGAGCTGACTGAATACCATGACCTAATGCTAGGTGTCTCTCCAGACCAACTGTAAGGCCTAAGGCAACGGCCCAAGTCTAGAATATGCTCGGCCCACTTATCTGGTATAAATCTCCCTCTCAATTGCCCCTTAATCTCGTCTACTTCCGCGTGACCCAGATTACTACAACTGGTTGAGCTAAATACCCTGTCCAGTTAGATGAACTGCATGGTGCGAATCTGACATCTCAAGGAGCTTGGTGCGAATCTCATGCCAGAAGGAGCGTGGTCCCTCCCACTATACTAATGTAATGTCTTCTTAGGGGGACATGCGTCATCATGTAATGATTTTGGATGTGATTTCCTAAGAAACCTCTCAATTTTTGGCGCCCCTTCAAGGGTGAAATATATATATTGTCGTCGTCTCCTCCACTTCTCACCACTGTTCATTGCCATTTCAAAGAGAATACCTTGCAAACCAAAGAAAAGAACCTTGGCTTTTAGCATCTATTGCACAACTTAAAGCATTTCTACTGGATGTCCTGTTTCGCCATAGCTATCATCGGAGCTACCTTTATCGATTGGAACACTAATTTGGTCTTCAACCCGTAAGTCTTTTCACGCCCATTTTCACTCCTTTGTTCTATATGTGCTTTTTGACTATTCTTGAGTTTATACTGCCAAATCCATATTCAAAACATGATAATAGCACCAAATCCTATTGAAAAAACATTTTTACAGGGGTTTCGAACCACCCCTAGTGTT
The DNA here is from genome assembly GCF_055761805.1 of Camellia sinensis. Taxonomy (NCBI): domain Eukaryota; kingdom Viridiplantae; phylum Streptophyta; class Magnoliopsida; order Ericales; family Theaceae; genus Camellia; species Camellia sinensis. Next base: position 33,542,070 of record NC_138969.1, read on the forward strand.
TAAATGGCCCTTAAACCTTGGTTGTTCATCGTCCTATTCATACCCTAAGATGAACATGGATGGATCTGTGCTAGACAAGGCTAAAAACCAACTTTTTTATTCTAAAATCTCAATTTAGCCGAGCAAACTTTATGTTTGTCACATCTGAAGAAGAAACTGGGCTAGGAATCAAAGTAACTTAGGAGGCCGCGCGACCAAGCTAGAATCCACTTCGCTCGCACAGCTGATATAGGACTAGATACATTTATGGAACCGAGATTTAACCTGGCTTGATAGTGCGACCGAGCTAAAAACCCAACTCTTTTTCTCGGCCGAGATAAAACACGTCTTGTCCACATGGGCTGAGCTAAAACCCAGCTCATTGCACATAACTGAGCTTCCACTTGCACTTCAATTTGATTTTCCACTATGCAGAATCCTAGGCAACTAGGCATACCAACATAAGTGCTCTCAAAGACAGAGCAGCCGCTACATAATTTGACTAACACCCTCTGTCGGGCAAACCACACTTGGTTACATGGGGCGATACCGCTTCTTGGTGAACACATCGGGCGTCCTAGCTGAGTTCCGTGAGGAATATGGCATTCCCATCGATGTATACTTTGAGCTCAACAAGGAGGGGATAGTTCCCTGGGGTAGACAGAATGTCTGCCCCTTTACCGTGCGATCAATTATAAAAAAAGGGGCCTTCGCTTCCCCATGAAACCTTTGATGTGCGAATTTTTAAGACACACTAGGTTGTGCCCTACACAAGTCTCTACCAACACATTCTGCATAATAAACGGAGTAGCCGAGCTAACAGGTTTCTTCTGCAGGTATCACTGAGCTACAAGCGTTGTACTCACGTCTTAACAAAGAGGCGGTAAGAACCATGCTACAATATAAGAAGCGCAACTGCCACGATTTGCTCGGTTACATGCCAAGCTATTGTTTTTCGGCCAAAAGAAAGAACAAAGTCATAGACTTCTTGTCTGAGCCTTCTCCCCTCCAGATCTAAGTCTTTCAAACATCCCACTAATTCACCTAACCGAGGAAGAAGAGATGGCAAAAAAGAACATGATCAAGAATCTCATCACAACCAACTCTCAAGAACTGTTGAGCAACATATTTCCACTCACTCCAATAATCGATAAAGGTTTAGCAACCTTGCTGGCCTTAGCCTCTTCCACCACCCAATCCTCCAGCATACAATCTTGCTCGGCTGGCAAACGGGCTCGCTTAGCTGATCCTTCGACTAAGCTCATAACTGAGCTAAGCAGCGAACATACAGTGAAGGTTGAGCCAACTCCTGCTTAGCAGCCAAAGTTAAGGCACCGAGGCAAGGCCATCCTTGGCCAACGCTTCTATCAAAGGGGACAAAGAGCACCTCCTCACCTTTGATTTATCCAAGTCATCGCTGCTACCGAGTGACATGCTCGGGATCGACCACATGCCAGACACCTAGATGGTCAAATCCGTGGTAAAGTCCATGACCAAGGTAAGTGTTATACCAAAAATTGGTTAATTGTTTACTCAGTTTTGCCTTCTAATTGTTTTCCATCTTGTAGGTGATCCAAAAGACCCACATGGTGATGGAACATGTGATCAACCTAAGGTAAAAGGTACACCACCGCGCAAGGCAAGTATTTTGAGGCCGAGCTTGGGTAGGCCAAGACTTCACTTGAGCTAGCCAACGTTGATAACTCCAGAATGCACGGTCAGTTGTCCAGCACCGAGCAAGAGAGGGATGTTGTGCACGTCAAGCTCAAAGAGCTGAGGAAACAAATGGCTGATGTCGAGAAGGCAGCCAAAGACAAAGGCTTTAATGAGGCCGAGCAAAGCTGCATGAAGCAAATCGAAGCCACTAAGGATATTTTCTTCAAATCTGGCTGGAAAGCGGCTTGTGAGAAGCTTGATCACGGTCCTTCGACTGAGGTATTCACTGTTCCTTCCCTCCACTTCCTGCCGGGTGTAGACACCCCATTTTTGACCGTCCTCAAGACTTGGACACCACCGTTTGAACACTCGGTGATTATCCATGTTTGTGTTCGTTTGGAGTTCCTGGAAGTCTCGGCTCGCGCGCCTTGCTTCAGGATCTCCGAACTCGACCGTTTAGTGTCTGGTTTCACACCAAACACTTGTGTTTTGCCTTGGAGGGGCAGGAAATGCCTTGTGAGACATCCCTACACACTACCGGCAGTGGCTAGAGGCCACCGGCTGGTTCTTGCTGCCACCGGCAATGTACATTGCCGGCCGGCACTATTTGTTGCCGGTCAGCACTATTTAGTGCCGGTCGGCACTCTTTTTTGCCAAAATAGCATTTTTGGCCGGCCAATTACTGTGCATCTGCTTTTGCAGATATTTTAAGACAGCTGTCTTGCTTTTTGCATCCCTCCATACACGTGTATGGAGGGATCTCCCTCTTATGAAGCTTGTCTTGTAAGCTTTACAAGACAATAAGCTTCTATATAGAGAGAGGCTCTCTTTGGTTGCAAGGGTTGGACACTTAGGATATTTTGAGAGCTTAGACAGCCATTGTTAAGCTCTGGTTTTAGGGTTAGGGTTAGATACACATCCTATCTCTCTTTTCCTCTCTTTTGTGCTCTAGGTGTTTTGTGTCTTACTATTGCACATAAACACTTAGTGTTTCACCTTTGCCTAGCTACTGAGGTTCTAAGGGATTGATTTTGAAGTTTTGGTGTTGGATTCAAGCCAAGGGAGGCCATTGGAGCATCATTTGTAAAGGGGTCTTCAAGGGTAAGAAACTAACACCTTTATTCCCCATTTTTGCATTGATTTTCTACCTATCTTAGAGCTGTTTTCGTGCTTATTGTATAACACAAAAATGTTCTGTTTTTAGACCCTCTTGATTGTTTATTAAGAGTGTTTTTTGGTTTGGGGGTGCTTGACCCCTCTTAGGCCTTGAAAGGCCTCATTTTGTGCTATTTTGTGCTAGTTTCGGGACTTTGGTGTTTGGGCCTCTTCACCACTGAAATCTTGAGGGATTTCAGTGGTGGAGATGGTGCCTTGAAGTCTCTAAAAGGAGAGGGCCATCCCCTCTCCTTGTTGTCCTTGAAAAGGGCATGTTTTGGCCTCAAAAGGGAGCCTATGTTTGAGTGTGTGTTGAACATGTATAGACTGTTTTTCATGCTTATATTTCCATAATATAACATGATTTTAAATTGGTTTTGGTACTCCATGCATGCTTAGCATAGTTGCCATGTAATGCCTTGTGATCCCTTAACATGTCTTAGGTTGTGTGCCTTTGTTTCTAGCATGTTTTAGGCTTACATTTGTGAAGATTTTGTGCTTATCTTGACATGTTTTAGGTCTGTCCATAAGTGTTTGGGTTGATTTTAGCATGCTTAGTATAGCCCCTTTGCATTCCGGCTTGTTGGCCTTAAGTATGTGCATGTATAGCATGACATCTTTGCATTGAATTGGTGATTTGGGGTCACCCTACATGTTATTTCAGTCCCATTTTCATGCTTGTGTGACTGCCTTGCATGCCTCTTTAATGCTTTGGAAGCATGTGTTGCATGCTCCATGTTTTGACCATTGTGCATGCCTTTGTTTTTGAGCCATTTGGATGCCATCTAAGTGATCCTTAGGCCTTGTTTTAACATACTAAAAACCTGTTTTTAGTTGTTTAATGCATGTCATGATTGTTGTGATAAGTGTGTTTCAAAGCTTCATGACTTGCCTCAAGTATTTGGACCATGCTTGCATACATTTGCTTATCTTGTTTAAACATGATTTGGCATCATTTTATAGCATAATTTTAGAGCTCATGTTGCATGCTAATTGTCCATGAAATCTCTTTTCAAGTGTGCTTGAATGTTGCTTGCTTAATGCTTGAGGTTTGGACCATAACATGTGTATGTGTGCATGTGTGTTTAGCCTCCATTTTTGGGCATTTTGGCCACTGTTTTAGGCCTATTTAGGGCTGCCTAATTCATGTTTAAGTCCATCCTCTATTTGGTTTGCATGCTTACCTTGCATGTTTGCTTGTATGCTTTACATAAGTACATTGCATTGTTCATGTTGCATAAATGATAACATGCTTAGGTTGCATTGCATCAACATGCATTCCTTGCCCCTTGATTTGGTGATAGGGATTAGGACTTTGGTTTGATTTGGTTTGCATGCATTTGAAATCAAAGTTGCATACTTGATCACTTGGGCCATCATGCATGGAAATGTATGATTGGTGGTCCGAGAATCGAGGCACATGCCCCTTTGAGTCATTACCATGATAAGGGACATGGTTGATGCATATATGCCTTGAATTGTGCTGTCATGCTTTGCCTTGTCCTCTGTTGCTGTCATTTGCAGATTCTGCAGGGACACTTTGCCGACCGGCAGTGTTAGGTGCCGACCGGCAATCCCTTCTCTGCCGACAGCTTCATTTTGTGCCGGTGACAACACCATGCTGCCGGTGGCAATTCCATTCAGCCGGTGGTGATCCCCATTGTCCAAGGAAGCAGTCCTGAGGTTTTGACAACCTCTAGAGGAGCAGAAGAAGGAAAACAGAGGCAGCCTATGCATGGCGGCGCATTTCCCGAGGCGATTTATCTGTTTTCCTAAATTAGTTAATTCGTTAATTAATTAATTAATTTGTAATATTAATTAGCTTGCGTAGTTAATTAATTTGTAATATTTATTTGGTCCCTCCGAGTGAAGGGAAATCTGTAATAAGTGTGTGTGAGTGGTGTGTATGTTTTCCAACCTCCACTTCTTTCTTCCCTTTTACTTACCTGCTTTGATGGTTAGTATTAGGGCACGTTTAATTTAGCATACCTTATGCTATGCATGCGTGCATCCATGCATTTGTATTACATGCATTAGGCTCGGTACATCACGCTATCTGCATTTGTATTTCAATTCCAAATTGAATACGTGCATCAATTGATTGCATTTCACATGCCATGTTTAGGATTAGCCGAGCCTATCTAATTGCATTTTTGCATGTGATGCATTAGCCATAATTGACATGAACTAGGACATGCATGTTTGCTAACCGGTTTATTGTTTTGGCACGGAGTACTATGTAAGTATTTTAATGCTTTAGCATATCGCATGCGTGTGAATGCTACCATAACAGTATATTTACCATGTGGCTAAGTGCTTATATGAGATAAACTGTTTTGAATGCCCGTGGGTGGAGGTTGGATTGTTTGAGTTGGAAAAACTCGTTGAAATCCGCATTTTAGCCTACTTGCGAGTAGCAAATCCAAAGCATTTTCCAAAACAAACGGATACGCAATGCTTATTTCCAAATTAGGCAATCTAGTCTATACTTGTTTGCTGCGCACACAACATAGTAATTCTAGGCTAATAAATGGAATAAAAACACGTAATGTCTTCAAAATCGGATATCATGGTTAGTAGAGGCCGGTCTTCGGACCGGGTGAAAGGGGGTGCTCATAGCTGACCTTCCCCGATCGTACCCAAGCTCCCGAGCCGAGACAACTCCGGCGATGACGGACATGTGGCCATCGGCACCAAGTCAGGGTTTCCTAAATTTCCCCATTAAAAAATATTTAGGTGGCGACTCTGTATCTGGCAAAGCAGTCCATGTTTGGCACTACTTTTTCAAAAATTTGTTTCTCAAAACGATTTGCCAGATTTGGACTCTTTGGTTCAGATTAAGAATCGCGACAACAAAAATCGCGAGTCCGAACTGTAGTAGCATAAGGCCCCTCACGCGGGCGCGTCTACACCGGGCTATATTGTTTCGTATGCTGAGAACGTCTTCAATGCCTTGCAAGAAGAGAAGGCCGAGGAAGCGGTAGAGACTGCACAGACCAAGCTCGATGAGGACGAAGACGCTGCTGTAACCAAGCATAAGAGAGCTACTACAACCGAGTAGGAGAGGGTAGCTCTTAGTGATGACTTTGTTGATGATTTGTCCCTTCTTGTATCACTTATCAATTTTTCTTCTTTTTTTTCTCTTTTGTTTTATGAATATTGTAATCGGGCTGTCTGCCCCTACTATGTACATGACTTCCCATCAATGAAAATTTTACTTTTTTGTCATCTTTGTTTCTCAAGTTTGATGCATGTTTGTTCTCTGCTATTAACCCAATCAGCCAAGCAAATTTAGCTGGGTAATAATTCCAAGGCTTGAACTCATCAACCAAATCTGCCAAGCTAAAATTAGCTCGACAATGGCCTGAAGAGTTAAACACCATCAACCCTTCCTGCCGATCAAAATCAACTCGGTATTAGCTTAAGATTTGAGCAAATCGAGCACATTGCCGAGCTAAAATCTACTTCGGCAAGGAATACAACTGTTAGGTAAACCACCATCTCTCCATCTTGTTGAGCTAAATCTGCTCCGGCGAGGAACACAACAGTTGGGCAAATCACCAACTTTCTGTCTTGCCAAGCTAAATCTACTTTGGAAAAGAACACAACAGTTAGGCAAATCTCCAACTTTCCGTCTTGCCAAGCTAAATCTGCTTTGGCAAAGAACACAAAAGTTGGGCAAATCATCAACTTTTCATCTTGCTGAGCTAAAATCCGCTTTGGCAAGGAACACAACAGTTGAGCAAATCACCAACTTTTAATCATGCCGAGCTAAAATCTGCTTCGGCAAGGAATTCAATAGTTGGGAAAATCACCTACTTTACATCTTGCCAAGCTGAAATTAGGTCGGCAAGGAGCTTCGAGTTGAACCAATCATCAACTCATTTTGTTGAGCAAAACTAGCTCTGCAACGTAGTCTATACATTAGAAGGGAATGAAAATAGAACTACAACTTGCATATGAAATGAACTGTGTTTTCATTACATTAACAAGTTTACAGCAAGGGTTGGAAATTTACATCATGAAATAAGAGGGGTTACATTGAGAGCAGGACTATAAGTAAAAAAAAACTTCAGATTCGCTACGTTTCACGGCCTAGGTATGGCTTGGCCATCTAGACATTCCAGGTGATATGCCTCTTGCCTGTCAAATCGGTTATCTTGTAAGGTCCTTCCTAGTTTGCTCCCAATTTTCCTTTGCCCAATATTAAGATGTTGCCCATTACTTTGCGCAAGATCCAATCCTCGATTTTGAACTGTCTTGGATGGATTGCTTTGTTGTACTTCCTGGACAGCTCTTGTTAGTATGCTACAATGTGGATTAGCACATTTTCCGTTTGTTCTTCTACGACATCCAGCTTCAGGGCAATAGCTTTTACATTCAAATCTGGCTCAAAGTTTTTACTCTGAATGGTAGGCATGTCGATTTTCAGCAAGATGACCGCCTCTATGATATATGCCAAGGTGAAAGGCGTCTCCCCTGTTGAATGTCTTGGTGTTGTTCGGTAAGCCTATAGAATATTAGGAAGTTCCTCGGTCCACTTTCCTTTCGCCTTCTCCAGCCTCTTCTTCAATCCATCCAGAATGGTCTTGTTTGACTCTTTCGCTTGGTCGTTCGATTGAGGGTAAGCCGGTGTTGAATTGTAAAATTTTATATTTAACTCCTTGCAAAATCCTCTGAATAATTTGCTATCAAATTGGGTGCTGTTGTCGGAGATTAGAGCCTTGGAGACTCCGAATCGTGCTACCACGTTTTGCCAAACAAATTTCTTTACATTTTTTTTTCTTAATGGTCACCAGAGGCTCAGCTTCTACCCATTTGGTGAAGTAGTCTGTCGCTGCAATAAAGAATTTACAGTTGCCAGGTGCGGTTGGGAGTAGTCCCACTATGTCCACCCTTCACATTGCGAATTGCCAAGGACTTGTAAGAGAGAGGAGTTCTCTGGCCAGTTAATGAATCTGGTGTGTAAATTTATGGCATTTTTCCCATTTTCTCACTTATTTTTGTGCGTCAGCTTACATATAAGGCCATTAATACCCTTGCGAAATAGCGCAATAAGCTAGAGATCTACCACCGATGTGACTTCCGCACATGCCTTCATAGATTTCAAAAAGAAAAGTTTCGACTTTGCTCTGATGGACACACTTCAAGTAAGGTCTTGTGAAGGACTTTTTGTATAAGACGCCAGAAGGAGAGAGCCAAAATCGCTCAAATTTAGCCTGAATTTTGTTTGCTTCTTTCTTGTTGGTCGACAAGATCTTGTCTTTTAGAAAGATTATGATAAGGTCCATCTAGAAGGGCCCTTGCTTGGTGCAGAGGATCTCTGCTACTTCTAGTTCTTCAATGCTGGGCCTTGGGAGGAATTCAATCAATAAAGGGCCAGGTGTCGATTTGTCGGCCATAGAAGCTTAATCAGCTAGCTTGTCTACCCGGTTGTTCTTTTTGTAGCCAATTTGTTCGACTCTGACTACTTGAAATTTTTTGATCTCTTCCCTTACAAGGGTTTGGTATTTGGCCATTCTGCCATCTTTGGCTTCATATTATCCAAATACATGATTGATGACAAGATGGGAGTCACTGTAAACCATTAACTCTGATGCTTTTAACCATAGTGCACTTTTTAGCTCGGTTAACAGCGCCTCATACTCGACCTCATTGTTCGATGCTGGAAACCCAAGTGTGATTGAATGTTCTATGGTCAAACCATCTAGCGAGATCAAAACTATGCCCAATTTGGCATCGTGTCTATTTAAAGCGCCATCGATGAAAAGTTTTCACATTTCTCTGATGAATCACTTCCAGCATTCTGAAGGTTCTTGCGATTTTTGAAGAATCAAACGGTCTTTGTCTTTGTTGTTCAGCTCGACAACCTGTGAGGCTATATCTTTGCTTGGTGGCTCAACTATTTCCACTTCGAACACACCGTTGATGGCTATGAATTGTATGGCATTCTCTCCTCTCCTCTCCTCTCCTCCAGCGATGTGTTATTGGTTCTTACAGGTTATTGTGTTACTCCCAAACTCAACAACGCATTACTAGGTCCTAGTCATTCTTTAGTTAGCGAATTGATGGTCTGGTGCGCAACTTCTATGACACCTTCCTCGTTTTGTTTAGCTGGTAGGCCTTGCAATTTTTGCAATGGCGTTCACCCTTAGCTCGGTTGGCTCGGTGGATAATGTTGATGAGACGGTAGGCTTCGCAACTTCTGCGACGCCCACTCCCCTTTGTCTGGCTACGTTAGATCCACTGGGCAAACTGGGTGAGTCCCTGGCGAGAACTCTACAACGAAGTTGGCCAATGCGTAGTCTTTAATGGCGGTTCTAGGTTGAAACTTGACGTCTAACTGTCCCAATTTGACTGCCCACTTTAGGATATGGCTAGAGAAATCTACTCTCTCAAATAAGGCTTTTAATAGGAACTCGATCAACATTATGATTGTGTGAGCGTGAAAGTAGTGCACCAATTTCCTGGAAGCCATCATTAGTGCGAAGGCGAGCTTTTCCAACGACAAATATCTCGATTTTGCTGAAAGTAGTGTTTTGCTCGCATAGAAGATTTGGAGGTGTTGTATGCCCTCTACTTTAACGAGCACCGTGCTAATGGCGTTCTAGGAGACAGCTAGATAGAGGAAAAGTTTTTCACCCGGTATTGGCATCACGAGAAGTGTAGCAGATGACTAGTCTTCAAGTCTGCCAATGCTCAGTCACATTCCTCATCCGATAAGAACTTCAACTTTAGAGCATGAAAGAAAGAGTGGCACTGATCTGATGACCGACTTATGAATCTATTAAGCGCAACTGCCATCTCGGCAAGATGTTGCACACCCTTCTCTGAATTTGGCTGCTTCAACTCCTGTATGACCTTGATTTGGGAGGGATCCGCCTTAATTCCTCGATTGGTCACCAAGAAGCCCAAAAATTTGTCTGATCTGACGCCAAAGGCGCATTTAGATGCATTGAGGTGAAACTGATGCTGCTTAAGGATCGCGAACATCTCAGCTAGATCTTTCAAGTGATCGACCTCATTCTTGCTCTTGACTACTATGTCGTCAATGTATGCTTTCATTATCCGGCTAAGTAGAGGGGTGAACATCTTAGTAATCATTCTCTGCAAGGTGGCCCTAGTGTTTTTCAGCCCAAAGGGCATGGCTTTATAGTAGAACAGCCACCTTGGAGTTATGAAAGAAGTGATCTCTCGGTCAAGCTCATACATGGCGATCTGGTGATAGCCGCAGTAAGCATCCAGGAAACTAAGCCTGTTATGCACGGCTATAAGGTCCACAGCTGGTCAATTCAAGGCAATTGGAAGCTATCTTTAGGGCAAGCTCTATTGACCGTCTTGTAGTCAATGCAGACCCGTCATTTTCTATTCTTTTTTGGCATAACTACCGTGTTTAAAACCCACCGAGGGTAATGCACCTCTTCAATTGTCTTTACTTCTAACAAATTCTTGACCTCTTCCTCCACCACCTCGGCATAGTGAAGTGTTGATCGCTGCGTCCTTTGTATGATCAGCTGGGCATCTGGAAAGACATTGAGTTGGTGGCAAATGAAGTTTGGATCGACGCCAGACATGTCGTTAGGTGTCCATGCAAACCCTTTAATGTTGGCCACCAAGAAGTTCACGATCTCTAATTGCTCTTAGGCAAACAAAAATGACCCAAGCAGAAAGAACTTGCCTAAATCATTCTCGTCGATTCTTACTTCCACCAGGTCTTCAGCAGCCTTATCTTCAGCTTTCTTGCTGACATTGTCCAGGACCTTCTGATCTTCTGAACCTTCGATCATTTGCACAAAGTCCTTGGCTGCATGGCTTTCATTTACGGCCACAAAACATTGTTTGGCCATGACTTGATCACCCTACACTTCATCGATCATCCTGGTGACAGAGGGGAACCTCATTACTTGGTGGTAGGTCAACGCTTGCTTGATGACAGAACCCGCTTTGGCCGGTACGATAATCTTCCCAACTGGCCATTCTAGTTACGAGTTGAAGTCAACCAGTGGCGAGGTTGCTGGGGCTAGGTCTTTGTCCTCTAGCTTTAGTTGCTTAAAGGCGTCATAGTACATTCTTTTGACCAAGCTATCTTGGTCGATCAAAATGTGTTTGATGTTGAAGTCTTTGACGCGCAGTGTGACGACTAATGCATCGTTGTGTGGGGTTTGGATTTGCTCCAAATATTTGCTAGAAAAAGTGATGACATCTGTGACTTCAGTCTTGCCCCTCTTCATAGCAGGCTCGACGGACATAATTTCCCTCATGTGTTTAGCCTTCTTGATCATCCCCCTAAGCTCGTATATCCATTCTGGTTCGATGATCCCATAGATCACGTTGATCACACCCTGGGAAGGAGAGTCCAAGGCTGCTAAGCTGTTAGGTTTAACTTGGCCTTGAAGCACGGCCTGAACGCCCCTGTCAATGTAACAGTCCAAGTACCCAGCTGACACTAATTCTTCCAGGTGCTGCTTCAAGGGCACATAATCTTCCGTACAGTGCCCTCGCTCGTCATGGTAGGTGCAACGATATTGTGAGTTAAAGCCTCTTTGGGCATCCCCAACTTAGCTGGCCACCGGATGTATGCCTCGTCATAGATCTCGCTAAGGATACGGTAGATTGGAATTTTGAAGACCGTGATGATGCCTGTCCAGGCATTTAACTTTCTCTTAGCGTCGTTTGCGACATTTCAGGGGTAGTTGGTCCAATCAAAGTTACGGTTCTTGTTATTGTGATTGTTTCTATGGCTCTGATCCCTTCCACAGCTGTCCGGACGGTTTTTTCCCGTCCGACTGTGTGAACTTTGCCCGCAATTCTCTTATTTGCTACTGCCAAATTTGCTTTCATGGTAGCAACAACCACGTCATCCTCAACTTGGATGTGTTCATTGATGCATTGCATGAGCAACTCCACAATTAAAGGTTGGTTCACGGTAAGCGAGTCTCTGAGTCTATGCCCGACTAGAAGACCGCGCTTGTATTGGGTGATCGCTAGGTTTGCCAGGCAATCAAGAATCTCATTGAATGTTTCCCAATACTTAGCGTTGTACACCTTTAATGAGTCGTCCGGTTCCATCTTGATTCCCAAAAGATGGTCAACTTCCTTTGGCGTTTTGGTGTTTGTCTTGAATCGGGTGACAAACGCCTGTGCCAACTGTTGCCACCTCTTGATACTCTCCTCCGGAAACCTCTCGAACCACTTTAGGCCTAATTCGCCTAAACTTGATTGGAAAATGAGGAAAATTAATGCATCGTTATGACTGTGGCCAACCATCACTTGTCGGAAGTGGCTTACGTACATGTACGGGTCGATTTTTTCGTTATAGAGCGTAAATTTTGGCTCATGGAAACTGGCGGGGAGTGGTGTGCTTTCTATCTCGAGGGCAAAAAGGGTGGCATTCAGCCTCGCCAAGTCTCTATCTTATGGTATGTGCGCAGCCAAATGCGGGGGTGGCATTATGACCTCCTCGCTAGCACGACCACTGTGGGCTAGCCGTTGTTATACCGGCACCCTCTGTGTCTCCCTCCGGCGCTTGCTCCTCCAATATGTCCCTCAAATCCCCCAATTGATCAGAATAGGAGTTTCTTGATGTCGTTAATGGACACGAGGGCCTGTAGATACTATCTCGAGTGCGAGACACCTTCACCGGTGTGACGGAGTCGTCAGTTCTGAACCTTCTGGTGATGGAAAGTGAGGGCGTCAACCTCCTACCACGACTGTCTAAATGGTGGGACTAGGCACACTCACTATGGTTTCCCCCACTCTAGCATCACATTTTCCCTTCAATTGGAGCTTCATAGCCTCCATCTTTGTCGCCATCTTTCTGATGATGGCGTCTTGGTCTTTCAGCTTGCTCTCCAGGTGCTGAGTATGTGATCCACTTCGTCAACGGTGTCCGTTTGGGCTCAGTGAGCGCCCAAAACTCTCTGCACATTTGTCTCACATGTCTCTAGAGGGTCCTCGCATAGAGGTCTCCAAACCAATCATCGTCAGAACAGCAAGCAAGTTGTCTCGCCGTCGGACTGATTCTGGCATAATGCCATTGATAACGAACTTCGGAACGTCGTCGTTCGCCGTGGAAAATGATCAGACAAGCTTGTAGGTCAAGGTTTTTTTTTATGTTCAAGCTTTCCACAAACATCGCCAATTGTATGAGGAACAAATATTCTACACTTTCGTACTCCTTATGTCCAAGCTTTACGTTTCTCCGAGCAACGTCATCAAACCTGAAAGCACAACGACAATGAGCTACCCAATGGGTGTGTTGTCGGAAAAACCCTCCGACAATCAAGTTAGCACTCATAGAGAGAGAAGTGGATAAAAGAAAAGATAACTTTGTGTGAAAAGATTGCAGACTTGTTGCATGGATGCGTTGCAGGATTTATATAGTTTGTGTGCGCACTACCCTGCTCATCCTCTCCTGGGTATGTCGATGTACTATCATCTCTTCGTCTTAAACGTGTGTACACGATAATACTGCCAAACAGTATCGACAAAACAGCCAAACGGTATTGCCTTGTACGAACAGTGGGCTCCCTTCTCTAATCTACAATCGGGCCACAGGGAGGTCCCCGCCGATACCCGTAACCAAGTGTTCAGCAGCCTACTTCACAAACAATTCCTACCGACTGGCCTAACCCCGAAGTACCCAGCCAATCACCTACAGCTTAGTCAAGTAAGTCGAAACCGTCCAGTCCAGCCTTGCTCCGCACTGAGCCAAGGCTGGCACGATCAGTCTGCTTGCAGTTGGGTCGCCGATCTCAATCATTCCTCCATCTGGCTAAGATCGAAAGATGCCCCTCAGTCCGGTTGAGAGCAACACCTATTCCACTAGCCTCAGCCTTGGACCGATCTAACTAACTTCCTCAGCCCAACGCTAGGTGTCTCTCCCAAGGCAATGGCCTAAGTCCATAATAGCTCAGCCCACTTATACGGTGTAAATCCCCCTCTTAACCACTATTTCCACACAAAAAAAAAAAACTATTTCCAAAAGCTTTGTAATTGTTAAAATGCTCCATCGTACTGCAAGTAGCATGCACTATTTATAGTATTGAATCTGAAAAGCAGTTTTGTCATTGGGAATGGCTCCAGGCCTTTAGCTACCAATGAAAAACTAAACAAAAATAATAGCTCCAATGGACTCGTATCCAATTTCATCTTCTTGGGTTACAAACGAGTACAAAACTTTGTTCACTTGAGTAATTTGGGGATGTCTGAGGGGTCCCGTGTTAAGACTTGAACTGAAGCTCTTCTTCATACTCACAAAATCAAAAAATAAAATAACACAGAAAGATAAAATAGAAAAATGAATAGACTGAAATTATAGAAGGCCTCTTACTTTCATCAGCGGGAATGCGTCTAGTTTGTGCTTCAATTCCACATGCTCCAAAGCATATTAGTATGAACAATACAAGCATAAAAGTGCATATAGCTTTCGGATATTCACTAACTGTTACCATCTCTTGTTATATATTTGAGTTCTTTAGCATATGGGAAAAGCTATACTCAATATATACGATAATATATATAACCCACATGAGAACGCAATCATGCAGAATAGTGAACACGTATCTATTCTGTATCCTTAGTTATAAAAGGTGTGGCCTTGATTGGATAGATGTAATTTTGGACCACTGATTTCACATGCATTTGTCGAGTTCCTGAGGTGACTTGTTGGTTTCCTTGGTTAAATAAGGTGGGGGTCTTTTGGGCCGTTGATTTTGAATACATTTGCCAATCCCTTTCTTTTTGATCATATTGTGCAAAGCCATTCTATTATTGCTGCTCCTTAAGCTTTTCGGTGCAGCATAGGACGTGGAATACTCTTCCAAATTAAAATTGTAAGCAAGACTCCGCAATCTTTATATTTTGTGAACTAGCAGATCAATTATTTTGTCTCCTTAGTTTCACAGCAACCCATCATTCCTGTTTACCATGACTAGCCAATTATTGCAATCACATTCCACATGAAGCATATTAAATCTTTCTCGTAGGTTTCTTGAATGAGAATTTAGACATATTTTTACCTCTAATATTGCAAAAAGAAAAATGCTTTGACAGAAAAAAAGTTAAATTAGAATAACATGTTAATAGGATTTTTAAAACCAGTCTAGACATTGATTTGTCATGAATAACTTGGGTTAAGTTATACAACACAGGCTGTAATTTTACGCTCACACACATGATTTTGTTAATATTCAAGTAAGGAAACACAATTGATGTCATAGTCATCAATTGTCATCATTGTCATCATCATCAAATAAAAAATATAATAACTATCAATTGCATTGAAGTTGCTCTACTAAGAATTGTTAGGTTTTATTTCTTGGCAATCCTGTTTGACAAAACTCCTTTGAGTTGTAATTTTATTCGCTCTTTTTTATTTCAGTAAGGCTATGAGTTTATTAGATGTGAATCCAACCCGAATTGTGCCGTTCAGAGAAGTTTGTGATGTTAATGCTTTCAAGATTGCCACTTCGCTGATTATTACGGCGGTCAGCTCGCGGCCGAAGCAAATTGCAAAATTGCATTCAAAATTGCATGTCCGCCCATGTTCGCTCGAGCCAAGGAATTCTCGCTCGAGCTAAGGCTTTCTCGCTCGAGCCAAGGAGTTCTCGCTCGAGCCAAGGATTGCGTCCATACAAAAACCTGAAAGAGTGTATTCCTCGCTCGAGCCAAGGATCCGTCGCTCGAGCCAAGGCACTAGTAGAAATCATGAAAAATACACTCCTCGCTCGAGCCAGCAAATCTTCGCTCGAGCGAGCCTCAGAATCCGGATTTCTCAAGGAGTTTGTTTTCTTCCCAATCTAGGATTACTTTTGGTTCTCTATAAATACTTGGTTTTCTCCCAAAACTAAGGCATTGATTGAAGTTCTTCAGATCTTATTTTTTGGATCTTAAGGTTTATATCTGGAGATATTTTGTTTGTTTTCTTTGATGCTTTTATTGAGTCTTCAACTCATGATTTAAAGAGAGTACATCAAAGGTTTGTTTGTTATACACAAAAGAGAGAGTTGTTCTTCAGTTGTGGATTCTGAAGAATTCGAGTCTGAAGCTTTGGTGGAATCCAGAGTGGCTCATCAGAAAGACAATTCCGTGGTGAAGATGGGGTTGGAAGAGGCACATAGAGGTTGGTTCAATTAGGCGTTGTGGATTCGCTAGGTAATTGAGAGTATACCTGTGTAATTCCTTTAAATCTTCTTAGTGGATTGTTCTTGTGGCTGTTGCCCGTGGTTTTTTGATCACAGTTGGAGGTGTCCAATTGTGATTTTTTTCACGTAAAATCATTGTGTCTCTTTGTCTTGATTGTTTGATTGGGATTGTTATATTCTGCTTAAAATTGATACATAATCACAAATCAACATTTAGGAAATTTCTAGATTTTTCAAGAATAAAGATGTTTGTTTAACTAAAATGGTAAACTTGCTATCTCCTACTTATTTGTCTCGAAGCCTTTGCCTTGATTTGCAGACCAAATTGGCTTCATTCATAAGAACTCAAAAAGACAACATAAATTTTAAAATGTAATTGCTAAAGTATAATCATTGAGATGATTGGTAATATTAGCAACAGACAAAGTGAGTTTTCTTGTAAGTTAATTGACTCTAGATTTCTATATAACTCATTTAGGGGCACGAATGCATCTTCATGGAATTCCCCCGTCACAATTTTGGGTGTTTGGAGTTGGCTTTTCTACTTTTGTTGAGTTTTTTTCGTCTTTAATAGATTATTTTTTAAAAATTCAAGAAGTTTTACACTTTTAATTCTACTTGACTAGACAGACAAAAAAAAGTAAAAATTGAAAGAGAAAAAAAATTCCACAAAAGACACCCAAAAAAAGCCAAAAACAATTTTTTTGGGGATTTTTTTAACTTTTTAGATTTGTTTACACAGAACCGGCTTGAGAAGTAAAAAATTTTGACATAATTTAAAATTTAAAAAAAACAAAAAAACAAAAAAAAAAATCAGAAAAAAATATGGCCCTAAGGCATAGTTTGGGAAGTTGATTTTGGTGGGTTAGGGGCTAAAATAGTTACAAAAAAATAAAATAAGTTATTTTAATCACAAAAAATAAAATATTAAATCTAATCTATAATCATTATACTCCTCTCTTATAAAAAAAAAGTCTAAAAAATTAAAAAATCAAAAAATTCTTTATAAATCAAACTTTTTAATCTTAAATTAAAATAATTAAAAAAAAATTAAATACTTTCTAAACGGAGGCTAAGTAAGCCTTATTGCAGAGAGAAGACCCTGTTTGAGTCAAACGAGAAATAGACAAAAACAGCCCTTGTTTTCTACAAGCCACTGCTGTCAGTCCAGCACCGAATGTCGTTGATATAAAGAAATGAAGAAAAATCAACAAAGGTGTTATGATCATGTCAGCCCAGTACCAAATGTTGTTGATATAAAGAAGTGAAGAAAAATCAACAAAGGTCTTATGATAATATGGGCTGGTAGGACCAACCTTATTGTTGCGTTTGTTTAGCGGATGACGAGTTTGTTTGGAAAGTGAGTTATTTTTTAATTTTTTGATTTTTTTTAGTTATATTAGTCTGAGATTAAAATATTTGGTTTGGGAAAATTTTTTGACTTTTTTAATTTTTTTTTTTATGAAAAAAAGAATGTAATGATTATAGATTGGATATGATGTTTTGTTTTATTGAACTAAAAAAATCTATTTTGTTTAATTTTTGCCAAAAAATCTTCAAACCCAACTTTCCAAACATAGGCTAAGTTGGATGGAATTGTTAATGAGATAATAGTTAGTAAAAAAATTATTAATATGGGAATTATTAGTGAATAGATTAAGTAAAAGTATGTTTATTTCGATGATAGTGTGAGAATGGTGAGTGATGGGATTGTTAAATTATTTTTATATAAAATAAATAAAAAAATTATTTTTATATTAAAAAAAAACTAAAACAAATATTAAAACAGACAAGTGCAATTGATAAAAAAATTTATATACAAAATAGATTAAATCATCTCCCTATGTTATTAATCACACCAAAAATCTAGCCAAACTAATTCTCCTGCGGGAGAGATTGTTAAGCCTCTTACACTGTTAATTCTCCTTCCAAGTCATCACCCCAGAGCCATACCAATCTAATACGACCCCACACTGGTAAAAAAAACATGACTTAAAGGCCCCGACAAACCATACACAATTTCAAAAGTGCGATTCAAATTTCTACTAGTATGCGAATCCATAACTTACCACTAAATAATTTAGGGGTTGTTTGGGATAACCTAAATAAGTATATTTTTTGTCTTTTTACGAAAAGATGTGCAAAAAAGTAGAGAAGTGATTTGATGAAAAAAAGATAAACGGCAGTGATAGGTAGCTCAAAACCGAGCGGCTCGAAATGGCTCGAATTCAAAAACGGCCTCGTTTTTTAGATGAAGGTGAAGCAGAACCAGAAGCAGGGGAGAGGAAGAGAAGGAGGGAGGGAGGGAGGGAGGAGGAGGAGGGAAGGAGGAAGGAAGAGGGACTGGAGGGGGAGGAAGAGGAGGGACTAGAGGGGGCCCAACATTTGGGGATGGAAGTGGGGGGCGGAGGCGAGGCAGAGCCGGCGATCGCTGGTGCTGCAATGATCGGCGGCAGCGAGGCGACGGCGGTGGTGGTAGCGAGACGAGCAGCGACGATCCTCTCTCCCTCTTTCTCCTTTGTTCTTCCTCCTCTCTTCTTCCTCTCTTCTCTTCCTCTCTCTCCTATGCTTCTTCCTCCTCTCTTCTCTCCCTCTTTCGAGCCAATTCGAGCCATTGGATTTGAGATACGGCTCATTTCCGAAAGATAAAAAGATGAATTATTTTGGTGTTACCAAACTTGGCCTTAGTGCCACATAAGTGACTTTTGAGACTCAACTCCTGGGTCACCTTTCTGTAGTTAGTTTTTTTTTCTTTTACATTCATACGTATATGAATATATATAGGGTTCGGCTTTGGTCCAGTCTGAGATCGAATTGGACGGTAATGTTGGACTTGTGGGGGTCTACAACGGGTCTCGTTTTGATAATCCGAACCGTTTAATATGTAGAACTCGTCGAGTACTATATGCCTACTAAAAATCACATTTGATCGAATATCAATAACTATGTAATCAAATCAGTTTTGTATTAAAAAAATGGATGGTGAATAAATTAACGGTCGACAAAAAATTATTTTGATCACATAGCTATCGATATCCGATCAACGTGATTTTTTATAGGCATATAATACTCAACGAGTTATACACATTAAACGGTTGGAATTATTAAAATGGGACCCGTAGTAAGCCCTCACAAGCCTAACAATACCGTCTAATCCGATCTTAGACTGGACCAAAACCGAGCCCATATATATATATATATATATGCACCCACATGAAAAGGTGACTTATTGGTTTCACATGCATTTGCCAAGAAGCCCTTTCCTTTTTACCATTGACTAAAAGCATCCTTTTAGGATCCCATGGGCCATGGCTGCTCCTTAACCTTTATTGGTAACGGGATATGCACTTCCAACTTATAATTGGGGGCAAGACCCTACGACAATGCAACTACTTTACTAATATGAAAAATAAATATTCGGCTATTAGAGACTCCAAATTCCACATTTTTCAATATCACTTCTAATGACGTGGTTAGACTCTATGTAAAATATTCCCATACGACTCTCTTATCTTTGGCCCATAATTTCATATCATTGGATGAAATTCGGAGATTAAATTCGGGGATAAATTATTTTTTTTAAATAAAATAAAAAGATACAACACTGCAACAATGTTACGTCTTACATTGATTCATTTTTTTCTAAGTGTACTCATGTCCACCAAATATAACAAGAGTAGAGATTGAGATTTTTGTTCGAGCCTGTGCCTAAATTGACATTTGATTCTCTAATTTTCAACGTTTGCAAAAAAGAAGGCAAAAAAGAAAAAAGAAAAAGAGGAAGAAAAGAGTTTACTGTTGACAACATAATAAAATTAATAGTTTTTCATATAAATTAGAGGTAAGGATCTGAACTAGAGAGATGTTGTTTGGGCCAGTGAAGAGGTGTTGTTGATGTTCGAAAATGGTCCAAACAACTACCTAAAGTGGTGGCTGAAAGTGATTTTTGGCAAGAGGCAGTGGGCGAAAATGATTGGTGGCCTCTAGAGGTGTTATTAGAGTGGTGATAGCGTTGAGTTATGGGTGGTGATCAAAAGAGTTGAGAGAAAGATGAAATAAATAAAAAAATAAATCTAAATAACTCAAACTAATTTTTTTGTTTTACAAAAGTTTAATAAATTTTGTAGACTGTTTATAAGTTTTTGAAAACTAAAATAGATACAAAATGAAATTTTATTTATAGTTTTCAAAAATTCTATAAATAAAAATAAAAAACTGTAAATATAAACATTACCAAACATGAGTTTTGCAACACAAATTTTTACTAGAAAAATGATATATAAGTTCACTTTCTAAATTTAATTATGTGTAAGGGAGATGATTAGTTGATGATTAGAAAAGATTGAAAGAAAGAATTATCTTAGATATTGTAATTAATTGACACATCTTTGAATTTGTTAAGTCTAATTTTTTAACTTGAATAGCAATGCTCATTCCAATAATATTGGAATAATGCTCATTCCAATAATATCCAAAGAGACTACCGCCTATTTTGGTAACTAGAAAAAAAATTAATTTATTAATTTATTTGGATTATATAGCCCCTCCACTTCTTACATATTTTTTCAAAAAATACTAAAAAAATTTACTCTTTTTTTTTTTTTTTTCTACTTTAAGATAGGCCTACATAGACTGGGTTACACCCCATGCAATTGACTTCCAAAGACTGGGCTACCCCACTTCCAAGGACATTAAAGAGGCTTGAAAAAAAATTATGTATTAAAGCAAGAATTGCAATGGAGATGGCCCTGACTCGTAGAGTCAAATCAAGCAAACCTTTCTTTACCACATTCCTGATCAACCTGGTAATTGCCAGCTTGATAACACTTGGGTCTGCAATTATGCAGATTCCAAGATTTTGCTAGGTTTTGTTTTGAAGAGCAAAAGTAAAAACAAAAGCAAAAAGAAATTGTAAGATTATCTCCAACAGTTAACCAAAATTGATATCAAATTTAAATTTTGATGAAAAATATACTTTTCCATACTCCAACCGTTGCATCAAATGAATATCAAAATGAGAAATCAGCAAAAAAAGTATCAAACTGAGAACAAGTTCCGGATTTTACCAAATCACTGTTACTGACCGTTGAAAGAGATACATCGGTTGCCCGGCCGGTTGACCAACCGGTCAACCGGTTCCCTTTGAAATAACTAGGTTCAAACCGGTCAAAAAAGGTTCAAACAGGTAAAAAAAAAAAAAAAAAAATTGCCCAAACCGGTCGACCGGTTGGTCAACCGGCCGGTCGACCACCCGGTCGACCACCTCCCTAATTTTGCTTTGATGCTCACCGTTGGAGCGCCTCGTATCAAATTGAAAAAATCGTCATTTTTTTCATCAGATTTGATGAAAAAAGAAGTTAAGCGTTGGAGATGCTCTAAGGGAGCTGTTTGATAATATTTACGCTTTTTAATTTTTTGTTTATATTTATAAAAAATTTAAAAATTTAAATAAAAATTTGTTTGGTAAATTTTTAATTTATAAATTAGTAGTTTTAGTTTATAAATTTGGCCAAAAAATATAACTCAAAAAATGTGTTTCTATTTTGAGTTTTGAGTTTTTTTTTTTTTACCACCCAACACTAGCCACCACCCGCCACCATTTTCCACCACCGTCTTCCGCCACCACCATCCACCTCCCACCACCACCACCACCCACCTGCCACCCACTTGCCACCACCAACCACCCCTCGCCGCCACCACCACCACCACCACCACCATTACCCACCTGCCATCCACCCGCCGCTACCATCCACCGTCCGCTACCTACCTGCCACCACCACTCACCACCCACCAGCCACCCCCATCCACCACCAGCCACCCACCACCATCAGCCACCTGCTACCTACTACCAACCCGCCACCACCACCACCACCACCACCACTCACTACCCACCTACCACCCACCGCCACCACCCGCCACCGTTACCTACCTACCCACCCACCATCACCACCCGCCACCACCACCCACCCGCCTGCCACCACCTACCACCCATCCGCCATCTGCCACCACCCGCCACCGTCACCTACCCACCCACCATCACCACCCGCCACCACTACCCACCCGTCTGCCGCCTGCCACTACCCACCACCCACTAGCCATCTGCCACTCACCTGCCACCACCCGCCACCACTACCCACCACCCGCCATCCGCCACCCACCTGCCACCACCACCCACCACCTGCCACGCCCCCACTACCACTACTACTACCACCCACTCGCTATCACCCGCTACCGTCACCCACCCACCACCACCCGTTACCCACCACCACCCACTACCCACCACCGTCTTCTACCGCCACTTGCCAACACTTGTCATTTCTCACTCTTTTTTATATTTTAAATTTTTAAAAAATATTTTGTTAATTACCAAACGCGTTTGTAGTTTATGTTTTTCTAAAAATAAACAAAAATCAATTTATAAAATTTTTGTAAATATAAACTGAAAACGTAACCAATTACCAAACAGACCCTAGGTTTCTTTATAGGAAATTTCGATCATGCTGAAATGATTAAGTCGCACCTATTTCATCATATATATGATATGGTGATTAACTCTTATACCAAATCATACATCCAATCCCATACTTCAAACTATAACAGCTTTAACTGTAAACCTAAACTCATCCATCTCAATACTCGACGTAATAGTTGACTCTATCACATAATTATGCCCAAAAACGCCTGTTAGCTAATACAGTCTCTCCCGTTGTCTTTCTCCCATGATATGTATAGCCAAGGATGAGCATGGTTCATATGTATAACTAATAATCAAATCACTATTTATGGGTTCATAGAATTTAAAATTATTTAAATTATAAAAATCTTTAAAGCAAATAAAACACGGTTTGATTTGTTTAAAATTATAATTTCTAATATCTCATCTTTATATTTACTCACAACTTACTTACATTAAGTAATATGAATATCACTTTTCAAACAAAAAATTAGTTAGATGATTGTTTAAAAGTAATTGACAATATTAGGAGATGTTAGGACTAAGTAACAAATTATATATATTTCAACGGTTTAGCTCCAAACAACAATCCTAACTATAACATTAATATAACCAAATCATATAATTGTGTTTGGATCAAACCGATTTAATCTAATTCCAATTTTTTTTACCATTTATCCATCATTAATGACAACTAAAGCAAACTAACATTTGAAAACCCTAATCTTCATGTCTTTTGAGCACAGACAAGTTTAACTATCCCTCCATTGTTAAATTAGTAGTGGGTGTTCTAGGATTTTGGAATTTGAACAGTGGATTTGCAAGAAATGAACACGATAAGAATAGAAATGAGAAAATATGGGGATGTAAATCCTCTATTAGAGAGACAAACACCGATGAGAAAGACGGTGGAGGTGATGATAGTTGTAAATTGGCTTAAGATTGGTTGTTTGGCAAGAATTACATTAATACACTTTCTTATCTTTCTTTTTTTATTTTTTATTTTTTATTTTTGTACATCTTTTAATAAAGGGTAAACTACAAATACACCCCATGAGGTTTAATTAAAATATGAATCGCTCTTGTGATTTTGAAAATTGCATTCCGCTCCTTGAGGTTCCTAATTTCATAACAAATCGTGACTTTTATTAATAAATCACCAAATCAATTAACAGTTTTTAATGATATTAAAAATACATTTTAATTAATAATTTAGGTAATTTTATTATTATATAGGAGAGCAATTATGAATTTTATTTTTTTAATTAATTTTGTTAAATAAAAAATTTTAACAAGGAAGTATTTGTAATTTTTCAAATCACAGGGAATAATCTATATTTTAAGCAAACCTCAGAGGATGTATTTATAATTTACTCTTTAATTAAAAATTTAAAAATATACTTATTTAATTATTCTCCAACCACCTCTATGTTTGGGCACTAAAAGATGAAATTACATGTAAAGCTTTTCTTTTTTTCTTTTTTTTGAATGATATAAAGTAATATTAATATTGGGAGAGTAAAAGTATTTTGAAATATGTAAGCAAATGTATTAGAATTAAGGATGTTCATAGACTCAATTGACCCGTCAAAAAACCAACCCGGCCCAACACACCAGCTTTTAGGCAATTCCGATAGTATGGGCAAATGGATACTGGTGGAGATTTTCCAATTTGCCAAATCCCTAAGAAAATAATGTTATGTTTTTATATGAGTGATTCTACCTGCACTATTAGTTTACTTGTTTATACCCTTCATATGAGATGTTTTTTTCTTTTTTTTCTAATTTTATCTATATGTGAAATTACTTTTAAGGACAAAAAATTAAAATTAAATATATTTTATTATCTCATTACGCCCATTGCTCTTTAATCCCTACTGCTCTTCTTCCCTTCTCAGCTTTTTTTCTTTAGTACATATCTCTTTTCAAAAAGTGAGAATAATGTTTTGATCATAGAAGAAAGCAATGAATGAAGAAACAGTGGTGAAGAACCATCCAGAAAGTGAAATAGCGAATTTTTTTATTTGTTTAGTAGGTTTTCATGTTATTTTTTGAGAGAGTTATTCGACTTTTGTTCAATGTGTTAAAATTGAACAAAATAAAATAGTTCGGAATTATATTGCCGAACAAAAAATATATGTCCAGTAACCCACTACCAAATAAAAGATACATTTCCAGTAATCCAAGGCCAAACATTTTTAATTTGTTTAGTTATTTATTACCGTGCATTTTCAATTTCATTTTTTTTAATATATATATATATATATATATTTTTCTTGAAAGAATTATACTTCTATTCATTGCAACAATGCAAGTGTAATCATCCGATTGCTGAACATCTTGAAAGGCACTCATTTACTAGTAGATTATCTAAGGAGAAAAGATCCTTGTTAGTTAACATGTCAAAGAGTATGGTGAAATCAAAAGAGATATTGATTACATTGAAATGAAAGGATACCTTTAATGCGACAACAATGAAAACAATTTACAATGCACATACAGCGACGGGTGGCTGGACAAATTTATTTTAACTAAACAATATGACACTAGAGTAATCTAATTTCTATAGCAATGTATCACAGAACAGGCACCTTACAAATGGGCTCTAATTAATTTCTTGTTAAAATAAAGTAAAATCATCCAATCGAACGATAACAAATGGTTGGAAAAAAATTAGTTTCTCTAGTAACACAGCACTGAAGTAATTCAATTCTTTAGTATTGTATTACCAAAAGCTATCGGTGTACAAAGATAAAACTGAAAGGGTTTTGAAGATTTTTTAGTTTAAGGTTAGTTTTGGTATTATAATGAATGTAATGAGAATTATAATTTTTTTTTTTTTTTTAAGTGGTGTAATGAGATGAAAGGTGTAAAGAAATAAACTAGTAATGTAAGTAGAACTACTCTTTTATACTTTGTATATTAAAAAAAATGTGTTTTATAACTAAGGAGCTGGCTAGCCATTTGGCCACAAATTTTCACCCCAGAGGGAGGTCTTATTGATGTAGAATACGAGTGAGAGAATTATTTACTGAAAAATGGGGTGCAAATTTTGCTGTGTTTGTTTATTTATTTTGCATAGAAAAAGTTATACCTTATATGTTTGTAATTTTTTTTTCCTAATATTCTACACTAATTTATAATTTTTCCTTGCTTAAAATATGGACATGTTCATTATAATATCTTTATAATTTCTCATAACTTCGTCAATACCGTCAATACCTTTATCTTGAATTTCATCTTTATCTTTTCATATTTGTTTCGTTAATCTAATTCTCTTTCAATCCCCAGTTTCTTATTATTTTTTAGTTTATTCTTACCAATTTCATCTCTTGTTTTAATTGAAAGTAAATTCCAACAAATTGCATCATTTGTTCAAGAACTATCCTATATCTTGAATGTCATATTTTCTTATTATCATCTACAAAAATTGGGAAGTTATTGCATGATTATTCAAAATCTTTTTTAGTAGTCAAAGTTTAGGCCGGGACACTCTGCTTGGACCAAATTTGGACCTAACAGGCCGGTGTGACGGAGTGTTTTACAGTTTTAGAAGGAAAACATCTAAAATTGGGAGATCCTCTACATTATGATTCAATGCATTACTTGCTCTTTTATGACATATTACCAACTCAAACATGGGGCTTCAGTGATCAAATGAATTTTCTTTATAATAAAAGAAAGTATACATTGAAATTTTGAGTCTGGTGTTCTAATTCCTATGTTTGCTGTCACAAAAATTTTTTAGATTATATAATAAATTCCCACCAGGAGGTTATCTATGATAAAACAAAATCAATAACATAAGTATAGATTGAAATTTTGAAACTAGCATCCTGAATTCTATGTATTTGATGTGTCACCAAAATATTTGAGATTATACAACAAATTCTCTTCAAAAGGTTTTAAAAAAAAAAAAATCAAAATTGCTTAAATACAAAAATAATAAAAACGATAATCTACATTATATGCTTTCAAAGAAAATCACTGACACCATTGTCAGTAGGACCTTGAATCCGGGTTGATTTCAAAGAGATCGCCCACAGATGAGGAGGAAGAACCAGTCTCTGTTCGGACTGTTGTTGAATTCTGTGTTTGGCTTCGGCTGAAACCGTGGTTTTGTTTTTCTTGATGAAATTCTCTCATGGCTTTAAACCTCAAATCTTCAGTATATGAATTCCGGTTTGGGGTTATGTCAGGAAGACTCATTCGGCCTTCAAACATGCTCACTACCTCAGACATTGAAGGCCTAAGCGTCGGAGATCCATCTGTACACAAAAGTGCTATTTTAACCAT
Source organism: Camellia sinensis (assembly GCF_055761805.1). Lineage (NCBI taxonomy): Eukaryota > Viridiplantae > Streptophyta > Magnoliopsida > Ericales > Theaceae > Camellia > Camellia sinensis. Next base: position 33,568,755 of record NC_138969.1, read on the forward strand.
CCTTTCCGCTTCTTCTTTGTTGACTTTGGGCCCCAGCTTTGGATCGACAATGTCCAACAAGTTTCCATCTTGTTGCAAGCGGCAAGCCTGTGTATAACATGTTTCATTTTTCAGAGAAAATGAAAAGAAAAAATTCAGAAGAATAAATGATTAACAAGAATGTTCAATGATTAGTAGCAACAGGAAACACATACTGGGTTGATGATTCTTATTCAGAAACTTGATTCTACCCTCCTAGGAAGAAACTCGCTCCCAATTCTCAAACATGTAAATCTCAAAGGAACAAAAGAAAAACAACTCAAATTTATTCTAATACTTTCTATTTACATAATATTTATTTATCCTTGGACAAATTGTAGTTGAAATCAATCTTTAATATTTATTCATATTTTAACAGATATTACAAGTAAAAAGAAAAAAATATTTGTTAAAGTATATTTATATATTTAATATATCAAATATATACACACTCCCATAGGTGCTCACAATCACAGAAACTTCTATACGACCTCACTCTCCCGCCCTTGCTCCCAACCCTGACCGCTTAGTGTATCTATAGTTCAATGCCTGTCCTACAAACGTTCAAGCTAGCCTTTGTCCTAGCAAACAGTAAAATATTGAAGACAGATGTATATAAAAATGATCGAGGAACCGGAGTAGTTAAGTACCCAATCCAGCAGACAGAAGCAATCGCTATTTGGGATGTAACTGTTATTGTTCTTTCCGCTAACAATTTCCAGAGTCACAACTCCAAAGCTGTAAACATCTGCCTTGTCGGTCAAGTAACCCCAAAGTGCATATTCTGGGGCCATATATCCTCTGCAAGTCACGATTTTGATGTCTTATTCAACATCCAAAAGTTACTCATATATAGCATTTAAACATGTTTAGGGTACAAAATAAAAGACAGTCTATTTGGAAAGGACAATGCAACTTACATAGTTCCAGCAACTCGAGTGCTAATGTGGCTTTTTTCATCTTCATTAAGCCTAGCCAATCCGAAGTCAGAAATTTTTGGGTTTAGGTTTTCATCAAGCAACACATTAGTAGCTTTAATGTCTCTGTGAACAATCTTGAGTCTTGATTCCTCATGTAGAAAAGCCAAACCTCTAGCAATCCCAATGCAGATCTTAAGCCTTGTTGGCCAATCAAGTATCAATTGGCTGTCATCTGGATTTGAACATTACACAACACTCCAAACATTGATACAAAACTATATAATTAAGGCTAATAAAAGCATTGTCAGCAATTCTCATATTAGGTGTTTGGCAACCAAGAAAACAATGGAACTTACCGAATAAACTACGGGCGAGGCTATTGTTTTGCATGTATTCATACACCAATAACAATTGGTCCGCTTCAATACAGCATCCATGAAGCTTAACAAGATTTGGGTGTTGTACGCAGGAAATCATGCCCATTTCATTCAAAAATTCACGATTTCCTTGTTTTGATTTAGAGGAGAGTTGCTTCACTGCAATTACAGTACCATCAGACAATCGACCCTGCATCCAACATTTACTCAGAATCAATGCATACAATCTAAAAAATAAAATGGATTTGTCATGGGCTCAGCTAAAACACCTTGTAGACAGGACCAAAACCACCTTCTCCAATCTTGTTTGAAGAATCAAAATTGTCAGTGGCATCTTTAATCTGCTTCAAAGTAAAAGTACCCGTTTGCAACTCTAGACCATCAAAATCTGTGAAGGAATTATATATATATATATTATCAGCCTCTAATACTTTCACTTGTATAATATATATCCACTAAAATTTTAGAAATAAAGAAAAATTTCAACTCAATCAAAATTGGTTTTGGGAAAGGGTGAAAAGAAAAACATAATAGAATTTTAATTTGAACAACCTTAGTACAAAAATTCAGATGTATCTTACAATCTGTTTTTTACCCGGGTCTGACTTTCAACGCATGCATTCTGAGGCAATGGTTGCAATACAAACAAATGAACACATGCATCTAATAATTGAATCAAATGAGAAGTTTTGAATCTCATGACCTTTAATAAGTTCTTGGAAAGTTAAAAAAGTATTGCTGGTGTATTATTAACAGTAGAACAAAGCAACATTGAGCAGTAAGTACAGGATTTCATCCAGTGCTCACCTTTTCCATTCCTATTTCTGCCTTTCAAATAGCCCTTCCACCAAAGAATACCGACTATTACAAATGTAACGGATATTGCCACAACTCCAACGGTAACATAAACAGCAACCTTCTTCTTTCTGCCATCTGAACAAAATTTGAAATCTGCCCAAAAGAATGAACCCAAGCAAATGCACTAATGAAAAAACAATCAACATAAACACAACCAAAAAATTTAACAAGGAGACATTCATGTGATAATTTAGGCATAATTCTTAAATATTTTTTCCTTGCATGGCCTCCTGCCACCAAGATATACTCTCTAATAGTCATATAAATGCATAGAGCATACTGTCTTCGAATAGAGAATTCAAGAAAAAGCATTAGAAAGTTCAAAGAAAAGTCAGAAACATGGATTAATTGTTTGGTGTTGCATAAAGGCACTGGCTACTTAGTTCCATAATGACACAATTGCCAGTGTGCCTCAAAATAATGCATTCCAGGAAACCTTACTTTGAACAATATATTTATACATAGAGAATATAACTCACAATATAAGAAAACAGAAAGAGAAAAAATTACTTACTAGGATTAACCGAAATAGCTGATATTAAGGGGCCATAATCTCCTCTGTTGGGAATACGTGTAGTCCCTTTGCCAGCCCAATTAAATTGAATCTCCAAAATATTTTCTGTCACACTGGCATTAAATTGTTTTGTTACTTGCTTTTGAGCCCCACCAGCCTCATCTACAATATTGAAATCCTTCCCAACTATTTTTCCCTGACCAAAAACAAAAATAAAAAATAAGAAATTTGATTGTGAATTCAATATAACTTGATAAAATGATTATAGACATAACAAAATTACCTGAATATGAATATCAAATATCCGCCTCCCAAGACTGCTATATGTCTTGTTGTTTGTAAATTCTATTTCCGCAAAGTGCAGAGTAACAGTGTAATTCCCATTTTCTAAACAGTACCCAAAGTAAGTGAGTGAAAGCGGAGAAAGGCGCGCTGTACTATACAATTCAGAGACGTTTGTCGATGACACAGCTTTAATAAATCGTGCATTTAGGTAATCATTATCATCCATGAAGTCCCCAGTGCTACTGAAACCCCAGTAACTATTTATACTTCTATAATATTTCGCTGTACCACCTTCAACTTTTGCATCTCCTTCATACACAACCTTTCTATTATTTTCTTTCATGGTTAAATCATTTCCACCACAATTAACATGTATAGAACACCCATCTGCCATAAATAATTAAAAGAAGGGAGAATGTAAATAATAACATCATACAAGCTCATCTACTGCATTTAACAAAGACAAACAAAATAATTCATAATCATTAGAATGACATAAAGTTGATGCTCAATCACTATGGCACTATGTATTATATTTTTTCCAAGAGACCTTAATTGTGATCTTGAGCTTTTGGTTACATGGTATGATGGTATTTAGTTCCTACTGGACTGTTGTATTATTGATGGCATTTCAGATCTCTAATTTAATCTAAATGATTCTCAGAGTCAATGAAAAAAATAAAAGAAAAGGTTGTGTCAAGTTAGAGAGCATATAAAGTAGCACCAGCATGATTAAAAAATTCACGGCATTATTTTTATAATCTATAGCAAAGGTTAAACTAAAGTTCAAATTAGTATCAGAAACATGGATTAAGTGAATCCACTTCTTTTTGGTAACAATTCATCATTTATCAGGTATGGGATCACCCAGAAGATCTTGCTTTTGAAAGCTTGGAGCTTGGATCTTCTATGTTCTGAAAATAAGGCAGTTCCAAAACTATGCATTACAGTATGAGGAGATTTTGTTCATTACAAAGGAGAAAATTAGGGCATTTGACACAACTGTACTCCAAAATAGCATACTTACATCTTGGACAATTGAAATCTTTCATGCATGGAAGAATTCTCTTTCTGTTGCAGAATCAGTAAAACAATAATTAGCATTAAGCAGAAAAAATCATAAGCTGAAATCTACTTCTCCTTCTGGTCTTCAAAACATAAGCTAATTATGCAACTTTACAAAACAAGGGAATATAAATAAAATTATAAAAACAAAAGCATCTTACAAGGGGTTCTCCATTGAAGAGCTTCTAAACAAATTTATGTATAGATTCCTAATAAAAGAAAAAATAAAGAAAATTTATCAGAACTAAAAAAAAATTGCCATTTAAATGGGAAGTATCCAGGAGGAAGAAATAAACTAAAATAGAGAAGTAGTCTTACAAGTTCTCTTGACAAGCAGGTTGATCAGGGCCTTGCCATGTAAAGTTATTGTAGGAAAGATCACTGCTTGCAATCATTAACACTAGGTGTCATCATGTTGGTAATTATTGTGATATGATGAATTAATAATAAAAGGAAAACCAATTTGAAAAAAGAGAACAAAGATGAGTGTTTATATAAAAGCTTTAGATCCCAAATCGTTCAGGATCATGCAATTTTAGTAACTTTTTGGCTTTTGCCTAAATATAAGGTAAAAAAAAAAACTAGTACATTTGAGATGACTTTTTGACTTTTTACAAAAAAAAAAGTGCAAAAAATAGAAATTTTGTTGGCTTTTTGGCTTTTTTAGTGACTTTTTGACTTTTAAGCTAAAACATAGAGTGGCCAAACGAGGCATCGATTAAGAAACTCAACTTTCAATTTCTGCATTAATATATAATGGGCACATAATGATAACATCTTATAAAAAATAAATAAATAAATAAAGCAATACTGCTAGGATGACAGACAGGAATAAATTCCAGGGTAGAAAACGATAAGCATATGGCCCTTGATAGAGAAGAAAGAAGAAAAATTAATCATGTAGCTGACCCCAATTGATTGGGACACAAGGCTAGGCTTGGTTTGGTTTGGTTTTTAATTCAAGACATGATCATGAGGACTTCAAAGAACAAAACTAGTTTTCCAGTGGCTTAGTGCCAGTGTAAAGAAAAATCTAGAAAGAAACAGTCACAGAAAATTTAATCTTTTGACAAAAACAAAGTAATAATAAATCTAGACAGTTTCTGACATTTTCCTCATAATATTTCCTACTCACAATAAAGAAAACTGACAGTAAATAGATCTCAAAGGTGATAGTTGGGATTGAATATCAAGGTGTGATAATTCAGAGAGACCAATTCAGGTACCCGTGTTATAATTTTTAGAAGGGGAAACTGGGGGAGGTTTGGGATAATGCATTGTGAATGTTGATTCTACAGGAAGGTTTTATTCTTTTTATTACCAAATGTAGTCGATTAACTTGCTAAAATTTATACGCCGACTACTAATTTTGTTCAACAAGATCACAAAGACAAAAAAAGTGCAATGAGTTGCGACTCAACTTGCTGAACTGCACACGCACACAAATTCCTGAAAATCAGCATTCAAGATAAAAACATACATACTAAATCCATCCTTCAAGATTGAATCTGGTACATTTCCCCTTAGCATGTTGCCACTCAAAAACCTATTCAAAGCAACATATAGTTAATAAACTACATACCAGAGTATGATATTGATGACAGTGAAATAATGCATGAGGTTAACAATTCTGGGTCAAAATAATTTAATAAAAAAACTGTTGGACGCCAATAGGAAATTAAATGTAAAAAATTCTGTTTCCAGAAACCACATGGCCTTGTTTTAATAACTTTTAGATCCATCGGAGAAAAACAAAGTACTGTTTAAAACATAACCAAATGCAACATAAATTTTGGGCTTCATACTTACACAAACTTCAAATTCTTTCCAGCTATGTCATTTGGAATTTCTCCCACTAACCTGTTAAAACTGACATCCCTGTCCAAATCACAATACAAAGATATAGTTAACAAGAAAGGGAGAAAGAGCATGTACCATAAAGGCTATTAATGGTTAAGTGTGTTTGATAAAACGTTTGTTTTTATACAATTACCAAAGACAGAAACTTTATGAATGCAGGAACAAATGTGGAAGAGTGAGTGAGAAAGTCCTCAACAGAAGCAAATGAAGGAATAGTAAAGAAAAGAAAAGAAAAGAAAGAATGGGCCAGCATATGCAATAATTCCCCCCAAGTACTCGAGACTGAAAGAGAGAACTGAGATGAACTTTAAACTTCTACAAAAATGCTAAAAGTGGACATAAACCTCTTCACCAAAAACTACAATATGAATTGGCCAACTAGGAAACCAAAACATGTTTGGAGCACACTCTGAGAAATATCAAACAACTCTTCAGTCTTCAACATGTTCTAACTTATAATAATTCCATGTACCACATGTAATGCCTTTGTCAATCCAATTTACACATTACACTTTCAAATTTTGGATTTAAAACTACTCCAATTGAAGAGAAAGAACATTAGATTTTTATTTTATTCTTATTTTCTGATGTCAGGTTATATGAGAAGAGCTCCAATTTCCACTTTGTCTGCATCTGCTTTTCAGGGGAAAATAAGTTTCTTCATTCAAATCCAAACAACATATATACATATATACTTAGGTGAATAAAATAATTTGTTTCAGCAAACTGTTAACCCCAAAAAAAAATATTAGCAAACTAGATATTATGAAAGGGAATATGAGGAGGAGGGGGGGGGGGGGGGGAGAAAGGAATATGAGGGAAAGAATATCCTAAATTGAACTTGGATAAGCAGGCTGTACATATTAACCAAAAGCATATTAGAAGTATCATATTCATATCTATTTCATGCACCAGACAGACAGATAGGTGGTAATTGCACCTGCATCATGTTAGACTCAACTTTGATGTTCATTTGTATTGATTATTACGTTGTCTATGTTTCTAGGAATTATTTGATTCTCTTTCTGTTTCTGCTTTCTTTTTCCTTGAAAAACAAGTGTTTTCAATCTTAAAGTGGGTACATTATTTGATTCTCTTCTTGGAAGCAAGTTGAAGGTCTAGACACTCAACTCATTAGCGGAAGATTACCAAACCAAGCCAAGCCTTAAATCCCATCAAATGGGGTCAGCTAAACTCACTAGCGGAAGATTATAAGAAAAAAATATAGCTTCTGTTTTATAATGAGTGCATTACCATTCTAATTCCAGCCAAAAAAAAATCACTTTGGTCGTGTAGTCAATTATACATTGATGAAAATACTGAAAATCAAATAAAAATCATTCACCAAAGCTTAACATGCTTTACTTACAACATTTGCAGATTCATCATTTTCCAAATATATTTTGGGATTTCACCAGAAATGTTGCAGTTTCTCAAAACCCTAAACACCAAAAAAATGAATAAAATTAAATTCAGGATGAAACGCACCTATACACACTATAAATATTGAACACTATAAATTATATAATCATCAAACATACAATCTTACTAGCCCTGTAGTATTGCTCAAGGTAGGAAATTCCTGAGCCGTCCCATTTATGTCACTGATTCTCCTGGTCAAAGAGATCACGCCATGAGCAATTCCGTCAACAGTATGCTATCAATCAAATAAGTCAACAAAATAAGTAAACCGCCTAAAACTACTTTGCTGCTATAAGAATGTTTTGTACTCACAATTCAGTTAATTGATTCAAAAGGGATATATTTGATGGAATGGGTCCCTCCAATCCACTGCCATGCATTTCTCTTCATTGACACAAATTAGAATTGAATGGTTATATAAAACTAATGGAAAAACCATCACTGTATTTAGCCGATCTGAAAAGGCACTTTTCGGAAGATCAAAATCTTACAATCTCGTAAGTTGTTTCCAGTTCTGTATGAAATCAGGTATTGCTCCGCTGAAGTTGTTATCATTTATCCTACTGCAATGAGCAAGAAACTGGTGCTGAATTGACACCATCATCGAAATAATATAGGAAATCATATAAGATATTGTAGAAGCTTACAAATCAGTCAAATTTATTAGCCCAGCAAATGAAGGTGGCAGATTTCCACTCAATCGATTCGAGGACAACATCCTGAAGTTGCAATAACATGTAGCCAAACAAATGAGTAAGACATTCTTTCATCCTTGACAAATTTGATTCAAGGAGTAAGTGTAAGTAAACAAGGAATGACATGTCTTACAAAGTTTTTAAGTTACTTAGTTTCCCAAGTTCAGGAGGAACACTGCCAGAAAATTGGTTTGCTTCAAGACTCCTGGATTAAAATATCCATTGAGATTGCCAAAAGAAAATAATAATAATAAATAAATAAATAAAATCACTACTACAGTTTCCTAAAAATGCGTGAGCAAAAATGATGCCACTATTGTTGGGATGTAAATATATACCATGTTTTTGAGTTTAAGAAAAATAAAAACACATAAAATGAGATAAAAGGCATGGTTGGTCCAGTTTCAGTTCTCAACGGTTTCACACTTCAATTATCACATTACTCTTCAGAAAGAAAATTGATAAGCAAAAATTGGAAAACATACAGATATGTGAGAGTGGAAATATTTCCCAGTTCCATAGGAATTTCCCCTGATAAGCGGTTTACAAGAACAGAGCTGCATAAAATTTCCACGTTTAATTTTGTGTGAGAAGAAACTTACAACTACAGAGAGAGAGAAAGAGAGAGAGCTTACATTAAATTTAATTGCATAGAAGCCCATTCATTTGGGATTGTACCACTAAGGTAATTGTAAGCCAAATCACTACAAATGAGATACAACAGAAATAGATTCAGTATACCAAGATTTTCATTTCGTGTCTCAGGAATCACACATGAAACTAGTGCTAAAACTTTTGAACATCTAGCATGACAATAGCATTTGAAAGATCCTCACATATCTCGAAGGTAATGAAGCTTCACCAGTTCAGGCGGAAGCACACCAGGAAGACTATAACCTTTAAGCACACTGCAAATTGGGAAAAAAAAAAGAAAAAGAAAAGTGAAGTGCTAAAGTTCATACATTATCAGCAGATTCGGGGTTTTAGACAAAACTGAAAGGGACTTACTCAAACATTATTATGAACCACTTTTTTCCATTGCTTTATTTCAAAATTAATTCATGAATAACATCCGTTTTCACCTAAATTTTTTTAAAAACCATAAGCTATTGACTACTGAGGATGGAGGCACTATTTAAATGGTTGTATTGAAATTCATACCAAGAATGACAATCTGGATGGCACGTTGCATACTTACAATTTAAAAGGGAGAAAAAATCTTATGGCAAGAATAGAATGTAAGTTACGTAACTAGGTAACCCCATATAAGAGTTTCCTTCATTTCAAATATTTTTATTTTTTGTCAAACATAATAGGATAATAACACCCTTCTTTGAGGTTCTATCAGAGGTTGCTCATGGAAAATATAATTTAAGATATGATTCCAAATGGAATTTTTGTTTGTATGATAATAAATATTTTGTACAAGCCATATGAGCAGGAGATATTTTTTTGGCTGGATATGAGCAGGAGATGTAGAACCACAGAAAACATAATTGTGTGCAAGACTTAAAGCAACATCATTAGCTTTAGCAATAAAATGAAGGAATTATACATGCTTACAACATGACAGTAGGTGTCATTCACAAAATTGCATTGGCACTCAATATTGCTCTGGGATCCCGTTGGTGCCTGTGGTGTTACTACCCCAACCATTTTAACTTGGCATGAATCACTGTTGAACTCCCAATAATTTGCACCCATTGTAGTGGCCATTTGCTGGAGAGCATCCACTAAATGACATATGTAAAGAAGTAAGTGTAAAAAATGAACTCGTAAAAATCAGTAATAGGAATATCAGTATGTTAAAAACTTATACCAAAAGTCATAATAAGTTGAGTAAACATCTGTTAGTTAAAACTCATTCATAGTAGTCACAGAAAAATAGAGATCAGTTTCACTATTCTTCAAATCTCATCTCAATTAATTCTATCTAACTACGGCAAACAATAAACCATACTATTGCTGTTAAGGTTTAGTACAAAAACATAATAGATGCATTGTGAGCCACTAGGAAAGTTCGGAAAAACCATTAAAAATATGCAAGGAAGTTCACAGATAATTTAAGAATGACCAATTATAATTTATATGTGACTGTGTTCATTCAGTATTATCATTATAATCATCTGAGCTAAATGAAGGCCTACCCCACTATTACATCTGTTTGGATCGGAAGGTGAGAAAAGAAAAAGAAATTATTGTGGTTTCTCATCTTGGTGAAAATGAAAAGAAATGGCTGTGTTTTCTCACTATCGTGTTTGGATGGGTAAAAGAGCAAAGCATGTGAGAGAGTGATATGATATGAGTGAGATTTATTTTTCTTCCTTTATATTTTAAGGGATAATCTTGGTATTATAAATATTTTACAACCGATCAATTTGTTTCTCACCGAATCTCACCACTTTTGATGAGAAATGAAATATGCTTAGTAAGAGAATCCTCTTTCTCACCATTTCTCATCCTGTCTCACCATTTCTCAGTCAACTTACAAACCAAACATGAGAAAAGAGTTTACTTTCTCATCATTTTTTCTCATTTCCCACCAAATCATTTTTTATCAGTTTACTTTCACATCCAAATGGAGTGTTAGGAAGTCGGTGATGGCCATCCAAACGGCATAACCAAACTAAATTCTGTTAAAGGCCAAATCAATGAGGGAAAATAACCTCTCTCTCTCTCTCTGTCTATTCTTTCTTTGAGTAAGCAATGAAAAGCATAACCAAACTAATAAAATGCCACAAAAGGGAAATCACAGCAAATTGGTGATCAAATTGGACCAAACCTATCCAAAAAACTACGACCAGTTAGAATTTAAAGGTTCCAAACCAATCAACATGCCCTGAAACATGTTAGTATATTCAAGAAAACCAAATCAATTACCAAGTTAATCTGTTATTTTATAAACTAAATGAACCCTTCTTGTTTCTGAGTCGAAACCCTTCGCCTCCCAATCACACGACCCATTATCTCTATAATTGGAAAAGGGAACAAAATCAGAGAAAAGAAAATCCCTAAACTCAGCCGTGCAGTCCTCCAGAATTTCTCGATCAAATCAGAGAAAATAAAATAGAATTTCTAAATCTTTTGTTTCCTGTTGTCTTGATTTTTCACAAACTCAACTCAACTAAACTCAACCCCAAAAAAAAAAAAAAAAAAAAAAAAAACCAAAACAAAACAAAACGCCATGTGAGACCCAGTTTAAGTGAAAACAGATTACGACAAACCCAATACTCCAAATTTCTATTTTCCACAGCTTTTTCTACATTTCTCGGCACCCAAAAAAAAAAAAAAAAAAAAAAATCAATACAAAGTGGGAAATCTGCTTACCTTCTTCCTGGGGCAACTTGGACTCCGCAAACCTCAATAACAAGAAGCAACTCAGTGCAAGAATCAAAAACAAAGCAGCCTTTCTGGGGAACATGTTCTTGAGATAACTTATATAAATTATACATATGTCCTTGTATGGAGCATATACAAGTGAGAGACCCATGTAAAGAATTGTCGAGAGAAGATTGAGAGCTCACAGGCTCTTTTGAAACCCGTGTGAGGGTGAGACCAGAGCTGATCTGAAAAAGTAGAGCTAGAGACAATTATCCCGAAAGAAAGTGATGTGAAAAATGGAAATAAAGGACTAATTATGGAAGCAAACAGGACCTGGCAAAGTTGGTGTTTTCCAACTAGTTCAAAAAAGGAAAAAGCTTTTTCCATCTCACCCAAAAAGAGTTCTGTCTCTCCATACCAGTAGTAAGCTATCCCTATCTTCGTTCAAAAAACACAAGCTATCCCTATCATTACAAATACACCCTTTATCATTTATCATTACAAATACACCCTTACGCTATGTTTGGTAACTTAGGAGGAAAAGAAAAGAAATGAATACTTAAGTAATAAGAGAAAAAAAAAGAAATAATTGTAATTTCTCTCTTTTTTATTTGGATAAGTAAGAAATAAAAGAAAAGAAATGATTATGATTTCTCTCCTTCTTGTTTGGTTAGATTTCATTAAGAGAAAAGAAAAGAAATTATTTTATGTTATATTACCAAAATAACCTTTTTATATTTTCAATCATTTTATTTCTTTTATTTTTACAGGGGTAAAATTGGTATTATAAAAATATAAACATTTGTGGATTTCTTTTCTCTTCCAATCTCTCTACTTTTGGGAAGATTGAAAATAAGGGTTATGAGAGAAATGAGTTTCTCTCTATTTCTCTCTATTTCTCCCCATTTCTTTCCACTTAAGATAACCAAACAGGGAAGAGAAATACATTTCTCTCTATTTCTTTTCTTTTCTCTCCAAATCACTCAATCCAAACACAGTGTTAGGTTTGCTTCAAGGGGTAAGTTGAGTGAGATTGTTACAGAAAAAATTATTAGCGAAAAAATTAAAAAAGTTATATTTATTTGATAATAAATACTGGTAATAGTTTCTCTTTATTTTAAGTTATAGGAGTGTGGTTAACCATTTAAAATTTTATAAATACTCTTATTACATCATTATCGAATTTAGCTTTATACCAACTAATAAATATATTATATATTTTAATATTAAAAATTATATTTCATAAATATTTTTTTGGTACTATTTTATTCTTTTAATATAATTTTTTTGGGTATAAATGTTATTATACTATTATAGTTTTATATTAAATTATTTTGATATAAAGAATGGTGAAATAAAAAATAAAGAAAATTAGTCTAAGGTCCCTCTCATATTTTTAGTAATAGAAGCGATTCACAATATTATTATATGATGTCTAAAATCCCTCAATCCAACACCCATATATCACAGAAAATTTTTGTTACTAACAGAGTCTTGAAAGCGAAGTAATGATTTTATGAATTTCCATAAGAACTTAGAACGCATCGTTGATATACAACATTAACAAACCCTAGAATACATGTATATGTATATATATATATAGAGAGAGAGAGAGAGAGATATTACGGTGGAGCATGAAATTAGGACTTTGTAGAGCTACTCATCATTTGTTCAGACTCTACCTAAGAAACCTCTTTGACTATTGATCATCGAACCTAATTGTCAGTATTTAAACCGATTTCCAAGCAAGGTTGTCAAGATCGCGATCCGGATCGTAGGATCGTATGATCCTGCGATCCAATATATACCATTCAATTTGACTCGTACTGTGGATCGACCCCAGATCAAGATCATAATGGGATCGTTTGGATCGTTAGGATCTCAACTTCATGTGATCTAAATTTCACGGGTTTTTTTGGGAACTTAAAAGCAAAATTGGGAGCAAAAAAAAAGAGAAGCAGAGAAGCAAAGCAACCAGAGAAGCCTTACCTGCGATCAGGGCAATACAAATTAGGGAAAGAGAAATTCAACATCAAATTTTAGAATTTGCATCCATAAACAACCAGGTACGCTTCTTCTTCTTCTTCTTCTTCTTCTTCTTCGCTGTTGTTCTTCAAGTCTGCTTGCTCTTTTTTTTTTGCTTTTTCTTCGTTGTTCTTCCTCTCTGTTGTTCTTTAATCTTTTCTTCTTTCTTCCCTTCGCTGCTCAACTCCTCTTTCTTTGCTGATCTTTTCTTCTTTCTTCAGTATTTTATATATATCTCTCATCGTTCATTTTTTTTTTTTTTGCTCTTATTTATTTATTTATTTTTGTTTCTGTAATTATATATTAGATACATATTTTTGTATGTTTCTCTTATATATAAATTATATTTTATATATATATATATATATTTGCTTTGTAAATATGGTTGTTTTGTTGATATATATTAGATACATATTTATTTATTTTTGTTCTGTAAATATTTTTGTTTTGTTTTTCTCTTATTTATTTACATTAGATATATTGTTGTTCTGTTTCTATTTTTTCTTTTTCTTTTTTCTTCTTCAATTTTCCTTGTTCTTCTTTGTTGCTATGCTATCTACGGATGTTCTTCGTTGCTGTTTTTTTCCTAAACCTTGCTGAAAAAGTGTCTTTTAATTTTCACAATTTGCAATTTTGCAGCACACAAACACAATGTCAACCTCTGGTTCAAGAAAAGGGAGGAAGAGGAAAAATGTTGCTGGTTATAGATCTGGTCCCGGTTGGGAACACGGCATTGAAGTGGATGCTGCAAGCAAAAAGGTAAAATGCAAATACTGTAATGTTACTCGTTCTGGAGGAATATATAGATTAAAACACCATTTGGCATGCACTCATCAAAATATCGAACCATGTCCCCAAGTTTTGGAAGATGTTAGAGAAAAATTTATGAGTCTTTTAAAAACTCAAACATTAGAGTCTCAAAATAAGAAAAGAAGGATGCTTGATATTGGTGATGATGATTCTGATGAAGAATTGGAATTATTGCATGCTGGCCATGAAAACAAACAAAAACATTATGGGCGTATGGATAAATTTGTGGTGAATAAGTCTCGGCACCAAAATCAAAAAACTATCAATCAATTATTTAAGGAAGAAGAGAGAGATGATGTTTGTCAAACAATTGCTGGTTTTTTTACACTAGTGCAATACCTTTTAATTGTGTCAACAACCTTATATTTCCACTTATGGTTAAGAAAATTGGAGATTATGGAAAAGGCCTTGTGTTACCATCTTACCATGAAATTAGGGTGACATTTTTTAAAAAAGAAGTGTGTGAGACATTGCAATTACTTGACGAGTTCAAGGAACAATAGAAAAAGACCGGGTGTACAATTATGTCCGATGGATGGTCGAATAGAAATAGAAGATCAATTTGTAATTTTCTTGTCAATAGCCCTAATGGAACTATCTTTCTATCATCATTGGATACATCCGACATTTCAAAATCAATGAAAATGTTTTTGAGATGTTGGATAAGGTTGTTGAGAAGGTTAGAGTGGAGCATATTGTGCAAGTGATGATTGACAATGCTTCTAATTATAAGTCAGCGGGAGAAATGTTAATGGATAAGAGGAAGAGCTTGTTTTGGACGCCTTGTGCCGCTCATTGTATAGATTTGATGTTAGAGGATTTTGAGAAACAAATCCAACTTCATCGAGTTACAATTAAAAAAGGGAAAAGAATTGTGGCATACATTTATTCAAGAACAAATCTTATTCATTGGATGAAGGAGTTCACCAAAGGTATTGAACTTATTAGGCCCTCAATAACTCGGTTTGCCACATCTTACTTGACCTTGAGGTGCCCTCATGAGCAAAAGGGTCCATTGTTCTCTTTGTTTACATCACCTAAGTGGAGAAATAGTCGATTCGCAAGGTCTAAAAAGGGTAAAAAAATTGAAGATATTATTTTAGATAATCGTATTTTTTGGAATGGTATTTTTATGTGCTTGAAGGCTGCGGTACCTCATTAAAGTACTTAGATTGGTGGATTCAAATGAGAATTTGGCGATAGGATTCATTTACGAGGCAATGGATCATGCGAGAGAGGAAATGCAAAGCAAATTCAATAATGTTTTCGCATGGTAAACTTTTATTTAGTTAAACTTATTTACTTTACTACTATATTTCCCTAAAATTTTATTTATTCATTAATACTCTTTATTCATTGGTGTTAGCTATGATCATATATAGACCATCATTGGAAATCCCAACTCCATCACCCATTGCATACTATAGTATACTTCTTGAACCCTTAGTTTCATTACAGTCCCAATTTTCAGCCCGATGCTGAGGTTAAAATTGGGCTGTACAAATGTCTTGAAAGAATGGTTCCTGATGCTAATGAGAGGGTGAAGATAGATTTGCAAATTTATGCATTCAAGAGTGCAAGAGAACCCTTTGGCATACAAAATGCAATAATGACTAGAAAAAATAAATCTCCAGGTGTTTTTTTTTTGTTTTAATTTTTACTATAAGTTGATTTCTATCATTTTTAATATCTTATTATTTGTTTTCATGTCATCAATTTTAAATTTATAACTAAAATTTCATGTAGCTAATTGGTGGGACTCTTTTGGTGATGAATGCCTTGAGTTGAAGAGGTTTACAATTAAGATATTAAGTTTAACATGCAGTTCATCGGGGTATGAGCGCAATTGGAGTGCTTTTGAGATAGTACATTCAAAGTGGAGGAATCATTTGACTTGATGTTTGTCATGTACAATTTGAAATTGAGACAACGACACATGAATGGACAAGTAATCATAAATCCATTATGTTTGGATGATGTCCCATCAAATGATGAATGGATAACAGAGAGAGAGGCTCCGGCTCTTCCAAGAGAAGGAAATTGGTTGAGTGTACTTGATAGGAATATTCAACATGGATGTGATTCGGATGAAGATGAAGTGGAGGCCCTTGCAAGGAATTTGGAACAAGCTTGTAAGTTTATGTACACATCTTTTAGTTTTAATTAGAAATTATAACTTTAATTTTACTTTTAATTTTTTTGTTTACTCCAACTTAGGTCGTGATCATATTGGTGGAGAACATGATGAAGTTTATGAAGTGATAATGATGCTATGGATCAAAACATGGATGCTCGAAGGGATTTTGATCATGACTTTGAAGATGCTACTATTAATGAAAGACATTGAGGACTTGGATGGCACCGTGGGTGGTGATGATGATGATGATGATGTGGCAATGATTAATGTTGATTGTGGCAATAATGATGATAATTTCGGCGATAATAATGACTTATTTTAGTCTTTTATTTGTTCTTCCTTTATTTAGTTTTTCTTGTTTTCATTAAGAAACAATGAGAATGGTGTTCAAGTGTTGTTATTTGCTTTTATTATGTTTTTGACTTCTTTTTTTGAAAAAAAATGGTTTGAATGCTACCTTGAATTGCTATATTTCTTTTTTTAGGGCTTATTCTATATATATTTTGATAGTATTACTTAGTCATATAAAAATTATTGCATTGTTTTATCATTTTAGTTGGATTTTATGATCCTCGATCCGATCCTACAATCCGATCTAACAGACCCCAAAATGATCCTGTGTAGGATCCCGATCTTAACAACCTTGTTTCCAGGTACTCTTCTATCTTTATAAAGATAACTAACACTTTTTTAGAGTTCAATACACTAAATTTTATGAGGAATTTATTAGAATTCTGTTTTATGTCCTTGTTAGCTTTTGATAATTCTGCTATTGAACCACCCATTTAGTACTTGTTTGAACTTATTTCTATTCAGATATAACAACCCTGACCTGTGATTAACTGATTAACCATGATTAATTATGCCTAATAAGTAATCAAGAAGAAATCCTGAGTTAATTACATGTGTTATATGCTATATAAGTTTTTATTTGTCCATCGTAGGAATATCTGTTTCTGTTTCTGTTTCTGTGTTGTAATGTGAATTGAAGGCCTTATCGGCATCCGATCACGAAATTGACTTGAATTACGTATTAGTTGGAATTTTTAGAACATTATGGTAGGCTTAATTAGAATTTGATTCGGAACGATTTAATTAAAATAATTGATACTCAATTAAGCCTAATTAATGAATTCTTCAACCCAAGCCTATATAAGCACCTATTGTGCCTCTATTCATCATTTTCCTTCATTTTCAACACATTCTTGAGCTCACACACACAAACCAACATGGGAGAGAGGGAAAAGAGGAGTTTGAGCTCAAATTGAAAGGATTACTAGAGAACTTAGAGATTTTGGCTTAGAACTTCTAACAATTTATCATCTAGAGCATCATTGACAAGCCTAGGTAAGAATTCAACCTTTAGATTGTACTATTATGATGTGTAGGACATGAATTCTAGAGAAATATGTTGGATACTGCAAGAATTGAGTTAGAAATGAAGAGAAATGAACCATATCATACATGCATACATATGTCATAACATTTTGAGTTTGAATTCCACTCAAGTTATACATGCATGTGCCCATCTTAACTTGGTATTGAGAATTCATCTTGTTTTCTACCAATTTACCTTATTTGGTCATGTTTTGAAAGCTTGAACTTGTATTTTTGCATACATGGTATGTAATGACATGTTTTCCTAATTTTAAGTTTGAGTTTTAAGTAATTGGCATACTTTTGGACCTTGATTTGGCAAAATGATTTTCAATTTATGATATTCTACAAGTTTCTAAATGTTTTCTGGAGTTTTGGCCCAAAATGATGAGTTTCAAAGTGTTTACTTCGAGTTTGGAGCTTGGCAGTGCAATCTGGAAATCCCAGATTTTGCACTTCCGCTCAAGCGGCCAAATCTGCACTCGAATGACCACTCTATGATCTTACATTTCCGCTCAAGCAACTAGAAGTCTGCTCGAGCGTGAATTACGAGCTCCCAGAAGTTTTATGCTTTTGTAGACCGCTCGAGCGATAAGAGTTGCGCTCGAGCAAGGACCTGAGTCTTACGCTCGAGCGACCGTCGAGCATCCGTCGAGCGTGAAAATCACACAAGCAGTACTTTTTCAAGTTTGCAGATCGCTCGAGCAAAAGAAGTTGCACTCGAGCGGCTCCACATATGTTTGTATGTCTGCTCGAGCGAGGGAAGGTACTCTCAAGTGGAACCCTTGTTTTCAGCAAGTTTTGTTAAGTGTCTCCAAGTGCATTTTGACATCCTCATTGCATTCTTAACATTCTTAGGCCAAGATTAAGACACAATAATGAGTAAAGGCTAGAAACGCACGAAGAACGAAATGAAATAAGTTAAGTATGACCTGAGTGTGTGTTCCAATATGTGTATGTTACGTTTGTGTAGGTCACACGCCGTGAACTGTTGATCTATTGGCGACTATCAACATTATCTGTACAATACTTTGTGAGTAATAACTCTATAAAGTTATGTTTGACTTTAATTATTTTCTAATGATATGAAATGATCAGTTTTCTGAAATACTACGCTTTACATGAATGAATGATTGTCCAAATTTTTGAAATGTATTCGTGGCACCCTTAGCATCATATGATATGCGTCCCTTTATGGGTTATCGGAATGCCTTTATGGCTGTCCCTTTATGGGTCATCGGAATGCTTTTATGGTCGTCCCTTTATGGGTCATCGAAAACGTCTTTGTGCACATGAGTCATCTGAATGCCTTTACGACCGTCCCTTCGTGGGTCATCGGATTTGTCAACGCTAATGAATGTACTACGTACTATGATGTAAAATATACGAACTTTGAATACGAATGCAACTACGCATATGAATCTATTTCTAATTTGACATCTGATCATGTATAAGACTCTATTTCTTTATGGACATCATTCAATAAAATCTGTACTCTGTTATTATTCATTGGGCTTCCGCTCACTGTATTATTTATGTATGTAAGTGACCAGGTGCGTGACCAGGCTCAGTGATGATTGCCTGGAGAATTTTTGCCAGCTAGCTTTTGTGTCTCCCGATGAGGTTCCGAATATTTTATGGTCATGTTTTGCGAACATATAAGACTTTGTTTTGTACAATGGGTTAAGTCCCCTTTTGATTATATATGTAATGAATGTGATGTAAGACTTTATGACGTCACGTGCAAGTATATTAGGTTCTTTTCGAAATCTCTGTCCCATGTATGTCTTCACAGCTCAATGGACTATGTATGTTTCTATATTTGCTTCTGCTAGCCCCTTATAATTTGCTATTCAGGCCAGAGGCCTTTGGTAATCCAAGGATTACTAGCCGGTCACGACGCCAAACCTATAAAGACAGGTTTGGGTCGTAACATCAGGCACTACTCAAGAAACCTTTTTGTCCATTGCTCAAGTTTGACTCCAATGAAGAGTGGGAAGTCCAGAGAAATTTGAAGAGAATTTCTCTAGAGAGTGGGAAATCTAGAGAAAGTCCAAAGAAATTTGGAGAAAGTTTTTCTAGAGAGTTGAAAGTCCAAAAAAAATTGGAGAGAATTTCTCTGGATATGGTAATAGCAATAGTGGTTAATGAGATGATCTTAAAATAGTAGCAGAAACTATTACTGGTGAATAGTGTGTGGCAATAATATATTTAAGGCATCAGAATTAAATGTCCCTTAATAGAGTCCAATGCAAATAATAGGTTTCTAGCTGACCCAAGGCTTTTCTATATCTAATCTTTTTGTATATACATTTGTCTTTTATATGTGGTTGATTGTCATTGATAGCTGCCTCTGTCATACTGTAATGAGCCATTCAATTCTAAGCTTACATGTTAATCTTGGCAAGTGCAAAAGCAGGTTCTAGTTTTTCAAAATCTATCAAAATGTTGCTTATTGACAATAAAATGGACAAGGGAAATTCAGAGAAAGTCTAGAGAAATTTGGAGAGAATTTCTCTTAAGAATGGGAAATCCAGAGAGCGTTCAAAGAAATTTGGAAAGAATTTCTCTGGAGAGTTGGAAGTCCAGAAAAATTTAGAGTCAATTTCTCTGGATATGATAAAACTATTACTAGTGAATAGTGTGTGACAGTAATATATTTAAGGCATCAGAATTAAATGTCCGTTAATAGAGTCCAATGCAAAGAACAGGTTCCTAGCTGACCCAAGGCTTTTCCATATCTAATCTTTTTGCATATGCATTTGTCTTTTATATGTGGTTGATTGTCATTGGTAGCTGCCTCTATCATACCTAAATAAGCCATTCAATTCTAAACTTACATGTTAAGCTTGGCAAGTGCAAAAGTAGGTTCTAGTTTTTCAAAATCTATCAAAATGTTGCTTATTGACAATAAAATGGGCAAGGGACATCCAAAGAAAATCTAGAGAAATTTGGAGAGAATTTCTCTGGATTGAAATTTTTCTGGATCAATGTATGAGGGACCTTAGACATTATGAAAATATTGGATGTCATTTATGCTATAAAATCTTAATACCAGGGACCTTAAAAAAAATTCCCTAAAAAATAGTGAAATAATTTAAAAAAATGATAGAGAAAAGATCATACTAATTAAATAGAGTAAGTAAATTAGATAGGATAATAGAGGGAAAAATAGTAAATCCTCCTCTAATCCCAAGTGATTGTTTTTCCAATACCATCTAATCTCATCCACGGAGGCATATCATAGTCCTAAGGTATTGTGAATCCCTTCCCCATTTTGCAAACAACACACAATATTAGTAGACTCGACATCTATCCTAATTTAATCTCATCTCTTATAACCCAAAGCAAATGGACTCTTTACGTTTACTGAAGGGGTATTTGGGACACGCTATATAAGTATACTTTTTTATTTTTTTGGATCACAATACCTTTCTATTTTTTTATGCATCTTTTCGTAAAAAAGTCAAAAAGTACACTAATTTAGATTATTCCAAACAACCCTTTAAAATATAAATTATTCCTTATAATTTTAAAAATTGCATGTCACTCCATTAGTTTCTAATCGCATAACAAATGATTTTTTTTTATTAATAAATTATCAAATTAACTAACAATTTTAGTTATGTCAAAAATATATTTTTAATTAACAATTCAAGTAATTTTATTATTGTATAAAAGAATAGTCAAAAAATTTATTTGTTTCTATTAATTTTGTTAAATAAAAAATACTAATAATGAGATATTTGTAATTTTCATAATCACAATAACAATATATATGTATATATTTTAAGCATACCTCAGTGGGTCTATTTGTGATTTGTCCAAAATAATTCTATTTCCCATTCTTGGGAGTTTGACAATTGAAATTTCATACAACAATATTGATACTTATTTATAAAAATTAAAATATTTGTATACATTTTTAATACACATTTTCGTAAAAAAATATATAATTATTTCAAACATGTTAACAAGTACTTTAAAGATACTCAATAACAAAATATATAATAAAAAATAATAAATTTTGTAAATCTAAGGTGGTGTTTGACAAAATTAAATATTAAAAATTAAATGCTACATCTTTTAAGTTAAAAAATTATTTGGTAAAAATTTAAGTACTGAATTAAAATAAGTTGTTTAATATATACAAGATAAAATTTAAAATTTATTTATTTTTTATTTTTTCCCGAATTTTATATTATGGTAATAGTGGAGGTAGTAGTTGCTATGGCGCCAATAATAATGGTGGTCGAAGTGAAGAGATAGTGATTATAGTGACGGGGAATCTGATGGTGAAGTAATAGTGGTAATTCTTTCTGATGTGCCTAAAAAGAGAAGCGATAGTGGTAGTAGCAATGGCAAAATGATGGTAGTGGCCTATGACTGAGATGGGCAATGATGGTGGAGTTGGAGGGTCGTGGTTGTGGTTATGGTGGTAGTATATATAGTGGCAACAATGGCCCCGTTTGGTGTAACTATTAAAATAGATTATAAATTATAGCTTAACAGATTATAGATTATGACTTTAATCAAAAGATGTTAATCTGTTTGGTGTAACTGTTGGATTATAAATTTAAGTTGTTGAGTAGTGTTTGTTAAATAAGCTGTGAAATAGCTTTTTGCTGTGCAAATATCTTTTTTACCCTTGTTAGTTGTAAATTGAATTTATCTTGACTTTTTACTATTAATTACATATTAAGATATCATTCCAACACCAAATTAACATAATGATTTTATTTTTAGATAATAACAATGATATAAATATTACACAAAAATAAATTTATTATATTTTAATAATTATTTCCTTGACAAATTGACATTAAAATCTCATATTTTCTCGAATCCATCTCATAATTATCATTACGAACTGGATGCATATGTCGGTCTTCCTCTACCACTGCTTCCTCGTCAACAAGGACATACTCAATATGTTTATCATAGCAATCAAATGCATTATCCCTTAAATTAGTTCGTCTAATGAAGTTATGGATTACCATGGTAGCACAAACAAGTTGCCGTTGACAAACAAAATCGTAATTGGATAGAATATCTTTCATAAAAGGCCATCTTGCTTTCCAATTACCAAATGATCTTTCTATTACGCTCTTGAGTAATGAATGTGTTTTGTTGAATCTTTCATGTGCAGTTTGAGGAGGCCGATAGTCAAATTGAGTTAAATGATATATCTCCTTTTACGGCACAAGATAATCCTTTGTGTTTGGATAGCCAAAATCAACCAAATAATACTCATCTACAAAGTAAAATATAAACTCATTACAAATATAACTAATATAGAATAAACGAATAAATCTTAATTTGTGTTACATACATACCTCCTTCTGGATATGGAAAATTATTGTTTGGATTCCTAATTGTATCCCAAAAAATTCACGTGTCATGGGCATTTCCCTCTCAACTAAGCAAGCAAAAGGTGAAACACATATCAAAGTCACACACTGGCAATATGTTTTGTGTAGCGTATACCTTCTTACCTATAAAACGGGGTAAGTATTCTGCTTCCACATGAGCTTTGATATGTGTTCTATCAATTGCCCCAATGCAATTCTACATACAAAAAATATCATAAAATATTTTTTTAGAGAGAGAGAGAGTATGTCTAGTTACCTTAAAATGAGGGTAATATTTTCAGCTATTCTTTATGTACGGATGGACCCTATTTCTCTGCCAAGGCTTCACCTAATCCACGGACATTTTCACATACGCTTTTAAAACAAAGTGGAAGTATTTGAAATAGTTTCACGCGATAATTGAAATCTTTCTTGAGCATTTCTATTATTTGCATGTTGACCAACAATAAACAAAATAATAATAACTTCTTATTGAATCCCAACTTTTTTCCTACTTTGTAGTTCATAGTTAGTCTCTAATAAATTGCACAATCGATAAAAAACATCCCTATCCATTCTAAAATTTTTATATATTCTTATAGCATTACCATGTTGCAATTCTAACATCCATTGATGTTCTGTGAGGGCAGATGTCCTACATGATTGTTTATTTAGGTAATTTTCTGCATAAATTATTCCTACCACTACTGCTGCCATTAGGTAGGGATTCTCATACGGGTGATTTGGTTGTTGTAAAGATCCAACGACATTGTCATCATTATCATAATCACTATCATCATTGAAATTGTCCATCTTTTTATACTCTATAGAAATAGGGGTGTCATGTACAGTTGGAAAAATATGATTTTATAGGCTTATTTTGGACTAACTTTGAGTCCAAATTTAGATGAGGCCCACACGTCTTTTAAGATAAGACCAAAGAGATGATGTGTTCCTTGCCACATGGTAAGTCACACAATGAAAATGGTTCGTCAAAACCATTTATGAGTAAATGGGAAGTTGATGTCGTTTTCGGGTTTATGGAATTAACAATTAAAGAAGTAAAATGTTAGTTTCCTTGAAATGGTTATCCCACATTGAAAACTTAAAAGAACTCAAACTACCATATGCGCGTGCACCACCGCCGACCAGTTGACTGAGCCGGACCGGACACGGGTGTGGGTTATGTGTCAGGTCGGTTCTAATATTAATTTTTTGGACACAAATTTTTTTTTTGAATTTTTTCAAAAAATTCTTACGGGAAATTAATTCAAAATTTGTACCAAATTTAAATTCAAAATTTCTATCCATAATTGTGCCTCTTCCAGTCCAAAATTCCCAACAGATAAACTGTCTTTTAACAAGTTTAAAACTGCCAACAATTATACAGATTCAAATTGCTGCAGATCTATTCAAATTTGAACTGTATCTGTTCTTTCAAATATCATACATGTTCGATTCAAAACTGCATCTGTTCGAACAGATCTGTTTGGTCACCAATCTGTTATAAATACCAGGCATTTCCAATAGATTTTTACAGCTGAAAAATTTGAAATTCTCTTGGTTCCCTCTTGGTTTTGCTCCTTTTGCATAAATTCTCTTCATACTAGTTTTTAGGAAAAATTAAGAGAGTATAGAACACATGTTTTGTTCGTCATACAAATTGTTTATAGTGCTATTACAATTTGTGTAGATCATTGTATCAAGGGATATAGACACCTTTTATCCGTAAGCACCAAAGCGAAGCGAATCTGTCTTAAGAATAGAGTGTCACACACTCGACTTGATCTCTTTTTGTACTTTTACATTTCAGTAAAATAAATTCTATAAGTAATTTTTTTTTGTTTGATTTGTTTCAAGTTATTTATTTTGCACAGAAGATTGTTCCAACAATCTTAAAACAGATTCGAATTATTTTGTTTATACAGAATTTTTTATTTTTTTCCTTTCTTCTTTTCTTCTTCTTACAGAAATTATTTCTGTGGTTTTACAAATAATATTCTGGTTGGAAAAAACAAATAGTAGTAATACACTGTTTGAAAAATAGTAGTAATATACTATTTATTTTTTTTTGACAACTAGTAGTAATATACTGGTAGTCATTAACAATTAAGAATATTTATTTGTGAAGTTGCTCAGAAATTAATTTCAATTTTCAAAAATAATTTTTGAAGTGTTACAAAAATTTAATTTTCTGTGTGAAATTAATTTGTTTAAATAAAATTTTATTTTATTTTCAAATTAATTAGAAATAAAAGTTACAATTCTTGTTTCTTTTATTTTTACAGAATTTAATTATATGGTTTTGGTTTAAATTTTCTGTGTAGTATAAAATTCTAATTCTAATTTTGTTTTATAATTTAGATCATGGCTATCAAAACTGGTCAAACTAATGCTCAAACAAGTACTGGTATGGTGATTACAATTGCTCCAACCCCTCCTCCTGTTGTGACTATGCTAGTTAATCACGGTGAAAAGCCAGAGAAGTTCTCAAGAACTTATTTTAAAAGATGGCAGTAGAAAATATTGTTCTATCTTGCTACTCTCAACCTGGCAAGTTTTCTCCGTGAGGATGCTCTTACTCTAAAAGAGGATGAAACCGACAAGCAAGTGGTTGCTGCAGTCGATGCCTGGAAACATGTTGATTTCCTTTGTCGGAACTACATCTTGAATGGACTTGACAAAACATTATGCAATGTCTACAGTCCTATCAAGATGACAAAGGAACTTTGGGAGTCTTTGGAGAAAAATTTCTAAAATCGATGCATACCCTCATCTTGCCATTCTTTTTAACCATTCAACATACATGGCTATTCTAATGAAGCCTGCTTTAAGGAGCCTGAGAATCTCCTTCTTTACTTTCTGAACCACTTCAGGGCTCATCCGTCTTGGTTTCTTCTTGTGTGGCTTGAAGTTAGGCTTCATAGGGAGCCTATGCTCCACTAATGACCTGTCCAATCTAGGCAACTCATTATAAGACCAAGCAAAACAATCCTTATATTGTTTTAATACAACTAATAACTGTTCCATGTCATTAGGATCTAACCAAGCACTGATATAGGTAGGTTGTTATGCTGAACCTTCACCTAGGTTAACTTTTTCCAAGGGGTCGTGTGAATACATTATGTGATTGAAAATTGCAAGAGACAAGATATGATTTTCAAAATTATAATTGGCAATCGGTCGAATTTTATTATTATTATTATTCCAAAACTATCGGTTTTCCAAAAAAACTATAGTAAGCAATCGATTGGAATTTTTTTTTTATTACTATTAATTTACCATACAATATGTGCCTTGTTCTAGTTTGTTTATGAGAGCAAGATTTCGATTCTTTGGACCAACTCACACTAAACGTCTCTTTGGTCAATTATTATTATCCTAATAAATAGCTAAGAGTAAGATAGTGTATAATTTTGATAACAGTTATAATGGAAGGAAAGGAAAAATGAAGATTAAAAATCAACAACTACCTAAGAGTGAACATTTTCGTTATTTAGAATCGATTATCACAACGACTAGAGATATTGGAACAGATGTGATCCACAGAATTAAGACGGGGTGGCTTAAGTGAAGAAGTGCGTCTGGAGTACTATGCGATAAACGAGTACCCATTAGATTAAAATAGAAGTTCTATAGTGAAAAATCTAGAAATCCCCTAGATGTTGATTTGTGATTATGTATCAATTTTAAGCAGTATATAACAATCTCAATCAAACAAAAATCCCCTAGATATTGATTTGTGATTATGTATCAATTTTAAGTAGTATATAACAATCCCAATCAAACAATCACGACAAATTGACACAACAATTTCACGTGGAAAAACCACAATTGGACACCTCTAATTGTGATAAAAAAACCACGGGCAACAGCCACAAAACAATCTACTAAGAAGATATAAAGGAATTACACAGGTATACTCTCAATTACCTAGTGAATCTACGCCCGAATTGAACCAACCTCTATGTGTCTCTTCCAACCCCATCTTCACCTCGGAATTGTCTTGACGATGAGCCACTTCGGAATCCACCAAAGCTTCAGGCTCGAATTCTTTAGAATCCATCGAAGAACAACTCTCTCTTTTGTGTAGAATAAACAAGCAAACCTTTGATGTATGCTTCTTAAACCATGAGTTGAATACTCAATGAAAACATCAAAGAAAACTAGAAAAATATCCTCAAATATAAACCTTAGAACCCAAAAAGAAGATCTGGAGGAGTAATCCTAGATTTGACCCAACATGCGAATATATAGAATCTGAGATCGCACGGTCTGCTCGAGCGTGGGATTTTCCGCTCGAGCGGAGACTGCATATTCCGTGATTCATATAAGGTCCACGCTCGATCGGAAGTTTCCACGCTCGAGCGTTGAATCATACCATCCAGTATATTTGCAGGCTTGACAGAGATGCTGTGAGTGAGCAAACCCCGCTCGAGCGTCAGTTTCCCCGCTCGAGCGGGAAGACCAAAACTAGAAAAAAATTGGAAAATTGAAACAAGTTACAACCTTGGTTTTGATCCATGGAATTTGACAACAAAGGGTCCTAACATATAGAATGGCTATTAGACCAACGATGTTGTATGAGACAGAATATTAGACAACAAAGAAACAACATATAGAAAAGATGAGTGTTGCTGAAACGCAAATGATAGGGTGGATATGTGGCAAGACTAGAAAAGATAACATTAGAAATGAGTATATTTGAGAATGGGTAGGAGTAGTACTGATAGAAGATAAGTTGAGAGAGAATAGATTGAAATGGTTCAGTCATACACAACGGAGGCCAACAGAGAAAGTAGTGAAGAGATACAATACACTAACAGTAGATGATAGTGTTAGGGGAAGGGGTAAACCTAAATTGAGATGGACTAATGTAGTAAATAGAGATAATCTCCTTAATTTGACTAACGAAATGGCCTTAGATAGAGTTTAGTGGAGACACTACAAAAAAATTAAGGTTGTAGAGACCAAAATTTAGGGACAAAATTATTTTTTAGAGACCAAATAATTTTGTTGTGAAAAGTGTTGTTATTGTATTTTTAGTAACAAAAATTGGACATTAGTGATGAATTATTATCCTTTTGGAACCAAATTTTTTGTATCAAAAAAAAAAAAAAAAAACCATTTTGGGACCAAATTGTTTTGTCCTTAAAAGTTTATTTATTAGTGACATTTTCAAAATTTTGTCGCTAAAAATCTTGTTTTTGATTTTTCGAGACGACCTTTTAGTGACTATCCTCATGACGATGGAAATTGGTCCTAAATGTCTTTTGCAACAAAATTTTCACTTTTAGAGACCAAAACATTTGGTCTCTAAAACTCTTATATGTTGTAATGAGAAGAAAGATTCATACAGTCGATCACATTTGATGGGACTTAAGGCTTAGTTTGGTTTCGTTTGGTTTATAGCTAAGAGTAGGTTATGTTTCTTACAATTTAAGATTATATATAGGGATGGCCATGAGACAGGTTTGGGATGGGTTTACCATTCCCCGCCTCTGCCTCCGCCGACAAACTGCACCCCCGCTGCGGGTGAAATTTTTCAACCCCACCCTCGCCCCCGCGGACACCCGATACCTGCGGATATCCGACTACATTTCAAATAGTCAAAAAAAAAAAAAATTAAGAACCATTTAAATTCTTAGCACACTAAATAATTTTTTTATTATCTATAAACAGTGAGATATTTAAGATTATTATTTATTTATATTTAAACAAAATCATAAATTTTTAATATTATTTTCTTATATCTAATTATATTATATATATACATATATTATTTATTTATATAATATTAATTATATCTAGTCGAGTTTGGGTCGGGGGAAACGATACCCGCTCCCGCCTTACCCCTGTTGTGGATGACCAAAACATAATCCACTCCCGCCCTACATAAGTGTCCCCACATAAGTGTCGAGCGGGTAAAATCTGTCCCATTAGGGCTAAAAAATCTAAAAATCCCAAAGATATTGATTTGTGATTATATATTCAATTCTAACCAGTAAATAGCAATCTCAATCAAACAATAACAAATAAATTGACACTATGATTTTATGTGGAAAAATCACAATTTGAGCACCTCTAATTGCAATAAAAAAACTATGGGCAAAAACCACAAAACAATCCACTAAGAAGACATAAAAGGAATTACACAAGTGCACTTTCAATGACCTAACGAATCTACGTCCGAATAGAACCGACCCCTATGTCCCTCTTCCAGCCCCATCTTCACGTCAGAATTGTCTTGTCCAATATTAAATCCACAACGCCAATGTCGAATCACGACGATGAGCCACTCCAGAATTCACCAAAGCTTTAGGCTCGAATTCTACGGAATCCACTAAAGAACAACTCTCTCTAGCGTATTGAATGAAACAAACAATCCTTTGATGTATACTTCTCTAACCATGAGATAAACTCAAACAAACGTCAAAGAAACTAGCAAAGAAGCTCCAGATGAAAACCCCAATACCCAAGAAGAAGATCTGGAAGTTGTTTCCTAGAAAACGAATTAATCGCATATTTATAGAAAAAAGAATCGTGATCTCCGCTTGAGGGCAGGATGGTCGTTCATGCGGACTGACTAAAACGCGTGTTTCAAAACATAGATCTACGCTCGAGCTCAAAAACACAACTCCTAATACTTTTGTAGACAGTTCAAACTTCTAGAATCAAAGATTCTTCGCTCGAGCGCACAAATGGCCGCCCGAGCGGAAAAGCAACTTCTATTGCATTTTTGCTTTTTGCTTCGGGGGTCCTGTCCCCCGACCCCACCGTGGTGCTGCCCTGGACCAGCTAAGGGACACTACTTCCTGGACCCCCGCGAGTTGACTAGGCAGCTCGATCCCCGACATAGTCAGCAAAGTGGCAAACATGATAGGATTAAGATCACAAATTCATCTATATAGGTACAATTCGGGTTGGATTCGCATATAAATACTCACAGCCTCACTGAAATAAAAGAACGAATAAAATTACAATTGAAAGGAGTTTTGTCAAATGAGATTGCCAATAACAAAAACCTAACAAGGGCAGATATGGACAGGCACTAGCGGATCAGATTTAAATAGTCATCCCTAATTACATATCCGTATAAACAAGTCCTTTTCTTGGTTTAGCTAATTATATATATGGTTTACAAGTTTAGATTGTCTAAACAACACAAAACAAGAGTGAAATGGCATCAAATCCTTCAAAGAATTCCCAACCAATTCATGGTGTTAGGAAACCCTAGTAGCAGCACTAGTAGTAGTATTAATGTGAAAGAGACAAGAGATTCAACACCACCAAATCTTCCAGCTGCTGCAGACATAGTTCTCCCTAGTACAACCGGTTCACGTCGGATACGCCGGGAGAGCGTCTCCAAATCATTCAAAGCTCCATCTTCGGCGGAGCTTATCTACTTGCAGAGTCAAATTGCCATGACCTCTAATTTAGAGCCACCAATCCTTCCAACACCAGAATCACTTCTTCTTGATAGGGGTTCTTAATCTCCTTGAATACGGTTTGCGTACTTAATAATAATACAATCATATATCAATATATGAAAATGAAAATGAAAATTACCGTCTTGTAGATGTGTTTTTTTTTTTAATAATATTGTTGTGATGAAGTGAATTTGAAATACACCTTTATCTAGATAGACCTTTGAGAAATCCTTCGAACGCTACCTGAAATAGAAGAATAATTCCGGTCGGTGGTGTCGGAATTAGCGCTCCGATAAATAAGTCAATTTTTTAAAGAGAGAACTATTGCTATTTTTTGTACTAGTAGATATTCTTAAGCGTACCTCCTCATTGAGTATTCTTCCATGTTTTTATATCTCTCTTCCCCTTGGCCCTTTTTTTCTATTGGGTAGTGATAGAGAGCTCTAATACTAGAGCTCAAACATGAGCTCTAGTGAGGTGTCAAAAAAAAAAAAAAAAAAAAGAAAAAAAAAAAAACTAAAACATCACATCATTATGTAAGACCCACCATTAGAGCTCTATTAGAACTCTTAAATTAGAGCTCCCAAACATTATTATTTTCTATTTGGGATACTTTCTCATTATGCTTCATGGACAACAGGAAGTTCCTTTATATATTCGGTTTGGCTACACTAAAGTATCTGTTGCTCGGCAACCACTTTTTTTCATGACGTTTACTCGACTTCAGCACAACCCATTGAGCTACTCTCGGACTGGACCTAATCGAAATGAGCTGGGCAATTGTCTGCCTTTTTTCGGTCTTTATGTTCTCGGCTCTCACAATTATAATGACTATGGAGTGTTTTAGGAAGATGATTAAAAATTAATTTTTTTGACTTTTTAAAAAAAATGTATAAAAAATATGAGAGATGATTTGATCCAAAATGGATTAAAAGCTAAAAAATGAATTTTAACCCATTTTTCAAAAGAGTCCTATATTTATTACCTCATGTTTGCGTAGAAATGATGCTGTATAAATCAATGCAAAGATGCCACGCAAAATGTATAATAAGCAATTTTTAGGTTTTGTTTGGGATAAAAAAAATTTAGTCTAATTAAAAAAATTTTGTTTGTTATAAATTTTTGATTTTTTTTATATTTAGATGTGATTATTGTGAGAGAAAAAATAAAATAATTATAATTTAAATATGATATTTTATTTTATTTTAACTTTTTAAATTTTTTTTTTTTTGGAGAGTTAAACTAGCCCAATCCATGCCCAAACGAACTATACGACAAAGAATTGTAGAAAAAAGTCACCAATTTGCAATAATTGAGTATTTATACATTATTTTTAAAACGAAAAATTGCAAATCAGTATATATATATATTTAAAAATAATTTTAAATTAATAATAAATTTTAATAATTAAAGTTATAAACTTTTTTTATTAATATAAATTTATAAATATTTTGTGAAATTTCTACTAATTTATGACTTCCCCTTTTTAAAACGGCGACTACTATGCATTTTTTTTTTTTTTCACCTTTTATATTATCGAGGCATTGGCCAAATATCATTTGTCTGTTTCTATTAATTTTTTAATCTTTATCTTCGGACAATATAATCAATCATTAGTATTTATATAGACAGACACTGATATAAAAATGTGATAGAAACCATATAATATTTCTCTTTTAAAATATTTGTTTTGTGTTATTTTAGTATTCAGGGCCTGTTTAGTTAGCAGATTATAATTTAGAATTGTAATTATTAATAATGAGACCCATGTCCTATTGTTCGATTATAAATTTTATTATTTGAATTAGATACAAATGACCGTTCTACTTAAAAAAATTGACAAATTTTTAAATCATATAACTAATAACATAAAACATATATATAATTGATATTATATATTTTTATATCTATTACAAAACAAATATAGAGAAGAGAGAATTATGTATTTGATTAATCTACTTGGATAACTAATCTTATATTAATTTCATAAATTATTAATTAATTGTGCAGTAAAGTGGTTCCTATGGTTTAAGTCATTAGTGTTAGGTTTTTATTCTTGGCAATCCCGTTTGACAAAACTCCTTTCAGTTGTAATGTTATTCGATCATTTTATTTCAATGAGGTTATGAGTTTTAGATGTAAATACAACCCGAACTGTACCTATGCAGAGGAGTTTGTGATCTTATCCTATCATGTTTGCCACTTTGCTGACTATGTCGGGGATCGAGTTACTCGGTCAGCTCGTAGGGGTCCAGGAGGTAGCGCCCCTTGGCGGGTTCGGGGCAACGCTCAGACGAGGTTGAGAGGTAGCGCCCCCAAAGCCAGAAGCAAAAATGCAGTCGAAGTTGCTTGTCTGTTCGAGCAGCCATTTGTGCGCTTGAGTGGAGAATGTTTAGTTGCAGAAGTTTGACCTGTCTGCAAAAGTACTGGGAGTTGGGATCTTACGCTCAAGCAAACTTTCCTGTGCTTGAGCGAGGTCCACTCGAGCGGCCATTCTTGCGCTCGAGCGGAGATCGCAGAATAGTTTGCTATAAAACATGTGGTTCAGTCAGATTTTAGGTTACGACTTCTAGATCTTTTTCTTGGATATTAGGGTTTATATCTGGAGCTTCTTTGCTAGTTTCTTTGATGATTGTTTGGGTTTAAATCTGGTTTGAAAAGTATACATCAAAGGATTGTTTGTTTCCTTCAATACAAAAGAGAGTGTTGTTCTTCAGTGGATTCCATGGAATTCGGGCCTGAAGCTTTGGTGGATTCTGAAGTGGCTCATTGTCGTGATTCGACATCGGCGTTGTGGATTCAACGTTGGGCAAGACAATTCTAAGGTAAAGACCGGGCTGGAAGAGGCCTATAGGGGTCGGTTCGATTCGGGCGTAGATTCACTAGGTAATTGAGAGTACACTTGTGTAATTTCTTTATGTCTTATTAGTGGATTGTTTTATAGCTTTTGCCCGTGATTTTTTTATCACAATTGAAGGCGCTCCAATTTTGATTTTTTCACGTTAAATTGTTATGTTGATTTGTCTTTGATTGTTTGATTTGGATTGTTATTTACTCATTAAAACTAATACATAATCACAAATCAATATATAGGGGATTTCTAAATTTTTCAATTGGTATCAAAGCAGGTCGCTCTATTTTTTTAAAAATCTATTAGAGCGAGATCTTGTTTGATTTGTGATAATGGATTAAATTCATGAGGGAAATTCTATGGTTCGACCACCCCTACTTGGCGGATCCAATTATTCTTTTTGGAAAGCTCGGATGTGATCGTTTTTAAAATCTATTGATGAAAAAGTTTGGCAATCTATCATGTATGGGTGGACCGAACCAACGATTACCATTGATGGAGTATCTTTTCCCAAACCAATTGATAAGTGGGACACAATTGATTACCAAAATAGTAGCTGGATTAATAAAGCTATCAATTCTTTCTTTTGCGCCGTCACACCTGAAGAGTTTAGTCGTATTTGCAATTATGAAGTCGCAAAAGAGGCTTGGGATATCTTATAAACTATTTATGAGGGCACTCCTTCGGTTAAACGCTCAAAACTTCAAAGGCTCACATCTAGTTTTGAAAACCTTTCAATGAAAAATAATGAGGCCTTTGATGAATTTTATGCGAAGTTAAGTGATATTTTAAATTCCAGGTTATGGAAAAAATTTTGAATCCAAGGTTATGGGAAAAATTTTGAGGTCCTTACCCGATCGGTTCCAACCAAAAGTTACGGTTATTGAGGAGGCTCAAGATGTTGACAATCTTAAGCTGGATCATTTGGTTAGAAATATGCAAACTTATGAGGCACATAGAAATTTCAAAATGAAACAAAAAGACAATATTGCTTTGAGTAGTGCTTATACAGTTGGAAAGGATTCTAATGAGGATTATGAGATTGACTCCAAGATTACAGATGCTTTTGTAAACAATTTAAAAAGTCTTTTTTGAAAAAGAATCCTAATCTTTTGAAGTCAACTCATAAATCCAAAGGTAAAGATAAATTCAAAATTAATTCTATAACCCAGAAAAAGAAAGAAAAGATACAAGGAAAATCTGAAAGAGTCCAATGCTATGAATGCCAAGGATTTGGCCCTTTTGCTCAAGAATGCCCTACTCGTTTGAGGAAGAAGAAAGCATTCACTATCACTTGAGATGATGAATCAAAGTCTGATAAAGATAAAAATAACACCGAAGCACAAGGCAAAGAGGGGCATGAATAATTCCTTGCTTTCATGACGGCTTATGAAATTGAAGGACAGATAGAGTATCCGAAGAAGCCGGTTGATAATGCCACTAATGATGAATCCTTGGAGAGTGATGATGAAGAACTTCAGCAAGCTTATGAAAAGTTGTATAAGGAATCTCTAAACTTATCTAAATTGAATGAAAAACTCACTATGAAACTCAAAGCATGTGAAATTGAGAATCTCAAACTAAATGAGGAGATTTCCGAGGCTAGGAATGATGCTATCAAGATATCTAATGATCGACAAGTCTTTTGTGCAAAACTTGACTTGTAAGACAAAGAGGAATGAGCTATAGTAAATCTATGCAACATATGAAGAAAAGATTGAAACTCCAGAGATGTCTCAAGGTGCCTTAGAAGAGCTAATCATCAAGAAAGAAAAAGAGCTCAAGTGTGCTATGGAAACCATTGGCTTTTGGAACAAAGGATCAAAGACTTTGGAGAATATGATTAGGTCTCAATAAATTTGTTCTGACAAGAGTGACATTGGCTTTGGTGGTAAGAAAGAGCAAAAACAAAGTGCATCCACATCTTATGATACGAGAACTCAAGGGCAGGGGGAGCACAAGATTCAACGAGAGGAAAGACTTCTCAATCTTCCCAGAGTTGGCAAGGTCAAAGAAAAGAAGGTATACCCTGTTTTTATTTGTCATCATTGTGGTATGTATGGTCATATTCGCCCTTATTGTTATGAATTGCATGGGAGAGTGTCTCATAGAGGTGGAAGAAATTCTAACATCTCGTGGGGTAAGAGACACTTCATTGGTCGTAATGAGGTTAAGGGTCATAATAGACCTTGCTATTTTGATTTGCTTAAGACCAAACATGGAGTGAGTGTGCATTTGCCTAGACCTAGGAATAGAAAGTTGGAAACCACGTCGAGACGGGTTCCCATTGAAAGGGAAGGGAACCACAACGTCAAGAGACCACCAAAGATTCGCAATTCTTACAACTTTGTTGATACTAAAGCGGTTTGGGTGAAAAAACTTGACTTGTGTTAAGTTGTTTATTCATTTATTATTATTACTTTTTTTTTTGGGTTTCTCTGTGTGTGTGTTTTTTTTTTCTTTTTCTTTTTGGGTCATTTAATGTGTGGTATTATTTAGTGTGTGCTTGTTCATTTTTTTTCTTGCTTTATTTTAGGAAGAGAAAAAAAAAATCAAAAAGATTTTCTTAATATGGTTTTGCAAGTTTGAATTTTTTGAGAAATTCTTGTGACATATTAGAATTGATGAGAATATCTATTACATGTTAATATGTGTGTGCTTTCTGTGATCATTACTCATTTCGAAGTGCGTGTTCTTTGATTAGTATGTCTCATTCTGTATATACTCTTGGATTAGCAAATATCGGAGTCTTCTACCTTAGTGATCTTTTTTCTCTATGGACTTCTAGCATTGTATCTTTTGCTTGTCTAGAGAAATTGACCCATACTAGCACATCATGGATAATGTTGAGTCTCTTAACTCCTTCTATCTTTTTGCATCTCCACAGCTTTCCCCTCAGGTCTTTGTAGTCCAGCCATGAGGAAAAGGTTACCTCAGAGTCACCAACCAGGCTATCCTTATTATATCCATGCTTCTCTGGTTTGGTTTCCATATTCTTGAGCGTGTCAGCCGCCAATAAATGTGCAAAAGAAAGAAAAAAATATGCAAAAGAGAGAAAAAGTAAAAAATGTGCAAAAGAAAGGGGAAAAAAAAAGATTTATTGATTGAGGGGGAGCCTTCGTTTTTACTCACCAAATACTCCTTGATTTCTAGTGGTTTGACTTTCCTTAGTTGTGCTTAGATTCTCTTGCCAGAGGTCCAGCTATCAAATCACTACTAGGATTTGAATATTGTGTTTGTCGAACTCCAAGAGTCACACACACACTTTTATCATTGGATCTATGTTTTTCACATAATGCATCACTTTCTTTTATGAGGAATCTTCTAGAGGCTGAGCATATTGTGTTTTCATGTAATTGTGTTTCTTAGATAATCTTGTGTGTTTTAAGATACAAATCAGAAATTCATTGCTTGCTTCACCATATTTTGTTTTTGTTTTTGTCTTTTTCTTCTTGTTCACTATTTTCAGTGTTTGTAGTTGCTTTTAGTGAGGGGGGGCTTGGGTACTCTTAGATTGGTTTTGTCACGGCATTGCCAAAGGGATAGATTGGTTTGTGGTTGCTATCTACTACTTGTTTATTGCTTACTTCTTGCAGGTTATTAATTTTTCCATCATCTTGTCCCTGCTTGTGTGGTTTTTGATCTTGCTTTTGTTGTTTGATCTTCTTTTGTCAATTCGTGACAAAAAGGGGGAGAAATGTTGTCGGGTGCATGTGTTTTAAGATTTCATGTATTCATGCCATGTGTTGGGTGCATGTGTTGGGTACATGTGTCTTAGTTTTCATGTTTTCATGCTACATGTTTTTAAAATCTCCAATTTATATTTATTCATATTTTGATCTCATGCTTCAAGATGATCTTGTCATATGTCTATTGTTTTTTCATATACTCTTGTGGTACTAATAGTTGTTTTGGAGATTGTGGCACTGATAGTTATTTTGCAGATCATAACCTTGAGAAAAAAGTTTATTTTGGTTGGCTGTAATGGGTTGGAGTGATTAGGATTTTATTTGTTAGATTGGTTTTGTCACGGCATTGCCAAAGAGGGAGATTGTTAGGTTTTTATTCAGTTGTAATTTTATTCGATCTTTTTATTTCAATGAGGCTATGAGTTTTAGATGCGAATCCAACCTAAATTATGCCTATGCAGAGGAGTTTGTGATCTTATCCTATCATATTTGCCACTTCGTTGGCTATGTCGGGGATCAGGTTGCCCGGTCAGCTCGTGGAGTCCAAGGGGCAGCGCCCCTTGACGGGTTTGAGGCAGCGCCTAGGCAGGGTCAAGGGGCAGCGCCCTCGAAGCCAAAAGCAAAAATGTAGTCGAAGTTGCTTGTCCACTCAAGCGGCCATTTGTGCGCTTGAGCAGAGAATGTTTGGTTTCAAAAGTTTGACATATCTGCAAAAGTATTGGGAGTTGGGATTTTACGCTCGAACGAACTTTCCTGCACTCGAGCAAGGTCCGCTCGAGCGGCCATCCTTGCGCTCAAGCGAAGAGCGCGGAACAGTTTGCTATAAAAGGTGCAGTTCAGTCAGATTTTAGGTTACGACTTGTAGATCTTCTTCTTGAATATTAGAGTTTATATCTGGTTTGAAAAGTATACATCAAAGGATTGTTTATTTCGTTTAATACAAAAGAGAGTGTTGTTTTTCAGTGGATTCCGTGGAATTCGGACCTAAAGCTTTGGTGGATTCCAGAGTGGCTCATCGTCGTGATTCAACATCGGCGTTGTGGATTTAACGTTGGGCACGACAATTTCAAGGTGTAGACGGGGCTAGAAGAGGCACATAGGGGTCGGTTCGATTTGGGCGTGGATTCGCTAGGTAATTGAGAGTACACTTATGTAATTTCTTTATATCTTCTTGATGGATTATTTTGTGGTTTTTACTCGTGATTTTTTTATCACAATTGGAGACACTCCAATTGTGATTTTTTCATGTTAAATCGTTGTATTGATTTGTCTTTGATTGTTTGATTGAGATTGCTATTTACTCATTAAAATTGATATATAATCACAAATTAATATTTAGGGGATTTCTCAATTTTTCAGTTAGTGCCATGAGAAAGTATTTTATACTAGAAATAAAGCTATTTTTGGGGAAAAAAAATACACATCAGCAAAAACAAAGCTAATTATACATTTGGCTCCTCTAAAATATGTATTTCATTTTAATTCGTTCATAACATTTCTTTTTATTGTTATTATTTAGATGGGGTCCTAACATTTCAATTGTGTCAATTTATTGAGATATTTTTGTTTTTGTTTTTGTTTTTATTTTTGGGTACACTTGAATATATTTTCCAAAAATCTTTCAATTATTATTTTTTAGTTTTTGTTTTTGTTTATAACTTCTCCCCTATATTAATAAAGTCAACTTAAAAGCTTTGAATCAAAAAGACAAAAACAAGGTCAACTTAAAAGCGTCCTTCAGCGGGGTAGGTGCTGCACAGCATGGGGCTGACAACACAACGGCACCGTTTTGTTTATTATATAAAAAATAAAAATAACTTTTTTTTAAACACATGAGTTCTAAAAAGGAAGTGTAGAACAATGCTTTTAGGTTGACTTTAGTAAACGATGGAGAAATTATAAACAAAATAAAAAAAAAATAAATAAATAATTGAAATTTATGATGTAGTGCACCAATTTTTTAGATATTTAATATACTTAAATCATATAAATATTATAAGTAGAACTTAATGAATTACAATTATAATAATAAATGTTAAATATAACATATTATCAAATACAAAGAAACTCTTCTAATGAAATAGAAGGGTTCTGGTCAATCGAACTAGTCCTATTAATTGTTAGTAGGTATTGTGTTTTTATTTTATTTTTTTGAACAAATTAGTAGGTATTAATTGAAATTGAATTTATTAAATAAAACAGTAAGTCAAACGTTCAAAGTAAAAATTATCACATAAATCTCAAATACCACATATCAAATAATATTTGAAAAATATTATAGATCCCAAATAAATTATTAAATTTTTTACTAAACCTTTCACCCACACACATATGATTTGTGTGGATCCTAGTGAAAAATTTGATAAAAATTTTGATAATGTATTTAAAATTCTTAACATAACTGATAATATTTTATAATTTATCCATTATTACTGTGTTTTTAAAGTCACTTAGCCTTACTATTGATTGAGTATATAATCAATTTAAATTTTAAAATAATCATAATTATTCATTCAAAGCGCGGTGACCCATACATAGTTTGAGCAGGTAATGCACAGGACATAACCTAAGAAAAATAATTGTTTGAAAAAAACCGCAAAACCCTTCCTCATTTAAACAAACACTTGGATTCGTTTGGTAACACTTACGTTTTTAATTTTTTATTTATATTTATAAAAATTTTAAAAATTCAAATAAAAATTTGTTTGGTAAAATTTTTTATTTATAAATCAGTGGTCTCAGTTTATAAATTTAGCAAAAAAATGAAAACACAAAAAATGTGTTTTCATTTTGAGTTTTCAGTTTTTTTTTTTTGCCACCCAACACTAGCCACCACCCGCCACTATTTTCCACCACAGTCTTCCGCCACCACCACCCACGGCCCACCCCCCACCACTACCTACCACCACCACTCACCACCCACCTGCCACTACCCGCCACTCACCACCCATCTGCCACCACCCGCCACTACCACCCACCTGCCACTCACTCGCCACCACCAACCACCCCTCGCCACCACCACCACCACCACCACCACCACCACCCACCACCCACCTGCCATCCACCCGCCACCACCTACCACCCGCCACTACCATCCACCGCCCGCCACCACCACCCGCCACCTACTTGCCACCACCACTCACCACCCACCCGTCACCCACCACCACCCACCTGCCACCACCACCCACCACCACCACCACCACCCACTAGCTACCACCGACCACCCGCTACTCTCACCTACCCACCCACCACCACCACCACCACCACCACCCGCCACCCACTTGCCACCACCACCCACTCGCTACTACCCACCACCCGCCACCGTCACCTACCCACCCACCATCACCACCCACCACCTACCATCCATCCGCCACCACCCATCACCACCTGCCATCCGCCATCCGCCACCCATCTGCCACCACCACCCACTCGCTACCACCCGCTACCGTCACTCACCCATCCATCACCACCACCGGCCACCTACCCGCCACTACCTTCCACCTGCCACCACCACCACCCACCACCCGCCACCACCACCCACCACCCGCCACTTGCTACCATCCACCACCCGCCACCATCACCCACCAACCCACCACCACCACCACCACCACCCACCTGCCACCACCCACCACCACCAGCTACCTACCACCCATCGTCACCATTTTTCACCACCGTCTTTCGCCGCCACTTGCCACCACTTGCCATTTCTTACTCTTTTTTTATATTTTAAAATTTTTTTAAACATTTTGTCAATTACCAAACGCGTTTGTAATTTATGTTTTTCTAAAAATAAACAAAAATCAGTTTATAAAATTTTTTGTAAATATAAACTGAAAACGTAAACGTTACCAAACACACCCTTGGGCATTCAACCTTACTATTGCAACCGTAATTCTTAAAATGCCAATGAACTAAAATCCAAAACCAAATGTACTGATAATTCTAAAAATGCCAATGAATTAAAGTCCAAAACCAAAAATATTGATGTGATTCCCAGGAACAAGCCAGAAATTTATTTTAGGAGTCTAAAATAGGTGTAGTAAAAAAAAAAATAAAAAAATTGTTAACAAAAGGAAAATTTTAATATATATACTTTTTTTTTTAAAAAAAAAAAACTTATAAATTTATATTATTTGTGGGGACATATTTTTAGGGTTTTGGATAAAGATGGGGCTTTTAGGTGAGATCATTCTTATTTAACTAAGAGTTATGCTTGAGTCCCATAAAATGATACTTCTAGGGGTTAAGGCATTGTTGACTATAAAAGTAAGGCACTCTGTGGATTTAAGGTATTCTTTTCTAATGTATGCTTTTACTTGTGAGTTGTGTAATTGTGTTGATATCTTGTCAGATAAGGTACTGACTTGATTGTCGGAGTACTCTCGGGTGGACGAGTCACCGTGGCATTTCTTACTTTCTTGTGTGTAGGTCATTGGCTTAATCTATATTGTTGTGTGCTGTCTTGCTAAATTTTCTAGATCTCGGTAGAGAGATTTGTTTGGTTGTGTGAGGTCAAAAATCAACACCCAAATTATTCAATTATGAAATCAACAATAATAACAAGTCTAGGTGGTATTCCAAATTAGTAATTATTGGTCTAAATCATAAGATTCACCACTTTTGTATTCGAGTTTGAGAAAAAAAAATATTAAATGTCAATTTATAAATAAAATAAAATATGTTGGACAATCTTCATTGTATTCCAAGAATTAAAGAAAGGAGAGAAACTGTTTGATTATAAAAATCAAACCAATAAAGAAAAGAAAATAAAAAACTGATTCTTGTTTTGTTACAAAAACAAAATCAGAATCTGATAAAAATAAATAAACAAAAAGTAAATTAATTACTTGCCTTATTTATTTGTCGAGCAAATTTTTGATCAAGTTTAGTGTTTAACACTGTATTCTTAAAACAGATTTGTCTTCTCCATGATACTTTCAGAATGTGAACGTCTATCTCTCAAGATAAAATGATCAACAACAAATAATAGCAGCACTACAAATTATTCGCACAACGAATACACTTTGTATTTACACTCTTTCTCATAAGAAAATAATGTAGCAAAATGCAGAGAGAGCAATGGCAGAATTTAGGACAAAAATTGAATCGAAATGAGGGACTTGTCTATTTATAGGTGCAAAGGTGGCTATTCAGATTTGAATGAACAAGTAGCAAATCTGTTAGAATAGGTACAAGACCTATTCGGTTTAAATGAATAGATATGGCACTGTTTGGGTTTTGAATTTGAACAGATTTGAATCTATGCGGACATATATGAACTTGTACAAAAATTTGAAGAGGTGTAAGCCAGATTTGAATTTTTTTTTTCAACCGAAATTTGAAATAAAAACCTATACAGAATTTATTTTCCAAACAAAAAATAAAAAAATTCAAATGTTTTTGGCTAAAAAAGAATTAGTATTGGGCCGGACAAGCCTAACCCAACCTCACACCACGCACTCGCACCCA
Source organism: Camellia sinensis (assembly GCF_055761805.1). NCBI lineage: Eukaryota > Viridiplantae > Streptophyta > Magnoliopsida > Ericales > Theaceae > Camellia > Camellia sinensis. Next base: position 33,611,229 of record NC_138969.1, read on the forward strand.
AGCCCAGTCCAGCTCGCTCGACTAACCGGACGGCGACATGCACACGTGTTTATTTTGGGTCGAATAGGTCTAGCCCACTTTGTCCATAACCTCCATCTCTACAAAACTTGAGTGCCCCTTGGGGCCTAGCCCAAGTTCCAAATCCAAACTTTATAAACCCACAAAAGTTTGCCTACCAAACCAATGTGGGACAACCCTTAACTTAAACCTTTATGAAAATTTCACCAAAAACTCTATTTCCATGGAGCTAACTTTGGCTTCAATTTCCCATTCACTCGATAATGGTTTGAAGCAACCAAATATACTACGTGAATCACAACGTGGCATAGAACGCGTTACCACTTAGACCCGCCAACTTTGGCGCATGGGTCTTACCTAAAAATTATACCAAAGTTGAGAAAAAAATTGTTTTTTCCAAAATCATTTCTAACAATCCCCCACATAAATGGAAGTTGATGACAACAAAAATGCAACAATATGTAGAATTTGTCAAAAGAGTATAAATCGAAAATATCTTGCATCAGGATAGACAGCTTTCAACCTTGAACCTTCTCTAGTGATAACCTATCGGACTTACTAGCTAACCAATAGACATGATGCCTTGAATTGTTCAGCTGTGTGTGTAAGCCAAGAAAATAGATTTCATAAAAAATATCTTCTAACGCATTGTGGTTCTTACGGTTGTGTTCATTTTGGCCTTGAACGCTCCTGGTTGTTCATGAGTGTTTCTAGAGAACTTAGCCTTTTCATTCTCATAGAACCGGCGCTAGTTCGACACTCATATGGGTGATTCTTATTGTGAGTATCTCTTATATTTGTCTTGGTTTTTATGCCTAAATCAAGATATAAGTAATCATTAAAAACAAAGCTTATCCTTAAACCCCTGCATACAACACATGTTGCAGATATCACTCTCACCACATGAATGGGTAGGGAATTTTAATCCATTGGTGATTTTTGGCAAGCCACACATAACTCAGTTGTCCCTTTGAACTTAGTTCTTGAGATCTCCAGTTATTTAAGTAGAGTTACCATTACGATGACTCTTATGTAATTGACTTTAATCCCATTCCCTCGAATGAACTATACACTTGCTCTTTTGTCAAACTTTTTGTTAACGGATCCGCAATATTTTCTTTAGATTTTATATAATCTATTGAGATTATTCCATTTGAGAGCAATTGCCTAACGGTATTATGTTGGCGACGAATATGTCGTGACTTACCATTGTACATATGATTTTGTGCCCTGCTTATTGCAGATTGTCTATCATAACGAATAAAAATAGTTGGCACAAGTTTTGGCTACATTAGATTGTCTTCTAAAAAATGGTGAAACCATTCTACTTCTTCTCTTGCTTTGTCTAAAGCAATGAATTCAGATTCTATTGTGGATCGTGCGATGCATGTTAGTTTCGTGGATTTCCAAGAAACAACAACGCCCCCTAGAGTAAAGATATATCCACTAGTGGATTTTGAATCTTTAGTATCGGATATCCAATTGGTATCACAATAGCCTTCCAGTACTGCAGGATATCGAGTAAAGTTCAAACCATGATTACGGGTAAGTCTTAGATATCTAAGAACCCGAATGATTACTTTTCAATGGTCTTTTCCGGGGTTACTAGTGTACTTACTCAATTTACTGACAGCATAAATTATATAAGGACAAGTACAATTCATTAGGTGCATTAGGCTTCCAATGATTTGGGAGAATTTAAGCTGAGACACCGTATCACCTTTATTTTTCAATAAATAAAGACTGATGTCTACAGGTATTCTTGCTACATTCATATCATCCTTGATATATTTATCAAGAATTTTTTCAATATAATGAGATTGAGATAATGCATACCCATCAGATATTTTAGTAATTTTCATTCCTAATATTATATCTGCGATATCTTTCATATTTAATCTTTTATTTAGCGTTTGCTTAGTTAATTTGATCATGTTTTAACTGCTTCCAATGCTAAGCACGTCATCCTTATAAAGACAAACAATGACATAACCTTTGTCAGTGTTTTTAACATAGACGCACTTGTCACATTTGTTTATCTTAAACCCATTAGTAAGCATAGCATGATCAAATTTCTCATGCCATTGTTTAGGAGCTTGTTTAAATCCATAAAAAGATTTTATAGGCCGACAAACTTTCTTTTCCTGCCCTAGCACTACAACTCCTTCAGGTTGCTTCATATAGACCTCTTCATTTAGATCACCATTTAAGAAAGCTGTCTTAACATCCATTTGATTTATTTCTAAGTCATACAACGCTGCTATAGCAATAAGCATGTGGATGGATGTTATTCTTGTCACAGAGGAATATGTGTCAAAATAGTTCAGACATTCTTTTTGTCTGTAACTTTTTACCACAAGTCTTGCTTTATACTTGTCTATTAAACTATCTGTTTTTATTTTTCTCTTGAATATCCATTTATATCCAAGAGGTTTAGAACCGGGTGGAAGATCCACCAATTCCTAAGTATGATTTTGCATAATGGATTTAATTTCATTATTAACAGCCTCTTTTCAGAAAGGTGCTTCAAGACTTGTCAATGCTTCCTTAAAGCTTTGGGGTTCATTTTCTAACAGGTATGTTAGAAAATCTAGACCAAAGGATTTTGATGTTCTCGTTCTCTTAGTTTCTCTTGGTTCAACATCAGTTAAATCCTGTTGGTCGAGACCATTACTAGTCTCTTGCGTTTGATTGTCATTAGTCTCTTGACTTTGTGTACAATCATAACTTCTTTTATGTGAACTTAATTCCTGTCATTTTTTATAAGGAAAAACATGTTCAAAAAATACAGCATTCCTTGACTCTATAATAGTGTTCACATTTATATCAAGTATTTCTGATTTATAAGCCAGAAACCGATATGCACTACTATTCTGAGCATAACCAATAAACACACAATCCACTGTTTTTTATCCTATTTTAGTCTTTTTCAGAATAGGAACTTCTACCTTTGTCAAACACCCCCACACTTTTAAGTATTTGTAGAAAAATGGTTGACCTTTTTACAATTCATAAAGAGTGTTGTTGGTTTTTTTGTGGGGTATTCTATTAAGAACATAATTAGCAAACAATATTGCTTCCCCTCACAAGTTCTGCAGTAAGCCTGAACTTAGTAACATGACATTCATCATTCTTTAAGAGTTCTATTCTTCTTTTCAACAATTCCATTTTACTGTGAAGAATAAGGTGTTGTAATTTGATGAATAATGCCATGTTGTACACAAAATTCATTTAAAGGTGCATCATATTCACCACCTCTATTACTTCTAACCATTTTAATGGTTTTATTAAGTTGATTTTCAATTTCTGTTTTGTAGAGTTTAAATATTTCCAAGGCTTTATCTTTACTTCTAAATAAATATGCATAACAATATCTTGTGCAATCATCGATAAATGTTATGAAATACTTTTTGTCTCCTCTAGTTTGAACAAATTTAAGATCACATACATCAGTATGAATTAATTCTAGAGGTTCGGTTTTTCTTTCAATCGATTTAAATGAAGTCTTAGTTAGTTTCGTTTCTACATAAATCTCACATTTGTGATTAGGATTAATTTCAAACATTAGTATATAATCCAAACCAATTAATCTACGCAAAAAATCAAAATTTACATGTCCTAATCTATCATGCCATAAATTTGACTCAAGAATATAAGTAAAAGATGTGTTATTCTTATTAATAGAAAGTTTTTGTACAATAGTCATTACATTTAACTTAAAGAGACCATCACTCATGTATCCTTTACCAACATGCATACCACTCTTTGTTAATACAAATTTATCAGACTTAAATACAAGCTCCAAACCATTCTTACTTAACAAAGAACCATAAACTAAATTCTTTCGAATGTTTGGTACATGCAGCACGTTGTTGAGGGTTAGTTCCTTCCCCGATGTCATCTTCAAGATTACTTTCCCTTGTCTAGCCACAACAGAAGTAGATGAATTTCTCATGAATAGTTGCTCACCATTTGTAGCCTCATTATAAGTAGTGAACATCTTCTTGTCCGCGCAAATGTGATGAGTTACTCCTGTGTCAACCCACCATTCCTTGGGATTTCCAACCAAATTAGCCTCAAACACCATAGTAAAGAGATTGATGTCATTTACCCCGTCCGCGATGTAATCTAATTCTGTCACATTGGCTTGATTGGTAGTCTTCTTGCTTGTACTTCCACGATCCTTTTTAGGTCGGCGGCAATCAGAGGCTCGATGTCCGGTCTTGCCACAATAATAGCATTTTCCTTTGAATTTCTTATTGCCATTGTTGTCGCTTTATTTAGGACCATCTCCAACAAACTTCATCTTTTTGTTATGTGATTTGGGCACTTGTTCAACCACATTAGCCTTGTACTCAATGGGTTTTTTTCCATTTCTCTTTTCAGTCTTATGGTTATCTTCCTCAATTCTCAGTCTTACAATAAGTTCATCCATGGTCATCTCTTTGCGTTTATGTTTTAAATAATTTTTGAAATCGTTCCAAACTGGTGGTAATTTTTCCACTAAAGCAGCAACTTGAAAAGACTCGCTTAGAGCCATACCCTCAGCATGAATATCATGCAAAATTAATTGAAAACTTTGAACTTAAGAAATTACCGTTTGAGAGTCTACCATTTCTTATTCTTTCGAAAGCTGCTACCAAGTGAACCACGTGTTCCTCTATAGACTTAGACTTTACAACAAGATTATCAATGTAACACTCTAGGTATCCTCTAATAAGATCATGAAAGATAGTATTCATTGCCCTCTGATATGTTGCCCCAGCATTCTTTAGACCAAATATTATTTTCACCCATTCGAAAGTGCCAACATTTCCAGGACACCTAAATGCTATCTTGTGGACATTCTCCTCTACAATGCAGATCTAGTTGTAACTAGAATGTCCATCCATCATAGACAAAATCTTGTGCCCTGCTGAACTGTCCACCAATAGATCAACTATAGGCATGAGGTATACATCTTTTGGAGTTTCCAGAAGAAAGCAAAGAGGTGGAACTTGAAAGGATAGAGGTAGGGTTAGACAAAAAGGTTATTTCGAAGGCAGAGGAATGTAAGAGGGAAGCATCACTAATTTTGTTTATTTATTTTATTGTCAAGTACTCACTAGAAAAATTTTGACAAAAAAATATTTATAACTTTTAAAACATGAGGAAAGAATTTGTATTTAATAAGAATTTATCCAAAATATATAATTATTATTAGACTATTACTGCCCGATAATAACTTCGTTTACGTATGTGTTGTCTTGTCTCAACCACAATGCTTAGACAGACAAGCCAAAATAGTTGAATAAAGATGACCTCTTTTTTTTTTATACAAAGAAATTCTATTATTGGAGGTAATTTGGCACAAACAAATTGAATAAGGGGTTACTAAAAAACATATATATCCTTGGTAAACTGTAGAAATATATAATTACATTCTATTGTTGGAGGTAATTTTTTACATCCCTACACCTCCCTTATAAAAGAGACCAAAACATGTATATATTTCAATACAACAAGCCCCACAATCTTAAATATATATTTTAATATAAAAAAGATGACAATATTATAAGATTTATTTAAAATACAAGTTGTCCTTATAATTTTGGAAATTATAAATATTCCATTGTTAGAATTTTTTATTTACTAGAATTAATGCGAAAATAAATTGGAAAAGCCATTAGGTAGAAAGGGCGTTTCTAATTTTTGTGTTTTTCATATTGCTATTTTTTTCTTGGATTATTTACCACTAAATCCCATCTCATAAACAATTATACCAATCAGCCCCAAGTTTAAACTTTTGATCCGATAAGTCTCACAGGTGGAGAGATTTATTCCTTTTGATCCTATTTTCCATGTATGGCGTTGTGGCGTGGACGATTATACCCATCATTTTGTTGATTTGGATGTGTTTGATTTTTAACTCATACGTCCAACAGACAAACAAACCACTCCACATAACAATTTTCTCTCTCTCTCTCTCTCTCTCTCTCTCTCTCAAATTCTCTCTCTGTCCATTAATGGCTATTCCATTGTAATTCTTATTCTCACAAACATGCTGGGGAATTACACTTAGGACAACCCTACAACAACAAACCCAACACTAATTTTCAATGGCATCTTATATAGAAATCAGTTGATGCAATCTCATCCCTCTCTCTCTCCTTCTCATCTTTCGTTGTCCTTCCCCTTCTTCTTCTTCTTCTTCTCTGAAACCCCAATTCTAACTTGACCTAATTCCTTTAATTTGAGACTCAGTCTGTTTTTCGATGGCCCTAGAGAGAGAAATTCAGGAAACCAAAGAAGTAAATCCAATTAGACTGCCTGAGAATTGAGTAATTTTTGTGGGTTCGTTTACTTGAGATTAAGAAAATTTTGGAAAATTGAAGAAAATTGGTTCTTTTTTGTTTGGTTGCCTAGAAAAATTGATGTTTCGCGGTGTTTTGTTGTGACGGTTGTGTGTCGGTGCGGTGTTTCACGGTGTTTTTTTGCAACGTCGATTTTTTTTGTGTTGGTGGCATACCGATGCTAAAGCTTCCGTTGATGTTTCGTTCTTTGCAACGTTGACTCAGTTGGCTTGTGTGACTGTGGGTTGTGTGTTTCGGGGGGTTTGTGTGTTATGTTTTTAGGATGGGTGTGGTTGTGCAGATGTGTTTTCTTTGTATGTGCATTTTCCTGGTATGTGCATTTTTTTGATGTGTAGTTTTTGTGTGTGTATTTACTGGTGTATGCATTTTCATGGTGTGTGGGTTGTGTGTCTGTGTTTTCTGCATCCTATTTGTGATTGTATTGATTTGTATTCCATTATCAGGGAGATAGAGATGCTGGTGTCACATACGTAGCAGTTCAGACGTCGACACCTCCGTTTGTTTGCAAGTCAGTACCTCCGTAGCAGTGCATTGGTTTCTTTACATTGGGGGGTTGTGTGACTGTGAGGGGTATGTGGAGCAGGGTTGCTAGTGTGTTCTGTTTTTGGGGTGGGTGTCGTGTTACTGTGGTTTGGTGACAAGGGCATTTCCCTGGTGTGTGGGTGTGTGTATCGATGTGTATTGCATTGTAAATGCGATTTTCTCAATTTGTTTTTCCCATGACAAGGTATGGAGACACATGTAATGTTGATTTGTTGCTATGGCAATACCAATGCTACTGTCAGTTTGCAAGCCTCATTCCAATTTGATGATATGGTGGATAGTGTGTGCGAGTTGGTGTTGTGTGGCACATGCCAATTGACCCACATAACCAATAAAGCAAAATAACCCTTAATGCGCTCTTATGTTGTGTGACACCCACCCGGTATGCACGTACCCATCACCCAAACCCAATAACCATGTAACACGCGCGCAATCAATTACACTTGCCACGCTTACACTAAAAACCCATACTAGATGGCACTATTGTCTTTTCACAAACGAAAGGACCAAATGGAACATTAAAAAACATATGGGACTATTTGGATCATAAGTTCAACAAATAGGATTTATAGGTAAATTTCTCTTTTTTCTTCTTCTTTCATTTGTGGAGAAATTTTCAAACAAATTGTATTAATTTACTATTAGTTTCTCCATTTTTAATACATAATTCATTGATTAATATAGAAACAAATTTATTCTAAGGTGACCTAATTATTGGTGGTGGGTTGAAACTATAAAATAGTCCGTTGATACATGAAATTAAAATTACGTACGTCTAATTTTTCTCAAATTATACCGTAAAGAGTCTTGTTTCAAAAATAAAAAAATAAAAAAAATTTCAAGATCTCTCATAAGTATATTATGATTCGGAATGACACTTTTTGCATGATTCATGTAAAATACTAAGAAATCATGCATAATATGATTTGGAATGACACTTTACATAATCATGTGAAAGATTAAAAATTGACATAATGTAAGCCTACGCACTGCTTGGTCTCACCCTGGTTGCCCTCTCACGCTCGCCCAATGCCTCCGTGAGTGTGATCTCCATGTTTGAGAGCCCACTACAGCATGGAAGATTTGCTTCATCTCAAAGAGCTTCAATAAAAAAATTAAAAAAAAAAAATAGCACCCGAGGCAAAAACGACCTTCTCGGCAAAATAATTTACCGACTCCATCCATCTATTTGTGACTTTTCCACTTTTCACCATTGAAATCAATTTAGCAGAGCTTCAATAATGTATTTGGCAAAGGAAACGTTGTATAGACTTTTGAAGGCATTGTTAATTACATTGATTGTGAACCCAATGGTATTATTAATTCCTTTTTGTATTCTTTCCTCTGTTACTCTCTTCTTGGATCATCATCAAGATCATCACATTATACATCTAATGTTAGAAAAAACAATCAATCAATGAAATAATCAACCAAGTAATGTAAGATTTTGGGGCTTTCTTTTCTTGGATGGGATGTTAATGGTGGATATGGATCTGGATTCACTATATATAAATATGTGTGTATATATATATATATATTACATTATAAACTAAGTTACATAAATTAAGTTATGAAATTAAGAGTATGTGAAATTTGGTCATAAACTCCTTCTAACTTTTTTTTCTTGTTAAAAGGACAAAAAAAAAAAAAAAAAAAAATTAGAACTTTCAATAGCATTGGATCTGAGATTAAAAAAACTTAGATTTAATAATAAAAAATAAAAAATAAAAAATTGAAATATTGCAATGAAAAATCAAGAGTTTTTTTTTTTTTTTTTATTTGTTCATAGATCTAAAAGTAAAATTTGACTCTGGTTCGTTCATTTAGTATGTACTCTATTTTTTGTAACAGTAAAATTTTTCTCGTGTTTAACAACATGTTGATTTGCTTAACGATAATAAAATTTTATTTTGAATCACAATAAATTTCACTCTGATTTAGAGTAAAATTTTACCTTCTTTTTTTTTTTTTTTTTTTGGATACAGAGTAAAATTTTACTTTGAAACAAGTTACGAGAATAGCTTTACGGAAGAGTGATGTATCATGAACTAGAGTAAAATTTTACTGTTCAAAGAACAGAGCATCATGTGAAGAAGAAAGAGAAACAAGGAGACAAAGTTCGAAAACAGATGATCATGAGAAGAAGAAGTAGACGAGAGAGAGAGAGAGAGAGAGAGAGAGAGAGAGAGAGAGAGAAGGATCTCAGATCCTAGGTTTGCAAATCGTCGGGAATCATCATTTTCTGACGACGACAGTGAATGATCTTAGATCTGAGGTTATGGACGCAACGAGTGATGGTAGCAATTAAAACGGTAGAGAAAGAGTTCCATGGTAAGCAACGGTGGTGCCTGTGGAGAGTGGCGGTGGCATCAGTAGAGAGCAACAATGATAAGAGCGACATAGAGGGAAGAAAGATTGAGATGAGGGAGACTAACTGCAATATGATACAAACACACACACACACACACACACACATATATATATATATATATATGAGGGTATTATAGTAAAAGAAATAAGTTTAAAATATTAAGAGATTTTGAAAGGATCTATATAATTCTTGCTTTTTAGAATGACAAGTTAGATACTAGAGGGTCTATCAACAAATCTCCTATTTAGATTAATAAGTGATTTTTAATTAGTTAATATGTCACTTTGCACTAGAGAATATTCATATATATAATAGAGGGGTACTATTGTCATTATGCACTCGTCGTTAACGGAGTTAGTATTGTATTTTAGTCCAAAATCAGATGGGACATTTCTGACTATTTTTGAATGACAGGGGGGTCAAGTACTATTGGGTTAAATCACAAGGGGGCAAAATAAATTTTGCGAATATTAAATTAATTTTTTTTTATATTTTGTTATATTATTTTGAGGTAGTTGATAAGATAAATATTTTTTTTGTCGCTTGTACTCTGTCAATTATGACCAAATTCAATTTAATTAATTGTGATTTGTTGGTTATATTCAAACCATAAATCATATTTAAACACTAAACTTGACAACATCTATCTATTATTATTATTATTATTATTATTATTATTATGATTATTGTGGAGGATGGAAGTGGTCAAGGCAAGATGGAAGGAGAAAGACGTGGGTTAGTGGTTGTTGGACGTTCCATGATGTTGAGAGAGTAATAACGTACAGCAACATCAACTCTATCTAGACTAGTTCAAGGAGGAGTAGATTTCTACTTTTGGGTTGTTTATTCTATTTAGGAGTAGTTTATCTAGTAATTTAGTAATTTATATTAGAATTTTTGTTTTTTGTTTTTTGTTTCTTGTAATTGGTAAATATTTTTCTAGTATTTTAATTTTAATTTTAATTTCAGTTTTTTGTCTCAGTATTCACTCAAAAGTTCTCGAACCATTCAAGGCATAGAACACAAACACAAAACTTGATATTTTCTTTGTTCTGTGAATGTTTTGATTTTTTTTGTTAACTTTTCTCTGTCAATTTTGTCCAAATCAGAAATAAACTAATATAAATTGGCACACCGAGTAGAACCAATCTAATTTGAAGTTATGGCAATAAAGAAGCAAATTGATGCCAATGGAGTCATGCCTTCGAGTGGCATGTTTGCATCTTGTGTATCCATGGATGCAAACGGCCATTGGAGTGTCAGTGTTTTCATGGATACAAATTATTAGTAGAATGCCTCATATTTCATGTTTACAAGTTGTCATTTTTATGACAGTGGTTCTACCACTTATTGCCAACATAATGGCACAACAAATGATATAGAAAGAAGCTTCGGTGTTGTAAGGATAAAATTTATTAGCGCAAGAGTGAAACTTTAGCCCTAGAAGAAGAAATTATTTCTCTTTATGGGTAAAGATTTCAAATAATTTTATCATTTCTATATTATTTGATGCAAAGAAATCTAAATTACTTTGATGAAAAAATTCATCAACTTGGTCGCCACATGTACCTAATTGATGAAGAAATTCGAGATTGGGGACAGAAATTAAAAGGCATAATGGCCAATAGAAAATTAAACTATGAAAATAATGTGACTCGTAAGATTAATACACCTATTTTTAAAGAGCCAATTATTTATTCAGTGTCAATGTATGTGACTCGTAAGGTTAATACACTTATTTTTAAAGAGGCAATTATTTATGAAGGAGTCAAGTTGTGGCTCAAGGGGTTAATATACCTGTTTTTAGAGAATCAAGTCATAAAGAAAAAATAACTTTGAAGAGTTTTTATAACTCATTAGTGGCTAAAATAAAATTAAAAAAAAAACCCTTCTCTAAAATAATATTAAAAATTCATCACAAAATGATGGTGAAGATTCACTTGGGAACATGATTTTAAGCCAAATATGATAGAAAATTGTGAATAATTCACTTTTGTTGAATGTGAATTTTTTGACATTGTTTAAAGTGTCAAAGTTTATAGATTTTTCCTGACATGCAATTATGTGAGTTTTGAAATTCAACATCCACTTTAGATTTGTGAATCACACAAAAAATTAATCTTCATGATATGATTTGAAAAACAACAATAGTTAAAAAAAAAACTTTATGTAGTGAGTTCTCTTTAGCCAAAAACATGACTAACAAACAAATGTTTTGTTTGAAGGTAAGGGATATGGCTCTCTATTATGTTATTCAATAAAGCCAAAGGTGAATGCTCACCAATCCACAATGTACCTCGTCTTTATATGGCTGATTAGTATTAGTTAATGTTTGGATAGATTCGATATTGAATCTGAGTTAATCTAAATTCAAAGGGTAACTACTAGGCCAAATGACTTTGTTTTGTTTATTATTATATTTTTAGTGCATTAGTTTCAATGCTTTTAATATTACTAGAAAGAAAATATAAGTATTCTAAAACGATAAGACATGCTGTATTTTTTTTTTTCAAATTTTAAAAAATAATAATAATTTACCCTTTTTCTATAAAATTCAATGTCTAAGAGCATCTCCAACGGTAATAGGCATTTTACCTATCTAAATATTACTATAAAGTATATATTTTATTTTGCCTATCGACTGTTTTATGTTTTTACTCCAACCATGCTCTTTATTTTAGCTATTTATCCAAATATTATTAATTTTATAGAATGCCACATCAACAACAAAGATGGAGGGAAATGATCCTAGTGATTGAATACATTTTGCCTAGCATTGAAGGCTAGCTACATGTAGCTAGTGAATATGAGTTGAGGCAAAATGCCTAATCATATGCCTAGTGCATTGGAATTGAAAAAAATGAGTCACACTAGGCATTTTAACTAACAAATTTGGCCATAAATTCCTTTTAGCTTTCTTTTCTTTTTAAAAGGACAAAAAAATAAAAGTAAAAGTAATACTTTCAAAACCCCTCATAATTATAAAATATTGTATGAAAGACAAAACTTATTATTTGAATATTTTATCTAACTATTATTCCCTCTCTTTCTATCTCTTTCTTTTATAGTGCGTGGGCCCACACACATTCAGTCTCTTTCTCTTCACCAACTCTATCACCAATGGTAAAACAGAAGATGCTGGCTCAAAGAAATTTATGGTTGGCAAATTCTTGGATTTTGTGATGATTGATTCTAAGACTGTGATCAACCAAGTTCAAGATTTCCAACTCATTCTGCATGGCATTCATGCAAAAGGGATATCTCTCAGTGAATCTTTTCAAGTTGCTGCTTTAATTGAAAAATTACTACAAGGCTGGAAGGAATTCAAGAACTACCTCAAATACAAACGCAAAGAAATGACTTTGGAAGAATTGATTGTGTGTTTGAGGATTGAGAAGGACAACCGCAATTCTGAGAAGCGGGTTGGTAAGCATCCTTTGGAGTCTAAGGCAAATGTGGTGGAACATGCCCCAAAAGCAAAAAAACAAAAGTATTCTAGAGAAAGTTTTGCACAAGACTCTAAAAGAGGGGAAACTATAAAGCACAAGTTTAATGGCAAATGTTATATCTGTGACAAAAAGGGACATCAGGCCAAAGATTGTCGTAGCAAGCACAAGGGCAAAAGAAAATCATGCAAGAAGCCTGCTCAAGCCAATATGACCGAAGTGGACAAAATTTTCAATGGTGTTGAGAATACAAATCTTTCTGTAGTTGTTTCCGAGGCAAACCTTGTCGGAAATTCTAAAGAATGGTGGGTGGGCACTGGTGCTACTCGCCACATCTGTGCCGACAAAAAGATGTTTACATCTTATTCTAAAGCGGACAACGAGAAACAACTTTTTATAGGTAACTCCTCAACTTCTAAAGTTAAAAGACAAGGAAAAATTATTCTGAAGATGACATCTGGAAAGAAACTCACTCTCAACAATGTACTTCATGTACCGGACATTTGTAAGAATCTAGTCTTCAGATCTTTGTTGAGTAAAAATGAGTTTAGGCTAATTTTTGAAAATGACAAATTTGTACTTACCAAAAACTGGATGTATGTAGGAAAAGATTACATGTCTGATGGCTTTTTCAAAAAGAATGTAATGGTTGTTGTACCCTCTGTTAATAAAGATACATCTTCTTATTTGCTTGAGTCTTCAAATTTATGGCATGGTGAACTAGGACATGTTAATTGTGGATCTTTGCATAAATTAATTAATATGGAATTTTTTCCTAAATTTGACATTAATTTAAATCATAAATATGAAATTTGCATTGAGGCAAAATTAACTAAAACTCCTTTTTATTCAATTAAACGAAGTACGGAGCTACTTGAATTAATTCATAGTGACATTTGTGATTTTAAATCAATTCAAACTAGAGGTTGGAAAAAATATTTTATCACTCTTATAAATGACTATACTAGATATAGTTATGTGTATTTAATTCGAACCAAGGATGAAGTTTTGAAAACTTTCATTCAATATAAGAATGAAGTTGAAAATCAACCTGATAAGAAAACAAAAAAACTTAGAAGTGATAGAGGTGGTGAATATGAATGTTTTGTAAAGAATATGGAATAATTCATCAAACTATTGCTCCTTACTCACCTCAACAAAATGGAATTGCTAAAAGGAAAAATAGAACTTTAAAAGAAATGATGAATGCCATGTTAATAAGTTCTAGATTACCTCAGAACTTGTGGAGGGAAACAATACTTTTTGCTAATTATATACCAAATAAAGTACCCCGAAATAAAGTACACCTTATGAATTGTGGCGTGGGAGAGTATCATCCTACAAATACTTAAAAGTGTGGGGGTGTTTAGCTAAAATGGCACGAGAAATTTGACAAGGCAATGATGTCAAATAGATTCAAAATTGATGAATATGACAAATGTGTTTATATTAAAAACACAAACAACGGTTATATTATAGTATGTCTTTATGTGGATGATATGCTCATCATATGTAGTAATAATGCCATAATTAAAACAACCAAGAAAATGTTGAATAAACATTTTGACATGAAAGACATGGGGATAGCTGATGTAATACTTGGTATGAAAATTATCAAAAAATCAGAAGGTTATGCTTTGTCACTATTACATTATATTGAGAAAATACTTGACAAATTTAGCAAAGATGATGATCATCTTGTTAGAACACCTGTGGATGTTAATTTGTTTCTTTCTAAGAATGTACAGGAAAGTATTTCTCAATTAGAGTATGTCCAAATTATTAGAAGCTTAATGTACTTGATGAACAGCACTCGCCCGGATATAGCTTATGCAGTAAGTAAATTAAGTAGATATATGAGTAACCCAGGAGTAGAACAATGGAAAGCAATTATAAGGGCTGTAAGATATCTCTCATTTACTCGTAACATTGGGCTTAATTATAATAGATATCTAGTAGTACTTGAAAGATACTGTAACAATCCCGACTTGTGATTAGCTTGCTAACCATGATTAATTATGCTTAAACATGAGTAATTAAGGTGAAATTATGAGGAAATTGCATGTGTTGCATTATTTGTGCTCATATCTATCTAATGTAGAAATATCTGTTTGGATTTTTGTTTTATTTTGTGAATTGAAGGCCTTACCGGCATCCGATCCCGAATTTGACTTGGTTTATGTGTTACATGAAATTTTTAGAATTTCATGGCAACTTCAATTGAAAATTGATTTAGATCAAAATAATTAAAATAAACTGATTGAACTTAGTTAGAAGTAAGCCTAATTAATTGACCTTAATCAACCTTGATTAGGTTAAGCTAATCATACCATATAAATAGGTCCATTAAGCTTATGACCTCACATATACATGATTTGGCTGAGATTTTGAGGAAGGGAGAGGAAGAACTCAACACCTTAGAAATAGAGAAAGGAGAATTTGTGGAAGACTTGACGACTTGAGCTAGGATTGCACTTGAATTTAACTCTAGGTATGGAAACCACACTCAATTCTTGTAGATAATCCATATAAGAAATGAATTCACCAAGCTATGAGACCACTTGCATTAATTTAGAAAGTATATACTAAGATCATCTTGGTTATGAAAGAATTGAACATGATTGGATACATGCATGCGTGAATGAGTTTGAATTCCATGAAATTCTCTACATGCATGGAACCCTCACACATTTATTTGAGGAGTTTTTCATGTTCCTACACTTTTCATACCATTTGGTCAAGTTTTACAAAGAGATTAAAGAGTTCCTTTCTTGCATGGTTTCAATTTCATGGTTTAAGCTAGATTTTGGGAATTTGGTTCATGATTTTGAACAATTGGTTCCAAATTAACTATGTTTCCATGTTTTATAAAGTTTTCCTATGTTTTTGTGCCTAAAACACGAGTTTGGAACCTTTGGAATATCAACTTTGAAGTTCAAACACAGTTCTAGAAATTCTAAAATTTGCACTGTCTGCTCAAGTGAGGGAAGTGTCGCTCGAACGTGAAAATCGAGCTCCTAGAAGTTTTACAAAATTTTACAGGTCGCTCGAGCGACCAAAGTAGCACTCGAGTGAAGACCCTTTTACTCAGTCTTCCGCTCGAGCGACTGTCGAGCGAGAATTTCACGCAACCAGTACTTCTGCCAAGTTTGCAAACTGCTCAAGCGACCACCCTTATTTTTGAACCCCCGCTCGAGTGAAGGAATATAGCGATCCCGGGTTTACCCTTGTTGTACAGTGATCCGGGCATGTGTCCGTGGATGATAGTAGTTGATTATTACCTGGTGTACATCCTTTCTTACTTTGTA
Organism: Camellia sinensis; assembly: GCF_055761805.1. NCBI lineage: Eukaryota > Viridiplantae > Streptophyta > Magnoliopsida > Ericales > Theaceae > Camellia > Camellia sinensis. Next base: position 33,627,268 of record NC_138969.1, read on the forward strand.
TTTGAGTTATAGGATGTGTTGGGCAGATTTGTTACAGGTTGGTTGAGATTAGAAACCAAAACTAGTTGTCCAGATTTTGACCTGTCCGCTCGAGCGGGGGTTTTGGCGCTCGAGCGGGAGTTTCACCTATCCAGTATTTCCTGTGCAGTGTTCGACGCTCGAGCGTGGGATTGGCCGCTCGAGCGAGTTTGTGTGAGTGGCGCTCGAGCGGGGAGTTGGAAGCTCGAGCGGGAGGCCTGGTTCTGTAAAAGTTCTGGAAGTATGTATCCGCCGCTCGAGCGGGATTGTTGACGCTCGAGCGGGAGTCTGTGAGTGACGCTCGAGCGGGGCGTTGGACGCTCGAGCGGGGCGACTGGGTTTAAATTCCGAGTTTTGACTTTTCAAATCACTTTTTCACTTTCTCTTCTCTCTCCTACTTTCCCAAAAACACCATTGTTGAGCCTCTCACTCTAGAACTCTACCTTCTCTCTAGGTTTTGATCTAGTATGAGTGATTTGCTCATCTTTGGCCTTTACAAAAAAGTTGTTGATCGTCGAGGGCTACATTTTAATCTGAAACTTTCGGGATTTGGAGCACGTTGGGTTTTGTCATCTTCTCCCTTGGGGCTCCGGATTTGAGGTAGGGATATCCTACTCCTCTCTATGGATTTTGTCTTTAAATTTTAGTAGTTTGAGATGTTGGGGTTGGTTTGGTAATTTTGTGAAAGTTTGGGGCTTTTGTGTTATTTTATAAAAGTTGGGGTTTTATTTATAATAAACCTAGATGCATGTTTGGCATGGAGAAATGGAATAAATGTTGGGACATTAATGAAAATGGAACCTTAGGGTTGTAATGTAAATTATGGAAAATGCCCTAATTACATTGGTTAATTAATTTGTAAAATTAATTGTGAGAAATGAGGAATTGAGTTGGGAATGTTGAGATTGGAAATATATGGGATTAAAGGGTGTAGTTGGATTTTACGTCACTCACCTAGTTGGAAATGTTGATTTTATATCCATTTGTCGCATTTATTTTCTGCATAGAAATAACTGCTTTGGGCTATCGGTGGAGGATAGTCGTGATTGTTGTAGACAATGCATGATGATTAGGCAAACGGAAACTAATCACTGGAATGAGTCATTGAGTATGATAATTGAAAGGACACGCTAAATTTATGTGTTGTGTGATGATGTGTATTATTATTGTTTATATGCATTGTGTTGTGTTGGAGGAGATAGGGGATGTACTCCACGGTTTAGGGGAAGATAGGGGATGGACCTCTAAACCGGATGTGTTGGGAGGAGATAGGGGATGGACTCCATAGATAGAGCTCATATGCTTATCTATTAATGTGTTGGCAGAGCTCATATGCTTGTCATTGGAAGTGTGATAGTGCTCATATGCATATCTGTGGAAGTGATGATATAGCTTGTATGCTTATCTGCTATTGTGTGATATAGCTAGTATGCTTATTTATTATGAAATGGGAAGTGTTTGATATGAGTTATTGTCTCATATGAGTTGATGGCCAGGTTTTGAGCCATGGTTGTAAATTGAGAATTGAAAGGGACTAGAAAATGAATTGTAACATGGACTTGTATGTCATGAAACTGTAAAGTGTGATAAGAGAAAGTATCACTGTTGGCCATCTATCAACTGCTAATCTTCTAGTCATTGTCCATATTTGGTTTAGTGTATTCCTACTGGGCTGTGGCTCACCCTATATGGGAATATCATTTTCAGGTGTAGGTAGCATGCCACCTCCAAGGACATAGCTTGGGAGGCTAGAGGCGGACACACTTTCGTTGTCTTACTTCCTTTTTGTTGTATTACATGTAAATTCAAGCCAAGGGCTTAATGTGTAAATGAGTTAGTACTCTTTTTTTTTTTTGTAACCAAGTGTTAACTTGGAAAACTGTAAGCCCGTAGGACATTTGCTTTTGTCGTTAACATGTAATACCTTTTGTAACAGAACTACTCTGATGAATAGAAGAATGTTTATCTTTACTACCAATGCATGTCTATATTGATGGGTTTAGTGTTGTTATTTTGAGGGCGTTACAGGAAGTTGTGCTCGAGCGGAGACCCTGTTTTCAGCAACTTTTGATTAACTCTTTTAAGTGCATATTTGTATTCTCATGCCACTTCGAGTGTTCTTAGGAACCATTTGGACTCACATAGTCATGAAATAAGCTAGAAACACATAATGGGGATTAAATTAAAATGAAATAGTGCTTCAATTGTGCTTTTGTTATGTGTTTTGTTTAGGTGGACGTCCGAAGCTTAGTGACAACATAAACCACTATAAGTAATAACTCTATAAAGTTATGTTTGACTTTAATTATTTTCTAATGATATGAAATAATCAGTTTTCTGAAATACTATGTTTTATATGAATGAATGATTGTCCAAGTTTCTGAAATGTATTCGTCGCATCTTTAGCATCATATAATATGCGTTCCTTTTATGGGTCATCGGTGTACCTTTATGGCCATCCCTTTATGGGTCATTGAAAATGTCTCTGTGCACATGAGTCATCGGAATGCCTTTACGGCCATCCCTTCATGGGTCATCGAATTTGTTAATGCTAATGAATGTGCCACGTACTATAATGTGAAATGTACAAACTTTGAATACAAATATGACTACTCATATGAATCTGTTTCTGCTTTGACAAATGAGCATGTATAAGACTTTATTAGATATGGACATCATTCAGTAAAATCTTTACTATGTTATTATTCACTGGGCACCAGCTCACTATTTGTTATTATGTATGTAGGTGAGCAGGAACATGACCAAGCCTAGAGTTGATGGCCTAAGATTCTATTTTGTCAGCCGTTGTGCCTTTATGGAGGTTCCCTTTTGTGAGCAAGTCAACTCTAAATGGCATATGTTTAAGACCTATCTTCTTTGAAGTATGAATAAGTTTTTTGTTATGTGTACATTGGGCTAAGTCCTTTTTGGCTACTTTTGTATTGGATGTGACGTAAGACCTGCATTATGACGTTACGTATATTTGTAAAAGGTTTAAAATTTCTCTCCCATATATGTCTGCACAGCTCTATGGACTATGTATATTTTATATATTTGCTTCCATAGCCCCTAATTATATGTTATTCCGTTAAAAGGCCTTCGGTAATCCAAGGATTACTTGTTGGTTACGACGCTACACCTATAGGGGCGGGTTTGGGTCGTGACAGATACTGTGATGCAAACTGGATATCGGATACTAGAGACTCAAAATCCATTAGTGGATATGTCTCTACTCTTGGTGGTGCGGTTGTATCTTGGAAATCTTCCAAATAGACTTACATTGCTAGGTCTACTATGGAATCAGAATTCATATCTTTAGATAAAGCTGGAGAAGAGACAGAATGGTTTCGCCACTTCTTTGAAGATATTCTAATGTGGCCAAAACTGATGCCTGCTATATGCATACATTATGATAGTCAATCAGCAATTGATAAAGCATAGAGTCATATGTATAATGGTAAGTCACGACACATTCGTCGTCGACATAACACCATGAAACAACTACTCTCTAATGGAATTATTTCCATGGAATATGTGAAGTCTAAAGACAACATAGTGGATCCACTAACTAAAGGGTTAGCAAGAGAGTTAGTTGAGAATTCATCGAGGGGAACGAGACTTAAGCTTATGAAATAAGAGTTACCACAACGGCAACCTAACCTAATTGACTGGAGATCCCAAGATCTAGGTTCAATGGGACAATCGAGTTGTGTATGACTCATAAGGATCACTGGGGAGTCAAACTCCTACCCATTTCTATGATGAAATAGTGATATCTGCAGTGTTTTAGGTTAAGTAAAACTTTTAATGATTCTTATACCAAGGAATACCTAGTGGAGTATGGCAGGATACTCTTCATAAAAATCACCTATATAAGTGTGAACTGGGCTGGTCCTATAAGATTTGTGAAGGGCTATAATTCTCTAGAGCACTCATGAAAGACCAAGTTGTTCAGGGCTAAAATGAACACAATAATGAGAACTAAACTGTGTCTAGTAATATACTGTGTAAGTTTTATTGTCTTAGTTTACACAAATGGCTGAACAGTTCAAGACATCCTGTTCACTGATTAGCTAGTAAATTTGATAGTGTCTCACAAGGGAAGGTTCAAAGCCAAAAGCTACCTATCATTTGCAGAATATTCCCAACTTCTGTACTCTCTGTAATTAGATCATGTTGTTGTATTTTCTCTCCGTCAAATTCCATTCATGTGAGGGATTGTTGGAAAAATATGGTTTTATAGGCTTATTTTGGGCTACCTTTGAGCCCAAATTTGGATGAGGCCCACACGTCTTTTAAGGTGGGTCCAAAAAGGTGACGTGTTCCTTACCATATAGTAAGTGACATAGTGAAAATGGTTCGTTAAAACCATTTATCAATGAATGAGAAATTGACGTCGTTTTCGGGTTCGTGGAATGGACAATTAAAGAAACAAAATATAGGTTTCCTTGAAATGGTTATCCCATATTGGAAACTTAAGAGAATTTATGTGTGTATATAAGTTTTAGGCGGTAACACTTGGGTTGGGCCCCAAGGAGAACCCTAAGTTTGTAGAATGGAGGAGTTATGGACAAATTAAACCTTGGCTCAAACCATCACACATGCGCGAGCGCCACTGCCGCCATCCGTCTGTTCAACCGGTCCGCTAAGTGGAGCCGTGCCGTGCCGTGCCGGGCCGGGCCGGGCGCGGGTGTGCGTTGGGTCGGTTCTAATATTAATTTTTTAAATTTTTTTTTTGAATTTTTAAAAAAATTCTTGCGGGAAATTAATCAAAATTTGCACCAAATTTGAATTCAAATTTTCTGTCCATAATTGTGCCTCTTTCAGTCCGAAATTCCCAACAGATAAACTGTCTTTTAATAGGTTTAAAGCTACTAGAAACTGCCAGCATTTATACAGATTCAAACTGCTGCAAATCTATTCAAATTTGAACTGTATCTGTACTTTCAAATGTCATACCTGTTCGGTTCAAAATTGCATCTATTCGGACAGATTTGTTTGGTCACCAATCTGCTATAAATACTAGGCCTTTCCTGTAGATTTCTACAGCTAAAAAATCTGAAAATCTCGTGGTTCCCTCCCCAGTTTTGCTCCTTTGTATAAATTCTCTTCATACTAGTTCTTAGGAAAAATTAAGAGAGTATAGAACACAAGTTTTGTTTGCCGTACAAATTGTTTGGAGTGCTACTACAATTTGTGTAGATCATTGTATCCTGGGAGATAAACGCCTTTTATCCGTAAGCACCAAAGCGAGGCGAATCTGTTTTAAGGATAGAGTGTCACACGCTCGACTTGATCTCTTTTTGTACTTTTACATTTCGGTAAAATAAATTTTGTAAGCAATTTTTTTTTTTGTTTCAAGTTATTTATTTTACACAGAAGATTGTTCCAACATGTACCACATTCATTCAATAAGATATTAATTTAACACGTAAAACAAATATAAAATTAGAGGATATATATAGATAAAAAAATAAAATTAGACAAACACCAGTAGAATACCTGCAAAGATTAGAATGTCTCTTGGTTGTTTAACAATTTGGAGTGGCAAACAAGTTCACTATGAAAGTATATATAAATAGTGCCATTGCAATGACCATCATTTAAAATAATATTTTTTTTAAAATTGCTTTCCAATCTTGTAGGCAAATGGACAAATAATAGTTAAAGCTAGTGACCTAGAATTACAAGGAAAAATAATCGCATGGCACACAAGTGGCAAATACAACTTGCAATAATACTTCCTATGCCACCCGTGAGTAGACAAATTCAACTTGCAATAATATTTCCTATTCCACTTGTGCAAGCGCAAATTAAATCTACCCATGAGGCAAACATAAATACAACATCAGGCACTCCTTCAATTGAAGATAGTCCTAATGTCTCTTTATTTTATTAAAAAAAAAAAAAAAACATTCGCACAATGAACTAATCACGATAACCAAGAATGCGAGCCTTTTCCAAAACAATTTCAAGATTAATAAACTTCAAACGCAATACATCATTAGACAAAGCCATGAAAGACTCACGGAGTGAGAGTTTTATGAACAACTTTGCAGCCCAAACTAAAAGGTCATCGTCTTCACTAATGCCAAAGATTGTGCTAATCTTAGCCAAACACTCAGTTATTGTGTGCGGATTTTGTATAGCAGCATTTTGTGTACCAGTTGAAGATGATGCCTCCATAACATTGACAATGCGGTTAAGTGTCTTACTCAACTCACCAATAGCCGATTGTTTTTTATTTCCCTTTTGCTTCTTTGATGGACCGTCTTTTTGGCGACGACATTGGTTGCTCAATTTAGACAAATGGATTTCCGTATCAGTATCATCACCAAGTGGGGTGTGAGATCCCTCAATGTCAAGAAACACTCCAGAGCTTGGGGTGTATGTCCACTCACTAGTTACAGAAACATCAGAGAATAGTATGTCCATGTCATCGGCTAATGTCAATGGCTTCTCAAGAAATTTGGCTGAATCAGGATACCTCTATAACAAAATATGGACAAATAATTACAAATATATAAATCATAAAGCTCAAGTAGAAGTGAGTATAATTTACTGACCTATAGCTTTAAATTCCACCAATCATTAGATGCCATGATAGCTCCAGTCAAGGGATCTAACCCCAACCCAGTCTTACCTCTCAACAGAGTTTTCCAATGACCCCACTCATTTTTTAAGGTATCCCAATGATTTTTAAGCTGAAAGCAAACATATGATTTTTCAGTTGCAATTTTGTACTTGTTAATAACTGCTTCCCAACCAAACCTATCTAAGTGTGTACCAAGTTTGTGACCTGCTTTCACCTACTCCACACAAAGTTTGACAAAAATTTATGTGGATTTTGTGTCCCAATGTGCCTTTAAACCTTGTGAGGGTTGGGAGTTTTGGGAAGCTTTTCCCTTGCTCTTTGTAGTTATTGGAGATTGTGATGGTAGTTGGGTACTCATTTTCTATTAAACAAACCATAATAATAAAAACACTTGAATTGCAACAATGGTTTGAACAAACCCTTACAATTTGTGTTCTTGAGAGCATCTATGATCTTAGGCATCATACAAGTTCATCTAGTGATTAAGGGATCAAAAAAAATTCTGAATATCAGATGGAATATATATATATATATATATATATGTTAAGCACTCCTTCAAAGCATGAAAGAGATACTAGCATGATTGGGTTCAAGGGCACATGCCAATCACTTCACGATTTTTTTTTGTTTTAGTTTTGAACATACATGAGCCCTCCAAATCATATATAGAGAATTAAGACTCTGGAGTACTAATTTAATTAGCACAAACAAGTCTTATTGTTCAAAAATCAATTTCAAAACATTTCAAACTTTAAGATACTAATTGTATAACATAAATATCAAATTCACATCTCCAACATTAATAAACCAAAAATCAATGCAATGGCAGTCAACATCCTACACAAATTTTTAACATCAAAGAATGAATAAAATTTCCCCAAAATTTTCCTAAATCCTAAATATTCTTATTTTCCCCAATTTCAACAAATTTGAAATAGACAAAATCATAAATTACCAAAACAATACATATATATACATGCATGCCAAATCCAAAGCAAGAGAAAAGAGGAAAAATCGAGAGAGATGATGGACAAGAGGCAAATAGAGAAAGCGAAAGAGAAAGAGAGAAGAGATCCAGAGTCGAAAATGAACCACAGTCGCACATCGCCAAAAGCAAACCAAAGCCGGAATCAAACCAGAGCCATACGTCGCCAAAAGTGAACCAGAGTCGCACGTCTTACTGCTGCATTTTGCTGCTTGTTGCAGCGTTCTTCTCTTGCCAGAGAGAAGATTATAGCTAAAAAGAACATATATATAGGTGTTATAAGATTAAATACTTCAAAACACTAAGGATATTTAAATACTTCCAACTTTCCCTCCACATAATCTACAATCAGAAGTAGCTCCCAGTTGCTTTTGATTTCCAACTTTTTTCTTTTCAAAAAAAAAAAAAAGCTATGGAAGCTGAAGCTATTGGCTTTAATTTTAACCAAACAGTCTTTTATAGCTTTTAAAAAGCCAGAATCAATAATCTGCTCAAAATAAGCTGGAGCAAACATTGCCAATGACTATGGTGGTAGTGAAATGATGGTGGTATATTTGATAACAATGGCAAGGTAGTGGAAGGTGACAATGGTGGTAGTGGGTTGACGATGGTGGTTGCAAGAATATATAACAGTACACATTGATGCTTTTGTTAAGTAGTCCTAAATTCAGTTAGTATTAAATAAGTTTTTAGTTATTTAATTTTTTTTTAATTTTTAACTTACATTTTAAAATTAAATCAAATAATCATTTATTATTTACAATTTCATAAAATTTAAAATGAAACCAAACCATAAAAATATCTTTTAACAAAAGTACAAAATTGTTTAATAACATAAAACTCACAATTCATAATCTCAAGTCTTTTAACAAATTGTGTCGTGGACAAGTCCTTATGAAAACAAAATCACAAATAGCATTGAACAAAAGTACAAATTTGTTTAACAAAATAAAAACCATTCTCAAGTATTTAAAAAAATGAGTCATCATTAGGCCTCGTTTGGGAACATAATTTTTTAGTAATTTTTTGACTTTTTAGTTAAAATATGAGGTAAAAAAACTAGTATGTTTGGAATAATTTTTTGATTTTTTACGAAAAGATATGTAAAAAGTAAAAAGAAAAAAGAATATTTAACTTTTTGGTATAAATTATAAATTTTTTGATTTTTTAATATTTTTTTGACTTTTAAACTAAAACAGACACATGCCAAACAAAGCCTTTCAAAACAAAATTACAAGCACATATCTTTTAACAAAAGTACAAATTCGTTTAACAAAATAAAAATCACAATTCACATTCTCAAGTCTGTTTTTTTTGATCAGCCACATTCTCAAGACTTTGTCAAAACAAAATCACTAGCTCACAATCTTTTAGAGAAGTACAATTTGTTTAACAAAATAAAACTCACAATTCGCAATGTCAAATCTTTAACAAAAGAAGTCAACCTGTTGTCTTTATAAAAACAAAATCACTTGCTCATAATGAATTATTCTCTTTATAAAAACAAAATCACTTGCTAATAATGAATTATTTTGAAAAGATAGTTAAAAATTAGTTTTTTAATTTTTTTAATTTTTTTTTTGAAAAAAACGTATAAAAAATGTGATAGATGATTTGACCCAAAATGGGTTAAAAGTTATGAAGTGATTTTTAATCCACTTTCCAAAACAGGCGAATATCTTTTAGCAAAAGTACAAATTTGATTACCAAAATAAAAATCACAATTCAGAATCTCAAGTACCCAAATGAGTAAACTGCATTTAATTTGTTAAAGACAAGGGCTTATTTTTGGAAGGTAAGTTAAAAGTTGGTTTTTATTTTTTTTTACTTTTTTAAAAAAAACGTGTAAAGAAGTTGAGAAGTGATGTGACTCAAAAAAAAATTAAAAACCCAAAAAATTGGCTTTTAGTCAGATGTGTTTGTGAAAATTAAGACCAAGTTTGACATGTCTAGGAAAAGTTAAAAAGCTAAAAAGTTACTCAGAAAGTTAAAAAGTTAACACTATTCACCAAAAGTCAACAATTACGGCTGCACAACTCCCAATCCTAATTTTCTCCTACAAATCAATTTTTACAATTTTTTTATTACACATTTTTTCATAAAAAGTCAAAAAGTTAACCCAAACATCTATATTTTTTTCCTCAAATTTTTAGTCTAAAAAGACAAAAAGTACACTTATTTAAGACACTCTAAACAACCCCTAAATCACAAACTAATAATATTATTTAACAAAAGTACAAATTTATTTAACAAAATCAAAATCAAAATCAAAATCAAGTTCACAATCTCAAGTCTTTCACAAAATGACTTGTCAAGCCTTTATCAAAACAAAAATCACTAGCTCACATATTTTAACAAAAGTACAAATTCATTAAACAAAATAAAAATCACAATTTACATTCTCAAGTCTTTAACAAATGGGATAATCACAGTACAATGGTCTTTTAAAAAATTAATTACTAATTAATGAAATTTTTTTGACTTTATACTTTAATTTATGTAAAATTTTTCATTAATTTAACAACACTTTTATACATCTACTCCGAATTGATATTTCCCCTTAACAAATTGACTCAGTCAACTAAATCTTTATCAGGGTGAATTACAAACACACCTTCAGATTTACTTAAATTATAAATTATTTCTTGTAATTTTAGAAATTACATTATGCCCGGTAAAGTTTCTAATTTCATAACAAATAAGTCATTTTATTAATAAATCATTAAGTTAATTAATAATTTTTAATAATGTTAAAATTTTATTTTAATTAATAATTCAGATAATTTTATTATTATATAGGTGAATAGTTAGAAATTTTACTTTTTTAATTAAATTTGTTAAATAAAAAATTCTGACAGGAAGGTATTTGTAAATTTTCAAACTAAAAAAAATAATTTATATTTTAAACAAATCTTATGGGGTATATTTGTAATTTATCCAAACAAAAATTACAAGCTCATAAACAGGTTGATATTAAAAACGATCTTCCAACGAGGCCATAAACCCAATGGGTGTGTAGTGGTTGGGGGAGTTTTTTTTATGTTAGAGTTGATAATTAGAAAATAGAAATTAAAAACTTCTCTTCTCCAACTTTTAAACAATTAGATTTTTTTTAAACTTATTTAAATTATTTCTGCCTAATAAGTTATAAGTAAAAATTGTATTAAATAATCTGATACAAATTCTCAAATTAAAATAAATTATAATCTCCTCTTAAAAACTGTAACCCAGTGTATTAAAATGGTTTGATCGGTTTTGGTAAATTTGCAAAATATTAGAATCAGAATCAAACCAATTTGAATTTGTTTCGTTGTTTCAAAATCAAACAAACCGTTGGCTTCTAAGAAACCAACCAAAGCTAACGCTTTTTGACTGATTTCGTTGGCTTAAATGGTTTGAGTAATTTTTTTTTATACTCCTACTCCAACTCTTGTTCCTTTTTGTTAATGTACCACTAAACCTAACCCACTACACCCACTCAACTCCACTAAACCTAACCCACTCTACCCACCACCTCCACTACCATCCACTACCACCACTCACTAACCCAAACCCTCTCCTATATAATGCCACTCTGATTTGTAATACAATATATACAAACAATCATGTAACAATATCAATCAATAATATACATCAATTTGATTTACATGGTATCAGAGCTAGGTTAAGAACCTAATAATTTTGCTTCACCGGCGGGCGGCAACCTCGCCTTAGCCGCCCGCCGGACAAACCCATATCAGTAAACACAGCATCCAGGCCTAGATACCTTTGCTACCTTTGCTACACTTCCCTCCAACCGCCGCCATCATCGGCAAAGAGCTGGAACATCTACACCCACTGCGAGATCACCTCCAAGTACGAGATCCTCTATTGAGTCGGCTCCGGCGCCTACTCCGATGTCTACAGAGCTCGCTAACTCTCCGACTCCTCATCGTCACCCTCAAAAGTGACGATCACCTGTAGGGAGGAGAGTTTCCCATCTGCCATTATTCGCGACTACCGCGGTCTGAGACTGACCACCTGTAGCCTCATCACTGCCACCACAATCCCTTTATCTGTCGACAATGACCACGACGACTCGGTGTGGACGATGACGTGGGTCCCAGCCACGGATGCGCAGCCAGCGCTCCTTCTGCAGCCAGCGCTCCTTCTGACGGAGTCACTGGATGAAACGGTGAGGGTATGGAGCCCCGACGAGCTCACAAGCGTCGCCACCAACACCGGCCACTACCTCGGCGTCGTCTCCGTCGCCGCTCATCCCTCCGGCGTCATCGTCGCCTCAGCCTCAATCCTCTCCAGCTTCATTCTTCATTCTGATTCTTATCATCATCAAGTCTCGGGGGTCTTGCTTCTCTTCCCCTCTTCTTCCATCCTTTTTCTGATTCTTATCTTTAAGATTTTCTTTCTCTACGATTTTTTATTGGGGAAAATCATCCACTCCCCTCTCTCTCTCCACTATATCCCCTCACTCTCTGTCTCTACTTCTTTCACGGGTTTTTTTTTGGCCACATTTCATGTGGGTCTGAGGCCACAATTCAGAATACAAAAGGACAGCTATCCTGTTTTCTTTTCTTTATTCTCCACCCAGGCAACCATTCCGAATACAATCACATGATTTTCTTTCTTTTCTTTTCTTTATTCTCCACCCACACAACATATAGAATATATATTCCCTCACATGATCCTCATCATTCATCCCACTAAAGTATATATATTAAAAAAAAAAAAAAAAAAAAAAAAAAAAAAGCCACAACCTAACACAATTTACAAATTTGCACACCCACACATATTTTATTCATCTCAGGGATCAACCCCGATCACCATTTTCCACAAAAAAAAAAAAAAAAAAAAAAAAAAAAAAAAAAACAAAACAAAACAAAATACAAACAAACAACCACATTCACAGGTGGGATTTTTCTTCTCTACTCTGCCGCCGGTCTTTTCTTCTTGCCTCCGTCCTGGATGGCCCTTGACGGTGTTGCCTCCGTGTTTCCCACTCCACTGGGCATGATCACTACTCCCTGCTCCTCCACTGCAGCATATGGCGGCCCTCCAAATCGGAACATCACGGTGGCCTTCCGCTTCAGCTCCTTGTTTTCTGCCCTTAGCACGCTTATCTCTGCTCGCGCATCCTTATACATGCGTTGGAGCAGAGCCAGCTGGGAGTTTAATTGCTGCACCTCATTTGTCCTACTCTGCAGCCGGTGCGACAGGTTTGTGACCGCCGTCATGGACTCCACACATGCCTTCAAAGTATACTGATTCGCCTCCACATCCGTTTGCACTGCCATTTTTTGCTCCACCGACTGCATCGGAAAGTTCAACGGAGCAAACCCAGTGGTGTTTGGTTGAGGTTCACGGGACACCGCACCAGTTCTCTCTCCTGTGGACTCGTTGAGATCGGGAAAGAGAGTGAGCAGCCCACGGGAAGACGAGGCCATTTTCTGGGCAACAAAGTGTTACAGAATATCTCTCACAACAGAGTGTTACAGACTATCTCTCTCAGCAATCTCAGCAAAACGACCTCTCTTTCTCAGCAAAACGAATATCTCTCACAACAGAGTGTTACAGACTATCTCTCTCAGCAATCTCAGCAAAACGACCTCTCTTTCTCAGCAAAACGAAGAATTTTTCAGAGGTTTCTCTCAGTTTTTTCTGTCTCAGTTTCTGCCTCCTCCGCTTCGGTTTATAACGACCATGACACAGAGGCAGCCACGCGCATCGCGCGCCTGTTGACGCCGACAACCTGGCACGCCTTTTCATGGCACGCCTTTTCATGGCACGCCTTTTGATGCATTCGGGCACGCCTTTTGATGGCACGCCTTTTGAGGGTGCGGGCACACCTTTTGAGGGCACGACTTTTGAGGGCTCGATATCTACATCCATGTATATTTTTTGGGCAGCCTATATACACACTCATACAGTGTCTTCTACACCGGTCAGCTTTATCAATCCCTTTGTTTCAACCTCAAATAGGTTTCTATCTTTACACCTATTTGAGTTTGAGGGGGGGTTATACACAGTATCATGTATAAGTCGCTCATGGCGCACTCCCTAAGTCGCCCCCTTGGTGCACCACCACAAGTTTCTATAACGGTCCGACATGACCCCGTAAACTGTCTTCTACATTGGTCTGACACGACCACACAGTGTCTGCTACAACGGTCCGACATGACCCCATAAACTGTCCCGACATTGATTCCGGTCAGCTTCTACAACGGTCCGACATGACCCCGTAAACTGTCCTGCTACATCGGTCCGACATGACCCCGTAAACTGTCTTCTACAACGGTCCGACATGACCCCGTAAACTGTCCTGCTACATCGGTCCGACATGACCCCATAAACTGTCTTCTACAACGGTCCGACATGACCCCGTAAACTGTCTGCTACAACGGTCCGACACGACCCCATAAACTGTCTGCTACAAACGGTCCGACATGACCCCATAAACTGTCTTCTACATCGGTCTGACACGACCACACAGTGTCTGCTACAACGGTCCGACATGACCCCATAAACTGTCTGCTACATCGGTCTGACACGACCATACCGTGTCTCCTATCCTGTTTTATTTATCAGTTTACTTTTCTGTTTTGTTACTCTCTTCAAACTCAAGTTGGTTAGTTCCTATCCTCCTTGAGTTTGAGGGGGGCTGTTAATGTACCACTAAACCTAACCCACTACACCCACTCAACTCCACTAAACCTAACCCACTCTACCCACCACCTCCACTACCATCCACTACCACCACTCACTAACCCAAACCCTCTCCTATATAATGCCACTCTGATTTGTAATACAATATATACAAACAATCATGTAACAATATCAATCAATAATATACATCAATTTGCTTTACACTTTTAATTTCTGCTATCAAATGTTTGTAGGATATAATAATCAAGGATAATACTCCATAAACAAATTTTTTAATAGATTAATGTGACGTGTAATAATAAAGCTTTAATATTTAAAATAGGATCTAGTTGAATTTACCTAACTAATTATAGCTTAAGAATGCCGTAATCGGATACTTAGCCTCATTGACCATGTTCTTTTGGCAGACTCATTTTAATTAGTCGGTTTATTTGGAAGGAGAATTATAGAAAACCATGGCTTGGACTATTTGGTTTTAAAAAATGGATAATTTACACCTCATCCCCTTATATTGACTATTCTTTTACTTTAGCCATTCAATTTTGGGGAAGATCTAACTATTTTTAACATTGCTTTTAAAAGAACTTTCCTTACCCTTGTCAACTTCATGACTTAGAGCAACTCCAAGGGTAAGAGGTAAAATGCCTTAAAAAAATACACAAAAAATTACTCTATTTATTTTGCCTAACTAGTTTAATTAGTATACACTCCAATCATATTCTTTATTTTAACTAATCAATCAAATTAATTTAACTAATTTTAAGAGAAAAATATTATAAATATAGATAAATGAATAAATAATTTTTTTATGACAGACTGTATAGTGACTCTGATTTAAACCCAACCCGTTTATTGTTTTGGAACTGAGATTCCTTGGTCTATTTGGTTGTTCATGTCCTTATTCATCTTGTACTTCATTGAGTTTGGCTATTGGAGTATCATTGTCGTGTTTAGAATAGGTTGGTAGCTTGTTTTTTAAATGAATTTTACCCATATTTTGACTTCTTCGCTCGAGCGGTCCTTGTGAACTCTTAAAACTTTTACAAATCTGCAAAAGTACTGGGAGGGTGGTGTTTTAACTCGAGAGGTCTTTTGGAATTCTCAGTACTTTTGCAGGCCTGCAAAAGTATTGGAATGTTGTGTTCTTCGCTCGAGCAGTCTCACTTGTTGTATCTAGTCGCTCGAGTGACCATTCATGCGCTCAAGCAGTCTGCGCGCATATCAAGTTGTAAAAATCATTTTTTAGATCACTTTTTCACTCCTCTTTCTCTCTAAATCTCAAATCTTCTCCCTCTCTCTATAGTTCTTGAATATTTGGCCCAAATACACCTTGATCCACCAATTTCTCCATCCTAGTCCCTTTGCTAAAAAGGTAAAGCACGTCGAAGGTTTCGTTTTAACCAGAGAAGTTTGTGTTTTCAACTCTGTCAAGTTTCAACTCTTGTTCTTCTTGGTCCTTGTCTTTGAGGTAGGGATTAATTTGACCTCTTTTATAATTTTTAACTTAGCTATTTGCTTTTTTAAACAATATAGTGATTTGGGGATTTTTGGATAAAACTTAGAGTTTGGTTTTGAAATCAAAAGAGAGATTTTCAAACTGGGCTCTTGTATATGATTGTGGCTTTGTAAAAATAGTTGGGTTATGCTAAATTGTGGATTTTATCCATGGAGATTGATTTTTAAAGAAAGGGAGTTTTTGCCCTAAATTTTGAAAATTAGATTTTTGAAAAAAGAAAATAGAATTGGTGTTAGTTTTATGGAATTGGAACAATGATGATAATGGTGGTGGAGTTGGATATGAATTATCATTCCTAATAGGAAATGTTGGAAAGTATATTTGTGTTGAAATTTATTTATTTTGTTTACGAATATCTCTTTTGGGCTATCAGTGGAGAATAGCTATGATTGTTGTAGAAATTGTATAAAAATTAGATGAATTGAAACTATTTTCTCATCTATTTGCATTGAGCATTGTAACATATTTAACATATTGAAATTGTTGTTGTTTTGAGAAAAAATGGGTAAATACCTTAGTGAATCTGGGTAGAAGTGTAGTTGTGGTATTATGTTGACCTATGTGTCATTGGTACAAGTCCAGAAACCAGCGCGGTTAGGTGTCAAGCCTTCCGGTTAATATCAATAAAAATGACAAATTGGTAGTGCTTGTAACCTACTTGCAGACACGTCCTAGAGATTTCCAATGTTGTATCCATTGCCATGTTTTCTATTGTAAAGGAAATAAATTCATAAATTTGAGATGCAAATTTGGTATAGCATGGTTTTGAAAAGAGATATAAAATGTTTTGACACGAGTATTGCATATGCATTCATCTTATAACTTTATTAAGATTCATACATTGTGTTAGAGTATCTTTACTAGGTTTTGGCTCACCCTATGTAGAAAATCATTTTCAGGTGCTGATGGCATGCTTCTGCCAAGACAATAGTTTGGGAGGACTGGGAGCCAAAAGCTTCTGTTTTTGTATTGATGTATTTATTTTGTACAAGTCTAGAGCTTTATTTGTATTGAGTTTGAACTCATTTTTGTTGTAACCAAGCATTGTCTTGGAAAGATGTAGCCAATAAGGCATTATTATATCTGTTAAACTCTTATTTAAAATCTTTTACCATGACACATGCTATAAATTCAAGATTAGAACTTATGAATGTATTACTATATGTGTTATACATTTGTAAATAAATGAAACCTTAAGAATGGAAGAAGATCATATTTAATATCTGTTGTGAGATGATCTTACTGTATTATTTTCGGGGCGTTATATGCTGCATATGTTGACATACCATTTGCAAATATATATTTTTAAAAATATATAATTAAATTATTTTTTTAAATATATTAAATTATTTTTTTAAAACATATTTTCAAACGATTATATTTTCAACCGCTAATATACAAACACAAAACAAAATCAATTTGATGCAATATACAAACACAACACCAACTAAAAGAAGAGTACTTGATCAGATGAAGGGAGCAATTTTAACGGGAAACCCTCATACCTCTCAATGAAAGCTAGCAAGTTGTGAAAAGCCAAAATTAAAATAAACATTTTGTCTTTTTTGATACCGAACCCTTAGAAGAGGAGAAAACTACTTGTACTAGTAAAAATACCTTAGAGTGCTGTTTTACCTCCTTCCCTACCAGATGCTCTTATAAATTTGTTTCTAATAAAAACATGTTACAGATACTTTTCTCAGCACTGAATGTTCCTTTCCCTTCAAATCAACCCAGTGAAATTTTGTCATATGATTAAGCTTTTAGCAAGTTTAAAGAATTAAAATTGCCGGCTGCTCCCCCCTCCCCCTCAAAAAAAAAAAAGAAAAAAAAGAAAGAGCCCAATGGAAATATTCCCCCCCCCCCCCTCTCTCAAAAAAAGAAAAAGAAAGAGTCCAATGGAAATATCTCAAGGAAAAATTACAAATCAAATAGTATCTTCATGAAATAATTGTAGATTCATAAAAAAAAAAAAAAAAAAGATTTTAATTATTAATATTTATAAAATTAATCATTAACTTGAAATATTTTTTTGTTAAATTTATATTGAATTATAATTTTCTTATTGTCATGCAACCATCAACAAGCTGTACTATTCTTGCACGTGAAATATGTGTTGGGGTTCATTGATAGAGAATTTATTAGTATCTGAAAACTTTTTCTCTTTAATATGGGTGGCCCTATTGCCATTCATTTACAGAGAGGGCAATTTTTTATTTTCTTAACTCTTAAGCAAAAATGTGTGCAGCAAATGAACCCTAACATGGTTAGTTTGGCCAAATGATGAGTTTAGTTATCATTACTGGTTTTCTCCCTAAGCATAATTACATTATCTAATTCAACCAAGTAATTTCCAAATTCAAGCAATTAATAACATATCAATTATGGGCATGCTTCATAGTTGAGTTACTTAGGCTAGTTAAAAGAGACTCAATTCCGATTAGATTGTCATGAGATCCAGAATTTCATAAATTTTGTAATTTATTTATATTTTTTAATAATAACAAAAATAGTTGTTAAATATTTTTCTATTTAGTTTTTTTTTTTTTGAATGTTTCTTTTTTATAAATATAAACAAAAAAACAAAAGATGACAAATAAACACCTAATGGATGGAGTGGTAATTAGAACATCGCCAATTGAAGGGGCAGAATATAAACAGGTTGGATCCAAGCCTTGGGCCGGCCCAATCTATTAAACCCAAGTCCAAGTGGGTCAGGTGAATACATGGGCCAACCAACTAAGCCCATCTCCATAACACACAGTCTACCCAAGTCCTTAAGCACTTGGGCCTAACTCGTAGTGGAAAGGCCAGTCCAGTCACAATACTGGGCTGGGCCAAGCTGCAGGACTTAATCTATGGACCGAACTGATGGGCCAAATCCATCATCAGAACCAAAGTGGGCCAAGCCCATACAAAGATATCCGAATGGGCCAGCCCATCTCTACAAACAGTCTCACAAAAGGCCAAGCCAAGGCACAACGGTACCGAGCTGAGGGAACCCCTTAGAGAAATGTAGAAGCTATGAATGAATGCATATGCAGGCTGCCACCTCAGTTGGTCTCATCTCCCTAGAATCACGGAAATAGTTGATTAATGGAATGTGATTTGTTATGAGCATGGTTACAATGAGTATATGCATCCATTGTCAACTACCTGATGCTCCCCTACCTTGAGCAATGTTAAAGGGAGCATGGCAGCACCAAAGCTTCATGAAACCATCTTAGACAACAAGTAAAGGGTTCTATATAAACTTCATTCACTTCACATTGAAGGTAACTAAGTTGAGCTGAACTATACACATCTAAACACAACTCTCTACACTTAGAGAGCACATTTCATCTTCTCTGATCACTTACTCCCATACAAGAGGGGTTATCCGGCCAACTCCAGTCGGGCAGCTCTAACGGTGCTCACTGTTGCAGGATCTCGATTCTTGGATAGCCCAGTCAAGTGCAGAGCTCTGGTCCACAATCATCTAGTGCGGTATTCGGTACGCACAATTAGTGTGGTGAGCATGGAACCTTCGTCTTTGAGTTTTGTATCTGATTCCAGCAATGGAAATTGCGGATATCCCACCCTCTATGTCAACTTCGCCGATGGAGAAGACGAAGGATAAGGGCCTGGCACTATCAACAGTTCTAGAGGAACAGACCAGAAACAACAATCGGACTCTAGAATCTTTTGAGCATCGATAACCCTTTGCTGGAGGTTCTTTCCACCATTTTCTATTAGAGAAAGATTATAGAGATCTTGTCATCGATTCCATGGGAATGGACAAACAGGAACTAAAAGTGTAGCTCAAAAGGATGATGGGCGATCCAACGGAGAAGTGGACCCACGCGGAACCCTCTCGTCTGTGCCAAAGGAGCCCATCCTTGGAACCACTAGTGAAGAAGGTCCCCAAAAATGAATTAGGGCAACGAAGTCAACCAATCCCAGTGCAAAGTGAAGCAACGAGCAGCCACACCCATGGTTCACACTGGAAGAGAGCAAAAAGGCAAAAAATAGCTAGCCAACAAACAGAGTACCCTTCTCAGGATCTCTGTACTTGGTTGATTGAGAATAGACAAAATAAGCAAAGACGAGAGCATTAGGCTCAGTACCTTGATCGTACTGTTCATCAGAGTGAGCATTGGATCGACTTGTCTCCTCTCCTTTCTCCCCAGATATCGAAACTATGAGACCCTTCAAGAAGTTCACTCCACCAAAATTTACATCATACGATGGGAAGTCAGACCCACTAACACACGTCAACCATTATCAGTAAATGATGTCTTTATGGAGCCGTGATAAGGTAATAATATGCAAGGTCGTTTCATCCAGCCTGGGAGAGTCCGGATTCCGATGGTTCGATCATCTCCTTGCCGGATCGATTTACGATTGGAAGCAACTCTCTGAAGAGTTCTTGGCCAGATTTGTTTCCAACACCAAAATCCCGAAAGAGCTGGACACCTTGTTTGGTCTCTAAAAAGAATAGAAGGAAACATTGCGTAATTATGCAAAGAGGTACTGGGAAGAGTATAATGATTTGGAAGAAAATGTCTGCAGCGAATAGATGACTGTAATGTCTTTTAAACATGGTCTGCATCCAGAAAGCAAGTTGAGACAATCACTTACCAAATGCCCAGCCACAACACTAAAGGACTTACGTACCAAGATTGAGCAGTACGCTCGCCTCAAAGATAATCAGATCCCTATCGAAGTGGTATCTGCCGAACCGACGACTCAAGGGAACAGACGAAGAGCAGACCGAGAGGAACCTTGAGGAGTCGCAGTGAATGAGGTAGACAAGTCTAAATCCCATGAAGCAATTGGTACAGTCTTCAAGGAACCTATCTATTGTATTATGGAGAAAATCAAGAGAGAACAGTTCTTTACTTGGCCACCAAAGATGTTAGGAGACCCATCTCAGCGCAACCAAAAGCTTAGATGCACCTATCATCAGGATATGGGGCATATGACTCAGAACTGCAGAGCATTAAAGCAACACCTGGAGGATTTGGTAGCTACTAGGCACCTCCAAGAATACATCAATCCAGACAAAGTAGTAACCAAACAGGGGAACCTTCCACCAGAACCAAACGCAGAACATCCGCTTCGATTGGTCATAAATGTAATTCATGGCACAACCAGTCACGAGCGAGAAGAGACACTTCAGAAGGAAATTGCAAAAGTTGTACAAATTCAGCAAGTCATGTCAGTAGGTTCAGCACCGAAAAATCTACGAACAATACCTAAGTCCTCCTTCATGTCCTGTTTTATTTACTGAGAAGGATTTAAAAGGCATTCAACACCCACATACTGACGCATTGATTATAACTGTGGGATTTGGAAAACGATTTGATGTGAAACGAATCTTGGTAGACTAGGGTAGCGCAGTAGATATAATGTATTACGACTTGTTTAGGAATCTCGGTCTCTCTGAGCAGCACCTCACCCCAACAGCAGCACCACTGGTCGGCTTTAATTCACAACCTGAGTGGCCACTTGATAGGATAGTGGCTAGGACAAAAACCCTTCAAATATAATTTCTAGTTATTAACACACCATCTCCTTACAATGCCATACTCGGTTGGCCTTGGATTCATCAAATGAAAGTAGTTCCCTCAACCTACCACCAGCTTATCCGCTCCTCGATAGAACACGAAGTAGAGCAGATCTCAGAAGACCAAGTTGTATCGAAACATTGCTTTATGGCAACCGGTCCTGGAGGATGTCAGAGAAACCCCAACTAAGAAGATAATAGAGTATCTGGAGAAAGTTTTAGTAAAAGAGGGTGACTTAGAGAAGTACTTTCATATCGGTACCTCGCTAGGCGCTGATGAGAAACTTTAGTTGCTGGATTTGCTGAGGAAAAATATGGAGGTATTCGCATGGTCAACATATGATACTCCAGGGCTGAATCCAGAATTTGTTTGCCATAAGCTCAACGTTAACCCTTCAGCTTGGGCTATTGTGCAGAAGAGTCGGAGATCTTCGGCTGAGCATACCGAAGCAGTAATTGTGGAGGTCGACAAACTCCTAGTGGCGGGGGCAATTTGAGAAATTCAGTACCCACAGTGGCTGTCTAACACAGTCGCAGTCAAAAAAAAAAGAAAGTGGAAAATCTGCGTTGATTTTATTTGCCTCAACAGAGCTTGTCCAAAAGATAGCTTTCATTTGCTTTGCATAGACCAACTGGAAGACTCAACAGTAGGGCATGAGCGTATGAGCTTTCTGGACGCTTACAACAACTATCACCAGATACCATTGTTCGGCCCAGATCAAAAGAAGACAACGTTTATTACTCCTAGAGGCATCTACTACTATAAAGTAATGTCGTTTGGCCTTAAAATTGCCAGAGCAACCTACCAACGAATGGTAACATGAATGTTCAAAGAACAACTCGGTCGGACTATGGAAGCATACATAGACAATATGGTAGTGAAAAGCGGGCTTGTTACAAACCACCTCACAGCTCTAAGAGAAGTTTTCAACATCCTAAAAACCCATCAACTTCACCTCAATGCCTTGAAATGCACTTTCAGGGTAGGAACAAGGAAGTTCTTAGGATACATGGTGACTCGTAGAGAAATTGAAACAAATCCAGATCAAATCAAAGCAATATAAGAAATCGAGATACCGACCAAGGCCAAAGAACTACAGAAGCTGGCCGAAATGGTGGTAGCCTTAAACCGATTCATCAGCAAGTCATCGGATTGAATGAAGTCTTTCTTTTAGCTGTTGAAAAAAAAGGCTGCATTCGAATGGGGCTCCAAGTGCACTGAAACACTGCAGGACCTCAAGAAATATCTCAGTACACCACCTCTCCTTTCCACTCCAGAACTAGGGGAAGAATTGTACCTGTATCTAGCAGTTTCAAATCATGCAGTAAGTGCAGTACTGATTCGTGAAGTTGAGAAGGAACAGAGGCCAGTGTATTAAGTTAGCAAGACTCTTCTAAACGTTGAAACATAGTATCTACCATTGGAAAAACTGGCTTACACTCTGCTCATTGCCTCAAGGAAGCTACAACACTACTTCCAAGGTCACACCATTAATGTCCTCACTAAGTTCTCCCTCAGATCCGTCTTCGGCCAAGCTAATTTCTTAGGACGAACAATGAAATGGGTGATCGAGCTTGGTGAGTTTGACATTCAGTATCAATCCAGGACGATAATCAAGAACCAGGTCTTGGCAGATTTCGTCACCGAATTTGCTCTAGCCTAGAGCACCGATCTTCAGGACCGTAACTCGGTACAAGTGTCCCGCACTACCGAACTAGGAAAACAATGTGCTTTAGAAGCATGAAAACTCTTCATTGTTGACATCTGGTAGCTCTACATTGACAGATCATCCAATAACTGAGGCTCAGGGGCAAGGGTGGTACTCATATCTCCAAAAGGATTTATCTGGGAGCAAGCTCTAAAGCTTGGGTGGAAGGCCTCTAACAATGAGGCAGAATGTGAAGCACTACTAGCAAGATTGCGCAGTGCCGAACACTTTAGTGCAGATCAACTCCTGGTTTTCAGTGATTTTCAGTTGGTCATTAACCAACTCACAGGGGTCTATGAAGCAAGAGATGAAAGAATAACTATGTATGTAGACAAGGCAAGAGATTTACTTAAGAAATTCCAATCCATACGAGTGGAACAGATCAATTAGGATAGAAACAGTCATGTTGATGCTCTCGCATGCCTTGGCTCATCAGATACTAAAGATGCTAGAAAAGTTTGGTTTGAATTTGTGCCAAAACCGAGCATTGCATCTTCAGATCCAGTCCTCTACACTAACCTAGAATCGAGTTGGATGGATCCAACACTTGTTTTTCTGAGATCTGGCACTCTTCCCGAAGACAAGAAAGAGGCCAATAAGATTCGACACAGATCAACCCCGATTTTGGATTTCACCATCTGGGAAATTATATCGACGCTCCTACCTTGGTCCATATCTGCTATGTGTGCATCCAAATCTAGTCGAGAATGTTCTCTATGAAATTCACGATGAGATTTGGGAATGCCACGTTGGTGGAAGGTCACTAGCGCACTGTGCCCTCACTCATGGGTATTGTGCCCTCACTCATGGATACTGGTGGCCACAGATACAGCAAGAAGCGCAGCAATACGTTCAGAAGTGTGATAAGTGTCAGAGGTTTGCTCCACTAATTCATCAGCCAACCAAAAATCTTGCTCTGTTTACTAGTCCATGGCCTTTCGCTCAATGGGGCTTAGACGTCGTTGGACCTTTGGCACGAGGGATTGGGAACAGACGATTTTTCATCATTACAACTGACTATCTCACCAAATGGGTGGAAGTTGAAGCACTGGCAAGCATCAAGGAAGCAGACACCAGAACTAGGGAAAATAAGGTTGTCATTGGAGACTCGAACCTGGTTGTTTCTTAGGCAAACAGAGATTGGAAGGTCAAAGAAAAGAAAATGAAGGTTTATCATCAGACCCTGGATATTCTAACTCCGTGGTTTGAAAATCTGACATTTATACACATGTTGAGAGAGAGAACAACCGGTTCGCTGATGCATTGGCAACTCTATCTTCTATAGTAGACATCCCACTGGAAGTTAAGATGCGTTCGATCATCATTGAACAGAAGTACACGCCTGCTTACAAGACTATTGCTGTAATAGATAAGGTTCAAGACAAGAACCTCTAGTACTATGAAATTTGGAATTTTCTAGAGAAAGAGACGTATCCACTAGGGGAAAATGCCAATGACAAATGAGGAATATAGCGTCTGGCCGTCTAATTTATCATTTTTGAAGGTAAGTTGTACAAGAAAGGTCATCTGGGAATGTATAAGCTCCGCGTTGAAGGAGAAGAGTCGAAGCGCCTCATGGAGGCTATCCATGGTAAGGAGTGTGGGGCACACATGAATGGTGTGATGTTGGCCCAAAAAATCCTTCATAAACAAACTGTGGCACGTTTCAGGAATGGGGCTCGGAAGGAGCAAGCGGAAAGGTGTTACAACACTAGCAGAGGTGCCACACAACCCACATGCCTTTGGATTGGGCTGCGTGCCCACCAAAGATGACTAGATAAGAAAGGGAGAAGAAATGAGGGGCAGGGCTAAGGCCAAGAGAGCTAGGAAACCTTATGAACTCGTCCATAGGCTGATCTGGGAGACGTTGAATGGCCATTTTGTTCGAGAGGGAGAGGATTTCCCATTTTGTGATTTTCCTGAGTCTTGGGGAAATTCCTTCTTATGCTTGTTTACTAGCTTAATTTCTTTAATATTGTAGTTTACTTTTTCAAACCTTTCCACGTGGATTCTAACACTATTTTTGACTGTTTTATAACTGTTTTAGGTCATGCATTTCATTTATGCTTTGTATAGTATGCTTGTAGTGTAATGGTCCTCATAGGTTTGGTGTTTTAGGCATTAGATACCAACCTATTTGAGTTGATGACATTCATTTAATGTCTTTCATACTTGTGGTCATGGCACAATCACCTCTACACACTCTCACATTTTCTTGGCTTTTTATTTCTTTGAGAATTGTTTCAACCGAGTGTTATTTAACCTTGAGAAAGAGACCCGTCAATGCTAATTGGTTTAATCACTTCGGAGGTTTATTACCAGGGTATTACTTCTCTCTCTTGCCCAATACAACTTCTTGTTTGACACTCATCTCTATTTAGTGGACTTAATGCTCATTTTTGGACTAAAATGACTAATGAATGGAAAGGTAATTAAAAGAGGCAACAAAACTTGGACTAAAATGGAACAAGATAATAAAATCAAGTTTGGGGTTCAATCGAACGTTAATTGAGCCCATTGAGTCTAGAGTCATTTCATACTTTTAATGATGAAAATGATTTATGAGTGGATGTCAACCACTTCCCTTAATCAATATCATGATAGGGAGAGGTTTTTGTTGGTCTTTTAGCTTCGTTTATTAAGCTTTTGTCCCTTGCTTTATAGACCATCATGCAATGAGTTTGCATCGATTGATGGTTTGTAAATCGAGTCTACCCCTCCTTTGATCTGTTTGATGATAAGAAGAGGTAGGATGGACAAACATCCCCTAAAAATATTCTGTTTGTGCTCTATTTTATGTCTGTTACAGCAGGGCAGTACCAAACATTAGTGGCCGGCCGACCACTTTTACTATACGGCCAACCACTTTTTTTAGCCAGCCAGCCACCTTTTTCAGCCAGGCAGTGTTATTTTTCCTATAGAATAGAGCAGAGGATGAGGTAAAAACAGTGCATTTTTCTGGCTCCAAAACAAAAGTATTCTGGCAGCTAAACAAAGAGCATTTTCAGGTGGAAATCCACGTGCATGCATGAGTCCTTCCTCGCTTCTCGGGGCCCATTAAAATTGTGTTCACTAGTAGTGTGTTGCAATTAATTAGCTAGTTAGAATAGCAACTTAATTTGTGTTGTAAATAGTTAGTTAATTCATGTTGTAAAGTGATTAATTAGTTAGAATAGCTAGTTTATTTTGCTTTGTAATTAATTCATTAGATTAATTAGATAGCTATTTATTTTTGTATTGTAATAATTAGCTAGTGTAGTTAATTTGTTTCATTTGGTTTGTAATAGCTAGTTAATTCGTAGTAATTAGTCAGGACATTTATTCAGACCCTCTTGCATAAGGGCAAAAATTGTAATAATGTGTGTATGTCTTTCAATCTCTATTTCTTTCTTTCTCCCTTTTATTTACTTGCTTATGATGGATAGCATAGAGCATCATGTTTTAATTAGCATTTTCCATAACTTGCATCCACTCATTTTGCATGCATAAGAGTTCGGCTCATCATACTAATCAATGTCAATTTCAAATACCTTATTCGAATACGTGCTTTGTCGCATGCCTTGAATTGACTCACATGTCATGCTAATAGCCGAGCCTAGTAGTTGCATTTTGTATGAGTTGTATTAGTCGTGTTGTATTAGTCATGTTGCATTGTTTAGGAACATGCATTTTTCTAATCATTTTATTTGTTTTGGTTTGCCTTGGAGTACTAGGTGAACGGTTTTGCTTTAGCATATTGCATGCATGTGATTGTTACCATATCAAGCATAATACAATGAGGCTAAGTGCTTAAATAATACATCTGTTTGAATGCCAGTGAATGAAGGCTAATTGCTTAAATTATGATGTTTTGACAAATGTATATACAAGTTCACCTTTTTAAGTGACACATTCAAAATAATTTTCAAACACACATAAAATCAAATGTTTCAATTTTTGCAAATTAGTCTATACTTGGGTGTATCACATAGTAAAATTAGCCTAATAATCAGAAGAAGAGCATATAATGTAAATAAGAATCACATCATGATCAGTAGAGGCCGATCTTTAATTGGGTGAGTAGGGTACTCAATTCATGACCTTCCCCTCTTATACCTAAGTTCCCCGAGCCGAGACACTTTTGTAATGACAGACACGTGGCCTTTGGCATGAGTCACGGGTTTTCTAAATTTCCGGAAAACATTTAGGTGGTGACTCTGTAATTTGGCAAAACAGTCTATTTTTGGCATTTTTGATTCAAAATCAATTTTTCAAAAGATTTACCGGATTTGGACTCTTTTGTGTTTATCTATTTCACATTGCACTTATGAGATCAAATTCAGAACCACGGGAGTCCGAACTATAGGGCTATCGTATCCGAAAGGAACACGAAAAGCAAGTTACAGGTAGTATTCACAATTTTGTTCATGTCATCTTGGGAAGGAAAAATAGAGGCAGTTCCAACTTCCTAAGAAACAAGAGCCTCCTTAACCACATCTTCCATAGCCTCAATCTCCAGGTTTCCACCCCCTTCAACATCTATTGCTTCACTAGCAGCACTACTCTCTGGAGTCTTGTTTGCAGAGTCAATTCCTGGAGAAATCTTTGCTGGAGGAGTAACAGGGGTGGCAGCAGTCTTCAGACCCAGAGACTTCGAGGGAACTGGAACGTTCTGAAATAAAGAGGATTCTTCAAGAATTTCGGTAGCAGCCAAGGCACTTATCCAGACTTTCAGGAAGAACTTGTCACGAAGTACAACCATCTCTTCTTTATAGGTAGCTCCAGCTTCATCCCAACTCTACTGCCAATGCTTGGCCTCCAAAGTTGAACGTTCAGCAACCATCACAGCTATAACTGCCTCCAACTCAGCCACTTTTCCCTCAAGCTAGGCTTGGACCCGAGCAACAGCCTCCTTGGAATTCTTAGCAGAAGAGACAACCTTATTCAGACGGAACATTTCTCTCTTCGCAGTCCTACAGCCTTCCTTTTTGGCCTCTGAGTTTGTTGTCAACCTCTCAGCACTCATGGTGGCCTCCAACACGGCCATCTCTAGTGCTTCAGCTTAAGTGATGGACAAATGCATCCTCTGGATACACTACAGCAAATAAATAGGTATTACAGGAAAGAAAACGATACAAACTAGTAAAGAACATAAAATGAAATAAAGAATCACTCACAACAGTCATCATTTGAAGGGTTCCCTTCAAGATTGGGATATCGCGAGGTTCATTATGCTATGCCATATCTACTGGCATCAACAGGGTTTTGGTCAAATCAAAAGCCAAATCTCTAAAAGTAACAACCGAGTTAGAAGTAGAAATGGACCTGCCTTGATGAAGCATGGGCGATTCTTATTTTTTAAAAGATTCATCCACAGCGAGCTCCTTAGAAACCTCGCCAACTATAGCCTTGCCAGTCTCTCTTCTCCTTTTTTTCGCCCTCTCGGCAATTGAAGTAGTGGGATCA
Organism: Camellia sinensis; assembly: GCF_055761805.1. Taxonomy (NCBI): domain Eukaryota; kingdom Viridiplantae; phylum Streptophyta; class Magnoliopsida; order Ericales; family Theaceae; genus Camellia; species Camellia sinensis. The sequence goes on from NC_138969.1 coordinate 33,655,744, forward strand.
ACAGCAGCAACAGAAAGGCTAGAGGCCCCCACGTCTAGTTTTACATCCATTAGACTTTTTGGTCCGGCCTTGGCCAAAGGAGTCTCCAGGACAGAAGAAGAGCCAAAAGCTTCCGCCTCTAGGTCCACCAGCACCTTTCTTTTGGATATGGATCCTTCTCTTGTGAAACTAGGGGCAAGAGAAGGAGTCCTCTCAACAGATAAACTTCGGCTGCGGTGGCGGTTCGTAACTAAAGGAACGTAGGGTGTGTCAGTCTCAGTATCAGAATCAAGAAGGGAAGCAGCAAGCTTTGCTTTTTTCGAGATTGTGATTTAGTAAGTTGCTTGATAGTCCAACAGTTTAGGGGCAAATCTCTTTTTATATCTCAAAGCGGCCTTGATCGCTTCAGCATTCTCGCAGTTTGGTCTACGTTGGTAACGGGAAGACTCTGCAGAGATGTGGAATAACATTAGTATAGCACTCAAACGAAACACAAGTCAAATAATAAACAAAAGTACAAAAATGTGGCATAGGATTCAGACCTAGGTAGCTATCCTTTTGGGGTATCGTCTCAAACTAGAACTCGGTCCCAACAAGGAACTCCCACTTCCCACCAACTTGTAAAAAACCATCATTGTTCTTATCAAAGTCGAGTAAACCGGTGACAAGGTGACAGTCAGTAGAACGTACACGAAGGTAATAGGTACTGTAGTCCTTGTTGTGAAAAAAAGTATAACAACCCAAGATATCCCAGATGTCGAGATTCAAGCCTAATTGCTTGTTCAGAATAGAGACACCACAAATGACTCGGAAGAGGTTCACAGATACTTGCATCGGGGTGAGTTAGACCTGGTGTAGGAAACGACGGACTAACGAGTCTAGAGGGAACTGAACCCCCCCTCAACAATAGCGGCAACGGGGAAGATAGCAGTATTCTTTGTGCCCATACGCTTGGCGTCAACCTTAGCCAGCGTAAGGATAACGTCGTCAAGAAAAACTTAATAACGATAGAACAGGGCCATCGCTTCGAGGGTATTTACTAATGCACGAAATTTTCCCATTATCTAGACGTAAGAGGGCAAAGACAAAACTATAACTGAGCAAGAAACACATAAATACTACCAGCCACAGGAAACAATGGCGCAAGGGCCAACAATAGTGACGTGAATAGAAAAGGAATAAAAAAGAGAAGTTTCAGGAAGAACTTATTGTGACTCGATGAATAAGTGGCAAAGTGCAAAGATCCTCTGAATAGGAATGAGAATGACAGAGTTCGTAACCTTTAGCAATGGCAATAAGCGTCTGGTCAGAGCATCATCGGAACCAAGATAGAAGAATGAAAGGGGTTTTGGGATTTTTGAAGTTTGGAGATAGACGAAGGGGTTTGAATTGCAGCCCTAGGGCATTTATTACCCTCAACCGGGGCGAAGGTACAAAATCATGCCCTTCTGTATAAAATCGGCGCACTATCTCTGCATACCAGTACCGCACTGCCACATGTCACCATGAAAGGACATATGTAGAGTGCGTGTGTTAGGATCAAACCGCCACCAAGGTCGAACTGGAGCAGATCCGAAGCGACACGACATTTGGGGTATTGGACAGTAGCTCCCCCTAAGGGGAACCTTAGCATGAGCTATGGGGCAAATGAAGGGGCAGAATATAAACGGATTGGATCCAAGCCTTAGGTTGGCCCAATCCATTAAACCCAAGTCCAAGTGGGTTAGGTGAATACGTGGGCTAGCCAACTGAGCCCATCTCCATAACACACAGTCTACCTAAGTCCTCAAGCACTTGGGCCCAACTCGCAGTGGAAAGGCATGCCCAGCCTCGATACTAGGCTAGGCTGAGCTACAGGACTTAATCTATGGATCGAACTGATGGGCTGAACCCATTATCAGAACCAAAGTGGGCCGAGCCCATACAAAGATATCCAAATGGACCAACCCATCTCTACAAACAGTCTCACAAAAGGCCGAGCCGAGGCACAACGATACCGAGCTGAGGGAACCTCTTAGAGAAATGTGGAAGCTATGAATGCATGCATGTGCAAGCTGCCGCCTCAGCTGGTCCCCTCCTCCTAGAATCACGAAAATATTTTATCAAGGGAATGTAATCTGTTATAAGCATGGTTACAATGAGTATATGCATCCATTGTTAGCTACCTGATAGTCCCTCCACCTTGAGCAATGTTAAAGGGAGCATGGCAGCAAAGCTTCATGAAACCATCTTGGGCAACAAGTAAGGGGTTCTATATAAATTCCATTCACTTCATATTGAAGGCAACTAAGTTGAGTTGAACTATATTCACTTAAACACAACTCTCTACACTTAGAGAGCACATTTCATCTTCTCCAATCACTTACTCCCACACTGGAGGGGTTATCCGGCCAACTCCGGCCGGGCTGCTCTAACGATGCTCACTGTTGCAGGATCTCGATTCTTGGATAGCCCAGTTGGGTGTGGAGCTCCGGTTCATAATCATCTAGTGTGGTATTCGATATGCACACCAATGGTTATGCAATTGGTCATGTTAAAATCAAAAAATGGCTGGGGTTCACAAAATTGATGCTTCAATGGTATGTCATTGCTCTACTTCCAAAGGTTGGATTTGATTGGGTTGGATTGGATTGAATTGAAATCATCCCAATTCAATGACTTTAACACATAATAGTTGAATTTGACAAATGATTGTATTAAAATGGCAAGTCTTCATTGTAGTGGTATAACAAAAAAATTAACTTTTGTAGCAAAACAAAAAATAACTTTAATAAAGCCATTTTGACTTTAACCATTAAAGATGCGCATAGCATAGCATAGTCTTTGACTTTAAGGCTTAGTTTGACAACACTATAAATAAGTTGCTTATTGGTTTATTTCTGTCAGTTCACAGAGTATTTTTTTATATATTTTTTTTGTAATAAATAAAAAATAAAAAAATAAATTATATGTTTGAGTCGCGTCACCTCTCTAATTTTTTATATGTCTTTTCATAATAATTAAAAACGTCAAATTTATAAGTTATATCCAAAATATTCTAAATAATCGACCCCCCGGCTATTTTTACAACTTTTTTGAAAATAAAAAGTATTTTTGTTTTTGTAAAAAATAAACATAAATATTTTCTATACTAAAAAAGGTAAAATGTAAATCTCGTTAAATCAAAAGATTTTGATCTTTATATAGCTTATATAGGGGTGTAAAAATGACCCGAGGCCTGTGGGCGGCCCAAAACCTGCCTGAGACCTGAGGTGGGCCCGACCCGAGCCTAGCCTAGTACCCTGGGCCTGCGCCTTCCATTTGTGGCCTGGCCCGGCCTAAAAAATTTCAGACCCTGAGGGCGGCCCGGTCCACTCATCAAACCCTTTCTCTACCAATGGTCAAATTTCAAAAAATAAAAATAAAAAACAACTTGCAACGGTTAAATAATTAAAAAAATAAAAAGATTAATCTTGTAAAAATAAAAAAATAAAAAAATACAAAATAACATAATAGTTAATAGTTAATAATTTGTACAATTATCTGTAATTGAATTATAAGAATTGAAATAAAAATTTATATAATTAAATAAATAACATTAATAATTTTAAAATAAAACAAAAAATAATAATAGTTTACACCCATTCCTAGTTTGCCTAGCCATAAGAGAGAGAGAGAGAGAGAGAGAGAGAGAGAGAGAGAGAGAGAGAGAGAGAGAGAGAGAGAGAGAGAGAGAGAGAAATATGGAGTATAAGAGTGGCATTATGGCTAGCTGCCATGCTAGCTGAAATAATGGCACAAGATAGGGGGAGGAGAGAGAGAGATAGAGAAAGAGAAAGATAAAGAGAGAGAAATGTAGTGTGGAAGTGGAGTGGGACCCATTAGTTGCTATAGCAACCGAACAAAATGACATTGCATTGGAAGAAAAGAAGAGCAGGACAGTCCTACAAAGATTGAAACGGTAATATGTATACAAATGGTCATAATTCAAACGGTAGTGTATATATATGTATTTATAAATTTATTTCACTCTTTAAAATTATTATAAATATCCTTCATTTTTCAAAATAAATCTCACAACAAATAATTTTCCCTCTCTCTCTTAAACTCTCTGAATCTTTTTCAACTCTCAATTAATTTTGAAGTGTTATCCCTAAGTGACAATTGCAATTGTGCAATAAGAAATTTTTATCAGAAGAAGTTAATTTCTGTATCGTATTCACAAGTTGGTAACATTAATTAGTTTAATTAAATTTTTTAACTACTCATTTTTTTCATTAATTATTTGTGCACATATATTAATTATTATTTTTTACTGATTGTATTTACACATGATTTAAATTAATTGTTAATTCTTATATATTGTTTTACTTACATTACTGTAACAAGCCCGCGGGGGACCTCGCTACAGCTCGGACTCGACTTTGTAGTCACGGTTCTAAATCTGAACCAAAGAGTCCAAATCCGGCAAATCGTTTTTGAGAAAACAGATTTTTGAAAGAAGTGCCAAACATGGACTGCTTTGCCAGATACAGAGTCGCCACCTAAATATTTTATTTTGGGAAATTTAGGAAACCCTGACTCGGTGCCAAAAGGCCACGTGTCCGTCATCACCAAAGTTGCCTCGGCTCGGGAACTTGGGTACGATTGGGGAAGGTCACTTCGTGAGCACCCCCGCTCGCCCGGTCATAGACCGGCCTCTACTAACCATGATATCAATTTTTGAAAACTTTGTGTGCCCTTAATCCGGTTATTAGCCTAGGTTACTATGTGATGCGCAAAACATACAAGTATAGACTGGATCGCCTGAATTGGAACAAAGCATTTCATGTTCGTTTTTTGAAAATGGTTTGCTACCCGCAGGTAGGCTTGAAACATTTTGATGATTTACTCCAATTCAGATAACCCAGCCTCCACCCACAAGCATTCAGGCAGTTATATCATATAAGCACATAGCCTCATGGTAAGCATGCTATTCATGGCAGTCACTCACACGCATGAAAGGATGCTAAAGCATAAAACTTACCGAGTACTCCAAGCTAGGGCTGCTCGCGGGTCGGTTTTGGCCGGGTGCGGGTCAAAACCGACCCGACCCGCACTTATGCGGTTGGGGAAAAATGGACCCGCAACCGCCCGCGATGCGGTTCGCGGTTTGTGCGGGCGGGTGCGGTTCGGTTTGCGGTTTAGGTTTTTTTTTTTTTTTTTTTTTTTTTTTTTTTTTAACTTAAGCAAATTTGACATTTTTTGTTACTTTCTAAACACTTTTTTTTTTTTTAGAAGAGTTATAAATTAAATTACAAGATATACAATTCATGATCATAATAAATAGTCTACATGTTAGATAAGATGATATGGAACCATGTTTGAGGATAGTAATTAATCTTCCTCCTTAGCTTGCAAAAACAAACCCTTAAAAGTCAAACTAGTAACACTAATTTAAATATGCAAAAACAAACCCTTAAAAGTCAAACTAGTAACATTAATTTTAATAGTGGATTAATCTTCACTGTTTAGCTTTTAATATGCAATAATGTGATAATAGAATGACAATTCAAAATATCATATTTAACTGTGTCTACTAGACTAATAGAATATAATGATTTTTTTTATATGTATAAATAAAAGTCAAACTAGTAACACTAATTTAAATATCATTAGATCATGATAATGTATATAAGTGCCCATATAATAAATTTTACTTTCATCTAAAATGTAAAAATAAAAATAATAACTAGTTATCTCCATCCATCCAAAATGTAAAAAATAATAATAATAACTAGTTATTTTTTCTTTAAAAAAAAAAAAAAAAAAAAAAAAAACTGCGGGTTGCGGGCGGGTCGGGTTCGACCCGAACCCGATCTTTTGCCAATTTCTTGACCCGCACCCGCCCGCCTACCTACATCGAAACCGCCCAAAGCACTGCGGGTAGGGTAGGGTCGGGCGGTTCGTGCGGGCGGGTGGGTTTGTTGCCCAGCCCTACTCCAAGCCAAAATAGAAACTTCATTAGAAATCATGCATGATCCTAACTATACAGAAATGCCTAATGCAACACATGCAAAATGCAATTATAGCAGGCTCGGCTATTCTAAGATGGCATATGAAATGCTACAACTATCATGTATTCAATTTGGAATTGAAGGTACAATGCAGTTAGTATGATGCGCCGAGCCCGGTGCATGCAATACAGATGAATGATGCAAACATGCTATCATACTGTATGCTAATCGAAATATGCCCTAATCTAACCATCGTAAGCGGATAAATAAAAGGGAGAAAGACGTGGGGTTGGAAGACATACATCACACTCACGCACACTTATTACAGTTATGCCCTCGCTCGGAGGGTCCGAATAAATAATACAGTCCCGAATGAAAAAATATTACAGTCCGAATATTACAGTCCAAATAATATACAAATTCCTAATTAATTAATGAATTAACTAAGAAAATAAATAAAACTGGCATGCAAGCCAGGGACCGCCTTGCTTCTGATGGATGATGCATGTCCGGGTTGTCTTGCGCGGAAATCCACCGGGATGCCCCGATTAGCCTCTGTTTTACAATTATTCTTGAAAAGCGTGCCAAGTCCCGGAAAGTTGCTGATTCCTGATTTTGCTGCAACAGAGAGCAGGAAAGGGGCATAGCAGTGTATTTTCACAAATATATGCATGCCTCGATCCTCGTGCCACCAATCACGCATACCGAGGCATGATGGCCGAGGAGTCGAATTGCACAATTCGATATAGGATGAATGCACATGAAAACACAATAAAACCTAACTCCATCATGGATGATCCGGAGTGTCGGTGACTGGGGAATTGAGACACCTTCCGTCACTCGGAGTACGGAATGTACCTCGTTTCCCGTGCCCGGGCTAACTCCTATCCCGAACACGATGCAATATGCATGACATGCATGAAATGCAACTAAGATACAATCCTAACATACACAATGCTGTGAAAATGAGATGCCTCGAAATGCGTGCACACGGGCACGCAAACCGAGAAGATAGCATACGCAATGCAATATGGCTAAAATGGCATGGAAAATGTAACATGGACTTATACTAACATGAGAGAGCCTCAGCCACACTCACATAAGAGGTCAATGGATGAAAATAAAGTGCCTCGAAACGCGTGCACACGGACACGCAAATCGAGGCAGTGGCATACGCAATGCAAATGACATAGAAATATGATATGGGTTTATACCAACATGAGTGAGCCTCAGCCACACTCATATAGGATGTCGGTGGATGAAAATGAAGTGCCTCGAAATGCGTGCACACGGGCACGCAAACCGAGGCGATGATAGAATGCGATGCAATGACATGAAAACATGATATGGGCTTATACCAACATGAGTGAGCCTCAGCCACACTCATATAGGATGCCGGTGGATGAAAACGAAGTGCCTCGAAATGCGTGCACACGGGCACGCAAACCGAGGCAATGATAGAATGCGATGCAATGACATGAAAATGCGATATGGGCTTATACCAACATGAGTGAGCCTCAGCCACACTCATATAGGATGCCGATGGATGAAAATGAATTGCCTCGAAATGCGTGCACACGGGCACGCAAACCGAGGCGATGACAGAATGCGATGCAATGACATGAAAATGCGATATGGGCTTATACCAACATGAGTGAGCCTCAGCCACACTCACATAGGATGCCGATGGATGAAAATGAATTGCCTCGAAATGCGTGCACACGGGCACGCAAACCGAGGCGATGACAAAATGCGATGCAATGACATAGAAATGGAAAGCAATCATTCTAATAGAATTTCAGCACTAAAATATGGGGGAAAACAGTCCCGAAATGTGGCGAAATGACACTAAATGCATGGAATAGTCCCGAAATGCGAATTTAGGCACCCGAAATGGCCTATAGCTATGCCAAACATGCACAATATGGACATGTAATGCAAAGACAGAAGCTAGGCAGTCCCAAAAAAGGCACTTTCACAGTTATAAACATGGCCAAACAGCAAGCATAGGTAGGGAAAAAATGGCATGCAAGAGTAGGGGCCAAGAGAGGGGTAATGAAGCAAATGATATAAGCAAAATCCAAACTGAAATATTTCCTTCTACAACATTGAAGAGGGACCAAAAATATGAATGTTTACAGTATATGGCAAACCTCAAATCAATATACAAGCATGCTAAAAAAAGGCACAAGATTGAGGCTCAAAAGGCGCTATAACATGAAGTATACAAAATAATCACCAAACAGAAAAAAAAATGTTAATGAAACATGAAGTATAGGCCAAAATAAGGCCATCTCTAGGCCTGTAAAATGGCCATAAACAAAAGCATGATAGGCTAACAAAACATGCAAGAATGGGGAATAAAAGAGAGATATAACATGAAGTGGCATATGGAGGTCCCAAAACATGAAAGGCCCTAAATGAAACATGAAGAATGGACAAAAATAAGACTATTTACAGAACTGTAAAATGGCCAAAAACAAAAGCATGGTAGGCTGCCATAGCATGCAAAAATGGGGGCCAAAAAAGGAGTATAAAGGTAAGTACAACATGGAAGTCCCAAATGGTGTTGAGCCCTTCTTCAATGTTGAAGAGGGGCTCAAAATAAGCACATTCACAGATTACATCATGCTCAAAAACAGATTACTCATGGGCCAAAAATAGCATGCAAGATTATGACATATAAGAGGATCAATGAAGCAAGTGCATCATGGAGGGCTCAAACAGGGTTGAGCCCTTAATGAAAAGTGAAAATGAGCTCAAAAGAGGGCCACTTTCAGTTAGGGCCGGAGCTTGAAGCAAAAATCATATAGGGCTTACAAATGGATCAAGAAAAAGGGTCAAAAGAGGAGAAATGTCACTCACCCTTGAAGACCAAAGCTTTTGTTGCTTCTTGGACCAATTTGCAGCTCCTTTAGTCTTTGAGAAGCCCTCCTTGTTTCTGGAAATGAAGTGGTGGTGGTAGAGCTTGGTGGTGATGAAGAAAACAAGGTGTAGGACTTAAGGTATTTTAGGAAAATGAGAAGGATGGAGAGAGATATGGATCTTGAGGCTTGAAGAACAAATTTTCTAACCCCTATATGTGATGCCACCAGCTGGTTATAAGGGCCAAAAAGGGGGTGTAAAGGTGGGGGAAAAGGAGACAAGCTTTCCCCCACAAAATATCCCCCGGATATTGATATTTTCTGGGGGATAAAGCCATACAGCTGTAAAGTGAACAGTGTGAAGATTACGGCCGGCCAGTTATTTTGGTTGCAGGTGGCCGGTCGGCCACACCCCCTAGCCAGCCGGCTAGGGGTCAAAAGGGTCAAGCTGATTTAGTGGCCGGCCACCACATGATGGTGTCCTCCCATGTGTGTACATCACAAATATGTGGTTCAAAGTTTAAGAAAGTGGCCCCAAGGTGTTCAACATTAGCCCGGAAGGAGGGGTTCAAAAGGGTCAGGTGGAATTACTGGCCGGCCACCAACTTTTAGGGTCCTCCCAAGTGTGTACATCACAAATATGTGGTCCAAAGTTCAAGAAAGTGGGCCCAAGGTGTTCAACATTAGCCCGGAAGGAGGGGTTCAAAAGGGTCAGGTGGAATTACTGGCCGGCCACCAACTTTTAGGGTCCTCCCAAGTGTGTACATCACAAATATGTGGTTCAAAGTTCAAGAAAGTGGGCCCAAGGTGTTCAACATTAGCCCGGAAGTGTGAAAAACGGGCGTCGGAGGGCGTCGGAGGATGTATAACTGGTTGCTGCAACAATTACTGGCCTCCCACCCTTCAGTGACCTTCCTAGTGATAAAACAGAGGTACCTGCCAAAAATGAACGAAAACCGTTGCAAAACGAATGTTTGGGGGCCAAAACGCGCAGTTCGAGGTCCCGAAAATGGGCTGTTAAGCACCGAAAGTGGCATTCGGCCACGAAGTGGGTTTCTCAGGCCCCAGTGTCCCTCAAAAGGGAGTAAAAAGGAAGTATGCCAAAAATTAGAGCAAATGGAGATGGTTAAGCGGTCCCGAACCGAGGCACACGGCCAACGATCCCGAAAAACCGGAAACCGGACTCCGAAATGGGCAAAATGGCCTACGACCACAAAATGTAGCCTACGGACATTGAGAGATGGTCTACGGGACCTCTCCCTTCCCTCAGGAAAAGAAACCGAGAAAATCGAGCCTGGTTCGCAAACCGAGGCAAAGTACAAAAGAGGGTTCGGAAGTCCGGAGGCAGGGCTCACGGCCGCAACTCTGAAACTTCTGAACGAGCACATTATGCAACATCACCAAGCGCTCAATCAGTGACGTCTGAGTCTTAAGGTCGGTCGAAAATGGGGTGTCTACAATTACTATGGATCTTAACATTCGTAATGTTTATGTTGATATTGATACATATACTACACAACATGAATCTGTTGATTCTCCTTCTAATATCCCTCTTCCAACAGTTGGATCATCATCTAGGAGCAGAAATAGTAGCATTTGAGAATATTTTGAAAAAATATCTATAAATAATCTTGATGGTGCAATTACATTTAAAGCAAAATATAAATATTGTGCACATTTACTTAGTGCTGCATCCACAGAGGTACTAGTCATCCAAAAAGACGTGCTAATAAACATTTACAAAGTCAATAACCTAATATTCGAAGTTAAATGCAATTAAGGGCTTCATCAACTAGTAATTTGTAAACATTTTCATATGATCCTATACGTACACAAAATTCTGTAGTTGATTATATTATTAAAAAAGAACAACCTTTTATTACTAATGAATGTCTCGATTTTATCGAAATGATTTACGAAAGTTTTGCACCACAATATCAAAATTTTTCAAGAAATACTACAAGAAACAAGATTTTAAATAAATTTGAGAATGTTAAAAGTGAATTATTTGACATCTTTAAAAATTTGAATGAAAGAATTTGTTTAACATTTGATCTATGGTCAAATAATGGTTTTGAATATAAATGTATCACTACACATTTTATTAATAATGATTGAAAATTAAATAAAAGAATTATTTTATTTAAATTAGTTGAACTTCCATATACTGGTCATTCACTTGGTGTAGAAATAAGAAATGTATAATATGAGTGGACTTTACAAAATAAAATATTTACGATTAATTTAGATAATGTAGCATATTATAATCAAATTGTAACCCATTTAAAATCAATTTTACAATTACTTGTTGATGGTGATTTATTTCATATTCGTTGTTGTGCCCATATTTTAAATTTGATTGTTAAAGAAGCTCTGGATATATACGAGACTTCTGTACTTGTAATAAAAAATGTAATTGTTACTATTATGTCTTTTGGTAATCGAATTTCGGAATATAGAAAAATTTGTCAATGAGAAAATATGCTGTACGGGAAAGAAATAAACCTTCTCGTATAATCCTGTTGATCAAGTCTGCGCTCCTCTGTACGTCGTCGCTTTATCACCTGAAAACACAAACGTGAGCTAGCCGGCGGGTATGTGCCGGAAACCTCTCCGATGCCTAAGTCAGCAAGCTTGACAAATAGACAAAAGCTCTGTGTATTCAGAAAGCAAAGTTGTGTGTTACCTCTTCAAAGGTGATGTTTGTGAGCTTTTATAGGTTTCGTGTGGCACAATCCTAGTAGGACTTCTACTCCTCCACGCAGAGTCTTCCTAGGATTTAACCTCCTGAAGGATAATCCTTGTCCTCCAACACCCCCCTCACTGCTTAAACCAAGTGAGATGGTTATTACCATGGCCGAATTCCAACATAATCGAAGTAATCTTGGCTATGCTGAGCCGCAGAGTAGGCCGAACTATACTTAGTTCAGTTTTTCCTTTTACTCCTCCTTATCTCGGTTCTCTCATGTACAACCCATGGTGTGTTCAGACCGAGCTACCGAGTAGCAAGGTTCTGACCGTTCTAACCACATTACGCCATGACCGGACTAACTCTGAGACCGACCAAACTCCAAGTCACTTCCGGGCTGGAGTAACTTTACATTTCCCTCGGGCCGGAGTAATTTTGTCCCTCTCTTGGGCCGGAGTAACTTTGCGGCCTTTTTACTCAGCCCTTCGTATTGGGCCATAATGACCGTCTCCCAGCTCGGCCCAATTTTCACAAAAATTACCCTCTCAATTGCCCCTTAATTCCATCTGCGCAGCATGATAGGGATTACCTGTCTACCAGCCGAGCTGAAGTTTTTAAGCCTTTCCAGCCGAGCTAAAAAAAAACCCTTTAGCCTTTCCAGCCGAGCTAAAAAACTCTTCAGCCTTCCAGCCGAGCTTATTTCACACCGGGCTCTGCTTGTCCGGTCAAAACGTCTCTTCAATCATAGCAACTGTAACGCTTCTCATTCTAATGGCACGTGGCACGCTCTGATTGACTGAGGACGGCTGTCACGCCGTCTTCGTACTTTGTGAAATTTGAACAATCCCGCCCTTTTCCCTTTACCTAAAACGAGCCTCTTCATTTTTGCCATATTTTGTAACTTCTCCCTCTCTGTGCCTCTACTGGTTTTTCAATCTTCTGAGCTCATGTCCTTCACTATTCTTCGTCTTTCTGAAAGAGTTCGTGATCTGCTGCTTTTTGCTTCCATTTTCAGCTCTTGCTTCTTCATCTGGTTAGTATTGTGCATCTTACTTTGTTTTTGTAATTTATTTTCTGTGTTTTGCAAAACATGTCTTTCCATTTCGCTTTGCTCTGTATTTTTCTGGAAAAACTTAACAATAGAACACATGCGTATATGTAATATCCTGTAGAAGACTAGTTTTTTATCCAAAATCAAGATGCAACCGAACTAGGATACTGTTTAAGCTAGGTAAAAGTCTAGTCAGCTTACAACCGGACTAACACTTCATGTTTACACCAGTAGCTTTGAATGTCAAACCACTTCTTGATAAACCTTAGCCGAAGTAACCAACCGAACTAAGTTTGCACTTAGCATACTGAGATACCTGAACTCCAACCGATCTAGGCCTTGGGGCTAAACCAGCTTTCTTAGTTTTTTAGATGGAACTTAGAAAGCTGCCCCTAGACGATCAACCGGTCAAACGGAATCGTTTCCACAACCGAGATACCTAGACGCTTGCCAAGCCCGAACTAACAAAAGCCCTGCTCAAACCGAGCTACCAATCTCCTTGTAGAAACCGAGGTAGAACCTGTAGCATTCACATAGCCGAAGTAGGGCTCCTATTTTTTACTTTTATTTTGTAGCACGGTCCAATGATCTGTGCTTAACCCCTTTGTTTTCTACTTTGCAGACTTAGGTTGCCCAGGCACTCCTCTGCGCGCTCAACCGAGCTACTGAGACAATTTTGTGGATCGAACTTTAATTTATTCATAAATTATACAATAAATGGGAAAGTATAGGTATCTAGTAAATACTCCGGGCGGTCTAGCCGAATTCAGAAAAGACTACAATATACCCGATGACGTCTACTTGATTTTAGCCGAAAAAGAGGTCATACCTTGGGGCAATGAAGGCTTTGTCCCCTTCACCCTTTTATCCATAATTGAAACTGGACTACGATTTCCAGTCCAACCCTTAATTTGCGAGTTTCTTAGGCAAACTAGACTATGCCCAACCCAACTATCCACCAATTCATACCGCATAATAATGAGAATAGCCGAACTTAACCGCCAAGCCGATCTCAACCTCGGTCTGGCCAAAATTTTTCACCAATACTCCATTGGTTCGAAGGAAGACGGCTGGGTGTACTATCTCAGAATACGCCGTCGTCGTGAGAAAATAATAAAAAACACACCGGATAAGAACTTGAATGACGACGATTTTTTCTGGGTGTCTGGGAACTTTGAGGACCACCAAGCCCAGATTCCTGGCCGACGTATAAACTGGAAAAAAGGAGAACCCGGAATACTTACTTCGGTTTTCTTGCGTGCTTTCCTATATTTCGGTTTTTTAATCTTTCAGTCGAACTAACAGTTGTCTTCTTTCGCAGATTCTGCCTACCTTCATTCTCTATACAGCTACCCCGATCTAGCGACCTTGCGCGCCGCACTACGATATCCAGAACGTAGTTGGGCCAAGTTGCTAAAGTTCGAGCCGACCTACAGATACAGTGGCCGCCGAAAAGCGAGAGTGACCGACTTTCTGCTAGAGGAGGCCCCAGGACCGGACCCAACCTTGCCAGAAATCAGACTAATCCCACTGATCGCTGAAGAAGAAATGACCAAGAGAAACAGAGTCAGGGCCCTCTTGACTGAGACCAACAGACCCGAAGTACCGCCACCACGCCAAACGACTGAGACCGTGGTAGCCCTTCCATCCCAGCAGCCATCTTCATCTTGGGCGAACAAGCGTGCCCGGATAAGCCAAACCGAGCAACGCCTAGTCGACGAAGGCGAGTCCATCCTTCCACCAAGCCCTCAACCCAGCCTTCAACCGGAGAAATCTGACCGAGCTGACTCTTCCAAATGGGCTCCAATTCTCACCTTTCAAAACCGAAATATCCAGGAAACTGACTCGGTTGTTGTTGAGAAGGATCACTTGATGGCTTTCAATCTAGCCAAAAGTGTTTGCCTTCCAAAAGATATGGAGCACCACAACAAGCAACTAAACACCGAGCTGAAGGCCATCCGATCATCAACAAAATCAATGATCCTGGTAGGTGGCTCTCTGTTTTCTTTGTCTAACTTTTTCCCAACTGTTAGTCCGGCTAAAGAGAGTTATTATTTTATAGGCCATTCAGAAGAACAACATTGCACATAGGAAAGTGCTGGAGCTCCGGAAAACAACGAGACAGGCAATGGCGGAAGCCGAAGCCAAGACTGTCGAACTAACACGTTCTCAACAAAGGATGGCCGAGCTGGAGGCCGAGGTAACTCGTCTAACCGGACTAGTTGCCTCGGTTGACAGTGATAAACGGCGAGCTGTTACCGAAGTGAAGGACAAATATTTGTGGGAGATGGCACAGCTTGAGGACGCTAAAGACGCCGAAATAACAGTTCTAAAGAAGAAGGCTGAGGACACCGAGGTGAAGGGTTTCAAGGATGGCGAGGCTGCGTACATCCAACAGTGTAAAGCTGCGAAGGACTTGTTCTTCAAATGCGGCTGGAGGGGTGCTGTGGAGCAGCTCGGTTGTGGGCCTGACACCGATATCTATAGTGCTCCGCAATATTTCATTCCAGCCTCACTGGCGGAGTATGCTGCCGACCTCCAGAAACAATTTCTTGAAGCGTCTGACGATGAAGAAGAAGATGAGCAAACTGAAACTCCGGTTGTCAATGCGGCTGTCAACGATCAATTAGCTCGATTGGAGCCAGTAGTCGAAGACTTGACGACCGAAAATGTGCTTCCAACAGAGACCATGCTTCTAACTGAGACTGTTCGCCCCTCTGAAACCGGAGTCGGTGTTGATATTGAAGCCGATCTCGATCTTTTTGACTAATTTTGTATTTTTCTTTTTCTTGGACTTGTAATCGGGCTGCGGTCCCTCTTGTGTACCTCTTTAATGAAAATCCTCTTTTGTGCTCAACTCTTATTCCGGTTTTGATTTGTATGCTTGCACTTGTAATGTCCTCTATTACTCCAACTTCTATTTCGGTTTACTCTGTATCCTTGTACCTGTACTGGCTTGGTTATAGTTTCTATGATCTTTTTACTTCAACTATTATCTCGGTTTTGGCTGGTCAATCTACTATGCTTACTAGCCAACCACTCTTTAGCCGACATAATTCCTTCGGCTGAGGAGTACAAAGAGTTGGTTTAATCTAGCCAACCACTCTTCTGCCATACCCTTACTTCGGCTAAAGAGTACAAAGAGTTGGTTTAATCCAGCCAACCACTCTTTTAGCCGATGTCCTTACTGCGGCTAAAGAGTACTAAGAGTTGGTTTTTTCAGCCAACTTAGAAAAGAATGTTTGGTTATTTCGTCCAAATGTCCTGCAGCCTGGATCCTTATCCTGGGCTTAGGAAGGGTGTTGGTTTAATCCAGCCAACCTCTAAATTAGTTTTTTCAGCCAACTTAGAATAATGTTTGGTTATTCCGACCAAACGTCCTGCAGCCTGGATCCTCATCTTGGGCTTAGGAAGGGTGTTGGTTTAATCTAACCAACCTCTAAGTTAGTTTTTCCAGCCAACTTAGAATAATGTTTGGTTATGCCAACCAAATGTCCCGCAGCCTGGATCCTTATCTTGGGCTTAGGAGGGGTGTTGGTTTAGTCCAGCCAACCTCTAAGTTAGTTTTTTCCAGTCAACTTAGAATAGAATGTTTGGTTATTCCGACCAAACGTCCTGCAGCCTGGATCCTTATCTTGGGCTTAGGAGGGGTGTTGGTTTAGTCCAGCCAACCTCTAAGTTAGTTTTTTCCAGCCAACTTAGAATAATATTTGGTTATTCCGACCAAACGTCCTGCAGCCTGGATCCTTATCCTGGGCCTTAGGAAGGGTGTTGGTTTAGTCCAGCCAACCTCTAAGTTAGTTTTTTCCAGCCAACTTTGAATAAAATGTGTGCAATGTACCTAAATTTCACTAAAGCTAACTTTTACAGAGAACAACTCATGCTGAAAAGAATCGATTATTTTATTGAGGAAAAAGAAATTACACATGTTTGAAAAGAAGAAAGCTAAAAATAAAATAACTTGAGATTGGCCGTGTTCCAAGGCCTAGAGATTGCTTTGCCGTCCTTGTTTTCTAGGTGGTATGCCCCTTTGCCTGCTAATCCAACCACTTTGTAAGGACCTTCCCAATTAGGCCCTAGCTTGCCATCTCTTGGTATCAAGGTGTTTCCCATCACTTTGCGCAGTACCCAATCTCCGATCTTGAATTGTCTTGGATGTACTGTTTTGTTGTATTTTTTGGATAACTCTTGTTGGTATGAGGCAATGTGAACCAGTGCTCTTTCTCTTCTTTCTTCCGCAAGGTCGAGTTCTAATGCTATGGCTTCTCCATTCAAGTCTGGATCAAAATTTTCGCTTCGAATTGTGGGGAGGCCAACTTCCAGTGGGATTACTACTTCCATTCCGTAAGCTAAGGAGAATGGTGTCTCTTCTGTTGATCGTCGAGGTGTGGTGCGGTAAGCCCATAAAACATGAGGAAGTTCATCTGCCCACTTGCCTTTTGCCTTCTCTAACCTTTTCTTCAGTCCATCCAAGACGACTTTATTTGATGCTTCTGCTTGGCCATTTGCTTGAGGATATGCCAGTATAGAATTATAGAACTCTATCTTGTACTCTTCACAAAAGCCTCTGAAGATTCTGCCGTCGAACTGAGTGCCATTGTCTGAAATTAGGGCTTTTGGTATGCCAAATCGAGTGATGATGTTTTGCTAGACGAACTTCTTTACATCTTTTTCCTTAATTGATGCTAATGTTTCTGCTTCCACCCACTTTGTGAAGTAGTCTGTTGCTGCGAGAAAGAACTTCTTGTTGCCGGGTGCTGTTGGAAGTGGTCCTACTATGTCCAAGCCCCACATTGCGAAAGGCCATGGGCTAGTCAATGGTAGGAGTTCTCTAGCTGGTTGATGTATTTGGTGTGCGAATCTGGCATTTCTCGCACTTCTTCACATACTTCTCTGAGTCTGCCTGCATGTACGGCCACCAGTATCCTTGTGAAATGGCTCTGTAAGCTAGCGATCTTCCACCGAATGAACGTATCCTTTGGCAGCGCGGCTGCCATTCACCGTGACAAAGCATTGCTTCGACATGATCTGATCTCCATAGACTTCTTCAATTACCCCGGTATCGTTGGGGAACCGCATTACTTGGTGGTAGGATGACGCCACCGATCGCATGGCATGCAGCCATGTTCTGCCCAAGATGATATTGTAAGTGGAGGGGACTTTCAATACCCAGAACTCCACTTGTTTCGTCACGCTTCCTGCTCTAACTGGAAGAATTATTTTGCCGACGGGCCATTCTGGCATGGAGTTGAATCCAATTAGGGGAGATACAGCAGGCGCCAAGTCTTTGTCTTGTAGCTTCAGTTGTTTAAATGTTTCATAGTACATGATTTCACATGAACTTCCCTGGTCAATCAGAATCCGCTTGACGTCAAAATCCTTGACTCGGAGAGTGACGACCAGGGCATCATTGTGAGGGCAATATATCCGTTCTAAGTCTTTATCAGAAAAAGACATGACGTTTGTCGCCTCCGTCTTCCCCTTCTTGGTGGCAGGTTGGGCATTTAGCACCTCTCTTAAGTGCTCAGCCTTTTTGATTGATCCCCTGAGCTCGCATACACGCTCAGGTTCAAAAACTCCATGTATGCCTTGAGGCGGGGCGTCGATTGGCATCCCATTGGGGTTATTATGGTCCTGGGGGGCTGGCTGCGTCCCTCCTTCAATGTATTTATCCAAGTGTCCTGCCACCACCAACTCCTCCAGGTGCTGTCTCAATGGTGTGCAATTCTCAGTGCGGTACCCCTTTTCTTTATGGAAGGTGCACCGCGATCTTTCGTCGTAGTCTTTCTGGGCTTCTCCCAGCTTGGCTGGCCACTTGACGAAAGGCTCATCTCTTATTTCACTTAGAATCCGATGTATCGGTTTTTTGAACACCGTGGTTATGGCAGTGCGGATTCTCAACCATCTTTTTTTCGGGTCTTCTCCGTTATCTCGTCTGCCACGTCCGTTTCTGTTCGGTCGATCTACCGTATTAACCTTCGCTGAGGTCTTCTTTTCTGGTACTGTGGTCGCCCCAGATTTTGCTTTGGCACGTGCGCCATCCTATTCTACCCTGATGTGCTGATACACTCTTTCCATCAAGGCTTCCATGGTGAGGGGTGGCGTCACGGTGATCGAGTCCCTTAGTCTGTTCCCAACTGGAAGGCCTCTTTTATACTGTGCAATGGCGAGATTGGTAGGGCAGTCCTCAATCTGATTGAATGTCTCCCAGTAGCGACTATTGTAGGATCTTAGGGTCTCTTTATCGCCCATGTCGATGGAGAGCAATTGGTCAATCTCCACCGGGGTTTTAGTGTTCGTTCGGAACCTTGTTACGAATGCCTCTGCCAATTGTGCCCAAAAGGCTATGCTGCCCTCTGGAAGTTTCTCGAACCAAGTTAAGCCTAGGTCGCCAAGACTTGATGGGAAGAGTATGCACATTAAGGCCTCGTTTCGCCTGTATACAGCCATGACCTGGCGAAAGTGGCTCAAGTGTGAGTAGGGGTCCGTCTTCCCTTCATATGTAGTGAATTTGGGCTGAAGGAAGCCTGATGGTAAGGGCGCGTTTTCAATCGCCGAAACAAACAGCGAAGTTTGTAGCCTTGCTAATGCTTTGTCCGTTGGTTCATAGGCAGGGTGCGGTATTGGCATTCCAACCTCGACGCTTCCATTCATCCGAGGAGCCAACCGCCGTAAGGCAGAAACTCTGTGTGGATTCCGTGCCCTGGCGTCCTCCTTGCATCGTGCCTTTTCTTCGAGCATGGTTCGTAAGTTGGATGATCTGGGTAACTCCATCTGTCTAGATCTGGTTTGGTGCGAATGTGAGGGCCAATACGTGCTTCCTTCAGTATATGATCTTTCAAATCTCGTCCTCTCAAACCTGGAGTGACGAGTTCTGGAAGACCTGGATTGAGTATCGCCTGTCCTGAGACTTCTGCCATCTCCTTGCGAGGGTGTGGTATTCTTACTACGATTTTCTGAGTGGCGAGGGGGCGTCCTGTTTTTGCGCCCTTCTCCTGTCGCCACTTCTTTTCTCTTTATCTGGTGCTTCAAGGCCTCCATGTCCGCCGCCATCTTCCTTATTAATTCATCTTGCTCCTTCACGCGGTTTTCCAGAGCTTGAGGATCAATCCTCCGCCTTTGTTTGTCAGGGCTTTGTGAACGAGAGTGACGGGGGCTGTGAGTCCGCCTCCTCCCCCTTGTATCCCTCCTGGGATTATGTCGTTGAGGCTCCAAATCTGCCATGGGAGGGATAGAAGGTAGTCCTTCACGCCTTGCACCCCCATCTGGTGTTTGCCCGTCGATGGCGGACTGCGGTAAATCTTCATTGTGCGCCATTGTTTCTAAAGAGGAGAAACTTAATCAAGAGGTTTTGTTCTTGTCTCAATTTCCCACAGACGGCGCCAATTGTACGGGAAAGAAATAAACCTTCTCGTATAATCTTGTTGATCAAGTCTGCGTTCCTCTGTACGTCGTCGCTTTATCACCTGAAAACACAAACATGAGCTAGCCGGCGGGTGTGTGCCGGAAACCTTTCCGATGCCTAAGTCAGCAAGCTTGACAAATAGACAAAAGCTCTATGTATTCAGAAAGCAAAGTTGTGTGTTACCTCTTCAAAGGTGATGTTTGTGAGCTTTTATAGGTTTCGTGTGGCACAATCCTAGTAGGACTTCTACTCCTCCACGCAGAGCCCTCCTAGGATTTAACCTCCTGAAGGATAATCCTTGTCCTCCAACACCCCCCTCACTGCTTAAACCAAGTGAGATAGTTATTACCATGGCCGAATTCCAACATGACCGAAGTAATCTTGGCTATGCTGAGCCGCAGAGTAGGCCGAACTATACTTAGTTCGGTTCTTCCTTTTACTCCTCCTTATCTAGGTTCTCTCATGTACAACCCATGATGTGTTCAGACCGAGCTACCGAGTAGCAAGGTTCTGACCGTTCTAACCACATTACGCCATGACCGGACTAACTCTGAGACCGGCCAAACTCCAAGTCACTTCCGGGCCGGAGTAACTTTACATTTCCCTCGGGCCGGAGTAATTTTGTCCCTCTCTTGGGCCGGAGTAACTTTGCGGCCTTTTTACTCAGCCCTTCGTATTGGGCCATAATGACCGTCTCCCAGCTCGGCCTAATTTTCACAAAAATTACCCTCTCATATGCCATTTAGAAGATTAATTTTAGATGTAGATAGTAGGTGAAATTCAACATATAATATGTTAAAAATAGCTTGTAAACAAAGAAGAGTAATAGATTTATTTTTTGCAACAACATTAATAGGAGGAGTACTGACTCCCATTGAACTTAATTAGTGCCAAGTAGCCTTTTATAAAGATTTTTTAAAAGTTTTCGATATTGCAACAAAATTATTTTCTTATATATATATATATATATATATTCCTACTTCACCATTTGTTTTACATATGTTAGCAAAAATAATTAAAGTTTTCGTAAAATATATAAGTAATAAATATTATGTAACTATTATTACTTCAATGAAAGAAATTTTGATAAATATTTTGATCCTTTGCCTCATTTATTAGGTTTAGCAATAATAATTGATTTTAGGTATAAAGAAATTGGTTTATAAGAATTTTTAGAGTGTCTTTTTACTAATCAAATACAGTTTGCCCCTATTATGCAAACATGCAACAGATTATTTGAAGAATACAAGGCAGTTGCAGCTGTAAATACACCTACACACACTACACTAGCAGTCTCATCTCGAGGCGGGAGATTAAGTGTTTTTTCAGCAATAAAAAGTATAAGCATATCTCAACGTATAAGCGTAAGTAGTTCTGAACTACAACATTATTTGGAAAGCCTGTCAGTGGATGATTCCAATGATTTTGACATTTTGGAATAGTGGAAACAAAATGAAACTATGTGACATGTGGTTTCACAGATGGCCCATGATATATAAACCGTTTCTATTTCTACAGTTGATTCGGAAACAACTTTTAGTGCAGGTGGACGGGTGCTAAGCGATTACTGGATCAGGCTTTCACCTGAAATGGTTGAAGCACTTATGATATCTAGAGATAATATGCATGCGCTTATAAGAAGAAAAAATTATAGTGAAAATGAGCGAATTCAAAATGATTTGAATGATATATCCTCGGGCAACGCGACTGAAATGTCTATCTCCTCCGATGATTGATCAACAATTTATTTTTTACTATTTCGTTTCATTTCATATTTTTTTTTTGTATTAGATTATTGAGGTGGAGTATAATGCAAATGATTCATAGGCTAGTAAGTGTCAATGTAGTTGAGATGTACTTGACCTATAGTGATGCAATTGCTCTACCATCATCAGTAATTTACAAATAATTTATTTAATAATATCAATTTTTGTAATATTTTATTTCATTTTGAAATAAAAATTATTCATTCAATAAATATTATATAAATAATTTAATATTGTGATATTGAAAGTTTTATTTTCATATATATAAAATTATTCATTTTGAAAGAAAAAATTACATAATTACATACTTTTTTAGTTCTAAGTTCATAATTAAAAAAATATAAGTCATACATAATTAAATTTAAATATCACCATGAAACATTATATAATTAAATAAAATATCTCATTAATCTTAACTAAAATACTCTAATAATAATATATTTTTTATTTTTTTTATTCCTAATATAAAATAAAAAAAAAATCCCAAGCCTGCAGCCTAAGTCTAAGGCTCTATTATAAATGGCGTTGAACTTGAACCCCATTTTTTAGCTCTTGATCTGGCCCCACCCAGATCAGTCCGCAAGGCCCTCTTGGGCCGGGCCATTATTATAACAGCTTAGGTCCTATTTGGTAGGACTTATTTTCAATTTATTTTACCTTTTAATTTAATTTAAGTTATTTTGATATGTTTGGTTCAATTTAATAATACAATTTATAACTTTTTGTAAATCAAAAATCAACTTATTTTTAAATAGGAGAAGAAAAACTTAATTTATGAATCAAAAATCAACTTATATTTACAACTATAAATTTTTAAATTATAAATTATAATCACTTTTCTACCACTATGCCAAATAGGCTATATCAGCTTATAAAACTTATATAGCCTAAAAATGCTTATATCAGCTTATAAAACTTATATAGCCTAAAACTATTTGACTAATACCATGTTCCCAATTCCAATTCTTCTCCATCTTCCCCAAATCTTCTGTGTCCGAATGGTGTCGAAACCCTAACCCTAGCTCCAAATTCTCTCTCTTTCTCTCTCTCTTCAATGGAAGACTCCAAATCAAGCCCCACCAACGACGACGACGATCATTTCTTCGACGCTCTCGAAGAATTCTCCTTCTCCAACTGCGTCGACACGAACGAACCAGACCAGTCGATTTCAAACTCATCATCGTCACTTTCTCAGCTCGAATCAAATGCCGACGCAACACTCAAACCCAAGCCCTCGCCGGAACTTACTGGTGTCCGGCGCCGGCGAACGTGGGGTCGCCATATTGGCAAAGAAACCTCCGGCAACGATTCAACAAATTCAAATCCTAATTTTTCTGCAAGTTTCAATTCCACGACTCCCTTGGAGAGAAACTATGGAATGTCCCGGAATTTGAAGGAAAATGAGAGGGGAAGTGAAAAATCGGATTCGTTTCGGGTTCAGCTCAGCTCAGAAAGAGCTAGTCATACTGCGAACGATGAGTCTGCAGAAAATTCTATAGTTACTACTGCAAATGATGATAGAGTAAATGAATCGGCACGAGTAGATTTGGCTTCAGATGCAACTGATGAGCCTTCATCGAATTTCCTTTTTGTTTTAGCTGGATTTGTGATCAAAGCAATTGGGTTTCAAATAAGCTTGTTGGTTAGTTTTTTCACATTTCCAATATGGTTTCTTTATTGTTCATATATGTTTGTGATTGATCCCTTTCAAGCTGTAAGTCGCGGAAAAGAGTATTTGACGGGTAGGTTGTTGAGAATATGGGGTGTTGTATGCGATAATGTTACGCCATTTATATACGAATGGTTGAAGGAACACAAATCTTTTTGGAAATTGGCTTTGCGGTTCGGTTGGGGGTTTCTGTGGGCTAGTTATGTATGTTTTGTTTTGGTTAGTTTGTTGGTGTCAGCATTTGTAGTTAGTGGTTTTCTTATGAGCAATTTGGTGGAGGAGCCTATTCAGATGAAGGAGACACTGACTTTTGATTACACCAAGAATAGTCCAGTTACATTTGTTAAGATCATGTCTTGCCCTGGTGAGCCTTATGGTGTGACTTATAGAGAAAAGAGTGAAGTTGAGAACCTTGGGGGTCAACGGGTTATACCTCTAAAACACAAATTGCAAGTCACGGTTTCATTGACATTGCCGGAGTCGGATTACAATAGAAAGCTTGGGATATTTCAGGTATGCTTTTGGATTGATTGATTTAAATTTGCTTAACATAGTTTTTGAACTGTGATGTGCATCATGTATAGTTTTCCTATTTTACTAAATAGTGAATGGTATCACACTGCAAATTATAAGATTTTTAAACTAGTGTAGAAATAGGTTAAAAAAATAACTATATCCATAAAAAAAACACAAATATCTTTCAAGAATGAAGCATTGGATCAACAATTTGAAGTATGATGTCAGAGCCTTAGAGGCAAAGGAATTCATGCATAGATACTCAGATACACATAAGACGAAGAGTGAACATAAATATATAAGTAAAAGAAGGGTAAATTACACCAACCTCCCTTGAGGTTTATGACAATTACAGAAACCTTCCTTGAGGTTTTTGAAATAACATATACCTTCCCTGTCAATGTTATCTTCCTAACACTGTTAACATAGAGTTGTTTTTTACATTTTTGACCTTGACCACACACAAGAACACATACTCTTATTAGGAATCCAACCACACCCAAATCCACTCTTCCATAATCACTTTCTTTATCAAATTTCTGTGTAAATTTCCACCATCACCTCAAATTATCACCCATCCCATGCCCACAGTTTCAGGCTCAAACCACCAGCCCTTCGCGCCAAAGCTCAACTGGCCAAACCACTCTTCAATGAAAACTGTTTCAAGAAACCCCATATTAACATGGGTTTGAAAAATTATTGCAAGAGAAAGAAATTGGGTTGGGGTTTATGGAGAGAGAGAGAGAGAGGATTTTTTGGCTGGGAGGAGATTGGGCTTGCGGTGGTGGTGCATCAATCACCCCGGCAGTGGCAGGTAGATTTAGGTGGTGGTAGTGGGCAATGGGTTTGTTGGGTGGATTGGGGTAGCAATGTGTTGATGCAGGCTCTAAAGGGAGCATTTAGAGAGAGAAAATGCAGCCAGATAAAGAGAGCTTTTAGAGAGATAAATTGCAGCCTTTTTCACAACTTCCCTCAGTGGTAGTGATTATGCACAGTGGAGGAGAAAACATGGGAGACGAAGGAGTTTGGTTGCAAGATGCATGGTGATAATGGTGGGTCAACTTTTGTACATATGCTTATATATATATTTATTTATTTATTTATTGGTAGAAAGAGGGAAACCCAGAAGGAATAAGAGTGGTAGTTTTGCACAAAACTGAGTTAGCTGTAATACATATGCACATTGTGATCAGGAGATAAGATGGATTGGTTAAAATAAGTGATGGTATTCCACTAAATGTAGAATGTGAGAGTTGAAAAATGGAATAAATTTGTGGGGCAATAATACCGTACAAGTCTAGTAACAATTTTTATTTATTTTTTAGATGATTAGTAACAACTTATATATATGTATTTTCTTTGATTTTACAGGTAGTGAGGTAGGAAGGTCCTGATTTGACGTTATGTGGAAAGGGTTTTGGAGGGGGAAGATGGGTTTTGTCGGTGCTGGTGGGTATGTAAGGGAAGAGATAGATAGTTTTGTCATTTGCTTATGCGTGTCCAGGATATCTACATACATAAAATATGGGTGAACTAACAGAAAGGAGGAATGTGAAACTCAAAAGTGAACCTAAAGGAGGTTTTTGTTATCTCACAAATCTCAGGGGAGGTTTCTGTAATTTCATTAAACTTCAGGCGAGGTCATTGTAATTTACCTGTAAAAGAAAGATATGACATTTAATCTTAACGAAAAATAAATTTCAGAAGTTTCTTGTCTATACTTACTATGAAGCAAAAGTACCTACAATTGAGGGACATATCAAAATTCAAGTCTCAATTTCCATTTTTCATTATTTTATGGAAAAGATGGCTGAATGGTATTGTATACGTCTTAAATTAAGGGTAAACTATCAATAGGTCATAATAGTTGGACTTAATTTCCATCAAGTCCTAGTAAAATTGTCAATAAAAATAATTTCTGTGATATTTTTTGCATGTCACTAAAAATTGACAATTAGTGATTTTTTTGTCACGGTTTTTATAAACTGTCGCTAAACTTACAATTAGCGATTTTTTTTTTGTGATGAATTTTTCAAACTATCGTTGAAAGTTGAAAATTAGTGACTCAGTTTGTGACGATTTTTTTAAACTGTTGCTGAAAATTAACAATTAGTGACGTTTTTTTTATAGTGTTTGATGAAAATCGCCATTAATTATAATATGACATATTGGACAATAAGTCCACCTATTAGGATTTACACGTAAGTCTTTCTAAAACCAACTCACATATGAGTACGTGAACGTGATGGTGTTGGTCTAGTCCCCATACCAGTATACTAAAAGGAAAGAAATGAATAAGAAAAGGTGGAGAGAAAAAACCATTAAGTATTTCTAATGTGTTAAAAATTCATTAAATTTCAATTTCTAGTTACAACATGGGAAACTTTAATAAACCATCTAAAATATGATTAGGCTTCGTGTGACATAAATCAATTGATTTAAGATTCTCAATATTGAGAAAGTTAATTTGTGAGGAAGTTAC
Source organism: Camellia sinensis (assembly GCF_055761805.1). NCBI lineage: Eukaryota > Viridiplantae > Streptophyta > Magnoliopsida > Ericales > Theaceae > Camellia > Camellia sinensis. The sequence goes on from NC_138969.1 coordinate 33,682,140, forward strand.
GTAGGCCGAAGTTGAAGTAACATTTGCTTTCTATCGTAGTAAAACTTTTATACATTTTTTTGGGGGTTAAATACAACTTAGTAAACCTTTTATACAAATATTAAAAAAAATAAGGAATCCAAGTATCACATGTATCGTGTATTGAATATCATATCATGTATCACATTTGTATTGTAAAATGCAGTTAACACAACATACATATTAGTGTACATATCAATGCATCCTATGTTACATGGATTTTTCAAAATAAACCAAATACCCATGTTTCATGCTCGACAGTTGGACAAAGGTGTGGGTTATGTGTCTGATACTTTCCATTGGACACTTATTAAATATTTGTATTTAACAATATTGTTATATATATATAGTTGTATAATTACCGTAAAATGAGCCAAATGTCTTTTTGGCACTATATGTTACATAAAAACAATGCCCAAATAGCACACATTAATGTGTATTTGAGAGGAGAAAGATTGAGTATACATCTAACCTTTACATAATGCATAAAGTGATTGCCCTGAGATTTGAACCCATAACTTCAAGGTTATTAGGCCAATATTTTACATATAATATCATTTTATTTCACATAATAGATTAAAAATATAAAAAATGTCACTTTTTTTTTGTTGAGTCCACGTTCCTTTAAATTTGAGATTTGATAGGTCTGACTTCTAGATACGCACCCGCACCTGCACCCGCACCTAAGACCCAACACCCAACACCTGTACCTTAGTCCATGTACCATAGAATGTACGTTTGAATGCATTGAATTGTATCATCAATCACAAGATATTGAAGACCTTTTTGTTTGATGAAATGTTGAATGGATTGTGCTAGAGTTTAGTTGGATTCGGTTACTATGTATTACCTCATAGATAGTTAATGTGTTTTATATGGAACATTTCTTGGAACAATTAAGAACATGTCTTAGTTAGGACTATAATGGATTAATGAGTGCAATCTATGTGCTTGCATTTTCTGCAAAGGATTGTTGACCGTCTATTCATCCCTTTTAACATGTGCACGTATGCTAATCAAACAGTTCATGCTGTGTTGCATCTTACCGAATTGTAAGGCATCATTTCAAATTGCAGATTTCTGTCTTATGCTGTATGCTAGGGAGAGAAAGAAGGAGCCAGGAGAAACACTAGCTAATAATCAGAAAGATTTTCAATTATGCATGAAACATGAATTTTTCATAACAGCGAGGGTTACTGTTCGACATACAGAAATTAGTCAGGAAATTCAACCTTTTTGTGTCATAGTTTTTGACAAAAGATGTTGCTACAATGTTAGAATAGTACTTGATGATTATGACTCAAATACTGATTTCTTGTGTTGTTTTGGGGGTGCGCGATTGACCAATAATTTTGTTTTGATTAGAGAAGAGAGACATGTTACTGAAAATCATTAAGACACCTGGATGATTAGATTGCACTAGTTCTGTGTTGCGTAGAGCTTGTGCTAAGTTTTGCTTCTTACTATATGGTATCTTCTTTTTCTTTTTTATTTTTTCTGCCTAATTTCTTTCAGAATTGATTTGTTTCTCTGTGGTTTCCAAATGCTGTGCACTAGCTTTTAAATTTGTAAGTTCTCCATAAATAATGTATCAGTTTTAGTAGTAATATTTAAATTGACATCAACTCATTTTCCCCATGAAGGTCAGGGTAGACTTCCTGTCTGCTAGCAATAAAGTCCTTGCAAGCTCAAGACATTCGTGCATGTTGCGATTCGTGAGCCAGCCTATCCGCCTTCTGTTGACTTTCCTTAAAATTGCTCCGCTTGTCACTGGCTATTCATCAGAATCCCAGACTCTCAATGTAAAATTTGGAGGTTTTACTGAAGGAGATTTGCCCACTGCCTGTTTAAGGGTGATGATCGAACAAAGAGCAGAATTTCGGCCTGGCGCTGGTGTTCCTGAAATATATGATGCTTCTTTAACCCTTGAGTCAGAACTTCCTCTACTGAAAAGAATTATATGGCATTGGAAGAAAACAGTATTTATATGGATTGGCATGACGGTGTTCACTATGGAGTTGTTGTTTATGCTACTCTGTTGTAGACCTATTATTATGCCTAGAGGAAGGCCAAGAGATAGTCCTGCCAACAATAGTGCTCAGCAAAACAATCGCCCGGCTGAAAGATAGCAGAGACTATATCTTCCGCGGATTTGGCAAATAACAGAAGTAATGATTTGAAATCGCGTAGCTGCACTTGGCGATTTATGTCACCTTTTTATTTTATTGTATTTGGTATGGTATTTCAAACTTAGGTGTTCCACAATTGTTTTATAGGTGCAACTAATTTGTTTTATGTGTTCCCTTAATTGTTTTACATGTGCAACTAATTTGTTAGATGTTATCAATAATCATAATCATTGTATATTCCAAATACTAAGAAGAAATTTAACTCAGCTTGTAATTTTTGTCCCTGAAGTTGGCTTGTGAATATACCTGAGTGCATTTCTGATAACATGGGTTTGTTTGGTTGTGTTTTCGTTTTTCTTTTTTCAGAAACAAAATCATTAAAAAATTCAAAAGCACCTATCATTTTCTCTTTCTGTGCGAGAACAATTTCTGATACGGCGGAAACAACTTTTAGATATTTCTTAAAAAGTGAGTCCTTTTCAGAAATTTTTTTCAAAAACTATTTTTGAAAACTGTTTTCCAAACAAATTTATTGTTGATGCCTACCTTATCCTTACAAAGGGTGTCATAATGTAAAGTATGCTACCATGTGGGGTGGAGTGGGGTTGGCTTTGTTGCCAATTAAGCAGATGACACTTTAATTGATAGTTATTTCCAGCTCACGTTTATCCTCTTTGCTGCTCGATAAAGAGCTCGTGGCAGACAGACAGTTCATCTCGCTATTAAATGGGCAACAGTTATAATGTCATTTATCATCTTACTGTCTCAATGCGGTTTTGCAGATTGAAGGGAAGCAAGAAACTTGTTTTGCAGATCAGTCCCTGCTCCAGAACATCCTCATAGATATTCAGATTTTAGTGTTTTTTTTTCGTTTATTTATTTTTTTTACAGAATCACCGGAGTGCCACAGGATGTTGTCAAGCCTGCCCATAATCTTGCCTGGAGTGCACTGTTAAACTGCTTGACCTGTCTTGATCTTGGCAACTAACACGGAGATGGTTTCTATCTGCTGTTATTCTCTGGTGGCTTTAAAGCTCTGTTTGTGACCTTGTTTCTCTTGTTTGGTATGTCTCTCGGTTCCTAGTTTTTCTGCTGTTTTACATGTCTGTTAATTGCTTGTTGAACTCTCCCCATTGTATCTCTGGTCTCTTGCTAATGAAGTTCTATTTATCTAGAGAAATTTTTTATAGTTCCGTATATGAGTTTACATATGATTGCTTCTCTGTGGAAGTTTTTAGAGCATCTCCAGTGAAAATATTAAAATTCACAAACTGATAGTGGACATAGAATAAAACTAGCCGCTGTTGGCACAAAGTAAATATTGTTACCTTTTTTGTTTTGTTCAAACTTAACAAAAAGATTTGAGGAACTATCAATGTTAAATACCACTTTTTGTTATTCTACCACTCACGCTACCAACGGTTTGCTCAGAGTGATGGGTAGTTATTTGATCAGGTGTAGGGGTAGTTTAGGTATGTGAAAAATGTAACATAACTTCGTTCACATCAATTGAGGTGCTGGCATTACATAATAGTATAGGTAGATAATGTAGAAGGGACTGAATTTTGTGTTAATTTTTATTAATTTATGATCTTAACGCCAATCATGCCTCTTGACTTCTCTCTCCTTCTGGAGAAACAAGAGTTTTAAAATTTGATAAAGTGATGTTGTTCAGTGTAACTTATGATCTTATTTATAGTTTTATTTATATTAAAAGCATGTGTTAGGATGTTTAGTGTAATTTTCATTTATAGTTTGAGTCAATTGAAAAAAAAAAAAAATTTATTTTTTCAAAAATTGATAAAAAAAGTACTTTTAACTAGTGCTTTTGATTGTAAGCTTATCACTAGGGAAAAAAAAAAAGTAAAGATTTTAACAGCTCTATTGAAGTTCCAAAACACACAATATTACTCCAATCTGTCTAACTCTTGACACTACAACTCTCTTAATATGGAGATGCTTCAATCATCTCTTTTACGCATTGTGGGTCTTAGAAATGGATTTAACAAGTGAACTTCAATATCATTTTCATTTCATGACCAATGCGACAAATATATTTTCCTTTCATGACCAATGCGAGAAATTCAATTATGGAAACGAACAAGCACTATATATATATGTGATCGGATTTCCATTACAAGTTTCCTATCAGTATAAAATGTAGAAAAAAGGTGACACACATATATATGGAACTTTGTTTTAGAGACTCAGTTAGAACCACTACGACTAAGTCCTAAGCCCTTGAGGAAAGACCCAGTAGTTGTGATTTCCCTCAATGGCTTGTCAGTGAACCTTATGATATTGTACACCCAGGCACCTGCTACAGCCCCACAAGTTGGTGCCACCAAGTATATCCATATGCCCTTGTACTGGCTTGACACTATTGCTGGCCCCAAACTCCTTGCTGGATTCATTGATGCTCCTGATATTGGCCTGTCAACGACAAAAGTCAACTAAGTGAGTGTTGGTACAGATTCTCTGTTCGGATCTCTCCTGTTTTCTACCTCAAGGCCCTTTTTCACCACATGATTGTATCAAAGAGATTGTGTGATAGAAAGAGACTTTGTTTGGATCTCTCTTGTTTTTTTATACCCCAAAGCTCTTTTTCACAACATGATTGTATCAGAGAGATCGTGTGATAGAGAGAGAAATTGGAATAACAAGAGGGGAGAGGGTTTGAACAAAGGGTTTGGCCTTGTGAGTATTGGCAATATTTTTGGTTTTGATTACGAGTAATCGTTTCAGTAAATGTGGACTCAAGATCCAACATTTGTTAGGACCTATCTTCTTGGAAATTAAGCCAATGTAAGACCTTGGGTCTACATTTGCTGAGATGGTTGCTTATAGGTTATAATCAAAATCCTACATAATAGTCCGGGACTACTAGCGATGGCAATTGGATGGGGACGGGTTTGTAGTACCCTATCTCGACCCAAATCATACAAGGGGTCAGACAATTTTGTAACTTTAAGAATGTTGATATTAATAAAAGTAAGAGATAGTATGATATATTACAAATAATGACTGTTAATTGATGAAAGTTCAAAAATGGAAAGTGAGAAATAAAAAAGTGAGAGTGAGTGCTAAGTATAATATTTTGATGTTATAGACTTACTACATTTGAGAATATTAAATTATATATATTCATATAAAGAGATTTAATAAATATAATTGAAGCTAGAGAAGATAGAATGAGGTGAGTAAAGGAAAATCCGAAAACCCAATATGTCATCCCTTGGACTTAACCCAATTATTTGTCTCAACTTAACAATCTATGTTTTGAAATTAGGACAATGGTAGGTGACACCAACTTATCTAATAAAAAATGGCATAAGAAAGAGAAAGAGAACAAAAAAAGATACCCTGCAAACATCACGTTGAGTAAAATTGTAGATCCAACAGCTAGCCCAGCAAGCTCCCCAATCTGTGCATTAATTTGACAAAAGCAATAAAACAAACGTAATTATCAACTGATGATGTATTATAGTCCAAATCATTGCATCAATCCAGATAAGAATAAAAAGATTCGAAATTGTCACTCTCTTCTTGTATACTTTTCTAAACTAATATTATATCATAATTTGGACATCTTTGGCGTATATTAGTCAGTTCGATTAAATATATGACACAACATTTTAGACTAAGAAGGTAATGGGTTGACATCATAGCCACCCAACCCCTATGCTATCATATCATAAAACTGAGCACAAAACATATATGAATAAATAAAATTTTACAAGTTTTTTAGTGAAATTTACTTTTGAAAAATTTTATCTATCCATATACGATATGTGTGTTGTTTATGATCGATTTATGTATTTGTGAACTTATTCTTATTATAATAAACAATGCTATTGGCTTAAAACCGACACTTGGGGCAGTTGTTGATTAAGCCCTGATGGGCCCTACTAAAATAACTTCTTTCATTTTTTGAAAAAAATTTATTTTAATTTGAACCAATTAAGTGAAGGAATAGAACTAACCGCTCGGTTATCGGTTGCGACACCGGATATCACAAACATGAGGTAGAATGTGATTACGAATTCTAACACGAAAGATTGCATGTCGGAACCGGTGGGAAGTGTTCCGGCAAAGTGATTTTGCGTCCCACTAAAAATTAATCGAAGGGTTCCACTTGCTAGGGTTGATCCAAGGATTTGTGCCGCTAAATAAGCCGGTACCTAGCAACCGAAAATAAATAGGGTCAATTATATAAAAAAAATTAATTGTGACTAGCAATCTAATAAATAAATAAATATATAAAAAAGGCAGAAATTATTGTGAGTTTTAAAACCTATTCTAACATTTTTTGAATTTAAAACACATTTATTTATGTGGATATTTCATGGCCATTAATTATAAAATAGAGATGTCCATTTCATTTATGACATGAAATCTGAATTCCAGTTACATAAAGTTCAAGTTACATTAGTAATTTTCCCATTCACAACATATAGTCATAAAGACTTTACATGGAAAATTCATAGACAAATTGAGAAAGAATATTATGGTCAAATTACCATTTTACCCACTAATTTTCATCCAGTAGTAGGAACATAGAAAACCAAACACAAAATGAACATAGTTGTCTCACAAAAGGCGGGTTCCATATATTGGTCTCACATTATGTATATCTCATCTCTTACGAGACATTTGTGGCCATTTTGTGTTTAGTTTTAGACTTTTTCAATGTTTATCTCAATTTCAGATCCCGTATTAGTTGAAGCACTCGAAAGTACTTAATTTGAGAAGGATATTTCTACCCTGTCTCATGCATTTACAGTTATTCGATTTGATTTTCTTTAAAATCAAAGGACAGACGTGACTTTTTTGAAACAGAGAATTCCAACCCCGAGAAAATTGGTTAGTGTAGTTTACCAATTTTGAAGAAAGAGGAAGTGGTAAATGTGAAATTTACCTGTTTCCAAGGAAACCTCTTGCAAGTAGCAAAAGCAATGGTGACAGCAGGGTTAAAATGGGCACCAGAGATGTGTCCGACTGAGTAAACCATAACCATCACCACCAGTCCCCACACAACTGATACTCCAGCGTGGCTCACCGCATTGTTCGAGGCTGCGTCTACAACCACCGCGGCACAACCGGCAAATATTAAAAAGTAGGTACCTAGCACTTCTGCGATCACCTGTAAATTCAACAAAAATCATATTAAAAATATAGAAATATCTTCTTTGTTTTGAGGTTAAATATTTTACTCAAAAAATCATTATAAGTTGTTATATCATTTTTTTTAAATTTTTTTACATATTTTTTTATACAACGTTAAAAATTATTAAAATAATACATCCTCAGACGAAACCACACTTGTAGATTGTGCCACCGACGCATTTTTTTTTAAATCAAAATTTTAAATTTTACTGACCCATTAATCTATTAAGTATTGGGTTGAATAATTAATTTACAGAAATGCTTCCATCACTCCGACTTGAAGCCCAACTCTCGACTAAAAAATATAAATAAAATGAAGTGAGAGCTGCGAGCTATCACTTTAAATGAAAAACTTATCAAAATATTTCTTGATATAAAAAATGTCACTGGCACATTATATAAATCATAAAGAAATAATATTTCAACAATGTTGAGAATATATATAAAATATAAAATGAGACATAAATGTCTTACAAGTGATACGATCCACACATTATATAAATTATAAAGAAAAAATAATTCAGCAATGTTAGGAACACATAAAATATAAAATAACACATAAATGTTTTACAAGTGATACAACCCACATGATGTGAGACTCGTACGTAGGACCTACTCTTTATTATTAGACATTGTATCTTCATTCTGTATTGAATCATCTTTGCACTTAAACTCATTGATAGCATTTTCCAAAGAGTAATAGTACAAACTCAGAAAAATTTATCCAATAACACCAATGTTTAGTTTAGATTCATTCTAGATATAGACCCCACAATACACATTTTCAATCATCATCACATATTTCATTCTTGACCCAAATCTGGAACAGTAAGTCTGTGTTACTGTTTTCCAAATCCTATTCACCCATCAATTCAGGAGTCATTTTCTTTATACCTTTGTACAAATGGCAAGAATAGTCATTTTTACCTTTCCATACTCATTTTTTGGTTGATTGGATATATGTGACAATCACTGGTATTGAATTTTGAGGAATTTGATGAGTTCTATTAATGGGTTTGAGAAATTAGATGGAATGGAATCCATTAATCCAAGTTTAATTGGTGAGAAAATGAAGGCACGGAAAATTAAAAAAGAAAAAGAAAAACTTGTTGCTATCCTCTTTGGATCAAGAGAGAGAAACTTTCTAGTTTACCATGTTGAGTTCTATAATATTGTTTCCGAAATTGAAACAACAGAACTTTACTTCTATTTTTCATTTTTTTTTTTCTTCTCTGAGTTTCTTAGCAACCAAACAGGGGTTAGTACTAATAAGATAAAAGTAGAGACAGAGAGAGAAAGACTAACCTTTTGGATGAAAGGTATAGAGATGATGCAGTCAGAGTCTTGATTGGTTTTGGGAGGGAGGTTGTTGTGATTCATATGATGATCACCATCTTTTATATCTAAAGTCACTCCATTTACTCCTGTTGAAACCTCAGCCATCTCTCACGGTTAGTTATCACAATTCAAGAACAGAGAGAGAGAGAGAGAGAGAGAGAGAGAGAGAGAGAGAGAGCGAGCGAGCTCAGGTATGGTTTCTAAGGTCTAAGGATGGAGTTAGCAAAAAACCAGCAAGGAATCTCCAATTTATAGGCACGCGGTTATCCAAAAGCTAGAGAGAGATATAGAGAGGAGAGTGTGTGTGGACTTTTTCATACGGAAGCGTTTGACTAGTTAGGGGTGGGTAAGTAAGTATGGACCCGATCCGCCAAATTGAATAGCTTGATGGTTTCAATGGTCTGACATGTAGATGTATTTTTTTAAAATACATCTAAGTTTGGATAGATGATAAATGGAAGGTTACTTGACTCAATCTGATGTATAATGAAGTTATACTTTTATGAAAAAATATTTTTTTAATAATTATATTTGTTATTTATGAAATATAAAAATTAGATATTTATTTTTATTATAAAAAAAGAAAATGCTAGAAATTTTAAATTTTTTAACTAAATAAATGATCAAATATCTTATATGGGTGTAGGGATATGAGACATTTGATTATTTATTTGATAGAAAATTTGGTATTTCTAACATTGCCTTATAAAAAAATGAACAATAAAAAATTTTAGACTCAAAATAATAAAAAATTAATGAAAAATAATTTTAAAAAAAGTTCAAAACAATAAAATTTAAACTGCCAAATCAATTTACATTCACCTATCAATTTGCAAGACCCACTCAATTTACACCCGATAACTAAATGGACAGATGTGAATTGATTTTTCTCAATTCACAAAATTGAGACAAATGACAGCCAGAAAATTATTAGACTAATCCGATTCGCGAGCACCTATAAGTCTAGTTTACTCTTTCATTTATTATTATTATTATTTTTTCTTTTTTGAATCTGATTTTTTGTTTTTGTTTTTATTGAAGAGATTTTGTTGAAAACAGTGATGGGTTGGTATTAGTCAGGAACAAAGAAAGCATTGAAGGCTTAGGCTGCCTCAACAACCCACCGGAAATACAGAAAGTAATGAATGTTTTTCTTTTTCTTTTTTTCTTTTTTTTCTGACTAATTATAAAAAAAAAACCCTTAAAATTTCACGCATTTTACATTTTAAACTTTAATATTTTAATTTCGATAAATTAAATCCTAAAATTCCATCCACGTTTCAATATGCCTCTTCCATTCATCTCCGTTTGTGTAAGGTAAATGAAGGGTTTCAAAGTGAAAAATATATGAAACCTTAGGATTTATTTTGTAATTAACTTTTTTTTTAATGATTTTAATTTATAAAAAATCATTAATTATACAAAAAAATTTCAAGATTTCACGCATATTCACTTTTAAATCTCAATATTTTTCACTTTAAATCCCCTCCATTACTTTATACAGATGGAGATGAACAGAAGGGGTACATTGAAATATGGATGAAACTTTAAAGTTTAATTTATCAAAATTGAAATATTAGGTTTTAAAATGAAAAATATATGAAACTTTGAGATCATTTATATCATTAAAATATATAATATTTTTTTAAAATTTTAATTAAATTTTAATAATTATTTTTAAACAATAAAATTATCGGAAATGAGCCGTAGCTCGAATCCAATGGCTCAAATTGGCTCGAAAGAGGGAGAGAAGAGAGGAGGAAGAAGCAGAGGAGAAAGGAGAAGAGAAGAGAGGAAGAACAGAGGAGAAAGAGGGAGAGAAGATCGTCCCCGCTCGCCTCGCCACTGTTATCGCCGTCGCAACACCAGTAATCGCCGGCTCTGCCTCGCCTCCACCCCCCGGCCCCCGCTTCCAGCCCCAAATGTTGGGCCCCCTCCAGTCCCTCCTTCTCCTCCCCCTCCAGTCCCTCCTCCTTCCTCCTTCCTCCTCTTCCCCTCCTCCTCCTCCTCCCTCCCCTACTTCTGGTTCTGCTTCACCTTCATCTAAAAAACGAGGCCATTTTTTAATTCGAGCCATTTCGAGCCGCTCGGTTTCGAGTTACCTATCACTGCCGTAAAATTATTTATAAATATCTATATTAACAGTAATAATCAATAGAAAGTGACATATAACACTTCTCTCCTTTTTTATTTTCAGCACTGATTGGTGACCCGAAAAATCATGGCTCGAAACACTTAAAACGATATCGTTTTAAGTGTAAAACAACGTTGTTTTGACACATTCGAACTATTCAAATCACAAAAATTCAGGCCACCGAACATTTTCCTTTTATTTTCCTTAGTACGAGTTTTGAATTTGGATATCACATCTTATACACAGACATGCCTCATTCATCACGCAACCTTGGTTTTAAAATCTAAAAGACATAAAATGCCTTTAATGAATTCTTATATTAATAGACATTATTAATAATTATTTTATTTTTTTGATTTAATTCATGAGTACCGTGAGAAATTCCAAATGTTTTATTAATATTTTTACTTATATCTCACATAAGTGTGAGACTCACATAGGACCCACATAGTATGGATCCTACACCCATATAAGACATTTAGTAAAAATATTGGTAAAACATTTGGGATCCCTAATATTTTTCTTAATTCATTTAACATATTATAATGAAATTCAATGAATTACAATAATAATAATAATAATAATAATAATAATAATAATAATAATAATAATAAAAATATCAAATACAATACATAATCAATACTAGAAAAAAAAAAAAAAAACACAAAGAAACCCTCAAAGTAGGGGAGAAAGTTTCAATAAATGAATAATGCATATTGTGGGGATATATTTTTGAGTACCAACACGTGGCAAGGTAACGCCGACGTGTCAGCCAAGGTGCCACATGTCCTGGTCAATATGCCGAGGTCATCTCGGTTAGGCCGAGATTATCTCCGAAGATATCGGAATCAGAGATAAGCGGATAAGGATAAGGGACAAGAGTCCTAGAATAAAGAAGAGACTTAGCCAAGATAAGGATAAATCTCTTAGAGAGTTTATCTTTATCTCTTGAGGAGTCCAAAGTAAGTACTGAACAGGAATCCATAGAAGTCAGGCTTCTAGTGGGACAAGGATTGAGTTAATTATAAAAGAGAGGCACCCCCATGGGTCTAAGGTACGCAATTTATATTCTGTCTAGTGAGTTAAGCACTATTGATTATCTATGAGAGATATACTGACTTGATCGTCAGAGTGCCCCCGGGTGGACGAACCACCACCGGAATTTTCTCTTTTTGTTACAGGTTAGCTAGGTGTCATCTATTCTGCCAGTGTTCTCTAGCTGAATACTGAGTCAGGCAGTGTGATCAGAAAATCACTCACACAAATTGGCGTCGTCTGTGGGAAAGAAATGAGAATAGATGGCCAGTAACGGACAGAAAGAAAAGGTTGGGGACGACACTCCTGCTGGGAGCGGGAGACCAATTGACCTTGATATCACAGGAGACGAATGCAACGCAGAAACTCATGACCAAAATCGCAGAGTAAAAGACGTCGGCCAGACTGGCGACGTACCAAAGAAATCAGATCAAAGTGGGTACTACAACGAGGACGACCTCCAAGTATGAAAGGATAGGTGCCTGCGGAGGGACGAAGAGGTAAGGGATATGGCAAACAAATTGGCAGACCTACAGTCGGTCGTCAATTTCATGATGCAAAATAACGTCATGCAGCCACCATTCCCACTGCAGGACACGCCGATTCCAGCGGCCAATACCCAGAAAGGAGGGCAGAAAACAATCCCCATAGCCCCTCAGTACAATGGGAGCGAAAGATACTCTCACCGACCTTCTAGGGAGGTCGGACGAAGAGAGTCAAGAAGAGAAGAATCACGGAGAACGCATCGCACAAAGGAGGTAGACCCCAAAGGACATCGGCATGTTCAGGGGCAGGCACTATGCTTCGACACAACTCATGGAGAAGGGTCGAAAAGGGCTCACCACAAGGCCGAGAGTAGTATACCAAAAAGACTAAAGTCAAAAGATAGCCGAGCTCCTGGGCGGAGCAAAGAAGACTTAAGAGATTACCTCAAGAGAAAGCAACAGAATGCCTACGCCAAGGTAACCTCCCCAGATAAGCCGAGGACACCATTCTCGGTGGAACTAGACAGGTTTGAGGCGCCGAAGAGATTCAGTATGCCGAGGTTTCAAATATACGATGGTAAGTCAGACCCCAACTTCCACGTTGGACTATATTTGAACTCAATGGCATTGTATAGTGGGAACGAGCCGTTCCTCTGCAAAGTGTTCCCCTCATCCTTCAGGGAGATTGCATCAGATTGGTTCCACAAACTACCGAAGGGAAGCGTGAAGACTTGGGAAGGCCTGGCTGAGATGTTTGTGGCCAGGTTTGTGACAAACAAGCTGCAGCCATTAAGGGTGGACGCATTAATGGCTCTAAAGATCAGCAAGGATGAAGGCCTTAGGGCCTATGCAAAAAGATACTATGAGATGTTCAATCGAATACCCGAATGTAATCAAGAGGTAGCAATCGTATCTTTCAAGAACGGCTTGAAAGACAACTGTCCACTACGAAAATCTTTGGAAAAGACATTGCCAAAAAGTATGGAGGAGCTCATGGCGAGAATCGAGAAGTACGCCAGAGCCGAAGAAGACACATCGGGAACTAGGAAGATAAAACAAGAGAAAGGAAACGGCTCGCCGAAGCGAGGCCGAGGCAAGAGACAGAATTGAGGGCCACACAAGTAGTAACAACTGTGTTCCGAATCCCAATTCCCAAAGTCTTGGATCAAATTCGGAACCAGCCCTATTTCAGAACGCCAGAGAGGACTCCAGGAGAGTTCATGGGAAGAAACATTGGCAGGCATTGTGCCTACCACAATGAAGATGGGCATACAACTCAGGGTTGTAGAGCCCTGAAAACATATGTGGAAGACCTGGTGAGACAAGGACATCTGAGAGACCTTGTCGATGAGACCAGGACAAGAAAAGAACGGGCAAGATTGCCTCAGGCACTAGCAGCCCCACCGCCCCCATCACAGTAGCCGCAGGCAGGAGGACCTCGGGTAATCAACGTAATCCACTCGAAGGTCAACGAAACAAAATCCGAGGAGAGACCCAAAAGATAAAACACCTACAACATGTCTACCAAGTCGGGGAGAAAAGATATCGGGCAGAAGAGTGCCAGGGACCAATGATAACCTTTACTGAAGCCGACCTAAAGACGGTCCAGCATTCGCACAATGATGCCTTGGTAGTATCCCTCCAGGTCGGGGAGTGCCAAGTGAAACGCATCTTGATTGAACAAGGCAGCTCTTGTGACATCATGTACGTCCGATGCTACAAAGAGGTCGGCCTTCACCCAAATGATATGGAACAATCCAGTGGCCCAATGATTGGGTTCAATGGAACTCCGACATGGCCGTTGGGAACAGTAAGCTTGGAGGTGCAGGCAGGCACCAGGAAGATCAAGACATAATTCACCATTATCGACACACCCTCCCCTTACAACATCATCTTGGGAAGACCATGGTTGCATGCAATGGGGGCAGTTCCCTCAACATTGCATCAACTATTGCGATTCCCAACAGAGCATGGGATAGAGGAAGTCAGAGGCGACCAGCTGCAGGCGAAGAATTGCTCCATGGTAGCAATGAAATCTACCTGCAGCATACGAGAGCCAGAAAAAGCAGAAATCAGAGATGAGGACGTGGAAGTCCTAGAAGACGTCGGCAAGGAGCCAGCCGAGAAGAGCGAGGAGGCACTGAAGAAAATCCTCGTCCAGGATGGGGATGAAGAACGCTTCTTTCTTTTCGGCTCGGGCTTAGCCGAAAAAGAGGAAAAAGAGTTGGACACTTTTTTTAGAGCAAATATTGAGGTGTTTGCTTGGACACCTTACGAAATGCCTGGCATTGACCTTGAGGTCACGTGCCACAGACTGAATGTTGACAGGTCGGCCAAACCTGTAATTCAGCGAGCCAGAAGACCGACGTTGATGCACGTCGAAGCAGTAGAGGAAGAAGTAGACAGACTTCTGGAGGCTAGGGCCATTAGAGAAGTATACTACCCGACATGGCTATCAAATACAGTGGTGGTAAAAAAGAAAAACAGTAAATGGAGGGTCTGCCTGTACTGTTACAGAGTAATGCCTTTCGGGTTGAAAAATACAGGAGCAACTTACTAAAGGCTGGTAACCAAAATGTTCAAACACTTGATCGGCCGAACAGCAGAAGTCTACATCGACGACATGGTCGTTAAGACCAAGGAGCCCGAAGGTCATCTTGTCGATCTAAAAGCAGTCTTTGAAATCCTTAAAACATATCAATGCATCGAAGTGTGCATTTGGAGTTGGATCTGGTAAGTTTTTAGGATACCTGGTGACTAGAAGGGGCATCGAGGCCAGCCCAGATCAAATCAAAGCCATCTTAGAGTTGAAGAGCCCGACGTCGGCAAAACAGGTGCAGATGCTAACTGGAAGGGCCGCAGCCCTGAACAGATTCATCAGCAGAAGCTTAGATAAGTGCAGACCTTTCTTCAACTTGATGAAGAAAGCCACAAACTTCCTGTGGACAGAAGAATGTGAAGCCGCTTTGGTCAACCTGAAGAAGTACTTGACCACAGCTCCAGTTCTTTCAAATCCAGAACCTAGGGAGGAGCTGTTCCTGTACTTAGCTGTTTCGGAACATGCGATAAGTGTAGTACTAATCCGAGAAGAAAAAGGAGAGCAAAGGGCTGTTTACTATGTAAGCAAAATCCTAGCCGATGCAGGAACGAGGTATCTACCCTTAGAGAAATTGGCACTAGCTTTAGTAATGGCTTCAAAAAAGTTGAACCATTACTTCCAGGCCCATAAAATTGTGGTGCTAATAGAACACCCCTTGAAGTCCTTACTGTAACAAGGAGACCTGACAGGAAGAATAGCTAGATGGGCAGTCACCCTAGGCCAGTATGACCTGGAGTACAGGCTAAGGACAGCAATCAAAGGCCAGGTTCTGGCCGACTTCGTGGCCGAGTTCACACTAGAATCCATCGAACATCGGGCTCCGTTGAGCTAGGATGAGCGATGTCCAACCAAGCAAGGAGAAGCACAGCCAAAGGCAAAAGAACAAAGGAAAGAGGACAAACTCAGACCCTGCAGCATTTACATCGGTGACTCCTTTCGACTGTTTGTTGATGGGAGTTCAAACCGACAAGGAGCGGGGGCAGGAGTAGTATTGATATCCCCAGATGGGCAGGTACTAGAACAGTCAATTCGTTTGGAGTTCAAGGTCTTAAACAATGAAGCAGAGTATGAAGCGCTCATTGCAGGACTGAAGTTGGCAGCAACAGTGCAAGCAGATGAGGTAATAGTTTTTTGTGATTCACAACTAATAGTTAACCAGACAACAAGCGAGTTTGCAGCCCGAGATGAACGAATGTCGACCTACGCAAAGGAAGTCATCAGACTGTCAGCCTTGTTTCAGAACTGCCGACTACTTCAGGTAAGCCGAGATGATAACAGCCACGCCGATGCGTTGGCCAACCTAGCCTAGCGCAGTACAACCTGGAAAAGCAAGGACAATAATGATTGATTACCTGTCGGGCCCGAGCATTGAACCAGTAACCACGGAGCATGAAGCAATGTGCGTAGACATGGGACCAAGCTGGATGGACGCAGTTGTTGCGTTCCTAAAGAAATGAAAGCTACCAGATGACCACAAGGAGGCACACAAGATCAAATTGAAGTCGGCAAGATTCAGTCTGACAGCAGAAGGCCATCTCTACAGAAGGTCCTTCACCGGACCCCTTTTAAGGTGCATACACCTTTTGCAGGTTGAAGATTTTTTATATGAAATCCATGAAGGAATTTGTGGAAGCCACGCTGGGGGCAGATCACTAGCTCATAGGGCCATTACCCAGGGGTATTTGTGGCCTTACATGCAAAAAGATGCAGAAGCCTACGTAAAGAAGTGTGAACAATGCCAAAGGTTCGCACCTTTGATACACTAGCCAGCTGCTGACCTAAACCCTGTATCCAGTCCTTGGCCATTTGCCCAATGGGGCATGGATCTCGTTGGGCAATTGCCCCAAGCAACTGGACAAAGAAAGTACTTGCTGGTAGCAACAGAATACTTCACAAAGTGGATAGAAACAGAACCTCTTGCCAAAATCCGAGATGTGGATGTCAAGAACTTCATATGGAGAAACATTATCACCAGATTTGGGATTCCAAAAGCAATTGTTGCAGACAATGGAATTCAATTTGACAAGAAATTAATCAAGAACTTCTGTGCAAAGTTCAAGATCAAGAACTACTTTTCAACCCTAAGCTTTCCATAAAGTAATAGATAAGCAGAAGCATCCAACAAAGTAATTTTGGATGGGATAAAAAAGAGGCTACAGGCAGCAAAAGGCAAGTGGGTAGACAAATTACCCAATGTACTCTAGGTATATCGGACTACACCGAGAAGATCAACAGGGGAATCTCCCTTCGCCATGGTTTATAGCACAGAAGCAGTCATTCCGCTGGAAATCGGCATCCCAGGAATCAGAACCTAGGGAGTAGAGAACGGGACTAATGATGTACTCTTAGCCCGAGATCTGGATCTTTTAGAAGAAAGAAGAGAGAAAGTTGCAATCCAGCTCACAGCATACCAGCAGCAACTTGCAACAGCTTATAACAAAAAGGTCAATCTAAGAGAATTTCAGATTGGTGACCTCGTCCTAAGAAAAGTCGTCGGCAACAAGAAGGATCCCAGAGAGGGCAAGCTTGGCCCAAATTGGGAAGGACTCTACAGAATCATCTCGGTACTAGGTAATGGGGCATATCGGCTTGAAGATAATGAGGGCAAAGAGTTGCCAAGACCTTGGAACACTTGTAATTTGAAATTTTTCTATCATTAGAATTTCTTTGTTCCTTTGCCATTTGCCGAAGTAAATAAATAAAGATTCAGTTCTCTTTTCAAGATACTTGACATTGTCTCTAGAATACATGCATAATGAGAACCCAAGTGGAACTCAGGTTCACATTAGGGGGCAGAGAGAAAAGGAATATGCTTAACACTTGTTGAAATTTGTGGACAATTTACAAGTTGAAGTTAAGCCGAAATCATTATTTAACACTTGTTGAAATTTGTGGACAATTTACAAGTTAAGTTAAACCGAAATCATTGTTTAACACTTGTTGAAATTTGTGGACAATTTACAAGTTAAGTTAAGCCGAAATCATTGCTTAACACTTGTTGAAATTTGTGGACAATTTACAAGTTTAAGTTAAGTCGAAATCATTGTTTAACACTTGTTGAAATTTGTGGACAATTTACAAGTTAAGTTAAACCGAAATCATTGCTTAACACTTGTTGAAATTTGTGGACAATTTACAAGTGAAGTTAAGCCGAAATCATTGTTTAACACTTGTTGAAATTTGTGGACAATTTACAAGTTGAAGTTAAACCCAGATTATTATTTAAACACTTATTGAAATTTGTAGCAATTTACAAGTTGAGTTAAACCAGTATGATGTTTAACACTTGTTAAAAGTTTACAAGTTAAGTTAAACCAAGAAATTTGTCTATCCGAGGTGTGTCACCCCCGAGAGGATTGAACAAAGAAGGAAGAGTATGTGAAAGACATGCAGAATATTCTAAGTATAGAATCACGCAAAAGCAGTCAAGAAAAGACAAAAGTACAAGCAACCAGTAAAGGAAAGTTGTATTAGCATTCAACAAAAAGGAGGCACATCGGCTATATAGAGGGCTTATATTGTTTCAAAAACAAAGAAAAACAAAGTACAAAAGAAAAGACATGGAAATTAGGACTCATCAGCATCAGCAACAGGATCGGTTTGGACCTCGGAAGGCTGTTGAGAAGCCACCTCGGCCGTCTTTTTTACCGCAAGATCGGCATCAATTTCTTGCAAAGTTTCCTCAAGACTCTTATCAGCAATGGTGACGTCGGCTGATGCCTTTTCAGGAGCAGCGTCTTTGGAAATCCCATCACCTTCCTTATCTTGAGTCAGGTCTAGGACTTGCTCATTCTGAGGAGGGGACTTAACCCCAGCAGCATCCTTTGGCTTCCTCACCAAAATCTCCTCCTCGGATTCAGAGCCACTGTCAGATTGAGCTAGAGTTGGAGTTGGGGTTGGAAGAAATGGAAGAGGAATGAGGTCGACATTTTTGAAAGGCGAGTCCTCGGGGACATTAAGCTTCTTTAGAAGAGACATCCAACCAAGGGTGAAACCCTTGTTGCATGCCTGCCTCACTTGAAGTTCATAAGCCTCCGTAACATCGGCCATACCTGAAGCGTATGCCTTCTCGTCGGCATCTTTGATTTCAACTTCTTTCGTGGCCAAGGCCTCTTGAAGCTCCTTTTGGACCTGTTCCATCTTTTCCTCGGCCTCTCTTTTTTGGGCCTCAAAGACCTTCCTGATGGCCTTGGCATATTTCGCCTTCTCTTCGGCGTCAGTTTGGGCTTTGATTGCAGCCTCGGCTTGGTCTTCCAACTTCTTCATTTTTGACTGTAAGCCTTTATTGGTCTTTTGAAGAGAAGAAAACTCCCTCTTCATCTCGGCCAACTTCTCCTGGTTCTCAAAAGACTGAATTGAGAAGGAATGAGCATGCTGGATGGCCTGAAATTGAACAAAACAAAAGTTATTAGAAAATTTCTAAGTATGAAAAAGAAGGAAAAAAAAGTGCCAGATACAAGACACTTACTTGAACAGAGCGTTGAAGCATCAACGCGTAGTTTTCGTATTCGCTCAACTCGGCGTTTCGCTCTAGGTCGCCTGGAAGAAGCAGAGCAGTACTGAGCGCAACGCCGACATTGATATCATCGGCGCTATCATTGGCCATGACTGGCTTGTCTTTGTCACGACCCAAACCCGCCCCTATGGGCTTAGCACCGTAACCGGCAAGTAATCCGAGATTACCGAAGGCCTGCTTAACAGTAAGACAATAATACAGGGTATAGGGGCATGGCGGAAGCCAAAACAGTAAGTAAACAATGTCCAATGAGCTGTGAGTCTGTATGCAAAAAGATTTTTCATACATATATACATGAACAGTACAGAACAGTATGTACAACATTTACAGTCAATCAGAACAGGGACCTAATCCCTGTTAACCAGTACAACACAGTACTATCAGTCTAAACAGTTATTACAAAACAGATACTGAGAAGATGGGGGAAATTAAAATGCCCCTAAGCCATAGCTTGACAGGCTCGGAACCTCACAGTGAGGCACAGTGGTTGGCTTGACAAAAAGGGAGTCTAACCCACGCTCGTAGCTCCGGTCTGGTGCCTGTACACCTACATATATATATATATAAACAGTGAGCTAAAGCCCAGTGAATAACGTAATGCGTAAAGATGTTAAGAATGAATGTCCTTACAGTAATGAAAACAGTTCATTAAATCAGTATTTTGGTCATTCAGTCATATGTGGTACATCCATTAGCATAGCAGTACAGTAAACAGTAGGTCTTAAAACACCGAGCAGTCAATGATGGCCATCATATCAGTAAACAGTAATGGTTCCACCATGGGAACCGACAGAGATCTCTGTAATAGTAGCAGTAACAGTAACAGTAACGGTAGTTGGTAAGGATGCCACAATACAGTTCAAAATAGAGGACATACATTCATTCAGTTAACAGTATCAATTCAGAAACAGTACAGTTTAACCATTCAGAAGATATTCATATTTGAACATATCTTTACACAGTTGTTACTCACAGAGTTCTGGACTACAGTTGAGCTAGAGCGCATCCTCAGATGCCAACCCTACACAGTTTACAGGATGAACACACACTAAGTTCACATTCGGGAAACAAAGACTTAGTCCCTACTTTGCCTCGGTGTGATTCTACATCACTATCCTCATTAAGATGCCTTAAACTAGGCCTAAGAATGCCTAGGATGAAATGAGGATGCAAAGATGCACTTTAAAAGCATTTTCAGAAAATAGGGTTCATGCTCGAGCGTAGGTTACTCCGCTCGAGCGGACATGTAGACAAAGGTTTCTGCTCGAGCGTAGACTTACCCGCTCGAGCGTTTTGCAAAACAGTAAAAAATGCTGGATAGGTGAAATTCACGCTCGATTGGGCGCTCGACACCCGCTCGAGCGTAATACACAAAGTCTCGCTCGAGCGTAAATTACCCCGCTTGAGCTGACTTAAAAACAGAACAAAATGCTGGGAGCACGATTTCCATGCTCGAGCGCCGGTCACCCCGCTCGAGCGTAAGTTCAAAATCTGGAATTCCCAGATTTGAACCTCAAGCTCAAATTCAACTTAAGATGCATCAAAACCATACTATTTGGGCCAATTTTCCAGAAAACATTCCAAAACTCAAAGTTTAACATGATTCAAAGCTCAAATGTAAAATCAAAGTCCCAAAGGAAGATCAATTGAGCCCAAATTGAAACTAAATTTCATGAATATGAAGAACATGCAAACATGCATGACTTTAACCAATTCAAAGCTTCTAACACTTGCTCTAATGAGTCAATTCTTACAAAATCCAGATGAAATCATGGTCTACTCTCAAAACATGGACATGCATGTGAGGAATTATGAACTACAACCTCATAACTTCAATATATATATATATATACATGCATGCAACAATTAAGCTTCAACACAACAATTTGAGCCATAAATTGGCTCTAGTCTTCAACTTTGCTCTAAACCATGCAAGAATCAATTTAAACACAAGAATGAGAAGATGAATTTCTACCTTAAGTCTTGTATTCAAGTATAGAAACTCAATTGCACAAATCCTTAACAATTTCTTCAAGTTCTCTAGCCAATTCTCCAAGTTGAACTCAATTCCTCACACTCTCTCACTCTAGTCGGCTATGGGACTCAAAATAGCTGAAGAAGTATGTATAAAGAAGGCTCAAATGTGTTTAGATAGTGGGCTACTAGTGTGGCATTTTGGTGAATTAAGTCAATTGGTGCAATCTATCAACGTTTAATCTAATTTAAGCATACCAAATCACATTTCGGATAAATACACCATAAAATCACATAAATTCTAATGATCATAAATTATCAATCAATTTTGGATTCGGCCGCCGATAAGGCCTTCAATTTGCAGTTTAAAGCATAAAACATGAACAGATAATTAAACAGTCAAACAGATAGAGTTGCAATTTAACTAATATACTCAATCAATTTGGCTTCAGTTTTCAGTCAGTCAGTCAATTAACATGTTTAGCCTCAGTTAACAGTAATCAATAGCTTATCAGTAAATAGTGGTGAGGGTTATTACAGTCTTCTAAGGTAATTTTGGGGGCCTAGGGGGGGCAGCAGGTTTCTTAGACCCCGAGGTCGTTGCAGAAGATGACCTCGACTTTTTTGATTTTGGCGATTCGGATGGTTGGGCCTCAGAGCGCCTCTTCCCAGTAAAGGGTTGAGATTTGTCACTCTCAGCCAACTTGGATATTGGCAAAGCATCCTCAGACTCAATTTGAGTAACTTTAGCCTTTGGCTGAGCATTTTTTATTCTTTTCGACTTCGGTGGAGGCAGGGTTTGTGTTGGTTGTGCATCAACATTAGAAGTGATGCTGGCCAAGAGATCTTTTGCAATTGGTTTAGGGCGACCCATTTCGGCAGTAGAAACTGATCGGCGTTGGCGGCGGCTTTGGGATATTGGAATCAAGTATGGAGCCGAAGTTGACGGTTGCTCGGCTGGATCAGAGGTTGACCCTTGGTCAGTTCGAGATGTGGATACGGTCTGTGGCGTTGTGGCAGAGGGTGGAGAAAGGATTTTCTTCTTCCTCCTAGGGACGTCGGGCAAAGCTGACTTGTACGTTGGAATAAAATTGAGAAGTAGAGGCATCGTTCATTTATGAACTGGCAGGTCCAAGAGTCTCTTCAAATCCTTGCTAGGAACGAAGGGTTGGCGAAAGTTCTTTGGTGGCATAGGAACAGCTGCAAGAAAAACAAACACTAAGAAATAGATAAAGTATAAAAGACTTTAAAAAACAAATAGGTATGAATGCAAGGCTCTTACTATTGCCCTCTACAAAGACTGATCGAAGGAGAGGGAAGAGATGGAGGTCTTCATCTGGGGCGAACTCCCAGTTCCCCAAAGTAATGAAATAATCATCCCCAGCTCCTTTGTTGGAGTCAGGGAGGTCGGCGATAATTTTGTATTCGGTGGACCTCAGCTTGAGGTAATAAACGTAGCCGGTGTCTTTTTTGAGGCCACACATAGTGTAGCAATACTGGATATCGGCTAACGTGATCCTAGTGTTCTCTTGTTTTGCTAAGGCTATGATACCATTGATGGTTCGATAAGAGTTGATGGAAAGTTGCATTGGGTTCAACTTGTAATAATGAAGTATTTCACGAAAAAGGATGTTGAGTAGGAGCCGAAGTCCACACTCAATGAAGGCTACCACAGGAAAGGACATGGAGTGATCAGTAGGCATGATGGAGTCATCATCCCCAGCCAACCTCAGATGAACGTCGGCTGGGATTTCAAACTCTTGTCTAAAAAATTCTAGTTTGGATGGGGTGTTTACTCTATGTTTCCACATGCCCATAATGTCGGCTTAAATGGAGATATTGGATTTCAGAAAGAAAATGTTTCAAAAAGGGTTATTGGGACCTCGGCAAAAACCTAGGTTTGAGCTGGTGCAAAAATTTGTAAGCGATGTTTCAGTTTTTTCATAAATTATGGGTTCTACAGACAAATCCCAAAACCTAAGTCTATGGAATCGAAGACTGAAGGCACGAATTTGGAAAAGACACAAAAAACAGAAACAAGAACAAGTTTCAGAATCAAGAACAGAGATGGTCTATCAAGAGCATAAAGAATACAAGAAGTATAGGGCCAAGAACAGTGGCAAAAATACAGGGAAGTGGTGAAACAGTGCATGTGTTCAAGATATGGGCAAGGGCAAAATTGTGGAAAAAACACATTCAGATGGATGATTCACAAGTTAAAGGTTTGAACAAATGCAGTAATGGCAGTGAGTAATAGAAAGCATCAAAGAATGGAAACTGAAAAGAACAATAAACTTACCGAAGAAAAGAAGCCGGTGTAAGGATCGCGGAAGTCAGATAATGGTTACAGAAGTAACAGAAACGGCGGAGGCTTCACCAGAAGGAATGATGAAGGCAGTTGCAGAGCTTGAGATTTGGAACAATGGCGTATTCAAGAACTAGAGAGGGAAAAAGCAAATGAATCGATGTAAAAGTGAAGAACACGAAAGAAGGAAAGACAATTTTTGTCAAAAACTTGAAACAACGGCAAAAAAGGGCAATTAATGTGCCTGGGACAATGTGAGCGTCAGACGGCGCACGTATGTACGAGACGGTTTACTGGTGCGCCCGGGGTACGATCCAATAAGGATAAAACGCGTGAATAAAACGGCTGAAAAAGTGATGATTGACAGCTCATACGCATAAAGGAGTTCATTGGAATTCTTGATCTTTAAAAAGACATATCGGCTAATGATGATGATCTCGGCTTAAAGCCGATGTACTACCATGAGGTACTGATATAGGTTCCATCACTTCAGAATACCGAGGTAATAGAACCTAGGGGGCAGTTGTGGGGATATATTTTTGAGTACCAATACGTGGCAAGGTGACGCCGACGTGTCAGCTGAGGTGCCATGTGTCTTGGTCGATATGCCGAGGTCATCTCGGTTAGGCCAAGGTTATCTCCGAAGATATCAGAATTCGAGATAAGCGAATAAGGATAAAGGACAAGAGTCCTAGAACAAAGAAGAGACTTAGCCAAGATAAGGATAAAACTCTTAGAGAGTTTATCTTTATCTCTTGAGGAGTCCAAAGTAAGTACTGAATAGGAATCCATAGAAGTCAGGCTTCTAGTGGGACAATGATTGAGTTAATTATAAAAGAGAGGCACCCCCATGGGTCTAAGGTACGCAATTTATATTCTGTCTAGTGAGTTAAGCACTATTGATTATCTTTGAGAGATATACTGATTTGATCGTCAGAGTGCCCCCGGGTGGACGAACCACCGCCGGAATCTTCTCTTTCTGTTACAGGTTAGCCAGGTGTCATCTATTCTGCCAGTGTTCTCCAGCTGAATACTGAGTCGGGCAGTGTGATCAGAAAATCACTCACACACATATGTATCAATTGGTATATCAATTAATGTACTAACGGATGATATGATATAATTTTAGAGATTTTAGGTCTCTGTAATTTGTATAATGGGTGGGATCATTGTCTTAAAATGGCAATGTCATAATTATGTTGGTATATTAATTAGAATAATGCTATATACACCAACTAATGTATTAATTAGTGTATCAATGGATGATGTGTCATAATTTAAGATGTTTTTGATATTTGTAATTTGTATAATGAGTGAGGTCAATAATAATGTCATAACTAATATAGGTGCACTAGTTAATATACTAATTGGTGCATGTAGTAACATTGCTCAATAAATACACAACAATAATAACACAGTGGTGCTACATGTACCAATTAGTATACTAACTAGTATACCAATACTAGTCATAACATTACTATTGACCCTACTCATTAACCACATTACTAATACCAAAAATCTCTTAAATTATGTTATATCATCAATTGATACACTAGTTAGTACACTAATTAGTACATAGAGCATTACAATAATAACGATAATAAATATCAAATACCACGTATAATCACTACAAAGAAATTGTCAAATTGAGAGAGGAAGTCTCAATAAATAAGACTTACATGCAAATAAAAAAATTTAGGGAAAATTCTGTAGATCTTAAATTTTCTATTAAATGAATAACCAAATGTCTTACATGGGTGTGGAGTCAGACTCCACACCCATGTAAGACATTTGATCATTTATTTGGTAGAAAAGTTAATATCCTTAACATTACTCAGGATTTGAACCACTAACCTTTTAATGAAGTGTAAAAGTGTGGCCAACTGCATTAAATTATAACGGGCTGTTCTGGCAACATGTTAAAAAAGTTAAAAGTCAACTTTTAATCAGTTTTGGACCACATTACCTCTCTTATGAAATAGTAAAAAAAGCAAAAAAACTCAAAAAATTAATTTTTAACCATTTTCCTAAAACAATGAACAAGTTTCTTTTTTTTTCATTGAAATGTTGTTTGAACAATTCTCTGTCACAGTGCTACATGGCTAAATTGTCAATGCCTTACATTGAAGCACCGCCCAACCAAAACACGTTCATGTTGCAATATTTGTCATAGAAAAAAATATTGTACAAAATAATAATTTTATAAATTTTTCTTATTATTTGATGTATTATACAAGAATAAAACTTTTAAAACTAAAACAAACCCCTCCATTTGAAGTTATAAATTTTATATTATTGTTATTTTATTTTTGAATTAAGGGTACACTTATATTTTTTATCATCTTTCATACATTAGAGTTGTTTTCTGTTTAATTTGCTTGTAGCATACATTGTATTGTAGGAGAGTAATGCAATATTTTCTCTTTCTAAACTTACACCTCAATGATTTATCAGAAAAAGAAAAGAAAAGAAAAAATTACTCCTCAATGATATGATAAGTATTACATCAATAACTTCTTTTCTTTTTTTTTTTTTTGGGTTAAATTGTTAGTTTGTATGGTTATGGTGAATTGGTACTTCATATATATTTTTTTGAAAACATTTTTCATTATTTTTGGATTTTGATATGATGAGAAAGAAAGTCAATAAAAATATTTTCAATTATTAAAAGTGAAAAACAATTTTCAAACTAATCTCATCACCGTTATCACTACCATCCTATTATCGTTGTTACTCTACCATCACCACCACCTACTCTTTACCAAATCTATATTAATAAACAACCAATTTAATTATGTTTAAGAATAAGAAAAAAGGTAAGTGAGAAAATATGATTGTGTCTAACATTTTGTGATTGCTAAATCTGTTCAAATGGTTGTATAAATATTGCTTTCAATACAAAAAGATTTTGGAAATCTGACCAATGAACATCTCTGATAGTTACAACCAACTACTTAACCTGATTTATTTCTTATATTTTGTTCAATTTTTTTTTTTTTTAGGAAATTAGTGAAACATCTCTCTCTAACTTTGTGCAGTAAGAGAGGTACAAGATTTTTTTTTTTATTAGATAAGATCCCTCAACATTTTCATAGAGAAAATTCGACCTAGAGAAATTTTGTCTGACTCAAAGAAATTTCATCCAACTCAGAGAAATTTCAAAATTTCTCTGTAAAATCAAAGAAATTTCACCCGACTAGGAGAAATTTCGAAATTTCTCTGGTATGATTACAGATAAATTTTGAATTTTTTTTTGTGAAATTAGAGAAATTTCTTTGTGAAAATTAAAATTTCTCTGAGTTAGGATAAAATTTCTTTGAGTTTGGCAAAATTTCTCTAAATCAAATTTTCTCTGTAAAAATGTTGAGGGACCTTAACTATTATGAAAATATTGTATGTCCTTTATCTTATAAAATTTTAATATCAGGGACCTTAAATTTTTTTATTTTTTTTAATGAAAAAAAAACAATTAAAGAAAATGTTGGTTTATTTCTGTAATTTACCACCCAATTTTTTTTAAAAAATAAACTATAGACATGAGTTGGCAATTAACCACCAGACAAGTCCACTTGTCACTACCCTTTTTGTCAACGGCTTTTAAGAAGGCTTTTTAGATTTTGAACTTTTTTTTTTTTTTTTTTTTTCCTTCTATCTTTTAAGATAGCATCAATTTTTATATTTTTTTTTTGAATTTTTTCCCATGAAAAGTAGGAAATAAAAAAAAAAAAAATTTGACGATGCCTAAAAAGTTGTAGTAAAAAATAAAATTAAATAAAATAAAAAATAAAATAAAATAAAATAAAATAAAAAATAAAAAATCCAAACAGTATGATGGAGCGCTGTGAATTCAATATTTGTCGATTGCACCAATTATGTAGGCTAATTAATTAATTAAGTTACGAAAAAGACCTAATAATTATGGTAAAATAATTCGCTTGTCCTTTCCACAATATATGCCAAAAATCCATGCCTAGTACCAAGGAATAATAAGCCCACATTCTATTCACACACAAAAGCAAGAAAAAGTGATGAGAATGAAAGCAAGTTTTAATATAAAATGATCCAAATTGGGTCCATTCATGCTAATTTTGTACTATATGTTACATCCTCATAATACTATGCTATGAATAATCGATCCTAATAAAGTACAAATCATTTGGAAGGTAATTACTAAGAGGGGAGGATAAATTTTGAATATTCCAAAAATCTCTAGGCATGTATGGCCACAAACAAAATATAAAAGTAAACTATTATATTTGCCAAAAAAATTGAATTAATTTTTTTGTTTAGGAAAAGAAAAGAAACTCAAAGCTATTTTTTTCCCTCTCTTCTTTAGTTGGATTAATAATATAGAAGAAAATGAATATTATACTTGTCAAAAAAAAAATTATTATTTTTTGCATAGTTACCTATAACAATTGACTATGTATACGTAATTTCATTTTCGCCTTAATTTTTTTTTTTAACACATTTAAAATTCTAACATAAGCTGCTCCTGATTTCAGTAGTTAAAAGTGAGTTACAATTGATCAAAGAATAATAGTATATTTCAAATATTGATAATATAAAAATGTCTTTTTGAGAAAATATTTTAAGGGCAACCAATGACACCCTACTTTCTGTGTCGATCCATCCTAGATTGCCACTGAAACACTGGCTGAAATTTCCTATGGCTTAAAAAAATAAAAAATTCATTAGGGGCTCAAAAAAGTTAATTAGCAATGAACAAAGCTTGGATATATGGAGACTTGGCTACACTAGCACATTATGCATGACATGTCTTGTAATGAGCTAACGACATTTATGTTCAAAAAAACATAAGTACCCTAGTCACGTACAAAGGGACAAGTTGTTGTCGAGATAAATAATATAGGAAAAATTGGTGATAAGTCGAAAAATGAGAGTATGTGAGACATTAAAGATAAGATTAGATCTTTCAAGGTCAAAATGACAAACTTTTTTTTATGGTTTTATCTTCACATATTTTTTTATTTGTAGTTTCACTATATATTCTTAAACACCATCGCCGATAGCCATCAAAAAATTAGATGGACTCCTGAAAAATCGTCGGTGGTTGACAAATGGATGACACATGGGTAGATAGACAAATAGATTTTTTTTTGAGTCATAAGATATGATTTTAGGAATTAATAAGTTAAATTACAACGAGAGCTGCAGTCTCTCTATCAACTCGAATCCTGAATCTCTAACTTTCTTACTGTGCCAAGGGACAGCTACATGGATCATTGGACCAACTACCATGTTCGATAGACAGACATACATATAGATAGAGATAATATGGTCTCTTTACTTTTCTACACATCTTTTAGTAAAAAAGTAAAAAAGACAATAAATAAGTTAGACCTCTTGTACTTTTTACATACAATTTATGTGATAAAAATAAGTTGAAAAAAATTGATTATAATTTAGATTGATATATTTTTAGATTTTACTTATAGATTATCAACTTTAAACTTAACGGAAAATGTACTCATAAATCTCATACTAAGAAATGATGATCCGGTTAGTCCTATGGAATTTTTTATAAACCAATTAGTCACATTAATTTTAAAAAGATAGATTTAATAAATTCTTTAAAATTTAAATTTACAATTATGCCCTTATTCTATTCAGATTTCCTTGATTTTTTTACTTCCCTTATTCCATTCACAGAACAATAAATTAACAAATTTGAAAACCATCTAAAAAATTCACAATGGAGTTCACGTGGACACATGTTCACTGTTAAGCATGATCCACATTTAAAAATTAAATTTTAGTCACCATAAACAATGTAACATTACAACTAATGTTAACGAAATTTCAAATTATGCTATTAACAAATAAAAATTTCACATTTAAATTTCATAATTGTTAGAAATTGGATTGGATTTAAAATTCATACACGATTAAGTCATCCATGGTGGCATAACTCATGACCCATTGAAAAATTTTGTTAGGAGAGATTCATTTTGAATCAGTTTACCTTAGGAATAAAAGCATATAACACACTATTTTATCACGAGATAGAGTTTTACATAATATACTTATTATATTTGAGAGAGTAAGATTTTAATTGGATTGGAAATTAGTATCTTTTTTCTCTCTCCTAAACTCTCTCTTCTTTCTCTCTTTATAGAAACATAGAATAGTCTTTGTACTGTGAATAGTATAAGTAGTTCTCTAATAATTCTACCCCACTACTGTAATTGTTCGAAGACAACGTCATTCACCCACATAATCCATAAATTCGATTTAAGCATAAAGAGTATGTCCGATTCTGTTTATTTCCACTTGTTAGCACCATAAATCTGCAATTTTTATTATTATTTATTATTTATATAATTGCAGGACACGTGGCATCCTCTTATTCATTTGGAAGTTAAAAGAAGTTATAGAGATAATGGAGAAAATGAAGGACAAAGTGGATGAATGGGAGGACAAAGTGGATGAGTGGAAGGATACATGGCAAGACAAGAATGAAGATGGAAGAAATGTGTAGTTACTAAGTAGTTATTGCTGTATTTTTTCTTCTATAAATAGCCATTAATGGCTACATTGTAGAGATCCAGAACTTAAATCAAAGACAATTGATTTCAATATTTCTTGTTATCTTCCTTATCTTAGGAGTAGTTTAACATAGATTTATATTTCGAAGCATTTATTTTCAGTATTTCCATTTCGAAGCATTTTATGTACTTTCTTTTCGAAGCATAGGAGTAGAGGTAAGTATTTATTACTTTGATTGTTCACTCAATCGTCTTTCTCCGTCCATTTTTCTTCTTTTACTTTTTCTTTTCGCTACACTTGGCACATTTGAAGTCCTCTTCGTTGAGGCAAAAGAATCGTCAACACAATCGCTTGATAATTGGCTTGAATTTAATCTGTAAGGATTTTTCAATCCTTGCTGGCACGCTCGCATTTATGATATTTTCCTTCGTAGGAAAAATAAGCCAACATTTTTTGGCACGCCCGGTGGGACGTCAAGTGTAATAAATGAAAAATGAATTAGATTTGTCCATTTCAAATAGCCTAGATGAAATTTATTGGCATAAACAAGAAATTTTGGATCTTCAAGAAGAGATCCATTTTCTTGATGAAATAAATTTTCATCCCTTACAATATTATTTGGTGGAAGAAAAAAGACACAATTTAATTGGAGAAATTCATCAACTTGATATGGAAATTCGCCAATGGAATGATGAGTTATCAACTCTCACTACCAAGTCTTTAACTGAGGCCTTAATGGCCGGAATTGGTGAATTTTTTCAGAATTTTTCCATGGTTAAAAATAGCAAAAGCAAAGAGTTGATTTCATCAATGGCTCGGGGGGTTCAAGAATCCGTTTTTAAAGAGCCAAATTATGAAATTAACATAACGAAAGAGCATATTTTTAAGCCAAATTTGGCTAAGAATGATATTTCATACACGACTCGGGGGATCCAAAAACCAATTTTTAGAGAGTCAAGTCATGAAAATAACATTCTTATGGGAGATTTTCATAAGCCATTAATGGCTAACATGGAAAAACAACCCACTTTGCCAAAGAATTATGAAAACCTATTCGGCAAAAGTCATGTTTTTAAAACAAACATGGTCAAGAATAATGAACAAGCCACTGTTCATGAATTCAAAATTTTTGATATTTTTCAAAATGTCAAAAAGTATAAATTTTCATGGTCACACTATACCATGACTTTTGGTGTTCAAAATCCTTTTTGGATTTGTGGTTCACATCAAAATATAATTATGATGATGTGGCTAATAAAATTAACAAATTGTTCTTATGAGTTCGAAGCACTAAGAACAAGGGATGACCATTTAAAATGCATGAACTTGGCTAGAAAAAGCCTATGCATTTAAATAAATGGTTGAGAATGGCTTATCTTTTCAAATTGATGGCCAGTTGTTTGTATGTACACAATCAAAGCATTGAAGATACATTCGAAGCATCAAGAGTTGTTTCGAAGGTTGATTACTTCACATTCGAAGCTGTATAAAGCTTTGAAGATACATTCGAAACATCAAGAGTTGTTTCGAAGGTTGATTACTTCACCTTCGAAACTGTATAAAACTTTGAAAACTTTCGAAATGTGTACATCTCTTCAAATATATGTAAAATGACAATTAATTAGTTGTCGAATAATGCCTGTTTTTGGCATCATAAGTTGGCTCGAAGAACAACAGTTTTGGTGTCTTCAAAGAATTAATAATTGGTTCGAAACACAAAATTAATATTTTCATTAATTATGTGTGAACTAGAACATATAAGTTTTGAATAAACTACAATGGTTAGCCAAAAACAGCTTCGAAAGCCGTTTTTCCATAAGTTGCTTCGAAAGCTGTTTTGCCATAATTTTGTAAGCTTCGAAGCACTCTATCTTGCATCAACAACAACTTCGAAGAAATAATAATGGTGGTTGTGAACCTTCGAAGCTTTGTCGAATATTTTTGAGGATGTAATTCGTCTTTTGTCGGTTCCATCGACATTCGAAGAATGATTTTGGTCCTTTATATCACTTTCGAAGCTTGTTACTAGTAATAATTCGAGTCATCTAGTCATAATTTCATACTCATTCGAAGCACTTTATTGGTGTTGTTACATCATTCGAAGCACTTTGCTGCTTAGGTTAGTCATGTGCTTGGTTCGGCCCTTCAAAAATTCAAATAAACATCATTTTTAAGGGCCGCGGGGGGTAATGTTAGCACCATAAATCTGCAATTTTTATTATTATTTATTATTTATATAATTGCAGGACACGTGGCATCCTCTTATTCATTTGGAAGTTAAAAGAAGTTATAGAGATAATGGAGAAAATGAAGGACAAAGTGGATGAATGGGAGGACAAAGTGGATGAGTGGAAGGACACATGGCAAGACAAGAATGAAGATGGAAGAAATGGGTAGTTACTAAGTAGTTATTGCTGTATTTTTTCTTCTATAAATAGCCATTAATGGCTACATTGTAGAGATTCAGAACTTAAATCAAAGACAATTGATTTCAATATTTCTTGTCATTTTTCTTATCTTAGGAGTAGTTTAACATAGATTTATATTTCGAAGCATTTATTTTCAGTATTTCCATTTCGAAGCATTTTATGTACTTTCTTTTCGAAGCATAGGAGTAGAGGTAAGTATTTATTACTTTGATTGTTCACTCAATCGTCTTTCTCCGTCCCTTTTTCTTCTTTTACTTTTTCTTTTCGCTACACTTGGCACATTTGAAGTCCTCTTCGTTGAGGCAAAAGAACCGTCAACACAATCGCTTGATAATTGGCTTGAATTTAATCTGTAAGGATTTTTCAATCCTTGCTGGCACGCTCGCATTTATGATATTTTCCTTCGTAGGAAAAATAAGCCAACACCACTATATATTATTTCTTATTTTTCTACAACAATAAATAGAGAATGCACAACCGTGTTCATAAATCCATATTTTACCGTGTTCATAAATCCGTATTTTATAAATCCAGGTTGTTTTTACCCACCATTGCAACACTGTAACAATTGTGGATTTGTTGAAAAAAATCACAGTGGCATGTCCAAAAAACTACTTTCACAATGTTAATTAACAAATAAAACTACACATGCACACCACCATCTCAAACATAGTCCACATTTCTAAAAAAACAAAACTCAAACACTGCACAATCCGTCAACTTATTTCAACATGTAAACGTTTACACTATTCGGAATTTCATATTAGAAAACCAGAAAAAACGGATTGACAGTCCCTTTTACAATATGTGTCCACACACAAAAATTCACAACCACATAGTCTGCAGTCACTTTTACAAAAAAATTCACATAGCCAAAAATGAATTTTGATATAGGGATGTTTTTGTTTGGGAATAGCTTGATATGTGGGATTTTTTAAACATTTTAACATTTTTATTAGGAGTGCAAAAATCTCTTAGTAACTGTGGGGAAGTGGTTTGGAAATACTCTTCCGATCCCGGGGACGCTCGTGATCCTCAGATAGCCACCTGAAAAGGAATGAACATTCCGGTCAGGGGTGCCGGAATTAGCATTCCGACGGACAAGTCAGTGTATACTATCTTGATTGCTTGAATCTTAAGTTTAATATGCTAGTTCTCACATATCTTTCTCTGATGGGTGATCTTGTATTTATAGTATTCTCTTTGGGCCTTTAGGCTGGGCCCATTCTCGATCCGTTACATGTACATCTACTCGGCCTCTGTTCTACTGGCTGGGGTACTGGTTATTTTATTCGGCTCTCCAATTGACTAGGGTACGTGCCGAATAGAGGTTGCGTTCTGGACCGGACACGCTCATTCGTCCCTATGGATTTGATGAAATTCGGCTCCCGCAATTGTCCCCCAAACACCGTACTAGCATCAGTTAGTCGGCGTGTTTGGCTTCTAGCTTGGGAAGTAAAAAATTCGGTGGTTAACCCTCTTCCCAATGCGTGTCAGAACGCGCACACGCTTCTTGATCATTGTAACGCTTTCCCGCCCCTTCCATTTAATATGATTTGAAATTGTCTCTTCGAATGTATGTTCTGAATATTCAAAGATATCTTGCTTGCCCTCTAGTGTAACTCCTTCTCTTCGCGGCTTCTACAACTCCTTGTTTCTCGTTTCTCTCTTCGTCTCCTGTAAGTCTTCTTCTCTTTCATTTTTGATCCCGCTTCCTTATTTGCTTTTAACTTTCCATAATCCTTGGGTTTGGCCAAAAAGATGGCAAAACATCTGAAGGAGCTCCTTTCGGTGGATCAAATCTCCAATTTTCGATGCCATTTCTCTATCCCCGATGACGTCCATCTGTTACTTTTGGCAGACAGCACCACTGATATGGAGAGGGAAGATGAGAGCACAATCGTCTTTCCTCTCCTATCAATTGCTGAGGGCGGAGTCCGTTTTCCTCTTCACCCACTTTTGAGGGCCGTTCTTAGATACTGGGGTCTAATCCCTTCCCAGCCCAACGTGAATTTCTTTCGCATCATAATGGGGATCGTAGAACTAAATCGTTGTCTTAGGATCAATTTAGGTATATCTGTCATTCGGTACTGTTACGTCCTAGCCAAATCTACTGGCCGGCTAGGGCGCTACTTTCTTAGAGCCAAGGATACTAATCATCACTTAGTGACTATGCTCGCCAGCTCTGGCAAGCGTGTCGACGACGTGATGGTCGTTGTCCGCGGCAATTGGGAGTTCGGTGAAGGCGAAGATCACCTAGGCCCAGTGCCAAGGCGAAAAGGTGAACCAGGTGGCCGATTATATCTCTTGTTTCTGTTATTTCCATATCTATATTCGTATTCGACACTACATACATCTAACCATTTTGTTTGTGCAGGCAGCAACTTGAAGAGAGTGCTGGTTTCAGCCGACGACGTTGTTCTTGCAGAAATCAAAACTGCGCTACAGTTCATCGGACGTCCAAACCTTTAAAAACAGGGGAGGGCGGCCCACATTCTACTTCGGTACGAGCCGACTTACACGACATTCTCGACGTCGGACAACATTCCGATTGCGCTAGGCGACAGCCATCTCGCAGCCCTCATTTTCCCCAATTTCAAAAACTTGAGACAGATTGGTTTAGAAACATCTGATTCTGGACACGTGGAAGAACAAGAGGTCAAGCCAATTGCTGAGGACTCGGACCGGTTGGCAGCACAAGTTGACGAAGCTATTAACTCGGCCTTTGAGGAAGCTGGGTTGAACTTTTCCGATCCTCCGTCTGCATCAGGCCAAGGGGACGCCTTTGGAGATATTTTTACAAATTTGGGAGACCTTCCCGGTGATTATTCGGAGGATATGGCTAAGGAAAATTTCACGCAGATGGCACAAAGGAGAAACGCCGAATACATGGCCGCCCAACAGAAAGCCGAGGCCATCCATTCTGGACTTGTCCCGACTGAATCTGTCGTACCTATTGTTGTAGAAGAAATGTGTCACGACCCAAACCCGGCCCTATGGGTCTAGCACCGTAACCGGCCAGTAATCCGAGATTACCGAAGGCCTGCAGAATAGTAATACAGTAAAACAGAGTACAGGGCCTGGCGGAAGCCAATACAGTAAATAAATAGTGTCCATTGAGCTGTGACAGTCTGTATGCAAAAAGGCTTTTCATATATTCACACATAAACAGTACAGAACAGTATGTACAATATTCACATCCATTCAAACTAGGGACTCAACCCTATAGAACAGTACAGAAAACATTCCGTCTGTACAAAACAGCACGGTCTATACAAAATTTACAGTCACACAGTACAGGGACCTACTCCCTGTATAACAGTACAGTAAACAGTCAGTCTATACAGAACAGTTAGACAGTACAGAAGACAGGCGGGGGAAACAACCAAAACACCCCCAAGCCATAGCATGGCAACTCGGAACCTCGCAGTGAGGCACAAAGGCTGGCTTGACAAAACTGGAGTAACCCTGACGCCTCTAGCTGCGGTCTGGTGCCTGTACACCTACATATATATATGAGCAGTGAGCTAAAGCCCAGTGAATAACACAATATGTAAAGAGGTTAAGAATGAATGTCCTTACAGTATGAAAACAGTTCATTTCAATCAGTCATTCAGTTGTTCAGTACAGTAAACAGTCATATGTGGTACATCCATTAGCATAACAGTAACAGTAGGTCTTAAAAGACCGAACAGTAATGATGGCCATCAGTCAGTAAACAGTAGTGGTTCCACGAGGGAACCGACAGAGATCTCTGTAACAGTAACAGTAACAGTAAACCGTAGATACTAAGGATGCCACAGTACAGTTCAGAAATAAAGGACATACATTCATTCAGTAAATAATACCAGTTCAGTAAACAGTTCAGTTCAGTATTCAAAGATAATCAGTTGAACATATCTTTACACAATTGTTACTCACAGAGTTCTGGGCTACAGTATGCTAGAGCGTGTCTCCCCAGTTGCCAACCCTACACAGTTCACAGGTTGAACACACACTAAGCTACACAGTTGGGCAATATCATAACTTAATCCCTAATTTTCCTTGGTGTGTTCTACAACGATATCCTCATCTAAATGCCTTAAATTAGGCCTAAGAATGCCTAGGATGGGATGAGGATGCAAAAATGCACATTTAAAAGCATTTTCAGGATTTTCAGAAAAACAGAGTCCCGCTCGAGCTCAGGTTTCCCCGCTCGAGCGTACAGGCAAACAAAGGTACACGCTCGAGCGCAAACTTTCCCGCTCGAGCGTACTGTAAAAGTACTGGATGGGTGAAATCCCCGCTGGACGCCCGCTCGAGCTTGAGACATGACTCTGCTCGAGCGCCCAATACTCCGCTCGAGCGGACTGTAAAACAGTGCAAGATGCTGGAAGCTCGATTTTCCCGCTCGAGCGGCACTTTCCACGCTCGAGCGGACGACTGAAATCTGGAAATCCCAGATTCGATCTCCAGGTCTAAAACCAAGCTCAAAAGCATCAAAACCAATCCTCTTGGGCCCATTTTCTGGAAAACACTTAAAAACACATAGGATATCATGTTTCAAAGCTCAATTTTTAGGAAATCAAAGCCCAAGGGTGTTTAATTCAAACCCAATTTCAAATCATTTTCAAGAACAATCTTCAAACATGACATGCATGATCTTAAATCATTTTCAAAGCTTTAATGCTGTTTCAAAAGAGCTCAAACCTGCAAAGATAGGATGAACTCATGGAGTATGACCAAAAGATGGACATGCATGTGAGGTATGATGAACCACAACCTCAAAACTTCAATATATGTACATGCATGCAACACTTAAGCTTCAATTCACCATTAATGACCCAAATCATGACTTAGCTCTACCATCTAACATGGACCATGCAACAATCAACTCAAAACATGGACAAGAAGACAATGGAGCTACCTTTAGTCTTGTAGTTCAAGAAGGGAGCTCAATATGCAATCACTTCAACAATTTCTTCAATTACCAAGCAATTCTACAAGCAAAATTGAGATGAAATCAACTCCTCAAGTCTCCCTCTCTCTAAGGTCGGCTAGGCACAATGAGAAATGGCTGATGAAATGTTCTTGGCTCAAGTATAATGAGCTCAAGGTATAGAGGTAGTGGCCCACTCAAGGTCAAAACGGTAATTAAGTCCAACTCTTTAATTAGCTTAATTTAATCTAATTTAATCATACCTAATCAGTTTTCAGATAATTATACTATAAAATCACATTAATTCTAAGGATCATTAAACATCAATCGATTTCGGATTCGGCCGCCGATAAGGCCTTCAATTAGCAGTCTAAACATATAAGCATGAACAGATAATCATACAGTCAAACAGATAGAATGCAATTCAAACAGATGCATTCATTTAATTCAGTTTAAAGTTTGGTCAGTCAGTTCAGTACTTTAATCAGTTCAATTATCAGTCAGTTATCAGTTCCGTTTAGCAGTAATCGGTAATCAATCAGTCATTAATCAGTAATCAGTATGAGGGTTGTTACAAAATGGCTCACGCTGACGTGGCTGAGGTGGAGAAGGCGGCCGATCTTTCGAATCCAGAAGAACGATGGATTCCAGATCGGGGAGAGAAACGTGCCGCCGAGGGAGAGGCCGACTCTAAGGAGGAGAACCCTGTCGATAAACGGTTGCGCTTAGAGGAATCGGATGTGGTTCCTTTCGTTGTTCAACCTAAGATAAAAAACACGCCGATCTCCTCCGATGCATCAGCCGTGAAGGATCCTGCTGTTGCTTTGAGCTTGGCTGCCTCAGTCTCGTTGCCGACTGACAAGGCAACCTTTCGGGCGGAGCCAGATTTGGTAGCGATAGCATTAGTTGCCCAGTCGGCCCTCCTGGTATGCAACTTCATTTCAATTCTTTGTTTTGATTTTGTTTGTAAGTGGTATTTCTTGGTATGTGATGATCCTAACTTGTTTTGCAGACGGTCGGAAGGATCGCCAAATTGGGCCGCCGCCAGCATGATGTCGTCGAAAGGATTGGCCGTTTGCAGTCAAAAGTGGAGAGTCAGCGGAGTAGGGCTGAGTTTGAGGCGATGAGAGCGACAATGGAAAGTGCGTGGGCCGAAGCAGAGAAGGAAAAGGCGCGGACTGTCGATTAACTCAGAGCGGAAGCCGAGGAGAGGGCCAACGCGAATGAGGAATCGCTCAAGTTGGCAAAGGAGGCGCTTGACAAGTTGGAGGTCGAGTTGGCAGAGTTGAAGGCGGCGAAGGAGAAAGTCGACTCCGAGGCGTCCGAAGCATTTGAGGCTAGGAAAAGTGCCGTTCTTGAAAATTATGTAGAAAAGGTCCCCAAATTCGAGAATCGGGGATTCAAACATGGCTGGCTCAAAGCCCTTACTGCCGCTGGAGTGACATTGGACATGTCAATTCCATACGAGCAAGTGGATGTTGAGCCGCTTGAGTCTGATGCCGAAGATTGATTTGGGGATCACTTTAGCTATTTTCAATCTATCTTTTTGCAATCATGTTTTGTTTTCTTAGTAGACAACTATTTGCTTGGGATAATTTTTATGTATAAAATGATGACTATGCTGTACTCAATTTATGGATGAAAATTTTCTATGTTCTCAAGTTATTGCTTGTATTGTTTGCTGTATGCGTACATAATTAAAAGAATCAGTAGTTAGAACAAAATGTGACGACTATGTGAGACGACAAACTTAATAGCCGATTAAATTAATGAATTTGATTTAATCATAAACGTAGAAACGATTCGTGGAACGGCTGGGGCACTCGAGCCGACTAGATTGATGAATCTGCCCTTGCCCCAATTGGTTCATGAACGTAGAACGCCGAATAAAACGAACTTATGAATATTGTTCTGATGAAACGATTCGTGGAACGGCTGGGGCACTCGAGCCGAATAGATTGATGAATCTGCCCTTACCCCAGTTGGTTCATGAACGTAGAACGCCGAATAAAACGAACTTATGAATATTGTTCTGATGAATCGATTCGTGGAATGGCTGGGGCATTCGAGCCGACTAGATTCATGAATCTACCCTTGCCCCAGTTGGTTCATGAACGTACAACGCCGAATAACAGAGGTTGATGGGGCGATTAGGGCATGCGACTCGATTGGCGCCAAGCTGTTGAGGTTTCGATATTAATGAAATTACCTCGGAGGTGCTGCCTTCATAGGGAGTAAATGTGCGTGTACTTCGTGTACGAAGGTCCTATTTATATGCTCTGATAGCAACTCAGTCCAATTCTTAGAGGAAAATTAAACAAGTGCGAATGTCAAATAGACTTTTCTTCAACAACAGAGGGGAAGAGAAGACGCTAGCTGAGCTGGGAGGAGACATGAGTCGAAGTGGTGAACCTTTACGCGCAGGCAGTAGGATTTCGAGGGATCAGGAGAGACACCAATCTCCTCATCGTCAAAGTAGGTCGCCTAGGACGGACAAGCAGCCACAGCGTAAGTCTCCTTAATCCCGTCCTGGAGGGGAATCCGATGCGACTCCTCGCCCATTGAGTTTTGCGGTCTTCGTGGGTAATAGACCAATGACAGAGGCGGATTCAATCATTCGAGATCCAAATGTAGCAGTCGAGTTCGCTAGACAAATTTTTCCACCTAAAGTCTAGCAGTCGACGGTAGGCTGGCAGGACTTCGAGGTGTTTCGTGAAGGCGTTCACGGGCGCGTGAGGGGACTGTACACCGCTTATGAAATCGGAATGCATCTCCGCGCCGCTCGTCGCGATATAGAACAAAGAGATGAACATATTCAGAAATTAGAAGCTCGCGCCGAGAAGGCTGAGCGTGAGTTAAGGAAAATCAAGTCTGCCGCATCTCACTCAGCCGGCCACCCCAACCCGGTTGTGGAAGAGAGGGTTACTCAAAGGCTAATTAGTGATGCGATCGCCGATCGGAACATGGCTAGCATGTTCACGATTGAGACTGCGAGGGCCGTGGTCTATGAAAACGGCTTTCATGACGGTCGAAAGGTCAGAATTCAGAAGACCAAGGAGAAACTCACCGAAGAAGTTTGCCGATGTGAAAATCGTGGATTTAAGCACGGCTGGATCAAGGCACTTCAGCAAGCTGAGGCTCTCCAGGTAGCAGGATTGGATTTTGCATTGTCTTTGTACCAACAGAATGATTTCCCCTTCTCCGCTTTTGAAATTGAGAAGTGTGTTGATGAAGGAGCTGCCGAACAGAAGAAGACCTTGTGATGCTTATGTAGATTGAAAGCGAAATTACGTATTTATTGGCTGATTTTAATAAAACGCATAGTTTTCAATTCGTTGCATACTTGTTATTTATATTAGTACACATTTTATTCTGAATGTTCGCACGTTTTAAATTATGTTTATGCGGCTTGAACAACCTTATTTTGAATATTTGCATTTTTCGACCTTTGTTTGTACGGTCTTGTATGAAGGGCATGATTTAATCGGCCCAAAAGCGTCATGCGCCGATGGGGCTCCGAATCCGGAAGCTTTATCGGCCCAAAGCGTCTTGTGCCGATGGGGCTTCAAATCCGGAGTCTTTATCAGCCAAAAGTGGCTTGCGCCGATGGGGCTCTGAATCCAGAGTCTTTGTTTGGCCAATCGTGATATCCACGAAGGGTGCTTCGAATCCGGAGGCTTTATCGGCCCAAGGCATCTTGCGCCGATGGGGCTCCAAATCCGGAGTCTCTATCGGCCCAAAGGCGTCATATGCCGGTGGGGCTTCGAATCCGGAGTCTTTGTTTGGCCAATCGGTTTTATCGGCCCAAGGCGTCTTGTGCCGATGGGCTCCGAATCCGGAGTCTTTATCGGCCCAAAGGCGTTATGCCCCGATAAGGCTCCGAATCCGGAGACTTTGTTTGGCCAATCGTGATATCCACAAAGGGCGCTCTGAATCCGGAGGCTTTATCGGCCCAAGGCGTCTTGCGCCGATCGGGCTCCAATCCGGAGTCTTTGTTTGGCCAATTGTGATATCCACGAAGGGCCCTCCGAATCTGGAGGCTTTATCGGCCCAAGGCGTCTTACGTCGATAGGGCTCCGAATCTAGAGTCTTTATCGGCCCAAAGGCGTCATGCGTCGATGGGGCTCTGAATCCAGAGTCTTTGTTTGGCCAATCGTGATATCCATGAAGGGCGCTCCGAATCCGGAGGCTTTATCAGCCCAAGGCGTCTTGCGCCAACGGGGCTCCGAATCTGGAGTCTTTATCGGCCCAAATGCGTCATGTGCCGATGGGGCTCCGAATTCGGAGACTTTGTTTGGCCAATCGTGATATCCACGAAGGGTGCTCTGAATCCGGAGGCTTTATCGGCCCAAGGCGTCTTGTGCCAATGGGGCTCCGAATCCGGAGTCTTTTTTTGGCCAATCGTGATATCCACAAAGGGCCCTCCGAATCTGGAGGCTTTTAAACTAAACTGCGCGATGAAGAAATGAGAAACTTTGCATTGAAAAAGTGAGATATGTACAAGTATCAAGCCCTACAAGTTGGGTCAATGATAGAATTTACGCAAATGTGTTGAATTCTAAGGCCGTGGAAGACTCCGTCCAGACATGTCTTTTAGCTGATATGCCTCTACTCCCGCGATCGAGTCGACTTGATGGGGCCGTCCCAGTTAGGACCCAACTTTCCATCGGCCAGTTTTTTGGCAGCGGGAAGTGCTTTCTTCAGGACAAACTCTCCTGGTGTGTAGCGGCGCAGCTAAACACGTTGATTATACGACTTCGCAAGCTACTGTTGATACAGCGCCACGGATGCAAGGGCACGGTCTCTTCGTTCTTTAATTAGAACTAAATCCAAGGCAAGCATCATATCGTTTTGGCCCATATCAAAAACTTTCAATTTCAAGGTTGGAGGCCGATTTCCAGGGGTATGATTGCCTGGGTTCCAAAGCATAGAGCAAACGGCGTTTCCCCAGTGGATCGCCTCAGCGTAGTTCGATGACCCATAACACACTCGGCAATTCTTTGACCCATTTGCCTTTAGTTTTCTCCAGCTTCTTCTTGATGCCGTTCAAGATGGATTTGTTAGAGGTTTCGGCTTGACCATTGCTTTGGGGATAAGCCGGCGTGGCAAAGTAGGGCCGGATACCATACTTGCTGCACAGCTCTCGGTAGACACCACAATCAAATTGGGTGCCATTGTCAGAGATGAGAGCTCTCGGAATGCTGAATCGTGTTATGATATTTCTCCATACAAAGCGCTTGACATCGGCATCTCAAATGTGCGTTAAAGCCTCTGTTTCAACCCATTTCGTGAAGTAATCTGTGGCGACGATGAAGTATCGCTTGTTCCCTGGGGCCCTCGGCAATGGTCCTATGATATCAAGCCCCTACTAGGAAAACGGCCAGGGACTGGTGATAGAGCTTAACTCTTCAGCAGACAGATGGGTTGACGGGGAGAACTTCTGACACTGCTCATATTTTTTCACATAACATTCGGCATCGGATCTCATTGTCGGCTAATAATACCCCTGTGTTATAGCTCGATGGGCCAAAGAGCGCCCGCCAGAATGTGCGCCACAACTGCCTTCATGTATTTCAGTCAGAAGCTCTTCGACTTTGTCCGGATGCACGCATTCTAGGTATGGACCAGAAAGGGACTTTTTATAAAGCTTTCCTTGCAGATCTAAGTAGTAACGCAGGGCTTTATTTTGCAGCTTGTACGCTTCTTTCTTGTCCTCTAGAAGCTGTTCGGAAGATAAGAATGCGGTAATGAGATCCATCCAACTCGGTCCAGATTCTATGACATTGACCTGGACTTCCTCCGAAGGACCGATGCTTGGCTCCGGGATGAAACCCACCTCGATGGTCCGTTTGATCTCTGAGTTAATAGCGGAGGCTAGGCAGGCCAGGGTGTCTGCATGCGTGTTCTGACAACGCGTTATTTGATTCAATTCATGATGGTTAAATTTTGCCAGCAAGGAGTTAGTCGTTTTCATGTAAGCCGCCATACGGTAATTTCTTGCCGCGTACTCCCCCTTCAGCTGATTAATCACCAGTTTTGAATCGCAAAATAAAAGCAGATGCCAAGCACCCAGAAGATGTGCATTCCGCAAACCGGTCAGAAGGGCTTTGTATTCGGCTTCGTTATTTGATGCTTCGAAGCCGAGTTTGACGGCCTGCTCAATTACTGCGCCGTCAGGAGCCATGATTACTACTCCGGCTCCACTGCCCCGTTGATTGGATGACCCCATCACAGTACAACTGTCAAATGTTCCCAACATAAATTCTCTAGTTCGGTTTAGGTCGAATTCCATTAGACTTGAAGTCGGCAAGACCCCCGGTAAATTCAGCCACAAAGTCGGCAAGCACCTGCCCCTTGATTGAGGTTCTAGGTAGAAACTGAACGTCGTACTGGCCAAGTTCGAGAGCCCACTTTGAAACGCGTCCTGATGCTTCCGTACCACGCAGTACTGATCGGAGGGGTAATCTGTTAGCACCCCGATGCTGTGCTCTTGGAAGTAATGCATTAGTTTTGTTGTTTCCGCGACCAGGGCTAGAATGAGTTTTTCCAGCAGCAAGTAGCGTGTTTCGGTGTCGACCATTGCCTTACTTACATAATACACTGGCCGCTGCTCCCCCAGCTCTTCCTTTATCAGTACGGTGCTAACGGCCCAATCGGAAACTACCAGATACAAGATGAGCGGGTCGCCTGCCGAAGGTGTTGTCAGGAGAGGAACTGATCGGAGGTAGGTTTTCAGACCGTTGAAAGCGGCTTCACACTTGGGGGACCATTCGAAAGCCTTGCCCTGCCGTACTGTATGGAAGAATTGTCGGCAGCGGTCTGTGGAACGACTGATGAACCTATTGAGTGCGGCGGCCATCCCCATTAACTTCTGTACTTCCTTGACCGATCGAGGGGAGCCGAGTTCTAGGATTGCTGTGATTTGCTTTAGGTTGACTTCAATTCCTCGGTGGTTGACAATGTAACCCAAGAATTTGCCGGAGCCGATCCCAAACGCACATTTGGAAGCGTTCAGCTTCATTCTATATTTACGTAGAATGCCGAATGTCTCTTTTAGATCGGCTATATGATTCTGCTCTTCCATGGACTTGACCACCATATCGTCAATGTACACTTCCATAGTGTGGCCGAGTTGCTCCTTGAACATGGCAGTGACCAATCTTTGGTAGGTTGCCCCTGCATTCTTCAGCCCAAAAGACATAACCTTGTAGCAGTAGGTTCCACTTGGGGTGAGGAATGCAGTTTTCTCTTGGTCCTCTAGACACATGGTGATTTGATGGTAGCCTCTACAAGCATCGAGAAAGCTCATGCGTTGATGGCGTGCCGTCGCGTCTACATGTTGGTCAATTCTGGGTAGGGAAAAACAATCCTTGGGGCAGGTTTTGTTTAGGTCCATGAAATCGACGCACATTCG
The DNA here is from genome assembly GCF_055761805.1 of Camellia sinensis. NCBI lineage: Eukaryota > Viridiplantae > Streptophyta > Magnoliopsida > Ericales > Theaceae > Camellia > Camellia sinensis. The sequence continues at coordinate 33,727,110 of NC_138969.1, forward strand.
CCAAGTCCCATTTTTCTTCTTCACAACCACTGTATTAGAGAGCCATGTAGGGTAGGTCATTTCCCTGATTGCCTTGGCGTCAAGCAGCTTGTCAACCTCCTCAACAACGGTGGCAGTATGCTCTGCGGTTGACCGTCAGCTTTTCTGAATGATCGACTTGCACTTAGGGTTAACATTCAAACGGTGCTGTGAAACGGACGAATCTATGCCCGACATCTCGTAAGGAGTCCATGCAAAGACGTCGAGGTTGCTAAGTAGGAAGGAAATTAGCTGCTGTCTATTGGCTTGATTCAGAGAGGCGCCGACCATGAAGAACTTGTCTGGGTTTCCGTCGATTTTGATTCGATCCAGGGCTTCCGTGGCCTTTTCACTCGGGAGCCGTCCAGCATCATCAAGGCTCTCCCGATCCAGTACCTCAATGGAGTTCACTTACAACTCTTTCGGCGTCTTTTCAACAAGGACATAGCATGCTTGTGCCGACTTCTGTGAACCACAGATTTGCTCAATGTTGCGTGTTGTTGGGAAGCGAAGCAGCTGATGATATGTGCTTGGCACTGCCTGTATAGTATGCAACCAAGTCCGCCCCATGATGAGATTATACGGTGATGGCAGCTTCACGACCAAGAACTCCACATCTATTGTTCGGGAGCCCGCTCAAACGGGTAGTGTGATTTTCCCCAACGGGTACTCTGGATTGGCGTTGAAGCCGAATAGTGGATAAGGGGCCGGGGAGAGATCTAATTCGGAGAAGCCGAGTTTGGTAAATGTCTTGTAGTACATAACCTCCGATGTGCTCTCCGAATCAATGAGTACGCGCTCTACTGTGAATCAGTTTACGAGCAACCCAATTACCAAGGGATCGGTGTGGGAAGTGTCACTCTGGCTAAATTCGAATCATCAAAAGTAATGCTTGCAGCTTCATGGGGCCGTTTAGTCGAAGTGAGTTGATTTTGAGGGTCGGGATTTGATTGAATCGTATGTACCGCGGATGAAATTGGCAGGCTATATATCATGTGGATCACGCCGAGTGGAGGGAAATCTTGTCTTAAGGCTATTACTTTGGTTGTGCTGCCCTTTCTGACGTACTGTTGCAGCCGACCATCTTGTACCAGTTCCTCCAGGTGATCCTTCAAGGAATAACAACTCTCAATATCATGGCCATGATCCTTGTGGTGCTCGCACCGCCTATCCCGTTTTCGCGTGTCGGGAGGTCCCATCATTGTTTACGGCCATTTGAAGAACGGAAGATGTTAGATTTTGGACATGATCGTGCTGATTAGCTCTGACAACTCGGTATATTTCTTGTCGGCGCACCTTGTGCGCTTGCTATCGACTTGCAGCTATTCACTTGCTCGGTGGGAGCATTGGTCGCTTGATCGGCGAGAATCCCGTCTCTTGTCTCTTTTCGCCCGATACCGTGGTTCAGGGCTCTGAGGTGCTACAGAATTTAACGGCTGAGCAATTTCCGAAGGGGCCGTCTTGTTGGCCTTGTTTCTGGCTTTAAACCGCAAGGCGTCATCCTCCACTTTGCAGTATTCCTCAACCTTCTTCATCAACGACCAGACTGCTTTGGGGGGTCTTCTAGTCAAGGAGCTGCGGAGAGCACTGTCAGGATGCAAACCCATTTTGAACGCGGTGATGGCCATGGAGTCGTTGCAAGCATCATCAACAAGATTAAGGCATTCCCAGTATCGTGCTGAATACGCTCTTAATGTTTGTCATGGCTGGATCTGCATTGCCCAGAGAGAGTCGGCTTGTTTTGGCTGGATCTCGTTGGTGATGAATCTAGCCCTGAAGGATTTTTGTAATTGATGGAAGCTCTTGATCGAAGTCGACTCCTGTTTATAATACCACCTGACAGCCAATGGTCCCAAATTGCAGGGAAATATTCGGCACATGAGGGCCTCGTCGTCTGCATGCAATGTCATGGCTTGCTTGTAGTGACGGATGTGATCGATGGGGTCTGATTTGCCATCATAGAGAGTGAACGACGGGGCTTTGAACTTTTTGGGCAGGACTGCCCTTGCAATCCGTCGTACAAAGGGATCATGCTAGTTTTCTTCGTCTGAACTATTTTTTCTTCGTTTATGCCTTATACGTGCACTCTTTTCAGAGGAACTGGTAGCTTTGAGTCGATCCTTCTTTTTGGGTTCCGGGGATAATGAGTCAGAGTCACTGTCAGTGACTTGTTGTCGGGCTCGAGGTCGTCGACCTTCTGCCCTCAAAGGTCGCTTCGGATCTTAGCATGTAGCTTGTTTGAACTTCACTACTTCTATGGCCAAATCCTGACGGAGACGTTCGTTCTCAACGATCATGTTCTCCAACCTCTGTTCGTTTTTCCTTGCTTGCTCCATAATCGCTTGCATTGCCTCCTGGGCTGATGTCGAGGGTGAACTGAAGTTCAAGGCCCTTTTTGCGGTAATATTCTCTGGCCCAAGCATGTTGCTTGGAGTGGTTTCGTCTTGCGGTATAGGGTCGACAGTGACTGCCGGAGGATCTTCCGTCACGCCCGCCATGGATGTGCTTGAGTATTCCTACAGACGGCGCCAATTGTGGAGAAGTGGTTTGAAAATACTCTTTCAACCCCGGGGGACGCTCGTGATCCTCAAATAGCCACCTGAAAAGGAATAAACACTCTGGTCGGGGGTGCCGAAATTAGCACTTCGACGGACAAGTCAGTGTATACTCTCTTGATTGCTTGAATCTTAAGTTTAATATGCTAGTTCTCACATATCTTTCTCTGATGGGTGATCCCGTATTTATAGTATTCTCTTTGGGCCTTTGGGCTGGACCCATCCTCGATCCGTTACATGTACATCTACTCGGCCTCTGTTCTACTGGTTGGGGTACTGGTTATTTTATTCGGCTCTCCGATTGACTAGGGTACGTGCCCAATAGAGGTTACGTTCCGAACCGGACACGCTCATTCGTCCCTATGGATTTGATGAAATTCGACTCCCACAATAACTTTGGACAAACGTATAGTTTCACAATGTGGGCATTTTGGATATTTTACAGGGATCACCCAGCACCCACGTCATTTACACATATATGGGACTATTGGGTTTATTAGAAAATTTGGAGGACTAATTGGTTCATAATGCATGAAAATGTGATTTATTAGTGCTTGCCCCATAAATAAATTGTAACAAACAATCGTATCTATATATAAAATTTAAACGTACGACTGTCTTAATTTTAAGACAATTTTTAAAAAATATATATTTAATTTTTTTTACCACATAAACTATAAATAGAAGTACACAAAACAGCTTCACACATAATTATAACAAAGCAAGTTTAAACAACCCATTTTAAGTTGTAGCAATCAAGACAAGTGGTTTTGTGGTTAAAATAGTCACAAAAGACAAAATAGACTATTTTAGTCACAACAAACAAAACATCACATCCAACTCATAATCATTACACTCTTTTCTTACAAAAAAAAGTCAAAAAAGTCAAAAAATCATTTCCAAACCAAACTTTTTAACTCAAGCTAAAATAATAAAAAAAACTAAAAAATTAAAAAATTAACCCACTTCCCAAACGAAATGATAAGAGTTTGTTTGCTTTTCCATTGTCATAAGCTGTCACATTTGTCTCAATATATATGTATTGATTCATCAAGTACCAATGAGTGATTAAACAAAAAAATCTAAAAATATACCGAGCTAGCTAACACTGCTTTGAATTTTCATGGTTGTCTGTTCTTCAACTAGAAGATTCTAGTCACCCTATTTCCTACTTTTTGGATCAATTTGTAGGCCACCAAATAATTCTTATTAGATCCTTTTTGTCTAAAAGAGAAAACAAATAGATACATGTTGAAAAAAAAAAATTGAAAAATTAATTCTCAATATCATTCGTGCATGTGGGAATTGAATTTTTGAAAATATTTTCTATGAGATTTTGACAAATTTCTCTAAGTCTCAAAAATACTTTCTAAAAATTTTATAAGAATTTCATCTCTACTCTCGAAAAGAATTTATAAAAAAATCAAATTTAATTAAGTTATTTGCACAAAATTATTTCATAAAATAAACACAAAGAATAGAACCCACGCACAAGTGGGTTCTATTAATTTTTTAAATAATATTTGAGGGTCACAAAATGTGTGATTTAAATGGTTTGAAATTGTCAAAACGATATCATTTTGAGTCGTTTTGACAATACAACAACGTCGTTTTAACAGTCTCGAGCTATTCAAATCACAAATTTTCAGATTTCCTACTAGTACTGTAATTTTTTATATTTGTTGTGTAAAATAATTTTGTGCTATTAACTTTTTTTTCCAATCGAAATTCCATATTAGTGAGAGCTTTTTAGTAACTTATTTGAACTTCCAATCATTATCCCTCTCAAGTAATCATTTCATTTGACGTGGAAAAGAGAAATGGCAGCCTTCCCTTTGATCAAATCAAACTAGTACTGGTCTGGTTTCGCAACTTTTAATTTTAATAAAAAAATAATTATAAATGGTAACATTATTTTTCTTTTTATAAATTTTTTTTTGTACAATTTTAAAAAATTATTAAAATAACACATTTTTAAATAAGACCTAATTTGATCAATGTAAAGAATAATAATAATAATTTGGGTCAGACCAAGATTCAAATGATTAGCTAAAGCAGGGTAAATTACACATTTTACTGTTTCGTTTGTTTCTTTTTACCCAAGTCTTATTTTAGTTTTTTTTTTTTTTTTTTAAGTTCTAATTGTAATAATTATTTTTTTAAGATTCAGGCTTCGTTTGGGAACATGCTAATTTAGTAATTTTTTGACTATTTGGCTAAAATATGAGCTAAAAAAAACTAATATGTTTGGGATGATTTTTTAGTTTTTTATGAAAAGATGTGTAAAAAGTAGAGAGAAAAGAGAATCTTTGACTTTTTGGTATGGGTTGTTGACTTTTTGACTAATTTAGTAACTTTTTGACTTTTTGACTAAAATGGAGGGTTCCCAAACGAGGCCTCAACCTACGTTTCAACGAAATCATCCTCTAATTTTTAAACTTTTTAAAGATGAAAAGTTTAATTTATACTTTAATTTTTTTTTCTAGTTCTCTTAAATTGTACTCCCGTTACACATTTTACTATTTATTTTTTGGATAATTTATCAGCCGGTCTTGCTTTTTTGAGTTATTACCTGCCCCGAACTCTCTCCGCGTGGCCCCCTTTTCGGAGAGGACGCGGATTTGGGTTCTAGCTACTACAGTTCGGATTGCTGTCACGATTCTGAATCTAATCTCACAAAGTGCAATGTAAGACTCATAAATCATCAAAGAGTCCAAATCCGATAATTGGTTTTGAAAAATCAATTTTGAATCAAAAGCGCCAAACATGGACTGCTTTGCCAGATGTCAGAGTCGTTATCTAAATATTTTATTTTAGGAAATTTAGGAAACCCTGACTCGTGCTTAAGGCCACGTATCCGTCATCACCAAAGTTGTCTCGACTCGGGAACTTGGGTACGAGAGGAGAAGGTCTTGAAATGAGCACCCCGCTCACCCGATCAAAGGATCGGCCTCTACTAACATGATATGTTATTTTTATAAACACATGTGTTTTTATTCCAGTTATTTAGCTAACTTACTACGTGATGTGCACAGTATACAAGTATAGACTAGATCGCCTAAATTGGAACAAAATAATTCAATGTTTGTTTTCGAAAATGGTTTGAATTTACCACCCTCAAGTGGGTTTAGAAATACGGATTTGCCGCCAAACAAGGTGGGCTTAAAACATGATGATTTGCCACTTCCAGTGGGCTTAAAACTCACATTTTGATGAATTGTCCCAATTCAAGCAATGAAGCCTTCATCCACAGGCATTCATGCAGTTAATCAAATAAGCACATAGCCTCATGGCAGGCATGCTAAATATGAAAACATATACATCTCATGTAGTATACTAAAGCGTAAACACTTACAGTGTACTCCGAGCCAAAACAGAAAACTAGTTAGAAATCAATGCATGATCCTAACTATACAAGATGCCTAATGCAACACATGCAAAATGCAGCTAATTAGGCTCGGCTATCTAAGATGACATATGAATGCAACACTTGATAACGTGCTTTGAAACACGTATTCAAGTAGATATTGAAATACAATGCGGTTTGAATGATGCACAGAGCCCGGTGCATGCAAGACGAATGAATGATGCACGCATACAAGCATAAGGTATGCTAATTGAAATATGCCCTAAGCTAACCATCAAAAGCTGATAAGTAAAAAGAAGAAAGAAATGGGGATTGGAAGACATGCACGCACACACGCACCCTTATTACAACATTGTGCCCTCTCGACGGAGGGTCCGAATGAATTAGCTAAGCTAATCTTAAGCTAAGCTAAGCAACTAATCTAATTAAGCTAATTAGACTATTACAAACCAAAAGGAATAACTAGTATACTACTTACTAAGTATTACAACAATTAACTAATTAACAAATTAATTAATTTACAAATTCAAGCTAACTAACGAGTAAAGCTTTAAAACTATGCCGCCTTAGCTCTGTTTCAGAAAGTTGAATCATGCATGTATTCGGTTTCTCGCCCCGAAAAGCTCTCCAGTTTGCTCTCTTGAGGCTCTGTTTGCAGGGTGTCTTCAAGAACTAGCTGCTGAAACTTACCAAACCAAAGTTGGGGAGTGCACCAGTGGCCTGCTGGCCATGAAAGGTGGCTGCCGGCCACCTGCCGGCCAAGAGTGGGCCTCTTCCGGCCAAGAATGGAAAGGTGCCAGCCATCAATGTGGCACTGCAGGCCACTGGTGTGCTATGACACCATTCTGTAACAGAGCACAAAAACAGAGGAAATAGAGGGTCTCCATAGGGCATGTGTATACTATGTCACCCCATATCACCTCAAAACATCAAGGGATCGGCATCATTGGATCCAAGACCATCAATCAAGCATACAATGCTTGATGGCCAAAGACCCAATCTTGCACAAATTCAATAAATGCAATGCAAACAAAACACTAAGACCATGGCCTTATCATGAGTGATCAAAAACAATGGAGACAAAGGGGATTGGCTCACTTTCATCACTTTGAGTATGAAGTGGGCCAATCCACCTTGTGTTCAACATAACACCCGGTTGAACACGATGCAATGCAAACAACATGCTCATCTTGGCATGAAATGCAAGACCCTAACATACAAACGACGCATGCACAACATGTTAAGAGACTTAAGCATTAAAACTAGTGAAGGATACAACACTAGGACCATGCAATACAATGCTCAATGGACTAAACAAATCCCAAACAGACCTCATGCATGCCAAAATAGTGGCCAAGATGATTTGAAATGACAACATGAAAGGCAAGAGAATGATGTTCATGCATTGGCTTACAAACAAGGCATAAGGCACATCCCTTAGAAGCATTGAAAGAGTGAAACATGTGAGAGTGTGACTATGCTATATACACTAAAATCATGTGAGAAATGAGGCTAAGGCATGCAATCATCACATTCAAAGCATGCTAGGGACTTCAAACACAAAGCTAGTGAAGCCCAACTACACCATAGCTATACAAAGCTAAGTATATATGACCAAGACCACTTAAAACAGACCTCAAGCATGTTAAATTAGTGGCAAAAATGTGCTGGAGCAAGGCTAGCATATGCTAGAATGATGAACTAAAGCATGAAGCATGTTAGGCCAACAAGCATGATTGCACTACAAGTACCAAAAGAAAGCAAGAGGTGACCCAAACACCCAAAAATAGAGTTAAGGCATGTCAAAACAAAGCTAAAAACATGCTTGAACTAAGTCACAAAAGTGTAGAAACACATGCTCATTTGATAGATCAACAACACAAGCAAGCAAGACAAGAGGAGATAGGACCACCCTCTCCCATTTTGGACCTCAAAACCACCTTTCCACCACTAAAATTCCTTTGAGTTTGATTGGTAGAAAGGCCATTCAAAGGCTATTACAAAAGCTTCAAAGGATAGCTTAAAAGCTTAACAAATAAGAAAACAAAAAGGGTAGACCACCCCTAACTCCAACAAAGACTCAAACCAACATTTTTAACACTTAAAATCAGAGCTTTTTGTAGTTGACAACTAGGCCCAAAACAACATTCAAAGGTGGCTAAGATGGTATGCAAAAATAAGCTTAAAAGGGGAATATACTCACCCTTGAAGAACAGCAGCAAGGCAGGTCTTCTTCTGAGCCAAAACCATCCTTTTGAGTTCCAAACAAACCTTCAAGAACCTTAGCTCCAAGGTAATGGTGTTTGACTAGGTGTTCTTTTGTAAAAATGTGAAGAAAACACACTTTAAGGCACTATTGAGCACAATATAGAGAGAGAGTGTGTGAGAATTCTAGAAAGAGAGAGATATTTTGTCTCTAAATTTTTTTGAACCTCTGGAAAGGGAGATGGGCCTCCCCTTATATAAGCAATGTAAGCAAAAGCTTGCTTGACAAGCTTGAAACTTGCCTTCATCCCTCCATATACGCGTATGGAGGATGGCTCAGTGAGCCACAGCTAGCTCAAAAGATCTAAAATAGCATCTGTTGAAACATGATGGCTGGCCGGCCATCAGTGGTGGCCGGTAGTGCCTCATTAATGGTCAGCAGAGCCTATTGGTGGCCGGCAGGGCAGATACTATGGCCGGCAGCCCTTGATCATGGCTGGCAATGCACTAAAACAAGCACTAAGGAGGGACCAAAGCATGGTCCAAAAATGGGAAAGAAATGAAACAGGGTTTGGAAAGCTTAAACCTGTGACATTCCGCTGCGAAGTTCGAATGCTCGGCGAACAACCAAACTTGCCACCAGGTGTACCTGCAAGCACATCCAAGTCTTGAGGACGGTCAAAAATAGGGTGTCTACATTACCTATTAGATACTGTCTTATATTTTTATGCACCATTAAGTCTTATTATAATTTTCTTTCTCATTTTTACCCCTATTTTATTTTATTTTTCTATTTTCCCGTTTTTTTTTTTGAACTCCAAATTGCGAACTATGATTTGGCTACCAACTACCACTTTCGACAGCCAATAACCACCTCTGACCTTCCGTGACCATTACTGACCTCCGGTAACTACCTCCAACCTCCAACAATATTTTTTTTGGCCATTTTTCGTCTCCAACACGTCACTACCGCAACCACTTACTCAGATCTGGTGGCGATGAGAGAAAAAGAGAAAAAAAATAAAGAGAATGAAGGAGAGAGATGAGAAGCCATTATCAGAAAATAATTCTCATCATTTTACGCTATCACAAATCAAGACAAAGAATCAAAAGTCAGATTTAGTGATAAATTTATCATGCAACAAATCTCGACCAGAGTTGCAGTGATAAATTTATCACTGTTGAATTTGTTAAAAAATTTAAAAACAACAAACTTGATTTGAGAGAGAGAGGGGAATCATAACATTCTATTATGAAGCATTGATAAATTTATTTATTTTGTATGTGCTCTGTTATTCCATTGATAAAATACCCACAGTTATACCTACAAATCTATAATTTGATAAATTTGTCATTTATAAATTATTTAGTGATAAATTTATCACTGAATTAAGTAACAAATTTATTAGATTAGTTACACGTCTGTAGAAGATCAACAACACCTTTAAATGTACTGATTGGATACTTTACATCCCAAACTGGTGATGGAGGAAGATAGTGGCAACGGCAATGTCGAAGATGGTAGATTGGTGATGGAGGAAGATGGTGACAACGATGATGTCGAAGATGGTAGATCGATGATGGAGGATTGCGGTGATGGCAATGAGAGAGAATGGCGGTGGTGTTAGACGAGGGAGAAGGAGAACGACGACGTTGGTTGAGGCAAGTGTTGTTGACAATGATAGATGAAGATGGTGGTTGAGACGAGCGACATATATGGTGATAGAGGAGGAGGAGATGGTGTGCCAGTGACAAAAATAGGAGGAAGAGAGAGAGAGAGAGAGAGAGAGAGAGAGAGAGAGATGTGTTTGGGTTTAGGGTAAAATCACTCAACTGAATGTAAGGGGTAAAAATGAGAGATGGGCTAAATTATTTTGGGTGTCAGGACTTTTGGGGAATTAAGTCTGGTCCAAAGGACTAGCCTGTAACTCCCCCTTATTTTTTTTACCCAAGTCTTACGGGTGTCTCTGTTTACACACCACATTTTGTCTTAAGGCACACCATTAATTGATTATTTTTTATTACAGTAATGACCTTACTTAAAATGACAAAAATTACCAAATATACACTTTAGTTGAATACAAAACATCCATTAGTCAAATTACCATTTTGGATAGAATTCTAATTACACACCAACCATAACCAGTGTTGCACTTTCGTCGATTGCTCCAACTCCGGCCGAGGAAGAGGCAGTGGTCGCGATAGGCAATGATGATGCAATCCTTCTTAGTGATCGTCATTTCCATTCCAATCGCCACAGCTTTTTGGTCGTCGTAGAGATGGCAGAAATCGCGGATCAACTTCGCTTTGTAGAGTAAATCACCGGCGATCTCCATCTGACGCATCATTGCCATGTCTCGAAAGAAGGTTATGAGCTCTTTGGGGGTGAGGGTGGTGGTGATGGTGTGAGATGGTGTTCGCAGTTGTGGCCAGTGAACGGGACGCTGGTCTCAACAGTGGTGGAGGTTGAATTGTCGATGGAGAATAAACGATGGAAAGATGGAGTGTATAAGACTGCGGTGGAGAACGGCTTCAGTTGATTCAAATATCGGTGAGTCAAAGCCATCTTGATCGTTCGATTGCTTGACTTTTCTCTGATCTTTGCTCGTTTTCTCTCTCTGAAAATGGAGCCTGAGAAGTTGAAGAGGAGTTTGGTATGTGAGAAAGGGAGTAGGAAAAGATGAAGGTATGTTTGTATCAATTGATGGGCAGTGGATGGGTGGTGAGAGTTTCCGGAGAAAGAAAAAAAGAAAAAGAAGAAAGAGGTTAGGGAGGGGGGCGGCGACGGAAGGGATGGTAGCCATCGGTGATGGTGGTAGTTAAGATTAGGGTTAGAATTTGGTAAGGGTTGGAGAGTTGGAAAGATTAGAGTATTTTGGGATTATTATTATTATTATTATTATTATTTTCGAATTTGAGGTGTGTACTAAGTGGTGTGGGACAAAGGGCAAAAATGGAATGTTGTGGTGTGTGTTAAGAAAAATTATGTTTTTTCAAATTATTAAAGGTGTAAACTGAGTAGTAGTGTGCCTTGAGAACAAATATGGTGTGTAAATAGAGGCACCCATATCTTACTTTATTTTTTTTAAATTCTAATTGTAATAATTACTTAATGAGTAAATTACACTTTACCCTCTTTATGTTTGGTTACTTTCTCACTTTAACTCTTAAAGTTTATTTTTTTCTCACTTTGACCCTTCATGTTTCAAGTTTTTTCCAATTTATTCTTAAAACTAATTTCTGTTAAAAATTAGACAGCAAATGACACATTAACAGTTATGTGGCATAAAAATATTTTAGGGCAAATTATAAAATAAAAAAAACAATTCCAGGATTTCGTTTGTTTTTCAAATTAAATCTCAGGGTTTGAATTGTATCAATTTAAATCCTAAAATTTCAATAAGATTTTAATTCGTATCCTCCCTCCAGTTCTCTTAACTTGTTTAACAGAAAAAAATTTAATAGAACACGTGGTACTACTTTACTGGTTCTTTTAATTTTATTTTGATCTCAACTTTGATTTTGTCTACAACAAATACCAGGATTTATCAACCATCAAATAAATCAAGACCACCCATTATGAAAGCTACAGTACATTAAACACATGCAACAATGATTCATCCCTGTTGGCTAAAATGTTGGCTTATTTTTCCTACGAAGGAAAATATCATAAATGCGAGCGTGCCAGCAAGGATTGAAAAATCCTTACAGATTAAATTCAAGCCAATTATCAAGCGATTGTGTTGACGGTTCTTTTGCCTCAACGAAGAGGACTTCAAATTTGCCAAGTGTAGAGAAAAGAAAAAGTAAAAGAAAAAAGAGGGACGGAGAAAGATGATTGAGTGAACAATCAAAGTAATAATTACTTACCTCTACTCCTATGCTTCGAAAAGAAAGTGCATAAAATGCTTCGAAATGGAAATGCTGAAAATAAATGCTTCGAAATATAAATCTATGTTAAACTACTCCTAAGATAAGGAAAATAACAAGAAATATTGAAATCAAGTGTCTTTGATTATGAATTCTGGATCCTTTACAATGTAGCCATTAATGGCTATTTATAGAAGAAAAAATACAGCAATAACTACTTAGTAACTACCCATTTCTTCCATCTTCATTCTTGTCTTGCCATGTGTCCTTCCACTCATCCACTTTGTCCTCCCACTCATCCACTTTGTCCTTCATTTTCTCCATTATCTCTATAACTTCTTTTAACTTCCAAATGAATAAGAGGATGTCACGTGTCCTGCAATTATATAAATAATAAATAATAATAAAAATTGCAGATTTATAGTGTTAACATTACCCCCCGCGGCCCTTAAAAATGATGTTTATTTGAATTTTTGAAGGGCCGAACCAAGCACATGACTAACCTAAGCAGCAAAGTGCTTCGAATGATGTAACAACACCAATAAAGTGCTTCGAATGAGTATGAAATTATGACAAGATGACTCGAATTATTACTAGTAACAAGCTTCGAAAGTGATATAAAGGACCAAAATCATTCTTCGAAGGTCGATGGAGCTGACCAAAGACGAATTACATCCTCAAAAATACTCGACAAAGCTTCGAAGGTTCACAACCACCATTATTAATTCTTCGAAACTGTTGTTGATGCAAGATAGAGAGCTTCGAAGCTTACAAAATTATGGCAAAACAGCTTTCGAAGCAACTTATGACAAAACGGCTTTCGAAGCTGTTTTTTGGCCAACCATTGTGGTTTATTCAAAACTTATATGTTCTGGTTCACACATAATTAATGGAAATATTAATTTTGTGTTTCGAACCAATTATTAATTCTTCGAAGACACCAAAACTGTTGTTCTTCGAGCCAACTTATGATGCCAAAAACAGGCATTATTCGACAACTAATTAATTGTCATTTTACATATATTTGAAGAGATGTACACATTTCGAAAGTTTTCAAAGTTTTATACAGTTTCGAAGGTGAAGTAATCAACCTTCGAAACAACTCTTGATGTTTCGAATGTATCTTCAAAGCTTTATACAGCTTCGAATGTGAAGTAATCAACCTTCGAAACAACTCTTGATGCTTCGAATGTATCTTCGATGCTTTGATTGTGTACATACAAACAACTGGCCATCAATTTGAAAAGATAAGCCATTCTCAACCATTTATTTAAATGCAAAGGCTTTTTCTAGCCAAGTTCATGCATTTTAAATGGTCATCCCTTGTTCTTAGTGCTTCGAACTCATAAGAACAATTTGTTAATTTTATTAACCACATCATCATAATTATATTTTGATGTGAACCACAAATCCAAAAAGGATTTTGAACACCAAAAGTCATGGTATAGTGTGACCATGAAAATTTATACTTTTTGACATTTTGAAAAATGTCAAAAATTTTGAATTCATGAACAGTGGCTTGTTCATTGTTCTTGACCATGTTTGTTTTAAAAACATGACTTTTGTCGAATAGGTTTTCATAATTATTTGGCAAAATGGGTTGTTTTTCCATGTTAGCCATTAATGGCTTATGAAAATCACCCATAGATATATTATTTTCATGACTTGACTCTCTAAAATTTGGTTTTTGGACCCCCCGAGTCATACATGAAACATCATTCTTAGCCAAATTTGGTTCAAGAACATGCTCTTTCGTTGTGTTAATTTCATAATTTGGCTCTTTAAAAACGGATTCTTGAACCCCCCGAGCCATTGATGAAATCAACTATTTGCTTTTGCTATTTTTAACCATGGAAAAATTCTGAAAAAATTCACCAATTCCGGCCAATAAGGCCTCAGTTAAAGACTTGGTAGTGAGAGTTGATAACTCATCATTCCATTGGCGAATTTCCATATCAAGTTGATGAATTTCTCCAATTAAATGGTGTCTTTGTTCTTCCACCAAATAATATTGTAAGGGATGAAAATTTATTTCATCAAGAAAATGAATCTCTTCTTGAAGATCCAAAATTTCTTGTTTACGCCAATAAATTTCATCTAGACTATTTGAAATGGACAAATCCAATTCATTTTCCATTTATTACACTTGACGTCCCACTGGGCGTGCCAAAAATGTTGGCTAAAATGTTGGCTTATTTTTTCTACGAAGGAAAATATCATAAATGCGAGCGTGCCAGCAAGGATTGAAAAATCCTTACAGATTAAATTCAAGCCAATTATCAAGCGATTGTGTTGACGGTTCTTTTGCCTCAACGAAGAGGACTTCAAATTTGCCAAGTGTAGAGAAAAGAAAAAGTAAAAGAAAAAAGAGGGACGGAGAAAGATGATTGAGTGAACAATCAAAGTAATAATTACTTACCTCTACTCCTATGCTTCGAAAAGAAAGTGCATAAAATGCTTCGAAATGGAAATGCTGAAAATAAATGCTTCGAAATATAAATCTATGTTAAACTACTCCTAAGATAAGGAAAATAACAAGAAATATTGAAATCAAGTGTCTTTGATTATGAATTCTGGATCCTTTACAATGTAGCCATTAATGGCTATTTATAGAAGAAAAAATACAGCAATAACTACTTAGTAACTACCCATTTCTTCCATCTTCATTCTTGTCTTGCCATGTGTCCTTCCACTCATCCACTTTGTCCTCCCACTCATCCACTTTGTCCTTCATTTTCTCCATTATCTCTATAACTTCTTTTAACTTCCAAATGAATAAGAGGATGCCATGTGTCCTGCAATTATATAAATAATAAATAATAATAAAAATTGCAGATTTATGGTGTTAACAATCCCATTAAAAATATTACCACTAATAGCACTAATACATTAAAAAAGTAAAAAAAAAAAAAAACATACAACTTCAAAACTAAAATATCACATCATTAATGACGGGACCCACTGCCACCTAATTAGTGGGAGCACTAATTAGTGCTCCCGACCATTTTTCTAAACACATGGGATCAACTCTATCTCTCTCTCTGACAAGGGGTCTCGAATTCTAGCAATTCATGATCGCTAGGTCCATCGCTGGCTCCGTCGAACACGTAGCCATGTTTCCAGCCAACACCTTCAAAACCCGCATGCAAGCCATTGGATCCTCCTCTTTTCCAACTCCCACCGTCAATCTCCACCAATCCCTCAGCTCCATTCTCAAGCTCGAAGGTCTTGCCATCCTCTACCACGACATCAGCACAATGGGTCTTGGCGCCGGACCAACCAACGCCGTCTACTTCTCCGTATACGTATGGTTGCAGCTGAAGAGTAGGGTTTTGGTGATATTCTGGTCACGGGATTAACAAATCTGAAGGAAGTGGTAAGGATGCGATGAATCTGAGGGAGACGATGAAGTAGGTAACGAATTTGAGAGAGGTACAATGGGGGCTAGCAAATCTGAGGAAATGAAGATGGGGAAGTGATGATTCCAAGGGAGGTGGTAAATGTAGCGACACATCTGAATGTAGAGGCTGATGGATTTGAGTAAGGCGGTGGCGTGTAAGGGTGAACCATAGTGAATATGAGAGATGTAGTGGCAGGAGAGGTGGGGAGTAGTGGACTTGAGAGCTGGTGGTTGCGGAAGAGGACTATCGATGGTGGATGAAAAGATGGGTTGTGGGTAGCAACAGTTTGTTGGTGGCGATGGGCAGCAGTAAGGGGAGGAGATAGAGGGATTCACATTTTTTATTTTTTATAATTAAAAAGTGAAAAGAGATGGTGGATGATGGGAGAAATGAAAAGAGATGATGGCGGGTGGGTTGAAGAGAAAGAAAGAAGCGAATGATAATATGCTACGTTTGCATTAATATATATATATATATATATATTTTTTTTTCCTATCAAAAGAGTTAACAGAGATAGACGAATGGTTAACATTGATACGAAATAAAAAATTTTGGATTTAAATTGATACAAGTGAAATCCTGAGGTTTAATTTGAAAAGTATGCGAAACCCTGGATTTATTTATTTTTATAATTTGCTTAATATTTTATTATATATAATTCACATATCTAATATTAAATTAAATTTCAATATAATAATATATTATTTATGTTATGTCATAGTTATTATGACATTTTTTATCTAATTACCAATAAAATTAGCTTTAGGAATAAACTGGAAATATTTTAAAATATAAAGGGCCAAAATAAAAATAAATAAATTTTAAAAGCCAAAATAAAAAAGTAATCAAACATAAAAGAGTCAAGTGTAATTTATCCTTAATTTTTTAAGATTCAACCCATGTTTCAATGAAGTCATCTTTTAATAAATAATTGTTTTTAAAGATAAAAGGTTTAATTTACACTATAATTTTTTCCCCTCATACTCTTAAATTGTGCTCATTTAACTTTCAAATGAATACTTTCTGTCCAAATATTAAATAGTGAACAACAGAAAAACTATATTAAAATACGAATTAAAATTTCAGAATTTAATCATTGACATTAAAAAAATAAAGGAGCAATATAAAAATATAATTTAGCAGCAAAACAAAATAGAGAAAAGAATATGAGTACTTTTTTTGGACTATGCAATACTACATTGTCCCGTCAAGCGGCGACGTGTTCGTAGGTTCACCGCTTTCTGTGTTAAACGAAGTCTGGCTTTTGGACCATGAGCTATTCACATTAGGTTGTTCAAAACAATTTATAGCACAATTTTTTTTTTTACATAGATCCCTTAGTATCATTTTGTTTCTTTAAATTATAAAACACATGGATAAACTCTTAAATTATTGAGATGTATCACTTTAACCTTACAAACTATTAGCGTGTTTTACTTTGTCCCTTTCCGTTACTGCATTGATATTTCTTAAATGAAAATAACCTTCACTATTCTATATAACACACCCAATATCACTTATTCTCAATTTTTCTCATTTTTCAGTTTTATTATTATTATTTTTAAATATTCTTTTTTTAAAAATATATTTGCAAAGAATATTTAAAAACTAATAATAAAACAATAATAATGGATGAATACATATATTTAAAAAAAATTAAAATAATAATAATGAAATTGTAAATATATAGACCACTGAAGGGTATTTTCATCTAAAAAATATTTAAAAGTTTGGTTTAACTCACGGTGCAGTAACGGAAGGGGTATGTGTTAGTAAAAATTTGGTTTGTGCCAAATCGATAGAGGTGATTTGACAGAAAAACCAAAATCTCACAAACAACATATCAAGCAATTGTGGTTTGAACGTCCTAATGCCTTAACAGATTCAAGGACTTCTCTGGAGGTTATAATGAGAAAAAACAAATATGAATAGACTGAAAATCAATTGAAGAACAAGTAAACTTGCCACTTAATTACAAGAATTAAATTTCAAATTTAATGAACATAACAATCAACAGAGGAAAACTTAGCCACATAGGCTGAATTACAAACAGACTACTCCTAAGTACAGAAGCTATTGCTAACTAAGTTAAATTACTCCTAATTCCATATGTGTTGTGAATTTGATTGAAGATCCCCTTCTACTTTGAATTTCCAGCCTTTATACTGCTGGCCCTGCTGTTTCTCTGCTGCCGTGTCCCATTATAGAGCCAATTACATCTACTTCCTGCATAACTGCCCATGATCTCCATAACCACTGGTAACTGCTTCTCTGCTACAGCATTATTATCCTCTTGCAAGCAAGCCACGTACCCTGCGTCATTTGCCTGCCTAACTTTATGGCTTGACACCTGAGCCATGTTTGGCGACACCTTACTGTACTATCAGATGAATCGACAGGAAAAACTGTGTCTGCCACATTTGTTTCTTTGACTGTCTCACTTTTAACAGTTGCTCTGCATTTTGGGACTCATATTCCATTATAAACTAGTGGTTTTCACCCCTACCATCTACTGGATCAACTTTCTGCATTTGTTATGCTTAATCGACAACGAATTTAAATTTTAGTGCCAACAATGCCCCCTCCCCAATTCAAGATAAAAAGATGTTTTTGTTTTGAATGAATATTAGAAAGGACAAAATAAAGTTTGGACACTTATATACTTGGGCAGTTCATTCAAACTTATAAAGACAAACCCACCTATCAAAGCCCAAAACTTATAATAGAACCCAGATACTAAAATTGACCCAACACAAATTAAATAGGCCCAACTATTAAGCCCAATTATCAGTAATAAGCTCAAGCCCAATCAGGAGGGTCCACCATAAGCTATTTGAACGCTAGAATTCAAATCATCACTTCATTACTCTCAACCCCTCTGTCTTACTCTGTTCTTTGTCTCTTCAACCTTCTGCTTCAAAACCCTTTTGCTCATACACTCCAATGGCGCCCAAACAAGCTCAAACCAAAGGAAAGAAACCAGTAGAAACATTACCTGTGCAATGCTTCCTAACTGAGTTCCCGTAGTTACTCCGTCAACACATCTTCAACAGCTACATCATTCCACGTCACGATAGTTCTGCACGAGAATAATTGGGCCCTACTTTCACTGCAACCATTCCTGATGAACTTATTCATTATTATCCTATTGCAGACACCAAAATGATGATCTTCAATAAGGTGAAGTTGGCCTGTTATCATTGGGACTTAAGCCCTAATCCCTTGCGCTCATTGCAAAAACCTAACCTTGATTGGAGACTTTGGATCCAACGAATGATGGTATACGATATTGATCTCTGGAGGGCTTTAGATATTTATGATGCCATTAGACCATCAACCTTTGCCCTAGACATGGACAAATGGGCCATCAGTGCTACTGCCTACTTTTGGTTTGTCTCCTACAACTCCCTTATCCTGAGATGTGTCATGTTTTCTCCCACCATTCTTGATGTCGTTCATTTAACTGGACTCCCTACTTTTGGCCAACATATCAGTGCACTTTTAATCCCAAAGACACCTATCAAACTTGATATTGACCTTAGTTATGGAAAATTCCAATCTAAGTACCAAAAGTTTGGCCTTGAACCCTCAGATGAAGAAAGAACAATCTTTTACCTATTGTGATTTTTTCAACACTTCTTGTGTGTTCTTGGCTTTAAAATTACCAAGGAATACTTAGCTCTTGCCACATGTATCCAAGAAGGCATAGAACTGGCCTTTGCCCTTTTTCTTTTAGGCACCCTGTATAGAGGTTTATTTTCCTTTGTTAATAAGGAAATTGATCATAACTGTGGTAGCCCCTTCTGGCTTTTCCAAGCCTGGCTTTGTGCCTATTTTCCTGAAATCAGGCCTACCACCCAAAGTCCATACCTCTCAGTATTTGAAAGCTATGCTGAATTCTTTCTCTCATTTAGACCAACTACTTCCAATTCCTTCACTAAGGTGTTCACCACTCTATATGAGCTACTTATCGACAGAGATCCCCAGCTTTTCATCCCCTTCCAACATTTTCACTTTACTTCATCAGACTCACATATATTAATGCTGAACCCCTACTCTGGATGATGACTGGAGACAAAAACAAAAAACCTTTTGGGCTCAAATCCTCACTCCTAGACATATTCTGGTGGGAGGGTTTATCTTCACCAGCAGACTCTCAAATTACAGCTTTGAGAGCTATAACCCTTGCTAATGGACTAGACAAATAGGTCTATATCAAGCTGTTCTTTGCCCCTATTTTCACCCCACAATTCACGAACAAGTTGGGGCAAGACTTTAATTTAAAGACCATTTAGATGTGGAGGCTCTTTTAGCTAAGAATCAAAAATTATTTGATTAGTTTAGCTTCTACTACTGCAACACCACACCTTACCTTACTACAAGATTCAAAGAATGGTGGCTTCTCATGAGTGCATTAATTTTTGACAAAGAAACTCAAGTCTACCTCTGGAATGTACATCTTGACAACAGGAAATGGGTGGAAATGAGCATTGGTAAACACTTATGCTCTCTTTTTATTTATACCTGTTATTAAAATTGCCTTCCTTGGGTGTGTAATGGTACTGACTTGCCATGTTTCCTTCATGCAGCCAAGTCTTCTGTCAAGGCCACTCCTTTGGCTATAGAGATACCTGCCCAGGCCATTCCAACCCCTAAAAACAAAGGCAAAGCTCCAATGAACCTACCAAAGAAGCACAAAAGCAATCCCTTAAACACTGCTAGCTGTGAAGGATTCATATCTTATAACCAAGGTGTTGAGATTGAAAAAAGGACTAAGAATAGACAATAAGACATTCAAGAAATGTTGTCCTCTTAGCCACAATTGGAGGGTGGTGCAGCTCTTGAGAGGAGGTTAAAAAGAAAACAAGAACAACCAGTTCTTCCTTAAACTACAGCTCCTGCTGCACCAACCTCTTCTTCTTCTAGTAGTTCTTCTTCCCTTCCTGTAGTGGTATAGACTTTACTCAAGCTTTACTAAACCATTATACATTATGTTTAATGTACTGACACTCTATTTGACTTTTCTCTATCTTTTTTAGACATACTTCCAGGCTTATAAGAGGAAAAGACTTCTTTATCCAATTGCATCTTCTTCTCATGAAGAGTTGCCTCATGAAGAAACTCATGAAGAGTTACTTAAAACTCAGATCAATCTATCTCCTTCCTTGCTTGAAAACCAAGCCAAACTGTCTTCCCCTCAAATAGACTTAGAGCATCAATACCCTCATTCTAATCAGGAAGAATAGATTGGCCCAGAGAGATCAGGCTTAAGAACCCTGAATTGGCTCAGCGTCTGTCTGATATTCCTCAAGGGATAACCTTAGGAGATTTAATGGCATTCTCTCTTAGAGGGATACGACATGGAACCAACGAAGTTATCAATTTTCCTGGTGTGGCCTCTTCATCAGAAGAATCAGAAGCTCCTAAACATGCCAGAGAAACTCCAGTTGACTCAGGTCATATCAGAGAGAACCCAATTGATTTAACTGACAACCCCGACAGCTAAATAGCTCCAGTTGACAGAAATTCTCCTGTCTATGATCCTATCCTTGAACAAGAGGATGACACTCAACAAAACAACCATAACCCACTTTTGAATCAAGGGAATGAAGTTGGCAGAGCTGATATTAAGGTTCTAGATAATGAGTCATGCTCAAGTGACATGAGGACTCCTCATGAGGGATCTGCACAACTTTTCAGCAAACTTGTTCAGCCCCCTTGACAGAAAAAGTATTTTCATCCCATTTACTTCCAATAATTGATCTTCTCTATCAGTCCAACCTGAAATTCCTATGCATGAAGGTACCTCAATTTTGCGCAAACCAATCACCCTAGACGTGGGGTTCAAACCTCTCACATTCATAGTCCTATCATAAAACCAACTTCAGATGCTCTGGCCACCAATACTTCTATTGCTCAAAATTTACCAACACAGGTAACACTTTCTTACAACTATACACCTTATCTCTTCACATTTTCTTTCTGTAGCATACTAACATTTCCTTATATTATTTTGCAAGGCCACTATGCCTTCTCAAATATCACTAACTTCTGAAATTGGGGTGTAAACCACACCAACCCAAAGTCCTTCAAGAAAGGCCTTGACCATCTCCATTCTACCCTTCATTGGGGCTACTACCATACCTTCGACAGAAGTAACAACATTTCACATTACTTTTTATCATTCTATTATATGTTATTTTTTCCACTCTTTTTAAGTCACACCAGTTGTTAACTTCACTTTCTTACTGTCATAGCTTGTAGTTGTATCTCTTTCCACAATTAAAGATTGGCTTCTGGGCATTTCTATTGTACAAGAAACTGTTGCCAATCTATCTGTCGAAGGAAAAATAAAACAACTGACTGGGGAAGACCAAAAATTGGTGGATCAGTTCTTCAACTTACTTGACCAACCCTTGGATGATCTGGCTCTTTCTCATACCATAGTTTTAACTGACTACCTGAAAGCCATTGCACTTCTAGTGCCTTAACTCTTTGACCCAGACCAAGTGCAAGCTTTCCAGAACCTCATTTCAAAACTTCTACAATACTTAGCAGCTATCAATCAATTTCACTCTGAGCCAAAACCTACTGAAACTCAAGTGGATCAAATGAAAAAAGCAATCACTGCTCTGACTGAGGCCTCCACCAGATCACAGGTCGTCATCATTCAACTTGCCAACCTCACAGTAGAAGAGGCCCAACTGGAAGATCAACTAGCACCTGTGTGGGCTCAAAAAGCTGCTGTTGAACAAGAACAAGCCAACCTTTCTCAACAAATTCCAACTCTTCTTGTTCAAGCAGAAGGTGGCACATTTGCCATTAAACAGGCTCAAACCAAACTTAGGGAGAATAAAATTAGGCACCGAACTGCCCTTCAAATTTGGAGTAGACTTTCCATGTACTTTCAAAAAGATTAGACCAAATGTAATTATGTTGATTGTACTCTTGACACAATTTTTAGTGAAAGGTTTATCATATTTACTTTGGCTTATCTTGGCTTGTTACATATGCTCTTTCTTATGCTTTTATGACTTATTCATGCATTCCCACATAGTTGGATAGTATTTTTTTAGATATTTACCATTAATAACTCTCCTGTGTGGCTCACCTTCTAAAGAAGCAAGAAGATAAGCTCTTTCTCTAAGGACCTTATGTATTTTAAATAGACCTTCTCAGTTTGGAGACCATTTGCCATATTCTGGGCTTTTTAAGCCAATCGGTAAGATGGTTTTCCACACCAACTCTTCTTCAAAAAACACTTTACTATTCACTTTCTTGTTGTAGTTTCTCTCAACCTTCTTTTTCAAAGCTATCAAGTGATTAAATGCCATATTCCTTTTTTCCTCTAAGTCTTGCAATTCAATCGACATGGCTTCTGCATATTCATCCATAGGAATATCCAAATGTTTGGCCAGTCAGATAGACCTCACTGTTACTTCCAGGGGCAACACGGCATCATGCCCATACACCAACTCATATGAAGTTATTCCTCTGCTATTTCTTCTTGAGTTTCTATAAGCCCAAAGCACTTCTGGTAGGAGGTTATGCCAATCCCTAAGATTATCTTTAATCATCATTTCTAAAGTGTTCTTGATGATCTTGTTTGTTACCTCAGCCTGCCCATTTGCATGAGCATAATAGGGTGAGGAATTTAATATTTGAATGCCATATTCTATGGCAAACCCTTTAATCTCATCCTCATTAAACACTGTGCCTTGATTGACAACTATGGATTGGGGTAAACCAAACATATGGATCACATTCTTTTTTAAGAATTCAACGACTTGAGTCTGTGTCACCACTTTTAAAGGTACTGCTTCTACCTACTTGGTGAAGTAATCAGTGGTTACAAACAAATAAGAATGTGCTTTTGAAGAGGCTGGAAAAATTTGCCCTATCAAGTCCATGGCCCATCCTTTGAAA
Source organism: Camellia sinensis (assembly GCF_055761805.1). Classification (NCBI taxonomy): domain Eukaryota; kingdom Viridiplantae; phylum Streptophyta; class Magnoliopsida; order Ericales; family Theaceae; genus Camellia; species Camellia sinensis. The sequence continues at coordinate 33,750,452 of NC_138969.1, forward strand.
GGCCAAGGTTTCACCACTAAATGAAGACTTATGGGTGGAACTCTTTGAATATTGCCATGTTTCTGGCAATTCTGACATCCTTTTGCATACATTATGCAATCTTTTCTAATAGATGGCCAAAAATAACCATACCTGTTAATCAACCATCTCATCTTATCACCAGCCTGATGGGCCTCACAAATTCCCTCATGTGCTTCAGTTATAGCTTTCATTTGGTCTAACTTACCAATACAAAGTAGAGTCAAATCATCATGAGTCTTCCTAAATAAGTCATCTCCCATGACGACATAATTTAGGGCTTGATATCTTACTTGCCTATTACTCCCTTTACTAGGATTCGACAGGAATTTTATTAAGGGGAATCTCCAATCTTCCTCTGTCACATCCAAAGTAAGAATAGGCAAGAAATTTCTACACCTGCTCTTAAGTGCAGAAAAGATTCTTCTCTTAATTCGAATCACCCTTTCCTGAGCTCCCTTAGGTATTTTTAAATCAGAAGCTGCTTGAGCCATCTCGTTGGCTTTTTTATTCTTTAATTTATATCTGTGTGTAAATATGACATGGTCAAAGAAACTGATTAACCATTTGACCTTAATTAGATACTCCTCCTGAGCACCATTTACACACTTGAATTCTCCTAAGACTTGCTTAATGACTAACTGTAAATCCCCAAAAACTTGAAAACTTCTAATTTTGAACTCTATGGCCAACTCTAGGTCAATTATCAGAGCTTCATACCCACCTTAATGACAAGAATGAATATATTGTGCTTCCAACTGATATGCAAATTGGCACATTTGCTTGTTTGGTGCAATCAACACAATACTTGCTCTCACCCCTTCATCTGTCTTTGAGCCATTAAACATCAACTTCCAAGGTTCATTCTCCACCATATTGACTTCATATAAATCTAAATCGACTGATGTATAAGGGTGTTATGTCAGAAAATCAACCAAGGCTTGCCCTTTAACCATTTTTTGTAGCATATACTTGAGACAATATTCAATTGTAACAACCCAGATTTTTAATTATTCTGTAAAATTTATACTAATAAGAGGGGGAATATAATTATTTTAAAGAATTAGGGCCAAAATGTAATTATAGGAAATTAATGAGATAAGTATAGATATGAGAGATTTAAATCCAAATTTGAGGGAGATTGCCATGGACACGTGGTGGGTAATGATAGGGCTTGCCTTCCTATAAATGGGAGAAGATCAAGATCAGTGCAAAAGAAAAAAAAAAAAAGAGAGAAAAGAGAAGAAAAACGCAAGAATAGTGGAGATAGGAAAGTAAGAAGTAAGAAGGTTTGTGATAGTGAAAAGTAAAGGCTAAGTGTTAATTATAAGGTGAGTTATATTATACCTTGAGTTACCATAATATATTTTACATATGTTTTGACTTATTATAATTTATTTTGTACAAGTTATGTTTTATAAGTTATATTATTATTTCCATTACGTGGGTTATTTTCCGAATTTTATTTGTTAAAATGAAACTCATGGATATATTTGTTTATATTTTAAAGAATATTTGACAATGACCTTATAAACAATTATGTTTTGTAAGTACCATCACGGGAGTCCTACGTCTTGGGGGACTTAAATAACCATTGGCCTCTGTTTGGTCACTTTGTGGCCCTCTGTTGTCATGGATCCATTGACCATCTGATTTCTGGTGTAGAGCAAAGTGCTGTACGAAGCTAAGGGCTACCCTATTGTGGGAGTCACCTCTAGAGTTTGTGCGAGCCACCTCTTGAGTCTATGCATCTGTTCTGTACCGTAGTTATGGTTATTTATTTACATAATCTCAGTTTTGTTACTTAAATGATTATTTGTTCAGACTAAGTTATCTTAAATATTTTAGTTACATAATTATCCATGGTTATTTTGTGTCCCTTATACTCTTGGCATAATATTTCTCACTCTGCCATGTGCTTATAGCTGATTACCAATTTTCAGGAAACAATGCAATTCAGAGATAGCTTTTGGAAAGTTTTAGACGCGGGGCTGCGAAATAGACACACACAGCACTTTTATGATATTTTTATATGTAAATATCGACATTTTTGGTCAATAAATTTTGTAATAAAAATAGAAGCTCCGATGATTATTTTGGTACTCTCACTTAATGTTATTTCCGCTTGTGTTTATTTATTTGTTCAAGATTTGGCTGGAGATAACTTCAGTTACTGGCTATCACGATACTTAACTCTTAGGTACAGGGAACGGGTCGTGACATCAATTAATGCTAAGATCCATTTACCCTGTCCTCCTCTCAAGATTGGTTTTAGACAACATGTACTTGATAACATTTGTTTTGTGCTATCACAAACACTTCTGTGGGCAACATATAATGCCTCAGTTTAATGGCTGCAAAGTAAAGTGGCAAACATAGTTTTTTGACGGAGTTATACCTAGTCTTAGCATCATTTAACCTTCTACTTAGGTAGTAAACGGGTTGTTCATGACCCATATCATTTTCTTGAGCCAATAAACAACTAATCGACAGGTCAAAAGCTAAGATGTATAACTTCAAAGGCTTTCCTGTCACTGGGGGCGTAAGCACTAGAGGGTTTGCCAAGTATCTTTTGAGTAAATCAAAAACTTCTTGATGGTATACTTCCCACTTAAACTCATGGTCTGACTTGATTTTTATCAAAAGAGAAAATGCTAAAGTTTTCTTAGCCAAATTGGCTATGAATCTCCTCAAAAAATTCACTTTCCTAAGAAAACTTTGCAGCTCTTTTTTGTTGGTTGGGGATTTTGCTCCTAAAATGGCTTTGGCTTTATTACCATCCACTTTTATCCCTTTGTAGTGTATTAAGAAGCCCAGAAAATTTCCAGCAGATACCCCAAATGCACACTTCAAAGGGTTTATTTTGAATTTGTAGGTCTTCATCCTTTGAAATGTCTGTTGTAAATATTTCAAATGTTCATCAAAACTATCAGATTTGATGGCCATATCATCTATGTAGACTTCTAAATATTTTCTAATCAAATCATGGAAAATGAAATTCATTGCCCTCTAATATGTTGCTCCTGCATTCTTTAATCCAAAAGGCATGACTACCCATTCAAATGTCCCCAAAGCACCAGGACACCTGAAGGTTGTCATATGTGTATCCTTTAGATTAATGAAAATCTAATTATACCTAGTATGACCATCCACAAAGGACAAAATCCTGCTTTTGGCTGTTGAATCCACTAACAAGTCAGCCACTGGCATGGAATATTCATCCTTGGGAGTTGTTAGATTTAGATTTCTAAAATCTATGCACACTCTTAACTTGCCATTTTTCTTTATAGTAAGGACAATATTAGACAGCCACTCAGCATTCTTGGTTGTTCTAATAAAGTCTGCTTTGAGCAACCTTTCAATTTCCTCTTTGACCAATAAGGTGACTTCAATGGTCATCTTTCTTGGTGGTTGCTTATGGGGAAGGAAATTTCTTTTAATTGGGAGCCTATGCTCTACCAATGCTCTATCTAATCCAGGCACTTCTTCATAATTCCATGCAAAGCAATCCACATACTCAGAAAGCAAACGAACGAGTTTGCTCTTACATTCATTAGATAGATTAGCATTTACATAAATGGGCCTTTTACAGGCTTTACTCCCTAAGTTATATTCTTCCAAAGGATCCTACACATCTACCTTGAGGTCATCAAGCTTGGCAGAAGCAGCCTTCAGATGTTCCAGTTGCACATTTTTATAACTCAGAGGGCTACTGTCGATAACACATTCTGCCCAAGAACAATTGGGCAAACATTTACGGCTAAACTTACTCTTTAAGAAGAAAAAAAAAAAAAAGCCTAGAAAAAGTAGATCTAATTACATTAGCTGTCTCATCCAGCTTGTCTTCTTCTATCACTTGTACTTGTATTACTCTTTATCTTCAGCAACCTCATCTATCACAGGCTTTTTCTACTTCTGCATCAGACTTGACTTGGCCAATTCCTGGCCTATCTGCTTAAATCCTTCCTCAATGAAGGTCTTGAACTCTTCATTTGTCAAACCTTTTCCCTAGAACTTAACTTCTTCCTCATCAATCACAACTGGGCCCAAATCCTCATCATACAGCACAACTTCTACGTTGTTAACATCAGTAACAAAAGGATTCGCATCTGTCCAGTAAACTTCTATCACTCCTTTACGACCACTGGTTAAGAAGATCAATGCTTGGTGCAGAGAAGAGGGTACACAACTATTAAGGTGTATCCAATCTCTACCTAGTAGCACATTGTAGTTAGAAGTGGAGTCTATTACAAAGAAAGTTGTTCCCATTGACCTGGAACCAACCTAAAGTTGTAAAGCCACTACTCCTCTGGCCTCAAATGATCCACCAGCAAAATTACTTATGTTCATATCAGTAGGAAGTAAGTCATTGATAAATTTCCCAATAGCTTTCAATGTTCTAGAAGGAATAATGTTGACAATGGCTCCATTATCAACCAACACCCTTTCTACTGGCACCCCATCTAAATAAGCTCTGACATATAAAGGCCTTAGATGCCTGATGAGCTTGTTTTCTGGTTTTTGTAACACAACCTTTTCTCCATCGACAGACCTAACCACCTCAATTGACCTTAGTGGCTTGGTTTGTGTCTCAATTACTGCTATCTAAACTGTTGGTTCAGTCAAATCTTCAATGTCACCTGCCAGTTTATCTGGCTGATTTGGCTTGGCCTGAAACCTCTGAGGGATGGCCATAATCATGTTGCACTCCTTAGATGGAGGTAAAGAACCAAAATGAATGGCAGCCAACTTCTCTCCAAAGTTGCCACCAGAACTATCTAACTTGACTTCATCTTCTTTAACTCCCTTATTATTATTCATGTCATCAATAGTCGTCTCCTGGTCCTGAACCCCTTTCATTACCACATCTTTTTCATTGTTGTCATCTTCATTTGACATTAAATCTTTCTCCAACTCTTTCAATTTCTACCTCAGCAAAGCCTTCTTAGAAAGCTTCCCAATAGGTCTATCATCTGTCTTTTCTGGCTCCATTTTCTTTTTTAGAATTTGAACTGGTTGCACTGGATAGGCTCTAGAAGTTGAACCCTTTACTTCCTTTCTTCCAACAGTAGGAACCAATCCTTCTCTAGTCCATACTAAATCTTGCCTTCCAGCTGGCTTATCCACTGCAGCTGTAGATATCATGGCATGGAATCTTCTTTGTTCTCTCATTTTTCTGAGTTCTTGTTTCTCCCATTGATCTCCAACCACTCATTAGGAACTTTGGGTAAGACACTTCTTACCATCCTAGATGAGATGGTACTGGAGGCTTTACCATCCTTGGCTAAACTAGTTGCATTTCTAGTCTTACTCTTGGGCCATGATGTTGTTGATGAAATCCCCCAAATGGTCTCACAAACTATTGTTACCCTCCATATGGTCTTTTGGTCTGTTGATGGCCACTATGTGATACACCAGATTGCTGTTGTTGGCCACTACATGGTCTAGTCAGAACCCTTGGGCTTCCATAGGGCTTAGAACCCTTGTTTTGTTTGAGCATAGCCCTTACATTACATGATCCACTAAAGCATGGATGAACAGGAGCTCTTTGGAACAAAAATGGAGCATTATCCTTATCATAGTTCTCCACATGACCAAATATCCCTGGGTCTGTCCCATCATAGAACAAACAATCATTGTCGAAAATCTTTAATCACCACTACCCATAGTGTTGAACCTCAGGCCACTATTCTTTCTAATTTTCTAAATGCCATCAATCACAATGGCCTTGGCTTTTTCTTTCACAGTACCATATCTGAAACAAATGAACCTCTCACCAGGTTCTTCTTGAACCTTTTTCCCCTTTTCTTCTTTTACCATCTTCTCCATCCTCTCTTTGTGAAGCTTCTCTAATTCTACCAAGAGAACCCTGGGATTTTTTCCTTTCTTCTTTTGACCAATTGACTAGAAGTCAGTTGATACCATGTTAATCTCCACTATGTTTGGGAATGGATCACTGTTGACTACTATAACTCCTTTATCTTTTTCAGCATATTTCAACATTCCTTTTTGAATTAAGTCCTGCACACAATTTTGAAATGTGACACAATTATTAGTGGAATGCCTGAAAGAATTATGTCATTTACAATACTCTTTGCCAACCCTGTCCCTTTCTTTAGGAATGTTGTGGCCAGGAATCAAAGTTAAAAACTTGTTTGCTAACAACTCATCAAATAATGCATTTGTTTTTGATAAGTCAAAAGAGTACTGCCTATGCGACACAACCATATTCTTTTTGGTTGGTTGTGTTGTTGGCAGGTTCACAGGCTTGTCAACTTTCCTTAGTGTTTCACAAACCACATGTTTTTTACTTATTACTTGAGCCACATCTATGTCGATATCCATGTCAAACTCAACCTCTTGGTAATAAGTCCCCAATGAGGCTGCATTTCTTTGCTACTATTTTCTGAGAATGACCTCATAACTAGTTGCCCTTGAAGACAACTCAAATAAGTGTCTAAACATCATACCTTCAAATTTTTTCCTGAGTTCAAAATCTAAACCATTCTGGGCTAGTCTTATAACTTCTATTTCAGGCATGTACATATGACATCTTTTTTTTGCCTTCTTAAACCTGTCGATGTACTGTTCTGCACTTTCTCCTTACCTTTGTTTAAATTTTGACAAATCCACCATTGTCACTTCAGGCTCAGATCTAAAGAACTGAGCATGAAACTGACTCTTCATTTCTTGCCAAGTATGAACAGAATTTTCTAGTAAGTTAATAAACCATGTAAACACCACTTTCGACAGAGAATGAGGAAAGATTTTTAGTTTTAAATTATCATCATAACCAGGTTCTCCACACTGGAGTATGAACCTGCCTACATGTTCTATGGTTGATTGCCTCTCTTCCCTTGTAAATAAAGTAACCTCGGGAATCCTATAATTTCTTGGAATGGGGGTTGTTTCTACCCATAGAGGGTAAAGACTCCTAAACATTGGCCTATCTAGCCTTCTCAGGCCTGGACCATACGTTTCCTGTATGATGTTCATTATTTGCTGCCTATTATTAATCTGGGAGTCGAAGTATTGTTGTTGCTGTCCTCCTTCTTGGACTTTTGGTTAGAAGTAAGGAAAAAGGGGACCAGACCCTCTAGGCCTTGGATGGATCATGTTAGGTTCATAAAATAGTTGCTGCATGGCATGGTCTCGTATATTCTGAGGCCTTACTTGATTAATTAGCCTATTCCTTTGTTCTGCTATAGTCTGATAACTTGTTACAGGCCCATCGAATGCATGAGTACCATACATTTGTGGCCTTGATTGCCCCCTAGGTCTCATTCCCATATTATTTAAGTTGTGATTAAACATTGAGTTTGTGGGGCATTCCCTCTCAAACACAAGATTTATGGTCATTCTCTCCGCATATCTTTCTTGGAGTGTGGGAGGTCTATAAAATGATGCAGGTTCATTTACATTTTCATGCTGTTGAGGGGCCACATGACATATGAATTGTGCTTTATTTATCTGAGTCTCATCCCCAACCCTTTTTGATTAGCTGGGCTTGATGTTAGCTTTCTCAATCAAAGCCAGTAAGTCATCTATCATCACTTGGTTCTCATATGCAGACATAGAACCAATTGTTTGCCGAATATGCAAAGCCCTTCTTGGATCAATAGGAGGACAACTAGATTGTCTAGTTTTGGCCACATTTAGGCCATTTTCTTGGCCTATTTCCTGTCTAGCCACTGAATGGTCATCACCTAGGTTGTCTTGCACTCCTTCAAGTCCACCATCCAACTCTTCTTCATCTTCAACCCTTTTCTCAGGATCATCAAAGACTTCATGTTGTTTCTTTCTAGCCATCACTCTAAATTAGACAGGTCCCATTGGGCGTGGCAAAATATGTTAGCAAAAATCTGGTTTGTGCCAAATCGACAGATGTGATTTGACAAAGAAACCAAAATCTCACAAACAACAGACCAAGCAATTGTGGTTTGAACATCCTAATGCCTTGACAGATTCAAGGACTTCTCTGGAGGTTATAATGCGAAGAAACAAATATGAATAGACTGAAAATCAATTGAAGAACAAATAAACTTGCCACTTAATTACAAGAATTAAATTTCAAGTTTAATGAACATAACAATCGATAGAGGAAAACTTAGCCATAGACGCTGAATTACAAACAGACTACTCCTAAGTACAGAAGATATTGCTAACTAAGTTAAATTACTCCTAATTCCACATGTGTTGTGAGTTTGATTGAAGATCTCTTTTTACTTTGAATTTCTAGTCTTTATACTGCTGGCCCTGCTACTTCTCTGCTACCACGTGTCCCATTATGGAGCCAATTACCTCCACTTCCTACATAGCTGCCCATGATCTCCACAACCTCTGGTAATTGCTTCTCTGATGCAGCATTCTTTTCCTCTTGCAAACAAGCCACGTACCCTGCATCATTTGCCTGCCTAACTTCATGGCTTGACACCTGGGCCACATTTGGCCACACCTTACTGTACTATCAGATGAGTCGACAGGAAAAACTACACTTGCCATATCTGCTCGTTTGACTGTCTTGCTTTTAATAGCTACTCTACATTTTGGGACTCATATTTCATTATAAACTCGTGGTCTTCACCTCTAGCATCCACTGGATCAACTTTCTGCATTTGTTATGCTTAATCGACAGAGAATATAAATTTTAGTGTCAATAGTATGCCAATAGTTTAATGGGTCTATTTATATACTTTTATAATTTAAGGAGTCAAAATGATACTTTTCAATAGTGTAGGGGTCTTTGTGTAAATAACCCAAAAGAATTTTGAAGAAATTACCAACAACAAAAAAAAAAATCTGTCATGACCCAAATCCGCCCTATGGTTTAGAGTCATAACCGGCCAGTAATCATGAAATTACGTATCGCCTCAGTCAGAAATCAAACCATATTTAATAATAGGGGGCCAAATTGCGGAAGCAATACTTACAAAAATTGCCCAACGAGCTGTGCATACATGGTTTAATCAAAAACTTTCTCATATACATATAATAACTCACACCATGCAATATTTACATTATGTATGTACTACGTACATCCAGGATCATTCAAAACAGTTTCAACACCAAAATCCAAGGTTATACACAAGGTTGGTCATACATGACCATAATAGAACAAAAAAAAAAAAAAAAAGTAAGCCTCTTGCGTGAGGCGACCTTAGTTGACTCCTCAAAACTTGGTTTTTCATGGCTCACTGGGGTTGAGGTTGGACATCCCGCTGCTCACCTACATACATATAAATAAAGAGTGAGCTAATGCCCAATGAATAATACCAAAGTAAAGGAGTTCATGAATGAGATTCATTTAATTCATAGGTTATAACCCAAACTCGTTGGTCGATACCAATGCAAAACGACCTTAGGTCCATCATATCATATATCTCATCCATATTCATATACTAAATGACCTTGGGTCCAACTCATACTTGCAAAACGACTCTTGGTCCATTACATGCAAAACGACCTTAGGTCCAATTCATAGGCAAAACGACTTTCGGTCCAATATATAGGAAACGACCTTAGACTCATCATATGTAAAACAACCTTGGATCCAATTTACACACAAAACGACCTTGGGTCCAACTAATCCATTTTCGCATTTATGCGTACTCATGATCCATGATCATGTTCACATTCATCTCCACATTCAAAATGACCTTAGGTCCAATCATTCTCTTATTCGGAACGGCCTCTGGCCCATTCAACAATTATACAAAACGGCCTTGGGCCCATTTCATACACATAAAGAACAACCTATGGTCCATATAATCAAATATACAGGATGATTTTTAGGCCTATTTCATATTCATTCAAAATGACCTTTGGTCCATTCAGATGATTTCATACTTATCAACTTCATTATAGTCTTGCACAATCAGACGAGAAGAATACTCATCCATAATTCGAATTCACAAGTCTAGAACACTTACACATGAGTGGTATTAAACAAAAAAATAGCATATACAAACATGTCTTTACTAAAGTATTACTTACTGTGTTCTGGTGCTTAATTCATCCTTGCACTTGACCCTACATAATTCATAACAAATTGGGTCATAATACAATTCAATCCGTTCTTTAATTTGATTAATGTTCTTAGGCTTCTTTCACGTTTTTTAATTCATTTAGCGTACTCAATGCATGCCTAAGAGTGCTTCGAAAATAAAGAGAATGGAAAACAAAACATAAAGCGTCTTTTCAAAATTTTTGAAACAAGGCTCTCCGCTCGAGCGCAGCTTTGGTCATGTGAGCGGACCCCTTCAGTCTGCAAAAGTACTGGTTGCGTGTAATTCATGCTCGAGCGAGATTCTCAATGCTTGAGTGAGGAGTCTTTGCAAAACAGGGTTCGTTCGAGCGTAAAGTCTGCCGCTCGAGCCACAGTGCGATTTCTACAAAACTTCTGAGAGCTAAATTTTCTCACTCGAGCGAGACTTTCCTCGCTCGAGTGGACTGATCGAAATCTAGGATTTCCAGAATTCCGTTTGAAGTTCAAATACACTCCCAAAGATCCAAAGCTTGCATATTTTGTATCAAATTATAAAAAAAACAATGTCTAGCATGAAAACATGGATAATTTGAAATCAATTGACCAAAAATCATGATCCATATTTCAAATCATCATAAATTCCTCTTGAAATCTCAAAACTCATGCAATTAAGTCTTCAATTTTCATGAATCGTGTATGCATATGAAATATTTACTCCAATTCTACTTCAAATGCTACAAATGATGCTCAAGGTCATAAAGCTCAACAAAATTATACATGCATGAGTAATTTGACACTCAATTCTACATATTCAACATGCCTCATGCCAATTTATACAAGTTCATGAAAATTCTTACATGCATGGATATTTATTGCCTTCAATTTCATCATACACCATTCAAATCTTGTTTTTGATTACCAATTCTCTTGAGTTCACATAATTTTAAGCTTAAACTCATGAATTAGAGGTTAGTTACTCACCTAGAGGCACCAATCCTCCAAAATATTGTTAAATCTTGAGCTAATCCACTTAGTTCTTCAATTCCCTTACAAAATCTTCAATGTTGACCTCTTTCTTTCTCTAAATTTGGCTCACTCTCTCTCTAGAGTTCCCATTTCAGATTTTCGAGTTCCCAAGGAATGAGTATAAGTGTAATTAGGCCTTCATATATGCTTGCCTTAATCAAATTCGATTAAGGCTAAGTAATTGTGTTAAATTAATCAGTTCGATCTAATTATTTTGATCCAAATCAATTTCTAATAAATTTCACCATAGGCTCTAAAAATCATGCTAATCGTAAAAATACAGTCAATTTCAGTTTCTGTAGCCTCTACGGCCTTCAATTGAATTTTTATAGTAGAAAATCAAACAAATTTTCCTACGGTAAACAGATACAAAATGACAAACACACACATAATCATATAATTAGCACTCAAAATCGCATCAAGCTCATAATTAAGATCAATTAACATAATACGGAGTTGGGTTGTCACAAAATCAAAATTTGATCCTTATATATATAACAAAATAAATTTTTAATTTTTAATTTTATCAATTTAAATCCTAATGTTTTGATTTATTTTCAATTCAAATCATCAGCCTATTTTCGATAAGTAAAATTAACAAAAAAAATTAGTATATTATTAGTCATTAAATTCAATGTATGCGTAGATAAAATGTCAAAAGTATAATGTTAAGTTTAATGACTATAATATATATATTTTATGTTAGTTTATTAACAAAAATAAATAAATGATTTACATTGAAAATAAATTAAAAGTTTAAAATTTAAATAGATAAAATTAATTTTTTATTTTGTTTAAAGGTCAAATTTTAGAATTTTTTTCAAAAATTTTAGAGACAAAACATACATGAAATAAAGAGATGAGACTCACACATGAACCCACATATCTAAAGTCATTTCTATGACTAGAATTTTTAAATTTTAAAATCATCTAATTGAGATGACTCTCAAAGGTAAAACGTTTTTGACTTGAAGTTATAAAATAAAAATAAAAATAAAAATAAGACAAAAAAATAAGTTGACATTTTAATGTGATTCCCTCAATATTGTCAAGAATCTCTTATTGATTGAAAAAAGATAAAAATAAAATCCATAATGATATTGTCATTGTTTTATTGTATTCCCAAACACAACAAATTTTACTCGGTTGATACCAACACAAAGACCGGTTGAAAAAAGTTTACCAAAAAAAATAAAAATAAAGACCGGTTGAAAAAACAGTACCAAATTAATTGATTCTATTCAATGCTAAAATCCAACCATAACTCAATATATATTGACATGTATAAGCCCATAAAGATCACGAATCACCTATGGACAATCCAAGCCCATCACTTGGCGCCCAGTGCATAACCCAGCGGGTGAGGTCCAGGACAGCTGGAGTCCAACATGCCATAAAGAGCCAATGACATTCAGACACACGGCAAGAGAAGGACGAGCCACATCAGCAGACAAAGACCTGCAAAGTTATTGCCACTGCACATCACCATTAATGCAGCCCATCACAGCATTTATTACGACAACACCTCTACGCCGGAACAGGACCCCCTTACCCTGAGCAAGGTGAGTTACAGCATAGGCTTTCGGTGAGGAGAGCAGGTCGGAAGGGACAGCGAAATGATTGCCAAAGGATACAAGCGAACGTTGAAGACAAGAAAAAGGTTAAGCTTTCTATCTCTAATCTCTCCCCATATACTCTACTTCTCTTCCTAACTTGTTCGTCGGAGGGTTCACTGGGGGACTACCCCGTTCCCCGTTGAACTTGTTTGCAGGTTATCTGGTGGGCTCGATCATTTGGGCTTGGGCTTGAGGAGCTTGGACCAGTTCGCTCCATTCACTGGGATAAACTGTATCAACAGTTGGCGCCGTCTGTGGGAAAGGTTTGCTCCTCGCGCCAGTTGTGCTCACTGTCGCTGGAGACCCCATTCCAATAACCTTTTTCTCCTACCCGTCAAAGTGCATGGTCACGACTAGATCCATGGCTTCTCACAATAATGCTGCTGACCATTAGGCCGACCCCCCCAATCCAAACAACCCACCACAGTATTTTATCGAGCTTACCAACAGCATTAACCGCATGGCCGAGCAAAACCAGGCCTTGATAAATGCTTTACTCCAAAGAAACCTTCCGATGCCTCCTCCACCACCTCTAGATATTCCCCCCCAACCAAGAAATCCACAACTCCATCCACTCAACTTGGAAGGTTTGCAACCTCCCCACCCACATATAAATCCACCACCACCACCCCCACACCCGTCGGTCGTAGCACCAGCCCCTGAAGGGGAGGCCAGCAGCGTCCAACCTCCATTGACTGACCATGGTGACCACGTTCCCCTCTGGGACGCTGAGCTCCGACCAATAAAGCTCCAACTCCAAGGGGTCATGCAGAACATTCAGCATAAACCCTCTACCATGGCAAATTCACCATTTGTTGCCTCCATCCGGGACAAACCTTTGCCCGCCAAGTTCAAAATGTCCACCATTGACTCCTTTGACGGTACGACGGACCCAGTCGACCATCTGGAGACTTACCGTACCCTCATGATCCTCCATGCCTTCCCTAACGAGATCATGTATTGGGCTTTCCCCGTGACACTGAAGGGGTCAACCCGACTGTGGTTCAGTCAGTTACCAATGGACACTGTCTCTACTTTCCAGTATCTCAACAACTCCTTCCTCAGCCATTTCATTGGAGCCCAGCGCCAACGCCGCCCTGCAACCCAACTCCTCAACATCTGTCAGACCGAGGGGGAGTTGCTGTGCAGCTTCGTTACCTGCTTCAACATCGAAGCCCTACAAGTAGCGGAGAATGACGATAAGGTCATCCTCACGGCTTTCATGGCCGGGCTACGATCGTCCGATTTCCTCTTCTCCCTCTCTAAAAACCCCCCGACCTCCATGGCAGCCCTATTATCCAAAGGCCAGAGATACATGAATGCTGAAGATTTACTAGCCGCTCGGTAGGATCCAATATCCAAAAACCCGACCCCCAGAGAAAAGAGAAAAGACTCAGAACCCAGAAACACCCAGTATAACAGCCAAACACCCCAATATACCAACCGACCTCCTCACACTGACCGGTTGACACCGGCCCGACCGCCTGGTCGGTTCGAGCGGTACACGCCCCTTAATTCTCCCATGGAACAAGTCCTCCACCAGATCCAACAGGATTACCCCCTCAAATGGCCCCTACCCTCACGGACCCCTTCCAACCGGAAAGACCAGTCCAAATATTGTCGTTTCCATTAGGACCATGGCCACAACACTAATAACTGCATCAACCTCAAGGATCAGGTCGAGACCCTCATTCGTCAAGGGCGTCTCAGCCGGTTCACGGACACCCGCCCACAACAGAGGCAAAGAACCGAGCCCCTCAGAAACAATCGCCAGCGTACCTCACCCCGGCAGCCAGCCCAACCTAGCCAAGGCCATGACCGCCCCCCACAACAGCCTCGACTCCCAGGTAATCCCAATTCACCAGTTGGTGAAATCTGAGTCATTTCTGGTGGCCTTGCTTGTGGCGGACCATCCCGCTCCGCTCAGAGGGCAGAGCTCAGGAAGATAAGACAAGGCTCGGACAGAGCAGTGAACACGGTAGACCGACCCCCCAAACAGCCCAAGCAGTGAACAGAGCCCATCACCTTCACGAACGCCGACTGTACTGGCATCCGTTATCCTCATGATGACCCTCTCGTCATTTCCGTCCTTCTCTTAAACTATAAGGTCAGACGGGTTCTCATCGACAACGGCAGTTCTTCAAACATCATATTCCTCAGCTGCTTCCGCCAGCTCAAAATTGGGGAGAAAAGTCTGTCTCCCCTCCAAACCCCTTTAGTCAGTTTCACTGGTGACCGTGTGACCTCCATCGGTTCCATCGATCTCCCCATCACCATCGGCGAATACCCACGGCAGACTACCAAGTTGCTCACTTTTCTTGTGGTTGACTATCCCTCTACCTACAACATCATCCTTGGTTGCACCGCCCTCAATGCTTTCCAAGCTATCACTTCAACCTACCACCTCGCCATAAAGTTTCCCACCGACCAGGGCGTCGGGACAGTATAGGGAGAGCAGACCAAAGCCAAGGAATGTTATGTCGCCTCACTCAAGGAAGTCAAGCTGAAGGAGGCCATGATCATTGAAGGACTTGACGCCCGAGATGAGGACGAGTTGGTCAGAGGCAAACCGGTGGAGGAGCTCGTTGAGATTCCCATCGATCCCACCAACCCAATGAAAACTGCTAAGATCGGCAGCCAACTATCCCCCCAAGCTAAGGCCGACCTTACTGCCCTTCTGACTGAGCACAATGATGTATTCGCCTGGACTCATTCAGATATGCCAGGCATTGACCATTCTTTTGTAACTCATCGCCTCAGCATTGAACCTCATTTCTGACCTTACCGCCAGAAGTAGCGCATCTTTCATCCGGAGTGCAATACTCTTATAGCCGCAGAGGTCGACAAGCTCCTTGAGGCCTAATTTATTAAAAATGTCGACTACCCTAAATGGTTGTCAAACGTGGTCTTCGTCCGCAAGAACAATGGCAAATGGCGACTCTGTGTCGATTTCTCTGACCTGAACTGAGCTTGCCCCAAAGACAACTATCCTCTTCCCCGCATAGATCTGCTGGTCGACGCCACGACCGGTCATCAAATGCTCAGCTTCATGGATGCTTTCTCTGGCTACAACCAAATCCTGATGCACCCGTTCGATCGGGAACATACATCCTTCATCACCGACCGAGGTACCTACTAATATGGAAGTATATGTCGACGACATGCTAGTCAAGAGCAAACTCTCCACTGATCATCTGACCGACCTGTGGGAGACCTTCGCCACCCTACGCAAGTACCAAATGAAGCTCAACCCAGATAAGTGCGCCTTCGGCGTAGGATCCGAGAAGTTTCTGGGTTTTATGGTCAGTCAGCGGGGCATTGAAGCTAACCCTGAAAAGATCAAGGCCTTGGTCGAGATGTAGTCACCCAGAACGGTTAAGGAGGTCCAAAGACTCATTGGCCGAGTTACAGCCCTCAATCGTTTCATTTCCCGCGCAGCAGATAAGTGCTTACCATTCTTCAAAGTCCTTCGGCAAACTTTTGAATGGACATCTGAATCCGAAGAGGCTTTTCAACAGTTGAAACAGTGCATGGACAACCCTCCCCTCCTTTCACAGGCAATCATGGGTGAACCCCTCTTCCTCTACTTAGCCGTATCAAACACTGCTGTCAGTGCAGCACTTATCAGGGAAGACGGCTCTGTCCAACGACCGGTCTACTACATCAGTCGGGCCCTCAGGGGAGCGGAACAGAACTACCCACTGTTAGAAAAATTGTCCTTGGCCTTGTTCACTGCCTCTAGACGACTCCGTCCTTACTTCCAAGCCCATTCCATAGTGGTCCTCACCGACCAACCTTTGAAGAAGGTCATGCAGCAACCAGAACTTTCCGGCAGACTCATGCAGTGGTCAGTGGAACTCAGCCAATTTGACATCTCTTACCGACACCGAACAGCAATTAAGGGGCAGGCTATAGCCGACTTCATCCTGGAATTCACTAATCCCACCCCAACCACTGCCTCTCCACCCCACTGCACATCACCATTAATGCAGCCCATCACAGCATTTATTACGACAACACCTCTCCGCCGGAACAGGACCCCCTTACCCTGAGCAAGGTAAGTTACAGCATAGGCTTTCGGCGAGGAGAGCAGGTCGGAAGGGACAGCGAAATGATTGCCAAGGAGGACACAATGCGAGCTTACAGGGATCTTGCACTTCCCCTGGTTCGCCTCTTCAATACCTTCCACATCAAGTACATTCCTCGGGCGGAGAACTCTAAGGCAGATGAGATGGCCCAGTTGACTTCCGCAGACCAGTCTGACCTCAGCAGTGGTGTCCGCCTCGAATACCTATCCCACCCCTCCATTTCTCCCGACCAGCATGCAATACAATTCCTCTAAAATGAGCCCATCCCTTGGGCGTCGGACATCTTTCTATTCCTGACAACGGGGGAACTTCCAGACGACCAACAGCAAGCCGCCAAAGTCAGGGCCCAGTCGTCCAATTACATCTTCGTCAGCAGCATTTTGTACAAATGTGGTTTCTCACGCCCTTATCTGCGGCGCCTCAATCCGACTCAAGCAACTTATGTGATGCAAGAAATTCATGAGGGTATCTGCGGCAATCACTCGGGCGGCAGGTCCCTGGCCCACAAGATACTTCGCACTGGATATTTCTGGCCTACTCTCAACCAAGATGCGGCTGACTTCGTGCTCAAATATGATAAGTGTCAACGTTTTGCCAATATCCCCCGTGCCCCTCCTACTGAATTGATCACACTTTGCAGCCCCTACTCGTTCGCCAAGTGGGGGATTGACCTAGTTGGCCCCTTACCCACCGACCGAGGCCAGACCAAATTTGCCATTGTCGCCATTGATTATTTTACTAAGTGGGTAGAGGCAGAACCCCTTGCCACCATTACCGAGCGGAACACAACCAAGTTCATCTGGCAGTCGATTATTTACAGATTTGGCATTTCCCAGGCCATTGTTTCCGACAACGGCAAGCAATTTGACAACGCCAAGTACAGGAAGTTCTGTGCGGACCTCCAAATTCAACCATGTTTATCTTCCCCCGGACATCCCCAAGCCAATGGCCAAGTTGAGGTCACCAACCGTTCTCTTCTGAAGATCATCAAAACCAAGCTAGAAGCTGCCAATGGGCTCTGAGCCGAGGAACTACCAAATGTACTTTGGGCTTACCAAACTACAGCACGAACTCCCATTAGGGAAACTCCTTTTCGCTTAACATACGGCGTTGAGGCGGTTATTCCGATAGAAGTCGGTCTGCCTACCCCTAGAGTTTTACATCCGGATCCAACACTAACGGAAGAGCTCCGTCGGGCAGACCTGGACCTAATTGAAGAACTCAGAGAAACCACTGCTGTCCGACTGGTCTCATACCAACAGAAAATGAGAACACACTACAACCGTAAAGTCCGACCAAGGGAGTTTGCTGTAGGGGACCTTGTCTTGAGAGAAGCAACCCTTGCCACCAAAAATCTGACCGAGGGCAAACTGGCACCCAAATGGGAGGGGCCTTACGTTGTGAAGGCCCGACCACGTCCGGGCACTTACCGACTTCAGAACATGGAAGGTCGAGATCTCCCCCACCCCTGGAACGCTGAACACCTGAAGCGCTACTTTCAATAAGTCCCTACTATTGTATTGCTCAGTTGTTGTATTTTCTTTTTGTTTTGTTACATAATGTAAACTTGTATCGACTGAATTACACTGATCATGACAACAAATCTATACCTTGGCTATCTATGTGTTGTCTCAATAACATTCTCATTTGCAGCACTTATTACAAGTCTCAGCCATACCGACCGTCAACAGCCTCAGCCAGACTGAGCACTCAAAAAGCCTCAGCCAGACTGAGCACTAAAAGCCTCAGCCAGACTGAGCATGAAAAAGCCTCGACCAGACCGAGCACTAACAGCCTCTGCCAGACCGAACATGAAGTACTCGACCTGCCTAAAAAGCCTCAGCCAGACCGAGCACTAAAAGCCTCGGCCAGACTGAGCACCAAAAACCTCAGTCAGATTGAGCACTAAAAGCCTCAGCCAGACTGAGCACGAAAAAGCCTCGGCCAGACCGAGCACGAAAAAGCCTCGGCCAGACCGAGCACTAATAGCCTCTGCCAGACCGAACATGAAGTACTCGGCCTGCCTAAAAAGCCTCAGCCAAACCGAGCACTAAAAGCCTCAGCCAAACTGAGCACCAAAAACCTCAGCCAGACTGAGTACTAAAAGCCTCAGCCAGACTGAGCACTAAAAGCCTCAGCCAGACTGAGCATGAAAAAGCCTCGGCCAGACCGAGCACTAACAGCCTCTGCCAGACCGAACATGAAGTACTCGGCCTGCCTAAAAAGCCTCAGCCAGACCGAGCACTAAAAGCCTCAGCCAGACTAAGCACAAAACAGCTTCGGCCAGACCAAGCACTAACATCCTCTGCCAGACCGAGCGCCACAGTCTCAGAGTCAGACTCAGTTACTTACAATGTCTCGCCCCAAATGAGCACGCATGCAGGACTCGGTCAAGACCACCCATGCAAATTCCATGCTCGTGGAATTAGTAGACACACTTAGTCACAATTCCAGCTCCAAATCTCTAGACCACTCTTTGCTCAATCGAATTCCAAAACCGTTCTTACACAAGTCAGGTTATGCTTTTCTCAATCACACTCACAAACCAAGCCTCACTCCGTAAACCACTAACCTACTTGAGCAGTGTGGCAAACACAAACTTGTAATTTTACTACATTTTAAATTTCACTCTGTATTGTTACCAGTTCACCTTCACTCTGCATTGAGTTTTTATTACACGTTTACTCTGCATTGAGTTTTTATTACAAGCTCACCTTCACCCTGCATTGAGTTTTTATTACACGTTTACTCTGCATTGAGTTTTTATTACAAGCTCACCTTCACCCTGCATTGAGTTTTTACTACACGTTTACTCTGCATTGAGTTTTTATTACAAGTTCAACTTCAGACGCACAAGCAAAAATAGTGAAATGCACAACACAACTGAAATTTTATTTATCCACAACTTTATACAAAAGTTCATTACAGCAATTCAAAAAAAAAAAAAAAAAACAACAACAACAACAACAAAAACAATGTCGGTGCAGTCTCTTTCTCCTTCCTCCCCAATTACTCCTCCTCACTGGAGAGGAGGTCTTCTTCTTCAATGCCCTCATCCAGGGGGGTTTGGGCCACATCGTCATCGCAAATCGTTACACTACTAAGGTCTAAGTTTGGGAGCAGCTCTTTAGCTCTACGTTTGAACGTCTTCCAGCCACTGTCCTAGTACTCAGCCATTTCGTGCTTATAAAAGTCTGACTGCTGGAAGCTCTCAATAACTTCTGCTTCAATTCTGCCTCTAGCAGTCGTCCTCGATGGGCCCGCCCCCCCAGATTCTTGCCTAGTCAGGCTGCTCGCGACCGCGGCATCCACCGCCGTCTGAAATTCGGCAGACCCTTTGAATTGCTCTAGTGCTGCGACGCACAGATTGGGATAAACCGTCCTTTCAGAGGCTGCCTTCGCCCTCTCTTCGTCCAGCTCTTTCTGCAGGGTCGCCCTTTCCGACGCAGCCTTTGCCTTTTCCGCCTCTAATTCCTTCTTCAGGCTCTCCTTCTCCGCCGTCGCCTGCGCTCTCTCTGTTTCCAACTCCTTCTGTTGCCACGTGTATGACCACGATCCACTGTCTCCTCTACTTACCCTGTCTTTTCCACTTCAACTCACCACGTGACACACCGCGTCTCGAGCCCCACGCCCCTCCACCTCACCCTTCGTAGTCGGCCCTCCTTGCTGTCGACCATACCACTCGGCCAACACCGCGGTCAGCCCTCCCGCTCGGCCAAACGCCGCGGTCGGCCCTCCTCACGGTCAGCCCTCCCACTCGGCCAACCATTGCGGTCGACCCTCCTTGCTGTCGACCATCCCACTCGGCCAACATCGCGGTCGGCCCTCCCGCTCGGCCAACCACCGCGGTCGGGCCCCCCTTCGCGGTAGGCCCTCCTTGGTGTCGACCATCCCACTCAGTCAACCTTGCGGTCGGTCCTCTCCGTGATCGGCCTTTCCACTAGGTCGCCCTGCGCAGTCGGACTACCTCCCTGTCGGTTTACCCCCCTCGATCACCCCTTCCGGTCGACCTCCATCCGGCCAATCCCTAACATACTCATCTGCGTCATTAATATTCCCTTCGTTAGACTAAAGCTGCACTCGGGAATGGGGGACTACTGACACGTATAAGCCTATAAAGGCCACGAATCACCTATGGACAATTCAAGCCCATCACTTGGAGCCCAGTGCATAACCTAGCTGGTGAGGTCCAGGACAGCTGGAGTCCAACATGGCATAAAGAGCCAATGACATTCAGACACACGGCAAGAGAAGGACGAGCCACATCAGCAGACAAAGATCTGCAAAGTTATTGCCACTGCACATCACCATTAATGCAGCCCATCACAGCATTTATTACGACAACACCTCTCCGCCGGAACAGGACCCCCTTACCCTGAGCAAGGTAAGCTACAGCATAGGCTTTCGGCGAGGAGAGCAGGTCAGAAGGGACATGGAAATGATTGCCAAAGAATATAAGCGAACGTTGAAGACAAGAAAAAGGTTAAGCTTTCCATCTCTAATCTCTCCCCATATACTCTACTTCTCTTCCTAACTTGCTCGTCGGAGGGTTCACTGGGGGACTACCCCGTTTCCCGTTGAACTTGTTTGTAGGTTATCCGGTGGACTCGATCATTTGGGCTTGAGCTTGAGGAGCTTGGACCAATTCGCTCCATTCACTGGGATAAACTGTATCAACATATATATTTATTTTTTCTTGGCCGGGAATTTCTAAGACCGGATCCATTTATGACCCAATCTTATCAATCAATTCGGAGAGGATGTCGAAGAACCCACCACTCACCCCCTAATTTCAATCAAGAACTATAAAGGGGTTGATATAGGTTTCGAATTTTGAACCTTTGGTCACGCAAGCTGTTGCCTTACCAACTCATCCAAGCCTTAGGATTATCATAACTCACTATTAACCAAGCTGAAAACCCCAAGTCTTTCTATTGCTTAAAATTTCAAATAATTTGAGACTAGTTGAAAAAACAGTACCATATTAATTGATTATATTCAATGCTAAAATCCGACCATAACTCCATATTAACCGAACTTCAAAACGCCAAGTCTTGCTATTTCTTAAATTTTCGAACAAATTGAACAAAATCCATGTTCCATTCCAGCTATCGATTCCTTGCAAAAGTGGAGAGTTTGGTGACCAAAACTACTCGTTTTGCTGGATTTTAGCTGCTGAGAAGTGGCACTCCATAAACTTGACGAGTGTCACCAACATGATCCCTCACAAATTTTTAGAGAAATGACAATTCCATTCAAATTTAAAAGGAAAAAAAGAAATGATACATCAATAATAAACTCTATAAAAATTGATAATTAAAATTCTAAATTTTTTCATGTACTTGTAAATATTCTTTACAAAAGTCACCCAATTTTAATTATCCCCAAATTTATGTCAAAATTTTACCAAAAATATAAAGGTGTGATCAATTTTTCAGTAAAATGAAGTGTTTGTAATATGATTGTTCAGTGTGAAAGTCTGATTTTGCTCACCTGCTTCTATAGTAATAAGTGAACATTATGTAATAATAAGTCTGATTTTGTTCACCTACTTCTATAGTAATATGAAAGATATTTAGCTCTCTAGTTTTTCTTATTTTGATGTAATATCTACACTTTGTTTCTTAACTTCCAATAAATCTTAAAAAAAAAAAAAAAAAAAAAAAAAAAGAAAAAGTGAACACACTACAATATATAAAAGTTTTAGAGACCAAACTTTTTTGTCTCTAAAAGTATAAATTTTGTTATAAAAGATATTTAGGGACCAATTTCAGTTGTCACAAGGATAATTGCTAAAAAATAGTCTCGTAGAGACAAAATTTTGAAATGTCACTAATAAATGTACTTCTAGGGACAAAATAATTTGTTTCCAAAAAGATTTATTTTTTGAGGCAATTTTTGGTCCCAAAAGGTTAGTAATCCATATATTCATTTTTGTGGTTAAAAATAAAATAATAACACTATTGATGATACAAATATTTTGTCCCTCAAAAGTGATTTTATCCTTAAATATTTGCCCTCTAATACCTTAATTTCCTTAATTTCTTGGAGTACTGATTTTTCTACTGGAACTTTTTTTAATGATTAACTGATGGGAGATTAATTAAAAATATAACAAACATTATCTCAAATTATAATTAGAAAGTCAACAATAAGTGAGTTCAACAAATGTAGCCCAAATTTGAAGAGAAATAAATAACTACATATAAATTTATATCGCAGTGCTACGTAGCTCGAAATCTCTCTCCCCCGAATTCCAAGAACCAAAGACGACGCCGTTTTTGTTTTTTTTTTTTTGCAAATCAAAAGCAGGAAGAAGAAGAAGAAGGAGGAGGGAGGAGGAGGAGGGACTGGAGGGGGCCCAACAAATGGGGCTGGAGGCGGGGGCTGGAGGTGGAGGCCGGGGGCAGAGGCGGCAGAGGCTAGGGCTGAGCAAGTGATCCGTGAAATCCGTAATCCGATCCAGTCCAGTCCAATCCGATAGGTTTGAATTGATTTTTTGAATCCGCGGTTCGGTTTCGGATTGAAGAATTAAAAATCCGTAGTTTACGGATTGGTTCCGGATTGAACCCCACGGTTCCGGATTGGAACCGATCCGAACCGTATACAAATAGTCTATATTTTTATTATACATCCTCCCCCATAGTATCTTCTCTTAATTCTATATAAAATCTAAACTCAAACCTAAAACCGTATAATATCTTTTTTTATTACTCTTGTTTGTTGGTTTTTAGTTTTAAGTTGTAATGGTTTAAACACTTATAGTGAAACCAATTTTCTTATGGTTGTTTAAATTTTAGAACAGTATGTCGCTATTATAGAAAAATATGTTGCTATTGTGGAACTAATATAGCGCTATGTTTATATTTTTATTATTTAATTATGTGAATCCGTGGTTCTAAACCGATCCAATCCGTATTTAAATGGATTGGTTCGGATTGGTTCCATGATTTAAACGGATTGGATTGGTTCCAATTTTTTAGGAACCGTAGATAACGGATTGGTCCTGGTTTTATTCCAATCCGGTCCAATCCGGACCATGCTCACCCCTAGCAGAGGCAGGGGCTGCGAGGGGCGGGGCTGTGATGGCGGAGCTGCTGCTGCGACGATCGGAGCTGCCTGACGATCGGCAGGTCGGCGGCGGCAAGGATGGGCCCTCTCCATTCCCTCTTCTCTTTCTCTCTTTCTCTCCTTTTTCTCTCTTCTCTTTCTCTCCTCCCGTTCCTGAGCTGATCGAAAATGGAAGAAAAAAAAGAAAAAAAAAAAATAAGGCTAATGCCCAAAACGACGTCGTTTTGGGCATTAGGGGGATTCGGGGGGGGGGGGGAATCTTCGAGCTACCAAACATTATTCAAATTTATAATAGAGGAAAAATAAATACTACAAAGGATATTAAACTCATCCTTATATGAGTTGATGTCACGACCCAAACCCGGCCCTATGGGTTTAGCACCGTAACCGGCCAGTAATCCGAGATTACCGAAGGCCTGCTGAACAGTAATACAGTGAAACAGAGTACAGGGCCTGGCGGAAGCCAATACAGTAAATAAATAGTGTCCATTGAGCTGTGACAGTCTGTATGCAAAAAGGCTTTTCATACATTATACAAAAACAGTACAGAACAGTATACACAATATTCACATCCATTCAAACTAGGGACTCAACCCCACATAACAGTACAGAAAACATTCCGTCTGTACAACACAGTATACAAAATTAACAGTCACACAGTACAGGGACCTAATCCCTGTATAACAGTATAGTAAACAGTCAGTCTATACAAAACAGTGAAACAGTACAAAAGGGGGGGGGGGAAATTCTAAAACACTCCTAAGCCTTAACAGTAGGCTCGGAACCTCGCAGTGAGGCACAAAGGCTGGCTTGACAAAACTGGAGTAACCCTGACGCCTCTAGCTGCGGTCTGGTGCCTGTACACCTACATATATATATGAGCAGTGAGCTAAAACCCAGTGAATAACACAATATGTAAAGAGGTTAAGAATGAATGTCCTTACAGTATGAAAACAGTTCATTTCAATCAGTCATTCAGTTGTTCAGTACAGTAAACAGTCATATGTGGTACATCCATTAGCATAACAGTAACAGTAGGTCTTAAAAGACCGAACAGTAATGATGGCCATCAGTCAGTAAACAGTAGTGGTTCCACAAGGAAACCGACAGAGATCTCTGTGACAGTAACAGTAACAGTAAACCGTAGATACTAGGGATGCCACAGTACAGTTCAGAAATAAAGGACATACATTCATTCAGTAAATAATACCAGTTCAGTAAACAGTTCAGTTCAGTATTCAGAAGATAATCAGTTGAACATATCTTTACACAATTGTTACTCACAGAGTTCTGGGCTACAGTATGCTAGAGCGTGCCTCCCTAGTCGCCAACCCTACACAGTTAACAGATTGAACACACACTAAGCTACACAGTTGGGAAATCTCATAACTTAATCCCTAATTTGCCTTGGTGTGTTCTACAATGATATCCTCATCAAGATGCCTTAAACTAGGCCTAAGAATGCCTAGGATGGGATGAGGATGCAAAAATACACTTAGAAAACATTTCGTAAAGTTTGCTGAAAATAGGAGCCTCGCTCGAGCGAGACTTTCTACGCTCGAGCGTAAGTCCAAAATCAAAGGCTTCGCTCGAGCGAGGAATCCTTCGCTCGAGCGGTCTGCAAAACAGTAAAAGTACTGGATGCTGAAATTTTACGCGCGATGGTCGCTCGATGGTCGCTCGAGCGGAGCCCTGGACAAAGGTGCTCGCTCGAGCGGGGAATCCTTCGCTCGAGCGAGGAAGCCAAATCTGGAATTTCCAGATTTGCCTCCCAAGCTCAAACCAAGCATTCAACCACTCCAAACTCGACCTCTTGGGCCCAAATTCTGGAAAACATCATTAAATTCAATGTATAACAAGTTTCAAAGCTCAATTTATGAATTCAAGCCCCAAAGGTGAGTCAATTAAAGCCTCATTCAAACCCATTTTCAAGAATATGAAGAACATGCAAACATGCAAGGATTTAAACCAAATCAAAGCTTCAAAGCTTGTTCAAATGAGCTCATTCTTTTCAAAACAAGATGAAAACATGGTCTACTCTTACAACATGGACATGCATGTAACCATTTACCATGAATTCAACTCAAAACTCATTAATTCAACCATGCATGCAAGAAATGAGCTTCAATTCACCATTAATGACCCAAATCATGGCTTAGTTCTACAATGAAGCATGAACCATGCAAGAACTAGTTCAATAGCATCAATAAGAAGATAAGATCCTTACCTAGAGCTTGAATTAGAAGACTAGGAGCTCAAATATGCAATCTATACTTCAATTCCTTCAATTCTCCAAGCAAAACCCAAGGTAGAATTCAATTCCTCTCACTCTCTCTCCTCTCTTCCCTCTTGGTCGGCAATGAGAAGGAAAATGGCTGAGGAAATGTTGTTCTTGGCTCAAGTATGTGTGTGAGATAGTGGCCCACTCAATGGCAAAACGGTAATTAAGTCCAACTCTTCAATTGGCTTATTTTAATCTAATTTAATCACACCTAATCAGTTTTCCGATAATTATACCATAAAATCATATTAATTATGAGGGTCACGGAACATCAATCGGTTTCTAATTCGGCCGCCGATAAGGCCTTCAATTAGCAGTTTAAACATATAAACATGAACAGATAATCAGACAATCAAACAGATAGAATGCAATTAAGTAACATATACTCAGTCAATTCAGTTTCAACTTCAGTCAGTCGGTTCAGTATTTCATTCAGTTCGATTATCAGTTAGTTATCAGTCATTATCTGCTTCGTTTAACAGTAATCGGTGATTAACGGTAATCAATCGGTCATAAATCAGTAAACAGTACGAGGGTTGTTACAGTTGAACCCATAATTCTATATCACAAAGTATTATTACGTAAACACTCCTAGGCCAAAAGTCTTAATTTTGAAATTCACTATATTAGGCGGGGCACAAAACAATAGTCCAATTGCAAAGATCAAGAATTGTATATAGAGAATGATATGATATCTTGTAATATTCCTTTCATTTACATTAAAAATACCTCTCATTATTTCATAATTTCACAAATGTTACTATCACATTATTCTACTTATAAATTCTGTACAAAAAATCCTATAAATATATCATTATTCTACTAATTGAGGACATTCATTGAAAACCAAATAATGTAGGATAATAATAATAACAACAACAACAACAATAATAATAATAATACACATTTTACATATTTCATAGATTTATATATATACATATAATTGGGAGAATTGAAGAAAAATGATATCAATATAAAATAATTGTAATATCATAAAAGTACAAATAATTTATACATGTTATATTGTGCAAGGGGTTGTTTGGAGTGTCCTAAATAAGTGTAATTTTTGTCTTTTTGGACTAAAAAATTGAGAAAAAAAATATAGATGTTTGGGTTAATTTTTTGACTTTTTATGAAAAAATGTGTATTAAAAAATTGTATAAATTAGTGTGTAGGGAAAAATTAGGATGGAGAGTTGTGCAGCTGTAATTTTTTACTTTTGGTGAATAGTGATAACTTTTTAACTTTTTGAGTAACTTTTTACTTTTTGACAACTTGTCAAACTTGGCCTAAATTTTATATTTTCACCTCTTTATAATTATTTGGAGTTTATATTATTTCTCTACCTCTTTATAATTATTTGGTTTCTACAATTGTAGTATATATATATTTTTAACACATAAAGCATTAATTGGTTCCCAATCAGTGTTTGTCATATTCATTTCCAAGTAGCAGTCGGTGACTGCAAGTCTTCTTGCAATTGGTTATTTGTATTTTCTTCATCTACATTTAACTATCAAAGGTCAGATTTGACTTAGTTGATCTGCATGCATGGAGACCTTCAAACATCAGACGGCCCACAGTTGAAAAAATGATCTAATGGACCACAATTTTTGGTGTTAGAATATATAAACATTACTTAATACATAGATCAATCAAGATTTCAGGACCCCAACAAAGACTTTCCAAAATAGAGAGAGAGAGAGAGAGAGAGAGAGAGAGAGAGACTTGCATCTTAACTTTTTATCTTGACTTGAGTAATCCTCACTTTAAGGACAATGGGGTCTGTGAAATTGGAAAATGTTCATGTGAAACAGAGTTTTAATGGGCCCACAAAGGTGATCTCACTTTTGGTCATGCATTGCATGGGCATACTTGTGGCCAACTGTTTAGTTGGTTACAAATTTGTTTGAGATTGATTTTTTATATAAATAAGATAAATATTTATTTCGACAATGCTAGGTAGCTCAAATTTTTGTGGCTCAAATGGCTCAAATCTGTCAAACGACGTCGTTTTGACAGATTTTGAGTGTAAAACGACGTCGTTTTGACAGATTTGAGCCATTTGAGCCACAAAAATTTGAGCTACCAAACATTTTCCTATTTAAATATATTTTAAAAATTGTTAAGTTTTTAAGTTAAGTTTAATCAATTTATTATTTGGCTCAATAAATTTTATATGTATTATAAAAAAAATTTAAGTAATTCAAACTCAACTTATATTGAATTTGTTAAAAAAATATTTAAAATTAATTCGTTATGTAAATAAATTGAGGTTGAATATAATTTTAAGCACGTTAAATTATCAAACCAAGCTTATATAATTTCTACTCAACTCAATTTGGCTCATTTTTAGACTTATACCTTCAAGATGGCACAAATATGATCTAATAAATTAGTGAAAATTAAATTACGGGGGGCAATTGTGTGGCCGGATATTTTAACAATTTATGTGTTCAGATGTTCGAAACTCGACTAGAAAAAATTTAGAAGAAAAAAAATGATAGAATAAGTATGATAAATCCTACTAAAAAAAAGAATTATTTATCAATTGAGTCATTTATTGAATAGAATTTTACTCCCACTATAAAATATGTGATGTATTATATAAAGATAACACTTCCAACGGTTTTGTTACGCATTAGAAGACAAATTATACCATCGCTCTACCAAAAACACCATCAAACTACTACTTTAGGAATTAAAATACCTTCTAATGCATTAGAAGACAAATTGTAACCCGTTAGTACTTGAAATAAAAATTGTAACTAGCTACTGAACAGTAGGCTTGGAAAATTCTATCAAAATTCATGCTCATAAATCAAATCATATGTTTATGAATTCTGTCAAAATTAGTGCTCAGAGATCAAATCACATCAACATTTAAATTAGTGTGGATAGATTTTTCTTCACACAGTTACTTCAATCTTAACTTCCATCTTGACTTGTGATTCCTCACTAATAGGCCTCTCTGGAAATTGGAAAATTTCATGTGAAACATGGTAGATCATTAATTTTAGTGGGGCCTACAAAGGTGATCTCACTTTTGGTCATGCATTGCATGAGCAAACTTTCTCATAAAGGCCAAGTATGATCAAATAAATCAGTGAGATTAATTTGTTACTTGACTCCAATTTATTACTACTATGGAAATGATTTTTGGGCTGAAAATCTACTTTTTAAGTTTTGAGGCTATTCAGTGAAACAAAAATAAACCATTCTAAAACATGAGAATTCATGTATTTTATGCAAGTTTTTATTGGTTGACAAATTTTTGCAAACATAAAATTCCTACATTAGGATGATCCAGGGGATATATATTGCATCCTGAAAATATACACACGAGTAGATATATGATTGAGTAAATTTCATTTTATTTGGACCATGTACACAATTATTTGACCAAAGGGTAAATTTTATTTTCTTTTTCCATGTTTTGGAAATAATTATAGATACTTAAATTTTACACCCATGAACTATCACTTAATATCATTGTATCCCGCTAATTAAAAACGCTATATTTTATCATTTTGAACTATCAGTTTGTATGAATGTGAACTTTGTATTAATAATCTACTTTTAACTTGTATTTGACATTTCAACTATTATGTAAATGCTTACACTCTTCAGGTATATAAATTTTAGCTCATATTTTTCAATTTTCAAGAATGGAAAACCAAAGGATCCAGCTAATAAATATATATATCCCAGAGGTACAAAAAAAAAAAAAAAAAAAGGAGTTTAAAATTCAAGACATTTTTTTTAATTAATTTCATAACACATATTTCTTTTTTTATTTTTTTACCATTTCCAAATTCTAAATCATTTTCTACATACTTCTCAACATTAAATAACACCCATAAAAAGTATATTTGTTAACCTCTATCAAAACAAAAACAAAAATAAAAACAAAAAACAATACCAAAAGCATAGACTTTTCTTAAAAGTGATAAAACACTTAGTGCTAACTAACATCAACAAGCACTTTATAATTTTCAACTTTCTCCACAAAAAAGGAAAGGATTACTGATGCACTAAAGACCAAACCAACCAAATACTATTAATAATTTTTGAATGAATACACGCATGCAGATGAAGTCTTTAAATTCAACTCTGGCATGCAAATTTAGCTTCTTCCACCAACAGCCATTAAGTAAATGGAGCAATAATTTAGAGTCAAATTTCGTCTTTTAGCTTCTTCTGTGTATTTTCCCAATCACGGATATTTGATCATTTCTTTCTTTTTCATTCCATTGTTGGACTCTTTCTGTTATGTTGTGTTTGGTTGAGGGATTTGAGGAGTGATTTGGAAAGGGAAATGGAAAAGGTAGGTGAAATATGAATAAAGCATGCCTAAATTTCACATAGTTTCACACACCTTTTTCCTTTCTCTTTCCAAATCCCTGCCCAAATCCTCCAACCAAACACACCATTAGTGTTGGTAACTATTTCATTTGTTGAATATTACCCTACTTGTTCATGGATCTTCCGTTTTCACACTGCTTTTCATTCACCTCATTAAAAATATATGTGAGTAGGATGGAATTAAGAAAAGATTATGAGCGGCCATGACCCTTTATTTTTGTAAAAAATTTTATTTGTCAGTAAAACTTATTTTATAAAATAAAAAATATATATATTCTCTTAGTATAAAAGATATATATCTCATTATTTTCTCATTTTACATTCTCTTTATTTTCTATCAAAAAAATTTCTTCATCTTATTAGAGATTGTTTCTATGGTATTTGAATTTTTGTGTGTATATATATAATTTATATATCGTATTGTACATATATGTGTTTGTATATATAGTGGAAAAAATATTATTTGAAATCTGATCCCTCCAATGATGAAATCTTAATTCCGTTCCTATATGTAAGGTGTGCACATGTATGGTATGGGTATTCAATTACATAATTATTAAATTTATAGATATGCAATTACAAAAGAAAATTACTGCTCCTAGGAGTATTTTCAAAAACAAGAATTCTATGACATCAATATCAATTTCAGCCTTCACATATATATAATAGGGTGAATTACACTAATCGTCCCTATAGTTTAAGACTTATGTCATTTTGGTTCTTGATTTTTCAATTGTGACACATTTGACCTTGAATTTTGAATCTTGTTCCAAATAAGGACAATTGAAGATACTATTAGATTTTTCAAGGGCAAAATTGTCAATTTAATAAAATATAAATTAATTTGACAAAAATAAATATCAAAAAATTATTTTTGAGTTTTTAAAAATTATTTCTACCTATTAAAGATAAAATTATATAAAATGGATAAATCTTTTAGACATTTATTTTTTTTTACTAAATTAATTTTTATTATGTATTTAAATGATGATCATGTAAAATTAATTCTAAAAAAACAATAATAATAATAATAATTCTTAAAAATTAATCAAGTAATTTTTAAGAATTATTACATAATTTTATTTTTGGTGGGTAGAAATAATTTTTAAAATATTTTTTTGACATTTATTTTTGTCAAATTAGTTTATATTTTATCAAACTGACAATTTTGCCCTTGAAATTAAGCAATGATATGTTCAATTGTCCTTATTTGGTACAAGATTCAAAATTTAGGGTCAAATGTGTCACAATTAAAAAGTGAGTGACTAAAATAACATAACCCCCCAGTTATAAGGATTGTTAATGTAATTTGTCCTATATAATAATATAGATAGATACATATATAGCAGTGGATGTAAACGGTGCATTCAAAATTTTATGTTTGAGTTTTTGAATGGTTCAATGATTGAGAAAAACTGTATAGTTTTAGGTAATTTACTGAATGAGAAAAAAAAAACTGTTCAGCATTTGTTGAATGTGACATGTAGCTAGTGGATGTAAAGGGCATTTTTGAGAGGAAAAGGCCAAAAAAAAAAAAAAAAAAAAAACTGCAAAAATGTTCATACCAAATGAGATGTACACTTTATATAATTGATAATTCAAAACAATTTAGAATTTTTGTTATGTTCTATGTTTTTTGTAAAAATGTTTATCTTATTAACTGAGCCTGTAAATAATTGCTAACACTAATAGTGTTAGAATATTTCCAACACACTATGCATATGATGCATAGTAGATAAAATAACTAATATATACATATATATATATATATATATATTTTACACCAACGTACTAGATATATGGTTAAGTATTTTGTCTCAAACCTAAACTCACTATATAGTGTTTAAAGGTTAAGCAAAATATATTTGAGTTTTTTGATTCATTCCCTTCATTTTTATTGTTGATACGATATTTCATAAAGTAAGCAGTGTCGGATGAATTAAAATAAATAACAAAATTGAAATAGAAACATGAAAAAATAAAATGCATATTTCATGATATATTTTAAATAAGTAAAATGACTAATAGCGTTTGGAGATGTTATATGTCCAATAAATTCATTATTGATCAAGTCGTGAAATTATTTATTTATTTATTTTTACAATTTTATAAAATTACATGAGGATAACGTTTGTTCAGCTCCATGTTTATTACAAATATTGATTAATAATATGGTTGAAGAAATCCTCCACAATTAAAGGTCTCCCATGCCATGATTCATGGGAGCTTTTATTGTTGGTTTACTTTTTCCAAGTGGCAGGCAATGACCCGCCGTGAGAGACCTCTCTCTCTCCTCTACCTCTCTCTCTCTGTAAATATTGTTTGACAACAATGATATGCTTTTGGAAGTTGGTAACTACTTTCACAAAGACTGACTTTTAGGCGTAGAAAAATATTAGACACCCCATATATTTATTATTTGACTGATTCGAAGATTTGTTAATGTGGGTATTACTTCGTGATATAATTAAATAATAATAAAATTATGTTTAAAATAATAAATTTTACTATTTAGATATAAGGGCAAATTACAAACACTCCTCTCGAAATTTGGTAAAAATACAGATTCCCTCTGAGGCTTGAGAAATTACAAATTATCCATTGAGGGTCAAATTTTCATAACAAATTAGGGAAAATTAGGGAGAATCTGTATGAAAATAAAAACTTCAGGGGACAATTTGTTATGAAAATATAAATCTCAGGGGACGGGATGTAATTTCTCAAACCTCAAAAAAATCTATATTTTTACCAAATCTCGATAGGGTGTTTATAATTTGCCCTAAATATAATTATATTTATTCTATTCAGTGATGGTTACATTATATTACAATTTATATGATAACATATTATCGGATAGAATCACGTGTAAGTAATAACTAAGAATCAGATGATAATCCATATAAGTAATGACCTAGTATGATTGCTGTATTGATTTTTTTTTTTTTTTTTAATTTAATTTTCCATTGAATCACTCCATTCTGTCCGTGTTGATAAAGTAAGAAATTTTTTTTATGTACTTGTTTTTTTGCTGACATACTTTAACCAGTCAGCCAAAAGACAAACTTGTCTATGGTTTTATTTATTTATTAATATAAGGTCTATTATATTATATTATATCATATCCATGAGGGGAATTAGCATAACAGCACAAAGCCCCTGATCTATTATCTGTAAAGAGGGAGGAGGATGGGTGGTGGTTGTAAATTTGAAGTTTTTATTTATTTATTTATTTATTTTTTATTAATCTGATATTCGGTCAACTTGGCACACCTCATATAATCCCAGCATTTTAAAGTTAATGACTGGAAATTTTTTATTTGCCAAACAAAACGAAGCGTAGATGTTTTGTGAGCAAGCCTAAAGTAAAATTTCTGTGGCATAAAGAAAAAAAAAGTAGTGATACATTCTCTAATTTGGAATTTTAATAATGTGGTTGGGAATAAAAAATAAATAAATAAATAAATAAAATCAAGGCCAAAACATCACATTACAGAAAGACTCACCCTATTAGAACTCATTAGAGCTCATTTATTAGAGCTTCTAATCATTTTTCTAAAGAAAAAATATCTCTGAACTTTAAGGGATGTTGTACAACACCATTTTTAGGGCATAATTAAATATAAAATAAATTACACCCATCTCTCTGAGGTTTCAAACATATATAGTAAATTTTAGAGTTAATTATTTAAAAGTTCTATTTATAAATGTTATGGTAGTTCAGATTATATCTAAAAAATTTTGAACCAATAAGTCATAATTAGTAAAATTGAGAATATTATCAGTTTTTCTCAATTTTTAAAATTAAGATCATTATCAAGGTTATATAACAATATTCTAGATAATTGTTTCACTAACTGATAAAAAAAATAGAGTATGAGATTAAACGTTTTTACCCTTCTATTTATTGGTTTGATTCAACTATCCAATAAAACTGAGAACATTATCAATTTTTTTCAGTTTTAAAACTGAAAACATTATCAATTTTTGCATTTTTAATTTTTTTTTTCGATTTTGCACATCAATGTTTCATCATCATGCTCCTTTATAGACACAATTTTTAATTTTGCACAAAAAATAATTCAGTTTTTTCAATTTTTTTTTTAAAAAACATTTCTTTTTTTTTTTGCACATATTTTTTTTAAAAAATTTTTCAATTTGAAAGTTGACATTTTAAAGTTTTGAAAATCAAAATAATGTCAAATTAACATTTTCCTTCATAGATAATCATAAATGATGAACAATAATTATTTGAAGAGCAATTCCGACTATTAAAAATTTAATGGGACATGAAAGCCTAAAAAATTTTAATTAAGACTTAATGAAGTATAAGTTCATAAATTAAAACTTGTGTATAAATGTCTCTAAATTTTATAATTTTGATATAATTATACTAATTTGTTTTTCGTACAATTAAATGGTTCAAAACTAAACCACTTGGTGCGAAAACACAAAAACTAATACATTTTCATGTAAAAGATTAACAACGTCAATTTTTTATCCATATAATCAACAAATTATTGATAAAAAAAAAACTAACTATTATATGAATTAAAATCTCAAAAAAATTTAATATACTTGTGCCAAAACTATAGAATATATTATATTTTTTTTACACCTCAATAGCCGTGAGCGTAATTTACTCATAAATGTAAAAATGCTACAATCACACCTGTTCGAGTGCAAAAATTGTGTGGGTTTCAAACTTTTCTTCTCTACGGGCCCATGATACTTGGGTTGGGCCTGGCCTCTTTTTGCCAGGCTTAGCCTGATGGTCTGCCAGAGAACAGTGATTGTGGGTCCATAAAGCAATCACAATAATTTTTAAGGGAATTCTATTTACACCTAAAAAAATATTGGAACATTTATACACAAATTTTAATTTAAGAACTTATATTCTATTAAGTTTTAATTAAGATTTTTTGAATCTTTCAGTCTCATTAAATTTTTTATAGTAGAAATTACCCTTTAAACAATGATTGTTCATCATTTATGATTATCTATAAAGGAACATAATTATTTGACATTTATTTTGATTTTTAAAATTTTAAAATATCAACATTCAAATTGAAAAAACTAGGGACATTTACACACAAGTTCAAATTTATGAACTGATACTCCATTAAATCCTAATTAAAATTTTTTAAACGTTTAAGTCCCATTAAATTTTTAATAGTCGGAATTACTTTCAAACAATAATTGTTTATCATTTATAATTATCTATAAAGTAATATAATGATTTGACATTTATTTGGATTTTTAAAACTTTAAAATATCAACTTTCAAATTGAAAATACTAAAAAAAAAATGTGTGCAAAAAAAAGAAAAAAAAAAACTAAGTGTTTGGTTTTAGTTTTCTGAAATTCAGTTTTTTATTTTTTGTAATTTTTTTATTTTTAGTTAATATTTTTTAAATTGTAAACAATTTTTTTTTTCTTTTTTAGATGCACCTTACTTAGATGTATCTAAATAGTAAAATATTTGTGAAAAAAATATTTTAAAAAATTAATAAATACACAAAAATATGAAAAATATACTGAATTTTCGTTTTTTTTTTTTTTTTTTGCATTTTTTTGGTATTTAGTGTATTTTTCAAAGATTTTTTCACAAATATTGTACTTTTTAAGTGTATTTATGTTAAGTGTGTCTAAAAATTTTTAAAAAATGCTTAAAATATTAAAAAAATTCATTAAAAACATTAAAATACGGAAAATAAAAAAGGTGAATTTTCTGAAAACTATTTTCTACAAACCAGAACCAAACATTTTTTTTTTTTGAAAAAATTGAAAAAATTGAAATTTTTTTTTGTGCAAAATTGAAAATTTTGTATCTATAAAGGAGTATGATAATGGAACATTGATGTGCAAAACTGTGAAAAAAAAAACACTTTAAAAATGAAAAAATTGTTAATTTCTCAGTTTTATTTGATAGTTGAACCAAACCAATAAATAAAATGGCAAAAACGTTTAATCTCGTACTCTTTTTTTTTTTCATTAGTTAGTGAAATAATTATCTGAAACTTTACTATGCAAAATTGACAATGTTCTTAGTTTACAAATTGGGAAAAACTGATAATATTTTCAGTTTTACTAAATAGAACTTATTGGTTTAAAAAAATCTTAAATAGGCTTTGAGAAACTGATAATGTTCTTAGTTCTGAAATTCGAAAAAAAAAATGTTAATGTTCTCGGTTTTATTTGATAGTTGAATCAAACCAATAAGTAAAAAGGCAAAAAAATATAATCTCGTGCTCTGTTTTTTTTTTGTCAGTTAGTGAAATAATTATTTGAAATATTATTATGCAAAATTGACAATGTTCTTAGTGTTACCCAAAAGACAACCTAAGAGGGGGTGAATTAGGTTTTTACAAATAAAAATAATAATACCCTAATAAAAATTATGACTAGCATAATAGATAAATATGGTAAATGAAATAAAAATAATTAAATCAAGTGTTCTAACAATTATGTCAGTTAATGATTTTAGCACAGTGAAAATGTGAAAATATAGCTATGGCAATTTAAATAAAATAAAGAGATAAGGGAGTGAGAGGCAAACAAATTTATAGTGGTTCGGCTTCAACTCGATCTACGTCCACTCCTCCAGCTTCACTTGAGATTTTTCACTATACTCTAGCTTCACAAGGTGCTAGCAACTTTTCACAGCTGGAGCAATCCTCCACAGATTTTACATAGACTTTCTAAGTCAAGAACATTGTTACAATGTTGAAAATAATGTGTTTTTACTTTCACAAAGAGTTACAAGAATTATCTCTCAAAGATAGATATAAAAATGAAGCTTTGATTTTTCTGTAAATCTCACACAAAAAAGATGGGCTTAAAGCTATATGTCTCAGTGTATAATTTCTGAAAAAGGATGTAAACAAAAATTGAAGAACACTTCTCAGAGAATTTTTCAGAGAATAAATGTGAGTGATTATAAATCAAAGAATATTTTCTAATTTTTTTTTTTGGTAACTTGTTTACATTAGAGGCTTTGGTATATTGTAGACGTTCCCGAACGCCCCAGGAGGATGAGTCCCGTTCTGTTCGTATTTGGGCTCACTACAAGTTCGGACTCTCAAATTGTCACGGTTCTAAATCTGAACCAAATAGTCCAAATCCGGCAAATCGTTTTGAGAAAACAGATTTTGAAAGAAGTGCCAAACATGGACTGCTTTCCAAATACAGAGTCGCCACCTAAATGCTTTATTTTGGAAAAATTTAGGAAACCCTGACTCGATTGCCTAAGGCCACGTGTCCGTCATCACCAAAGTTGTCTCGGCTCGGGAACTTGGGTACGATTGGGGAAGGTCACTTCGTGAGCACCCCCGCTCGCCGATCAAAGATCGGCCTCTACTAACCATGATATCTATTTTTGGAAACATTATGCGTTCTTATTCCGGTTATTAGCCTAGATTTACTATGTGATGCGCACAGCATACAAGTATAGACTGGATCGTCTGAATTGGAACAAAACATTTCATGTTTATTTTTTAAAGTGGTTTGATGGTGCTACCCGCAAGTAGGCTAAGACGTAGATTTGCCACCCTCGGGTGGACTTAGAAAAACATGATTTTGCCACTATCTAGTGGGCTTAAAACTCACAGTCAATGCATTTATTCCAATTCAAATAGCCCAACCTTCACCCACAAGCATTCAGGCAGTTATATCACATAAGCATATAGCCTCATGGTAAGCATGCTATCATGGCAGTCACTCATACACATGCAAGGATGCTAAAGCATAAACACTTACCGAGTACTCCAAGCCAAAACAAAAGTTATGTTAGAAATCCATGCATGATCCTAACTATACAGAAATGCCTAATGCAATACATGCAAAATGCAACTAAGATAGGCTCGGCTATTTTAAAGATGGCATGTGAAATGCTACAACTAACATGTATTCAACTTGGAATTGAGATACAAATGCAGTTAGTATGATGCGCCGAGCCCGATGCATGCAAGACAGATGAATGAATGCAAACATGCTATCATACTGTATGCTAATTGAAACATGCCCTAATCTAACCATCATAAGCTGATAAATAAAAGGGAGAAAGACGTGGGGTTGGAAGACATACATCACACACACGCACACTTATTACAACATTGCCCTCGCGCAGAGGGTCCGAATAAATAATACAGTCCCAAATGAATAAATAATACAGTCCCGAATAAATACAAAATCCTAATTAATTAACACATTAATCTAGGAAAGTAATATATTGGCACACAAATCCATGGACCGCCTCAGCTCTGTTCCAAATGATGAATGATGCATGCTCGGGTTGCCTTGTGCGGAGAATCCCTTGCGATGCCCCGGTTTGCCTCTGTTTGCAATTATTCTTGGAATGCGTGCCAAGCTCCGGAAGGTTGCTGATTTCTGATTTGCTGCAACAGAGTGCAACAAAGAGGCATGGCAAAGTATTTTCACATATGTATGCATGACTACTCTTCAGGGAGTGTAGTCCTCGATCCTCGTGTCACCAATCACGCATCTCGATGCATGATGGCTGAGAAGTCGAATTGCATGACTCAATATGAAATGAATGCACATATGGACACAACAAGACCTAGACTCCATCATGGATATTCCGGAGTGTCGGCGACCGGGAATTGAGACACGTTCTGTCACTCGGAGTACGAAACGTCCCTCGTTTCCCGTGCTTGGGCTAACTCCTATCCCAAGCACAATGCAATATGCATGATATGCATGAATGCAACCCTAACATGCAACCTAGCATACGCAATGCTATGAAATGGCATACACAATGCACGATGTAACGAGGCATACATAGTTCTCTAAAATACAACCTAGCATACACAATGCTATGAAATGAAATGGCATGCGCAGTGCATAATGGACTTACACTAACATGAGTGGACCTCCGCCACACTCACATCAGTAGCCATTAGGTGAAAATGAGACTATCGAAATGCGTGCACACATGTACGCAAATCGAGGGCCGATCCTATGCATAACATGCAACTCTAACAAGGCATGGCAAGGCATGGAATATGGCATACAAGCATGTAGATTTCAGCACTGAAATATGATGCAAAATGGTCCCGAATTATGGAAATATGGCACCCGATGCATGAGATGAACCCCGAAACTCGAAACTAGGCACATGGAATGACTTGTAGCTATACAAAGCATGCATTATTTGATCATGAAGTCTAAAGACAGAGCCAAGGTAGTCCCAAAACATGAACATTTTCAGTTCAAAGCATGGCCAAAAGATGCTAGCATGGTGGACAAAAATAGCATGCAATCTTGACTAGCAAACATGGTTTACATCGCAAGTATATGAAGCAAATGTAATCTCACCAAACCAGAAAAAATCAGTGAATAAATCATGTGAAAATAGGCCCAAATAACCACTGATATGCAACCATGGTATGCAAAAATAATGAGTTACTTTGGAGGGCCATGGAAGGAGTTATTAAGCACATGCAAGGTAGACATTTAGCATGGCATAAAAAAATTATGAAAATCAAATATGGTAGTCCTAAAACTCACCAAATTGACCCTGGAAAGTGACTTCGAAGCATGCAAGATAGGGTCTCTTTGGAAGGCCAAAAAGGCCACCAAACAAGAGAAGGAGAGAGGGGGTCACCCCCCTCTAGTCTTAGCTCTCAAAACAGTGTCTTAGCCACTGAAAATCCATTGGATTTCAGTGGCTAGAAGGCCAAGACAAGGCCAATGCAAATGCTCCCATGTATGGCTCAAAACATGAAGAAATAAGGCATGCAAGGAAGGAGATGACCTCAAACAAGAAAATGCCCTTAATAAAACATCAAGAGGGCCTCAAAAAAAAACTTTTTTCAGTTTATAAAAAATCTCAAAAACAAACACAAATAGGGCTAAACTATCATGCAAAGATGGCCCTAAAAGAGAGCATAGAGACAAGGGACAACAGCTGGCCCCAAATAGTAAAGAGCCCTTCAACAAAATTGAAGAGGGGTTCAAAAAAAGGCACTTTACAGTTTATGGAAAATCTCGAATATGCTCACAAGTAAGGCTAAAATAACATGCAAGAAAAAGGCCTAAAAGAGGGATAAAGAGACAAGTGGTAGAAGCTGGCCTCAAACAGAGGAGAGCCCTTCAACAAAGTTGAAGAGGGGCTCAAAAAAAGACATTTTAAAGTTTATGACCAAGTCCAAAACAGCTCACAAATAAGCCTAAAATATCATGCAAAAATAGGTCTAAAAGAGAGATAAAGAGGCAAGTGGCAGTAGGAGACCTCAAACAGCAAGAGGTCCTTGATTAAACATGAAAAGGAGCTCAAAATATGACTATTTCCAATTTAGGTCGGAGCCCAAAAATGCAAGAAACAAAGGCTAAGAAAGCATGCAAAATAGAGCTAAAAGAGAGGGAAAAGAGACTTACCCTTGTAGCCTAAATCTTCAACAACTTTTGGTCTAAGAAATGGTGCTCCTAGCCTCTGGAAATCAGCCTCAAGTCGCTGGAATGGAGTGTGGAGGTGTTGTGCTATGGATTGGTGCAAGAATCTTAGGGTTTTGAGGCTTGGAGTAGAGAAAGAGGGAGAGTTAATGCAAGAGGCTCCAAGCAATATTTGTAACCCTGAAAAATGGAGCTGGAGGGCTGGTTTTATAGAGGAGAGGAGTGGAGGAAAGGGAGGGAAAATCAAATTCAAGTTTCCTCCCCAAAAGACCCCCCTCGGATATAGATCTGGGGGGGAAAGGAGGGCATAGCTGGAAGGAACAAGGTGTGGGGGTCATGGCCGGCCAGGTTCAAAAGGTTAAGGTGGCCGGCCGGCCAGGGGTCAAAAGGGTTAATCAAAATTGCTGGCCGGCCACCCCAAAAAGGTGGTCTCCCATGTGTGCACAACACAAATATGTGGTCAAAACCCAGAAAATGTGAACCTGGAAAAAGAAAAACCAACTTTTTAGAGGGGTTCAAAAGGGTCAAGGACAATTACTGGCCGACCTATACATATTGGTGGCCTCCCAGGTGTGTACAACACAAATATGGGGGTTAGGGCTAAAGAAAGTGGCCCCGAGGTGGTCAACATTAGCTTTCTAGTGAGAAAAACGGGCGACGGAGAGCGATGAAGAAATAAAACTGGCTTTTCAGAAAAATTGCTGGTCTCCCACCCTCCTACAAGCTTTCTAACAATGAAAATAAGGTCTCCACAAAAAATGAACCAAAACAGATGCAAAATAGAGGTTCGAGGACCGAAACGCGCAGCCTGGGGCCCCGAAAATGGGCTGTTAAGCACCGGAGGTGGCATTCAACCACGAAGTTGGTCTCTTGGGCCACAGTGTTCCCCAAAAGGGAGTAAACAAGGTGTGTGCCAAAACCCGGAGCAAACGGAGGTGGTTAGGCGGTCCCGAACTGAGGCACACGGCCGTCGGCTTCAAAAAACTAGAAACCGGGCTCCAAACGGGAAAAAATGGCCTACGACCACAAAACGTAGCCTACGGCCACTGAGAGATGATCTACGAGACCTGTCCCTCCCTTCGGGCAGAGAAAATAGAGAAAATAGAGCATGGTTCGCAAACCAAGGCAAGGCACGAAAGAGTCCGGAAGTCCGGAGCAAGGCTTGCCGTTGGGACTCTGAAACTTCAGAACGAGCACAATATGCAACATCACCAAGCGCTCAATCGGTGACGTCTGAGTCTTAAGGTTGGTCAAAAATGGGGTGTCTATAGTTGCCCCTCTTTGACAGAACTCGAAAGTCATAAGTGACGGGAGTGAATGTCAAAGCCCAGAGACGACCCATTTTTGACAAGGCCGAAGACTTAGACAAACAGGTGAGATAAACAAAAGAGATGTGCCCGCAGGTGTGCCCGCAGGCAGGGGGCAAAATGCAACTGACAATGCAGGAAGCCGAAGGTACCTCATGGTCATGCAAATGCAGCAAGCTGTAATGGAGCAAATATTCACAATAGATGCAATAGTTTTAAGCAAGAATACAAAGCGACAACTACATTTCATGCAGTTTAAGAATGCGGAGAATTATTCAATTCTCGCCACGTCTCACATGGAGGAGATACAATACCTGCACGGTTCGTCTGGTCGCGCCAGCCTCAAATGAGCCGTACATACAATATCGTGCCTCATGCTGCTGGGGATCTCTCGCTTCTTCTTGGTTGAACCACAGGTACTACTTTTCTCCCTGACTATGGTCGCAGCTTTCCCTATTCTCCAACAGGGTGAC
Organism: Camellia sinensis; assembly: GCF_055761805.1. NCBI lineage: Eukaryota > Viridiplantae > Streptophyta > Magnoliopsida > Ericales > Theaceae > Camellia > Camellia sinensis. The sequence goes on from NC_138969.1 coordinate 33,793,091, forward strand.
AGATTAGGTTGATTCGGTATCCAGAATTGAGGCGCATACATATGCTATCTCAATCTATGGGGCTGCTATACAGATTTCAAGCCGAGGATATACCCCTGCGTATTTAAACCAGACTTTAGTCTCAGAAATCCCGAACCTTTGTGTTCTAGGCATAAGCCATTCGAACTCTAGTTTCCACTGTCTCAGTTGGTCTCCTAGGAACTCACCGCAAACATAGGCAGGTGGCTATACCAGACCACTGGAAGTCGTTCGGGCACGACAAAGACCAAAGGAATTGCACATTTAGAGGATTTAAGGTCTTTTAGACCCGGGAGTGCACAAGACAGTGCGAATAAAGATGCAGGATTTAAGGTCTCCTTAGACCGGAGGATTTAAGGTCTCCTAGACCAGACAGTAAAATAGATACGATGTAATAGATGTGATGCAATAGATGCAAAGGGTGAACACACGCCAACCACGCTGGACTCGTGAATGGAGGAAGAACAAAGAAAATCAATCAAGAGCGCGTTCCATGCAACCTAAGATAAATTCCAAACACGCTGAAATCGTGTAAGGAAGGGGAGGCTCCAAAAATAACCCGCCCAGCGCGTCTACAATGCAACCTGGGATAAATTCCAAACACGCTGAAATCGTGTGAGGAAAAGAACACTCTAACCACGCTGAAATCGTGAGAAGAGGTCCGAAAACAATTGCTCAAGTGCGCACACAACGTAACCAGAGATAAAATCCAAACACGCTGAAATCGTGTGAGGAACGGGACACTCAAATCACACTAAAATCGTGAGAGGAGGTCTAAAAACAACCCACCCAGCGCGTCTACAATGCAACCTGGGATAAGTTTCAAACACGCTGAAATCGTGTGAGGAAGAGAACACTCTAACCATGCTGAAAACATGAGAAGAGGTCTGAAAACAACCGCTCAAGTGCGTCTACAACGCAACCTGGGATAAATTTCAAACACGCTGAAATTGTGTGAGGAAAAGAACATTCTAACCACGCTGAAATCGTGAGAAGAGGTCCGAAAACAACCGCTCAAGTGCGTGCATAACGCAACCTGAGATAAAATCCAAACATGCCGAAATCGTGTGAGGAAAAGAACACTCTAACTACGCTGAAATCGTGAGAAGAGGTCCGAAAATAACCGCTCAAGTGCGCGCACAACGCAACCTGTGATAAAATCCAAACACGCTGAAACCGTGTGAGGAAGAGAACACTCTAACCATGCTGAAAACGTAAGAAGAGGTCCGAAAACAACCGCTCAATTGCGTGCACAACGCAACCTAAGATAAAATCCAAACACGCTGAAACCATATGAGGAAGAGAACACTCTAACCATGCTGAAAACGTGAGAAGAGGTCCGAAAACAACCGCTCAAGTGCACGCACAACGCAACCTGAGATAAAATCCAAACACGCTAAAATCGTGTGAGGAAAAGAACACTCTAACCACGCTGAAACCGTGAGAAGAGGTAAACAACTCGGGAGCATGTTCCACGCAACCTAAGTTGAGTCCCGGGGGACAACGATCCTAAACGCTGCTCAGCGTAAAAGGATAAACAATAAGAGATAACACAAGATGTAAATAAATGCAATAAGTGTGATGACACGATACATGTTGCAAGCAATGCGGAGCGTGATGTTTAAGGAATGCAATAAACAAACAAAGCGGCACTTTAAAAAGCACCTTATGGAGTGAGTGGCGGTAAACTGTTTTACTCTCGCGGGGAATGGTACTCAGGGAGAGCACTTCTGATCACCATTCTGGCTTGAAATAGTGAAACAGTCAACACAGTATTCTGTTCACTTTGAACACACAGCTCGTATCGGCATACTGCTTATTCTGAACACGCAGCTCATAACACAATATTCTACTTATTTTGGAACATACGGCTCATGCAAGACACCGCTGATTCTGAACACACGGTCCGTTCTGAACACAACTCATTCTGAACTCACAGCCCATAACACAGTATTTTGTTTATTCGGCACACAGCTCATACAAGACACTGCTCATTTTGAACATACATGATGCAATGACGAAACTTGCCGAAGTTGAAACAATCTCGGATGCTCGACATTTTTCCTCTTTTCTTTTGCTTTGTAGCCCGGAACTTTCATAGCTTCAGATGGGTCCTGGTTTTACTGTTTTCACATGACCTGGGTTGAATCCCGCGGCTTTATGAAAGAACCAATCTTGATTTGCACAAATGTGGAGAACGACACGGCACTCTGAGCACAAAACGATTTTTGGAATTGAAATGAGAAAAGGGTTCTCAACCGGGTGTTGAGCCTACAACTGACCACAGCCAAAACGACTCAACAATGGAAAACAAAGGGTAAATACCCTAAATGCATCGAGACATACTCGGAATGACTCAAAGCAAGAATCGAGACAAACAAAACGAAAGACACGACACACAGACGTGTTACAAAGACAAGAGACCTCTCAATTCGCGAGGAGCCAGTTTCTCCGGGCATTGTTTCCCACCCTTTCTCATTTGTGATTCTCACATCACTCGGCCCTCAGGCTCTGTTTTTTTGAAAAACCCGTTTTCCTCACTTTTTCTCTCAGCGCACACGTCTCTATTTTTCAATCTCTCATTTTAAATCCCTCCCCTGGGTGGTTGATGGGTAAGCAGGAAGTTGTGGGCTCTTGCCCCTGGCATTCTACCAGATTCTTATTCTTGTTCACAAAGTGAGTTTCTCCCACAGAGGGGTTGCGCTACAACTGGGTGTGTAGCAAATCTGCAGTTGACATCGGTTGATGATGCTTTGCTGGGGAGTTTGGACGTGATCAGATCTATCCAGATGAGGAAGTGGAATATCTTGATCCATTCCAATTCGTGCTTCGCACTTAGCTTGATACCTCGCTGCTTGGAGGGTGATACAGCTTTCAACCCTTTTGCGGTTAGCTTCAGTGGTGCCCTTTTCCGGCAGGTATGATGCCCTTCTTGGCAAGTATGGTGCCCTTTTTGGCAAATGCATTGACAACAGGGAAAAGACAGAGAGCTTGACTCAACTGTGCCCCTAGTTTATCATTTGACCATTTTTTTATTTTTTTGCTTCTACTAAAGCAATTTTAACCAAAATGAGAGTTAGATTAACACGCTTGTTCGATTTTTTGATTCAAAATCATGCAAGTTAGGTTATGAGCACTGGAAATTTTCCTTTTTTGGGTCGAAGAAAAAGGTCCAATTTTGGAAAAATGGAATAGTTTTCGAGAGAAGATCAGTCAACCTTAGTAAAAATTCTCAAAAACTGTTTTTTCAAACGACCACTGCTCAACAAGCATAGAACCCACTCTCGAGATGCACAACCTCAGATTCGAAGGAAAATTACCCCTTGCTTGAGGGGAGCTGCATGGCAACGGACAATTGCCCCTTGTTTGAATGGCACTGCAGTGCATTGAATGGCAACGGAAAGTTGCCCCTTGTTTGAACGGCACCACAGCGCATTGAATGACAACGGAAAGTTGCCCCTTGTCTGAATGGCCCCGCAGCGCATTGTAGTCAGTCCTCAGAGTGACGAACACAACCAAATTCTCGGATACAAAAAAAGTGAAGATGATCAAAACCATTACATAGGCACAATCAATTTGAAGTGTTTTATAGCTGGACTTCAGAATGAAGTTGCCTACGTATCCCAAAGATGGGAATCAAGCCTTACGTAGTTCGGGGTTAAGGTACACTCGGGTATTTAACCTCTCCTTTTTATGCTCTAACTTTTGCCAAGGCCGCCCTTTGCGGGTTTTCAACCTTGCGAGCTATGTTCTTCTTTTCTTTTCAATTCTTTTCATTTCTTTTCTACTTTGTTCATTCTTTTTCAGAATTTTTCATTTCTTTTTCTTCATTTCTTTTTTTTGTTCTTTGCATTTTTCTTCTTTTTTGTTATTTTTCTTCTTTTTCTTGCTCTAACTTTTGCCTGGGTCACCTTTCTGGGTTTTCGGCCCAACGAGCCCCACAAGGGTAAAAGTTGTAACATGGTCCATGTCAAATGGTTCTGAGATCTCGAATCCGTCTGAATCCAAGAGAGTGGCTGCTGTTCGCTGACGATGTAGGAGTCCATCCCGTGGAGGCTGAATTTGCCCCTAGTGTTGTAGATCGGAACTCAGTTTTTCTTCAGCAATACTTTCTTCTTTCTTCCCCTCTGGGATTTGGCATTCCTGCCGATCTTTGTTGGCTTGAGAAACATCCCCATTTTTTGACTCTTCGAGCACATCTGACAGTTTTGCCCCTAGTTTGAGGGCTTTTGATCTAGCTTCGCAAGCTTCCTTTGAAAACACTTGATCTTCTTGATCTGACTTTTCTTGCCCCTAGTTCGAGGGCTGCTTCGAATCCGGCCACGCAGGCCTCACATTATGGTTGACCTTTAAAATTTCTGAGTCCGAGTTCGGGATTTGAAAGCAAGGGGTCGAGTCTCGAGGCTGAGAGCGATTCCACACAGGTCTTCGCAGGACCGCGCAAAATATTTTTTGAAATCTTTTAAGAAAACAACTAGTCGCTTGCGCTGAAGACAATGTAGAACCAATCTGGATCAAGCCAGGATCCTTCTCAGTACTCACATTAAAAGGCATGATCTCATTCATTAAGGGCTTAGCATGCCTCTCTTTCTCTTAATTGATCAAATTTTGCAAAACCCGAGGAATTCATTCCTCTTCGTTTTTACCGCAGTGTTCAAAAAGTTTTTGAAAAACTTAGGTCAATGCAATAATTTCAAGGCACAAGAGAGCAGGTGGAATGCACTGCTGTTTCATTCAAATCCCGACACAACTAGCACACGGCAGAAGCAAACACAGAAGTGCAAAAATTACTGCTGTTTCATTTCAGAATCTGTTGGCACAACTGGCTCCAAGGCAGAAACAGACTCAAAAGAAAACGAAAAGACAAACACAAAACAAGCAAGTGATGTCCGAGGTAACACCCCCGAAATCACCTGACTCCAACAGAACAGGACTGACTCGATACAACAAGACAGACCCAAAACAAAAAGACTGACTCTATACAAAACAACAAGACTGACTCAATACCCAAGTCGGAAAGCACAAAAACTGGTGTTTGCATATTACTCAGAACAGTGCGTGTCATTCCCACGTCTGGAGTTAATCAAGCGCCACCCGCAGTTGGTTCATCCCCCGATCACATCACACATTATCCCTCAAGTTCACCGATCCAGTGCCGATAGACTTTGCAAGGCTTGGCGGGAGGACAACCCCGTTGTCAAACAGGTCCTGTACTTCGTAGCGAAGACGAAAGCAGTTGTCGGTGGTATGGCCAGTTTGCTGATGGTACGCGCAGTACTGGGTAGCATCATGCGTTGCCGGAAGAGGATTCGGGAGAGGCCGAGGCTCGAGGGGTTTGAGATGGCCTTGTCCAACAAGGATTTGGAGAGCTTTGGACAAAGGCATATAGAGGGCATGGAAGACCCTCCGACCTCGGGGTTGGTACTTTAGGGTTTATGGATTTTTGCTGGACGCACCAGCAAAGGGCTTGGCAGGTGCTGGCCTGGTTTGTTGATCTCTTCTGAGTGCAGGATTATAGCTGAAAGGAATGTTTCTGATACAATGACCCTTCTCCCGGCTTGCCCCTTGATTCAAACTGCCCCCAACTTGAGTGGCAAAAATGTCGTCCACCGTTTTTGCAACAACTGCAAGCACTTGCTCTTTGTTCAGTCCCTCGGCTTTCAAAGCCTCAACAGCTAACAGAAGATGTTCATGGGGATCCATGTCCGCCCCTATCTTGTTCTTTCCACTCGCCTCCACTTTGCCAAGGGATTGGCATTCCTCAAATACAGCCCGTTCCAAGACTGGGGAGCCTTTTTGACATGAACTCCCTGGTATGTGATGTGGTTGATGATGGAACCGATGTCCCGGAGGCCAAATCTGTCACAGTTCTCTGAAGATCTTCGATCATTCTCTTCAGCTCAGAAGTAATGGGCTCACGGGTTTGAGATGATTGGGGTCCAGGTGCATCCATCATGCATAAGTCCATGCTTTCTGGAATGAACACCTCAGGCTTGGGTAGATGGGCTGGGGTGATGTATATGTTGGGGTCGAAGGTGGATGGTAGTGTATGGATGAGGTTGAGATAGGGAAGTGACGAATTAGTACTAACCTGAGGTCCTTTTGGTGGAGCTAGGGTCTCTTCGTCAATAAGATCCTGAATCTTATGACGGAGGCAGATGCAACAGTTCGTATCATGACCGTGTTGTTGATGATAGGCACAGTATTTAGCTGGGTCATATCTTGGTGGAAGAGGATTTGGAAGGGGTTGGGGTTCTAGGAGTTCTAGGTGTCCTTCTTCTTGCAGCTTTTTCAAAGCTTGGGAGAGACCCATGTAAAGAGGATGGAATTTTCGAGCTTGGGGCCGAGTTGAAGTGGTTGGTTTTTGGTCATTGAGGGAAGTGGTGATAGTGTCTACTTCTGAGCATTTCGCAGCTGTGCTACCATCAGTAGTAGCATTGGAACTGCAAGCAACATTCCTCTTCAAAGGTTCATTATCTTCTGCAAAGATCCCTTGCCTGATGGTATCCTCGATTTGAACCCCCATTTCATGAAGGGCTGGAAAGGTAAACAGAGGTAGAACGACCATCTTTTGAAGCAACTTGCCATGCAGATTTCGAACAATCATCCTGATCTGATCTTTGTCGGAAGGCCTTGTAGTCATCATTGAGGCCTTTGCTCTCCATCTTGTCACGAACTCTGAGAAACCCTCCTTTGGCTCTTGGCGAGTGACTTCGAGATCACGAGTCGTGACCTCAATCTGTGTGTTGTAGGAGTATTGAGCGATAAACGCCTCAGCCAGCCCTTCCCAGTTTTGTTTCACAGAGTTCTCCAATTTTGCATACCAGATTGCGGCTATCCCAGACAGGGTTCGACCGAATAGTGACAATTTCTAGGCTGTGGTCAAACCCATTGGCCTCAAGATATCATAAAACAGTTGGAGGTGCACCATTGGGTCTTCAGAGCCATCAAATCAATCGATATGCGGCATTTTAAACCGCTCTGGCGAGGTCACCACTGAGTCGGTATAACCATCCTCTATATCAGGAATAGAGCGGGCCCCCTGGGACTTTTTGAACAATTTCTCAAGCTTGCTCACTTTCAATGCTGTCGGGTCCGTCTTGAACTCAAAGGGGGAGTCTGGCAGGTTGGTGGGTGTTTTAGACAGCTGGGGTAGAACCGGGGGCGGAGCTGGCCCTGTCGGAATGTCCGTATCTTCCTGGACATTAGCTGTCTCCCCGAGTGTTGGAACTCTTGGTGGAGGAGGAGCCTGGTATGAAGTAGATACTCCAGTTTGCTGCTCTAACCTGGCAATTGTCTCTACCTGTTGGGCTATGACCACAACCTGTTGCTTGACGAATTCTGCTTGATGGACAGCGTCTTGCTGCATGGTTTTCATACTATCTTGGAGTTGGCGCACCATCTCTTCCATTCCCGCCATACTGCCCTGATCTAACTAATCTATCGGTATATCTGTCTCGGTGGTAAAAGCAGATATCTCAACCCAACCGCACACAGGTGAGATGGATAATGACTGCTGATCCGAAGATTGTTGAACTGATGATCTGTGCCTGACTGGCCTTTTACTCTGCTTCTGGCAAAGGAACACTGATTGCCTTTGAACTGAATCTTTGACCTGACAAAGTCTATCAGCACAAGTCTGATGAACCTCAGGGGATATCGGAGCCTTCTGAAGCTATGGTTCCAGGACTACTTAGCAAAAGGGGAAAACATGCAGTATCTCAGCCTGATTTCACCAAAACAGATATGAGCAGCCGAATAACTGTGCTCTCTACTGAATTCTGCCCAAAAGTTCGCCTGTAAACTGATACCCTCAGGTAAAACTGATTCCCAAATACTGATGCCCGCAGGCCTGATACCCAGACTTGCAAACTGTTACATGCATTCCTGTAGGGACACACCCTAAAAGCACATACCAAGCAAGTAAGAGCCAAAAACACCCCTATGTTGGGGTAAGGTTTCCCTGTCCTATTTTGTCAGGAACTAGGGTTTCACTATGCACGCAGCGGTTTCAAACAACCTATATGGGGTAAGCAACCTGTCCTAGTTTGGGATGGTCACTATGGATCCGAATATGCACTAGGTCGAATGGTCAAAAAGGGTGTCCCGGTAAAACCGGGTTTGTGTTCCCATACTAGTAGAGCCTACAATCAGTCAGCCTTATGGTCAAGCCTTGACAAGACAAGCCTCCGACAAACCGTTCACGAATAGCAGATGGCAAACACGGTGTCCTAGGCGCACTAATGCAAATGCAATGCAAAGAAACACACAAGTGTAGTCCAAACAAGATATCATGAGTTCGAGTGAAGTTCTCTAAATCCCCAGCAGAGTCGCCAGAAACTGTAGACGTCCCCGAACGCCCCGGGAGGATGAGGTCCCGTTCTGTTCGTATTTGGGCTCACTACAAGTTCGGACTCTCAAATTGTCACGGTTCTAAATCTGAACCAAAGAGTCCAAATCCGGCAAATCGTTTTGAGAAAACAGATTTTGAAAGAAGTGCCAAACATGGACTGCTTTGCCAGATAAAGAGTCGCCACCTAAATCTTTTATTTTGGGGAAATTTAGGAAACTCTGACTCGTTTGCCTAAGGTAACGTGTCCGTCATCACCAAAGTTGCCTCGGCTTGGGAACTTGGGTACGATTGGGGAAGGTCACTTCGTGAGCACCCCCGCTCACCCGATCAAAGATCGGCCTCTACTAACCATGATATCTATTTTTGGAAACATTATGCGTTCTTATTCCGGTTATTAGCCTAGATTTACTATGTGATGCGCACAGCATACAAGTATAGACTGGATCGTCTGAATTGGAACAAAACATTTCATGTTTATTTTTTAAAGTGGTTTGATGGTGCTACCCGCAAGTAGGCTAAGACGTAGATTTGCCACCCTCGGGTGGACTTAGAAAAACATGATTTTGCCACTATCTAGTGGGCTTAAAACTCACAGTCAATGCATTTATTCCAATTCAAATAACCCAACCTTCACCCACAGGCATTCAGGCAGTTATATCACATAAGCATATAGCCTCATGGTAAGCATGCTATCATGGCAGTCACTCACACACATGCAAGGATGCTAAAGCATAAACACTTACCGAGTACTCCAAGCCAAAACAAAAGCTATGTTAGAAATCCATGCATGATCCTAACTATACAGAAATGCCTAATGCAACACATGCAAAATGCAACTAAGATAAGCTCGGCTATTCTAAAGATGGCTTGTGAAATGCTACAACTAACATGTATTTAACTTGGAATTGAGATACAAATGCAGTTAGTATGATGCGCCGAGCCCAGTGCATGCAAGACAGATGAATGAATGCAAACATGCTATCATACTGTATGCTAATTGAAACATGCCCTAATTTAACCATCATAAGCTGATAAATAAAAGGGAGAAAGACGTGGGGTTGGAAGACATACATCACACACACGCACACTTATTACAACATTGCCCTCGCGCAGAGGGTCCGAATAAATAATACAGTCCCAAATGAATAAATAATACAGTCCCGAATAAATACAAAATCCTAATTAATTAACACATTAATCTAGAAAAGTAATAAATTGGCACGCAAATCCATGGACCACCTCAGCTCTGTTCCAAATGATAAATGATGCATGCTCGGGTTGCCTTGTGCGGAGAATCCCTTGCGATGCCCTGATTTGCCTCTGTTTGTAATTATTTTTGGAATGCGTGCCAAGCTCCGGAAGGTTGCTGGTTTCTGATTTGCTGCAACAGAGAGCAACAAAGGGGCATGGCAAAGTATTTTCACATATGTATGCATGACTACTCTTCAGGAAGTGTAGTCCTCGATCCTCGTGCCACCAATCACGCATCTCGATGCATGATGGCTGAGAAGTCGAATTGCATGACTCAATATGAAATGAATGTACATATGGACACAACAAGGCCTAGACTCCATCATGGATAATCCGGAGTGTCGGCGATCGGGAATTGAGACACGTTCTGTCACTCGGAGTACAAAACGTCCCTCGTTTCCCGTGCTTGGGCTAACTCCTATCTCAAGCACAATGCAATATGCATGATATGCATGAATGCAACCCTAACATGCAACCTAGCATACGCAATGCTATGAAATGGCATGCACAATGCACGATGTAACGAGGCATACATAATGCTCTAACATACAACCTAGCATACACAATGCTACGAAATGAAATGGCATGCGCAATGCATAATGGACTTACACTAACATGAGTGGACCTCAGTCACACTCACATCAGTAGCCATTAGGTGAAAATGAGACTATCGAAATGCGTGCACACATGCACACAAATCGAGGACCGATCCTATGCATAACATGCAACTCTAACAAGGCATGGAATATGGCATACAAGCATATAGATTCCAGCACTGAAATATGATGCAAAATGGTCCCGAATTATGGAAATATGGCACCCGATGCATGAGATGAACCCCGAAACTCGAAACTAGGCACATGGAATGACTTGTAGCTATACAAAGCATGCATTATTTGATCATGAAGTCTAAAGACAGAGCTAAGGCAGTCCCAAAACATGAACATTTCCAGTTCAAAGCATGGCCAAAAGATGCTAGCATGGTGGACAAAAATAGCATGCAATCTTGACTAGCAAACATGGTTTACATGGAAAGTATATAAAGCAAATGTAATCTCACCAAACCAGCAAAAATCAGTGAATAAATCATGTGAAAATAGGCCCAAATAACCACTGATATGCAACCATGGTATGCAAAAATAATGAGTTACTTTGGAGGGCCATGCAAGGAGTTATTAAGCACATGCAAGGTAGACATTTAGCATGGCATAAACAACTATGAAAATCAAATATGGTAGTCCTAAAACTCACTAAATTGACCCTGGAAAGTGACTTCGAAGCATGCAAGGTAGGGTCTCTTTGGAAGGCTAAAAAGGCCACCAAACAAGAGAAGGAGAGAGGGGTCACCCCCCTCTAGTCTTGGCTCTCAAAATAGTGTCTTAGCCACTAAAAATCCACTGGATTTCAGTGGCTAGAAGGCCAAGACAAGGCCAATGCAAATGCTCACATGTATGGCTCAAAAATTGAAGAAATAAGGCATGCAAGGAAGGAGATGACCTCAAACAAGAAAATTCCCTCAATCAAACATCAAGAGAGCCTCAAAAAAAAACTTTTTATAGTTTATAACAAATCTCAAAAACAAACAAAAATAGGGCTAAACTATCATGCAAAGATGGCCCTAAAAGAGAGCATAGAGACAAGGGACAGCAGCTGGCCCCAAATAGCAAAGAGCCCTTCAACAAAGTTGAAGAGGGGCTCAAAAAAAGGCACTTTACATTTTATGGAAAATCTCGAATATGCTTACAAGTAAGGCTAAAATAACATGCAAGAAAAAGGCCTAAAGAGGGATAAAGAAACAAGTGGTAGCAGCTGGCCTCAAACAGAGGAGATCCCTTCAACAAAGTTGAATAGGGGCTCAAAATAAGACATTCTAAATTTTATGACCAAGTCCAAAACAGCTCACAAATAAGCCTAAAATATCATGCAAAAATAGGCCTAAAAGAGAGATAAAGAGGCAAGTGGCAGTAGGAGACCTCAAACAGTAAGAGGTCCTTGATCAAACATGAAAAGGAGCTCAAAATATGACTATTTCCAGTTTGGGTCGGAGCCCAAAAATGCAAGCAACAAAGGCCAAGAAAGCATGCAAAATAGAGCTAAAAGAAAGGGAAAAGAGACTTACCCTTGTAGCCTAAGTCTTCAACAACTTTTGGTCCAAGAAATGGTGCTCCTAGCCTCTGGAAATCAGCCTCAAGTTGCTGGAATGGAGTGTGGAGGTGTTGTGCTATGGATTGGTGCAAGAATCTTAGGGTTTTGAGGCTTGGAGTAGAGAGAGAGGGAGAGTTAATACAAGAGGCTCCAAGCAATTTTTGTAACCCTGAAAAATGGAGCTGGGGGGGCTGGTTTTATAGAGGAGAGGATTGGAGGAAAGGGTGGGAAAATCAAATTCAAGTTTTCCCCCCAAAAGACCCCCCCTCGGATACAGGATCTAGGGGGAAAAGAAGGGCATAGCTGGAAGAAACAAGGTGTGGGGGTCATGGTCGGCCAGGTTCAAAAGGTTCAGGTGGCCGGCCGGCCACCCCCCCTGGCAGGCCGGGCAGGGGTCAAAAGGGTCAATCAAAATTGCTGGCCGACCACCCCAAAAAGGTAGCCTCTCATGTGTGCACAACACAAATATGTGGTCAAAACCCAAAAAATGTGAACCATGAGAGAAAATAGCCAACTTTTTAGAGGGGTTCAAAAGGGTCAAGGACAATTAATGGCCGGCCTATACATATTGGTAGCCTCCCAGGTGTGTACAACACAAATATGGGGTTTATAGCTAAAGAAAGTGGCCCCGGGGTGGTCAACATTAGCTTTCTAGTGAGAAAAACGGGCGACGGAGAGCGATGAAGAAATAAAACTGGCTTTCAGAAAAATTGCTGGCCTCCCACCCTCCTACAAGCTTTCTAACAATGAAAATAAGGTCTCCACCAAAAATGAACCAAAACGGATGCAAAACGGAGGTTCGGGGACCGAAACGCGCGGCCCGGGGCCCCAAAAATGGGCTGTTAAGCACCGGAGATGGCATTCGACCACGAAGTTGGTCTCTTGGGCCATAGTGTTCCCCAAAAGGGAGTAAACAAGGTGTGTGCCAAAAATCGGAGCAAACAGAGGTGGTTAGGCGGTCCCGAACCGAGGCACACGGCCGTCGGCTCTAAAAAATCGAAAACCGGGCTCCAAACGAAAAAAAATGGCCTACGACCACAAAACGTAGCCTACGGCCACTGAGAGATGATTTACGAGACCTCTCCCTCCCTTCGGGAAGAGAAAACAGAGAAAACAGAGCCTGGTTCGCAAACCGAGGCAAGGCACGAAAGAGTCCGGAAGTTCGGAGGCAAGGCTTGCAGCCGGGACAATATGCAACATCACCAAGCGCTCAATCGGTGACGTCTGAGTCTTAAGGTCGGTCAAAAATGGGGTGTCTACATGTATATAATGAAACTTATAACCGTTTATAGCTGTTTATAGCCATTGTACTCCATCATTACTAATTTGAATATCTTTCACTTCATCATTACTAATTTGAATATCTTCTACTTGAACCTTTTGGCATTCTGCTGTGCTAGGTTGGGCTGTTTGAACCTCTGGTTTGGGCATTATTTTATGGTTGAAATAAACTCCTGATTTAAGCAAATATTAAATACATTCAAACAATATTCAGGATAAAAGTTTAGGTAAGAAATAATAGGAAAAAATAAATTTTGATTTTATTTTTCTCTTTCAAATAAATTAAAACATAACTTAAATAATAATCAAAATAAATTTTGGACTCTATTAAAACATAATTAAATAAATCATCAAAAGAAATTTTGGATTCTATTTTTCTTTTTCAAATAAATTAAAATTAAATAAATCATCAAAATAAATTTTGGATTCTATTTTTTGTCTTTCAAATAAATTAAAACATAATTAAATAAATCATCAAAATAAATAAGTTTAACACTTAGTTTTAAAAATTAGAAAAAAACTGATAATATTCTTAGTTTTACTAAACAAAATTTATTGGTTTAAAAAATCTTAAATAGGATTTGAGCTATCATAATATTTGTAAATAAGACTTAGGTAATTAACTCAAAAAACTAATGCTCGAAAAAAAAAATTGAAAAAATTGAATTATTTTTTTGTGCAAAACTGAAAATTTTGCGTCTATAAAGGAGCATAGTGATGGAACATTGATGTGCAAAACTGGAAAAAAAACAAAAAAGCAAAAAATAAATGAAAAAACTGTTAATGTTCTCAGTTTTAAAATTAGAAAAATTAATAATATTCTCGATTTTATTAGATAATTGAATCAAACCAATAAGTAAAAGGGTAAAAATGTTTAATCTCATGTTCTGTTCCCCCCCTAGTTAGTGAAAAAATTATCTGAAACATTACTATGCAAAATATTCTTAGTTTTAAAAATTAGAAAAAACTGATAATATTTCCAATTTTATTAAATATGAGTTATTGGTTCAAGAAATCTTAAATAGGATTTGAGCTACTATAACATTTATAAATAGGACCTTTAGGTAATTAACTCAAAAATATTTAAGTGAGTTCAATTTTTCAGTACACCCTATTAAATTATTTAGAGTTATAATTTATTCTCAAAACACCTTTTTTTTTCTCTAAATTATCTTTTTGAGATATATCAAAATAAAACAAATTAAAAAAATTCAAAGTTGTAGAGATCCTAATTTTTTTTAAGTGTTTATTTATTATTATTATTATTATTATTATTATTATTATTATTATTATTATTATTACTTTATTTTATTTTTAGTTTTATTAATTGCGTTAATACATGAGAATTTAATGTAATATTTAATTAGTTTAATGTGATATTTAATTATATATAATTAATCTAAATATTTATATATGTATATATATTTTATATATATAAAAGTTATTATATAATTATCTTATATATATAATAAGAAATTATGTTATATAATAGTGATTAGGTTATAATCTTAAAAAGCAAAGAAAAGAAAGAAAAGGAAAAAAAAAAAAATAGAGAGAGAAACCGTGATTAATGATCGAAGAAAGTGGAGGAAGAGGTAGAGAGATGGCGGGAGAGAGGTGGAAATAAAGGAAGAAAGTGTTAGGGCTTTGTTTTGATGGTTTCATTTATTCTCTAAATATTTTTTAGATCTTCAAAAAATAATTATGAGTGCAAAATCACTTTTCTTGATTTATCTTTATTTCGTTGTTATTATTTATTTTTATTTATTTGATATTGGTTTGGTATTATATTGGTATGAAGATGATAGATTGAATTCAATTATTTTGGTTAGTTGTGTATGTAAGGTTTAGGATTTTTATACTTATTATTTTATGAATGTAATCACACTCATTGATATATGAAATTAAAATAAATTAGGAAACCATAGATAAATTCTGAATATTCTACCATGACTCCATGAATTCTTGTTTTATTTAAGTACTGGTGAGAAAAAGTGTATTAAAAAAAAAAGTAAGAATTACGAGATTTATTTGAATGCCTTAGACTCAGCATTGTTATGTTTACTCTCATGAGTAGATGAGGGGTTGTGTATATATATATTGTTGCCTTGTTCTCAAGAGTAGACGAGTATTTTGATTTATGCACGTACGCACATGCTAACCGTCCGGGATTGTTGGTCAAACTTGGGATGATATCTCCGTGCAAGTTTGGCTTTGGAGCGGTATTAGGTATACGTGAGGCACATGCGATATATGTGTAGGCTGGAAGTGAAGACCGAAGTGGTGGAATTAAGATACTAAGAATTAAATATGAGCTATTAGTATAGTTTGAATTGTACATCTTGAAAATTAGTAAATGATCTCGATAAATTATGAAATTTGGGCAGAGGCATGTAAACGTAATTTTAGATAACTTTTGTATTTTAACTTTTTATTAAAAAAAATCAATTGGAACTTGTGATCAGATGATCTTTGTTATAATAATTTTTATTCATTTTAGCAATGTAAACTTTAGATGCTATTTTAACTCACGAAATGAGCTCATTTTCATTGATTTCACTAAAGCTAAAGTAAAATATTATTCTGAACACTTTTCGTGTTTTGAACTTTTTTGAGAAAAATAATTTTAGGGCAGTTTCTTTTCATTTTCAGCTTTAGGTTTTTCGTTCAACTTCCGTTTAGGTTATTCTATCAAGTTTTTCTCTCAACTTGTTCAATTTCTACTAAATTCTTCCGCAATACCTCTTAGGAAATTTGATTCTGTACAACTTTGGTTCTTTGAATTTTGGTCAATTCAAATGATTTAAGCATGAAACGGTGCATTTTTATACTTATTCAATAATTTACTTATGATTAAATTATACAAACTTTTTATGTAGGGCTAACCTACCATTTTCTTTTTTTTTGTTTTTTTTTATACTCAATTTTTATTTATACAGGCAAGAAACTAAATGCCACCGTACCTCGAAAAACTACCTTTTCGTTTCAGTGTAGGTGGAGCTACTTGTCTTGTCCCGTAACAAGAATTAAATGTACTTTTATTTGTATTTGGTAGACACGTGAGTGTCAAATCTTGTATTCATACCAGTATACTTATATACTGACCCGTTATATCTCTTAGCATCTCGGGTGCATTCTGTTTAAGCACATCCGAGCTTCTTTTGCAAGATTAGTTGGGAATACGGTGGTTATGAGAAATAACTATAATTGTACGATATGTCTCTCGGACTTCTTTTATTTTCTTGAGTTTAGGGTTGATATTAATTAATTTATTTTTTTATTTTTTATGACCTTAGTATTTTGATAATTTGGCATTGTGCGTTATTTTTTAACTTTACATTATTTAAGTTGTTTTGACTATTTGTTGCTATTTTAATGTTGAAAGTATTAGATAGTTATGAATTTGTGATGGATGATTTGGTTGGCGTTTTGCTAATTTTTTTTTATCCCTTGTAATTTATTTATTATTTTTTTTTAGTATTGAAATTTACTTAAACCAGATTGAGACAAAAACATTTAAATTTTGTTCCACCCTTAGGATTTAGATAATGGAATATTGATTGGGATTTAGTCCTAATTTAATATATTTAATTATTCAAATTTTGGGGCGTGACAAAATTACTTTTGAAAAATCTTTCTTTTGTTGGCGTACATATAGAGAACACAACTAGAGAACTTGACATCGGCGAAGGTAGCATCGATGAAAGAGAATGAGAAGGTGAATTTTGCGTTCG
This sequence comes from Camellia sinensis, assembly GCF_055761805.1. Taxonomy (NCBI): domain Eukaryota; kingdom Viridiplantae; phylum Streptophyta; class Magnoliopsida; order Ericales; family Theaceae; genus Camellia; species Camellia sinensis. Next base: position 33,809,873 of record NC_138969.1, read on the forward strand.
GACTTTCAGAACCGAACAAAATAAATTTGTTCGGACTTAAACATAGTGAATTTGTTCGATTCTGAAAGTTCGAATCATAATGACGAAAAAAAGCTGAATATTCACTACTATGTAAAAAACACATAGAAATCAATAATTGACTTTGATATTTATGTGAATACTTACATCCTCTTTGATGGATTGCTTTAAAATATTATTTTGATTATTAGTCTCATCTATTGTTTGATTTTGTTCAAACTTTTTTCTATTTACAAGTAACAATATAATAAAAAAAAAATGATGTTGATGATAATGATGAGTTTTGATGGGGTGAATTGGAGTTTTGGAGTGAGAAAAAAGAAGAAGAGAAAAAAAATTAAAACTCGAGGAAGAATATAAAGAGATTTGAATAGGAAGAATACGTATAATTGATTAGAATGTACCATGAGAAAAAAAAAATATTTTAAGATTTAATATGTATTAGTTTTATTAATAAATTCACATCTATCTATATAAAGAAAAATGGTCTTTTTAAAAGCAATGATTGTGGCAACTCCAAACTCCCAAACTAATATTGTTAATTTGATAATTTTTAAATAAAAAAAAATCTATTGGTTAGTTCCTTAAGTCAAATATCCAAATACAAAAAAAGTTATAATAATCTATAATTTTGAATTTTAAAATTCAAAATAATATGATAAGCTACACTCACTCTTTCTAAAAATAATATTGATCAAAATAATTCAAATAAAAAAAATAAAGACACTTGATTTTGAATTTCAAAATTCAAAATAATATAGTAAACCACCTTCATCTCACTCTCATCTTTTCTGAAAATAGTATAAATCTAAAATTTTAAAAACTCAATCAAATTAAAAATTCAATACAATTCTCTCTTTAAAATACTCAATATTTGATCATTTTTTCAGCCCGACCAACTCCTCCCCAAATGTAATGATGCAATGGTTATTTTCTCTCTTTGTCAATAGTCCAAACTTATTTCAACTTTGTTTGTTTGTTTGTGATTTTTTTTTAAATTTATATTTTTGTATGAGTATTTTTTTTTTCTCTATGTGACTTTTTTTTTTCCAATGTATTTTTTTTTTTCAACTAAATTGATAATAAATATATATCTTTTAACTATTTTTGTTTTGGGAGTTGATTTGAATTTTTTTTTTTTGGGGGGGTGGATGTTTATGTATTTTTTATATTGTTGTTATTATTTCTTTTGATATATGTGAATTGATAATATAGTTATAAGTTTTTTTTTTATTTTATTTTTATATATAGAATAAAGCGTCTTATATTGTTGTTTATTATATATTTATTATCAAAATTTCTTAAACAAAATTTTCAAATTTTTTATTTGTGAAAAATTAAAAACATTTAATTGACTTGCCCATCAATAAATAAAATTTTAAATAATGAACACTATTTCATAATTTATGGATTTAAAATATATATAAATATATATATGGAATAAGAAAACCTAAAATCATAAAAAAAATTATTTTTCATTTTTAACTCTTTAAAACTCTAACAGTACCTTTTTTTATTTCCATAACATTGTCTCTTTATATTTACAAAGATAAAAAACTAGACCGGAGTTTTATAATGATTAGTAGAGGTGGTAAGTAGGAATGGCAACGGGCCGGGGTGGGGCCGGGGACCACACTCCCCGTCCCTGATCCCCGATGGATGAAATTTGCTTATCCCCGATCCCCAATCCCCGATGGATGAAATTTCCCCATCCCCGCCCCCGATCCCCAACAGGGAACCGCCCCCGTCCCCGCGCCCCTAACGGGGATCGGGTTTCCCCGACCCCGAAAATTCCCCGGCCAAAATGAACAGATCTGAGCTCAAAATGTGAAAAACAAACAGATCTGAGAGAGAGACAGCCATTCAGAGAGAAGCATATATGTTCAAAATGACTTCAGAGAGAAGCATATATGAACAGATCTGAGCTCAAAATGAATAAGAAGCATATATGTTCATCATCATCATCATCATCATCATCATCACCATCATTAACAACAACACAGCCATTCAGAGAGAGAGAGAGAGACGAACAGATCTGAGCTAAAAATGTAAAAAAAAAAAAATTCGACGCATTCAGAGAGAAAGGGACGACGGCAGCCGGAGGTGATTGAGAGGAGAGACAACGACAATGGAAATGAGAGACCGTGGTGATCGAAGGACGACAGCAATCGGCGGTGAGACAGCGGCGATGGAGGACGATGGCGATCTGTGGTGATAAGAGGAGGGAGATCAGCGGTAATGAGAGGAGGGAGATCGGCGCCGACGTCGTGAACAGAGAAGCTGTGCAGAGAGAGACGGGGAGAGAGGTTGAGAGAAATAAATGTGAGTGATGAGATGAGAGAGAGAGGTGCCTTAAACATGTATATATGTATGGGGAATACCTGGGGAATTATTCGGGGATATTTCGGGGCAGGGCAAGGCCGGGCCGGGACCGGGGGAACCTATCCTCGTCCCCGCCCTGAAAACCATTGGGGATTTAATTTTCAATACCATCCCCAGCCCTATGGGGATAATTTTCGGAAAAAACCCATTCGAATCGGGGTCGGGAGATTGGGTCCCCGTCGAGCCGGAGTCAAATTGTCATCTCTAGTGGTAAGCATGGCAACAACAAGGGTGATGATGACCTCGGCCAGAGCATCGTTTGGGTGGATTTTGAAAAGGTAAATATTAAAAGAATAGTAGATAGTTTGGGTGATGAATTGATTTAGAAAACTAATGTGTGGTTGAGACTAAGTGTGAATTTTACCATATAAAAATTGAATATGGATCATACATTATTTCTTATATATAATTTTGGGTATTTTTATATAACCATCAAAAATTATTGTGATCTCATATTATTTATCATTTGATATATTATTGTTGTATTATCGTAATGAATTTTATTATTAATGTCTATTATCAATGCAGTGGTGAGACATCACATGATAAATAAAAATATGTTTTGTTATTATTATCATTATTGATAATATATTTCTTTATTTACTTTTTTACAAAGTTCAAAAAATTAATTTATGTTTATTGTTAGTTTTTATAGATGAGAAGTCAAAAATAAATTTTAACCAAATTCAAGTTATAACTAATTTGAGATTGAAAAGGAAATTTCAAAAGAAATTATTATTATATATAATTTAAAAATATTTTTTTAAAAAAAAACACAAGGAAAAATTGGAACTATAAATTAAGATTATCAAACAACCTAATTCTATGAATAAATTTAAATAAAAAATTGATCAAATTTGAATTTAAAATTATTAAATAATTTTAATAAGCCATTAATTTTTTATTCAGTTTCTAGCCTAATCTGGTCTTAACTAGTTTTTCAGATATAAATATATCTTAATATTGATGAAATCAATATCAGACATATTTTAAGAAGGGTAAATTATATCGATAGTCTCCGCATTTTGTCTCTTGTGTCAATTTGGTCTCTGTAATTTCAATTAGTTTGATTTTTACCTCTAATTTTAGATTTTGTATTAATTTGGTCTAATTGATATTGCCGGTTAAGATTTTTGAAAGAAAATAGTTATTGAGTTAGTTGAGATTAACTTATTGTGTTGAAGAAGTTTATAATTTTGTCTATAAAAGTATAACAAATGCTACTCATGTGTGTATTTTCAATAAAAAAAAAAGGGTTAATTACACTAATAGTCCCTATAGTTTGGGACTTGTGTCACTTTGGTCCCTGACTTTTCAATTGTGACACATTTGACCCTGAATTTTGAATCTTGTTCCAAATAAGGACAATTGAAAATATTATTAGATTTTTCAAGGGTAAAATCGTCAATTTGATAAAATATAAACTAATTTGACAAAAATAAATGTCAAAAAAATATTTTTAATTTTTTAAAATTATTTTTATCCACCAATGATAAAATTATGTAAAATTAATAAAAATTACATGATTAATTTTTTAAAATTAATTTTACATGATCATCATCCAAACACATAATAAAAATTAATTTGCTAAAAAAAAAATGTCTAAAAGATTTATCAATTTTACATAATTTTATTTTTAGTAGGTAGAAATAATTTTTAAAAATTCAAAAATATTTGTTTGACATTTATTTTTGTCAAATTAGTTTATATTTTATCAAATTGACAATTTTACCCTTGAAAAATCTAATTATATATTCAATTGTCCTTTTCTGGAATATGATTCAAAATTCAGGGTCAAATGTGTCACAATTGAAAAGTCAGGGACCAAAGTGACACAAATCCCAAACTATAGGGACTATTTGTGTAATTTGCCCTAAAAAAACACTAGCAATTATAACAATTGGACCAAATTGAGACAAAATTATAAATTTAGGATCAAAATTGAGCAAATTAAAATTGCGAGGGCAAAAATAACACAAGAGTTAAAATATAGGGTTTACCAATGTAATTTATCGCTTTAAGAATAAGTACATAACTTCTTAATTAATTTTGAAATTGTTAATAAATATACCAAACAAATATGTACATATTTCGTATTTTTGTTATAAATGGTTTTTTAAAAAAATATATTTACTAATTAAAAATTAAATAAATAGGTAGGTCTACTAACTCAAGGATTGGACATGAAGTAGACGATTCTCTAAGGACGGCTTAAATCAAGAATTATTGGCAAAAAGAATCGACTTGAACTAAATTTTCTTGATTACTTTTTAGTGTTTAATTCAATATTAGAACCCCTAAATTAGCTCATATTAGTCACGAACTGATAAACTATGATATAATTTAAATATAAAATTTAAATTTATTAGGATTAGAATATGACCTACAATTTACGATGACTTTATCTTAAATAATTTTTTTTATACATAAATATATATAACTATTTATTTAATTGTTTTAAACATAAATATATAGTTTTTTTTTTAAAGCTATAATTCAAACTTTTTAATAAGTATGCATACAATAAGTCCGTATTTCTTATTTTTATTACAAACGAATATTTGCAAATATTTATTTACTAATTTAATAAATACATAGGTCAAATGATTCATATAAGTTGGGAACAGAGCAAGACAATTTTTAATAATTAGGTGAAGGAGAAGTTGGCGTAAATCTAATATTAAGCCCTAATTTAATATCACAAGTGAATCCTAATTCATTTTTACGTAAATTTTATAACATAAGACAAATTATAATTTTTAGAATTCACAAAACGTGAAAAAATTGCTTTATTGACAAACGTAATTTACCACTATCATATGATAAATTAAATTTATGAAACTCATTAGGCAAAATGTATTTACATTTTCTCATAAATATAATTCTTGTGATTTATTTTTTAATTTTTACCACTTAAATTATGACATATATTTGTTATTAAGAATTTAGAGCACTCAATTAATGACATAAGAATATAAAAAAAAAAAAATTCTCTTATATGTAACATTGATAAAAATGATTAAAATTTAATTAATTCTAAATCATTTTTGCTAAATATTGTAGATAATTTTTTAAAATTATTATTTAATTTTTTATTATTTATTTATATCCGTGCATGGCACGGGTAATTATGTTAGTTAGGGTATAATAGAAATTAAAATTTTAAAATTTAAGTGGGCGCGGTGAGATAATTTTTGGATTTAAATAGAATGACTCAATTTTTAAGTGTGTTTAAATTATGCCACAGATTTGATGCAAGGTTTAGCAAAATTAAGATTAACCTTACCAAAAAAAAAAAAAACACACACTAAAAAAAAGTTATACATGGAAATTTAAAAATAAACATATTAAAATTGTAAAATATATACAAGAAAAAACTACAAAACCTATCTACCTCAAAAAATTAAATGCACTACGAATAAAAAGAATATCGAATATGTCAATTTAATGATTTTATTCACTCATTTATAATCAAAATTCAAATAAAAATTGTTATAATTAAACAACTACCTCATTAAATATTCAACTATATAAAAAATCTAGCAACATATATTTTAAGCAAACAATAAATCCAACAATCACAACCACAACATCATCCACTTTTAGAACGGTCAAACTCAAAATCATAATATCTTAAACTATTATACAACAATATGTCTAAATTAAATGTCACTAAAACACATAAGTCCACGAACAATATATTCTAAATGATACATGTTACTGATTTTTTCATTTTTAATATCATATATTCTACTTGAAAATACACATAACTACTTCTCTTGTTTGGAGGTAATCATCACAAAATTAATGAAAAAACATGGCAAGTAAAATTGTGGAACTTAAATATCTTTTGGTACCTAAATTTGTGCTTAAAAAAATCAATTTATTTAGCATATGATTTTTTTGACTATGTTGTTTAAAATAACTTAAATAAGCTTTTTGGCTAGAACAGTAGTAATCAAATAACAATTGGTTTATTTTTAGCAATTTACGTCAAATGAGACCTCATTTATTTTATTTTATTTTATTTTGTCACATATATATATATATATATATATATGTATATATTTGGGTAAAGCCAGCTGTGTATTCTAATTTTCCAAGGTCACCCCTCCTATTTTTGGAACCAACTTGGTTCGGCTCCAAGCCTAGCCCTCGACCGTTGCTCCCCACCTAATTTCAAAACTTTCAATCCTTTCTTTCACAACCCCCAAATCTTCAATCCTCACCAAAACCCCTCTCTCTCTCTCTCTCTCTCTCTCCCTCCCTCTCTCCCTCTCTCTCTCAAATGGTTTCAAAGATTTTCAAGAAAATACCCACAAGACCCACCAAAGAGCGGCGGAGCCTCCTCCACCGCCGGAAAAAGTACTCCATAAAGACCACTGTCGTCGCCACCATCATCACCACCTTCCACCGCCGCCTCATCAAAATCTTCTCCAAACTTTCCAAAATCTGCACCCCTCAGAAAAACAACAACAACAAAACCCACCCCAAAAAACAGGGCTACCGAATCCTCCAAACCATCACCGCCGCCAACCTCCACCGCCGACCCCAGTACTCCGGCGGCCGCAACCGCATTCTCCCGCCTCCTTCTTCTCCCGAAAAAAGAACCATTTTTCTCGATCTCGACGAGACTTTAATCCATTCCAAATCCGATTCTCACCCAGAAAACTACGATTTCGTCGTAAGGCCGATCATGGACGGATTCAGCGTCGATTTCTACGTATTGAAACGCCCATTCGTCGACGAATTGCTCGAATTTCTCAGCAAAAGATTCGAATTAGTCGTATTCACCGCCGGGCGGAGGGAATACGCGTCGCTTGTTCTCGATCAGCTTGACCGGAATTCTGCGATTTCATACCGGCTGTACCGGGACTCGTGCTGGGAAGTCAACGGGAAGTTCGTCAAAGATTTGGCCGGGTTGAGGAGAGACCTGAAGAGGGTTGTGATCGTCGACGATAACCCGAATTCGTATGCTTTGCAGCCCGAAAATGCGATTCCAATTCGACCGTTTACCGACGATTTATCGGATGATGAACTCCGGCGGTTGATGGAATTTTTTGAAGGGTCTGACAGGTTTGAGGACATGAGAGATGCTGTGAAGCAATACGTTAAAGATGAGAAATTTTGAATATACTATTTTTTTTTAAAATTTTCTTTTCATGAAAATAGTTTATCGGATGAATTATGTTCAATTTTGATTTCATGGAGGGAAATCACATAAAATTTGTTTGTTTGTGTTTTGTATGTTTCTTTAAAAGATTTAGTTAATGTTATATTAAGAAATTTTAAGAAATTGTACATTTTATATAAAAATGTGTAATAAGATAGGAAAGTGTTTGAGGGTCACAATTTTTGTGGCCATAATGGTTTAAAATTGTCAAAACGATATCGTTTTGGGTGCAAAACATGTCAAAACGACGTCGTTTTGACAGTTTTGAGCCATTGTGGCCACAAAAATTGTGACCTTCTAACATTGTTGTATAAGATATGTATAATTTGCGTGATAATAAATTTATTTTGGTTTATTTTATGTTTTCTTAAGTAGAAGTGTACAAATGTTGTTATGAATCATTATTATTATTATTATTATTATTATTATTGACTTTTTATTAATATATATACATATATTTTCTAAAACGCATCATAATGGCCAGTCAATCTAGTTTATTATGGGTTCATTATAATCATATTTCAATGAGATAATTCGTTTAATTTTTAAATTATATATTTTTAACATAATTATATTAAATTGGGAATTTTTTTTAAGGTCCATGTTATTAAGATTTTATAGTATAAATGATATTCAATATTTTAATAATATTTAAGGTCGCTCAAATTGATCCAAAGAAAATTCGATTTCATAGAGAAAATCTCACCACTCTGGACTTTCCAAAGAAATTCACATCAATCCAGAGAAATTCTTTAAAACCAGAGAAAATCTCCCCTCCACTCCAAAGAAATTCACTCAAACCCAAAGAAAATCTTCCTCCAACCTAGAGAAATTCACTTATATTCAAAGAAAATCCTTTTCTAACCCAGAGAAAATCACTCAAATCAGAGAAAATCCCCCTCTTCAATCCAGAGAAATTCCCCCTCACATTCTTTTCTGGTTGACAATCATAAACCTCAGGCAAAATGTGTTCCATGGTCACACATTGGCTCCAGAGAGAAATTTCGATTTTGTTGAAAAAATCGCTATTACAGATAAAATTCAAAGTCAGAACCATAAATGCAATAAGAACAATCAATTTGGAGTTGAAAAGTAGAAATCAAACCCAGAGAAACTCTCTGTTTCCCTCTAGAGAAATTTCGATTTTGTTGAAAAAATCACTAATGTAGAGAAAATCCAATACTAGAGAAATTTGAACAACGAGAGACCTACTAAAGAAATTTGAACAACTAGAGGAATTTGAACAAACCAAACACTTGCCAGAAAAATTTGAACAACCAGAGAAATTTTAACAAATCAGATACCTACCTTCCTTGATTCTAACTGCAACTAGGTCTGGAAACATTATTGTTACCCCCAAAATTCACCACTAAAACATTGACTCCGTCTACACTCTTAGCCGATCAACTTGCAGAGACTGCTTACCAGCCTTTTACTCGTAATGTTGAGCTTCGTTCAATTGTTCAAGCGCTTAAACAACTCGAAGATAGTCTACGGGCTCATAACTTGTTACTCAAATCTCATCACCAGAAATTGCAGTACAATATACAGGGTCTTTGCCCATCTAGCACTGAAATCTCGTCACCAAAAATTTTCTTTCTCGTTGTGTTGAAGTGCACGAGAAGGAATCGAAGGCCGAAACTGAAGCAAAAACAGGGTGATTGTGGTAGTGGGGTTGAATTTGTCAATTACTTGTCGAAAAAGTTGCTTCTTCTCCAGCGAAACCAACCGGAATTAAACAATCTAGGGCATTACAATCAGATTGCGTTGCCAGATTTGGGTTAATAAATTTGCAGATTCAGAGAGAGAATTACGCAATGTTGATGAACTCGAATGCAATTTCGACTCTGAATTTGGATTTGGATTCGAATTCGAATTTGGGTTTGGATTTCGATTCGTTTTCGGAAGAGAGATATGGGGATTCGATCAAGTAAGCTTTGGATTTAGCGAGAGAGAGAAATGAGATTTGATTTGAGAGAGTCAAATTTCTCTGTGATAAATGGGTGTAGGGTTGAGAGACCTTAGACATTATAAAATAATATTGTGGATCTCTTCCATTACTAAAAATGGGAGAGGGATCTTAGACTAATTTTTCCTATTAATTTTCATAAAGTTTTAATTAACAGAATATTTAATTCTCTTTTTATTAATAATTTGTTAGTCATATCGATAGAAAAATGATGTTGTCATCTCATTTATATTGAAATGTATATATTTTCTAATTATTTTTGTATTTTAACAATATTTGCATTAATTTTGGCCTTTTAAATTTTTTACTAAAAAAATTAGTATAGTTATATAAAAATTGTGGGATTATTTATAGAGAAAATTGGTGAAAAATCCACTATAACAATTGTCTAAGACATTAGGTTGAAGCGATATTTTTTATTGATGAGAGGTCCACGTTTTGTAAAATAATTTGGTGAGCAGTCTTAGAAAATATTTTGTTTCCAATTTTACCTCTTGGCTTTTTTTATTTGTTTGACTTTTCGTTGACAATCTGTTCAAATCTATATGTATTTGTTTTAAAAAAAATTTATCCGTTCAAATTATTTTCTATTTGTTTAAGTTTTTTGTCTATTTGTTTACATTTTTTGTATGTCTGTTGGATTTTTTTAACTTATCTATTGAATTTTTATAATTTATTTGTTTTATATGTTCAAATTCACGCTATTTTCAAACTTTCTCTCTTCACATCTCTTTATCTCTCTATCTATTTATCTTTTTTCTCTTCTCCCTCAATTTGTTGAATTTTTTTGAATCTATCTGTTAAATTTACAAAGCTTATTTTTAATCTATCTGTTCAAATTTTGATCCTATCTGTTCAATTTTGTGATTTTATCTGTTTAAATTTTGATCCTATATTTGTATCTATTCAAATTGTGATTGTGTGTGTGTTTGTCTTATATTTGAACAGATAATCTATCATTTTCTTTCCAAAACACAACAGATAAATACACACACAACTAGAGAGATAAAGTACATATGGTACATACCTTTTGGAAAGTGTGTATCATTGTGTTTTCCAATAATATTAAAGAGAACAAAATAATAAAACATCAAAATCTTAAAGGAATTAAATTTCCAAGGAAAAGAAATAGCTTTCATTTCAAAATCCTTGTTCTTTCAGACAACGAGGTGGCATGCCTTAATATATACATATATATCAAATCTGTCTCTCTATATCTTCATCATCACTCCATCTTTCTCTTTCTACCGTTGAATTCAAAAATATCTATAGACTGTAAGATAGTCTTAACAATGGCAGTGTATCGAAGTTCCCGTGAGGGTGTTTAATCACACAGAAGAAAATAATTTAGAAGAGGAAAAACAGAGAGAAATTTAAGTGTCTTGAACCTATGTATTGTCCATATATTTATAGTGTATGATGGTTGTTAATCAATGGTTACAACCTATTGAATTCAAACTCAATGGTCACCATGTTTCCAAACATTGTGACTTTTCATTCAAATTTCTAACTTCCTACTTCCAGTTACTTCTTCCTGCAGAAAGATTGAATCACCATATAAAGCTTTGATTTGGTGCGAGAGGGTCTACCATATTATGGTGTAATCACCTCTTATACCTTCATCTCCCACTTGATCACATTATAATATTGGTGATAAAAGCTGAGTTGGGCATGTTTACCTTGGTACCAAAATTTTGCCTCAATCCCACTTTCATCTATGAAATTACCTCATAGATCGACATCTGATTATGACTTGGCCACATTTTTGCCACCAATCTGACCGCACTTGTACGAATGTGTTCTTCCACTGACAACACATTTCAGATGACTTCAATTTACTATATTTCAAATGAACGACATTAATTTTCAGTGCTGGGTTCATAGTCCATACCCAATCACCATTAACAGCTTCAGCCGCACACATTCCTCATGTGTTAACTTGCGCCAAAATTTTTGTTAAGTATTTCCTCTAAGGCCCATTCTTGAAGGTTTTCCTTAACACACCTTATCAGCAACTTTTTGCTGATCAAGCTGACAATATCATCTAGTCAGCACGTTGCATGTCATGGACTTTACATCTCGTGCTAACTATGATGTCCATATCTTGTTAGTTCCTCTATCTTGTTATCTAACCAAACACATGTTTCCATGCAAGATAGAGTCGCAAAACATCGATTATCTAGACATCCCCAGAGTCATCTGACTATGCTCTTATATAAGTAGCTAAACCACCTAGCTAGGCATTTTTCAATCCCATATTAGCTACTGTTCTCTGTGTTTTTCCAAAGACAACCCTTTGGTCATAAGGTCAGCCACCATCTCTTCTGAGGATATATAATTGACTTTAATTTCACCTCTCTCCACTATGTCCTAAATATAGTGGTAACTTACATCAATATGTTTTCCCTTAGAGCTATTCACTCCACTTTTTATTAATGTGATGGCGGACTGATTGTCACAAAACATATTGACCGGTTTGGCAAGTATTCCTAATTGTAAACTATCAACAAATCGTTTTATCCAGACCGCATTACTCACAGCTATGCTGCAAGCTATGTATTCAGCTTCCATAGTGTACTTTGCAACATAACTCTGTTTCTTACTTAACCAAGAAATTGTTGTTCCACCAAACAAGAACACATGACTATTAGTAGATTTTCTATTATCTACATCTCTTGCAAAATCCGCGTTAGTGTATCCTTTTATGTCTAGATTACACAAACCAAAACATAATTTCAAATTCTTAGTGTCTTTTAAATATCTGAATATTCTTTTTGACTGCTTATGTTCCTTACCTGGATTGGATTGAAACCTACTTACCAATCCGACTACATGACAGATGTCAGGTCTTGTGCTTGTTATAGCATACATTAGACTGCCTATTGCTTAAGCATATGGGACTTTTTTCATTTCCTCAATGTCAGACTTAGTTTGAGGACTCATACTTTTACTAAGACTTTATCCTTTGCAAATAGGCGCGCTTAAAAAATTACAGTTGACCATATTAAATCTTTTGAGCACCTTGTTTAGATATTTCTTTTGATCTAGATATAATAATTTTGAATTTCTATCTCTTGAAATTCTAATTCCTAGAACATATGTTGCAAGACCCATGTCTTTCATTTCAAATCTAAATGCCAAGAAAGTTTTGATTTTTATAATCATATCTGAAAAATTTCGTACTAACAATATGTCATCCACGTATAAAAATAATATTGCTAACTTGTCATCATTTTTCCAGATATAAACACAGTGATCTAACGGACTCACAACATAGCCCATTTCTAAAATGGCTAGGTGGAATTTCAAGTACCATTTGTCTTGAAGATTGTTTAAGTCCATACAGAGATTTCTTCAACTTATAGATTTTATCCTTGTTGCCTTGGTTCTGGAAACCATCAGGTTGCATCATATAAATTTCCTCTTTTAATTCTTCATTGAGAAAAGCTGTTTTAATATCTAATTGATGCAATTCCAAATCCATCATGGCTACTACCGCCATTAGAATCCTTATTGAGGCAAATTTTGCAACAGGAGAATATGTATCTACGAAGTCTATTCCAGGTTGTTGAGGGAATCCCTTGGCTACTAACCTGGCCTTGTATTTCTCCAGACTTCTATCTACTTTGAATTTCTTTCTAAGAACCCATTTGCAACCAATGTCTTTTCTTCCATTCGAGAGATCAGTTAATTCCTAAATATCATTTTTCTTGATCGAGTCAAGTTCTTCATTCATTGCCTTAAGCCATTGTGTAACATCACTGCTACTCATTGCTTCATTATAACTAGTAGGATCATCTACTAAGTTATTAAGTTCTTCAATTTGAAAAACATAATGATCTTTCAAAAAAGTAGATGGACGTTTTGCTCTCTTACTCCCACTTATCTCAAGATTCAACGTAGGTAACACAATATCATGTAGTTATCGTTTCCTTCCACTATTAGGTGATTCTAGGAGAACTGGTGGTGCTGGTAACAAAAAAAAGAAGAGAAGAATCCTGAGAGACTTCGAAGAGCAATTCAATTTGTTCAATAGGAGTAACAAAATCAGTGGATTCAAGAAAAATACCATCTCTACTTTCTATTAATCCACGTTCAGGATGGTAAAAACGATAACCACTTCCATTTTCAACATAGCCAATAAACTTGCATTCCCAAGTTTTACTTTCCAATTTGTCCCTTAAAGGTTTGGAAATAAGAACATGTGCTTTACATCCCCAAAGTTTGAGATTTTGAACATTAGGTTTAGTACCATGCCAGCATTCATAATGAGTTAGAGGTTTGACTTTTGTTTCAACTCTATTTAATATGTACGCAGCGGTGGATAAGGCTTCCCCCCAAAAATGAATAAGAAGATTAGCATGAGCCATCATTGACCTTGTCATTTTCATTAGAGTACGATTTTGTCTTTCTGCAACTCCAATTTTGTTGTAGTGTATATGGCATTGTAAACAAATATTTTATGCCATTATCCTTGTAGAAAGACTCCATAGCTTCATGCCACCTCTATCACTATTCAAGTGTTTAATGGACCGACCAAGTTGCTTTTCTACCTCTAATATATATTCCTTAAACTTTTCAATTGCCTCTGATTTGTGTTTAAGAAGGTAGATATGTCCGTATCTTGAATAATTATCAGTGAAAGTAATAAAGTATTCCATGCCTCGATGAGTTTTAGTTCTTAATGGGCCACAAATGTCCGAATAAATTATTTCGAGTAATTTCGATGATTTCCAATGTTTGAAAAATGGCTTGCTAGTCATTTTGCCTTTGATACATGGCTCACATATATCAAAATCATCGGAACATACTTTAGGCAATAAGCCACTTTTAAACATTCGAGACATTTTATTTTTATTAATGTGGCCTAACCTTAAATGCCACAAATAAGAACTAAAACTAGTAAAAATATGCAAATAATCAGAAATACATACTTTATTATTAGCAATAAGAAGGGAGTACATGTCATTCATTCTTACACCTTTTACTAATACACTTCATTTCTTAATCAATACTGCGTTAAACCTAAAATTAACCTCAAAACCCTTTTGGGCTAACACCGGAACTGAAATTAAATTTCAACGAATGCTAGGTACATAAAGCACATCATGAAGTACAATGGAAGTTCCACTAATAGAGAATTGACAGTTGCCGATGCCCAAAACATCACTATAGGAGTTGTTGCCCATGTAGATTTTATGTTCACCAACCTTCTTTTCAATAAACTCCACAAACATGTCTTTATTTTGCACAATATGCCTAGTTGCAGTAGAATCAATCCACTATGAATTTGATGAAGGTTCAAGCACCATTGCTTCAGAAACTGTCATGGCAACAGGGTTATGATCCTTTTTCTGCTTGTTCTGAGGACAAGTGGCTTTGATATGACCTTTTTTACTACACTTGTAACATGGGCCAATCTGATGCTTGTGATGTTGTTGTTTTTGCCATTCTTGTTGTTTTTTTCCATCCTTTCTAAAATCCCTTCCTCCATTTTTTCTTGAAAGAAGTAGTCTTTTTCTTGTTGAATGGTGTGTGGGAATTATTGTGTGGTTGTGTTGAAGATTATGCCATTAACAAGTTAGAAGACAAACCTTCTTTATGCTTTTGCTTCATTCTTTCTTCTTCCAAAACTAAGTGTACAGGCAATGTTACCATTGAAATCTCTTATTCGCTATGAGTTAGAGATGTGACAACATGATCCCCAAGACAATGGAAGACTATTAAGTATGGTAGTTACTTGCATCTTGTCCGACAAAGGGTAATCAGCGTTGGATAATTCTTTAGTAATTAATTCCATTTGATAAACATGATCACCAACACTATCATTATCACTCATACGAGTGTTATTATATTTGTCCAAGAGCAATTGAATTTGAGTCCCCGATCGAACTCCATACTTACTTTCTAGTGCTTCTATTAATTGTTTTGCACTTTCATGTTCTTCAAAAAGCGGAATAATGTTGCATTTCATATTATGTAACATAGTTTCCTTTGCCATTGCATCATCTTCTATCCACTTATTTTAAAACCAATTAGAATCATCATTTGATTTATAAGTGGATAAAGTGTGCAATATTTTTTCATGTGTAAGAAGATAAGAAATGTGACGTTTCCATGCTCGGAAATTATTTCCATTAAGCATCTCGATTCTTGAAGAATCCATGGCATTTTTAATAGCTATACTAAAACAAAATGTGTTACAATAAAAAAAAAATCAAATGTGGATATTACAAACTAAAGTAAACAAATAAGCAAAGTTAAATACAACAACAAGTCTTAATAAGGATAAGTCTTGAAATTGCTGCATTGGCCCCTGCGGTAAGCAAAAAATCGATTGTCTTGTCTTGGGTAAGAAGAATGATGAAAACCCAATGGCCTTTTAAACCTAATACTTTGGTTATGAGTATTGTAAAAATAGTTATGAACCCAAGGGACACAACGGTGCTTATTAAATATTTTTTCTTTGGATGTTTTACTATGTAACACCCTTAGATAGCCTCCTTGTCTAATTATTTCTTCTAAAAATTTAGTACAATTACCCACGAAAAAATTCTTGGAAGAATTCTGGAAATTTTGGCTTTTGAATGACTGAAAACGGCCTTGAAATGAGCGAGAGCGAGAATGAGCCAAAAAACCGTTTGAACCAGGCTGCTGCCGATTCAAGGACTGGTCTGAATCGGTTAGGACCGAACCAGCGTGACACGCGGGTCAAGCGGAGCAGATAGATATGAGTCCGGGTGCAGAGCACAGGGCACTGGGTAGACGCGCGGATCTGGGCGCGAAGCGCTGGGCTACGGTTTTAGGCTGCTTGGCTATGTCACTGGGCTGGGCTAGCTCTGCAGCTTTGGACTGTTGGGCTCCGCTTGGTTTCCTTTGAACTACACCTGCTTGGGCCCAATAAAATTTTTCTTAATTTTTAAGCCCAAAGGAATTGATTTCCTTGTAGTGATTCTTATCTTTGGACCCTTTTTATTTAGTTTTGTCTTTGGCCTAAATTTTTGAATGTTCAAATCAGAGGCTGCTGCAACGTCTTTCTGGTTCTGGTTATCTTCTCTGGTGACTAGAGTCGGCGACTAAACACTGAAATTCGAATTTTATGGATCAGTTTTTTACTTTTTTCACAACAAATTTCACCGTTGTGATCAAAATTCTAAGAAGAACAAGATGGTGCTAATTTGGAGACACAAATTGAACCGAAAAATATTTTATAAAATTTCTTCCAATGGTATAATTTGGCCTCACTTTCGGCAAGGTTCGGAACAATAGCACCACCAACGGTTATTTTCTTTGGATAGTTTTCTGGGAATACAACACGTTGGTGATGATTAAATAAACAAACAAAATTCACCAATGCCGAAGATTGACGGTCAATTATTTTCTGAATTTTTGGTAAAAAGAATTCGGAAACTTTTCGTTCTTCCATACTATATTTCGACATCTACGATAATGTATAACTATGTTCTGATACCATTGTAAGATAGTCTTAACAATGGCAGTGGATTGAAGTTCCCATGAGGGTGTTTAATCACGCAGAAGAAAATAATCTAAAAGAGGAAAAACAGTGAGAAATTCAAGTGTCTTGAACCTATGTATTGTCCATATATTTAGAGCATATGATGGTTTTTAATCAATGATTACAACCTATTGAATGGTCACCATATTTCCAAACATTGTGACTCTTCATTCAAATTTCTAACTTCCTACTTCTAGTTACTTCTTCCTGCAAGAAGATTGAATCACCATATAAAACTTTGATTTGGTGCGAGAGGATCCACCATATTATGGTGTGATCACCTCTCATCAAGGTTCTAAATATCGGCCGGTTCGTATCGGAATATTGGAGTGCCGAGTCGGATACTCACCGGTATACCGATGAGAATGAATTTCGCATCCGTAGCGACCGATTCCCGATACGTATCGGCCTGAATCCGATACTTGAGCGATATAGTTCCGATACAGTCCGGTACAGCTAAAAATGGAGCAATGCACTTGCAAAAATAATTGAGCAAAGCAAAGCACCTGGAAAAGCAAAAAATAATTGAGCAAAGCAAATGGAAAAGCACCTACAAAAGAAAAAATAATCGACCAAAGTACCTCTAAAAACAAAAGTAAAAGCAGAAAAAGAAGGAAACAGACTCACGGACTCAAACCTTTCATTTCAAATTTTTTGTCTTCTTTAAGCAATACACACACAGACTCACGGACCACCATAAATGTTTAGAAAAACCCTCAATCGGACCAAACCCAAATCCTTAATCAAACCCAAGTCCATTTCCCACGGGCATCGATCTTGTAAAGTGTTGCAGGGAGAAGCATCGAATCGAACCCAAACCCATCACTGATTTCAAGCTTCTTCGTTAAAGGTTTGTTTTCTCATGCTCTATTTGTATTTGTCATGCTCTGTTTTTTCTTTTGGCTGAATAGGTCATGCTTTTGCTTGTTAAGTTGTGTTTGGTTTATAATTTTTTTTTTCTATGTTTGTTCTATGGTTATTTTTTATTTATATTATGGTATGGGATGGGAATGAGATATATTTTACTATATATTTATGATTCTTCAAATATTTATATATATATATATATATATATATATATATATTAGGAGCATTTTGATATATTGAAGCAAAGCTCTGCAGATCCCCATCAACCTTTATATTTGCTGTCTCACTTTGTTTTTCTATTTCAGTCTCCCATGTGTTGATTAGTTTTTTTGCAGAGTCCAACATTATGTGCACCAAATTCTGAATCATATTTTTCCTATAACATCATTTTGTTTGAAAAATTATCTAACATTATGATGAGAGGTGGAGGTTAGTATTGTATTAGTTATCGGCATAAAACTCAGGAGCAATTGTTTTTAAATGCACAATATATACGTTCAGAAGCTTAATATATTTTAAATGCACATAATTTATATATATATATATATATATATATTTTCTTAGCAATGTACCTGTAAAGTATGTTTTATATTTATTTCACTTCTTCATTCCTTTAAGTTGATTTATTAGACTCATTGTTCATGGACCTATTAAAACCAATAAATTAAGTGGTAGGTAGCAGTGTATAATTAAGCTGATGTATCGAATCTGTTTGACTGATTTTTACTACAGTTTTCAAAACTTTTGTCTGTCAATAGCTTGATTGTTCAATTTTTTTCTTTTAATCTGTCAAATTTTTTATTTCAGATTTTTTTTATTATTTCAATTTTTTTTATTATTTCAGATTTTATTTTAGATTTTTTAATCTGTCAAATTTTTTTATTTCATATTATTTTTATATCAGATTTTTTTTAAAGAGGTTTCATCTGTCAGATTTTTTTAAAGAGGTTTAATATTTTAGATTTTTTATTTTTATTTTAAATGCATTATTATTAGTAACTAAATTAGAATTACAATATTTGTTAATTGAAAACTGTTATTGTAGATAATTGAAAGTTATAATGGCGCGCGAAGGTGGTTCTACTGGGAAACCTCCAAGTGATGATATTAGTTGGAAATTTGGAATTCCACTAGAAAATAATAGGCATAAAATTAGGTGTAAATTTTGTGGAAAAGAGCTAAATTGTAGTATAACTAGGTTGAAGCAACATTTGGCCCATATGAAAGGTCAAGTTGCACCTTGTGCTAATGTCAGTGGTGGAGTTCGAACTCTAATGATGGATCATTTGAGTAATTATAAGGGCAAAAAGCTTGACAAAAGGAAGATGAATGAGGAATTGACAAAACAAATTAGAGCCAGTCAGTGTGACGATGATGAAAATGATGAGGAGAACTTAGAAATGGTTATGGCCCGACAAAATAGGGCTAGTGATATTGAGGTTGCACCTCCTCCTGGTTTTGCTCGGCAAATTCATAGTGTTCGTGAGGCTAGTACAGGTAGGAAATGGATTGATACATCATCTCCAGAAGTTCAATTATTAGACATAGATGTGAATCTTCATAGGACCAAAGGCAACAAACAATCCAAACTCTCCTCTAGATTCTTGAAAGAAGCAAAGAAAAAATTAGGAAGGGCAGTTAGCCAGTTTGTATTGTTCACTCCAATGCCTACTAATGTTGTTAATTCTAAATGGCTAGAACCAATGTTGGATACTGCAAGAGAGGTTGGAAAAGGAACAAAGCTACCTACTTCTTATGAAGTAAGCCTCTAACTTAAAGTTTGAAAAAACTCTATCTATATTTAAAAATAAATAAATTATTAAGATGCTTATTAATAGTTTTTGTTTGTTATTTATTATTAAACAGGTAACTGAAGTGTATTTACCAATGGAGTATGAAGCTTTACAAAATTGGATAAAATCTCATAAATCTAGTTAAGCTGAGAGAGGTGTTACAATTATGTGCGATGGATGGTCTAGACCCACAAGAAAGCACATTGTTAATTTTCTTGTATATAGCAATCATGGAACAGTTTTTCAAAAGTCTGTGGATGTAACTGATGTACCTAGTAGGACAGCTGATTATTACTTGGGCCTCATGGACAAGGTAGTGGATGAAATTGGAGAAGAATATGTTGTGCAAATCGTAACTGATAGCGAAGCTGCGATAAAGGCTACTGGTTACAAACTCATGCAAAAAAAGGAGAATCTATATTGGACAGGATGTGCTGCTCATTGTATTGATCTTATGTTAGAGGATATTGGGAAGAAAAAAAGTGTAGCAAAGGTGTTGGATTGTGCAAAAGTAATCACACGCTTTATTTACAACTCCAATTGGGTCATTGATTTCATGAAGAGATTCACAGGAGATAGAGAGTTGTTACGTCCTGTCATCACACGCTTTGCCACCAATTTCATTACTTTGAAAAGCATTGTTAAATATAAGACTGCTTTACAGGATATGTTTCATTCTCAAGAGTGGAAGCACAATAAATGGTCCAAAAACGATGATGCAAAAGAAGTGAAAAAAATTATACAAAGTAAATATTTTTGGACCAAGGCAGCAGATGTATTAAAAGTTCAAGAACCACTTCTAAAGGTGCTTAGACTTGTAGATGGGGATGAAAAGCCCACAATGGGTTTTATATATGAAGCCATGGACAGAGCAAAGTTGGCTATCAAACAAAATTGTCGCTATTATGTTGACTATTGGAAGATTATTGATAATCGATGGGCTTTCCAACTACACACGGACTTGCATACTACTGGTAAGTAATTTTTAATTTATTTAAATTATAAATTATGTGTTCCTTGTCTCACTTTTATTATTATTTTATATTTGAATGCAGGTTATTTTTTAAATCCCATATTCCAATATGGGGAGCACCTTTCTAATCATCGAGAAGTGATGAGTGGAGTTAGAAATGTGATTTTGAGACTTCTACCAGATTTAAACGAGCAAATACAGGCGATAAACTAAGTTAGTCATTATTTAATATTAGTTAAATTGATAACTTATTATTTGACTTGTGAATTGTGTTCGAAAAACTGCTTATTGCCTTTTGTTCATTGCAGATCTCTTTATTTTGTAATAAAGAAGATTTTTTTGGTGCTGTATTAGCACAAAGAGCAGTGAAAACAACAAATCCTGGTAATTATTATATACTCAATCAACTATTAACTATTTTAATTACATATTATTGTTACATTGTCAACACTTCTATATCAAATTATAACATAATCACTAATATTTGATTGATTTGTATATAGTTGAATGGTGGATCCATTATGGTACATCGGCTCCGGCACTCCAAAAAGTGGCTGTGAGAGTATTGAGCCAAACCACGTCTTCTTCTAATTGTGAGCGCAATTGAAGTACATTTAGCCTGATACATACAAAGACAAGGAATCGGGTGAAGTATAAAAAATTAAATAAACTTGTTTATGTGTATTACAATATGAGGCTAAAGATCAGACATGCAACACGAAAAAGCCAAGATGACAGAGACGAATCTTTTAACCCGATCAATCTTGACTATACATTTGAAGAAGATGATCTATTAACTCCATGGCTTCAAGAGAGAGAACATGCAATCTTGGATGATGAAGATAACTCAGGTTGGTTGATTGTTGATGATGATGATGATGAGGGAGATCATGCCACTCGTAGCCAAGTACCTCAACACCATCAAAGAGTAGGGTCTGCTGGAAGTGGCTCTAGTGAGGGTCGCGGTTTGAGTCCACCTAGTGGTAGTGGAGATGATAATGATGGTAATCGTCTTCCAACAGATGGTGGTAGTGGTGGATAATGTGAGTCTGCAGGTTCTGCACATGGTTGTAGACGCAGTATTCATCATATTGATCACGATTGGAACAGGGATTCTACATAGCAACGACGACATTCTATTTCTACTCCTGATGTAGAAGCATCAATTGGGCGTTCACGACATATTGATGATATTTATCGTCATCGTGACCTTAGAAATCAATTTGGACATCTCGGAGTTAGACAAAAAGATGGCAGGGGAACTCAACATTGGTGACCAATATGCCAAGTACCATATCCTTATTACCCTTCTCCAAGTCAACCACAACCACACATCTATCAACCACCTTATATGGGAAATTGGAACTATTCTCAACAACCTCATCAATATCCATATATAGAGGGTTTCAATTATGGTACAGGGGGGCTTGCAATGATACAACAACAATCAAGTAGCAGTGGCAGCAACAACACTACTTATGATCAATGCACTTTCAATAACTACTACCAGGAATATCAATATGGACAAATAGGCCAACCAATTCATAGTGATGATCAAAGTGATGTGAGATATGGAGATTCTTCTGTACCACCATGTAATTCTTTTTATTACTAAGTTTTAGAGTTGTTGATTTGTAGCAGATTGTTTGTATGTGATTATGACTGAAGCGAATGATTTATTTTCACGTCCTTCTTTCTCTTATTAATTTGTTCTGCAAGTGGAAGTATTTTATTGTTGAAAATAAGTAAAAAAAATATTTCCACATCAATTTTATATTAAAAGTTTAACATATATGCCAAATAAAAGCTTGAGACTAAAATAAATACATATCATTTAGTTGAAAATGAGTCAAAAGTGCCTCTACATATCAAAATTTTGATTAAAATGTGATAAATTAAGGCTAAAATGGTCCAAAAAATGCATAAAATTGAGTTTTAGAGGGATTGCTAGTGATTTTTGAAATTTCACAGCCGCGACGCCCGATACGTACCGATTGATACTATCGATACCGATACTCCGCGATCGATACCGGTATGTTACCCGATACTGCGATTTAGAACTATGCCTCTCATACCTCCGTAGACCACCTTTCAAACCCATCTCATTTTTTTATCTCTATTCCAAAAAGCACATTTTAGTAAGAGAACAATGTGATACGGGACAAAGTATATGAGAGAGAGAGAGAGAGAGAAAAAGCTTCCTAAAACGTGATATAAGACTTGTTTGGTAGGGCTTATAAGTTGCTTATTTCAGCTTTTAGTTTAATTTAAGTTAAAATATTGTGTTTGGTACAGCTTAAGTTAACCAACTTATAACTTAAATCAAGTTATTTCTCAGCTTATCTCAAAAACTGGTCAGGGGGTGCTTAAATTTTCGACTTAAACACGCAGTTAGTGTGTGTGTAGGGAGGGGGGCTAAAATTACTTAAATGCCCTCGTCCATACCCAAATATTAATATTAATTAAAAAAGAAAAAAATCAGTATTAATTAAAAAATAGATATTAATTGGTATTAATTATTAATAAATTCATATTGTATATTTTTATATTAATTAAAAAATAAAAAATTATATATTTCTGAAGAAAAAGAAAAAAATCAATATTAATTAAAGAATAAATATTAATTAGTATTAATTATTAATAAATTCATATTGTATATTTTTATATTAATTAAAAAATATAAAATTATATATTTATGAAGAAAAAGAAAAAAATCAATATTAATTAAAAAATCAATATTAATTGGTATTAATTATTAATAAATTAATATTGCATACTTTTGTAATGAATTAGTTATTAATTGGTGCTAATTAATAACGATTGTTGATTATTAATATTAATTGATACTAATAAAAATTAATTATTAATATTAATTTATACTAATTAATAATTTTAGTATTAATTGAGACTAATTAAGCAATTAATTGATACTAATTAATAATTTTATTATTAATTGATACTAATTAAGCAATTAATTGATACTAATTAATTTATAATGAAAAAAATTATAACAATAATACTTAATGTATCAATTTTTATATTAATTGATACTAATTAATACTAATTATATTAACTTTTATTAATGAAATAATTTTCTTTAAATTAAAACTTAAAAAATGACAAAATAATCATTTTTGTATCATATAATGACAGAAAGAACAATTATACAGTAAAAAATTATTTTACAACTTATTAATCAAATACTATTCTGCTGTTTAAATTCATAATCACACAGTTGTACCAAACAGATTAATAACTTATATTTACAGTTATAAATCATAACTTATTAAGTTATAATGTATAATTATTTTTTCACAACTCTACCAGACGAGACCATAAATTTACAACTTAGGTATTGCAACTTCATAATGTGATATATAATGAGGTGAAATCATGGTTGAACAACCTGAAGTGAAGAACAACATAGAGTTTGTAAAAGAGTTGATCGGGGTGATTGAGACTCGGAATCAAAGGATCGAAAACAAGGAAGACAGAGAGAGAGTGTGTGTAGTGAGTGAGAGAGAGAGAGAGAGAGAGAGAGAGAGAAGGACCAGATCTAGATCTAGGGTTCGATCTCGTTCTCCCTAGAGATTGGCAGTCAACAGAGAGATCGACGGTGTCGAGGACGATGAACTTATAGTGTAGGAGATGAGGTCCAGATCTCCGTCGACGGTTATTTTCACAGCACCAACGAATTTACAGGTGACGAGGACAACCAGATCTGCAACCAGATCTCCGAAGAAGCCGATGACAGTACAAGATTGCTCAGATCTGCCTCCGACAACGTAGTGGCAGCCACCATGAAACATATCTTAGACCAAGGATATTTCAAACCCTAGCTTGAATGACGAAGTGGCACCATTGATTCCGACGAGAAACGCGGTGATGCAGAGGTCGTGTTGGGGAGTTGGACGAGTGGAGACTCCATGCGCTGCCAGAGGACGGCGAAGGGGTCTGGTGATCCACCTCTTCTGATCGATTATGTTCGCTGATGACAAAAGAAGAGATAGAGAGAGAGAGAGAGAGAGCTGTTTTGTGAAATAATAATGATTTGTCCTCCTAATTTCCTCTCCCAAATCCCCCTAATTTCAGAGGAGAGAGAGAGAAAAGAGAAGAAAGAGAAGAGGAGTTCAGAAGAGAGGGAAGAGGAGGAGCTCGATCGTCGTCCTCTGCCTGATCGTCGTGTTCGGTAGCCCTCGCCTCTGCTCGATCGTCGTCTCCTGCAGCCCCCGCCTCCTCCTCCCCGTGGTTATGGTCCCCTCCAGTCCTCCTCCTTCCTCCTCCTCCTCCTCCTCCTCCTCTTTCCTTCTCTTCTCTTCTCTTTCTTCCTTTTTCTTCTCCCTCGTTTCTGATTGAACCAGGAAAAAAAAAAAAAAATGCAGAAACGACGTTGTTTCTGGGATTAAGAAGATTCGGGGGGACTTTTTTCGAGCAACATAGCATTACCGTTTGCGAAATGAGAACTGAGTGAATGTTAGGTACCATAGAAATTTTTTTATGAAAATAATTATGAAAATTTTTTGATCCTTGAATTACAGTTAAAATAAAGAACCGCACACTAATTAAAACAATTCAAATATCATAAATCTTTCATAATTATTTTTATAAAAAAAATTTCATGATACCTAACTTTTCTCATATAAATATATGGATAGTTTGTTCATTTTTCCTACCGTCGCCCTTAAGGCTAAACTATTTTAGCGCCTCAACTTCGACTAAAATAAAATTTAAATTTGATTTTATGAGCTAAGCCCTCTTATTTATATTTTTATTTATATTTATATAGGGGCAATTTAAAAATTTGATAAAAAGTTAATTTTTTGATTTTTTATCAAGTTCTCTAAAAAAAGTCACAAAAAAATTAGCTTTTTTGTCTAAAAAAGCTATTAAAGAAAGTCAAAAAGTCATTTTTTAATAATTTCTCAAAACACCCCATATATTTAAATTTTAAAGGAAGTTAGTATAAGACATTTTGCTAGGGGTGGGCGCGGGTCGGTTGCGGCCACGGAACCTCCAATCCGCCATCCGTTCGCCAATTCGGCGGATGTGGATTGAGCGGTTTGGCGGTTTGGCGGATGGATGCGAATTGGTTTGACAGTTTAAGATTTTATAAATTTTCAACATAATTCAACTTGTGCACTGTAGACATCCCCGAACGCCCCGGGAGGGATGAGTCCTGTTCTGTTCATTTGGGGTTCACTACAGTTCGGACTCTCAAATTGTCACGGTTCTAAATCTGAACCAAAGAGTCCAAATCCGGCAAATCGTTTTGAGAAAACAGATTTTGAAAGAAATGCCAAACATGGACTGCTTTGCCTGATACAGAGTCGCCATCTAAATGTTTTATTTTGGGAAAATTTAGGAAACCCTGACTCGTTTGCCTAAGGCCACGTGTCCGTCATCACCAAAGTTGCCTCGGCTCGGGACCTTAGGTACGATTGGGAAAGGTCACTTCGTGAGCACCCCCGCTCGCCCGATCAAAGATCGGCCTCTACTAACCATGATATCTATTTTTGAAAACATTATGCGTTCTTATTCCGGTTATTAGCCTAGATTTACTATGTGATGCGCACAGCATACAAGTATAGCCTGGATCGTCTGAATTGGAACAAAACATTTCATGTTCGTTTGTTTGAAAATGGTTTGATGGTGCTACCCGCAAGTACGCTAAGACGTGGATTTGCCACCCTCAGGTGGGCTTAGAAAACATGATTTTGCCACTATCTAGTGGGCTTAAAACACACATTTGATGAATTGTTCCAATTCAAATAACCCAACTTTCACCCACAGGCATTCAGGCAGTTATATCACATAAGCATATAGCCTTATGGTAAGCATGCTATTCATGGCAGTCACTCACATGCATGCAAGGATGCTAAAGCATAAAACTTACCGAGTACTCCAAGCCAAAACAGAAGCTAATTAGAAATCCATGCAGAATCCTAATTATACGGAAATGCCTAATGCAACACATGTAAAAATGCAACTATAACAGGCTTGGCTATTCTAAACATGACATATGAAATGCTACAGCTAACATGTATTCAACTTGGAATTGAAAATACAATACAGTTAGTATGATGCGCCGAGCCCGGTGCATGCAAAACAGATGAATGAATGCAAACATGCTATCATTGTATGCTAATTGAAACATGCCATAATCTAACCATCATAAGCGGGTAAATAGAAGGGAGAAAGACGTGAGGTTGGAAGACATACATCACACACACGCATACTTATTACAACATTGCCCTCGCGCAGAGGGTCCGAATAAATAATATACAGTCCCAAATGAATAATTACAGTCCAAATATGTACAAAACCCTAATTAATTAACAAATTAAATTAGGGAAGCAATAAATTGGCATGCAAGCCAGGGACTGCCTCAAATCTGCTCCGGATGATGAATGATGCATGCTCGGGTTGCCTTGTGCGGAGAATCCCTCGCGATGCCCCGGTTTGCCTCTGTTTGCAATTGTTCTTGGAATGCGTGCCGAGCTCCGGAAGGCTGTCGATTTCTGATTTGCTGCAACAGAGAGCAACAAAGGGGCATGGCAAAGTATTTTCACATATGTATGCATGACTACTCTTCAGGGAGTGTAGTCCTCGGTCCTCGTGTCACCAATCACGCATATCGATGCATGATGGCCGAGGAGTTGAATTGCACGACTCAATATGAAATGAATGCACATATAAACACAACAAAACCTAAACTCCATCATGGATAATCTGGAGTGTCGGTGATTGGGAATTGAGACACGTTCCGTCACTCGAAGTACGAAACGTCCCTCGTTTCCCGTGCTCAGGCTAACTCCTATCCCAAGCACAATGCAATATGCATGACATGCATGAATGCAACTAATATACAGCCTAGCATGCACAATGCTATGAGATGGCATACACAATGCACGATGTAACAAGGCATACGCAATGCTCTAACATACAACCTAGCATACGCAATGATATAAAATAAAATGGCATACACAATGCACAATAGACTTACACCAACATGAGTGGACCTCAGCCACACTCACATTAGTAGCCATGAGATGAAAAATGAGACACTCGAAATGCGTGCACGCATGCACGCAAATCGAGGACCGAACCCAAGGCATAGCATGCAACACTAACAAGGCATGGCAAGGCATGAAACATGGTATGCAAACATGCAAATTTCAGTGCTGAAATATGATGCAAAACAGCCCCGAAACATGGAAACATGGCACCCGATGCATGGAATGAACCTGAAACACAAAACTAGGCATATGCATTGACCTATAGCTATACAAAACATGCATTATTTGATCATGAAGTATGAAGACAGAAGCAAGAAAGTCCCAAAACATGCATATTTCCAGTTTATAACAAGTCCCAAAAACGAATGCAAATAGGGCTAATCTATCATGCAAGAAAAGGCCTAAAATAGAGATTAAATACAAAGGGACAGCAGCTGGCCCCAAATGGTAAAGAGCCCTTCAACGAAGTTGAAGAGGGGCTCAAAACAATGTATTTTACAGTTTACATCAAGCCACAAAAATAATCACAAATAAGGCCAAACTATTATACAAGAAAATGCCTAAAAGAGGGGTAAAGAGGCAAGTAGCAGCTGCTGTTCTCAAATAGAGGAGAGCCCTTCAACAAAGTTGAAGAGGGGCTCAAAAAAAGACATTTCACAGTTTATGGAAGAGTCCAAAACAACTTAAAAATGAGCCTAAACTACCACGAAAAAATTGGCCCAAAAGAGAGATAAAGAAGCAAGTGGCAGTAGGGGACCTCAAACAGAGAAGAGCCCTTCAACAATGTTGAAGAGGGGCTCAAAATAAAACTATTTACAGTTTGGCTTGGAGCCCAAAAATGATAAAAAACAAGGCTAATATATCATGCAAGATTAGGCCCTAAGAGAGAGATAAAGAAGCAAGTGCTAGTAGGAGACCTCAAACAGTAGGAGGCCCTTAATAAAACATGAAAAGAGGCTCAAAATATGACTATTTACAGTTAGGGTCGGAGCCCAAAAGTGTAAGCAAGTATGTCTTAGATATGGAACAAAACAAGGCAAGAAAGAGGGAAAATGGGACTCACCATTGTAGAACCAAGCTTCAACGACTTTTGGACCAAGTTTAGAAGCTCTTCACCTCTGGAAATCAGTTTCAAAGGTCTGGAATGGAGTATGGAGGCTTTGTGCTATGAGGTAGTGTAGAAATGGTGTTGGAAAGATGGGGTTTTGGAGCTTGGAATATAGAGAGAGAGAGAGAGAGAGAGAGAGAGAGAGAGAGAGAGAGAGAGAGAGAGAGAGAGATATAATGCAAGAGCCTTAAAGCAAATTTTGTTACCCCTGAAAACACAGCTGGGGGTGCTGGTTATATAGGCAAAGGAGTGGAGGAAAAGGGGGGGAAATGAAATTCAAATTTCCCCCCAAAAATAGGCCTAAAAGAGAGATAAAGAGGCAAGTGGTAGCTGCCGGCCTCAAACTAAAGAGAGCCCTTCAGCAAAGCTGAAGAGGGGCTCAAAACAAGATATTTGACAGTTTATGACCAAGTCCGAAACAGCTCACAAATAAGCCTAAAATACCATGCAAAAATAGGCCTAAAAGAGAATTAAAGAGGCAAGTGATAGTAGGAGATCTCAAATAGCAAAAGGTCCTTAATCAAACATGAAAATGAGCTCAAAATATGACTATTTACAGTTTGGGTCGGAGCCCAAAAATGCTTTTAAGCAAGGCTTAGATATAGAGCAAGATAAGAACAAAAAAGAGGGAAAAGAAGCTTACCCTTGAAGACCAATGGACCAGCAGCTCTTGGTCTAAGAAATGGTGCTCCTAAGCTCTGAAAAATAGCTCCAAGTTGTTAGAATGGATGGTGGTGGGGTGTATACCAAAAACCGGGGCAAACGGAGGTGGTTAAGCGGTCCCGAATCGAGACACACGGCCGTCGGCTCCGAAAAAAACGGGAAACCGGGCTCCAAACGGGAAAAATGGCCTACGACCACAAAACGTAGCCTACGGCCACTGAGAGATGATCTACGAGACCTCTCCCACCGTTCGGGAAGAGAAAACAGAGAAAATGGAGCCTGGTTCGCAAACCGAGGCAAGACACGAAAGAGCCCGAAAGTCCGGAGGCAAGGCTCGTAGCCGAGACTCTGAAACTTCTGAACGAGCACAATATACACCATCACCGAGCGCTCAATCGGTGACGTCTGAGTCTTAAGGTCGGTCAAAAATGGGGTGTCTACAGTTGCCCCTCTTTGACAGAACTCGAAAGTCACACGTGACGGGAGTGAATGTCAAAGCCCAGAGACGACCCATTTTTGACAAGGCCAAAGACTTAGACAAATAGGCAAGTCAACAAAGATGTGCCCGCAGGCATGGGGCAAGATGCAAAATGATATGCAGGAAGATTTTGATAATTAGACTTATACGCTACGCGAAGCCGGTTTTAAAAGTTGGACTTATACGCTACGTGAAGCCGGTTTTGAAAGTTGGATTTATACGCTACGCGAAGCCGGTTTGAAAATTAAGGATTCATGCAATGTACTGTAATGTAGTGGCTAAAATGCAGTGTAATAGCTAAGAGGTAAAGGTACCTTACAGGGGCGATTGGCAATGACTTACCTCATGCTGCTGGGGATCTTTCGCTTCTTCTTGGTTGAACTGCAGGTACTACTTTTCTCCCTGACTATGGTCGCAGCTTTCCCTATTCTCCAACAGGGTGACAGACTAGGTTGGTTCAGTATCCAAAATTGAGGCGCATACACATGCTATCTCAATCTATGGGGCTGCCATACAGATTTCAAGCCGAGGATATACCTCTGGGTATTTAAACCAGACTTTAGTCTTGGAAATCCCGAACCTTTGTGTTCTAGGCATGAGCCATTCGAACTCTAGTTTCCACCGTCTCAGTTGGTCTCCTAGGAACTCACCGCAAACATACGCAGGTGGCTATACCAGACCATGGGAAGTCGTTCGGGCACGACAAACACCAAAGGAATTACACCTTTAGAGGATTTAAGGTCTCCTAGACCGGAAAGTGCACAAGACGGTCCAAATAAATGTAAGTGCAACGCGCAAAACAACGCGAATGATGATGCGGGATTTAAGGTCTCCTTAGACCGAAGAGTGCATAAGACAGTGCAAGTGATGCAAAAATACAATGTGCACAAGACAGTGCGATGCAGAGTGAATGCACAAAACAGTGCTAAACAGATGCACAAAATAGTGCGATGCTAAAGGTGTACAAAACAGTACGAGCAGGGTGAGTGCACAAAACAGTGCGATACAGATAAGGTGCGCAAGATAGCGCGATGCAATGCGTGCACAATGCAAGTAATGGCCACGACGCAAGATAGCGCGATGCAATACACTAACAAGTACAGGTGAAATGCGCAAGATAGCACGATGAAATGCATGCACAATGCAAGTAATGTGCACAAAATAGTACGATACGCAAAATAGCGCGAGTGAAATGTAATGCACTAACAAGTGCAGGTGGGACGCGCAAGATAGTGCGAATGATACAATGCACAAAACAGTGCGATACGCTAAATAGCGCGATTGATTTGAAATGCACAAGATAGTGCGAATGATAAACTGCACAAAACAGTGCAATTGAGGTGCGCAAAATAGCGCGAATGATGAGAAATGCACAAAACAGTGTGATACGCTAAACAGCGCGAGTGATTTGAAATGCACAAAACAGTGCGATACGCTAAACAACGCGAGTGATTAGAAATGCACAAAACAGTGCGATACGCTAAACAGCGCGATATGCTAAACAGCGTGAGTGATTTGAAATGCACAAGACAGTGCGATACGCTAAACAGCGCGAGTGATTAGAAATGCACAAGACAGTGCGATTGTGGGATACAAAGTGTAAGTGCACAAGACAGTGTGAGCGAGATAAAATGCACAAGAAAGTGCAATAAAATGCATCTTCTATGCAAGTATGGGAGCATTTTCCATGCAAAAGATACGAGCATTTTCTATGCAAGTATGGAAGCACATTCTATGCAACATTGAAAGCAAGCATATTCTATGCATGAAACAAGCAAAGCATATTTTATGCGGAATTGAAAGCAAGCATATTCTATGCATGAATCATAACGATGCGCGGCACGCATGCAACAACAGCGTATATGAAAGTTCACATTCTATGCAGTAGAGGAGCATCAAATATGTACTCTGGTGCCTCTGATTTACCTCTTAGAGGACTTCGCAACTCACTCAGCTCAAAAACGGCACACCATGTTCATATTGCGAGAGATAACATCTGCATGTGAAACCCTCGGGTGCTGCTTAGACTGCCATTCTGACTTGAGGCAGGCTTACACTTGGGATCGAGATACACTCATACTCCAGCGAAACAGCGAGGCCTGAGAAGGTGCATCTGGAATGCAGTCTCGGATTTTGCTAAAGTTGAAACATGCTAAGATGCTCCAAATTTTCCCTCTTTTCTTTTGCTCTGCAGTCTGGAACCTAAATAGCTTCAGATAGGTCCTTGTTTTACTATTCTAACATGACCTGGGTTGAACCCTGCTGCTTTATGAAAGAACTGATCCTTTTTTGCACAAATGTGGAGAACGACACGGCACTCTGAGCACAAAACGATTTTTGAAATTGAAATGAGAAATGGGTTCTCAACCGGGTATTGAGCCTACAACTGACCACAGCCAAAACAACTCAACAATGGAAAACAAAGGTAGAACGACCTAAACACAACTCAACAAAGGAAAAACAAGGTAAAATGACCTAAACACATTTGTTGACACTTAAACGACTTAAAACAAGAAACGAGACAAACAAAACGCACAAACACAACACTCAGCTGTGTTACAAAGGCGAGAGACCTCTCGGTGCACGAGGAGCCAGTTTCTCCGGGTATTGTTTCCCACCCTTTCTCATTTGTGATTCTCACATCACTCGGCCCTCAGGCTCTGTTTTTCTGAAAAAACTCTTTTCTCACTTTTTCTCTCAGCGCACATCTCTCTATTATTCAATCTCTCATTTTTTATCCCTCCCCTGGGTGGTTGATGGACAAACAGAAAGTTGCGGGCTCTTGCCCCTAGCATTTCGCTAGATTCTTCTTCTTGTTCACAACAGTGAGTTTCTCCCACAGAGGGGTTGCGATGCGGCTGGATGTGCAGCAGATCTGTAATTGACATTGGTTGATGATGCTCCACCGGGGAGTTTGGACGTGATCAGATCATTCCAGTTCGTACTTTGCACTTGGCTTGATACCTCACTGCTTGGAGGATGTTGAGAGCTTTCAGCCCTTTTTTGCTAACTTCAGTTGTGCCCTCTTCTGACGAATACGATGCCCTTTCTGGCAAGTAGAGTGCCCTTTCCGGCAAATGCATTGACAACGAGAAAAAGACAGGAAGCCTGACTCAACTGTGCCCCTAGTTCATCAATTTGACCATTTTTTTGTTTTGGCTTTCTAAAACAATTTTGATCAAAATGAGAGTTAGATTAATACGCTTGTTCGATTTTCTGATTTGAAATCATGCAAGTTAGGCTGTGAGCACTGAAAATTTTCCCTTTTTGGGGTCCAAGAAATGGTCCAGTTTTGGAAAAATGGAATAATTTTTGAGAGAAAATTAGTCAACTTCATTAAAAATTCTCAAAAATTATTTTTGCAAACGGCCACTGCTCAATGAGCACGGAACCCGCTCTTGAGATGCACAACTTCAGATTCGAAGGAAAATTGCCCCTTGCGTGAGGGGAACTACATGGCAACGGAAAGTTGCCCCTTGTTTGAACGGCACCGCGGCGCATTGAATGGCAACGGAAAGTTGCCCCTTGTTTGGATGGCACCGTAGCGCATTGTAGGCAGTCCTTAGAGTGACGAACACAACCAAATCCTCAGATATAGAGAAGACAAAGATGACCAGAACCATCGCATGGACACAATCGAATTGTTTTACGGCTGGACTTCAAAATGAAGTTGCCTATGTATCCCAAAGATGGGAATCAAGCCTTACGTAGTTCGGGGTTAAGGTACACTCGGGTATTTAACCTCTCATTTTTATGCTCTAACTTTTGCCAAGGCGCCTGTTGCGGGTTTTCGACTTTGCGAGCTTTGTTTTTCTTTTCTTTTCAATTCTTTTCTTTTTTGATTTTCTTTTTTTTGTTCTTTTCTTTGCATTTTTCTTCATTTTTCTTTTTCTTTTTTTTTTCATTATTTGCACTTTTCTTTTTTTTTTTTGTTCTTTTTCTTCTCTTTTTTTTTTTTTTTCTTGCTCTAACTTTTGCCTGGGTCGCCCTTCCAGGTTTTCGGCCCAGCGAGCCTCTCAAGGGTAAAAGTGTAGCTTTGTCTATGTCAAATGGTTTTGAGATCCTGAAGTCGTTTGAATCCAGGAGAATGGCTATTATTTGCTGACAAAGTAGAAGTCCATCCAATGGGGGCTGAATTTGCCCCTAGTGTTGTGGATAGGAACTCGGCTGTCCTTCAGCAATACTTTCTTCTTTCCTCCCTTCTGGGATTTGGTATTCTTGTCGATCTTCATTGACTTGCGGAATGATCCACCTTTGGCTCTTCGAGCTGTCTGGCATTTTTTTGCCCCTAGTTCGAAGGGTACTTCTGACCTAGCTTCGCAAGCTTCTTTTGATGACATCTGGTCTTCTTGATCTGACTTCCTTGCCTCTTGTTCGAGGGATGCTTTGAATCTGGCCACACAGGCCTCACATTGTAGTTGACCGTTGAACGTTCTGAATTCGAGTTCAAGGTTTTGAAAGCAGAGGGGTCGAGTCTCGAGGTTGAGAGCGATCCTAAGCTGCACAATCTCAAGAGCGATTCTACACAGGTCTTCGCAGGACCGCGCAAAACATTTTTTGAAATATTTTAAGAAAGCGACCAGTCGCTCGCGCTGAAGACAGTGTAGAACCAATCTGGATCAAGCCGGGATCCTTCCCAGTACTCACACTAACAAGCATGATTTCATTCATTAAGGGCTTAGCATGCCTCTCTTTCTCTCAATTGATCAAATTTTTGTAAAACCCGAGGAATTCCTTCCTCTTCGTTTTCACCGCAGTGTTCAAAAGGTTTTGAAAAACTTAGGTCGATGTAATGAATTCAAGGCACAAAAAACCAGGTGAGATGCATTGCCGTTTCATTCAAATCTTCTGGCACAACTGGCGCACGGCTGAAGCAAATACAAGAGTGCAAAAATCACTGTTGTTTCATTGAGATCTGTTGGCACAACTGGCTCCTCGGTAGAAACAGACTCAAAGAAAGCAAAAAGACAAACACGAAACAAAACAGTGATGTTCGAGGTAACACCCTTCGGGATCACCCGACCCCTATACAACAGGACTGACTCGATACGACAAGACAGACCTCAACTGACTCAGTATGAAAAGACTAACTCAAAACAAAAGGACATACTCAAAACAAAACAACAAGACTGACTCAATACCCAAGTCAGAATGTAGCTTTCGCCAAATGCTCAAAACGGTGCGTGCCATACGCCATATCTAGAGTAAATCGAGTGCCATCTGCAGGTGGTTCATCCCCCGATCACATGGTCATATTATCCCCCAAGTTCACCGATCCAGTGCCGATAGACTTTGCAGAGCTTGGCGCGGCAATGACCCCGTTGTCAAATAAATCCTGTACTTTATGGCGAAGACGGAAGCAGTTGTCGATAGTATGGCCAGTTTGCTGATGAAAGGCACAGTACTGGGCAGCGTCATGCGCAGCCGGAAGAGGGTTCGGGAGAGGCCGAGGCTCAAGGGGTTTGAGATGGCCTTGTCCAACAAGGATTTGGAGAGCTTTGGACAAAGGCATATAGAGGGCATGGAAGACCCTCCGACCTCGGGGTTGGTACTTCAAGGTTTGTGGATTTTTGCTGGGAGCACCAGCAAAGGGATTGGCAGGTGCTGGCCTGGTTTGCTGATCTCTTCCGAGTGGAGGATTAGAGCTAACAGGATCATTTCTGGTACGATGGCCCTTTTCCCGGTTTTTCCCTTGATTCAGACTGCCCTCAACTTGAGTAGCAAAAGTATTATCCACAGTTTTTGCAACCACTGCAAGCACTTGCTGTTTGTTCAGTCCTTCATCTTTCAAAGCCTCAACAGTAGACAGAAGATGTTCATGGGGATCCATACCCGCCCCTACCTTGTTCTTTCCACTCGCCTCCACTTTGCCAAGGGATTGGCATTCCTCAAATGCAGCCCGTTCTAAGACTGGAGAGCCTTTTGACATGAACTCCCTGGTATGTGATGTGGTTGATGACGAAGCCAATGTCCCGGAGGCCAGATCTGTCACAGTTCTCTGAAGATCTTCGATCATTCTCTTCAGCTCAGAAGTAGTGGGCTCACGGGTTTGAGATGATTGGGGTTCAGATGTACCCATCATGCATAAGTCTATGCTTTCTGAAATAAACACCTCAGGCTTGGGTAGATGGGCTGGGGTGATGTATATGCTGGGGTCATAGGTGGATGGCAGTATATGGATAAGATTGAGGTAGGCCGGAGATGTTTTGTCATTGGGGTCTAAAGGTGGAGCTATCGTCTGATTGTCGATGAGATTTTGGACCTCATGACGAAGGCGGTAGCAATGGTCGGTGCCATGACTGCGCTGCTGATGGTACATACAGTACTTGGAGGGGTTATGTCTAGCTGGGAGTGGGTCAGGCAGAGGTTGAGGATCGAGGGGTTTGAGATACCCTCTTTCCATCAAGACTTTTAGTGCGCTAGTCAGTCTCATATAGAGAGGGGTGAAAGTTCTGCCCTGAGCTCGGGCTGGGCCGTTGTTTCTAGGCTTGGTTTGGGAAAAGGGTTGGCTGTGGTGACTGTATTGATTTCAGTGGGTTCGGAAATAGTGCTACTTCCAGCATTGGTACTCCTTGAAATCATCCTCCTTGTCGGTTCCCTTGTTCTGGGAATGATCCCACTGTTGAATGCATTCTCGACCTGAACCCCAAGTTCATACAAACTTTTGAAAGTGAATAGCGGAGCGACTATCAACTTTTGCAAAATATCATGCTTGAGGTTTCGTACCATCATCTGTACTTGATCCCTTTCAGAAGGGCGACGATTTGTCATTTGTGCTGCCTTTGCTCTCCACCTTGCAACGAATTCCACAAAAGGCTCTGTTGGGGTCTGGCGAGTTGTTTCAAGCTCTTGGATGGTCATTTCAACTTGGGTATTGTAGGAATACTGATCGACAAAGGCCTCAGCTAGTTCTTCCCAGTTTTGCTTCACTGTATCTTCCAACTTGGCATACCAAGTGGCTGCTACACCTGACAGGGTTCTTCTATACAGAGAGAGTTTTTGTGGCTTAGTCAAACCCATCGGCTTCAGGACATCCAAGAAAAGCCAGATATGTACCATTGGATCTCCAGACCCGTCGAAACGGTCAATATATGGCATTTTGAATCTGTCTGGGAGCCGTACGGCAGACTCGGTGTACCCATCCTCAATGTCGAGAATGGAGTTAAGGCCATGTGTCTTTTTGAATTGCTTCTCAAGGTTTGCAATTTTCACTGCGGTCAGATCGAGCTCATTAACATCGAGGGGATAAAGCCTCTCATTAGGCAGCACCAAGGGTCTGAAAACTCGGGCTTGAGCTAACCCTTCTCGAGGATCTGGACCCTGCAAATCTTCAGCTGGCGGAAGTGGGTCAAAGTTCGGCTGGGGTCCCAAAGCTGGATGTGAGGCAGACGCCCCAGATGGGCGCTGTGTTTCAGTATTGGTCTCAGCCCGCATGGCAGTTCCCTGATTTAGCGCTGCTATCACGGCCACAAATTCTTCTGAACCCTGTGCCATCACGGTCTGCTGAGTCCGAACAAAGGTGATGTGACTGGCGACTGATGGGTCAGATGAACCGGTGAGCCCTGACTGGCCTTTCTTTGCCTTGCCTCAGCGAAAGAACACCGGTTTCCCTTGAATCGAACTTCTGACCTAACAAAGTCTATCAGCACTAGTCCAATGTACCCGGGAGATATCGGAGCCTTCTGAAGCTATGGTTCCAGGACTACCTAGCAAAAGGGAAAACAGAGAGCATCACAGCCTGATTTCACGATAACCCATATGAGCAGAGCTGAATGATTGTGCCTCTACAGAATTCTACTCGTAAACTGATACCCTCAGGTAAACTGAATCCCAAAATACTGAACTGGTGCCCGCAGGCCTGATGCCCAAACTTGCAAACTGATACATGCATTCCTGTAGAGACGCACTCTAAAAGCACATAACAGATAAGTGAGAGCCAAAACACCCCTATGTTGGGGTAGGGTTTCCCTGTCCTATTTTGTCAGGAGCTAGGGTTTCACTACACACACAGCGATTTCAAACAACTTATGATCCGGTAAGCAACCTGTCCTAATTTGGAATGGTCACTATGGATTCCGAATATGCACTAGGTCGAATGGTCAAAAGGGTGCCCCGGTAAAACCGGGGTTTGTGTTCCCATACTGGCAGAGCCCACAACCGGTTAGCCTTATGGTCATGCCTTGACAAGACAAGCCTCCGGCAAACCATTCGGGAATAGCAGATGGCAAACACGGTGTCCTAGGCGCACCAATGCAAATGCAATGCAAAGAAACACACAAGTGTAGTCAAAACCAGATATCATGAGTTCGAGTCAAGTTCTCTAATTCCCCAGCAGAGTCGCCAGAAACTGTAGACGTCCCCGAACGCCCTGGGAGGGATGAGTCCCGTTCTGTTCATTTGGGGTTCACTACAGTTCGGACTCTCAAATTGTCACGGTTCTAAATCTGAACCAAAGAGTCTAAATCCGGCAAATCGTTTTGACAAAACAGATTTTGAAAGAAGTGCCAAACATGGACTGCTTTGCCAGATGCAGAGTCGTCACCTAAATGTTTTATTTTGGGAAAATTTAGGAAACCCTGACTCGTTTGCCTAAGGCCACGTGTCCGTCATCACCAAAGTTGCCTCAGCTCGGGAACTTGGGTACGATTGGGGAAGGTCACTTCGTGAGCACCCCCGCAGCCCGATCAAGATCGGCCTCTACTAACCATGATATCTATTTTTGAAAACATTACGCGTTCTTATTCCGGTTATTAGCCTAGATTTACTATGTGATGCGCACAGCATACAAGTATAGACTGGATCGTCTGAATTGGAACAAAACATTTCATATTCGTTTGTTTGAAAATGGTTTGATGGTGCTACCCGCAAGTAGGCTAAGACGTGGATTTGCCACCCTCAGGTGGGCTTAGAAAACATGATTTTGCCACTATCTAGTGGGCTTAAAACACACATTTGATGAATTGTTCCAACTCAAATAACCCAACCTTCACCCACAGGCATTCAGGCAGTTATATCACATAAGCATATAGCCTTATGGTAAGCATGCTATTCATGGCAGTCACTCACACGCATGCAAGGATGCTAAAGCATAAAACTTACCGAGTACTCCAAGCCAAAACAGAAGCTAATTAGAAATCCATGCATGATCCTAATTATACGGAAATGCTTAATGCAACACATGCAAAAATGCAACTATAGCAGGCTCGGCTATTCTAAACATGGCATATGAAATGCTACAGCTAATATGTATTCAACTTGGAATTGAAAATACAATGCAGTTAGTATGATGCGCTGAGCCCGGTGCATGCAAAACAGATGAATGAATGCAAACATGCTATCATACTGTATGCTAATTGAAACATGCCCTAATCTAACCATCATAAGCGGGTAAATAAAAGGGAGAAAGATGTGGGGTTGGAAGACATACATCACACACACGCACACTTATTACAACATTGCCCTCGCACAGAGGGTCTGAATAAATAATATACAGTCCCAAATGAATAATTACAGTCCAAATATGTACAAAACCCTAATTAATTAACAAATTAAATTAGGAAA
This sequence comes from Camellia sinensis, assembly GCF_055761805.1. NCBI lineage: Eukaryota > Viridiplantae > Streptophyta > Magnoliopsida > Ericales > Theaceae > Camellia > Camellia sinensis. The sequence continues at coordinate 33,849,390 of NC_138969.1, forward strand.
GCAATAAATTGGCATGCAAGCCAGGGACTGCCTCAAATCTGCTCCGGATGATGAATGATGCATGCTCGGGTTGCCTTGTGTGGAGAATCCCTTGCGATGCCCCGGTTTGCCTCTGTTTGCAATTGTTCTTAGAATGCGTGCCAAGCTCTGGAAGGCTGTCGATTTCTGATTTGCTGCAACAGAGAGCAACAAAGGGGCATGGCAAAGTATTTTCACATATGTATGCATGACTACTCTTCAGGGAGTGTAGTCCTCGGTCCTCGTGCCACCAATCACGCATATCGATGCATGATGGCCGAGGAGTCGAATTGCACGACTCAATATGAAATGAATGCACATATAAACACAACAAAACCTAAACTCCATCATGGATAATCCGGAGTGTCGGTAACTGAGAATTGAGACACGTTCCGTCACTCGAAGTACGAAACGTCCCTCGTTTCCCGTGCTCGGGCTAACTCCTATCCCAAGCACAATGCAATATGCATGACATGCATGAATGCAACTAATATACAACCTAGCATGCACAATGCTATGAGATGGCATACACAATGCACGATGTAACAAGGCATACGCAATGCTCTAACATACAACCTAGCATACGCAATGATATAAAATGAAATGGCATATTCAATGCACAATAGACTTACACCAACATGAGTGGACCTCAGCCACACTCACATTAGTAGCCATGAGATGAAAAATGAGACACTCGAAATGCGTGCACACATGCACGCAAACTGAGGACCGAACCCAAGGCATAGCATGCAACACTAACAAGGCATGGCAAGGCATGAAACATGGTATGCAAACATGCAAATTTCAGTGCTGAAATATGATGCAAAACAGCCCCGAAACATGGAAACATGGCACCCGATGCATGGAATGAACCCGAAACACAAAACTAGGCATATGCATTGGCCTATAGCTATACAAAACATGCATTATTTGATCATGAAGTATGAAGACAGAAGCAAGAAAGTCCCAAAACATGCATATTTCCAGTTTATAACAAGTCCCAAAAACGAATGCAAATAGGGCTAATCTATCATGCAAGAAAAGGCCTAAAATAGAGATTAAACACAAAGGGACAGCAGCTGGCCCCAAATGGAAAAGAGCCCTTCAACGAAGTTGAAGAGGGGCTAAAAAAAAAGGTATTTTACAGTTTACATCAAGCCACGAAAATAATCACAAATAAGGCCAAACTATCATGCAAGAAAAGGCCTAAAAGAGGGGTAAAGAGGCAAGTAGCAGCTGCTGTTCTCAAACAGAGGAGAGCCCTTCGACAAAGTTGAAGAGGGGCTCAAAAAAAGACATTTCACAGTTTATGGAAGAGTCCAAAACAACTTAAAAATGAGCCTAAACTACCATGCAAAAATTGGCCCAAAAGAGAGATAAAGAGGCAAGTGGCAGTAGGGGACCTCAAAAAGAGAAGAGCCCTTCAACAATGTTTAAGAGAGGCTCAAAATAAGACTATTTAAAGTTTGGCTTCGAGCCCAAAAATGATCAAAAACAAGGCTAATGTATCATGCAAGATTAGGCCCTAAGAGAGAGATAAAGAAGCAAGTGGTAGTAGGAGACCTCAAATAGTAGGAGATCCTTAATAAAACATGAACAGAGACTCAAAATATGACTATTTACAGTTAGGGTCGGAGCCCAAAAGTGTAAGCAAGTATGGCTTAGATATGGAACAAAACAAGGCAAGAAAGAGGGAAAATGGGACTCACCATTGTAGAACCAAGCTTCAACGACTTTTGGACCAAGTTTAGAAGCTCTTCACCTCTAGAAATCAGCTTCAAAGGTCTGGAATGGAGTATGGAGGCTTTGTGCTATGAGGTAGTGTAGAAATGGTGTAGGAAACTTGGGATTTTGGAGCTTGGAATAGAGAGAGAGAGAGATATAATGCAAGAGCCTTAAAGAAAATTTTGTAACCCCTGAAAACACAGCTGGGGGTGCTGGTTATATAAGCAAAGGAGTAGAGGAAAAGGGGGGAAATGAAATTCAAATTTCCCCTAAAAAATAGGCCTAAAAGAGAGATAAAGAGGCAAGTGGTAGCTGCCGGCCTCAAACTGAATAGAGCCCTTCAACAAAGTTGAAGAGGGGCTCAAAACAAGACATTTTACAGTTTATGACCAAGTCCGAAATAGCTCACAAATAAGCCTAAAATACCATACAAAAATAGGCCTAAAAGAGAATTAAAGAGGCAAGTGATAGTAGGAGAACTCAAACAGCAAAAGGTCCTTAATCAAACATGAAAAGGAGCTCAAAATATGACTATTTACAGTTTGGGTCGGAGCCCAAAAATGCTTGCAAGCAAGGCTTAGATATAGAGCAAGATAGGAACAAAAAAGAGGAAAAAGAAGCTTACCCTTGAAGACCAATGGACCAGCAGCTCTTGGTCTGAGAAATGGTGCTCCTAAGCTCTGAAAAATAGCTCCAAGTTGTTGGAATGGATGCTGGTGGCGTGTATACCAAAAATCTAGGCAAACGGAGGTGGTTAAGCGGTCCCAAACCGAGGCACACGGCCGTCGGCTCCGAAAAAAATCAGAAACCGGGCTCCAAACGGGAAAAATGGCCTACGACCACAAAACGTAGCCTACGGCCATTGAGAGATGATCTACGAGACCTCTCTCTCCCTTCGGGAAGAGAAAATAGAGAAAACGGAGCCTGGTCGCAAACCGAGGCAAGACACGAAAGAGCCCGGAAGTCCGGAGGCAAGGCTCGCAGCCGAGACTCTGAAACTTCTGAACGAGCACAATATGCACCATCACCGAGCGCTCAATTGGTGACGTCTGAGTCTTAAGGTCGGTCAAAAATGGGATGTCTACATGTACTTCCTCAAAAAAAAAAGAAAAGAAAAGAAGAGAAAATATTACAGTCAATGACTTAAAAAAATATTACAATTACTTATGTCTCATCCAAAAAAAGAAAGTTTGAAACTTTAGAATATTACAATCACTGTATGTCTCATCCACATATTACAATCACAGCATGATTCATCCACATAAAGTATTACAATCTTTGGTTCTTAAAATATAATAACAATTCAAACCACCAAAATCATGAACAGGGCAATAGTAGAGATTGTATGTCTCTGTATTGTTACATCTATATATGTTTTTGTAAACAAAAACCAACTAGCATATATCATATTTTCTATTTATTATTTTTAGAGTTAAATTTAAAAACCAAAAAATATAGATAAATAATACGTTTATTTTTTTCAATTCAAAAAATATATTCAAGTTGAAAATTTTTTTTCAACAGAATATTTAAACTCTTTTTCAATTGAAAATACAAACAAAATATTTAAACAAATTGAAAACATAAAGTCTTATAAATTATTAGGGTGCTTGCGGTTAGGCGGTTCGGTTGCGGCCAAAGGAATCTCAAATCCGCCATCCGTCCGCCAAATTGGCGGATTGGAGCAAATCAATCCGCAACCGTCCGCTCGTCATCACGCTGTAGACATCTCCCGAACGCCCCGGGAGGACGAGGTCCCGTTCTGTTCATTTGGGGTCACTACAGCTCGGACTCTCAAATTGTCACGGTTCTAAATCTGAACCAAAGAGTCCAAATCCGGAAAATCGTTTTGAGAAAACAGATTTTGAAAGAAGTGCCAAACATGGACTGCTTTGCCAGATACAGAGTCGCCACCTAAATATTTTATTTTGGGAAAATTTAGGAAACCCTGACTCGTTTGCCTAAGGCCATGTGTCTGTCATCACCAAAGTTGCCTCGGCTCGGAACTTAGGTACGATTGGGGAAGGTCACTTCGTGAGCACCCCCGCTCGCCCGATCAAAGATCGGCCTCTACTAACCATGATATCAAGTTTTGAAAACATTGTGTGTTCTTATTCCGGTTATTAGCCTAGATTTACTATGTGATGCGCACAGCATACAAGTATAGACTGGATCGCCTGAATTGGAACAAAATATTTCATGTTTGTTTATTTGAAAATGGTTTGATGGTACTACCCGCAAGTAGGCTAAGACGTGGATTTGCCACCCTCAGGTGGGCTTAGAAAACATGATTTTGCCACTATCTAGTGGGATTAAAACACATATTTGATGAATTGTTCCAACTCAAATAACCTAACCTTCACCCACAAGCATTCAGGCAATTATATCACATAAGCATATAGCCTCATGGTAAGCATGCTATCATGGCAGTCACTCACACGTATGCAAGGATGCTAAAGCATAAAACTTACCGAGTACTCCAAGCCGAAACAGAAGCTAATTAGAAATCCATGCATGATCCTAATTATATAGAAATGCCTAATGCAACACATGCAAAAGTGCAACTATAGCAGGCTCGGCTATTCTAGACAAGGCATATGAAATGCTACAGCTAACATGTATTCAATTTGGAATTGAAAATACAATGCAGTTAGTATGATGCGCCGAGCCCGGTGCATGCAAAACAGATGAATGAATGCAAACATGCTATCATACTGTATGCTAATTGAAACATGCCCTAATCTAACCAGCATAAGCGGGTAAATAAAAGGGAGAAAGACGTGGGGTTGGAAGACATACATCACACACACGCACACTTATTACAACATTGCCCTCGCGCCGAGGGTCTGAATAAATAATATACAGTCCCGAATAAATATTACAGTCCAAATAATTACAAAATCCTAATTAATTAACAAATTAAACTAGGAGAAGCTGTAAACTAGCATGCAAGCTAGGGACTGCCTCGACGCTGCTTCGGATGATGAATGATGCATGCTCGGGTTGCCTTTGCACGGAAATCCACTGCGATGCCCCAATTAGCCTCTGTTTCGCAATGATTTTTGGGATGCGTGCCAAGCTCTGGAAGGCTGCTGATTCTTGATTTGCTGCAACAGAGAGCAGGAAAGGGGCATGACAATATATTTTCACAAATGTATGCATGCTTCGATCCTCGTGCCACCAATCACGCATCTCGATGCATGATGGCCGAGGAGTCGAATTGTGCAATTCAATATGAAATGAATGCACATATAAACACAACAAAACCTAAACTCCATCATGGATAATCCGGAGTGTCGGTGACTGGGAATTGAGACACGTTCCGTCACTCGAAGTACGAAACGTACCTCGTTTCCCGTGCTTGGGCTAACTCTTATCCCAAGCACAATGCAATATGCATGATATGCATGAATGAAACTAATATACAACCTAGCATGCACAATGCTATGAAATGGCATACACGATGCACGAGGTAACATGGCATACACAATGCTCTAACATACAACCTAGCATACGCAATGCTATGAAATGAAATGGCATACACAATGCACAATGGACTTACACCAACATGAGTGGACCTCAGCCACGCTCACATTAGTAGCCATGAGATGAAAATGAGACAACTCGGAATGCGTGCACACATGCACGCAAACCGAGGACCGATCTTAAGGCACCAAATGCCACTCTAACTAGACATGGCAAGGCATGGAATGTGGTATACTAGCATGCAAATTTCAGTACCGAAATACGATGCAAAACAGCCCCGAATCATGGAAACATGGCACCCGATGCATGAAATGAAACCGAAACACAAAACTAGGCCTATGCATTGGCCTATAGCTATGCAAAACATGCATTATTTGAACATGAAATGTGAAGAAAGATTCAAGGCAGCCCCAAAATAAGCATGTTTTCAGTTTTAAGCAAGACCAAACAATGAACACAAATAGGGCTAAACCAATATGCAAAAATGGCCCTAAATGTGAGATAAAGAAGCAAGTCACAGTTGCTGACCCCAAACAAGAGAGGGCCCTTCAACAATGTTGAAGAGGGACCCAAAACATGACATTTTTCAGTTTATGATCAAACCCAAAACAGTGCACAAGCATGCTCAAAATACTATGCAAAACAAGGCCAAAAAGAGAGCTATAACACAAAGTACAAAAATGGATGCCTCAAACAGTAAAAGACCCTTAATGAAACATGAAGAGGGGGTCAAAATAAGGCCATTTATAGTTCGGACCAAAGCTAAAAAATAGGAGCATAAGAGGCTAACAAATCATGCAAAAATGGAGCCAAAAGAGAGATATAAAGGTAAGTGGCAAATGGAAGCCTCAAACAGTGATGAGCCCTTCAACAATGTTGAAGAAGGGCTCAAAATAAGCAACTTCACAGTTTATGATAGAGCTCAAAACAGTTTATACATAGGCCAAAAATACTACACAAGAAAATGACATACAAGAGAGGCAATGAAGCAAGTGCAACAAGGAGGCCTGAAACAGTGAGAGGCCCTTAAAAAAACATGAAAAATAGCTCAAAATAAGCCTAGTTCCAGTTAGGGTCGGAGCCCAAAACAGTCAGAAAGTATGGCTAATGTATTGAACAAAATAAAGCACAAAAAAAGAAAATAGGGACTCACCCTTGAAGACCAAACTTTAGCAGCCTTTTGGACCAAAATGCAGCACTCCTAAGCTCTGGAGAACAACCTCAAACTGCTGGAATGGAGGATGGAAGGGTGGGACTATGGGTTGATGAAGAAATGAGTGTAGGACTTGAGAGGTTTTAGGCTTGGAAGGGTAGAGGGAGAGAGATACAATATATGAGCTCAAAGGGAAAATTTTCTAACCCTTATTACAGAGCTAGGAGGCTGGTTATATAGGCAAAAAGAGGGGGGGACAAAGGATGGAAAAAATGGAGGGAAATGAATCAAGTTTCCTCCCAAAAATGCTCCTCCCGGATACAGAATCTGGGGGGAAAAGGAGGGTGTATCTGCACTGTACTTGATGCAAGGATTCTGGCCGGCCAGTTATCTAGGGTTTAGGTGGCCGGCCGGCTACCTCCCATGGCCGGCTGGCCAAGGGTCAAAAGGTTCAATGAGAATTAGTGGCCGGCCATACCAAAAAGGTAGCCTCTCAGGTGTGCACAACACAATTATGTGGTCAAAAGCTGGAGATTGTGAACCAGGAGGGAGAACAACCCACTTTTCAAAGGGGTTCAAAAGGTTCAAAAGCAATTACTGGCCTCCCAGATGTGTACATCACAAATATGGGATTTAGGGTTCAAGAAAATGGCCCAAGGGTGGTCAACATTGGCTTTGAAGTGAAAAAAAACGGGCGGCGGAGGGCGATGAAGGGATGAAGTTGGCTGACAGAACAATTACTGGCCTCCCACCCTTGTACGGCCTTCTTACCAATGAAACAGAGGTCCCTGCCAAAAATAAACTCAAACCGATGCAAAACGAAGGTTCGGGGGCCGAAACGCGCAGCTCGAGGCGCCGAAAACTGACTGTTAGGCACCGGGAGTGATGCTCGACCACGAAGTTGGTTTCTCGGGCCACAGTGTCCCTCAAAAGTGAGCAAACAAGATGTATGCCAAAAACCGGGGCAAACGGAGGTGGTTAAGCGGTCCCGAACCGAGGCACACGGCCAACGGCTCCGAAAAACCGAAAACCGGACTCCAAACGGGCAAAATGGCCTACGGCCACTGAGAGATGATCTACGGGACCTCTCCCTCCCTTCGGGAAGAGAAAACAGAGAAAACAGAGCCTGGTTCACAAACCGAGGCAAAGCACGAAAGAATCCGGAAGTCCGGAGGTAAGGCTCGCAGCCGAGACTCTAAAACTTCTGAACGAGCACGATATGCAACATCACCAAGCGCTTAATCGGTGACGCCTGAGTCTTAAGGTCGGTCAAAAATGGGGTGTCTACAGTTGCCCCTCTTTGACAGAACTCGAAAGTCATAAGTGACGGGAGTGAATGTCAAAGCCTAGAGACGACCCATTTTTGACAAGGCCGAAGACTTAGACAAACAGGCGAGATAAACAGAGATGCGCCCGCAGGCATGCCCGCAGGCAGGGGCAAAACGCAACTGATAATGCAAGAAGCCAAAGGTAACTCAAGGTTATGCAAATGCAGCAAGCTGTAATGAAGCAAGTATTGACAATAGATGCAACAGTTTTAAGCAAGAATGCAAAGCAGCAATTACATTTTATGCAGTTAGGAATGCAGAGAATTATTCAATTCTCGTCGCGTCTCACACGAAGAAGATACGATACCTGTGCGATTCGTCTGGTCGCACCAGCCTCAAATGAACCGTACATACAATATTGTGCCTGATGGTGCTGGGGATCTCTCGCTTCTTCTTGGTTGAACCACGGGTACTACTTTTCTCCCTGACTATGGTCGCAGCTTTCCCTATTCTCCAACAGGGTGACAGACTAGGTTGGATCAGTATCCAGAATGGAGGTGCATACAGATGCTATCTCAATCTATGGGGCTGCCATACAGATTTCAAGCCGAGGATATACTCTTGGGTATTTAAACCAGACTTTAGTCTCGGAAATCCCGAAACCTTTGCATTCTAGGCATAAGCCATTCGAATTCTAGTTTCCACCGTCTCAGTTGGTCTCCTAGGAACTCACCGCAAACACATGCAAGTGGCTATACCAGACCACCAGAAGTCGTTCGGGCACGACAGACACCAAAGAAATTGCACCTTTAGAGGATTTAAGGTCTCCTAGACCAGAAAGTGCATAAGACGGTGCGAATAAATGCAAGTGCGATGCGCAAAACAACGCGAATGATGATGCAGGATTTAAGGTCTCCTTAGACCGAAGGATTTAAGGTCTCCTAGACCAGGTGAGTGCACAAGACAGTGCGATACAGGTAAGGTGCGCAAGATAGCGCGAGTATAAATTGCACCAAACAGTGCGATGCACAAAATAGCGCGGTAAAATGCATGTACAATGCAAGTAATGGTCACAGCGTAAAATAGTGCGATGAGACGCATGCATAATGCAAGACTTAGCACACAGCTTACGACATAGCATTCCATTCAGTTGGCATACAACTCACACCATAACACTTTGTTCGTTTGGTCCACCGCTCACAACACAATATTCTGTTCATTTGGCACGTAGCTCGAAACACAACACTCTGTTTAATCTCGGCACACAGCTCTTTTGGGCAGACAGTAGATCTCGAGCACACAACGCATTCTTCGGGTACGCAGTTCGTTTTTGGGCACACAGCTATTTCTTCGGGCACACAGCTCATTTCTGGGCACACAGCTCGTTTTTCGGGTGCACAGCTCCTTCTTCGGGCACACAACTCATTTTCAGGCATACAACTCATTTTCCAGGCACACAGCTCGTTTTCGGGCACACGGCTCCTTTTCAGGCACACAGCTTATTTTTCGGGCACACAGCTCCTTCTTTGGGCACACAGCTCCTTTTTCGGGCACACAGCTCCTTTTTAGGCACATAGCTCCTTTTTCGGGCACACAGCTCCTTCTTTGGGCACACAGCTCATTTCTCGAGCACACAGCTCGTTTTCGAGCACACAGTTCCTTTTCGGGTACACAACTCATTTTCGGGCACACAGCTCTTTTTCGGGCACACAGCTCGTTCTTCGGGCACACAGCTCGTTTTCGGGCACACAGCTCATTTCCTGGGCACACAGCTCATAACACTGCTCAATCTGAACACTTAGTCCATAACACAGCATTTGGTTTGCATTTTGAACACACAGCTCAAGCACTTGAATTTCTGAACACGCAGCTCAAACTTTTGGCGCGAGCACACAGCCCACAGTTTCTTGAAATCTGAACACACAGCTCAAACTCTTGCGGTGAACACGCGGCCCACATTTTCTTGAAATCTGAACACACAGCTCAAACTTGTTGCCGTGAACACACAGCCCACAGTTTCTTGAAATCTGAACACACAGCTCAAACTCTTGCGGTGAACACGTGGCCCACATTTTCTTGAAATCAGAACACACAGCTCAAACTTGTTGTCGTGAGCACACAGCCCACAGTTTCTTGAAATCTGAGCACACAGCTCAAACTCTTGCGGTGAACACGCGGCCCACATTTTCTTGAAATCTGAACACATAGCTCAAACTTGTTGTCGTGAACACACAGCCCACAGTTTTTTGAAAGTTGAACACGCAGCCCAAACTTTGAGGTGAACACACAACACACACTAGTTGAGAGTTGAACACGCAGCCCAAACTGTTGAATTTCTGAATACGCAGCCCAAATTTTGAGGTGAACACACAGCGCACACTGGTTGAGAGTTGAACACGCAGCCCAAACTGTTGAATTTCTGAACACGCAGCCCATTTTTTTATTGTGAACACGCGGCGCACACTTGTTGAAAGTCGAACACGCAGCCCAAACTTTTGTATTCCTGAACACGCAGCCCATTTTTTATTGTGAACACGCGGCGCACACTTTGTTGAAAGTCGAACACGCAGCCCAAACTTTTGAATTTCTGAACACGCAGCCTATTTTTTGATTGTGAACACGCAGCACACATTTGTTGAAAGTTGAACACGCGGCTCAAACTTTTGAACTTCTGAACACGCAGCCCATTTTTTGATTGTGAACACGCAGCACACACTTGTTGAAAGTTGAACACGCAGCTCAAACTTTTGAACTTCTGAACACGCAGCCCATTTTTTGATTGTGAACACGCGGCGCACACTTGTTAAAAGTCGAACACGCAGCCCAAACTTCTGAATTTCTGAACACGCAGCCCATTTTTTGATTGTGAACACGCGGCGCACACTTGTTGAAAGTCGAACACGCAGCCCAAACTTCTGAATTTCTGAACACGCAGCCCATTTTTTGATTGTGAACACGCAGCACGCATTCGTTGAAAGTTGAACACGCAGCTCAAACTTTTGAACTTCTGAACACGCAGCCCATTTTTGAAAGTTGAACACGCAGTCCGAACTCTTGATGGTGAACACACAGCCCACAGTTTTTAGAAGTCGAACACGCAGCTCATTCATTTCATTTGCACGCAGCTTATACATCACACTTTGAACACACAGCTCACACATTTCACGTGTGAACATGCAGCCCACACATTTCTCTTCTGAACACGTAGCTCATTCATTTCATTGGCACGCAGCTTATACTGAACGCACAGTTCATACACTTCACTCATGAACACACAGCTCATTCACTTCAGTTTGAACACGCAGCTCACATATTTCAATTCTGAATGCGCAGCTCATTCATTTTCATTTGCACGCAGCTCATTCTTAATTCTGAACACGCAGCTCATAAATTTTCACTTTTGAACTCACAGCTCATTCACTTCATGTTGAACACGCAGCTCACATACTTCAATTCTGAACACACAGCTCATATACTTCAATTCTGAACACACAACTCATATACTTCAATTCTGAACACACTGCTCATATACTTTATGTTGAACACGCAGCTCACATACTTCAATTCTGAACACACAGCTCATATACTTTATGTTGAACACGCAGCTCACGTACTGCAATTCTGAACACACAGCTCATATACTTCAATTTTTGAACACGCAGCTCATATACTGTATGTTGAACACGCAGCTCACATACTTCAATTCTGAACACACAGCTCATATACTTCAATTCTGAACACACAGCTCATATACTTTATGTTGAACACGCAGCTCACGTACTGCAATTCTGAACACACAGCTCATATACTTCAATTTTTGAACACGCAACTCATAACATAACACTGCTCAATTTGAACATACGGCCCATAACTCAGTAGTCTTTTAATTTTGAACACACAGCTCATTCTGAACCTACAGGATGCGATGACGGAACTTGCAAAAGTTGAAACAAACTCAGATGTCCGACATCTTCCTCTTTTCTTTTTGCTTTGAAGTTTGGAACCTATATAGCTTCAGATGGGTTCTGGCTTTATTGTTCCCACATGGCTCGGGTTGAACCCTGCGTTTTTTTGAAAGAACAAAATCTTGTTTTGCACAAATGTGGAGAACGACACGGCACTCTGAGCACAAGACAATTTTTTGAAATTAAGAAATGCGTTCTTAACTGGGTATTGAGCTTACGACTGAACACAGCGAAGCAGACTGAACAATGGAAAAGAAAAGGTAAACAACCTGAACGCATCGAGACACACTCGGAACGACTCAAAGCAAGAATCGAGACAATCAAAATAAAAGACACGACACACAGACGTGTTACAAAGACGAGAGACCTTTCAGTTCGCGAAGAGCCAGTTTCTCCGGGTATTGTTTCCCACCCTTTCTCATTTGTGATTCTCACATCACTCGACCCTCAGGCTCTGTTTTTGCTGAAAAAGCCCTTTTCCTCACTTTTTCTCTCAGCGCACATCTCTCTATTCTTTAATCTCTCATTTTTTATCCCTCCCCTGGGTGGTTGATGGATGAACAGGAAGTTGGGGGCTCACGCCCAACATAATCAGCTCGCGGCTATTTCCTCTGGTGACATCTGTCGATGCGCCGGATGAGGGAATGGAGCATCTCGATCCATGCCAATTCGTGCTTCGCACTTGGCTTGATACCTCGCTGCTTGGAGGATGAGAGAGCTTTCAGCCCTTTGTTGTTAACTTCAGTTATCCCCTTTTCTGGCGGGTAGAGTGTCCTTTTCTGGCAAGTATGTTGACAACGGGGAAAAGACAGAACACCTGACTTAACTTTGCCCTTAGTTCATTATTTTGACCATTTTTGATTTTTGGCGTTCTGTTAAAACAATTTTGACCAACATGAGAGTTAGATTAACATGCTTGTTCGATTTTTTGATTTAAAATCATGCAAGTTAGGTTATGAGCACTGAAAATTTTCCTTTTTTGGGTCCAAGAAATGGTCCAATTTTGAAAAATGGAGTACTTTTCGAGAAGATTAGTCAACCTCAGTAAAAATTCTCAAAAACTATTTTTACAAACGACCACTGCTCAATGAGCACGGAACCTACTCTTGAGATGCACAACTTCGGACCCATAGCAATGGAAAATTGCCTCTTGTCTGAAGGACACTGCATGGCAACGGGAAGTTGCCCCTTGTTTGAAATGACACTGCGGCGTTTTGAATGGCAACGAAAAGTTGCCCCTTGTTTGGATAGCACCGCAGCGCATTGTAGTCAGTCCTCAGAGCGACGAACACAACCAAATCCTCAGATACAGAGAAGACAAAGATGACCAGAACCATCGCATGGACTCAATCGAATTGTTTTGCGACTGGACTTCAGAATGAAGTTGCCTACGTATCCCAAAGATGGGAATCAAGCCTTACGTAGTTCGGGGTTAAGGTACACTCGGGTATTTTAACCTTCACTTTTTAGGCTCTAACTTTTGCCAAGGCGCCCGTTGCGGGTTTTTGACCTTGCGAGCTTTGTTCTTCTTTTCATTTCTTTTCATCTTTTTTTTCTTTTGCTTCTTTTTCTTCTTTCATTTTCTTCATTTTTTTTCTTTTTCTTTTTTTTTTCATTCTTTGCATTTTTTTTTTGTTCTTTTTGTTCTTTTTCTTGCTCTAACTTTTGCCTGGGTCGCCCTTCTGGGTTTTCGGCCCAGCGAGCCTCTCAAGGGGTAAAAGTATAACAAGTCCATGCCAAATGGTTTTGAGATCCTGAAATTATCTGAATCCAGGAGAATGGCTGCTGTTCTAGCTTCGCATGCTTCTTCTGATGAGCTCTAATCTTCTTGACCTGACTTTGGGTGCCTCTTGTTCGAGGGCTGCTTCGAATCTGGCCACGCAGGCCTCATATTATGGTTGACCTTTGAACTTTCTGAGGCCGAGTTTGAGGTTTTGAAAGCAAGGGGCCGAGTCTCGAGGCTGAGAGCGATCCTAGGCTGTACAATCTCAAGAGCGATTCCACACAGGTCTTCGCAGGACCGCGCAAAACATTTTTTGAAATCTTTTAAGAAAGCGACTAGTCGCTTGCGCTGAAGACAATGTAGAACCAATCTGGATCAAGCCAGGATCCTTCTCAGTACTCACATTAACAAGCATGATCTCATTCATTAAGGGCTTAGCACGTCTCTCTTTCTCTCAGTTGATCAAATTTTTACAAATCTCGAGGAATTCCTTCCTCTTTGTTTTCACCACAACGTTAGAAAAAAGTTTTAAAAACTTAGGTCAATGCAATGAGTTCAAGGCACAGAAAAGACACAGTTCTGGTCAAATACTGCCATCTCAATCAGAACTTCTGCCACAACTGGCACACGGCAGAAGCAAATACAAGAGCATGAAAATTACCACTGTTCCATTCAAATTTGTTGGCGTAACTAGCTCCAAGTAAGAACAGACTCAAAGCAAAACGAAAAGACAAACACAAAACAAAATGGTGATACCCAAGGTAACACCCCCGGAATCACCCGACCTTTGTACAACAGGACTGACTCGATGCAACAAGACAGACCCTTAATCAAGAAAACTGACTCGAGACAATGAGACAGACTTAAAACAAAACTACAGAACTGACTCAACACCCAAGTCAGAAACTACAAAACTAGCATTCGCAAATGCTCAAAATAGTGCGTGCCATACGCCACATCCGAGGTAAACCGCGCGCCGCCCGCAGGTGGTCCAACCCCTGATCACATACTTGCATTATCCTCGAAATCCACCAACCCGGTGGTGACAGACTTTGCCGAGCTTGGAGGGAGGATGACTTCATTGTCAATCAAATCTTGCACTTCGTGGTGAAGACGGAAACAGTTGTCGGTGCTGTGACAGGTTTACTGATGGTATGCACAGTACTGGGTGCCATCAAGCTTAGCTGGAAGGGGACTCGGGAGAGGCCGAGGCTCGAGGGGTTTGAGATGCCCTTTTTTGACGAGGATTTGAAGGGCCTTAGACAAAGGCATGTAGAGGGCATGGAAGACCCTGCGACCTCGGGGCGGATACTTCGAGGCTTGCTGACTTTTGCTGGACGCACTCGAAAAAGGGTCGGCAGGTGCTGCCTTGGCTCTCTGATCTTTTCTAGGTGCAGGGTTAGGTTGGCTAAGTTCGATTACAATTCGTCCCAGTAGCGGGGGCTCCTCCGGTATGAAGTTCCCGGCATACAATGCGGTTGGTGGCAGAGCCGAGATTCCGCAGGCTAGATCCGCCACAGATCTTTGAAGGTCACCAATCATTCCCATCAACTCGAATGTGGTGGGCTCACGGGTTTGACATAACTGGGGTTCCCAGATCGGATGTGCGGCAGGTGACCTGGGTGGGTGTGGCACTTCAATATCGGTATCACCTTGCAATGTGATTCCTTGGTCTGATGCGGCTGCCATAATTTCTTCCGAATTTTGCGTCATCACGAGTTTTACGGAACTGAACAGAGGTGATGTGACTGGTGACTGACGGATCTGAAGAACCGATGAGCCTTTTTCTGTCTTGCCTCAGCAAAGGAGAACACTGGTTGCTCTGAACTGTGTCTCTGAACCCCCCCTGAAAGAGAAAACATGCGGCATCTCAGCCCAATCCCACTAATACAGACATGAGCATAACTGAATAACTGCATTCGACTACTGATCACTGTTCCCAAAATTACTGCCCTAACTGATTCCCAAAATACTGAACTGGTGCCCGCAGGCCCTTGATACCCAAAAACATTGAACTGGTGCCCGCAGGCCTGATGCCCAAACTTGTAAACTGATACATGCATTCTTGTAGAGACGCACTCTAAAAGCACATAACAAGAAAATGAGAGCCAAAACACCCTTATGGTGGGGTAGGGTTTCCCTGTCCTATTTTGTCAGAAGCTAGAGTTTCACTACGCACGCAGCGGTTTCAAACAACCTATCGGGTAAGCAACCTGTCCTAGTTTGGAATGGTCATTACGGATTCCGAATATGCACTAGGTCGAATGGTCAAAGGGTGCCCCGGTAAAATCGGGGTTTGTGTTCCCATACTGGCAGAGCCCACAACCGGTTAGCCTTATGGTCATGCCTTGACAAGACAAGCCTCTGGCAAACCGTTCAGGAATAGCAGATGGCAAACACGGTGTCCTAGGCGCACCAATGCACATGCAATGCAAAGAAACACATAAGTGTAGTCAAAAAACAGATATCATGAGTTCGAGTCAAGTTCTCTAATTCCCCAGCGGAGTCGCCAGAAACTGTAGACGTCCCCCGAACGCCCCGGGAGGACGAGGTCCCGTTCTGTTCATTTGGGGTCACTACAGCTCGGACTCTCAAATTGTCACGGTTCTACATCTGAACCAAAGAGTCCAAATCCGGCAAATCGTTTTGAGAAAACAGATTTTGAAAGAAGTGCCAAACATGGACTGCTTTTCCAGATACGGAGTCGCCACCTAAATATTTTATTTTGGGAAAATTTAGGAAACCCTGACTCGTTGCCTAAGGCCACGTGTCCGTCATCACCAAAGTTGCCTTGGCTCGGGAACTTGGGTACGATTGGGGAAGGTCACTTCGTGAGCACCCCCGCTCGCCCGATCAAAGATCGGCCTCTACTAACCATGATATCAAGTTTTGAAAACATTGTGTGTTCTTATTCCGGTTATTAGCCTAGATTTACTATGTGATGCGCACAACATACAAGTATAGACTGGATCGCCTGAATTGGAACAAAATATTTCATGTTTGTTTATTTGAAAATGGTTTGATGGTGCTACCCGCAAGTAGGCTAAGACGTGGATTTGCCACCCTCAGGTGGGCTTAGAAAACATGATTTTGCCACTATCTAGTGGGCTTAAAACACACATTTGATGAATTGTTCCAATTAAAATAACCCAACCTTCACCCACAGGCATTCAGGCAGTTATATCACATAAGCATATAGCCTCATGGCAAGCATGCTATCATGGCAGTCACTCATACGCATGCAAGGATGCTAAAGCATACCGAGTACTCCAAGCCGAAACAGAAGCTAATTAGAAATCCATGCATGATCCTAATTATACAGAAATGCCTAATGCAACACATGCAAAAGTGCAACTATAGCAGACTCGGCTATTCTAGACATGGCATATGAAATGCTACAGCTAACATGTATTCAATTTGGAATTGAAAATACAATGCAGTTAGTATGATGCGCCGAGCCCGGTGCATGCAAAACAGATGAATGAATGCAAACATGCTATCATACTGTATGCTAATTGAAACATGCCCTAATCTAACCATCATAAGCGGGTAAATAAAAGGGAGAAAGACGTGGGGTTGGAAGACATACATCACACACACGCACACTTATTACAACATTGCCCTCGCGTAGAGGGTCCGAATAAATAATATACAGTCCCGAATAAATATTACAGTCCAAATAATTACAAAATCCTAATTAATTAACAAATTAAACTAGGATAAGCTGTAAACTAGCATGCAAGCTAGAGACTGCCTCGACGCAGCTTCGGATGATGAATGATGCATGCTCGGGTTGCCTTTGCACGGAAATCCACTGCGATGCCCCAATTAGCCTCTGTTTCGCAATGATTTTTGGGATGCGTGCCAAGCTCTGGAAGGCTGCTGATTCTTGATTTGCTGCAACAGAGAGCAGGAAGGGGGCATGGCAATGTATTTTCACAAATGTATGCATGCTTCGATCCTCGTGCCACCAATCACGCATCTCGATGCATGATGGCCGAGGAGTCGAATTGTGCAATTCAATATGAAATGAATACACATATAAACACAACAAAACCTAAACTCCATCATGGATAATCCGGAGTGTCAGTGACTGGGAATTGAGACACGTTCCGTCACTCGATGTACGAAACGTACCTCGTTTCCCGTGCTTAGGCTAACTCTTATCCCAAGCACAATGCAATATGCATGATATGCATGAATGAAACTAATATATAACCTAGCATGCACAATGCTATGAAATGGCATATACGATGCACGAGGTAACATGGCATACACAATGCTCTAACATACAACCTAGCATACGCAATGCTATGAAATGAAATGGCATACACAATGCACAATGGACTTACACCAACATGAGTGGACCTCAGCCACGCTCACATTAGTAGCCATGAGATGAAAATGAGACAACTCGGAATGCATGCACACATGCACGCAAACCGAGGACCGATCCTAAGGCACCGAATGCCACTCTAACAAGACATGGCAAGGCATGGAATGTGGTATACTAGCATGCAAATTTCAGTACCGAAATACGATGCAAAACAGCCCCGAATCATGGAAACATGGCACCCGATGCATGAAATGAAACCGAAACATAAAACTAGGCCTATGCATTGGCCTATAGCTATGCAAAACATGCATTATTTGAATATGAAATGTGAAGACAGATTCAAGGCAGCCCCAAAATAAGCATGTTTTTAGTTTTAAGAAAGACCAAACAATGGACACAAATAGGGCTAAACCAATATGCAAAAATGGCCCTAAATATGAGATAAAGAAGCAAGTCACGGCTGCTGACCCCAAAAAAGAGAGGGCCCTTAAACAATGTTGAAGAGGGACCCAAAACATGGCATTTTTCAGTTTATGATCAAACCCAAAACAGTGCACAAGCATGCTCAAAATACTATGCAAAACAAGGCCAAAAAGAGAGCTATAACACAAAGTACAAAAACGGATGCCTCAAACAGTAAAAGACCCTTAATGAAACATGAATAGGGGGTCAAAATAAGGCCATTTATAGTTCGGACCAAAGCTAAAAAACAGGAGCATAAGAGGCTAACAAATCATGCAAAAATGGAGCCAAAAGAGAGATATAAAGGTAAGTGGCAAATGGAAGTCTCAAACAGTGATGACCCCTTCAACAATGTTGAAGAAGGGCTCAAAATAAGAAACTTCATAGTTTATGGCAGAGCTCAAAACAGTTTATACATAGGCCAAAAATGCTACACAAGAAAATGGCATACAAGAGAGGCAATGAAGCAAGTGCAACAAGGAGGCCTGAAACAGTGAGAGGCCCTTAAACAAACATGAAAAATAGCTCAAAACAAGCCTAGTTCCAGTTAGGGTCGGAGCCCAAAACAGCAAGCAAGTATGTCTAATGTATTGAACAAAATAAAGCACAAAAAAGGAAAATAGGGACTCACCCTTGAAGACCAAACTTTAGCAACCTTTTGGACCAAAATGCAGCACTCCTAGGCTCTAGAGAACAACCTCAAACTGCTAGAATGGAGGATAGAAGGGTGGGACTATGGGTTGATGAAGAAATGAGTGTAGGACTTGAGAGGTTTTAGGCTTGGAAGGGTAAAGGGAGAGAGATACAATATATGAGCTCAAAGGGAAAATTTTCTAACCCTTATTACAGAGCTGGGAGGCTGGTTATATAGGCAAAAACAGGGGGGAAAAAGAAGGGAAAAAATGGAGGGAAATGAATCAAGTTTTCCTCTAAAAATGCCCCCCTCGGATACAGAATCTGGGGGGAAAATGAGGGTGTATCTGCACTGTACTTGATGCAAGGATTCTGGCCGGCCAGTTATCTAGGGTTTAGGTGGCCGGCTGGCTACCTCCCATGGCCGGCCGGCCAAGGGTCAAAAGGTTCAATGAGAATTAGTGGCCGGCCATACCAAAAAGGTAACCTCTCAGGTGTGCACAACACAATTATGTGGTCAAAAGCTGGAGATAGTGAACCAGGAGGGAGAACAACCCACTTTTCAAAGGGGTTCAAAAGGTTCAAAAGCAATTACTGGCCGGCCACCAAATATTGGTGGCCTCCCAGATGTGTACATCACAAATATGGGATTTAGGGTTCAAGAAAATGGCCTAAGGGTGGTCAACATTGGCTTTGAAGTGAGAAAAAACGGGCGACGGAGGGCGATGAAGGGATAAAGTTCGCTGACAGAACAATTACTGGCCTCCCACCCTTCTACGGCCTTCTTACCAATGAAACAGAGGTCCCTGCCAAAAATAAACTCAAACCGATGCAAAACGAAGGTTCGGGGGCTGAAACGCGCAGCTCGAGGCCCCAAAAACTGACTGTTAGGCACCGGGAGTGATGCTCGACCACGAAGTTGGTTTCTCGGCTACAGTGTCCCTCAAAAGGGAGCAAACAAGATGTATGCCAAAAACCGGGGCAAACGGAGGTGGTTAAGCGGTCCCGAACCAAGGCACACGGCCAACGGCTCCGAAAAACCGAGAACCGGACTCCAAACAGGCAAAATGGCCTACGGCCACGAAACGTAGCCTACGGCCACTGAGAGATGATCTACGGGACCTCTCCCTCCCTTCGGGAAGAGAAAACAGAGCCTGGTTCGCAAACCGAGGCAAAGCACGAAAGAATCCGGAAGTCCGGAGGCAAGGCTCGCAGCCGAGACTCTGAAACTTCTGAACGAGCACGATATGCAACATCACCAAGCACTCAATTGGTGACGCCTGAGTCTTAAGGTCGGTCAAAAATGGGGTGTCTACATACGCATCCGTCCAAAATGCGGCGGATCAGTTCGGTTCGGTCAGTTTTGGCGGATCGGTGTATCCGCTGCTCACCCCTACATTTTGCAATCAATTTGGCCACCATAACTCTTCTAAAGGCGTAATCCCAATGAAAGGTCATGAGTTTAGAGAGTTGAATTAGAAGGCAAGCACTTTCTATTTTGCCAAATTATCAAATATTTAATATATTTGAGTATTATCTAAGATATTTGATAATTTTTTAAGGTAAATTACAAATATATCATATGATAGTTGTTTAAAATATGAATTATTTCATATAATTGTGAATATTATATCTTACGCCTTCAAATTTCTAACATGAATTACCTCATCAATAAATTATTAAGTTAATTAATAGTTTTTAATGATATCATAAATATATTTTAATTAATAGTTTCAATAATTTTATCTTATTGTTGTATAAGAGAATAGTTAGGAATTTTATTTTTTCTCTTAATTTTGTTTAATAAAAAACTCTGATAAAAATATTTATAATTTTCAAAAGTATACGAGACCATTTATATTTAAAGCAAATCTTAGAAATATATTTGTAATTTGCCTTTTTTAATTTTTTTTTTTGGTAAATTACGCTTACTTCTCCTGAAGTTTCTAACAAATACATGCATTTTTCTTATGATTTCAATAATTACACTAACCTCTCTTACTTTTGAAACTATTATCAAGATTGTCAACCGTTACGCTATTTAACAGAATTTGCTGATTTCATACCAAAATGATAAAATTACCCTTTAGTTACTTTATCTATTCAAATGAGAAATTTCATTCATATCCCCTGATGTTTTGCATATATATTATCAAAGACTCATACATATTTTATCATTATTTAATAAAATTCTTAAATTTCATGCAATATTAAATAAAATTCTTAAATTGTTAAGACATTATTAAATCATTTAATGGAAAAAAAAACTTAATTCTTTTTGATAAAATACTTAAAAATAAATAATTTCTCTAAAATTAATATTAGATTATATCCTAATAATTTAATATATGACTTATTTCACACCACATATGTAACGCTCCCAAAATAAACTCATAATTCATACATTCATGATACAAGAAATTGACAATATATTCAAGAGAATAAAGTGTACATTTATTTATCAGAGTATTTATCACAAAAGTATTACATGTTGACAACAAAAGTAAATGCCCTACGGGCTTACAACTTTCCAAGCCAACACTTGGTTACAAAAAAAGAGAGTACTAACTTATACACATTAAGCTCTCGGCTTGAATTTACATGTAATACACAAAAAGGTAAACATCAAAAAGGGATCTTCAGCCTCTAAGCTTCCCAAGCTATGTCCTTGGAGGTGACATATTACCTAAACCTAAAAATGATGTCCCATATAGGGTAAGCCAATGCCCAGTGGAAATATACTAAACCAAGTATGAGAAATAACTAAAACAATAGCATTTGATATATGGTTGACACTTATAAACCAACTTACAATACTTTTTAATTCAACATCAAGTACATCTATTTTTCATTTCAGTTTCCTTCACTTATGCAATTTCGATTCATAATTATGGCTCAGAACCTGGCCAAACAATTCAATGAGACTATAACACATATTAAAATACTTCCATACTTCACAATTCACATGAGAATATAACTCATATTAAAACACTTCCATACTTCAACACTTCCATATTTCAAGTGATACACAGATTTGCTGTATCAGTGGAGTCCATCTCCTATCTCCTCCCAAGCAGGTTTGAGAGTCCATCCTCTATCTCCTCTCAAACCATGGAGTACATCCCCTATCTCCTCCCAAACAATATACATATACAATGTATTTAAACACTTATCATATACAATGATCAATCAATACAGACATTTGCTGTAATATTCCAACCGTCATATTCAATGACATATTCAATGTGATTAGTTTCAATTTTTCCTAATCATCAGACAATGTCTACAACAATCAAGGCTATCCTCCACCGATAGCCCAAAGCAGTTATCTCTAAACAGATAATAAATTTATCAATAGATAAAATATCGACATTTTATCCAACTACACCATTTACTCCCACAGTTTTCCAATTTCATGAATTTCACTTCAATTTCACATTTTTCCAAATTAATTATTCAAATTAACTATTCAACATAATTAGGGCATTTTCCCGATTTTCTCAATATTAGCCCAAAGGCTCAATTTCATCGATTTAACAACAACAATTTTATTTTTCAATGTCTCGTACACACATAGGTTTTGACATTTCAAAACCCCTATTTTATAACTCAAATCAAACCCTAACTTTCTCAAAATGACCACCATCTAATCAAAATGACCAAAATTTATGTTAAAACTCATAGAATAGAGTAGGTTATTCCTACCTTAATTTTCGGAGCTCAAAGGAGAAGAGAGGTGAAACTCAAAGTACTCCAAATCCACAACTTTTCAGATTAAAGTGAAGCCCTCGCGAAAGTCTACCTTTTTTCCAAAGGGACTAGGGTAGAAGACTACTAGAACTAGATGAAATCCTAGAGAGAAGATGAAGTCTAGAGTGAGAAGCTCCTAAGTTTGGGTTTTGAAAAGCTAGAGAGAGAGAGTGGGTCGAAAAAGTGGTTCAAAAAGCTAAAACTTGGACTGATATAATACACAGTCCGCTCAAGCGTAGAATGCCTCGCTCGAGCGTCAGACACAGACTCACGCTCGAGCATCAAATGTGCCGCTCGAACGCCGGATGCACACATCCAGAAGTTCTGCAGACAAAGGTTCCCGCTCGAGCGTGAAAGTGGACACTCGAGCGTCCGACGACCTGAAGGGAAAAATACTGAGGGTTGAATAATCACGCTCGAGCGTCAAAATGCTCGCTGGAGCGGAGGAATAAAAGCAAAGGGCCCGCTTGAGCGTCAAAGCCACGCTGAGCGTAAAGGTCAAAATCTGGGTATCAACTCTTGGTTTCCAAACACAATCAACCTGTTTCAAACCTGCCCAACACAACTCAAGACTCAAATACAAAGAGTAAAGGATGGGAACGAGAATAAGACAACAACACATCCACGGAATCGAGTCCGGAATATAATTTAACAATGAAGGGGAAACCGGGATCGTTATAACATAAATAACCTAAATAACCTAAAATTTATTATTTTAAGTAATGCATTTATTATTTAATTTTTAAAATTAAAATAAATAGATTTATTTTTTTCCCTGGTAATTTGCATTATTTATTTATTCATATGCAAAAAAATTATTATTTTATCTTTTCTCAATCATAAATTATTGTCAAATTTTAATTTTCATCTTTGAATCATTAAATTTATAATCAATGCATATTTAAAAAAATGCATGTTAATATTTCTATTAAATTAAACTTTGATTTATGTACTTTGGGAACTTAGTAGAATCAATCGATGGTTCAAGAACTAAATAAACAATTTGACGGTAATTTAGGAGTGTAAAGTGTAATAAATCCTAATTTAATATAAGACTTATTTCACACTATATAAACAACGTAAAAATTATTATTTTAATTAATGCATTTATTATTTGAATATCTTTTTAAGAACTTTTATAAACAAAAAATAAAATAAAAATTCAACCATTAATGAAGGTGAGAAATTAATTTCAAGATTTAATTTAATAAAATTAGTTTAAATGAGTAAAATAAAGATGGAGAAATATATTTGAAGTATCATATAACAAATTAATTGAGTATTTTAGTGCTCTCAAATAATTTTTCCATCGAGTTTTGGGTCATGTGCGATTTACTCTTAACGTTTGGAAATGATCACATAACCGCCATGTAGTTTGTGGGCTGAAGTACACCGTTAACATTTCATCCAATTTAACAATAAGTGTAAAACATAAGGCATATGTAAGAGTTATATATTCATTTTCAAATTTCAAGGGCGGTAAATCACACATGAAATAAAGTATAGGGGATTAAGTAAACTTTTTCTTTCAAACAAATGACAAAAATATAAGGGTATTTTGATCTTTTTCATTAAATTGTTAACGGGGCTAACGGTGCATTTCAGTTCACAAATCACAAGGGGTTTATGTGGCCATTTCTAAATATTAAGGGGTAAATCGCATATGACCCAAATCATAGGAGGTAAAGTGAACGTTTTTTTTTTTTTTTTTTAAATATACATCAACTAAAAAATTAATGACTCAAAGATAAAAATTAAAATTTGTTAATAATATCTTAAAAATTTATGAATAAATAATTTTCTTACATATAAATAAATAAGTAGGACAAATTACTAGAAAACAAAATTAATACATTTATTTCAACTTAAAAAAAGAAAAGAAAAAAGAAATTTAATTAATAAATGAGTTAATTAAAATTGATAAAGTTTTTGTTATTTATATAGTGTGAAATTAGTTTTATAAGTCTTATATATTTTATTAGGGTCATATATTAAACTATAAATGTCTTATGTTGAAATATACATGAGTGTTTGATAATATATGGGCAAAACCTCAAAAAAAGTGAGTAGAAATTTTCACATAAATAGCTCATTGGTCGATATAGTTATTTTTATCTCTTTCCACTCAATTCAAAAGGATAATATAATCATTTTAGATAGTAAGTAACGTGGTTGTATAGAATTAACAAATATAGGAAAAATATTGATATTATAAATAAAAATAGAAAATATTTTTATAATTATTAAAATTAGAGAAAAGATTTCTGAAATTTGTCAGAAATTAATGTAATTTACCCCTTTTTTTAAAAAATTTAAAAAATAAATAAACTCTTAACATTTTGCATCTTCTTTGTAAAAAGACTCAGTCAAAGGACACGTGACTTGCTTACATTTGTGAACATTTGTGATGGAGTGAGTAAAGAGTAACACGTTAATTGCGACAACATTCGTTTGTGTCGAGTCTCTTTAGCCATCGTCATCTATCTAAATCTTCGCAGAAAAACCTTGCTCTGTATTCACAAGAATTCACTGCTGCGATGCATACATTTCCTAGTCCTTTTTCTTCTCTGATTTTGCCCAAATCTCCTTCTCCTTCCTTCTAATTGTTGTTGTGTTCATGTTCATGTTCATGCTGTTCTGATATTGCTGTTTTCCGGAGAACATGGCATCGTGGAGCTCTCTCATGAGGTCAAAAGACACCTATTTACAAATTCTGAGAAATTTGATCGTCTCTTTTATCGCCGTCTCAATCGATTATTTCCTTCTTGTTTTTGTTGTGTCGAGTCGTGCTTCCTGTTCCTCAATGAATTGCAACGAATTTCATACGAAAACTCAAGCTCAAGACCAAGCAGAACCTCTGGAGTCGAATTCGGTAATTTCTATCTTCGATTCATGAATCAGTTTGATTTGTATTTTCAATTAATGGTTATTAGATTCAATTTAAAAAAAAATTGGACACACACGTACATATAGATTATTTACATATAATATTGCTAGTGTTATTGATTTGATTAGTTGTAGTTAACCAAAATATGGAAACTTGACGTTTGATGACTCTGCTTTTGTTGTTTGCTTAACAAAGATTTGGGGGGACACTGTTTTGTTAGCTTCCAAATGAAAAATTTCATATATTCTTTAACCAAGAATATAAAAAACTAAAAATTAGGGCTAATACAATATGCCTGTTTTTCTTCGTTTTTGTTTTTTTTTTTTCTAGGGAAAAAAAATGAGGGCAAATTACACCGGTGGTCCTTATATTTTATCCCTTGTATAATTTTAGTCACTGTACTTTCAATTCGCTCAATTTTAACATTTAATTTTAGATTTTTTTTTTTTACTTTGGTTGAATTGATAATATCTTTTGTGTTTTTTAAGAAAAATTATCACTAAATTGGTTGAAGTTAACTAACTGAGTAAATTCATAATTTTTTCTTAAAGATATAACACATGACAGTTATGTGCATATTTTTCATAAAAAAATACTAAGAATTGTAATCAGTTGGACTAAATTGAGATAAATTTAAAAATTTACGGTCAAAATCGAACCAATTAAAATTACAGGGACTAAAATGACATAAGAACTAATGTACAGGACTACAAAACAACTTTTTAAAATGAAACAGAACATTTTATTTCCATTATCATAACCTTAACTCAAGACTGTCTTAGAAGGCCAATAGGTAGCATCTACTGCGAGATGTTGGTATTCTGTTGGTTTCTCCCTCCTCTCATTTCAGGATTTGATCGTTGCCACTATGTTCTCATTGAGTCTTTACTTTCTTTTTTCCATGATTGGAAATTACTTTGTTGATTGATGATACTCTCTTTTTGTTCTACTTTGATGATGATAGGATTGTGGGGGATTTCATCAACACAAAGAGCACGATGACTTGCAAGACACAGTTTGTTGTATAAGCCAACAAATGGCAAAATCTGAAGAATGTGATAATGAGTTACCTTCACCAAGGACAAAGGAGAACATTGAGATAATGAGATTGGCTAAAAATGAAGAATGTCATTCTAATCCTCAACAAGGTAGTCAGGACAATGATGAGAGGAATGATTTCTTGTGCCAAGAAATGTATGAACCTGAAGAATGTGACTCTCCGAATGGTGAACGGGAGAAGAATGAAGAGCAGAGAGATCTGCTGAGCCAACAAATGGCTAAACCTCAAAAAAATATTGAAATAACTCAGCATACAAATGAGGATAATGGTCAGAAGAGTGAATTTGTGGGGCAATTAATGGATAAATATGAAGAATGTGATATTAAATTACCTCAACACACGAGGGAAGCAAATGATGAGAAGAGTGGTTTTGTTGGGCAACAAATGGTTGAACAAGAATTATGTGATACCAAATTAAGGGAGGAGAATGATGAGAAAGGAGAACCAAATGCCAGCCATAAAAAACTAGGAAAATACTTCTTTTACGACTCACCACTTTCTGAAGAAACTGGGGTTTGGATACCCGTTTCTGTTCCTCCTCTGTCAGAAAGTGATCACGAAGAGTGGGCCAGAGGTTTGTATCCAAATGGGGGATACTTCCCTGAAGGAGATGTTGGTTGGAGTCAGTGTGTTGAGGAAGATAAAGAGTTGACCATGTGGGAGGTGGTAGTTGAAATGTTACTTGTGGCCCGGGGAAAGGTGAGTTCTTTAGCTTCTGGCGATATTCGTAAGGTTTCATGGATATCAAGGCACCTAATTGAGCAAGCCTGGAAAGAGATGGCTGAAACTCTTACTGAAGCCAATATTAGTAACACAACAAAGATTCTTGAAGCAGAGCCACCAAAATGGCTGCCTGATAGTGCAGCTTCTGCTTGCATGCTCTGTAATATTCGGTTTCACCCTATCATTTGCACCCGGCATCACTGCCGGTTTTGTGGAGGAATATTTTGTGGTGAGTGTACTAGAGGAAGGAGCTTGTTGCCATCTAAGTTTCATTTGGGGGATCCACAACGGGTATGTGATGTATGTTGTGTGCGTCTTCAATCTGTTCAGTCATATTTAATGGATCAGGTAAGTCATGCTGCTCAGTTAGCAACCCATGATGTGACAGACCTTAGCACTTTAAGATCATGGCTAAATTTTCCATGGGGACAGTCCATGGAATACGAGATTTATAAGGCCACAAACACAATTCAAGGTTACAATAGTAAGGTAAGATTTTGGTTACATTTTAGCTATTATAAATTATTTATTGTACTCAACCACCACTCTATTTGGCTACCTCTAAGCTATTATAAATAATGTATTGTGCTCAACCAGCTCTATTAAAATAATAGAAATGATGAGGCATAAGTAAGAGGGTTCGTACATTAACAATGGAATATATATGCTCAGGTAGGTTCTTTGAGACCCGACAAGGCAATTCCCGATGCTATTCTACGACAAGCAAAAGGCCTTGCAATACTCACTATCGTGAAAGTTGGCATGATGGTTACATACAACATTGGAACGGGACTGGTTATTGCTCGTAGGGAAGATGGCACATGGTCTCCGCCTTCTGCCATTTCTTCTTTTGGTGTGGGTTGGGGAGCTCAGGTGAAGTAGTTTCCTTCTAAGATGTCTCGTTTTCACTTTAAACTTTCTTGCTCTTGTTCATGCATATTGGAGGGTCTAAGATGAATTATCCTCACTCACCAAGCGCAATTGATAGTAGATCTGACTTCTTTTAAACTAATCCTCCAAGGTGGTGGTTATTTAAGAAAAAAAATGCGATGATTCCCTCTTTCTATGGATGGGTGGCTGAAGTGATTTTGCTGGTTTTTAAGATGCAATACATCTCTTTGGGGTGTGCAATGTAAATGATAAAATTTATTTTCTGAGATTCTGAAATATGATCATCCTTTCAAGAATTGGTTTTTTCAGCTTTTCTATTTTTAACTAATTGTTTTGTTTCTTTGCAGGCTGGTGGAGAACTGATAGACTTAATAATTATACTGAGGACAAATGATGCTATTAAGACGTTTAGCAGTGATGTACATCTTTCAGTTGGAGCTGGTTTGAGTGCAGCTGTTGGCATTGTTGGACGAGTAGTTGAAGCTGATGTGCGAGCTGGTGATAGTGGCTATGCTGCTTGTTATACATATAGCTGCAGTAAAGGTATCTTTTCCATATGAATTAACCTCACATGCCTTCATATATTTAAGATATTTAGGATTCTTGAGGCCTTGATTGGATGTTACAAGCAAGCCAAATATGAAATATCTTTTCATTTTGATTTAGTAATGGTATGTTTCTTTAGAAAGATAGCCGACCCCGTTTGATGGGACTTAAGGCTTGGTTTGGTTTAGGTTTCTTTAGAAAGATACTTGGATCTCATGAAAAATGTCTGAATCTCATACTAACATCAAGAAATCATTTTTTGGTTTTTGCTGAGTGCATTATCCTTGTGCATTACTTCAGAGTTTAGAAAGGTTTGTACCTTGAATATTTATTTCTTACTGTTAGTAAGGAAAAAATATGGTGCTTTGCATCATTGGTTTAGTATTTTAAAGTCATAGCTGGCTGATCACCTACCAATACCATAGCGTGCTGTTTCAGAGAGCTACCATAATTACTTAGGAAAAGAAAGTTCCCTATTTACTTCTTCTTTTTCTGCAGAATAATGAGAAGTCTTGTTTGCTGAAACATAACACTATAATTGGTAAACACTTTCCAACTAGTATGATTGTAGGAAATCATCGTGGGAGAATACCAGCCCCCAACCTTGTGATGAAGAGAATAATTTTATGGTTTTGTTCAATTATATTCAAATCTAATCAGTGTCTTCCTAGTTTTGCTCTTCACAGTTGTCTGTATCTTGTTTTACACTTTTTTGTGCTTGTGATTTTCCTCAATTCTCTTCTCTTGGTGGTTTCAGTTGCATGCTTCCTCAATTTGACAATGGCTTTGACCACTGTCCATCTTGAGGATGTTGTATTTGGAACATAACATGCTTGAAACAGGAGGAAGGTAACCCAATTGACGTAGGACAGATTAGGAACTTACGGCCTAAGGTGGTTGTCCACAAGTGGATTTGTGGTGGGTTTAGAGTTGAAACAGATTCCAGGGTTAAGGTTCTATTGGGTAGAAGAAGGTTTCGAGGATTTATAGATGGAATAGTTGAGTTTTGGCTTGATTTTCTAAAGTTCCAAGTTGTTGAATTTTTGGAATAAGATGCAGAAATTCTGCAGACATCAACTATTTTATGATATTAATGAAAAACAAGTGATGACAAATTAACTAATATTATCAGAATATTCTTTTTTTGTTGTTGTTGATAATTTAGTCTTTCCACCAAACAATATTGATGTCTACATTTGCGTAATCATTTCGAGTAGTTCTAGATCTCAAAGGTTGCGTCCTCACAAGTTTATTGTTTTCTGGGTTCATTTTTGTTGTTTGTAATGCAGGTGCATTTGTTGGATGTTCACTAGAAGGGAGCATTGTCACTACCCGCACACGGGAGAATTCCCGATTTTACGGCAGCCAGTCAATAAATGCATCAAATATTCTTCTTGGATCATTACCTAGGCCAGCTGCAGCTGCCATTTTCTATCGTTCACTTGGAGATTTATATCAGAAGCTTGAGAAGTGATCAGTGTTGTATCCAAGATTTGAAATTTCATGCAACTTATTTTTACGAGTATGGGATTGGAATGCTTTGGCTGTGAATGCACTTCTGTATTTACTGCATTTGTAAATAGTTTGTACCAAAAAAGGATCGTTCTTTGCCCTGTGTAAATGGTTTGGGCTCAAAACTTTGGTAAAAAATCTTGGCGGTGGAGGTTTTGACAGCAATGTAAATACAATATGCTGACAACATGCTCTTCGCGCTATCTTCTTGTATATAACTCGTATTGGTTAACAGCTTGAATGTATTGCCAAGGATAAAAACGTACGATCCATTTACATTTTGGCCTATGAATTTCAAAACTAAGTAGTTAATCACTATAAAGTATTGTGATATTACAGTTAACCTTTTCTGTTTGAATTTTTTTATGAATTTATGCAAAATTAAATCATATGTAAAACGTATAGTATATCTTATGGTCGAATGAACTATTTGTAGGTAGGATTTCATTATGGTTATGGTTTTATAGTTGCCTGGGAGACAGGCGATGGCATTATAGTACTCCCATCCCATCCCCCATCAGCTTGCCAAAACCTTTGATTTTTTATTTTTTATTAGTTATTGGGCACGTGCGACATAAATTGTTAATATTGTAATTATACGCATCTCTTAAATTGATATATGATATATATTTAAAGTATAGAGACTTATAAAAGTAAATTAATCTGTATCTAAAGTACAACTAAGTAATAAATGAATACATACTTGACTAAAGAATTTAAATGATAAATGAGAAATTTTATAAATATAAATATTAGTTTATAGCTAAATTGTTGATATCACAATCTTATCTTAAATAATAAACAATAAGCAGGTCCTTTATATAGTATTACACAAATATTTTCCTAACAACTTCTCACTTTAATTTTTCATAATCTGTACCTGTAATACAATTGAAAGTATGAAATTAATTGCACAATTACACAAATTTGTTTAATAGTTCATCTTATAATACAAGTTCATTGAACCTACTATTGCATATTATTCGCATATTATTGGTATAAGAATGTATTAATATCAATATATAATATATTTTTATAAATCAAGAGTTGTTGAGTCTTGTTTCCTCTACCATGAATATATTACATGATGAGAAATATAACATTAGTCATTAGTATGCTTTCATTTATGTAGAAAATGTAGAATAGGTTTTTTAATAAAATAGAATGATATTGTAACTTAATATTTTGATCGATAAAGGAATTTCATAATTATTTTCACGATATTTATAAATCCATATTTATAAGTGTTTGCGGGAGTCACTTTTATGAAACTATTAAGTTACATAATTTATTATGGCATTTGTAAATAATCAGCATATAACAAAAATTGATCGAATCTTTTTATTTGATGTACTTACATTCTGCATTATTGAGTTGCTACAATAATATTTAGGCATCATTTGATTTTTTCCCCCTTGTAATTTGACTAAATTGTGTGCATATGGTACATTATTTTTCTTGAATTTCACAATAGATAGGACAATTCCTGCTTTAGCTCTTCTAATTTTGCTTGGAGAGCATGTTGTAATAAATCTTCTGTAATTTTTGTTTCACCATCTTTTTATTTTTCTTCTTACTCACTATTATAACTCAATGTAATAAAAATATTTTGATGAATAAGAGTTTGAGGCAATATCATATTGTTATGAATTTCAAAATCTATTCTCTCAATAATGTGATTTTTTCTGTGAGGGAAAAAAAGTACAATTATTATCGTGATGGAAATATTTTGCAAAGTCTTAGTTTGTTATTGAAAGTGTTTGTTGTGGACACTTATTTGTATAACATGTATGTAAATATGCATTGAACATAAATTGATAGGAGAATAATACATAATTCCGTAGTTTTTTCCAAATAAATATAACCATATTATTAAAGAGATATATGTATGAAAATTAAAGTATCCGATGGTAATATAACATTACATATTGACAATGTATGAATATAATAATATATATAAGTTTACATATATATATATATATATATATGTACATTGACATATATAAGATATCACAAAAGTAATATGTGAAATCTTTTGCAACAATATAATATAGATAATAATAAGAAGTTAATTATTCATAATTAAATAGTTGGTCATAATATAGATGTTTAGTGTTATATTTTTGTTTGTATGCACTATCTTTTAATTAGATTATTAAATTCCCATAAAAATTGAAATGAATTTGTGAATAATTTCTGTAAAATTAGAGATTAGTGAAGAAAGATTTAAAAAAGAAAAATTTATAGTGTTTGGTTTGGTTTGATTTATTTTTTCAAACTTTTATTTTGAATTTTTTGGTTTTGATTTTTTTTGTCTCTGACATTGTTTTTTTTAATAACCGATATATTTTCTTTTTAGATTTAATACTTTTTTTTTTATTTTTTAATTTTACTTTGAAATTTAGATTCACTTAATCTAAATACACTTAGAAAATGATTTATTGTGCATTCTTTTTGGAAAAAAATTATTAATATTAAATAATAATAATAATAATAATAATAATAATATATAATAATAAAAATAGTGCATGAATTTATAACTTTGTTTACTAATATTTTACTTATAATTCTATTTAGATTATTAGATATTAGATTTTCACGTAAAAATATAATTTAAATATAAAATATGAAGAAATTTTAGGCCTTGTTTGGTTTGTTTTTGACAAATAAATTTTGGAGAAATTTTTTTAAAATTTTGTTTGGTTTAATGATTTTGAAATTTTTTTTTCCAAAATCACTTTTTATATCTTACACATCAATCAATCAATTTTTCTTTCTCTTCTCTCATTCTCAATTACTTTTTCTCTCACATACATCTACTCAACTACAACAAAATAAATCACTCAAAACTTCCACACTCCAAAACTATTCCTAAAATATACAACTAAATAAACCAAAAAAATCTCTAAAATCTTTCCTTAATTTTTTTTTTGAAACTTTATCTCCTAAAATCAAACCAAACACACCCCTAGTATCTTTATTCACCAAAACTGAGAAAATATGAAAAATTAAAAACTAAAAAACAGATTTAAAAAATAAAACCAACAAAAGTGATTTTTGTTTAGAATTTTGACATTATACATTGGTTATTAAAGTACTATGTAAAATATTATACTTCATGAAATATAATTTAAACAAAAAAAAAGTGTATGAAAATAATTATTCAGTATAGAAGCAAACAAATGAAATAAAAAAGAGTAAATATTTTTGGTTCTTTAATCATCATTAATGTAAAAAATAGGGAGGCATTTTTAAAAATAAAAAATAAAAATAAGAAGAGAGACGGTTTGTTTATATTTTTATAGAATTCTTGAAAGTAGATATATCGTTTTTGGATATCAATGCTAAAAATAAAACGATAATTGATTTGTATAAGACTCTTTATGACTTTTAGAAAATATAATAAATTTGAGAAGATAAAATTGAAATTTAATAAAAATAAAAAACAAGACGGATTCTTTATGTTTTATAATAATAGTAGATGGTAAAAGTTTTACTTAATAACTAAATGACCCCAACAAAGTAATAGTAACAATCCACCACCCGCCAACTAGTAAAAGTCAAACTTACAAAAAGTGTCAGGGTAAGTTTGGAAACTAATATAATAATTTTTTTTTTTTTTTTTTTTGGAGAGAATAAACAATTACACAGAAGAAGACGCCTCAGACATCACCAACGCCATTAAAGAGGACAGAACCTCCTCCATCCAAATACGTGGCGAAACAAAATCAAAGGCTAGCCTACTTAAACAATGAGCCACCGAATTGCCATCTCGACAGACATGCGAAACTTCTGAAGAAAGGAACCTCAACAGGAGCGCTTGAGCCACACCTACAAAATGACCATAGCATGATAAATTATTCGCCTTCCCTTGAATGGCAGCCACCACATTTTGAGAATCACATTCTAGATGAATATGTCCCAATCCCAAATCACAACCCAATTGAAGGGCTTTTATCGCACCCATAGCTTCCACACAATCAACATCCTCCATATACTGGATCCGCTCAACCACAGACGCAATGACTTTCCCATGACAGTCCTGAATAATAATAATTAAAAAATTAAAAGATTATATAAAAAGGTGAAAAAATTAAAACGGTTAAAAAATAAAAAGATTTTCTTTTTTTTTTTGTATTTTATGGATGATTTTTCATAAAAGGTGAAAAAATTATTTTAATTATATTAATTTTTTTCACCTCATATTTTAATTAAAATTTTAAAAAATCAAAAAAATAACTTATTTCCAAACAAACCCTCAATATCTAACTTACACGTTGAGGACCACTAAACATCCAACGTTTTTTTGGTGCTTCCCTTTCTTTGTCTTATGGTTGAGGTATCAATTTTTTTTCTTTAGAAGATTCGTATTATTATTTGGGAAGATACCCAAAAAAATAAAAAAAATAAAAAATAAATTATAAACCCCCTTACCTTCCTTTTATTGTTAAAAGGATTAAGGAAAAAAAATTATATTTTCAAAATTCCCTTATAATTATAAATTTTGTATAAAGGATAAAATTTATTATTTAAATATTTTATCAAACTATTATACCCTCAACCGAATCATTGATCTTCTCTGCCGAATCGCCATAGTTAAAGCTCCTCCCCACTATGATTGTCATGGTATCTTTAAGTATAAGGCCCTAGGATTAGAACTTTTTACAACTACAACTTGCAAAAGAGAGTTAGAGAGAGAGAGAGAGAGAGAGAGAGAGAGAGAGAGAGAGGGGGGAAAGATGAATCAATGGCGTCGAAGGTTACAGTGAAGGCAATCACAATGTCTTCATCGCTGCCGTTGCTGCTGTTGTCACTGCTGAGATCTGGTAGTTAATAATCAATTGCTGTTGAGATCTGGTAGTTAATAATCCTTCGGGTGATGCAGAGTTCCGGATCCTCTGCCAGCACCGTCGTAACTCTCAGCTCCATTGCGCAAGAGATAAGTTTAGATCTAAAGGCTCTTCATCTCCGTCTCTCTCTATTTTTCCATCTTTTCGCTCATTTCACCCATATTAAGAGAGATTATTAAGTGGTTTTAGACCATTCTTCCAAGTAAAGATTATAATTGCGAGTGAAATGAATGCCAATCAAGCCATCGACAAAGGCCTCTATGATTGAATCCAAGCTCTGTCATCGTCGCAGAGGCTGTAGCGATCCCGGTTTTGACCCATCTCTTGTGGTGTTCCGGGTTCGGCTTGGTATGATTTTGAACGGTGTTACGTATCTTAGTTTTCCCTTGTATTTCCCTTATTTTTGGTTATCGGGTTATAGTGGTGTGTTTGGAACAGGTAATGTCTCCAAACCTTTAGATGCAAATCCAACTCGAATTGTGCCTTGCAAAGTTGTATCGGAAGTTAATTCTTTCATGTTTTTCCACTTCGCTAAGTATGTCGGGGATCAAGTTGCCCGGTCAGCTCGCAGAGGTCTAGGGGGCAACGCCCCTTAGCAGGTCTGAGGTCAGCGCCTTGGCGGGGTCGAGGAGCAGCACCCCCGAAGCAAAAATGCAAAATCATTCGAAATTGCTTGAGCCACATACGCGGAAAACAAGGGAGGGCTTGTTTGGCTATTGCAATAAATGCAGGTGCGGGAGAAACGCTGCATGTGCGGTGGTAGGTGAGTCCGAAATTTTGGTCTTTTTTGCTCTTTAGGCTGAGTGTATCTTACTCTTGTTAGGTCTCTCTCTTTCTAAAAACCCTTTCCTCTCCTTTATCTCTACATTTCCCTATGCCAAATTGGATCAAAACCTTGACTTCTCAAGATCCATTAGAGTTCTGCCATAATTTCTTTATCAAAGTTGGTTAACTTCTCGAGGGTTTCATTGTGTGTAGTGAAGATTTAGTTTTGACACCATTGATTTTGGGGATTTCATCTCATTTCTTCTTCAAAATTTGAGGTAGGGATTTTCTTAGAGTTATATCTATATTTTTGCAAGATCTAGATGATTTTCGAAATCATCCTTTGATAGCCTTGAAAATTGATTGTTGATTCAAGAAGTTGAACGATTTCGAAAGTGGGTTTGTCTCTTGTTCTTTTAAAATGATCTTATGGGTTTTGGTCTTCATTGATTAAAGAAAAGATTATTTTGGAAAGTTTTCTTTCAAAAGATTTGAGTTGTATAGTTTTGGTAAGAAAATCTAGAATTTGGAGATTTTTTAAAAGAGACTGAAAATGCATGAATGATATTATTATATTTATTTTGTGTGTCAAAATAAATGGATGTTTGAAAAATTTCTTATTTATATTTATATAAATGATGAATTTCCTGGAATATGAGAATTGTTGTTCATTTTGGAAATTATTGTTCAAAACATTGAAATAGTCTTGGAATGACTAATTGTTGAGGATACTTGAGAAGAGGGAATTGTGTTATTCCTTGGATGATGAATTAGAATAAAAGTATTTATATTCATCTTGTGAAATTGGCATATCAATTCATTTGATTACATTAAACTTTGAAAGTTGATTTGAAAGCTTACATTGAGAAAAGAATGTTGAGAAACAAGTTTTCATGGAATGGTTTTGGGGTAAATACGTTGGTAAGTCTTGATAGGTGGTGTAGATGATATTGAATAAGTTGGCTTGAGAGTCTAGGGTGAAAGACTGAAAACCCGCACAGATAGGTGTCGAGCCTTCCGGTTAATACCAGTAAAAATAACAATTTGGTAGTACTTGTATAGTCTACTTGCAGACACCAACCTAGGGATTACCAGAGTCATATTTACCGCCCTTGAAATAAATTGTTAAGTTTTGAACAATTGAAATTGCATGATATCATTGAGAATGATGGTTTTCAAAAGATGAAAATGTGATTTATCTTCAAAAAGGGCATAGCATGGTATGTGCATTCATCTCTTGAGACTTGAACAAAATGTATATACTTTGTTAAGGATTTCCTACTGGGCTTTATGCTCACCCTACGGGATTTTTGTGCAGGAAAAGATGTGGTGATTCCACCTAACTAAAGGCAAGGAAATATGTGTTGAGAGCACAAGGCTCTCATTTTGCTGTAACTCTGTTTATAAGCCAAGGGTTGTATTTGTGTGGGTTTGAATAACCATTTTGTGTAACCAGACCTAAGTCTTGGAAACTTGGGGGTATCTATTTGTTTATATTATTTTGATTTGAAGTGAATGTATTATCGCCTGAAGACTATTTGTATCATGTAATGCAAGTGTGGGGATTTATTTTCAGATTTACTATAAAGAACCATGGTTATCGTATTATCATTTGGGTATAAAAATTGGGGTGTTATAGAGGCTCTCGAACTCGAATTTCAGTATGAAAGCTTGTTGAAGTGCATCTCCGATTATTGCTATTTTCTTGGATTTACCAAAAAGCTTGGGTTTTGGAAATTTGTTAGGGTTTTGAAAATTGGTTCATTCAGTATGTATTTTATTTTTTGTGTAGCGATC
This sequence comes from Camellia sinensis, assembly GCF_055761805.1. Classification (NCBI taxonomy): domain Eukaryota; kingdom Viridiplantae; phylum Streptophyta; class Magnoliopsida; order Ericales; family Theaceae; genus Camellia; species Camellia sinensis. The sequence goes on from NC_138969.1 coordinate 33,886,940, forward strand.
CCAGTTTTGCCACTTCGCTGAGTATGTCGAGGATCGAGCTGCTGGGTCAGCTCGCGGGGATCCAGGGGCAACGCTCGTTGGCGGGTCTTTGGGCAACGCCTTGGCGGGGTTGAACGGTAGCACCCCTAAAGCAAAAATACAAAATGCATTAGATGTTGCTTGTCCGCTTGAGCGGCTATTTATGCGCTCGAGCAGAGAATGTTTGGTTCTAGAAGTTTGACCTGTCTGCAAAAGTACTGGGAAAGTGTATTTGACGCTCGAGCGGACCATGTTATATCAGTTTGTGAATATGATATTTCATATCACTTTTGTATATCTCTCTCTCTTGAAAAACTCATTTCCTCTTCCTTCTCTCTACATTTCCCTACGCCAAATTGGATCAAAACCTTGATTTCTCAAGATTTATTAGAGTTCTGCCGTAGGTTCTTTATCAAAGTTGGTTAACTTCTTGAGGACTTCGTTGTGTGCGGTGAAGATTGAGTTTCGACATCATTGATTTTGAGGGTTTTATCTCATTTCTTCTTCAAAACTTGAGGTAGGGATTTTCTTAAAGTTATATATATATATATATATATATATATATATATATATATTTGCAAGATTTAGATGATTTTTGAAATCATCCTTCGATAGCTTTGAAAATTGATGGTTGGTTCGAAAAATTGAATGGTTTTGAAAGTGGGTTTGTCTCTTATTCTTTTGAAATGATCTTATGGATTTTTATCTTCGTTGATTGAAGAAAATATGATTTTAGAAAGTTTTCTTTCAAAAGATTTGAGTTGTATAGTTTTGGTGAGAAAACCTAGCATTTGGGGATTTTTTAAAAGAGACTGAAAATCCATGAATGATATTATTATATTTATTTTGTGTGTCAAAATAAATGGATATTTGGAAATTTTCTTATTTATATTTACATAAATGATGAATTTCAGGGAATATGAGGATTGTTGTTCATTTTGGAAATTATTGTTCAAAACGTTGAAATAGCCTTGAAATAACTAATTTTAAGAATACTTGAGAAGAGCGAATTGTGTTATTCCTTGGATGATGAATTGGAATAAAAATATTTATATTCATCTTGTGAAATTGGCATATCAATTCATTTGATTACATTAAACTTTGAAAGTTGATTTGAAAACTTGTATTGAGAAAAGAATGTTGACAAACAAGTTTTCATAGAATGGTTTTGGGGTAAATACGTTAGTAAGTCTTGATAGGTGGTGTAGATGATATTGAATAAGTTGGCCTGAGAGTCCGGGGTGAAAGACCGAAAATCCGCGCGGATAGGTGTCGAGCCTTCCGATTAATACCGGTAAAAATAACAATTTGGTAGTACTTGTATAGTCTACTTGCAGACATCAACCTAGGGATTACCAGAATTGTATTTACCGCCCTTGAAATAAATTGTTAAGTTTTGAACAATTGAAATTGCATGACATCATTGAGCATGATGGTTTTCAAAAGATGAAAATGTAATTTATCTTCAAAAAGGGCATAGCATTGCATGTGCATTTCATCTCTTAAGACTTATATAAAATGTATATAGTTTGTTAAGGATTTCCTACTGGGCTTTATGCTCAGCCTACGGGATTTTTGTGCAGGAAAAGATGTGGTGATGCCGTCTAACTAAAGGCGAGGAAATGTGTGTTGAGAGTACGAGACTCTCATTTTACTGTGACTCTGTGTGTAAGCCAAGGGCTGTATGTGTGTAGGTTTGAATAACCATTTTGTGTAACTAGGCTCAAGTCTTTGAAACTTGTAAACCCTTGGGAGTATTTATTTGTTTATTTACTTCTTATTGGATTAATGTATTGTAGCATAAAGAACTATTGTATCATGTAATGTAAGTTTAGAGATTTATATTCGTTTTTTCTTGAAAGAGTCATGATTGTTGTATTATCATTTGGGCTAAAAATTTGGAGCGTTACAACTTGGTATTAGAGCTACCGAGTTTGAATACTTGGAGCTCGTGGGAAATGGTTGTTTAACCACAATGGTTTCATTTAGCATGCTTAAGAAGTGTTATGCATTTTGTGACTATGTGATAACATGCTTATGTGACTAAATGGGTATGGGATTGGACTTTTGGGATGTTGTTTGTAAACCCCAATTTTCACACCCAAATGACAATACAATAATCATGGCCCTTTTTAAGGAAAACCAATCATACAATCCCACACTTGCATTTTATAATGTAAATAGTTCCTCATGCGATAATATATTAATCTGATAACAAGTAAATAAGCAAATAAATACCCCCAAGGGTTTACACGTTTCCATGGCTTAAGCCCGGTTACACACAACGGTTATTTAAACCCACACATACAAAGCCCTTGGCTTACAATCAGAGTCATAGCAATTGAGAACATTGTGCTCTCAGCACACACTTCCACACCTTCAATTAGGCATAATCACCATGTCTTTTTCTGCACAAAATTCTCGTAAGGTGAGCATAAAGCCCAGTAGGAAATCCTTAACAAAGTATATACATTTTATACAAGTCTCAAAAGTTGAATGCATATGCCATGCCATGCCCGGTTGAAAATAAAGCACATCTTCATCTTTTGAAAACCATCATGTTCAACGATGTCATGCAATTTCAACTGTTTAACATTTATCAATTTTAATTAAGGGACGGTAAATACAACTTTGCAAATCCCTAGGTCGATGTCTGTAAGTAGACTATACAAGTACTACCAATTTTTCATTTTTACCAGTGTTAGCTAGAAGGCTCAACATCTATAATCTGCACCACCTTTCAAGACTTACCACCGTATTTACCCCAAAACCATTTTATGAAAACTTGTTTCTTAACATTCTTTTCTCAATACAAAATTTTCAAATCAAATTTTAAAACTCTTCATTATCAAATAAATTGATATGTCAATGTAATGATTAATAATACAATGCAATTTCACAAGATGAATAAATACTTTTATTTCAATTCATCCGAGGGATAACATAATTCCCACATTTCAAACATTTCCAACAACTTAGTCATTTCAAGACTATATCAACACTTTTAAACAACAATTTCCAAAACTTCAACAATTCTGTTATTCCATAGAAAAACCATCATTTATATGTAATAAATAAACAATTTTCAACCATCATTTATTTTGAACACAAAATAAATATAACAATCTATTCTAAAGTTTTTCAACATCTTTCTTAAAAATCTTCAATTTCTAGGTTTTCTCAGCAAAAATCATTCATTTTCAAATATTTGAGAAGATCTCACCAAAAACATCTTTCTTTCATCAACATAGTTCAAAAACTCTAAATTTCTGTTTTTAAAGAAAAAAAAGAAGTAAACTCACTTTCAAAATCACTCATCTTCTTGAATCAACAATTAATTTTCAAAACTAATCGAATAATGATTTTGAAAATCATCTAGATCTTGCAAAAATATATGTATAACTCAAAGAAAATCCCTATCTTAAGTATTGAAGAAGAATAGAGATGAAACCCCAAAATTTACGGTATCGAAACTCGATCTCCACCGCACACAACGAAGCCCTCGAGAAGTTATACAACTTTGATGAAGGAACTATAGCCAAAATCCCAATAGATTTGGAGAAATCAAAGAGAGAAGATGATTTCTAGAGAGAGAAGCTCTAGCTCTAGATCTGGATCTTGGAGAATTTTAGAGAGAGAGAGAGAGAGAGAGAGAGGATTGCAAAAAATGATCTGAAATGTCACATTTTTGAACTGATAAAACACGGTCTACTCGAGCATGGAAAGCCTTGCTTGGGCGTGAAACCCTGCACTTGAGCGTAAAATACACTCCTCCAATATTTTTGTAGACAAAGACCTCGTTAGAGCGCCTGAATGCCCGCTCGAGCATAGAGCAAAATTTCAGAAGCTCGCTCGAGCCTAGAAAGCTCCGCTCGAGCGGAAAAGCCAAATTCTGGGCAACTAAAAGTTTCGAAAAACAATCAACTAACCTTTTTTAAACACACAACTATAAACCAATAACCAACAATGAGGGGAAGACAAGGGAAACACGACATGAACTATCATTCAAACCATACAAACCCGAGTCCGGGACATCACAAGAGACGGTCAAAATCGGGATTGCTACAACCTCCCCCTTTTAAAGAATTTCGTCCCTGAAATTTCAAATCAAACTACTCAAACAAAGAGTTTCTAGTGATCAAAACCATGCTATTATATTTCAAATCACAATACTAACTCTCAACCGAATTCCAAAATTTTCCACCATGGTTATCCCATTAACAACAACCTTCCATATATGCATAAACATGAAATTTCCCAAAAAGTAATGGCACCTCTCAACTAGGGGTGGGCGCGGGTCGATTGCGGCCACGAAACCTCCAATCCGCCATCCGTCCGCCAAATTGGCGAATTGGAGAAAATCAATCCGCATCCATCTGCTAATCTGGCAGATGTGGATTGAGCGGATTGGCAGTTTGGTGGATGGATGCGAATCGGGTTGGTGGTTTGAAATTTTATAAATTTTCAACATAGTTCAACTTGTGCATTTCCTCAAAAAAAAAAAAAAAAAAAAAAAAAAAAAAAAGAAAGAAAGTATTACAGTCAATAATTTTAGAAAGTATTACAATTACTGCATGCATCATCCAAAGAAAGAAAGTTTGAAATTTTAGAATATCACAATCACTGCATGCCTCATCCACATATTACAATCACAGCATGCCTTACCCACATAAAATATTACAATCTGTGGTTTTTAAAATATAAAAACAATTCAAACCACCAAAACCATGAACAGAGCAATAGTAGAGATTGTATGTCTTTGTACTGTTACATTTATATATATTTTTGAAAACAAAAACCAACCAGCATATGTTATATTTTCTATTTATTACCTTTAGAGTTAGATTTAAAAACCAAAAAATATAGATAAATAATACGTTTATTTTTTTCAATTCAAAAAATATATTCAAGTTGAAAACTTTTTTTCAACAGAATATTTGAATTCTTTTTCAATTGAAAACACAAACAAAATATTTAAACAAATTGAAAACACAAAGTCTTATAAATTACTAAGAGTGCTCGCGGTTTGGCGGTTCGGTTGCGGCCAAAGGAACCTCAAATCCGCCATCCATCCGCCAAATTGGCGGATTGGAGAAAATCAATCCGCAACCGTCTGCTCGTCATGACGCATCCGTCCAAAATGCAACGGATTGGTTCGGTTCGGTCGGTTTTGGCAGATCGGTATATCCGTTGCTCACCCCTACTCTCAACAACCTTATGCTTAAAATAACTATGCACATATCCGGATATTACAAAAAAAGTGGTTAACAACTTTAAATACGTTTCCCTCAACACTAGGGAATATTACAAAAAAAAAGCAACTTAAGCATTTTCAAACAAATCTGGATATTTGGAGCGGACTTCCGCCTCCCGTTCCCACATCGCTTCTCCAACCCCATGGTGTCTCCACAACACCTTTACCAACAGCATAGTCTTGCCCCGTAGCACTTGCTCCCGGGTATCTAATATTTGAATTGGTCGTTCTTCATAAGAGGCATCCTCATCTACCTCCAAGTCAACCCAATCAAGAACATGAGAAGGGTCGGGTTCATACTTCTTAAGCATAGATACATGAAATATGTTGTGAACTCTCGAAAGTTGTGGGGGTAAACCTAACCTGTATGCCACTTCCCCAATTCGCTCTAATATCTCAAAAGGCCCAATAAACCTTGGAGATAATTTACCACTCTTACCAAATCTCATCAAACCTCGCCTTGGTGAGATTTTAGAAATACATGGTCACCAACTTCAAAAGATAAATGTCGTCTCCTCTTATCGGCATAACTCTTTTGTAGGCTTTGGGCCGTAGCTAACCTCTTCCAAATGAGAACAACTTTCTCAGTTGTCTCTCTAACAATTTTCAGACCCAGTAATGGTGTATCACCCACTTCGGCCCAACAAATCGGTGATCTACAAGATCGGCCATACAAGGCCTCAAACGGTGGCATCCCAATATTAGTTTGGTAACTATCGTTGTAAGCAAACTTAATCAACGGTAAGTGCCTTTCCCAAGGCCCCTTAAAATCAAGGACACAAGCTCTAAGAATGTCCTCCAAAATTTGAATGGTACGTTTCGACTGTCTATCGGTTTTAGGATGATAAGCTGTGCTAAAAGTCAACTTAGTTCCCAACGCCTCTTTAAGGTTTTTCCACAACCGGGCAGTAAAACGAGGATCTCTATCCGACACAATAGTCACAGGGACTTCATGAAATCGAACTATCTCTCTAATGTACAACTTTGCCAAGCGTTCAACTAAGTCGTTGGTGCACATTGGAATGAAATGGGTAGACTTAGTCAACCTATCAACAATCACCCAAACGGCGTCATTGCTTCGCTGGGTTCTAGGAAATCCAACTACAAAATCCATGGCAACACATTCTCATTTCCACTCGGCTATCGGTAAGGGTTGTAACAAACCCGTTAGCCTTTGGTGTTCGGCCTTCACTTGTTGACAAGTAAGGCACCTCAATACAAACAAAGCAACATCCCGCTTCATACCTCTCCACCAAAACTGACGACTAAGATCATGATACATTTTAGTGCCTCCCTGATGTACCACAAGGCGTGAGTGATGGAACTCTCGAAGTACTTCCTCTCTACAAGATTCTGGTATAAACAAACGGTATAGGTAACGTACACTCAGATCCGAGTTAACGTTCAACCCTTTCTCTACCTTCCTATTGGAAATTTTAACACGGATAGGCTCCACTTCACTATCCTCTTGTTGTGCCTTTATGACCTTACGAATCACGGTAGGTTGAGCTTTCAAAGTAAACAAGGTAGCACCCTCACTGGACTCACCCAAGTGCAAATCAAACTTGCCAATTTCACCTAGCATAACCCATTCCCGAATGGCCACAGTTGCCAAACTACTCACAGATTTTCGACTCAAAGCATCGGCCACCACATTGGCCTTCCTCGGATGATAGTGTAACTCAAAGTCATAATCCTCCATAAATTCCATCCACCTCCGTTGGCGTAAATTCAAGTCTTTTTGAGAAAACAAATACTTTAGACTCTTATGATCGGAGAAAACCTCAAACTTCTCACCATACAAGTAATGCCTCCAAATTTTCAAAGCAAAAATCACCGCTGCTAATTCTAGATCAAGGGTGGGGTAATTTTTCTCATAAGTTTTCAATTGTCGTGAATCGTAGGCCACAACTTTTCCCTCTTGCATCAAGTTACAACCATGTCCATCCCCGGACGCATCACAATAAATGATGTAATTCAAACCTCTTTCCAGAATTATCAAGACCGGTGCGGTAGTCAATCTAGTCTTAAGTTCTTGGAATGACTTTTCACAAGCCTCATTCCATACAAACTTGATACCCTTCCTAGTCAACTTAGTCAAAGGTGCAGCTAGTCTAGAGAAGTCCCTAACAAAACGTTGATAATACCTCGCTAACCCCAAGAAACTCCGAATCTCAAAAATATTCTTAGGTTGCTCCCAATCCTGTATGGTATGTATCTTTGAGGAGTCCACAGTTACTCCCTTTCTAGACATTACATGCCCCAAAACTTCACCTCTGTTAACCAAAACTCACATTTCTCAAATTTGGCATACAATTGGTGCTCACTAAGTAAACCCAGCACTACCTGTAAGTGAGTCTCGTGTTTTTCCTCGGAGGTTGAATAAATCAATGTGTTGTCCACAAAGACGACCACAAACGGTCCAAGTATTCCCGAAAAATTCTGTTTATCAAATCCAGAAAGGAAGCAGGCGCATTGGTTAACCCAAAAGGCATTACAAGGAGTTCATAATGGTCATAACGAGTACGAAAGGCCGTCTTCTGAATGTCCTCCTCCCGGACTCTCAACTAATGGTACCCCGACCTCAAATCTATTTTTCGAGAAGCAACAAGACCCTCTAACTTGGTCAAACAAATCATCTATTCTTGGTAGAGGATACTAGTGCTTAATTGTAACACGATTCAACTTGCGGTAATCAATACACAACCACAAGGATCCACCCTTCTTCTTCGCAAAGAGAGTCGGTGCTCCCCAAGGTGATGTACTAGGGTGAATGAAGCCCTTATCTAAAATTTCTTGGAGTTGAATCTTTAACTCATGCAATTCGGTGGGTGCAAACCTACACGGTGACATGGAAATCGGTGCCGTGCCAGGCACTAATTCAATGGAGAACTCGATCTCCTGGTAAGGTGGTAAACTAGTAAGATCTTCTGAAAAGACATCTAGGTATTCACAAACTACCCTTGGTAACTCAACAGGGCCCTGTCACTCTCACTATCCAAGAGTGTTGCAAGAAGGCCACAAAGCTTGCTCCTACTACGAGGGTCAAAAACTGGCGACAAGACCCTATCAACTCGGTTCCCCAGAAAATAAAAACAATCACCACCAGAGGGCAAATTGTAACTCTCTGACAGTAACAATCTAACATAGCTTGGTAAGAACATAACCAGTCCATGCCTAAAATGACATCAAAACTCGACATATTTAGCAACACAAAAGCAAACGGAAGTCGAAACCTGACAACTTCCATTTCACAATCACGACAACCCCGGTCTAAATTAATTGTACCCTCAATAGGTGACTCTACTCTGAGTGGAGACACTAACCGTGCTACTTCTAATCCCAATGCAAAAGTAAATGCAGTAGATATAAATGAATGAGACGCACCAGTGTCTATTAGTACATTAGTTAAAGAATTACACACAATAAAATACCTCTCACCACTGAGGATTCTGGCAACTGCTCTAGCACGGTAATAACATACACGCGCCCTTGTGGCCCCTGATTAACTTGCTCCCCTCTCGGAGTATAGGCTTGATGCATCGACTGAGCCGTAAAGGCTCTCTGATTGGCCCTCGAGGCCTTCACTAACTGTGCTGGCTGGTGACTCTGTGTCTGTCTCGAACCAGACGCACCAGGTGTGCCACCAAAATGCAGGCAAAGCAACTTCAGGTGCCGTGCCTGCTTGCACTGGTAACAAGTGAGCGGCTGGCCTCTCCATTGACTCTGGCTCTGAAAACGAGCCGAAGATGATACTGTTTGCTGTCATCCTCCTCTATGAGGACAAGCTGGAGACTTGTGGCCTAACTGTCCATACTTAAAACAAGTGAAGTCTCCCTGGTCACTCCTTTCGAAATCTGAACTCGGTACTGGAAAAATGAATCTAGACTATACTCCTTGAGGCTGTTGTGGGTTGAAACCCCTCTGCCTCTTAAAAGGCCTACTAGTACCCTGAGTTATAGGATTCGCCGAAATGGCCTCCTCCATACTCCTTTCCATGGCTAATACTGCTGCCTCTATATGAGCTGCCGCTTCAACAAGCGTGCTATAACTCCTATGCCAAGACCCGGCAATCTTTTCTCAGATGTCGTCATATAACTTACTCTCTAACTCTGAACAACGAAGTTCCTCAGTCTCCACTAACTCCGGAGCAAATCTCGACAGGTTAGTAAACCATGTTTCAAATCATACCAAATGTGTAGTACCTTGGCACAATTCCGCGAATTATTTCTGTAATCCTTCTCGTGTGGAAGGAGGGAAATTGTCACTTCCTCATTTAGGCATCCTAATAAAGGTAACAATAGGTATTAACACTTTTACAAATGTGCCGAAGCTAACTCCCTCACATCCTAATACATTGGACAACAATAAATCACTCCACATAGGCATGTAATCACATTAACACATACGAATTTTCTTCCTAGATAATGACCGTCCCACGGCGTTGCTAGAATTTCAGTTAGAAATAGCAGTGATCAAGTGCTCTTCTAATAAGACTTTCAAAAATCCGTAGACTCAATCAGTATCTTAGGAACTAAATTCCATACCCACATAATCATATAAGCATGTTATCACATAAGCATACTATGGCCCTGTTTGGTAGAGCTGTGGAAAAGTGCTTATAACTTATGCCTTAACAGCTTATAGCTTATAACTATGAACATAAGCTGATTTCTGACTTATAAATTAAGCATCTCCTGCCCCACTCAAAGAATAAGCTGATTTCTGACTTACAAAAAGTTATAAGCTGCATTGTTAAGCTAAACCAAACACATCAAAATAGCTTAAATTAAGCTGAAAGCTGAAATAAGCAGCTTTTAAGCTGCACCAAACAGGCACTATACATGTTAACATCTCAATCAAGCGAGACAAACCCATTGTGGTACTAACCACTTCCCACGTACCCAAAGTATTCAAACCTGGTACGCTCTGATACCAAGTTGTAACGCCTCAATTTTCATACCCAAATGACAATACAATAATCATGGCCTTTTTTAAGAAAAACCAATCATAGAATCCCACACTTGCATTTCATAATGTAAATAGTTTCTCATGCGATAATATATTAATCCGACAACAAGTAAATAAGTAAATAAATACCCCCAAGGGTTTACAAGTTTCCAAGGCTTAAGCTCGGTTACACATAACAGTTATTCAAACCCACACATACAATGCCCTTGGCTTACAATCAGAGTCACAACAATTGAGAACATTGTGCTCTCAGCACACAGTTCTACACCTTCAATTAGGCGGAATCACCACGTCTTGTCCTGCACAAAATTCCCATAGGGTGAGCATAAAGCCCAGTAGAAAATCCTTAATAAAGTATATACATTTTATACAAGTCTCAAGAGATGAATGCATATGCCATGCCATACCCTGTTGAAAATAAAGCACATCTTCATCTTTTGAAAACCATCATGTTCAACGATGTCATGCAATTTCAACTGTTTAACCTTTATCAATTTTAATTAAGGGGCGGTAAATACAACTTTGTAAATCCCTAGGTTGATGTCAGCATATAGACTATACAAGTACTACAAATTTGTCATTTCTATCGGTATTAATCGGAAGGCTCGACACTTCTAGTTTGTCATTTTTACCAGTGTTAGCTAGAAGGCTCGACACCTATAATCTATACCACCTTTCATGACTTACCACCGTATTTACCCCAAAACCATTTCATGAAAACTTGTTTCTTAACATTTTTTTCTAAATGCAAAGTCTTCAAATCAAATTTCAAAGCTTTTCATTATCAAATGAATTGATATGCCGATGTAATGATTAATAATACAATGCAATTTCACAAGATGAATAAATAATTTTATTTCAATTCATCCGAGGGATAACATAATTCCCACATTTCAAACATTTCCAACAACTTAGTCATTTCAAGACTATATCAACACTTTTAAACAACAATTTCCAAAACTTCAACAATTCTGTTATTCCATGGAAAAACCATCATTTATAAGTAATAAATAAACAATTTTCAAACATCATTTATTTTGGCACACAAAATAAATATAACAACCTATTCTAAAGTTTTTCAACATCTTTCTTAAAAATTCTCAATTTCTAGGTTTTCTCACCAAAAACCATTCATTTTCAAATATTTGAGAAGATCTCACCAAAAACATCTTTCTTTCATCAACATAGTTCAAAAACTTTAAATTTCTATTTTTAAAGGAAAAGGAAGTAAACTCACTTTCAAAATCACTTATTTTCTTGAGTCAACAATTAATTTTCAAAACTAATCAAAGGATGATTTCGAAAATCATCTAGATCTTGCAAAAACATATGTATAACTCAAAGAAAATCCCTACCTCAAGTATTGAAGAAGAATAGGGATGAAACCCCAAAATTTACGGTGTCGAAACTCGATCTCCACCACACACAACGAACCCCTCGAGAAGTTATACAACTTTGATGAAGGAATTATAGCCAAAATCCCAATAGATTTGGAGAAATCAAAAAGAGAAGATGATTTCTATAGAGAGAAGCTCTAGATCTAGATCTTGGAGAATTTTAGAGAGAGAGAGGATTGCAAAAAGTGGTCTGAAATGTCACCCTTTCGAATTGATAAAACACGGTCCGCTCTAGTATGGAAAGCCCTGCTCAAGTGTCAGACAGAGACTCCCGCTCGAGTGTGAAACCCTACGCTCAAGCGTAAAATATGCTCCTCTAGTATTTTTGCAGACAGAGACATCACTCGAGCGCCCGAATGCCCGCTCGAGCGTAGAGCAAAATTTCATAAGCCTGCTCGAGTGTAGAAAGGTTCGTTCGAGCGGAAGAGCCAAATTCTGGGCAACTAAAAGTTTAGAAAAACAAACAACCAACCTTTTCTAAACACACAACTACAACCCAATAACCAACAATGAGAGGAAGACAAGGGAAACATGACATGAACTATCATTCAAACCATACAAACCCGAGTCCGAGACATCACAAGAGACGGTCAAAACCGGGATCGCTACATTGTTTGCGCTTGTTAAATTCCTTAAGGTCTTATTAGAAGGGTACTTGATCAATACTCATTATACTAAGAATTCTTGGTTTTTCGTGGGACGAATCTCATCATAAGAGTATAATTCGTATTTGTTTACATGACTAAGTGCTTATGTGGGGTGAAATTTAATTGTTATATGGTAGAGGAATATATAGCATTATTGTGATCAAACATGTAAGGCAAGCTGCGGGCATGTGTGGATTAGTGTGCTAAATTAATTCTATTGTTATTTATAGAATGTCAGGAAGAGGTCAAAGCCGTGGTGGTAGAGGCGGGAGGCGTGGTAGGGCTCGCCGAGGTCTACATGAGGTACCGGCACAAGAGGAAGAGCCTAGCCAAGCTAATGTGGCCAAACAAGTGGGGCAAGTGGGAATCTCGAGACAAGCGGGTCAAACTGCAATGGGGGCCCTAGCTCAAGAAATGACAGGGGCTTTAAGAGAGTCTATGAACTTGTTAAGGATGAAGAATCAAGCTCGAGAGAACACCATGGAGTCAAGGGAGAGTTTCCTTTCTAGAGGGCCAAACTGGATGAGTTCCATGGTGGTCCCGAGCCCAAGAAAGCGGATGAGCGGCTCGAACAAACTGTGAAGACATTTCAGATGCTTCACATCGAAGATAGTGAACTAAGAGTGACTCTAGCGAGTTACTACCTTAAGGGAGACGCGGGTTAATGGTGGAAATATCCCAAGCGTAGAGTGGAGCCGACATGAGAAGCCTTTGCGGTTGCTTTCCAAGATAAGTACATACCTCTCACTGCTAGGGAGAGATTGAGGCAAGAGTTTAAAGACCTTAAATAACTCGACATGCCCGTGGCCGAGTTTGAGGCGGTCTTCTCTAGTTTGTCCAGATTTGCACCAGAGTTGGTGGCAACGGAAGAGCACCGTTGCATTAAATTTGAAAAGAAATTGAAAACAAAAATTCTGTTCAAGCTTGTCGGAAATATGATTCAGGAATATGACTGTCTTGTGGAGACGACGACACACGTAGAAATTTCCAAACAAGCTGAGGAGGAGAGGCTTCGGAGTTCGAGGTCTAGGGGCTAAGAGTCTCAAGGAGACTATAAGCAGAACAAGAAGAGCAAGAACACCTATCCATCCTAGTCCCAACCACAGCAGTCTAGATTCACTTTTCCTTTGCCTAGTGCGGGTCAGGGAAAAAGTGCATCGAGTAGCTTCTCGTGTTTCAAATGTGGCCAACTGGATCACAAAGCCTTCTCATGCCCACAGAAGGGAGGAGGGAAGTTAATAGTACCACCACCTAATCGGTCTCAAAGTCAGTCTCAGTCTAAGAATAAAGGTCAAGGGTTTAATTGTTATCAGTGTGGTTAGCCGAGGCATATGAAGAGAACTTGTCCACAGTTGGAAGGCGTATCTGGCGCATCAGGGTCGAGGCGAACTCAGAGCCACTAGCAGGCTCCATCAGTCCAAGCTTCACGAGTTAATCAGGGAGTCGCTTCAACTCAGTCAGTACAACAGGCCTATGCTCTAAGAGAGCAGCAAGTCAATTAGGGGCCATAGGGGCGCGTGTATGCTGTTACCATGCCAGAGCAGTTGCCAGAATCCTCAGTTGTGAGAGATATTTTTGTTGTATGTAATTCTTTGGCTAATGTATTGATAAACACGGGTGCGTCTCATTCATTTATATCTACTGCATTTGCTTCTACATTGGGGTTAGAGGTAGCACGGTTAGTGCCTCCACTCAGAGTAGAGTCACCTATTAGGGATACAGTTGATTTAGACCGGGGTTGTCGTGATTGTGAAATAGAAGTTGCTGGGCGTCGACTTTCGTTTACTTTTGTATTGCTAAAAATGTCGAGTTTTGATGTCATTTTAGGCATGGACTGGTTGTGTTCTTATCAAGCTGTGATTGATTGTTACCGTTAGAGAGTTACAGTGTGCACTTTGGGTGGTGATCGTTTCTATTTTCTGGGAAACCGAGTTAATAGAGCCTTGTTGCCACTTGTTGACCCTCGTAGCAGGAGCAAGCTTAGTGGCCTTCTTGCAACTCTCTTGGATAGTGAGAGTGACGGGGCTCAAGTTGAGTTATCAACGGTAGTTTGTGAATACCCAGATGTCTTTCCAGAAGATCTTACTAGTTTACCACCTTATTGGGAGATTGAGTTCTCTATTGAATTAGTGCTTGGCACGGCACCGATTTCCATGTCACCGTATCAATTTGCACCCGCCGAATTGCATGAGTTGAAGATCCAACTCCAAGAACTTTTAGACAAGGGCTTCATTCGCCCTAGTACATCGCCTTAGGTAGCGTCGACTCTCTTTGCGAAGAAGAAGAATAGGTCATTGTGGTTATGTATTTGTGACAACCCTCACCACTGATTAGTGATAATCCATGATTAAGCATGTTAACTGACTGATTGACTGAATTACTAAACTGATTGATTGATTGCGCTGGTTTGAATGCAATTCTATCTGTTGACCGTTAAATTATCTGTTCATGTTTTATGCTTTAAACTGCAAATTGAAGGCTTTATCGGTGGCCGAATCTGAAATTGATTAATGTTTTGTGCTAATTAAGATTTATATGATTTTATGATATATTTAATTGGAATGTGATTTGGTATGATTAAATTAGATTAAATATTGATAAATTACATAAGTTGGCTTTATTTACTAAAATGCCATCTAGTGGGCCACTTCACCAATATTGTTGAAAGCTTAGTCTTGCATCTCATTCTTGTTCATCCTTAAGAGACCAAACCGAGAGAAAGAGTGAGAGGGGAGAAACTTAGCTTCATTTGAAAATTGGCTTGGAAACTAGAAGAATTGAAGGCTAATTGCGCAATTTGAGCTTGTATGTCTTGCATTCAAGACCTAAGGTAGAACATATACCTTCTTTTTTTGTGAATTTAAGTTAATTCTTGCATGGCTCATGGTAATTTAGTCATCTAAGTCTAGAATTGGTTTACAATGTTGAATTGAGAGCTAGATCATGCATGCATGTATATATTTTGAAGTTTAAAATTGTTTTCGTGGAAATTCCTCACATGCATGTCCATATCTTGAGTATAGTCCATGAATTCATCTTGTTATAGAAAGAATTGGCTCATTCGTTCATGTTTTGAAAGGTTGAAGTTGATTAAATTCATGCATGTTATGTTTTACATCATGTTCATGGAATTTGTTTGAATTTGTGTTCAATTAATCTACCTTTGGGCCTTGATTTTACAAATTGAGCTTTGAATCATGTTATAATATGAGTTTTAAAGTGTTTTCCAGAAAATTGGCCCAGGAGGATCGAATTTGATGCATTAAAACTTGATTTTGAGCTTGAGGTTCAAATCTGGAAATTCTAGATTTTGGACTCCCGCTCGAGCGGGGTAATTGGCGCTCGAGCGGGAAATTCGTGTATCCAGCACTTTTGTTGTGTTTACAGTTCGCTCGAGCGGGGTTTTTCACGCTCGAGCGAGGACTTGTGTCACACGCTCGAGTGGGTGTCAAGCGCTCATCGAGCGTGATTTTCACACATCCAGTACTTTTGCAGTACGCTCGAGCGGGAAAGTTTACGCTTGAGCGGGACCTCTGTTTTCTGAAAATTTTGAAAATATTTTTAAAGTGCATCTTAGCATCCTCATTCCATTCTAGGCATTCTTAGGCCTAGTTTAAGGCATCTTAATGAGGATATTGATGTAGAACCACACCGAGGCAAATTAGGGATTAAGTTATTATTTTTCCCAACTGTGTAGCTTAGTGTGTGTTCACTCTGTAACTGTGTAGGGTTGGCATCCGAAGACGCGTACTAGCTTATCTATAGCCCAGAACTCTGTGAGTAACAATGTTGTAAACATATGTTCAATTGAGATTATTTTCTGAACAAATGACTGTACTGCTTTATGAAATGACACTGTTTACTGAATGAATGTTTGTCCTATTTGTGAACTGTATTCATGGCATCCATAGCAATATACTGTTACTGAACTGTTACTGCTACTATTACAGAGATCTCTGTCGGTTCCTATGTTTGGAACCATTACTGATGGCCATCATTGACTGCTCGGTCTGTTAAGACCTACTGTACTGTTTTACTATTGGGTGTACCACATATGAGTATTATAGTTTCTGAATTACCATGTGGTATGATTTATGAGCCACAAACTGAATGACTGATATACTGTTTAAATGACTGTTTTCAATGCTGAAAGGACATTCATTCTTAACCTCTTTGCGCATATGTTATTCACTGGGCTTTAGCTCACTGCTCATATATATATGTAGGTGTTCAGGCACCGGACCGTTGCTAGGGGCATCAAGCTTAACTCCAGTTTTGTCAAGCCAACCTTTGTACCTCACTGAGAGGTTCAAAGTCCTTCAAGCTGAGGCTGCTTGGGGTGTTTTAGTTTCCCCCCTCTTTGTTTATGTTATGTATAGACTGAATGAAGTTGTACTGTACTGTTCTAATAGGGATTAAGTCCCTGTCCTGAATGATTGTATATATTATACATACTGTTTTGGTACTGATTGTATATGTATATATGAAAAGTCTTTTTGCATACGGATAGTCTCAGCTCATTGGATATCTTTTAATTACTGTTTTGGCTTCCGCCAGCCCCTGTACTCTGTATTACTGTATTACTGTGAAGTAGGCCTTCGGTAATCTCGGATTACTGGCCGGTTACGGTGCTAAACCCATAGGGGCGGGTTTGGGTCGTGACAGAGTGGTGTCAGAGCGATATTAAACCACGAGTTATACCGCACACACGTGTCCAAATGAGCTATAGGATGTCCTAGAAAAGTAAATAGGGCATTGCATGAATATTGATAAGTGTGTGTGGCCAAGACATGAATATCTGTGCTTATGTGCTTAAGTATGCAACTGCCTATGTTTATAATTGCCATAATTGTCTATAGTGAAATGGATAACGCAATAACTACTGATGAATCTGAATCATCTGAGGCCAGAATGGTAAGGCTAGAGAGAATAGTGAAAATGTTGACTAAGGCCTTAAGGCTGCAACAACAGAACCAACAGCCCCCACCTCCTCCGGTACAGCCGGAACAGAATGTTAATAAGGACATCATTGCTCTAACACAGAAGTTCAGTAAGATGAAATCGCCATCCTTTCAGGGAGGCCTTGAACCCTTAAAGGCCAAAGCGTGGGTGCTTGAAACAGAAAAGTTATTTGAAGTTTTTTCGTGTTCTGAAGCACACAAAGTGCTACTAGCTACCTTCACCTTACAAGAAGAGGCCAGATGGTGGTGGATGCTAGTCCGTGACACCGACACCGTTATGACTTGGGCTCAGTTTAAGGGAGCCTTCTTTGAGAAATACTTCCCACAGTGTCAGGGACCGCAAGGTAACCGAATTTGAACAGTTGAAACAAGGTACCATGTCCGTGGCTGAGTATGAGTCAAAATTTACAGAACTTGCCCGTTATGCACCATACATGGTTGACACTGACTACAAGAAGGCCAGGAAGTTTGAATGCGACCTTAATGTGGAAATACTAGACAGAATTAATGTTTTGAAACTGTTGAAGTATGTGAATGTTCTTGATCGAGCAATCATGGCTGAGTCGAACATCGAGGCACTAAAACAGACTGAAACACCAGCGTCTGAATGGCGTGGTAAGAGGCGTGGTTTTAAATTCAAGAAAGGCAGAAATAATTCATCGAATAAGAAGCAGAATATGGGGTCAACCACCAGTTCCAGTCAGGGAAGTGGTTCCATACCGCCCTGTTCTGAATGTGGTAAGAAACATAAAGGGGTTTGTTATAAATTATTTGGTGCTTGTTACAGGTGTGGCAAGGTGGGCCACATGGTCAAAGATTGCCCTTCTACTCCCCAGGGCAATAGTAAAGCTACACCAAGCGCTACAGCATCAACTGCTCCACCGAAACCCAACCCCAAAGCTACTGGGAAAGAGCCTATGAGGCAAGGCCGAGTGTTCGCACTCGTACCGGGAGACGTACAAAATACCAAGACCGTCGTGTCAGGTATACTCTCAATTTGTGCTCAAAATGTGTATGTTTTGATTGATTCAAGGTCTACACATTCATATGTATCGTATGCTTTTTCGCGAAAATTGAATAGACCATTGGAATCCATAAACTATCTGTTAGTTGTATCTTCACCTGTTGGGGGGATCTATGACTTGTGCTTATATGTACCCTGCATGTGAAATTATTGTTGGGGATGTTCATCTGTATATTGATTTATTGCCTCTGAATATTGATCACTTTGATGTGATATTGGGAATGGACTGGTTAACAAAATACCATGCTATCATAGATTGTGTAACAAAACAAGTTGTTTTCTGTCCACCCGGATTGCCTGAATTTGTGTTTAACGGAGTTGGATTAGTACCTCCCCCATACCTGATTTCATCCATGAAAGCTTTTAAATTGATTAAGAAGGGGTGTAAAGGATATCTGTGTTCTGTATTGACTGTACCTGCTGATGATAAAACTGATGTAAACAGTATTCCTATAGTCAGAGAATTCCTAGATGTTTTCCCAGATGATCTGCCAGGGGATTTGATTGACAGGGAGATTGAGTTCACCATTGACATGATTCTAGGTACACAGCCAGTATCTAAAGCTCCTTACAGAATGACACCGACTGAATTGAAAGAATTGAAAGTTCAGCTGCAAGAATTGTTAGATAAGAAGTTCATCAGGCCCAGTACTTCACCGTGGGGCGTGCCAGTCTTATTTGTGAAAAAGAAAGACGGCTCACTGAGACTCTGCATTGACTACCGTGAATTGAACAAGGTAACAGTGAAAAATAAATACCCATTACCTCATATTGATGATTTATTTGACCAGTTACAGGGTGCCTAAGTATTCTAAAAAATTGACCTTAGATCTAGATACCACCAGTTAAAAGTCAAGACAGGGGACATTGAAAAGACTGTATTTCGAACGAGGTATGAACATTATGAATTCTTAGTTATGCCTTTCGGAGTTACCAATGCACCTGCTGCATTTATGGACCTTATGAACCGAATTTTTAAACCGTTCCTCGATGACTTTATTGTTGTATTCATAGATGACATTTTAATTTATTCCAAAAGCATGGAGGAACATGAACATCATTTGAGAATTGCCCTACAGACCCAAAGAGAACAGAAACTGTATGCTAAACTGACTAAATGTGAATTTTGGCTTGACAATGTTATGTTTTTGGGGCATGTAATCAGTAAAGATGGAATTTCAGTTGATCCACAGAAAATTAAAGCAGTAGTGAACTGGCCTAGACCGACAAATGTCACCGAAGTCTGAAGTTTTCTAGGCTTAGCCGGGTATTACAGAAGGTTTGTCAAAGACTTCTCCAAAATTGCCCTACCACTGACACAACTGACTCAGAAGGGGATATCATTTGACTGGACCGATCAGAGGGAATCAGCTTTTCATGAGTTGAAAACTCGACTAGTGACTGCACTGATTCTCATCTTAACTTCAGGTACGGATGGTTATACTATATTTAGTGATGCTTCTCATAAGGGTTTGGGATGTGTTTTAATGCAGAATGGAAAAGTGATTTCGTATGCTTCCCGACAACTGAGACCACATGAGAAGAACTACCCGACCCATGATCTAGAACTTGCTGCAATGGTGTTTGCACTAAAAATTTGGTGTCACTACCTTTATGGCGCGACATGTGAAGTATACACAGACCACAAAAGTTTAAAGTATTTCTTCACACAGAAAGAACTGAACATGAGGCAGCGAAGATGGTTATAACTGATTAAAGATTATGATTTGCAAATTTTGTACCATCCCGAGAAAGCTAATACCGTTGCCGATGCATTGAGTCGGAAATCGATTGGAAATTTGGCCTGTTTACTCACCAGGCAGAAAGAATTGCTTTGTGACCTTGAAAGACTTGAAATTGAGATTGTCTTGCGTGAACAAGGTGGAACCTTAGCTGCTATTTCTGCTCAACCGACACTGATTGAAGAAATTAAAGAGAAACCGCAACAGGATGACTTCTTAAAGAAGATCATCGAAGAACGGGAATCTAAACCGAGGCCGGATTTCAAATTTGAGAATAATGTGTTGAAATTTCAGGAAAGATTGTGTGTACCGAATGATCCTGAACTGAAAAGAAGAATTCTGCAAGAGGGCCACAATTCAAAATTGTCTATCCATCTAGGAAATACGAAAATGTATCAAGACTTGACATTGAATTTCTGGTGGCCGGGAATAAAGAAAGAGATTGTTGATTTTGTGTCAAAATGTCTTCATTGCCAACAAGTTAAAGCCGAACATCAACGACCCGCAGGTTTACTGCAACCCTTACCGATACCGGAATGGAAATGGAAACATATCACTATGGATTTCATTGTCGGTTTACCTCGCTCCAGTAAAGGTATGGATTCAATTTGGGTTCTTGTTGATAGATTGACTAAATTTGCTCATTTCTTACTTGTCAAAACAATTTATAATGCGGACAAATTGGCTATAATCTATATTGATGAGATTGTTAGATTGCATGGAGTGCCTGTGTCCATTGTTTCTGATAGGGACTGAAGTTTACATCTAGATTTTGACAAAGCCTGCAAACTGCATTGGGTACTGAATTGAAACTGAGTAGTGCTTACCATCCTCAAATAGATGGTCAGTCAGAGAGGACCATCCAGACTTTGGAGGATTTAGTAAGAATGTGTGTTCTTGATTTCCAAGAAAATTGGGAAAGTCATCTACCGTTGGTTGAATTTACCTACAATAACAACTTTCATTCAAGTATTGGAATGGCGCCTTTCGAGGCTTTATATGGCAGGAAATGTCGATCTCCGATTTGCTGGGCAGAAGTTGGAGATGGGCCTTTGCTTAGGCCCGAGATTGTGTATGAAACTACAGAAAAAGTAAAACTGATCTAACAGAGAATGAAAACTGCACAGAGCCGACAAAAAAGTTATGCGGATGTCCAAAGACTAGACAAAGAGTACGAAGTAGGTGATCATGTTTTTGTGAAAGTGACATCGATGAAAGGCCAGACTCGTTTTGGAGTTAAAGGCAAGTTAGCACCGAGATATGTCGGGCCGTATGAGATCATTGAGAAAATCAATCCGGTGGCATGTCAAGTAGCGCTTCCTCCTGAACTGGAGCATATGCATAACGTGTTCCATATTTCTATGTTGAGGGAATACCTTCGGGATCCCTTCCATGTGATTGAGCCTACCCGTGTAGTGCTAAGCGATGACTACACTTATAAAGAACGGCCTATTCAGATTGTGAACAGACGGATCAAGAAGTTGAGAAACAAAGAGATTTCCGTTAGTGAAAGTTGACTGGCAGAATCATGGTGGCGTGTATGCCACTTGGGAAAAGGAAGATGATATGGTCAAGAGATATCCTGAACTGTTCCCACTGAACCCTGTTTTCTTCCAAAATGAAGGTAATTCGAATTTGGAGGACCAAACTCTTTATAAGGAGGGGAGACTGTGACAACCCTCACCACTGATTAGTGCTAATCCATGATTAAGCATGTTAACTGACTGATTGACTGAATTACTAAACTGATTGATTGATTGCACTGGTTTGAATGCAATTCTATCTGTTGGCTGTTAAATTATATGTTCATGTTTTATGCTTTAAACTGCAAATTGAAAGCCTAATCGGTGGCTGAATCTGAAATTGATTAATGTTTTGTGCTAATTAAGATTTATATGATTTTATGATATATTTAATTGGAATGTGATTTGGTATGATTAAATTAGATTAAATATTGATAAATTACATAAGTTGGCTTTTTTTACTAAAATGCCATCTAGTGGGCCACTTCACCAATATTGTTGAAAGCTTAGTCTTGCATCTCATTCTTGTTCATCCTTGAGAGACCAAACCGAGAGAAAGAGAGAGAGGAGAAACTTAGCTTCATTTGAAAATTGGCTTGGAAACTAGAAGAATTGAAGGCTAATTGTGCAATTTGAGCTTGTATATCTTGCATTCTAGACCTAAGGTAGAACATTTACCTTATTTTTTTGTGAATTTAAGTTAATTCTTGCATGGCTCATGGTAATTTAGTCATCTAAGTCTAGAATTGGTTTACAATGTTGAATTGAGAGCTAGATCATGCATGCATGTATATATTTTGAAGTTTAAAATTGTTTTCGTGGAAATTCCTCACATGCATGTCCATATCTTGAGTATAGTCCATGAATTCATCTTGTTATAGAAAGAATTGGCTCATTTGTTCATGTTTTGAAAGCTTGAAGTTGATTAAACTCATGCATGTTATGTTTTACATCATGTTCATGGAATTTGTTTGAATTTGTGTTCAATTGATCTACCTTTGGGCCTTGATTTTACAAATTGAGCTTTGAATCATGTTATAATATGAGTTTTAAAGTGTCTTCCAGAAAATTGGCCCAGGAGGATCGAATTTGATGCATTAAAACTTGATTTTGAGCTTGAGGTTCAAATCTGGAAATTCTAGATTTTGGACTCCCGCTCAAGTGGGGTAATTGACACTCGAGCGGGAAATTCGTGTATCCAGCACTTTTGTTGTGTTTACAGTCCACTCGAGTGGGGTTTTTCACGCTCGAGCAAGGACTTGTGTCACACGCTCGAGCGGGTGTCGAGCGCCCATCGAGCGTGATTTTCACACATCCAGTACTTTTACAGTACGCTCGATCGGGAAAGTTTACGCTTGATCGGAGACTTTTGTTTGCATGTATGCTCAAGCGGGGAAGCCCACGCTCGAGCGGGACCTCTGTTTTCTGAAAATTCTGAAAATGTTTTTAAAATGCATCTTAGCATCCTCATTCCATTCTAGGCATTCTTAGGCCTAGTTTAAGGCATCTTAATGAGGATATTGATGTAGAACCACACCAAGGCAAATTAGGGATTAAGTTATTATTTTTCCGAACTATGTAGCTTAGTGTGTGTTCACTCTGTAACTGTGTAGGGTTGGCATCCGAGGACGCGTACTAGCTTATCTGTAGCCCAGAACTCTGTGAGTAACAATGTTGTAAAGATATGTTCAATTGAGATTATTTTCTGAACAAATAATTGTACTGCTTTATGAAATGACACTATTTACTGAATGAGTGTTTGTCCTATTTGTAAACTGTATTCGTGGCATCCATAGCAATATACTGTTACTGCTACTGTTACAGAGATCTCTGTCGGTTCCCATGTTTGGAACCATTACTGATGGCTATCATTGATTGCTCGGTCTGTTAAGACCTACTGTATTGTTTTGCTATTGGGTGTACCACATATGACTATTATAGTTTCTGAATTACTGTGTGGCATGATTTATGAGCCACAAACTGAATAACTGATATATTGTTTAAATGACTGTTTTCAATACTGAAAGGACATTCATTCTTAACCTCTTTATGCATATGTTATTCACTGGGCTTTAGCTCACTGCTCATATATATATGTAGGTGTTCAGGCACCGAACCGTTGCTAGGGGTGTCAAGCTTAACTCCTGTTTTGTCAAGCCAACCTTTGTGCCTCACTGATTGGTTCAAAGTCCTTCAAGCTGAGGCTGCTTGGGGTGTTTTAGTTTTCCCCCTCTTTGTTTATGTTCTGTATAGACTGAATGATGTTGTACTGTACTGTTCTAATAGGGATTAAGTCCCTGTCCTGAATGATTGTATATATTGTACATACTGTTTTGGTACTGATTGTATATATATATATGAAAAGTCTTTTTGCACACAGACTGTCTCAGTTCATTGGACATCTTTTAATTACTGTTTTTGGCTTCCGTCAGCCCCTATACTCTGTATTACTGTATTACTGTGAAGTAGGCCTTCGGTAATCTCGGATTACTGGTCGGTTACGGTGCTAAACCCATAGGGGCGGGTAGATGCCGTACATTGCTAGGGGTGAAGTTTTTGGGACATGTAGTGTCTAGAAAGGGAGTGACTGTGGACTCCTCAAAGATAGATGCCGTACATGATTGGGAATAACCCAAGAATGTTTTTGAAATCCGATGTTTCTTGGGATTAACAAGGTATTATCGATGTTTTGTAAGGGACTTCTCTAGACTAGCTGCACCTTTGACTAGGTTGACTAGAAACGGTATGAAATTTGTGTGGAGTGAGGCTTGTGAAAAGTCATTCTAGGAGCTTAAGACTAGATTGACTACCGCACCAGTTTTGATAATTCCGGAAAGGGGTTTGAATTACACTGTCTATTGTGATGCGTCTGGGATGGACTTGGTTGTCTTGATGCAAGGGGAAAAAGTTGTGGCCTACGGTTCACGACAATTGATAACTTATGAGAAAAATTACCCTACCCATGATCTAGAATTAGCAGCAGTGATTTTTGCTTTGAAAATTTAGAGGCATTACTTGTACGGTGAGGAGTTTGAAGTCTTCTCCAATCATAAGAGTCTAAAGTATTTGTTTTCTCAAAAAGACTTGAATTTACGACGATGGAGGTAGATGGAATTTATGGAGGATTATGACTTTGAGTTACACTATCATCCAGGGAAGGCCAATGTGGTGGCCGATGCTTTGAGTTGAAAATCTGCGAGTAGTTCGGTAAGTGTGGCCATTCGGGAATGGGTTATGCTAGGTGAAATTGGCAAGTTTGATTTGCACTTGGGTGAGTCCAGAGAGAGTGCTACCTTGTTTACTTTGAATGCTCAACCTACCTTGGTTAGTAAGGTCATAAAGGCACAATGAGGAGACCATGATGTGGAATCAATCCGTGTTAATATTTCCAATGGAAAGGAAGAGAAAGGTTTGAACGTTCACTCCGATCTGAGTGTACGTTACCTAGACCGTTTGTTTGTACCAGAATCTTATAGACAGGAAGTACTTCAGGAGTTCCATCACTCACGCCTTGCAGTATACCTGGGAGGCATTAAAATGTATCATGATCTTAGTTGTCAGTTTTAGTGAAGGGGTATGAAACGGGATGTCGCTTTATTTGTTTCGAAGTGCCTTACTTGTCAACAAGTGAAGGCCGAACACCAAAGACCAGCGAGTTTGTTGCACAACCCTTGCCGATAGCCGAATGGAAATGGGAGCGTGTTGCCTTGGATTTTGTAGTTGGGCTTCCTCAAACACAACGAGGCAATGACGCCGTTTGGGTGATTGTTGATATGTTGACTAAGTCTACCCATTTCATTTCAATGTGAACCAGTGACTCAGTTGAACGCTTGGCAGAGTTGTACATTAGAGAGATAGTTCGACTTCATGGAGTCCCTGTGACTATTGTGTTGGATAGGGATCCTCGTTTTACTGCCCAGTTATGGCAAAGCCTTCAAGAAGTGTTAGGAACTAAGTTGACTCTTAACACCGCTTATCATCCCCAAACTGATGGACAATCGGAACGTACCATTCAGATTTTGGAGGACATGCTTAGAGCTTGTGTCCTTGATTTTAAGGGGCCTTGGGAAAGGCACTTACTATTGATTGAGTTTTCTTACAACAATAGTTGCCAAGCTAGTATTGGGATGGCACCATTTGAGGCCTTGTATGGCCGACCTTGTAGATCACTAGTTTGTTGGGGCAAAGTGGGGGGTGTACCTTTACTGGGTTTGAAAATTGTTAGAGAGACAACTGAGAAAGTTTTTCTCATTCGGAAGAGGTTAGCTACGGCCCAAAGCCGACAAAAAAGTTATGCCGATAAGAGGAGACGACCTTTATCTTTTGAAGTTGGTGACCATGTGTTTCTAAAAATCTCACCAAGGCGGGGTTTGATGAGATTTGATAAGAGTGGTAAATTATCTCAAAGGTTCATTGGGCCTTTTGAGATCTTAGAGCGAATTGGGAAAGTAGCATACTGGTTAGCTTTACCGCCACAACTTTTGGGAGTTCATAACGTATTTCATGTAGCTATGCTTAAGAAGTATGAATCCGACCCTTCTCATGTGCTTGATTAGGCTGACTTGGAGGTAGATGAGGATGCCTCTTACAAAGAATGATTGGTTCAAATATTAGTTACCTGGGTGCAAGTGCTACGGGGTAAAACTATACCATTGGTAAAGGTGTTGTGGAGACACCATAGGGTTGAAGAAGCAACGTGGGAACGGGAGGTAAAAGTCCACTCCAAATATCCGGATTTGTTTGAAAATGCTTAAGTTGCTTTTCTTTGTAATATTCTCTAGTGTTAAGGGAAACGTATTTAAAGTTGTTAACCACATGTTGATATGTGCGTTGTTGTTTTAAGCATAAGGTTGTTGAGAGTTGCCATTACAATTTGAAAAATTTCATGTTTATGCGTATTTGGGAGGTTGTTGTTAATGAGATAACCATGGTGGAAATGGTGGAATTTGGTTGAGAGTTAGTAATGTGATTTGAAAATGAAATAGCGTGGTTTTGATCGCTAGAAACCCTTTGTTTGGGTAGTTTGATTTGAAATTTTAGGGACGAAATTTTTTACGGAGAGAAGGTTATAACGGTCTCAGTTTTGCCACTTCGCTGAGTATATTGGGGATCGAGCTGCCCGGTCAGCTCGCGAGGGTCCAGGGGGCAGCGCCCCTTGGCGGGTCCTAGGGCAGCACCCTGGCGGGGTTAAGGGGCAGCGCCCCCGAAGCAAAAATGAAAAATGAATTAGAAGTTGCTTGTCCACTTGAGCAGTCGTTTATGAGCTCGAGTGGAGAATGTTTGGTTCCAAAAGTTTGACCTGTCTGCAAAAGTACTAGGAATGTGTATTTGACGCTCGAGCGGGGCTTTTCACACTCCAGCGGACCATGTTATATCAGTTCGCGAATCTGATATTTCATATCACTTTTGTATATCTCTCTCTCTCTGGAAACCCTTTTCTCTCCCTTCTCTCTACATTTCCCTACGCCAAATTGGATTAAAACCTTGATTTCTTAAGATCCATTAGAGTTCTGTCATAGGTTCTTCATCAAAGTTGGTTAACTTCTCGAGAGCTTCGTTGTGTATGGTGAAGATTGAGTTTCGACACCGTTAATTTTGGAGGTTTTATCTCATTCCTTCTTCAAAACTTGAGGTAGGGATTTTCTTAGAGTTATATATATATTTTTGCAAAATCTAGAAAATTTTTGAAATTATCTTTCAATAGCTTTGAAAATTGATTGTTGATTCGAGAAGTTGAGCAATTTTGAAAGTGGGTTTGTTTCTTGTTCTTTTAAAATGATCTTATGGGTTTTGATCTTTGTTGATTAAAGAAAAGATGATTTTGAAAAGTTTTCTTTCTAAAGATTTGAGCTGTATAGTTTTAATAACAAAACCTAGACGTTGGGAATTTTTTTTAGAAGATTGCAAATTTATGAATGATATTATTATATTTATTTTGCGTGTCAAAATAAATGGATGTTTGGAAAATTTCTTTTTTATATTTATATAAATGATGAATTTCAGGGAATATGAGGATTGTTGTTCATGTTGAAAATTATTGTTCAAAACATTGAAATAGTCTTGAAATAACTAATTGTTGAGGATACTTAAGAAGAGAGAATTGTGTTATTCCTTGGATGATGAATTGGAATAAAAATATTTATATTCATCTTGTGAAATTGGCATAGCAATTCATTTGATTACATTAAACTTTGAAAGTTGATTTGAAAATTTACATTGAGAAAAGAATATTGAGAAACAAGTTTTCATGGAATGATTTTCGGTTAAATACGTTGGTAAATCTTGATAAGTAGTGTAGATGATATTGAATAAGTTGGCCTGAGAGTCTGGGGTGAAAGACTGAAAACCTGCGCGGATAGGTGTCGAGCCTTCCGGTTAATACCGGTAAAAATGACAATTTGGTAGTACTTGTATAGTCTACTTGCAGACACCGACCTAGGGATTACCAGAATCGTATTTACCGCCCCTGAAATACATTTTTAAGTTTTGAACAATTGAAATTGCATGATATCATTGAGAATAATGGTTTTCAAAAGATGAAAATGTAATTTATTTTCAAAAAGGACATAGCATGGCATGTGTATTTCATCTCTTGAGACTTGTATAAAATATATATATTTTGTTAAGAATTTCCTACTGAGTTTTATGCTCACCCTACGGGATTTTTGTGCAGGAAATATGTGGTGATCCCACCCAACTAGGACCATGGAAGTATGTGTGTTCGGAGTACAATACTCTCATTTTGCTGTGACTCTGTGTGTAAGCCAAGGGCTGTATTTGTGTGAGTTTGAATAACTGTTTTGTGTAATCAGACTCAAGCCTTGGAAACTTATAAACCCTTGAGAGTATTTATTTGTTTATTTATTTGTTATTGAATTAATGTATTGTTGCATGAAGAACTATTGTATCATATACTAAAAGTTTGGAGATTTATATTAGGTTTTCTTTGAAAGAACCATGATTGTTGTATTATCATTTGGGCTAGAAATTTGGGGGCATTACATTTTGTAATAGTAAAATTTTACTCTAGTTAAAAACATGTTGATTTGCTTAACGATATAAAATTTTAGTTTGAATCATAATAAACTTTACTCTGATTCAGAGTAAAATTGTACTTTCAGAGTAAAATTTTATTCTGAATTAGAGTAAAATTTTACTCTAAAATACACTGTGAGGATGGTTTAATAGGAGAGCTAATAGATATTAGGGTAGTATAATAAAAAAACAAATTTTAAAATATTAGGGGATTTTGAAAGGATCTATATAATTCTTGTCATTTTGAAAGAAAAATTAAATAATGAGGAGTCTATCACCAAATCTTCCCCCCCCAAAAAAAAAGTCAAAATTTAGTTTTTAACGTATTTTGAGTCACATTACCTCTCACATAAAAAAGTTATAAAAGCTAAAAAAATTAAGAAGTTAACTTTTAACAATCTTTCCAAAACACCACATAATAAAAAAGATTCAGGAGTTAAAAAGTGAAAAAATATATAGATTTCAATGATTTCAAAAAGTGGCATCTCATCAAATGCAATTATAGAAATTTAAGTATTTTCTTTTTAAATTTTGTTAAGACAATGATATTTTATTAAAAGTTTATTTTACTTAAAATTGAAGAATTTTAAATTTTAATTAGTTTAATTTTTTTTTTCTCATAAAATTTATGAAACTTAAGTTTGTAGAGTGATCCAATTGTCATAAATTCTTGGAGTTGCCACTGTTCAAAGAGCAAGTTTAGCCAAAACATGAGTTTAAGGTTGATGATTTCATACTATAAATTCATATTTGTGATACAACGAAATTGGCCCAGTGTAACTCCAAGAAATATGAAAGATAAATTATGAGTCAACTAAGCTTTTTCAGGAACATGATTACATTTATAATAAAAAAAAAAATCTAAATTTATATTTTTAACATAATTAGATTTATTATTTTTTAAAATTTATAGTACATTCAAATTTTAACGTAATTACATTTACTTTCTTAATTTTTAAATTTGCATTACATTTCAAATTTATTAGCTTTTAAACAAACTGGTCAGTATGATTATCCAAAGACAACTAGCACTCCCAAAAAGCAATGACACTTGCAATCGAAAAATAATAAATTATACCCGTTTCCTTCATCTTGATCAGTTTCGATTTTAATGTTCAGATATCGGTTTTGATTAATATTAAAAATGACAACTTTAATACTGTGTTTGGTTGGGGATTTGAGGAGGGATTTAGAAAGGGAAATGAAAAAGGTAGGTGAAATGTGAATAAAACATATCTATATTTTACCTAGTTTCACAAACATTTTTCCTTTTCTTTTTCAAATTTCTCTCCAAATCTCCCAACCAAAGTAAATGCCTTTGAAGTATAGATTTTTACAATTGGATTACGTTAAATTTCGGATAGGTCTTGAATCAGAGCAAATACAAAACTAACTCTCCCCTATCAATTCATCCAAATTTGACTAAACATTGTCAATAAATATTTAATTATATTTTAATCTCCTCCAATCTCTCATTATTTTATTTTATTTTATTTTAATATTTTTTTGTTCAAAGTTAATTTAATAATGATACCGAAACTAAATATTTTATGGCAAAATGTTTATGTAGAAGAAAATTGGCAATTTTTTTGGTTCAAAGTTAATTTAATAATGATGCTAAAACTAATATTTTATGGCAAGATATTTACGTAAAAAAAAAAAAAAATTTGACAAGAAAATCACTAAAGCAAAAAAGAAATAAATTAGTAGCAGAAGAAGAAATTGCTTTTATTAGTTGAAAGGAAGCACAATGAATTTGAATCCAATGACCAACTTTTATAATGGCTCTTCAAAAATTCCATTTGTAATTTGAGATGCAAAGTGTACATAGGCCTTTAAGTCATGAGGAAGTTGTTTGCTAGTTTGCAAAACATATGATAAATGCTCCAACACTGAAAGAATGATCACAACAAGCACACGAGTTATTTCTTCTTTCACCATTTATTTCTTATGGATAAATTATAAATATTCTTTTTGAGATTTGTTTAAAATATAAGTTGACTCTTGGAGTTTTAAAATTGAAAAATGTTTGGGAGCCCTAATTCTGTGGCTCAAATGTGGCTCAAATGGCCAAAACGACGTCGTTTTGGCCATTTTGATGTTGTTTTGTACTCAAAACGACGTCGTTTTAGCCATTTGAGCCACATTTGAGCCACAGAATTTGGGCCCTCTACCATTGCTCACTAATCACTTAATAAATGACTTTTTTTTATTAATAAATCATCAGTAAGTTAATTAATAATTTTTAATGATATGATAAATATATTTCAATTAAAAATGCTGCTAATTTAATTGTTGTATAGGAAAATAGTTATCAATTTCATTTTTTCTCTTTATTCTGTTAATTTTTTTTTAAAAAAAATCTAGCAAGGGGTATTTGTAATTTTTAAAATTAAAAGAGATAATCCGTATTTTAAACAAATTTCAAAAAGTATAATTGTAATTTACCTTTATTTTATTTTTATGGTTTTGGGAGGTTGTTGATATTTTAAAAGATAAAAATGCTATATATCATAAATTTTTACTCCAAAACTTATCTAGAAAGTGAAATATATAGTGTAAATTTAAACTTAATGAGATATGGGTCACACTTGCAATGAATGTAATTCATAGATTTACTTTTAGACAAATTATAGGTGCTGTTTGATAAAGTTGAAAACTGAAAAATTAAGTATTGAAAACTGAATGTGAATTTATTAAGTTAAAAAGCTATTTGATAAAAAAAATTAAATGCTGAACTAAAAATAAATTATTTGCTATGTATAAGATTAGATTTTAAATTTATTATTTTTAAATTATATATTTTAATTTTTATATTGGGATGGTGGTGGTGGTGGTGGTGGTGGTGGTGGTAATAGCGGTAGCGATAGTGGTGGCGGTGGAAGTGGCGGCGGTAGCATGGTGGTGGTGATGGTGGCGGCGGCGACGGCGGTAGTGGTGGCACCAGTGGCATGATGGTGGTAGTGGTGGTAGTGAATTTATAATAGTGTATACTAATACTTATCATTTGGGAACATGTTTTTTTAGGCCTCGTTTGGGAACAGGCTAATTTAGTAACTTTTTAGCTAATTGGCTAAAAAGGTAGGTAAAAAAAACTTGTATGTTTGGGATGACTTTTTGACTAATTACGAAAAACTATGCAAAAAGTAGAGAGAAGCCGTAATTGTTGACTTTTTGGTATGACTAATTGGCTAATTGGCTAATTTAGTAACTTTTTGACTAATTGGCTAAAAAGGTAGCATCCCAAACGAGGCCTTAGTAACTTTTTAGCTTTTTGGTTAAAATATGATGTAAAAAAATTAGTATATTTGGGATGACTTTTTGATTTTTTACGAAAAGATGTACAAAAGAAAATTTTAAATTATATGAAACTTACTTAATTCTGACTGAATTTATAAATACTAAGGCCTCGTTTGGCAAGTAATAATTTTAGCCAAAAAATCAAAAGGTCATTAAAAAAATCAAAAAGTTAACAACCTATAAGTTTTAGCCTACATTTTAAGAGACACTTAAATTGAATTATGATTATTAAACAGACTTAATTAATTATCACTTAATACATTCAGTTTTAAGTGTTAAATCCTGTTAAAAAACACCCCTATAAATACACCTATTAAGATTTGTCAAAAATTGGGATTCCGTCCTCAGGCTTTGAAAATTGCATACACCTCCATGTCAAAAAGTTTCTACAACTGACCTAACATAAACAAATAAAATTACCCAAATATTTTTTAATACTAAAATAAAATTATCATACAATCCTCATGTTCATCCACCCACCAAATACTTGTAGACAATAATAACTGTGGTGTTTATGAAGAGTGGGAGAGGATGGTGCAATGGTTTGACAAAGTGCTCTTACTAGTTGAGAGAAAATGGGGAATAAGGAAGGTAAGGTATAAAAAGAAAAAACAAAATAAAATGTTTACTTTTATAAAGGTTAAGGTATTTCTATAAATTAAAAAAAAAAGAAAAAAAAATTTGTTGTTTACATTATACACTTTTAGTTTGGATTAACAGTTGATTAACGGATGTGTCATTTGCTATGTGATTGAAAACTTCATATAATTTTCAATCGTGAGGAGGAATTTTGTGTAATTTTAATAAATCTTAGGAGGTGCATTTATAATTTATTTTTTTAAAAGTTAAATAGATAATTTTTCTAAATATGTAGTATTATTTTTTAAAAGAATACCCATTGTAGTTCTAATACCAGCATAGGGCACTAATTTAGATCTGTTTTTAGTATAAGACCTATCAGAATTACCTTTTTTTGTTTTTGTTTTTGTTTTTGTTTTTGTTTTTGGGTACATCAGAATAATCCTAGAATTACTTTTAACTATTTTCTATAAGAAATTATTGTAATTTAATATGGGAAACCTCATCTTATTTATTTTTTCTCCAAACAAATTGATTTGTAACAAATGGCCACTATAAATAATGGTTGCTCTTCTTTCATGACAATATTATGCGTGGTAGCTGAGCTATGAGTACATATAGCGCATGTCATAATGGGGGTGGAATCAGGAAATAGCTGGTTGTATGATAGCGTTATTGTCAAATTGAAAAGCTTCTATGCTTTCTCTGAGTTCCGTGATAGTGTCTATCAAATTGGTTCGAAGGACGTTGTGGTTAGAAAAGGAGAGGGAATAATAGCTGTAGTGTTGTTTTCATCGGCAGAGGTCATGAATTCTTAGCTGGTCCTTTTAGATGAATGCCTAAAACAATGGTGTGTATCAGTCACAAAGTGGAAGAGGGGGGTATGTTTAACTCCGGAAAGAGGTGTGTGGCTTTGTTGTTATGGGGTTCCCCTGAATTTATGGAGCAATGATACGTTCATGAAGATTGCCGATTATAGGGAGAAATACTTCGGTTGGATGAGGATACTTTAAATCAAACATCATTTAGCCGTGGGAGGATAAAAGTAGCAACAAGTGTAATGTATTCCACAAACACAGTAGTCCATATCAAATGCAATGGTATAATGTATCCAGTTAGAGTGTGCGAAGAGCAGGTAATAATAACTGAAATGATGGGTAAACCCTGTAAAGTGAAGTCATCTTAGAAGAGGATGATCTTTGCAGTGCAGTTGGGACGTCGAGCCATGCTACTGGGCATGGTAAGCATTCGAACAAGGAAGAGGCTACGATGGAGGATTCAGTACAAAATGAGCTGGACACCTACGTTGATGTGGCAAGATCTTACAAGGATGAGATGGCAACCAATGTACCTAGGGTGGTGAAGAAGATTTCGAATGATTGTTTTACCTCGGTAGTGGATGAGATGGTAGAAGTTGCTTCGGGAAGACGAGAGATAAAAGCAGGCATGGGAACAACTTCCGTAAAGTTGTGTACTGCTCAAGGTCACAATGAAGGAAGCAAGAGTGAGGAGGAAACTAGGCTGCTTAATGGGTTTATGAGAAGTTTGAGTGGTAATGGGCTGGATAAAGAGGGAATATCACTGGAAGTTAACTTGGGTAAAGCCTATCATATTGGGTTATCAAGTGGGCCCATTATAAATGGTAATATTTTAAGACGTGTGGGCTTGGATGATATAGGGTCGCAGGCCCATAGGAATGGATCAGTACCATTACCAATGCATTACAATGTTGTTCAAAGAAACATAGGTACGAAAAGGGGTGAGGTGAAACAGAGAAAAAAGCTGGTGAGGAGGAGGGGGGCGTCATCCGTTGGCAGCAGCTCGATGGGAATTCAAAGAAAAGGAAGTGGAGGGAGTAGTGTGAGAACTGGTGGAGCATTAGCTTTAGGTAACTGGAGCAGAGGCGCTGTATTTAGGGCAAAATCGGGGCTGGTAGCAAGATTTGTGTCACATGGGTCGACAACAAAATCAGGTTCAAATGGGCGGTCTTCGAGTGTTAACAAGATCTTACAAGAAGAGGCAGAGGCAACAATTCACATGGGCAAAGCTCTAGGCATCTGTTTCGAAGGTAAGGGAGAGGAGGTAATGCTAAAATTAAAAGATATGGAAGTCAAGGATAAAGAAGGGGCAGTACTTAGGGGTGTGGAAGCACAAAGTTGATGTGCTAGCATTAGGAGGTATAAGGTGTTAATCATTATGTATTAATGAAGCTAATATCATGGAATGTTAGGGGTTTAGGTAAAGCTGAAAAGATGAGGAAGGTTAGGGGTATAATTAAGGACATGAATATTGAGTTTGTTTGTTTCCAAGAGACAAAGAGGTCTGATATTTCATCATTATTTGTTCAATCGTTATGGCCGGATGAAGATATGGAGTATATGGTAGTTGACTCTATAGGAAGGGCAAGGGTTCTATTGTGCATTTGGAAGTCGTCTGTGTTTCATCTTTCTCAGTGCTGTAGTACTAGGCATTGTATTATACTCTCAGGGACTCTCTTGTCAAATTTTAAGTGTGTTCTGGTTAATATCCATGCACCAACTGAGGTTAATGAGAGGGGTAAATTTTGGAGTGTTCTACATAGATTGAAAACAGTGTTTTGTGATCCTTGGTGCTTAGCTGGTGACTTTAATGAAATTAGGAGCATTGGTGAGAGAAGGAGATGCTCTAGAAGAGACAAAGGGATAAAGGAGTTCAACCAATTCATAGAAAATTTAGAACTTATTGACTTACCTATGATGGGAAGGCAATTCACATGGTGTAATGCTATTGAAGGGGAAAGATGGAGTAGGATTGACAGAGTATTGTTATCAACTAAGTAAATGAAAAGATATAACTTAAAATTATGGGGCTTGGAGAGAAGTGTGTCTGATCATTGCCCACTGTTATTGGTAGAAGATGGGAGGGATTGGGGTCTAAGGCCGTTTCGTTTTTTTAAACGCTTGGACCTTCCATCCTAACTTTGGAAGTCTTATGAAGAAAGCTTGGAATGTGTCTGCATTTTCTGGATGGGCAGGTTTTGTTATTATTAAAAAAGTCAAGGTGCTTCGAGCAGAGTTGAAAAAATAGAATAGGGAGGTTTTTGGAAATGTGTCTGTTACGTTAAAGGTAGCAGAGGAGGAGCTTCATGCCATTGATTTAATTGCTGAGTCTAGACATCTTGAGGAGAATGAGATTAGAAGAAGAAGAGAATTAAGAAAAGAAGTGTGGTCACTATCTACGCTTGAGGACTGGATATGGAAGCAAAAGTCTAGATTGAACTGGAATCTCCAGGGGGACAAAAATACAAGATTTTTTCATATTGTCGCTACCAGTAGATAGAACAAAAATTTGTTGAACTCAATTGAAGTAGATGGGGTGATGCATGAAGATCCCTATAGAGTTAAGCAGAATGTGTTTAACTACTTCAAGAAGAGATTTTCAGAAGAGTGGAAATCAAGGCCTAAGCTTCAAGGCCTCTTCAGAACCATTAGGAGTGATGCTATTTCAGATGGGTTAATTGCACCATTCTCTAAGGAGGAGATATGGAAGGCTGTGAAGGAGAGTGATGGCAATAAGGCTCCAAGACCGGATGGGTTTAACCTGTCTTGCTTTCAAAAGTGCTGGAAGGTATTTAAAAAAGAAATCTTGTAGTTCTTCAAGGAATTTTATGATAATGGGTGTCTAGCCAAAGGTATTAATAGTTATTTCATCACGTTAATTCCCAAGAAAGATTGTCCGGAGGGCATTTCAGATTATAGGCCAATTAGCCTTATTGGTTCTATTTATAAGATTTTGCCCAAGGTCCTTGCATACAGATTCAAAAAGGTGCTACCAAGGATAGTTAGGGAATCCCGAACAACTTTGTTGGTGGAAGGAACATTCTGGATGGGGTGTTAATATCTAATGAAATTTTGGATTGGTGGAAGAAGAAAAAGTAAAAGGGGCTGATTTTGAAATTGGATTTTGAAAAAGCTTATGATAATATAAATTGGGAGTGTTTATTAGCTATGCTGTCCAACTTTGGTTTTCAAAACAAGTAGACCTGGTGGATAAAAGAATGCTTGCAATCATCTAGAGTTTCAATCCTTGTGAATGGCTTACCCACGGCTGAATTTTGTCCGGAAAAAGGACTCCGACAAGGGGATCCACTATCGCCGTTTCTCTTTATAATTGTAGCAGAAGGTCTTAATATGTTATTTCGAGGGGCAAAAGATTTGAGGATAATTAAAGGTGTGGTTATTGGCAATAGAAGGATTAGTGTCACCCATTTGCAATTTGCGGATGACACTATTGTGTTCTGCGAGACTGATGAGCAGGAAATTTTGAATATCAAACGGCTTCTAAGATGTTTTGAAGTGTTGTCTAGATTACGGATAAACTTCCATAAGAACAAGGTCTGTGGGGTGGGAGTACAGAAGAAGGTGCTGGCTGATTTTGCAGAGAAACTGAACTGCTAAGGTCAAAAGTTGTCTTTCACATATCTTGGGCAGCCACTTGGGGCTAGTCCAAAAAAGAAGCACACTTGGTTGTCAATGATCAATGAATTCAAGTCTAAATTAGTTTCTTGGAAGAGAAAGGTTCTATTGTTGGGGGGGAGGTTAACTCTGATCAGGTCAATGTTAAACTCAATACCAATGTTTTATTTATCTTTATTTAAAGTTCCAATGGAGGTAGCGAAGTTGCTTGATAAAATCCAAGCCAAATTCTTGTGGGGAGACAATGAAGACAAAAAGAAGCTTCATATGGTGAAGTGGGAGGAGATCACCAAAAAGAAAAGGGTGTGGAGGTTTGGGTATTAGAAGGCTGAAGGATGTTAATAAGTGTCTCTTAGCAAAATGGTGGTGGTGATATGGTGGTGAAGATCATGCATTGTGGAAAAATGTTGTCATCCGTAAATATAGTAGCTCTGGAGGGAGATGGAGGCCTTTTCTGGTAGAGGGTGGTCAGGTTCTCCAGAATCTGGGGTGACATTCTAAGTCTAGAACATAGCGGCCCCAATCTGTTTAGTTACTTCATAGAGAATTATGTCATTAAAGTTGGGAATGGGAGGAGAATTAGTTTTTGGAAGGATCATTGGTCCTCGAATTGTAGCTTGAGAGTTGAATTTCCAAGGCTATTTGAGCTGTCATATGACAAAGAGTCCAATCTTAAACAGATGATTGACAGGAAATATAGTTCAGATGGGTGGAGTTTTCAATTCAGAAGAGGCCTGAGGGCTTGGGTGGAACATGAAGTGGGTAGACTTAGAGCTTACCTTTTCTACACATGAGCCAGTTTTATCAGACAGAGTTGACTCCTGGGTTTGGAAAGCCTCAACCTCATATCTTTTCACTGTGAAATCATTGTATAGCAGATCCGATGCAGCACACGGGGTGGAGGATGCTAGGTGGATTTGGAAAAATTTATCTCCACCAAAAGTGCAATTTTTTGGATGGCTCGCTTGGAAGGGTAGAATAAAGTCTAGAGCTTTCCTACAACACGTAGGGTGCCTTAGTCCTGATGCTACAACAAAGTGTGTGTTTTGTGGTTGTGCTGTTGAAACTGGTTGTCATGTGTTGGTTCAGTGCATGTTTGTTTGGAAAATATGGTCCAATATCTTGTCCTGGTGGGGTATGCAATGGGTGATTCCTAAGAATGCTAGAGGTGTGCTGGAGTGGTGGAGCGGGTTTAAGTGAGGTAAGTTTGAAACCAAGATTTGGAATGTAATTCCATTCGCTGTGTTATGGTCTATTTGGACTCTGAGGAATAAGTGCATTTCCAAGGGTAAATAGCTCTGCTTAGAGGAAATCTGCGATCTAATCAAAACTAGAATTGCTTTGTGGATTAAATATAATTCTAGGTTGTTACATTATTCAGTCCATGATGTGGTTGAGAATCTGGATCAGGTTCGAAGGTGTGTGGGGGGTAGGTGATTGTGGCCTTGCTGTGGTCTGTATCTAGCTTGGGTTCTGTTGTAATTGTGCTCCTGGTGTATACTGTTGGGGTAGCATGGAGGTAGTTCTGCATCTGCTATGGAGAGTGCAGTTGTCGGGTAGTTCTGTTGGGTAGTTCTACATCTGTGTAGGCTCTGCTGGAACAGTTTGCTGGGGGTGGAGTTGGCAGATTTGGAAAGGAAATTAAGCAATGAAGCTTTGCTCAAGACTTTCGGAAAATCAATGGAATTCACCAAATTAGCTGCTAAGATATTATCAGGCATGAAGACAAGTAGTATTAGTCCAAACAATATTTCAAGTTGTTTTGAGGTAGCCTACCAAGTTGCAGGTTGTGGCTAAGAATTTGGTACCAGCTGGGGTAAAGAGATCAGCAACCAATGCTGCTGACTTTGCTGCATTGCTACTGGGGTTTGCTGGGTGGAATTTCATTGTGCTGAACTGCTGTGGTGTCTGTCTTGCTGCTAACTTTGGAATATACTTGGTGTTGTGGGGCTACTACTTTCTAATCAAATTTGGGGCTGCTGCAGAGTTGATTGAGTAGGTAAAGGGTGTTGCTACTGATGATGTTTCAAATCAAATATGGAGCTACTTCTGCTCCTGCTGTTGGCTTGCTGATAGTGAAATGCTTGGTAGTTTTGCCCTGTTTTGGGGAAGATGGGCTACTGATAAAAGGAGCAATTACTATGTGGTGGTCTATGCTTCTATACAAGGACTGTTGTTTTGATCTGTGTTGATCTGCCATCTAGTCTTGTTTTTGTTGGGCTCAGTTGGTTGTTGAGGCCTGCATCTGAATGGAGTTCTTGTTGTTCTGCTGTTTGAGTAGCAGATACAGCAGTTTTGGGTCAATTGAAGTATTGCTGCATTGGTGGGCTAGGGGAGGGGTAGAAAAGAAGTGTTTTTGGCAACTGGTATTACAGGGGAATGATTGAATGTCCTGATGCTGCATGCCATTTGCCTCATTGTGTTGTTTGTCCTCTGGCTGCATAGGAGTTTGTGTGTGCTTGGCTATGTTTCTATTGTTTTTGGTTTTTGTGTGTCTTTTTATTTCAGCTGGTTGTATTGTTTTTGCGGTTGGGTTCTCTCCAACTTTTGATGGTGTGCTAGCAGCTGATAGGGCGGACTTATCGGTGCCGACCTAGTTGGGATTGATTTGTTTCGTTTTGATGCTCTTTGCACTCATCGCTTTCTTTATTGATGTAATACTCTTTTGGTTCATCAATATAATTTATCTTTTGCTGATCAAAAAAAATAATGATTGTTCTTCAATTAATAATGACTGTTCTTCTGGTTGATCTGATGCTGAATGCAGAAGAGTTTTGGTATCCTTGTGTTATGCTGTCAAACTTTCTTGAGGAAGGTTGGTGTGGTGGTTTTTGTTGTATGTCTTATATTAGCATTGGAGTTCTTGTGTGTGCTTGGCTGTGTGTCCTCTGTTTTTGTTGTGCGGTTTGTTACTCACAAACTCTTGATGGTGCGCTAGCCGATGATAGGGCGAACTTATCGGTGTCAACCTAGTTGGGATTGGTTTGTTTTCGCTTTGATGCTCTTTGCATTCATCATTTTCTTTATTGATGTAATTCTCTTTGGTTCATCAATAAAATTTTCTTTTGCTGATCAAAAAAAAAAAATTTAAAAGAATCATTAGTGTAATTTAGCATAAAAAAATTGGGGTTTGGTTGTGTGGTTTCATTGTTCAAATTTTTAAATGACTTTTTGACCATCAAGTTTGGTTTTAATGGTTATTAATTTGGACAACTATCTTCTATTGGACCACATTAATGCAAATTTAAGGACTAATTAGATAGAATTAATAGTTGAATAATAATAAAATAGAAAAAATGACAATAGTACAAAGAATAAAAAGTAAAGTTAACCCTAATTTTTTAGACAATAATGATAGAGACCCCCTTTTTTGAAGACCCCTACAATCCCCAAAGTGATACACATCACTCATGATGTGGGCCCTATACATACACGAGTGGACCCCACATATACATGAATGGTGTGAATCACTTTGGGGATTGTGAGTGTCTCCAAAAAAGAGGGTTTCACTCATTTTCCTTTTTTGGGTTTATCGTTTTATAATTATTGTAGTTGCATTTGTTAGAAGTTGAGAGAACTCTTATTTTATGAGCAACGCTACATATACTAGAATTCTTATTAAAAATTTTACTAAAAACATACATATCTAAAATATAATTGAATGTTCAAATATCATTACTTTTTTGACAAATAATTATATTTAGCCTCTTGTATTTTTAAATATCGGTAGAATTATTATTAATTATGTTTTTGGGCCAAGATTAGGAGTTGATTAAGTGATACTAGTGGTTCAAATGGGCACATGCCTAACATATACATATACTTGTGCCTCAAATTTACAATTATAATTTATAGATTTGTAATTACGTTTTATTGTAATTGAAAAATAATCGATAATTACAAAAGGAATTCACTTGAAATAAAGAAAGTAAAAGTTTCAAGATATCAAGTCCAACGTTTGCTTTATATATAATATAGATATATACGAATTTTAATTCAACAAATTACTGTTCTTACTAAACAAAATCAAGAAGAATCTGCTCTTATTGAATTAATTAGTCGCTTAGATGATCCAGAATTAAAACAAAAATATACTAATAAATTAAAATCTTTACTGACCAATCCTGACAGGCAACCGAAACCTAAAAAACCAATAATTAGTCTATCCAAAATTTTAGAAAGATTTAAAACTAAACAAAAAGAAATTACTCTTCAAGATTTACAACATGAAATCAATCAGATTAAACAAATTATTAAAGATTTACAAAATAAAGATAAATCCTTAGAAGATGAAAT
Organism: Camellia sinensis; assembly: GCF_055761805.1. Classification (NCBI taxonomy): domain Eukaryota; kingdom Viridiplantae; phylum Streptophyta; class Magnoliopsida; order Ericales; family Theaceae; genus Camellia; species Camellia sinensis. The sequence goes on from NC_138969.1 coordinate 33,928,141, forward strand.
CATTACATTGAAACTTAATAAAAGATTAGAAAATTTCCAGAATAATAATGAATCTCCTCATGAATCTGAACATGATTTTGACCATACTAATCATGACAAACTCTTGTTTGATAATCAATCACACCACTCCAATCCTGAAGATAACAGATTAAACCTTATTAATAAAATTCATATTCGAAAATGGTATTCCAAAGTTAAAATTATTATTAATGATTTTGAATTAGATGTCATTGCTTTAATTGATACTGGTGCTGATCTCAACTGTATTTAAGAAGGATTACTCCCTACTAAATATTATGAAAAATGTTATGAAAAGTTAACTTCTGCTAATGGTAGTAAAATACATATTAAATATAAATTACCTAAAGTTTATATTTGTCAAGATAATGATTGTTTTACAACTTCATTTGTTTTGGTTCGTAATATGACTGATAAAGTTATTTTAGGCACACCATTTATATATTTATTATATCCATTTACTACATTTAGTGAAGGCATAACTACTCATGCTTTAGGTCAACCTATTACTTTTCGATTTTTGTCTCCACCAGAAATGCTAGAGTTAAACCAATTAAAAGATTGTTCTATTTCTCAAACCATTAATCGATTAACTCGTCATTTACATTTTCTTAAGGGATTTTTATTGATAAGTCCAATTTAGAAGTGTTTTAACCCAAGAAGTCCATGAAGGAATTTTTTAACCCATTTAGTCCCATGTATGTATAGTTTTATTCCATAAAGTCCATTTTCTTGATTTACACTATTTTCTTGGACACTTATGCCCTTATATTTAATTTTGATACCCTTATAAATATTTTTTCAATGATTAGCAATTTAATGATGTGAACATTCATATTTTAAAATTCACATTTGTAGGAATGTAAATTGGCCCGTGGGCAGCCCGAAACCCGCCTGCGAGGCAGGGCAGGCCCGGCCCGTTGACAATGTGAATATTCACATTGACATGTTAAAATTCACATTAATAGGAGTGTAAAACTGGCCCCCGTCCCGTGGCGGCGCGAAACCCGCCCACGGCCCATGGGCGGCCCGGGGCGGGCCCGGTCCGGCCCGTTGACAATGTGAATATTCACATTGACATGTTAACATTCACATTGATAAGAGTATAAAATTGGGCCGCGGCCCATGGACGGCCAAAAGCCCGCCCGTAGCCTGGGGCGGGCCGGGCCCGGCCCGTTGACAATGTGAATATTCACATTGACATGTTAACATTCACATTGATAGGAGTGTAAAATTAGCCCGTGCCTCGTAGCTGCCCAAAACCCGCCCACGGCCCATGGACAAGCCCGGCCCGGCCTGTTGACAATGTGAACATTCACATTGACATGTTAACATTCACAATGATAAGAGTATAAAACTAGACAGCAGCCCAGGGCGGGCCCGACTCGGCCAGGCTCGGCCCATTGACAATGTGAATATTCACATTGACATGTTAACATTCACATTAATAGGAGTGTAAAATTGGCCCCCGTCCCGTGGCGGCGCGAAACCCGCCCGTGGCGGCGCGAAACCCGCCCGCGGACCATTAGCGGCCCGGGGTGGGCTCGGTCCAGCCCGTTGACAATATGAATATTTACATTGACATGTTAACATTCACATTGGTAAGAGTATAAAATTGGCCCGCAGTCTATGGACGGCCAAAAGCCCGCCCGCGGCCCGGGGTGGGCCCGGCTCGGCCCGTTGACAATGTGAATATTCACATTGACATGTTAACATTCACATTGATAAGAGTGTAAAATTGGCCCGCAACCCATGGACGGCCCGAAGCCCGACCGCAGCCCGAGGCGGGCTTGGCCCGACCCGTGACAATGTGAATATTCACATTGACATGTTAACATGCACATTGATAGGAGTGTAAAATTAGCCCGCACCCTGTGGCTGCCCGAAACTCGTCCACGACCCGTGGGCGGGCCCGGCCCGGCCTGTTGACAATGTGAATGTTCACATTGACATGTTAACATTCACATTGATAAGAGTGTACAATTGGCCCGTGACCCGTGGGCAGCCCGAAGTCCGACCTCGGGCCAGGGCGGGCCCGGCCCGTTGGCAATGTGAATATTCATATTGACATGTTAACATTCACATTGATAGGAGTGTAAAATTGGCCCGCAGCCCGTGGGCGGCCCGAAGCCCGATCGCAGCCCGAGGCGGGCTTGGCTCGATCCGTGACAATGTGAATATTCACATTGACATGTTAACATTAACAATGATAGGAGTGTAAAATTTGTCTGCTGCCCGAAGCTCGCCCGCGGCCCGGGGTAGGCCCGGATCCAAACCCGGGCCACCCCAGGCCACCCACAGGCTTCGGGCCGCCCATGGGATGCGAGTCAATTTTACACTCTTATCAATGTGAATGTTAACATGTCAATGTGAATATTCACATTGTCAACAGGCCGGGCCGGGCCCGCCTCGGGCCGTGGGCGTGTTTCGGGCAACCACGGGGCACGGGCTAATGTTACACTCTTATCAATGTGAATGTTAACATGTCAAGGTGAATATTCACGTTGTCAACGGGCCGGACCCGCGTCGACCCGGGGCCAAGCTTCGGGCTGCCTGCTGGTCACGGGCTAATTTTACACTCTTAATGTTAATATGTCAATGTGAATATTCACATTGTCAACGAGCCGGACCGGGCCCGCCCTGGGCAACGGGCGGGCTTCGGGCCGCCCACGGGCCACGGGTCAATTTTACACTCTTATCAATGTGAATGTTAATATGTCAATGTGAATATTCACATTGTCAACGGGCCGGACCGGGCTCGCCCCGGGCCGCCTATGGGACGCGAGTCAATTTTACACTCTTATCAATGTGAATGTTAATATGTCAATGTGAATATTCACATTGTCAACAGGCCGGGTCGGGCCCGCCCCGGGCCGCCCACGGGCCGTGGGCTAGTTTCGGGCAGCCACGGGGCGCGGGCTAATTTTATACTCTTATCAATGTGAATGTTAACATGTCAATGTGAATATTTGCATTATCAACGGATCGGGCCAGGCACGCCTAGCGCAGCACACGAGCCGCAGGTAGGTTTCGGGCCGGCCACAGGCCGCGGGCTAATTTTACACTCCTATCAATGTGAATGTGAATATTCACATTGTCAACGGGCCGGGCCGAGCCTGCCCCGGCCCGGACCCGGACCCGGGCTTCGGGCTGTCCACGGGTCATGGGCCAATTTTACACTCTTGTCAATGTTAATGTTAATGTTAATATGTCAATGTGAATATTCATATTGTGAACGGGCCGGTCCGGGCCCACCTTGGGTGACGGGCTGGTCTCGGGCCGCCCACGGGCCGCAGGCCAATTTTACACTCCTATCAATGTGAATATTCATATTATCAACGGGACGGGTCGGGCCTATTTTTTTGGCTTGGGGCCGGCCCGGCCCGACTCGAATTTTTCGGGGCACCCACGAGGATTGACATGAGCCGGGCCCCTACACATTGACGATATAAACATTTTTTTGACGGTATGAACATTCACATTAAGGGTATTTTGGTAATTATGTCACCCATAGGACTTATTGAAACATAAGAAAATAATGTGAACTAAATGGAACATAAGTAGATGAAAAGGGTATTTTGGTCTTCTTATCTCAAATTGGACCTAATGGAATAGTCAAAAAGAATATGGGTTGGATGGAATAAAGCTCTTAGAAAATGAATTTATCAAAAAAGCTCCCTTTTCTTAAAGAAGAAATCAATTATAAGAAAATTGATCAACAATTAACTGATCCAATTCTTATTTCTCAAATTAATGAGTTTAAATTAAAACTAGAAATGAATGTCTGTTCTACTTTACCTATTGCATTTTGGCATAGGAAAAAGCATGTAGTTACTTTACCATATATTAAAAATTTTAATGAAAAAAAAATCCCTACTAAATCTCGACCTATTCAAATAAATTATGAATTACTTGAAATGTGTAAAAAAGAAATTAATGAATTATTAAAAAATAGGATAATTAGCCCAAGTAAATCACCCTGGTCTTGTCCTGCTTTTTATGTTAATAAAAATGTTGAATTAGAAAGAGGCGTCCCTCGCTTAGTTATTAATTATAAACCATTAAATAAAGTCTTAGAATGAATTCGATATCCTATTCCTAATAAAAAAGATTTGATTAAAAGATTAAGTCAAGCTGTTATTTTTAGCAAATTTGATCTAAAAAGTAGATTTTGACAAATTCAAATTCATCCTAAAGATAGATATAAAACTGCTTTTACTACACCCTTTGGTCACTATGAATGGAATGTAATGCCATTTGGATTAAAAAATGCCCCTAGTGAATTCCAAAACATAATGAATGATATTTTTAACCCATTTAGTCATTTTTCTATTGTCTATATAGATGACATATTAATCTTTTCCCAATCCATTAGTGCACATTGGAAACATTTAACTGCATTCTTCTGCACTATTAAAAGTCATGGTTTAGTTATATCTGCTCATAAGATTAAATTGTTTCAAACTAAAGTTAGATTTTTAGGATATGATATCCACCAAAAAACTATTTTACCTATTAGTCGCTCCATTGAATTTGCGTCTAAGTTTCCTGATGAAATTTTGGATAAAACCCAATTACAAAGATTCTTAGGTTCCCTTAATTACATTGCTGAGTTTTACAAAGACCTTAGGAAAACTTGTCAACCTCTGTTTGATCGGTTGAAAGATGATCCTCCTCCTTGGTCTTCTGTTCATACTTCTATTGTTAAACAAGTCCAACAATATGTTAAGTCTCTTCCTTGTCTTGGTATTGTTACTGAAAATTCATTCAAAATTATTCAAACTGATGCTTCTAATATTGGTTATGGTGGCATTCTTCTCCAGAAAGTCACTCTTCAATCATCTGAACAAATTGTTCGTTATCACTCTGGTGTCTGGAATAAAGCACAATTAAATTATTGTACTATTAAAAAAGAAATTTTATCTACTATTTTATGTATTAGTAAATTTCAAGATGATATTTTAAATCAAAAGTTTTTATTTTGTGTTGATTGTAAATCTGCTAAATATGTTTTCGAAAAACATGTTCAAAATCCTGCTAGTAAGCAAATTTTTACTCGTTGGCAATCTATTTTAAGTATTTTTTATTTTGATATTGAATATATACCTGGTTGTCACAATTCTATTCCCGATTTTCTTACCCGAGAATATTTATAGGGGAGATAGGGATGGCCACTCCATTTATTACTTACTATAAAACCCAAATCTCCCATTACCATACTTTGATAACCCAAATTGCTCACCAAATTGCCCGATTAAAATTAGCCAAACCAACTACTAAGTGTGCTCAATATATTATCTACCATCAAATACAAGCTCGTTGCCATTTACTTACTGATTATTACAACTGTTTGGATTATCATCAACAATACTTAGATCTCCTAAGTGGTTGTTAATCTTTGTTGCTAACCTTTGTTTCCATTAAACAGATATCTCGCCCCAGGCCTCCTTCCAAAGCCTTGGTTCCATCTAGTCAACATATTGTTCCTCCTCCTTTGGAGTTAGTAACCCAATACCATCCTATTGAAATGATTAACCGTCACCAAGTCCTTGGTAACATTCCTAAACCTAGCTACACTTCTGCTTTGGCTACTGATCCTTTTGTTTCTTCCAGCCAAGCAGTTACTCCATATCCTCCTAATCCGATTAAAACTGCCCGTTCTGATTATGTTAAATCAACCACTACTAATCTGTTCTTCAAAGAACCCAGTCACCCAAAGAGTCAGTCTGTTAATGACTTGGTTAAATCTTATTTTCCTCCTGGATGGCATTTTGTTCCCATGCATCCAGCAAAAACCATTACTTTCTATAGAGACATCCTATTCAACCACCAATCAATTGTGATTAAACCTATCTATGACCGCACCTACACTAGTAAAGTTGTCTATCACTCCCTTTACATTCACAATATTGTTTCCTTAGCTGAATGGGGTCCTCCTTCCCAGCTTTGAGAATTGCCTAATAACTCTCTTCAGTATAGTTATTATGACTATATTGATGCCTGGTTTAAAATATTTTTGTATCAGCCTGAAACCTTCAACCATTCCTGGTTCATTCAGTTTGATCAAAAGTTTAAATCTGAATTTCCTACTTGGTTTCTGAGATGGTGGACTCATTATGGTGCCATTTCGGATATCTTCCCAACTATTGTGCTGGAACAGACTAACTATTTTTCAACTATTTTCTCCTTCTTTCCACAACAGAAGAAGTTTCCTCAATTGCTAATTTTTATATCCAAATATAAAATCCCTTGGATATTTAAATGGCACTATGGCATTTCTGATGATGTGGTTCAAAGGATACATACGGTTAAATGGTAGGATAACTACAAAATTCCTCGCATTGTTGAACTTGTGCAAACTGAGTTCTCGATTAATATTCATGCTCCTACACCTGCCATGGTTAAAGCTCAGCAGAACCTAACTGCTTCAATTACCCAAGGAAGCCAACTTCCTACTATCAATCTTGGAAGCCCAACTTCGAGTTCTTCGAAGCCCATGCCATCCAAGTTAAAGGCTAAATCAAAGGATAAATCATCAACTGCTAAGCCCAGCTCTGCTCAGCCCAAATCCAAGGATAAAACAAACCTCATTTGTTAAAGCAAAGTCCAAGACTAAATTTGCAGCTTCTGCTAACCGCAAGGTTAAGCCCAAGTCATCCAGAGATGAGCTTCTCAAGATGGCCCGTCTGCTTGTTGATCAGGCTAATGCCCAGTTAGATCCGGATAATTCGGCTAACAACAGTTCAGAAGAAGGTTCAGACAGTTCACATTCTTCTGAAGGTTCAACCACTGGTTCAACACTCAAAATCCATATGGACCTGAGTTCCAAGATGCTCATGACCCATATGCCTAGTCAGCCCTGCATTGGATTCCATATAAATACAAATTAGCTTCAATCAATACTCTTTTGAGAAATGCTGCCAATTTGTATTTATATTGATTTCTTTATTAAAATATTTTCACCGAAAATAATTAATAGTAAAAAGTCACTATTCACTTTTACTGTTCATCACTCAATCAATCTGCTAAAAGTTGCTTCGACTTTTGTCAATCAACCGAAAGCTTTTGACAACCTGCTTTTACCCATGTGCTGCCAGCTGCTTTCCTGCTAAACCAAGTCACATGCTGCATAGTTATTTTCCTTTCTATAAATTGTAATGGTTAACTCATTTGTACTCAGAGGTTAAGAAAAAACAGAGCGAAAAAGAAGTGCTCTTCTGCTTATCTATTCATCTGTTCATCTGTATTTCAAATTATGTATTTTGAAGCAATCCAGTGCTACATCTGTTAAACAATTGTAAGTTATTTTGATTAAAAATCTATTTTAATTTTATTTTGTGTGCATATTATTCCTTCTGTTAAATTATCTGTATTTATTTCTATCTTCTTCTCTAGATGAATAGATAAGCAGAAGAGCACTTCTTTTTCGCTCTGTTTTTTCTTAACGTCTACAACAGAAGAAGTTCCCTCAATTGCTAATTTTTATATCCAAATATAAAATCCCTTGGATATTTAAATGGCACTATGGCATTTCTGATGATGTGGTTCAAAGGATACATACGGTTAAATGGTGGGATAACTACAAAATTCCTCATGTTAAAAAAAAAATTAATAAATAAAAGTCATATATGAGAATGCATTCCAACAACATTTATACACAACTGAATTACTTTTGTTCATAAATGGGATGAGATAGATGTCTCAATACATCCCAAATTAATGAGTAGCAAACTAACATGTCTCAATACACCCAAAACTAACTAATGGGTAGACTGAATCTTACTAGTGGCAACCACAATAACTTGCCATTACAATAGAAATGGTATCAACTAATTTACAATAATTGGAAAATAAATTGTTTACGATTAGTTATATGATAGGAAATACCACAAATAATACTTAAGAAAAAAAATACAAAAATTGGGCAATAATAACAATAATTGAGAAGGATAGATGGAAATTGCATGTATAAAAAAGGAAAGAGGGAAAAATTGCATTATTAAAATTTAATTTTAAATTCTTTGATTTGTTTCTTAAATAATAGTTTGGTGCAAAAGCACTCAACAAGAAAAATAGATGTAAGTTATCCAAAATCTGAAAGTTGCATTTGCTGCAATGACTAAAATTTTGAATTTAATTCCAGATTAATCTCAAAAAAAGTGATGAATCTTAGTATTGACTTAAAATACCAAAAAAACATTTATTTGTTGATTCAACTTGGACTAAAATACCAAATAACATTTATTCGTTGATTCAACTTGGAAATAGGGTGTGGTTTTGGTTTGACAGATGGTGTGGTAATTTATGCCTTAAGGAAGAGTTTCCCAAACTTTTTAGGTTAACTAATGATCGGAAAGGCTCTCTGAAACTGTTTTATGACAAAAAAAGTAACTCTAGGGGGGTGGGACTTCAAATTCAGAAGAGAGTTATTTGATTAGGAAAGGGCTGAGGTTCAGAGACTCAGAGTCATTCTTAGTGCATCTCCTTCACCTAGATTGGGTGCTAAGTGTTAGGACCCTACTTCTTGTCAAATTCCATAGACAAACTTGGGTTTAAATCGAATTGTAATTTTCCAGTTTTTTGGTCTTCCCGCTCGAGCGGGCAAAGTGGTGCTCGAGCGAAGTTTACACTCTACAGTATTTTGCATGTTTGCAAAAATATTGAGTGATGTGTTTTTACACTCGAGCATGGGATCTTCCGCTCAAGCATGAACCGTGGTTTGGAACACGCGATATAGGGTCCCCGCTCGAGCGTCCATTCCCACGCTGGAGCAGACCTCGCGATCTCAGCCTCTTTAAAACCTCATGTTGCTCCAACTCTAGGGTTACTTTTCCTAGATCTTCTTTAAGGGTTTTAGGGTTTTCTTTTGGGGATTTTTTTTGGTTTTCCTTGATAATTGATTGAGTTTGAACTCATGTTCTTATAAGCACACATCAAGGAGTTTGTTTGATCTTTCTTTGAGAGTATTCTTCTTCAGTGGAATCCAAAGATTCAAGCACAGAGTAATCAAAGGAGTTTGATGCTGTGTGTAGTCATTTATTCAACAATAGATGTTGTGGATTCAACATCAAGCTAATCAATTCCGTATGAAGGTTGCGGTGAAAGACATATAGAAGATTTAAAGACAAATTGGAAGCGGTTTTGGTATATTTGTAATCTTTCTTTCTTCAGTAGTGGATTGATTTGTGGTGTTTTTGTGATTTTTTTTATCACAATTGAAGGTGCTTCAATTGTGGTTTTTCTACGTAAAAAATCGTTTGTGTCGATTCATTGTTTTCTGAAACAACAATCTAAATCACTTTCGTATTTGCTTGATGATTTAAATTGTGAGTTTTAATTGATTTGGAATTGAAACAATTAAATCTTGATCTAATCACGAATCACTTAGGTTTTTCATTAAGGACATGCCTAAGTGGTTAGCATCTCTAGCAGGTCAATCTAAGTTCTCAATTTTGGGGACATGCCTAATTGGTTAGCATCTCTAATAGGTCAATCTAAGTTCTCAATTTTGGGTGTTAAGGACATGCCTAAGTGGTTAGCATCTCTAGTAGGTCAATCTATGTTCTCAATTCTGTACCACCACAGTGACTTAGTTCTTGGTTTTCATATCTATTCCTGCAGATTGGTGTGGAATAATTCTCTCCCATCCAAAGTCCAATTCTTTGGTTGGCTGGCTTGGAAGCATAAGGTCAAAACTTCTGTTTTCCTACAGAGGATTGGTGTTTTTGATGGCAATGCTTCTACTTTATACATATTCTGTAAAACAGAGATGGAGACAATCAACCATGTACTGCTCTTTTGCCCCAAAATTTGGAAGGTTTGGTCTAATTTATTGAATTGGTGGGTGTAGACACCCCATTTTTGACCGACCTTAAGACTTAGACGTCATCGATTGAGCACTCGGTGATAGTGCATGTCGTGCTCGTTTCGAGCTTCGGAGTTTTGGCTGAGAGCCTTGCCTCCGGGTCTCCGAACTCTTTGTGCTTCGGCTCGGTTTATGGACCAAAGCCTTGTTTTCCTTCCCGGAGGGAGGGAGAGGTCTTGTAGACCATCTCCCTATGGTCGTAGGCTACTTTTCGTGGTCGTAGGCCACTTTTCTCGTGTGGAGACTAGTTTTCGATTTTTGGAGCCTTCGGTTGTGTGCGTTGTCTCGGGACCACTTAACGTTATCCGTTTGGCTTGGTTTTTGAACCACACCTTACTTCCTCTCCCTAGAGGGACACTGTGGTCCGAGAGACCACTTTTTGTAGTGGTGTACCACTTTTGGTGCTCAATAGCTGGGTTTCGAGGCTCCCAGCTGCGCGCTTTGCCTCCCGAACTCTCATTTTGCATCCGCGTTGGTTTATTTTTGGTACGAATCTTGTTTTCCTTGCTTGGAAGGTGGTACGAGGAAGGGAGACCAGTTTTTCCCCTTGGAGCCTACTTTTCTTCCCGCCAACCGATTTTCTGGTCGGGAAACTGGTTTCTTGGTCTTTAGGTGTCATGACCCAAACCCGGCCCTATGGGTTTAGCACCGTAACCGGCCAATAATCCGAGATTACCAAAGGCCTACAGGACAGTAGTACAGTAAAACAGAGTACAGGGCCTGGTGGAAGCTAATACAGTAAGGAAACAATGCCCAATGAGCTGTGACAATCTGTATGCCAAAAAGATTTTTCATACATTCATACATAACGGTACAGAACAGTATGCACAATATTTACAATCATTCAGACTAGGGACTTAATCCCTGCATAACAGTACGATAAACATTCAGTCTATACAGAACAGTAAGACAGTACAGAAGGGGAAAATCTAAAACACCCCTAAGCCTTAACAGATAGGCTCGGAACCTCTCTGTGAGGCACAAAGGCTGGCTTGACAAAACTGGAGTCTAACCCACGCTCCTAGCTCCGATCTGGCGGCTGAGCACCTACATATATATATGAGCAGTGAGCTAAAGCCCAGTGAATAACATAGTGCGTAAAGAGGTTAAGAATGAATGCCCTTACAGTATGAAAACAGTTCATTTCAATCAGTATTTCAGTTGTTCAGTACAGTAAACAGTCATATGTGGTACATCCGTTAGCATAACAGTAAACAGTAGGTCTAGAAGACCGAACAGTAATGATGGCCATCAGTCAGTAAACAGTAGTGGTTCCAACAAGGGAACCGACAGAGATCTCTGTAACAGTAACAGTAACAGTAGGTGCTAAGGATGCCACAATACAGTTCAGAATATAGGACATACATTTATTCAGTTAACAGTAATCAGTTCAGAAACAGTACAGTTGAGTTGTTCAAAAAATAATCATTTGTGAACATATCTTTACACAATCGTTACTCACAGAGTTCGGGCTACAGTATGCTAGAGCGTGTCTCCCCAGTCGCCAACCCTACACAGTTAACAGATTGAACACACTAAGCTACACAGTTGGGAAAGATAATAACTTAATCCCTAAGTTGCCTCGATGTGTTCTACATCTATATCCTCAATAAAATGTCTTAAACTAGGCCTAAGAATGCCTAGAATGGGATGAGGATGCAAAGATGTACTCGAAAAGCAGTTTCAGAAAAACAGAGTCCCGCTCGAGCGCAGGTTTCCCCGCTCGAGCGAACATGCAACAAAGGTACACGCTCGAGCGTCAGATTTCCCACTCGAGCGTACTGTAAAAGTACTGGATGGGTGAAATCTCCGCTCGACGGACGCTCGACGCCCGCTCGAGCTTAAGACACATGACTCCGCTCGAGCGCCCAATCCTCCGCTCAAGCAGACTGTAAAACAGTGCAAAGATACTGGATGCTCGGATTCCACGCTCGAGCACCACTTTCCCCGCTCGAGCGAAAGTGCAAAATCTGGAAATTCCAGATTGCATCGCCAAGCTCAAAACCAAGTTTTCACAATTCAAAACTCGACCTCTTGGGCTAAATTTCCAGAAAACATTTATAAACATATAGAATATCATGGTTCAAAGCTCAATTTTGAGAAATCAAAGCCCAAGGGTGTTTAATTGAAACCCAATTTCAAACCAATTTCAAGAACAATATGAACATGCAAACATGTATGAATTCAAATCACTTTGAAGTCCCAATTTGATGCTCTAAGGAGCCAATTGATCCAAAAACAAGTTGAAAACATGGACCATTACAAAATTATGAACATGCATGTATAATTTTACCATGAAACCAACTCTCAACTCATCAATTCAAACATGCATGCATGAATTATGTTCTAATCCTACATGTATGAACTAAAACATAACCTAGCTCTACAATTTAACATGGACCATGCAAGAATTAGTTCAAACACAAGAATGAGAAGATGAAATCCTTACCTAGGTTACTTGAATGCAAGTCTAGAGGTTCAATTATGCACTTAAGCTTTCAATTCCTCAAATTCCAAGCAATTCTAAAGATGAATCAAGTTGAATCACTCTTTTCCTCTTACTCTCTCTCTCTAGTCGGCAATGACAAGGGAAATGGCTGATGAAGTTATGTTGTTCAAGTGCAATGAGTTCAAAGGTGTATGAGTTAGTGGGCACTTAAGGCTAGTTTGGTAAATAAGGCCAACTTAAGCAATTGATCAAGATTTAATCTAATTTACTCATACCTAATCAGTTTTCAGATAAATATACCATAAAATCACATTAATTATGATGATCATAAAACACTAACCAATTCCCAGTTCGGCCGCCGATAAGGCCTTCAATTAGCAGTTTAAATGGAAAACACGAACAGATCAAATAATCAATCAAACAGATAGAATACAAATTAACATGCACACTCAATCAATTCGGTTCCAGTTTTCAGTCAGTCAGTTCAGTACTTTAACCAGTCCAATTATCAGTCATAATCAGTTCAGTTTAACGGTAATCAATGTTTATCGGTAATCAATCAGTCATTAATCGGTAAACAGTATGAGGGTTGTTACATTAGGCCACCTTTTCTGGTCTCCCCCCCACCATTGGCTTGCTTTCAGTGTGGAGACCACTAATTCCCCCTGCTGACCACCTTTTTTTCTGGGAGACCACTTGACGTGGTCGGCCGACCACTGCAAGTAGCAGGCCGACCACTTTAAGTGGTCGACACCTCTCCCCCTGTTCTGGCAGACTGTGTGGGCACAACCTGTATCCTCCATACACGTGTATGGAGGGATGGCATCCAAGTTTTAGCATCTCCAAGAAGCTTGAACCTTTGTTTTTCTATAAGAGAGGCTCTCCCTCTCCATGGCAGAGGTTCTGAAATTTTCCTAAGGCATAAGCATATATCTCTCTATATCTCTATATTTGATGCCTAAAGAGTGTGTTGTTTTTCACTTTTGCACCACAACCCTTAACCATACACCCCCATCACTGAACTGAGGTTCTTGGAGGACATTTTTGGAGGTTAAAAAGCTGATTCTTGGCTGAGAAATCTGCTGGTTTTGCAGTGCTTCAAGGGTAACCTCGTTTCTCCCTTTTAAGCTTTATTTTGTTTGCTCTCTTGGTCTCATTTGCATGCTTATTTAGGCCTTGCTTTCAACTGGAAAAAGTTTTGTATTTAAGCATTTTTTATGTTTTTTTAAGGCCTCTTGGGTGTTGAGGGTCTTCTACCCTCTTGCATGCCTTGTTTGACCTTGTTTTGTGCCATGGTTTAAGGCCTTTGAGCTAGTCCTTGCTTGGCCTTCTAGCCATTGAAATCCAGTGGATTTTTAGTGGTAGGCATGTCATTTTGAGGCCTCAAACCAGAGGGGGGTGATCCCCTCTCTTCTTGTTTTGTTTGCTTGCATTTTTGACCTATCAAAGGAGCATACATCTTCATACTTTCAAGGCTTGGTCTAGGCACTTTTTCATGACTTTTAGGGCCTGCCTTAGCTCTGTCTATGGCTGGTTTGGCCACCTTGTGTTTGCTTCTTGTATGTGTAGTGTATTCCCATTTGTGGTTCATCAAAGTAGAATGTCTTTTTAGCATGTATTGGCTCCATTTCAGTAGATTTTTGGCCATCATTTGACATGTCATGACTCTATTTTTGGCCGGTTTGGTAGCCTCTTTCATGCTCCATATGCTTGTAGTGTAAATCTTGTTGACCAGCTTTGTATGCATGATGTTCTGGCTCATTATCCTAGCATATTTTGGCTATGTTCTAGCATAATTTTGTTCTTATTTTGGGCTGTCTTAGCTCTATTTTAAGGCTTCTTGGTCAATTGAGGCTTGTCATGCATGCTTTTAGTGTAATAGCCTTGACTATCTTTGAGTTTTGAGGTCTCTTGCATGCTTAACTTGAGGTATTTGCATGTTTTGGCGTCATTGAGAATGATATTTTAGAGCATGTAGGGCTGTTACACTTCCATATTTTCCACTCTTTAAGTTTTCTTGAGGGTTGTGCTTTTGTGCCCTGTTTGTGAGCCATTGCAGGAGCCCCATTTTCATGCCTTTCAAGCCATAATCCCAACTCATTTTTGCTACTGTTTTGGCCTGCAAGGGTCTGTTTGGGGTTGGTTTGGCCATTTGAGCATTATCTTGCATGCCTCTAGTGTAATACACTTCACTAGCTTCAATGCTTGAGCTTTTCAACACGCATTACATGGGTTGTTCGCATGATTCTAAATCATTTTGCATGCCATTTTAGTGCTAAAGCATATGCCATCGTACTCCATGTTTCATCCTTTCAATGTCTATGGAGAATTGTATTTTGTGCCTTGAGCTTGGACCAACATGTATGCATGTTTGTATAGCATTTTGAGTTTCTATCTTAACATGTATGGCCACTGATTTGGACATGGCTGAGGCCTATCCATTTCGGTTTAAGTCCGTCGAGCATTGTGTATGCCATGTGGTTCATTACGTTGCGTATGCCACGTCCATTTGCATTGTGTATGTTAGTTGTTGCTCACATTGATTGCATGCCTGTGATGCCTTGCATTGAGTATGTATGCATGTGCATTGAGCATGCCATTAGCCTTGTTAGGCTGTTCATGTTTCATTTGCATGTTTTCATGCTTGTCCCTTGTACCTTGTTCACATGCTTGTTTCATTGCATTGTATGTTTGCATGCTTGAGTCACATTGTGTATGCCATGCCATGTTGTTTGTTGCATTGTGTTTGGAATAGGAGTTAGTCCAAACACAGGAAATAAGGGACGTTTCATACTCGAAGTGATGAAACGTGCCTCAATTCTCGGCCGCCAACACTCTTGACTATACATGATGGAGTTTAGGCTTTATGTGTTCGTGTGTGTATTCATTTCATATTGAGTTGTATAACTTGGGCTCCTCAACCATCATGCATCGAGATGCGTGATTGGTGGCCCGAGGGTTGAGAACCACACCCCCTTGAGCTTATGTAATGAGAGAGAGGGTGGTTGTGCATACATGTGTTGCAAATACATTGCCATGCCCTTTTCTTGCTCTCTATTGCAGCAAGCTGAAGTCTGGCAGCAGAAACTAGCCGGCTGACCAGATAAAGTGGCTGACCGACCACTTTTTTTGGTTTTCAGCACAGAAAGTGGTCGGCAGGTGGTCTCCAATGCCAACAACTGGTCGGCATCCCTCCTACAGATTCCCATGATGGAGTTTCAGCCTTCTGGAGCTTTTTGCAGTGTTCTGAGACCAGTTGCAAACAGAGGCAAATCGAGCATCGTGATGCATTTTCGCATAAGGCGACCGGGTACGCATCCTTCGTCATCCAAGGTAGATTGGAGGCAGCCTATTTCATATAGTTTACATGCTTATTCAATTACAACTTAGTTAATTTGTTAATTAGTTAGAGTTGTGTAATAATTAGTTGTAGCTTGTTATTCATTCTGTTGTGTCATAACTAGTTTAGCTTAGATTAGCCAGTTGGTTCTGTATTATTCATTTGGACCCTCCGTCGAGAGGGCACAATTGTTTGAAATAAGTGTGCGTGTGTGTGATGCATGTCTTCCAACCTCCATTTCTTTCTCCCTTTTATTTACCAGCTTACGATGGTTAGTTTTAGGGCATGTTTCAATTAGCATCCTTATGCTCGCATGTTTGCATCCATTTATCTATCTTGCATGCACCGGACTCGATGCACCATACTAACTGCATTGTATTTCAATTCCTACTTGAATACATGTATCAAGTTGCTTTTCACATGCCATTTTAGAATAGCCGAGCCTATTTCTAGTTACATTTTGCATGCGTTGCATTAGCCATCTAAACATAAGCTAGGATCATGCATTGATTACTAACTAGCTATTGTTTTGGCTCGGAGTACTAGGTAAGCTTTTATGCTTTAGCATCTTGCATGAGTGTTAGTGTTGCCATGATAGCATGCTTGCCATGAGGCTAATTGCTTATGTGTTCAACTGCATGAATGCCTGTGGGTGAAGGTTGGATTACTTGAATTGGAACAATTCATCGAATGCGAGTTTTAAGCCCCCTTAAGAGTGGCAAAATCATGTTTTCTAAGCCCACTTGAGGGTGGCAAATCCACGTCTTAGCCTACTTGCGAGTAACACTTTCAAACAATTTTCAAAAAAACAAACATGAGATGTTTTGTTCCAACATAGGCGATCCAGTCTATAATTGTGTGTTGTGTGCATCACATAGTAATTCTAGGCTAATAATCGGAATAAGAACGCATGTGTTTTCAAAAAAAAAAAAATCATGTTAGTAAAGGCCGATCTTTGATCGGGCGAGCGGGGGTGCTCATTGCAGGACCTTCCCCTCTTGTACCTAAGTTCCCGAGCCAAGGCAACTTTGGTGATGACGGACATGTGGCCTTAGGCATGAGTCAAGGTTTCCTAAATTTCCCAAAACAAAACATTTAGGTGGCGACTATGTATCTAGCAAAGCAGTCCATGTTTGGCACTTCTTTATTAAAATCAGTTTTCCAAAACGATTTGCCGGATTTGGACTCTTTGGTGATTTATCAATCTTGTATTGCACTTTGCAAGATTAGATTCAGAACTGTGACATTGAGTCCGAACTGTAGGGAGCCCAATGAACAAAACGGAATTTTCCCGGGACGTTCGGGCGCGTCTACAGTTTCTGGCGACTCTGTTGGGGAGTTTGGAGAACTTGACTCGAACTCATGATATCTTGTTTTGATTACACTTATGTGTTTCTTTGCATTGGTGCGCCTAGGACACCGTATTTGCCATCTGCTATTCCTGAACGGTTTGAGAAGCGTGCCATAAAGCTGACTGGTTATGGGCTCTGCCACGATGGGAACACAAACCCCGATTTTTGCCGGGGCACCTTTTTTGACCATTCGACCTAGTGTAGACACCCCATTTTTGACCGTCCTCAAGACTTGGATGTCACCGTTTGAACACTCAGTGATCATCCATGTTTGTGTTCGTTTGGAGTTCCCGGAGGTCTCGGCTCGCGTGCCTTGCCTCAGGATCTCCGAACTTGACTGTTTAGTGTCTGGTTTTGCACCAAACACTTGTGTTTTGCCTTGGAGGGGCAGGGAATGCTTTGTGAGGCATCCCCACACACCACCGGTAGTGGCTAAAGACCACCGGCTGGTTTTTCATGCCATCGGCAATGTATTTTGCCGATCGGCACCTTTTGTTGCCGGTCGGCACTCTTTTTTGCCAAAATAGCATTTTTGGCCGGCTGACTACTGTGCATCTGCTTTTGCATATATTTTATCACAGCTGTCCTGCTTTTGGCTCCCCTCCATACACATGGAGGGATCTCTCTCTTTAGAAGCTTGTCTTGTAAGCTTTACAAAACAAAAGGCTCTATAAGAGAGAGCCTTGTCTCTTGGCTTTAGGGTTAGAGACTCTAGACATTTTAGAGACAAAAAAAACACAGAGAGAAGCTCTGGTTTTAGGGTTAGGGTTAGATACACATTCTATCTCTATTTTACTTTCTTTGTGTTCTAGGTGTTTTAGTCCATACTATTGCACACAAACACATAGTGTTTCACCTTCACTTAGCTACTGAGGTTCTAAGAGGTTGGTTTTGAAGTTTTGGAGCTGTTTTCAAGCCAAGGAGGGTTGTTGGAGCACCATTGTTAAAGGGGTCTTCAAGGGTAAGAAACTAACACCTTTATTCCCCATTTTTGCATTGTATTTTGACCTGTCTTAAATTCATTTTTGAGCTTGGTGTATAATACAAAAAAGTTATGTTTTTAGGCCCTCTTGATTGTTCATTAAAAGTGTTTTTTGGTTTGGAGGTGTTTGACCCCTCTTAGGCCTTGAAAGGCCCCATTTTGAGCCATTTTGAGTGAGTTTCGAGACTTTGGTGTTTGGGCCTCTTCACCACTGAAATCTTGAGGGATTTCAGTGGTGGAGATGGTGCCTTGAAGTCTCCAAAAGGGGAGGGCCACCCCCTCTCCTTGTTGTCCTTGAAACGGACCCTTTTTGGCCCCTTGAGGGAGCACCTA
This sequence comes from Camellia sinensis, assembly GCF_055761805.1. Lineage (NCBI taxonomy): Eukaryota > Viridiplantae > Streptophyta > Magnoliopsida > Ericales > Theaceae > Camellia > Camellia sinensis. The sequence goes on from NC_138969.1 coordinate 33,946,480, forward strand.
GCTAAGCTTCATGTTGATCATGTCTTGGCTGTTTTTTGTGCCTATTATGTCATAATATGCCTCTGTTTTTCGTTGGTTTTGGTACACCATGCATGCTTAGCATACCTACCATGTAATGCCATGTTATTGCCTTAATATGCCTTAGGTTGTTAGCCTTCGTTCGAGCATGTTTTAGGCTTAGTCTTGTGAAGCTTGTGTGCTTATTTTGCCATGCTAGAGGTCTGTCCATAGTTGTTTGGGTCGGATTTGGCATGTATTATATAGCCCCTTTGCATTTTGGCTTGTTGGCCTCAAGTGTATGAGTATATAGCATGCACTACTTGCTTCATTCTAATGATTTGGCATCATTTATAGTGTAATTTCAGTCCCCCTCGCATGCCTATATGCTTGCCTTGGATGTCTCTTTGATGCCTTATAAGCTTGTGTAGCATGCTCCTTGTTTTGGCATTTATGCATGCCTTTGAACTTAGGTCATTTGGATGCCATCTAAGTGATCCTTAGGCCTTGTCTTAATGTGATAAAACTCTGTTTTTGGTCAATAAGTTCATGCCATGTTTGGTCTTGCTAAGTGTAGTTCAATACTCCATTGGTTTACTTTGAGCACTTAGACCATTTGTTGAATGTTTAGCTTGACTCGTTGCTTGGTTTGGCACCATGTTTTAACATGATTTTCAGAGCTTACCTTGCATGCTAATTGTCCATGATATCCATTTTCAAGTGTGCTTGAGAGTTGTCCCATTTGTGCCTAAGTGTTGACCTTTAATATGTGCATGTGTGCATGTGTATTTGGTCCCTCATTATAGCACTATGGCTACTGTTTTAGGCCTATTTAGAGTTGCCTAATTCATGTGTAAGTCCATCTTTTTCATCCGTTTGCATTGCCTCATGTTTGCTTGCACGCTTGCATAAATGCCTTGCCATGTCATATTGCATCCTTAGCTTGTATGCCTAGGTTGCATTGCATCTTGCATGCATGCCTTATTCCTTGACTTGGTGATAGGAATTGGGCTTTGGTTTGTTTGTTTGGTTTGCATTTCATTTGACATGAAAGTTGCACACTTGATCCTTTGGGCCGTCATGCATGGAAATGCGTGATTGGCGGTCCGAGAATCGAGACACATGCCCTTTTGAGTCACAAATATGATAAGGGACATGATTGGTGCATATATGCCTTGAATTGTATTGCCATGCAAGTTCTGCCCTCTGCTGCTGTGAGTTGCAGGTTCTGCAGGCATTCTTTGCCGACCGGCAGTGTGTATTGCCGACTGGTAATCATTCTTCTGCCGATGGCTTCATTTTGTGCCGATGACCACATACCACTGCCGGTGGCAATTCTATTCAGTCGGTGGTGATCTTCAGTATCCAGAGGAGCATCTTTGAGACTTTGGCAGTCTTCAGAGGGGCAGAGCAAGGAAAACAGAGGCAGGCTATGCATGGCGGTGCACTTCCGAGCAAGACCCGAGCACGCGCTGCATCTGACCCTCCTCCCGAGGCAGTTTATTGCTTTTCTTAGCTTAGTTAATTTATTAATTAATTAGGCAATTTGTAATATTTAATTAGCTTGCGTAGTTAATTAATTTGTATTATTTATTTGGTCCCTCCGAGTGAGGGCGAATCTGTAATAAGTGTGGGTGAGTGTGTGTATGTCTTCCAACCCCCACTTCTTTCTTCCTTTTACTTACCTGCTTATGATGGTTAGTAATAGGCCATGTTTAATTTAGCATACCTTATGCTATGCATGCGTGCATCATTCATCAGTATTGCATGCACCAGGCTCAGTACATCATGGTAACTGCATTTGTACTTCAATTCCAAATTGAATACGTGCATCAATTGGTTGCATTTCACATGACATGTTTAGGTTAGCCAAGCCTATTCTAGTAACATGTTGTATGCGATGCATTAGGCACTTAACATGAACTTGGATCATGCATGTCTGCTAACAAGTTCTTTGTTTTGGCTTGGAATACGATGTAAGTATCTATGCTTTAGCATCATCGCATGCGTGTGAATGCTATCATAATAGTATACTTACCATGTGGCTAAGTGCTTATATGAGATAAACTGTTTGAATGCCTGTGGGTGAAGGTTGGATTGTTTGAGTTGGAAAAACTCGTTGAAATCCGTGTTTTAGCCTACTTGCGAGTAACAAATTCCAAAGCGTTTTCCAAAACAAACGGATGTGCAATGCTTGTTTCCAAATTAGGCAATCTAGTCTATACTTGTTTGCTGCGCGCATAACATAGTAATTCTTGGCTAATAAATGGAATAAGAACATATAAAGTTTTCAAAAACGGATATCACGGTTAGTAGAGGCCGATCTTAGGATCAGGCGAGAGGGGGTGCTCATAGCTGACCTTCTCCGATCGTACCCTAGCTCCCGAGCCGAGACAACTCCGGTGATGACGGACATGTGGCCTTCGGCACTGAGTCAGGGTTTCCTAAATTCCCTCATAAAAAATATTTAGGTGGCGACTCTGTATCTGGCAAAGCAGTCCATGTTTGGCACTTCTTTTCAAAAAAATCTGTTTTCTCAAAACGATTTGCCAGATTTGGACTCTTTGGTTCAAGATTAAGAACCGCGACACAAATCGAGTCCGAACTAGTAGCGAGGGCCCCACACGGGCGCGTCTACAGTTTCTGGCGACTCTGCTGGGGATTTTAGAGAGCTTGACTCGAACTCATGATATCCTATTTTGATTTCACTTATGTGTTTCTTTGCATTGCATGTGCATTGGTGCGCCTAGGAACACAGTGTTTGCCATCTGCCATTCCTGAACGGTTTGCTGGAGGCTTGTCTTGTCAAGGCATGACCATAAGGCTGATCGGTTATGGGCTCTGACAGTATGGGAACACAAACCCTGGTTTTTACCGGGGCACCCTTTTCGACCATTCGACCTAGTGCATGTTCGGATCCATAGTGACCATTCCAAGTTAGGACAGGTTGCTTACCCGATGTTAGGTTGTTTGAAAACTACTGCGTGCATAGTGGAACCCTAGCTCCTGACAAAATAGGACAGGGAAACCCTACCCTAGCATAGGGGTGTTTTGGTTCTCTTTACTTGCTATGTGCTTTTAGAATGTATTTCTACAGGGAAAGTATATATCAGTTTGCAAGTTTGAGTATCAAATCTGAGGACACCAGTATTAGTGTCAGTTATGAGAATCAGTTATCTGCGGGTATCGGGTTCAGTTTTTGGGAACAGTGATTTCTGGGGAACAATGATCAGTAGTAGAGTACAGTTGTTTAGCTACACCCGTGTTTGATCTTTTTAGGCTGAAATACTAATTGTTGTCTCTTTCAGTTTGGACAGCCGGTACAGAATAGCCAGTGTTCCCTCTCGCCGAGGCAGGGGTTATGATGACGCAGAATTTGGAAGAGATCTGCATTAGAGCAGGGGATCACTCTACAAAGTGAGGCCAACACTGATGTGTCACATCCACCCAGGTCGCCTGTTGCGCACCCGGTTTGGGCTCCCCAGTTGTATCAGGCTCGTGAGCCCACCACCTTTGAACTAATGGGGATGATAGGTGATCTCCAGAGATCTGTGGCGAATCTCGCCTATGGAATGTTAGCTTCACCTCCAGCCGCACCATATGTCGGGGGTTTTGTACCCCAGGAGCCCCTGCTGTTAGGGCGAATTGTGATTGAACTTAGCCAACCGGAGATGGCCTCCAACTATGGTAATGACATATCAGCATCAACCCAAACCCTCGATCAGGCTGAGGCCAGAGGAAAAGACAAAGCAAAGATAGACGCCGATCCCATCGAACAACTGCTGTGGGCAGTCGAGGCTTTGAAAGCCGGGGGGATGAACAAGCAACAGATATCCGCAGTTGTGGCAAAAACTGTGGAGGATGCTTTCCCCACTCCACCTGAGGGTAGTTCAAGCCAGTCAGAAAATCGGGATAGGCCCCATCATGCCAGAACAGTTCCTCTTGTTCCCGCCCCTGCACCCGGGAAAGATCAGAAAGCTAAGGTGGCGCCTGTCGACCCTTTTGCTTGTGCGGCTAGTAAGAGCTCTCAGACTCCAAAGTACCTGCCCCGGGGGCGCAGGACCTTTCATGCTCTCTACATGCCTTTATCTAAGGCACTTCAGATCCTTGCCGAGAGGGGACACCTTAAACCCTTGGAGCCTCGGCCTCTCCCGAAGAATCTCCCTGCTACGCATGATGCTGCTCAGTACTGCGCGTACCACCAACAGACAGGCCATGCAACCGACAATTGCTTCCACCTCCGTCATGAGGTACAAGATTTGATTGACAATGAGGTTATCCTCCCGCCCACCTCAGCCAAGTCCGTTACTACCCAGTTATTGGATTTTGAGGACACAGATACTGCAAGTATGTAATCAGAAGGTGAACCACCTGCGGGCGGCATCCGGTATATTTTGAATATGGCGTCTGGCACGCATTTTTGAGTGGCTGTGAACATTATCTTTGTAAATCCTGGCTTGGGTATCGAGTCAGTCTTTTGTTTTCAGTCTGTCTCTTTGTCTTGAGTCAGTCTTTTTGCTTAAGGGTCGTCTTGTTGTAGCGAGTCAGTCCCCTTTGTATAGAATACCAGGTGATTCTGGGGTTGTTGCCTCGAATACCGTTTTGTCTTGTAAATTACCTGTTTTGTTTTGAGTCTGTTTCTACCGAGGGGCCAGTTATACCAACAAATCTGAATGAAACAGCTGTTGCTATCTCACTTTCATGCTTGCTTTCAGTGTAAGTGCCAGAGAATTTGATTGGGCTGACAGTACATCTCGCCTGCTTTCCTGCGCGCCAAACTCGTTGCATTAACCTAAAGTTTTTTTCAAAAAACCTCTTTTGAACACCGCGGTGATAAAAACGAAGAGAAGGGAATTCCTCGGGTTTTACAAAACTTTGATCAAATTGAGAAAATGAGAGGCACGCTAAGCCCTTAATGATTGAAATCATGCTTGTTGGCGTGAGTACTGGGAAGGACCCTGGCTTGATCCAGATTGGTTCCACACTATCTTCGGCGCGAGCGATTCGCTGCTTTCTTAAAAACTTTCAAAAACAAATGTTTTACACGGCCCTGTGAAGACCTGTGTGGAACCGCTCTTGAGATCGCACAGCCTAAGGATCGCTCTCAGCCTCAAGATTCGACCTGTTTGTTTTGAACCTCGAACTCATTCAGAACATTCAACAGTCAACCATCAGAGGAGGCCCATGTGGCCAGTTTTGAAGCAGCCCTCGAGCAAGAGGCACCAAAGTCGAATCAAAAGAGTAGATCTCACCTGAAAGAAGCTCGTGGAGCAGCCATGATGGATTCTCCCGCGAATCAGTACGACAGCCGTTCTCCTAGACACAGAGAGGTTTCAACTTCAAAAACCATTTGGCATGGACTTGTTACACTTTTACCCTTGAGAGGCTCGCTGGGCCGAAAACCCGGAAGGGCGACCCAGGCAAAAGTTAGAGCAAGAGAAAAAGAGAAAAAAAAAGAAACAAAAGAGCAAAAAAGAAAAGAAAAAAAGAAACAAAAGAGCAAAAAAGAAAATGCAAAAAAAAGAAGAGAAAGAAAAACTCGCAAGGTCGAAAACCCGTATCGGGCGCCTTGGCAAAAGTTAGAGCCTGAAAAGTAAAGGTTAAAATACCCGAGTGTACCTTAACCGGAACTACGTAAGGCCTGATTCCCATGTTTGGGATACGTAGGCAACTTCATCATGAAGTCCAGCCCCCAACGCTTTCATAGCGTTGCAATCCATACAATGGTTTCGATTTCATCTCAAAGTCCAGTCGCCAACACCCTCCAAGGTGACTGTGTCCATATATCTGTTGTGACCGTCTTCATCATCTCTGTGTCCAAGAGCTCGACCACCGCCAATGAAGACTGTTTGCGGACTGCTGCGGCATCATCCAAACAAGGGGCAAACTTTCCGTTGCCACAAGCCGTCGCGAGACGCCATTCAAACCAGGGGCAACTTTCCGTTGCCATCCACCCCATTTAAACCAGGGGCAATTTTCCATTGCCTCCGATCCGAGGTTGCGCATCTCAAAGAGTAAGTTCTATGCTTGTTGAGCATTGACTGTTTGCGAAATAGTTTTTGAAAATTTTTATTGAGGTTGACTATTTTCTCGAAAACTATTTCATTTTCCAAAACTGGGCCATTGTCTTGGACCCAAAAAGGAAAATTTTCAGTGCTCATAGCCTGACTTGCATGATTTTCAAATCAAAAATCGAACAAGTACGTTAATCCAACTCTCATCTTGATCAAAACCGTTTTAGTAGAAAACCAAAACAAAAATGGTCAAAGTGATGAACTGAGGGCACAGTTGAGCTAGGCGTTCTGTCTTTCCCCCGTCATCGACGTACTTGCCAGAAAGGCACTCTACCCACCAAAAGAAATAGCCGTGAGCTAACGGTGTTGAGCATGAACCCACACCTTTCTATTTATCCATTAATCACCCTGGGGAGGGACGAAAAATGAGAGAATAAAGAATAGAGAGGTGTAAGTTGAGAGAAAAGTGAGGAAAAGGGTTTTGAGAGAAAAATCGAGCTTGAGTGCCCGAGTGATGGGAGAATCACAAATGAGAAAAGGGTGGGAAACAATACCCAGAGAAATTGGCTCCTCGTGATCTGAGGTCCCCCGTTTTCGTTGACGCGTCTGTGTATCGTGTCATTTTGATTTGTCAACCTCAACCTGCGTTTTAGGTCTTTTCCGAGCGTGCCTCGTTATGTTTAGGTCGTGCACCCTTTTGTTTGAGTCCTCCCCGCTGTGTTCAGTTGTAGGCTCGATACCCCGGTTTGAAAAACCCTTTTTTATTTCAAAAATCGTTTATGCTTAGAGTGTTGTGCCATTCTCTACATTTGGGCGAACCGAAAAAAGGAAAGGAAAATTTGGGGCATCCGAGCACGTTTCAACCCTAGCCGATTTCACCTTTGAAGGCCGTCTTGTCAGATTGGGCTGTTTGTTCAGGATTTGCTGTATACAGAATAAACCAAGTGTTGGGTTATGGGCCGTATGCAGATTAATCCCCAACAGAGTAAGGGCTGTGTGCCCAGAATCAGGCAGTGGGCTGCTTGGGTTATTTTGCTATTGGTTGTTTAGTTATCTGATTATTACAATGCAAGTGTTCGATTTTCAGACAACAAATCAATTCCGTTTACATTAAAGTGTAACACAATGTGATGCGATGCAATACATGAGATATGTAAATGTAACACTTTTTACGCAAAAAAGTTTGTTCATTTCATAATCTTTTAAGTACAAAGTTTTGGAAACAAAAAATCTGCCTGCGGCAGTACAAGGTAATCTAACTACCAACAAGAAGGGAAAAGTACAAGAAAGAAGAAAAACAACAAAATTTGTATCCGTGTCCAACGACTCTGAAGGCTGTCAATCTATCCTGGTCCTCTTCCTGGACGAGGGTCCAGGAGCATCGTCAGCATCGTCGTCAGAGCCCGAGCTAGTGCCGCCTCTGGTCTCCTCCTCTGATGACCCCGCCTCTGACTCGTCATCCTCATCATCGTCATCCGGGACTGGAGCTCGCGAGCAGCTCCCGACATGAGTGCGCCCCGCCTTGGAGCGGGGGAATACTCTGCCCTCCTCATCTCCCCCTCGGGCGGGGACGGAAGGTCCAACCGGGGCACCTCCTACCCCGAGAATCTGGAAGGGAGGCTGAAAAATCATAAAGGGCAAACACATTAGAATAATGTGAGCAGTGTATCAATGCAGTATACAGTATGAGAATGCCGAAGGCAGTGTATCAGTGCAGAATGCAGTGTATGGGTACAGTGTGTGAATGCCGTGAACAGTTTATCAGTGCAGAATGCAGTGTATGAGTACAATGTATGAATGTCGTGAGCAGTTTATCAGTGCGGAATACAGTGCAGAATGCAGTGTATGCAGTGTATCAGGTGTTGTGACGTGCATCAGATTATGTGAAGCAGTGTATGAATGGTTTGAGGCCAGTGTTAGAAGAACATACCGGAATGCTGTAGAGGGCCAGAAGATCAAAAGTCCGCTGGAGCATACCCATCATGGAGGCATTCATCTCCAATGACTGCCGGGTGTACGCAGAAAAAGCCTGCAAAAATATCAGATGCATCAATATTCTATAGAATATCAAATAAACTGAAATGAAATGACTATACAAAAATGCAGTAATACATACCGGAGGCAAGTCGGGGACACCGACAAACTCGTGATCAGTCGGCGGAGGGGCGAAGGGGACCTAATAGGTCGCCCCACCTTGCCCTCGGAAAGTCAATGAAGCGGGCAGAATAGGCCAACCGGTCCCCCGTCCCTCCTGAACTCCGCCCCTGCCCCGGACTCGGGCCCTCCTCGAAACTCCAGCTCCAGCTCTCGCTCCTACTCTCGCCGTCGACACCGCAGGCCTAGCTCCCTCAACTCGACGGCCGCCGCTCAGAGGCCGCATAAGGTACGTCTGCACGTACTCTCGGTAGTTGTCGATACCTCTGAAGCGGGTCTCCTCCGAGCCGATAGTGTAATCGGCCATCTGCTCAGTGGTGAGCCTCTCGGTCTCCCTCATATCCGCAGGAGGGTGAACCGGGACTATCTGCTCCGGTAACCCTAGGGTCTGGCGTAAGAAACGCTCACCCAGGTACCAAGCCCGACAGACCGGGCCCTCCAGCAAGATCCGAAAACGCGAGGTCTCATCGGCACCGGCAAACCGATCCCGCGTCACGGCTAGCAAAGGAGCCCAAGGCTGCCAGGTGATCTGAAAATGCAATACAGTTTGTTATCTACTGTTTTTGAAATATGCAGTGAAAATTGAAGCTTAAATGAACTGCAAGTAAAACATACCTCCGCGGGGGTGATGGTGTCGAAGTATCGGCAGAAGAAGCTGAATGTCTCTCGTGGCCGCCGGGTGCATCTCCCGTCAAAGCGGCGCGAAAAGGGGACGACCAGAGGAGTCGCTGTGACTGGTACGGGTGCGAGCCTAGGAAAGTAGGTTTACACAACTGCAGAGAAAACATCAATATGACTATCAGATAAAGCAAAATACAGAATAAAGCAGAAATGGCAGAGCCGTGTGTTGTGCAGTGTATTGTGCAGAGTATGCAGTGTGAGCAGTGTACAGTCAGTGTAAAGCAGAGTGTATGTGTGTGCCGTGTGTATAGTATACAACAAGTATAAAGCAGACTACAGTGTGTGCAGTGTACAGAGTACAGAAAATATAGGGCAGAAATGAAAAGCGGAGAAGAAATGTACCTCCCAAGCCCGCCAGTAGCCTCCGAGCAACTGTCCGCTACCGCGGGAAGCTGAGCTCATGTACTCGTAGAGAGTGGCCAGAGCGGCGCCACCCCAATCATAATGCAGGATGTCTCGGACGTCCACCAGTGCGCTGAGAAGGCAGAGAGGCACGGTGTTCGCTCGGTCGGCGAAGATGGTCGTCCCGAATAAGAACATGAGGAAGCCGCGAGCATACCTCTCCACGGCCTCCGGGGTCATCGGAGCTGCATCAACAAGGGTGGGCTGGACCCGAAACTGCACCTTGAACCAGGAGTATCGAACATAGCCTGGACGAGCAAGAGGTGGCGCCTCACCGAGTAGATGGATCTGAGCGGCAGTCTACTCATCTATGTCAATATCAAAGGGGATCGGATCACCCCCTACCCCGATGCCTGTGAGCATCGAGAAATCGTAAGGGGTCATCGTCATGTCCCCTGCCGCGGAGAAGTGGAACGAATCGGTGGTGTCCCACCACCTCTCCACCAGAGCGGCGAGGAGAGGTCTGCATGTGGTAAGCCTGGAGAGTCCTCGGCAGAAGGCGCCGAAGCCCGCCTGGTCCACTACGCGACGGACCGCGTCAAGAAGCTCATCGTACCACTCCCGAGCGCCAGTGTTCCCATACCCGCGAATGGTATGGGAGTCTCCCTGTAAACAGAAAACAACAATTGCGAGGCAATTTTCAAAATGCAGTTCTAAGGAGCATACAGATATAGCATGCGTGCAAGTTTAACAGATTTAAACAAATACCAGGTGCCGGTGTGCTTGCAGTGAACTACAACGTGTGATGCGTCAGCGTGTTCAGGTGGTTCAGTACAGTATAGCATGCGTGCAAGTTTAACAGATTCAAGTAAATACCAGGTGCCGGTGTGCTTACAGTGAACTACAACGTGTGATGCGTCAGCGTGTTCAGATGGTTCAGTACAGTATAGCATGTGTGCATACGTTCAGACTCAAGCAGATATCGGGTGCCGGTGTTTGCAGTGGAATACGGTGTGTGCCGTGTATTGAGTGGTTCAAGGCTAGTGCAGTGTGTGTGCATGTGTGAGTCTTAAACAGATAATCAGTTGCAAGTGCATTTGCAATCAACTACAGTATGCAGGGTATCTGAGCTAAAGCAGTTAAAGAGTACAACTAGCTACTACAGTTTTGTATCCTACATTGCAGAAAGTAAAGCAGAGAAAAGAGGGTTACCTCGAAAGTGTCGAAGGACAAGTGGGAGGTAGGCTCACGCAGCAGTAGCTCGGGACGCGCGTACCTCTCGAAACTCCTGAACTGGCGCAGTCCGTCAGGGGGCAGAACATGGATCGCCGGTCGGTAGGTCGCTGGGTCGAACGGGCGCTCGCTCAAGGGTAGGAGCTCGACCCCGGGATCCATCTCGTGATCCGGAGGAGTCCCGCCGCGTGGGATGTCATCCGCCATATCAAGAATGATGAGAAAATAGCCGAAGGAAGGAAAACCGGGCTAGAATACGGAAAGTCAACCGAAAAGTCAACTCCCGGGAAGGCCGAAAATGACCGAAAAGGACGGGATGTGAAAGGGCACGGAAATCAAGAGGAAAGTGAGGGGAACAAACCCCAAAAAGGTGGGAACGACAAACGAGGCACCGAAACAAAGATTTGTTCAGTTGAAAATGTCCGAAACGCGAAGAAAATCGCGAATCCGACGACGAAGAAACGGAGGAAAAAGGAAGGGAAAACGCTCTAGAGAGAGAGAGTATAGGTTTTCGGTGGAAGAGGAAGTGAAGAATAAGGTTTAGGAACCCTATTTTAAAACACCCGTGGTGAATTGTCGAAACTGCCCCGACTCAGGAACTGTTTGCCGGTCGGCAACATTTTGTGCCGGCCGGCAGAATATTGTGCCGATGGGATTCTTTTTCAGCCGATGGACAGCCAGTGGATTCCCCTCCCGGCCGGTGGTGTTCCCACAGCCTTGTTTAGGCCATATGAGTAGTTTTTGGTCATCATAGCTCAAGAAAGTGCAAGAAAGTGCATCCCCGACACTCAACCGACCTCCGTTGTGACCCTGGATCGTGTCTTCCATGCGTGGCACTCGAATTCGTGCAAGGTGTATCCTTTTTGTATCCTTTTAGCTTTTACGAAATTCAAAAGTTGCCCTATGTGCATCGCACCTGCATCGCACTGTTTTGTGCATTGCATTTCAATCGCACTGTTTTGTGCATTTCAAAATCACTCACGCTTTCTTGCGCATCGCACTGTTTTGTGCATCGCATTTCAATCGTGCTGTTTAGCGCATCGCACTGTTTTGTGCATTTCAAAATCACTCGCGCTGTTTAGCGCATCGCACTGTTTTGTGCATTTCAAAACCATTCGCGCCGTTTAGCGCATCGCACTGTTTTGTGCATTTCAAAATCACTCGCGCTGTTTTGCGCATCGCACTGTTTTGTGCACCTCAGTTGTATCATTTTACATTCCGTATGGCATGCGTGTCACACTTGTATTATTTTGCATCTTATGAGGCATGCGTGTCTCATTTACATCATTTTGCATCTTATGAGGCACACGTGTCTCATTTGTTTCATTTTGCATTCCGTGTGGCATACGTGTCACACTTGCATCATTTTGCACCTTATGAGGCATGCGTGTCTCATTTGTATCATTTTGCATCATGTCTCATTTTCATTGGCATGCGTGTCACATTTTTGTTGGCATGTGTGTCGTCATTAGCATTAGCATGCGTGCCTCATTCTTGCATTGTTATGCATGTTGCTTTTGGTCTGGCGAGACCTTAAACACGCGCGGTCTAGGAGACCTTAAATCCTCTAAAGGTGCAATTCCTTTGGTGTTTGTGGTGCCCGAACGACTTTCGTTGGTCTAGCGAGACCTTAAACACGCACGATCCGGTGAGACCTTAAATCCTTGGAAGGTGCGAAACCTTCAGCACATTGATGTGTGCAGTTTGCATACATTTTGCATCCCAGTCTAGGAGACCTTAAATCCTCAGAAGGTGCAATTCCTTTAGTGTTTGTCGTGCCCGAACGACTTTTCGTGGTCTGGTAAAGCCACCAGTCTATGTTTGCGGTGAGTTCCTAGAAGACCAACTGAGACGGTGGAAACTAGAGTTCGAACGGCTTATGCCTAGAACGCAAAGGTTCAGGAGTTCCGAGACTAAAGTCTGGTTTAAATACCCAAGGGTATATCCTCGGCTTGAAATCTGTATGGAAGTCCCATAGATTGAGGCGGCATGTCTATGCCTCAGTTCTGGATACTGAACCAACCTAGTATATCTCCCTGTTGGTAAGATAGGGAAAGTCGCAATCATAGTCGTTGCATCATAGTGCATTGTCATGCATTTCCATTATAACTTGCATGCATTCATTGCATTTTCCCCAGTAGATCGCATCATACTGCATTGTCATACATTATTGTAAATATCCATTGCATTATAGATTGCATGCATTCATTGCATCACCTTCCATCTATGGCTTGCGCCTTTCCATGTTGAGCTTGGTCTGGTATGTGCCCTTACTTTTCACGTTAAAGCACAGTTCTGCATGTGTACGCGCCTATTCCACGCTGGTATGTTGGTTTGAGGGTTGCGGCACCTTTTCTGTGTTAGACATGGCTCGTATGCGTACATGCCTTTCCTAGGCAAGATTTGGTTTGGCCCGCGTGCCATATCCATTGCATCGTAGCTTGCATGCATTCATTGCATCACCTCCGCCTATGGCTCGCGCCTTTCCATGTTGAGCTTGGTCTGGTATGTGCCCATACTTCTCGTGTCGAAGCATAGTTCAGTTGACCGTTCTATGTTAGACGTGGCTTGTATGCGTACATGCCTTACGTAGGCAAGATTTGGTTTGGCCCGCGTGCCATATCCATTTCATCTCCCCAGCATATCCATATATATTTATTACATTGTAGTGTAATTTTTGCATCCGGCATTAGGATCATGGTCCTTTCTCCAGCGGGTCGTTTCCCCACTTATGTCAATTCCCCCCAATACTCGTTCTTGTGTCTGTCTACAATGCTCATAGTTCAGTTAACCGTTCTATGGTAGACAGACTTGTTACCTCCATCAATCTATTTGACATAGGTGTGGTCTCGAACCACTCGTGATTGGATCGTGATTCGATTGCTTTGCATATAGTTTGCATTGTTTCAATTACATTGCATCTTCATTTGCATTATTTATACATTGTTTTGTATATATTACATATCATTTTGCATCCATTCTTGCATTATCATGCATGCTACTAATGATATTGTACCTGTTAAGTTTGTTTTCTTTTCAGGCACGATATTGTATGTACGGTTCATTTGAGGCTGGTGCAACCAGACGAGCCGCACAGGTATTGTATCCTCCGAGTGAGACGTATTGAGAATTACATAATTCTCTTACATCCTTTCTGCATTGTAGTGTAGTTTGGTGTATGCAAGCTTAAAACTGTCGCATGTTATGCTTCGTTACAGCTTTCTTTGCATCATCATAAGTTATGCTCGGCTCTATGCATTGTCTTGCATTTTGCCCCTGCCTTCGGGCGCATATCTTGTTTGTCTTGCATGTTTGTCTGAGTCTTCGGCCTTGTCAAAAATGGGTCGTCTCTGGGCTTTGACATTCACTCCCATCATTGTTATGACTTTCGAGTTCTGTCAAAGAGGGGCAACTGTAGACACCCCATTTTTGACCGTCCTCAAGACTTAGACGTCACCGTTTGAACACTCGGTGATCATCCATGTTTGTGTTCGTTTGGAGTTCCCGGAGGTCTCGGCTCGCGTGCCTTGCCTCAGGATCTCCGAACTTGACTGTTTAGTGTCTGGTTTTGCACCAAACACTTGTGTTTTGCCTTGGAGGGGCAGGGAATGCTTTGTGAGGCATCCCCACACACCACCAGCAGTGGCTAGAGACCACCGGCTGGTTTTTCATGCCATCGGCAATGTATTTTGCCGGTCGGCACTCTTTTTTGCCAAAATGGCATTTTTGGCCGGCCGATTACTGTGCATCTTCTTTTGCAGATATTTTATCACAGCTGTCCTGCTTTTGGCTCCCCTCCATATACGTGTATGGAGGGATCTCTCTCTTTAGAAGCTTGTCTTGTAAGCTTTACAAGACAAAAGGCTCTATAAGAGAGAGCCTTGTCTCTTGGCTTTAGGGTTAGAGACTCTAGACATTTTAGAGACAAAAAAAAACACAGAGAGAAGCTCTGGTTTTAGGGTTAGGGTTAGATACACATTCTATCTCTCTTTTACTATCTTTGTGTTCTAGGTGTTTTAGTCCATACTATGGCACACAAACACATAGTGTTTCACCTTCACTTAGCTACTGAGGTTCTAAGAGGTTGGTTTTGAAGTTTTGGATCTGTTTTCAAGCCAAGGAGGGTTGTTGGAGCACCATTGTTAAAGGGGTCTTCAAAGGTAAGAAACTAACACCTTTATTCCCCATTTTTGCATTGTATTTTGACCTATCTTAAATTCATTTTTGAGCTTGGTGTATAATACAAAAAAGTTATGTTTTTAGGCCCTCTTGATTGTTCATTAAGAGTGTTTTTTGGTTTGGAGGTGTTTGACCCCTCTTAGGCCTTGAAAGGCCCCATTTTGAGCCATTTTGAGTGAGTTTCGAGACTTTGGTGTTTGGGCCTCTTCACCACTGAAATCTTGAGGGATTTCAGTGGTGGAGATGGTGCCTTGAAGTCTCCAAAAGGGGAGGGCCACCCCCTCTCCTTGTTGTCCTTGAAACGGACCCTTTTTGGCCCATTGAGGGAGCACCTAGCTAAGCTTCATGTTGATCATGCCTTGGCTGTTTTTTGTGCCTATTATGTCATAATATGCCTCTGTTTTTCGTTGGTTTTGGTACACCATGCATGCTTAGCATACCTACCATGTAATGCCATGTTATTGCCTTAATATGCCTTAGGTTGTTAGCCTTCGTTCGAGCATGTTTTAGGCTTAGTCTTGTGAAGCTTGTGTGCTTATTTTGCCATGCTAGAGGTCTGTCCATAGTTGTTTGGGTCGGATTTGGCATGTATTATATAGCCCCTTTGCATTTTGGCTTGTTGGCCTCAAGTGTATGAGTATATAGCATGCACTACTTGCTTCATTCTAATGATTTGGCATCATTTATAGTGTAATTTCAGTCCCCCTCGCATGCCTATATGCTTGCCTTGGATGTCTCTTTGATGCCTTATAAGCTTGTGTAGCATGCTCCTTGTTTTGGCATTTATGCATGCCTTTGAACTTAGGTCATTTGGATGCCATCTAAGTGATCCTTAGGCCTTGTCTTAATGTGATAAAACTCTGTTTTTGGTCAATAAGTTCATGCCATGTTTGGTCTTGCTAAGTGTAGTTCAATACTCCATTGGTTTACTTTGAGCACTTAGACCATTTGTTGAATGTTTAGCTTGACTCGTTGCTTGGTTTGGCACCATGTTTTAACATGATTTTCAGAGCTTACCTTGCATGCTAATTGTCCATGATATCCATTTTCAAGTGTGCTTGAGAGTTGTCCCATTTGTGCCTAAGTGTTGACCTTTAATATGTGCATGTGTGCATGTGTATTTGGTCCCTCATTATAGCACTATGGCTACTGTTTTAGGCCTATTTAGAGTTGCCTAATTCATGTGTAAGTCCATCTTTTTCATCCGTTTGCATTGCCTCATGTTTGCTTGCACGCTTGCATAAGTGCCTTGCCATGCCATATTGCATCCTTAGCTTGTATGCCTAGGTTGCATTGCATCTTGCATGCATGCCTTATTCCTTGACTTGGTGATAGGAATTGGGCTTTGGTTTGTTTGTTTGGTTTGCATTTCATTTGACATGAAAGTTGCACACTTGATCCTTTGGGCCGTCATGCATGGAAATGCGTGATTGGCGGTCCGAGAATCGAGACACATGCCCTTTTGAGTCACAAATATGATAAGGGACATGATTGGTGCATATATGCCTTGAATTGTATTGCCATGCAAGTTCTGCCCTCTGCTGCTGTGAGTTGCAGGTTCTGCAGGCATTCTTTGCCGACCGGCAGTGTGTATTGCCGACCGGTAATCATTCTTCTGCCGATGGCTTCATTTTGTGCCGATGACCACATACCACTGCCGGTGGTGATCTTCAGTATCCAGAGGAGCATCTTTGAGACTTTGGCAGTCTTCAGAGGGGCAGAACAGGGAAAACAGAGGCAGGCTATGCATGGCGGTGCACTTCTGAGCAAGACCCGAGCACGCGCTGCATCTGACCCTCCTCCCGAGGCAGTTTATTGCTTTTCTTAGCTTAGTTAATTTATTAATTAATTAGGCAATTTGTAATATTTAATTAGCTTGCGTAGTTAATTAATTTGTATTATTTATTTGGTCCCTCCGAGTGAGGGCGAATCTGTAATAAGTGTTGGTGAGTGTGTGTATGTCTTCCAACCCCCACTTCTTTCTCCCTTTTACTTACCTGCTTATGATGGTTAGTAATAGGCCATGTTTAATTTAGCATACCTTATGCTATGCATGCGTGCATCATTCATCAGTATTGCATGCACCGGGCTCGGTACATCATGCTAACTGCATTTGTACTTCAATTCCAAATTGAATACGTGCATCAATTGGTTGCATTTCACATGCCATGTTTAGGTTAGCCGAGCCTATTCTAGTAACATGTTGTTTGCGATGCATTAGGCACTTAACATGAACTTGGATCATGCATGTCTGCTAACAAGTTCTTTGTTTTGGCTTGGAATATGATGTAAGTATCTATGCTTTAACATCATCGCATGCGTGTGAATGCTATCATAATAGTATACTTACCATGTGGCTAAGTGCTTATATGAGATAAACTGTTTGAATGCCTGTGGGTGAAGGTTGGATTGTTTGAGTTGGAAAAACTCGTTGATATCCGTGTTTTAGCCTACTTGCGAGTAACAAATTCCAAAGCGTTTTCCAAAACAAACGGATGTGCAATGCTTGTTTCCAAATTAGGCAATCTAGTCTATACTTGTTTGCTGTGCGCATAACATAGTAATTCTTGGCTAATAAATGGAATAAGAACATATAAAGTTTTCAAAAACGGATATCACGGTTAGTAGAGGCCGATCTTAGAATCGGGCGAGAGGGGGTGCTCATAGCTGACCTTCCCCGATCGTACCCTAGCTCCCGAGCTGAGACAACTCCGGTGATGACGGACATGTGGCCTTCGGCACCGAGTCAGGGTTTCCTAAATTCCCCCATAAAAAATATTTAGGTGGCGACTCTGTATCTGGCAAAGCAGTCCATGTTTGGCACTTCTTTTCAAAAAAATCTGTTTTCTCAAAACGATTTACCAGATTTGGACTCTTTGGTTCAAGATTAAGAACCGCGACACAAATCGAGTCCGAACTAGTAGCGAGGGCCCCACGCGGGCGTGTCTACACCTAGTACATATTCGGAATCTGTAGGGACTATTCCAAACTAGGACAGGTTGCTTACCCGATTATAGGTTGTTTGAAACCGCTGTGTGCGTAGTGAAACCCTAGCTCTTGACAAAATAGGACAGGGAAACCCTACCCCTCCATAGGGGTGTTTTGGCTCTCACTTGCTTCCTATGTGCTTTTAGAGTGCGTCTCTACAGGAATGCATGTATCAGTTTGCAAATCTGGGTATCAGGCCTGCGGGCATAGTGTTTTAAAAATCAGTTATATCCACGGGTATCAGATTCAAATTTGGGGCAGTGATTTGGGAACAGTGATCAGTGGTTGAGAACGATTCATTTAGCATATGTTTGCCAACCATGTGTTATCTTTATTTAAGTTGTTATGTTGTCCATTTCTTCTATTCATTATTTCCTTATTATGCTTTATTTATCTTTTTGCTAGGTAGTTTAGCACAATTGCTTCTGACCAAGTAGATATTCCCTAAGCACTCTGGACTAGAGGTCGTAGACTCCATCGATCTAAGGATCTATGGATACCGCGGTTGCCAGACGGCGGAGGTCAGTAAGGCGCAGTGTATCGATACCGCGGTTGCCAGATTGGTGGTCCTTGAGTAGTTAGGTTGAGATTCTGAGTCTACCGCAGAGACAGATATACCGGTAGTGCAGTTAGATCAGGGCAGTATGGCAGGAATGGAAAAGATGATGCGTCAGCTCCAGGAAAGTATGAAAACCATGCAGCAGGACGCTACCCGTCAAGCAGAATTTGCCAAACAACAGGCCGAAGTCATGGCCCAACAGGCAGAGTTAATTACCAGGCTACAGCAACAAGCCAGAGCATCTGTTTTACACCAAGTTCCTCCCCCACCAAGAGTTTCCATACCTGGGGAGACAATACAGGTCCAGAATGATACGGACGTTCCAACAGGGCCAGCTTCGGCCCCGATCCTACCCCAACTACCCAAAGCACAAACCAACCTGTCGGATTCTCCTTTTGAGTTCGAGGTGGACCACACGGCACTAAAAGTGAGCAAGCTTGAAAAGTTGTTCAAGAAATCTCAGGGTGTGAAGTCCATTCCAGACATTGAGGATGGGTACACCGACTCAGCCGTGACTCTGCCGGACCGATTTAAAATGCCGTACATAGACCATTTCGATGGGTCTGGGGATCCCATGGTGCACCTACGGCTGTTTTCAGATATCTCAAGGCCGATGGGCCTCTCTAGATTGCAGAAGCTTTCCCTATTTGGCCGGACTCTGTCAGGTGTAGCGGCTATTTGGTATGCAAAACTGAAAGACTCCGTTAAGAGGAACTGGAAAGAGATGGTTAAGGCCTTCGTGGCTCAATACTCTTATAATACACAGATCGATATCACAACTCGTGATCTCGAGACGACTAGACAGGAGCTAAATGAGAGCTTTTCCGACTTCGTAACCCACTCGAGGGTCAAAGCCTCAATGATGACCATTAGGCCAACTGACAAAGATCAAATACGGATGGTTGTGCGCAACCTCCAGTCCACGCCCATGCAGAAGATGATCGTCCTCCCTCTCTCCACTTTTGCAGATCTACATGAGATTGGGGTGCAGATCGAGGACGCCTTGAAGCAGGGTCTGATTGACAATGACAGAGAGCAGCCCATGAGGACTTTCAACCGCAGTACGAATGCAGGCACAAGCAGTGCTGCAGCTGCCAGAGCTTCAGATGTGAGCATGGTCACTGCCACCGCCCCAAGAACCCTTACGGCTACACCATTCACCGGTGCATCTGTAAGTAACTCACAAACAACCAAGTACCTACCTCGAGGCCAAAGAACCTTCACTCCACTATACATGCCCCTGTCCAAAGCTCTAGGGGCTTTAATTAAGAAAGGGCACTTGAAGCCCCTGGAGCCGCGGCCATTGTCAGAAACACTTCCCCCCTCCTATCACCCAGCTAAATACTGCGCCTTTCACCAACAGCATGGTCACGACACCGACCATTGCTTTAGATTGCGTCACAAGATTCAAGATCTTGTTGACAGCAGGGTGATTGTACCTCCGAAAAAACAAAATGTCACAACCAACCCTCTCCCGCCACATAACCAAACTCCACCTCCCAAACGCATCAATCTGATCCAAACTGGGGTTATGTCATATGACCCTAGCGTATACATCACCCCATCCCACCTACCCAAGCCGGAGGTGTTCATTCCTAACAGCACTGACTTGTGCATGTTGGATATCTCCCGAACCCAACCTAAACCAATGGTGGTGATTATCGAAGATAAGACAAGGATGATTTCGGAGCAAAGTGGGACTGTTGATTCAGGGTCTGAGGAATTTGGGAGCTTTGCTGAGGAGGTATACAATCCGAGTGGCTACATTACGTCAGCGGGCTAGGTTAGGCTGAATGTGGAATTGCCAGTGGGGGCAAAGATTTGTGTAGTACGGGAGGATGGACTTGATCAGAGGCTAGATGACTTAGCGGATCTGGAAGAGGACATTGCTAACCTTTAGTTTTTCAACGAACAAGATCCAGGAGGCATGACAGTCAACTGGTTTGATTTTGATGGGTCAGCAGAGGCTACAAGGTGGCTTGATGACCAACCAGATGTTGTTGAAGAATCTCAACCAGAACAGGGCCCGTCAGGGACAGGGACATCAGCTATGGCCGGAAGGGTCGAGAATCAGAATACATCACCGGAGAGCGTTGGTGTTAAGAATTTCACTCGGGATCTGAGCAATTTGAATATAGGAGATGTTGAACAGCAAGCTGCACTGAAGCAGTCTGAGCGGGAAAGGATCGAGGATTCTGAGAGGGCCAGAAAGGCCAACGCCCCTGCAGGGACAGATCGTGTTGTGTGCACAGGAACAGAGCGTGCTACGGACACAGGAATGTAAGGTGTTGTGGGCACAGGAATAGTTGTAACGGAGCCGGACAGGTGTCTGTCGGCTGCCGATGGCATGTGGTGAAAAAATGACGACCTATGTATTGCCCACACAGATAAGGACTGGGGGAGTAACCAGCCGGATGATACTTGGTACATTGGTGAAGTTGATCACATGATCGCATGACTAGGAGGGGGCGGTATTTCAAACCCCCACACCTAGATCAACCAGAGGCGTCCAGAAAGGACAAGGAGGCGAAGAAGCAGAAAGAAAAGCTACTCGAAGAAGAGGTTGTGCTGAAACAGTTGAAAAAGATACAGGCAGATATCTCCATCTGGGGGCTGCTTATGGCTTCACAAGTTCATAGACAAGCTGTCCTATCAGCAATGGATAAGGCCAAACTCTCAATAGACATCACGCCTGAGCAACTGGTAGGATTAGTTTTTTCAAGAGGGGCCTCCCCGATGTTGACCTTTTCCGACAAGGAACTGCCGCTTGAGGGCGCAAATCATAACAAACCTCTCTACATCTTTGTGGAATGTAGAGACAAGTAAGTGCCGGTAGTTCTTGTCGACACGGGATCCGCTATTAACGTGTGCCCGTCGAGGACAGCATATGCAATTGGGTTGAAGCCCGCGGACTTTGTGCCAACAACCCAGGTAATAAGGACATATGACAATATTAGCAGAGAGGTGATGGAGACCGTAAAGATCCAGACTCAGGTTGGTCCAGGACAACACGAGATTGACTTCCATGTCTTGGATGTTCCCGCGACCTTCAATCTACTCCTAGAGCGGCTGTGGCTGCACCAGGTGAGGGCAGTCTCTTCCACCCTACATCAGATGTTGAAATATCCCCACGGGAAAGGGGTTACTATAGTTTTTGGGAACTCGTCAATCCATCCACCGCCAAAGGTGTCTACACCGGTTTTGGAAATTGAGCATGGCACGGAGGATATGTTCCCGTCAGGATTTACCCTCGCCGAGGCCCGGGTTGTACAGAACATCTTGGCTGTTGATGAAGGGTTATATGTCAACGCACAATTAGTGTACCTCATGAACAAGCTCCAACACATCCTCAGGATGGGATTAGGGAAGAGTGGCCGGAAGACATTGTAGTATCGGCCGAAGTACCGCACAACCCGCATACCTTTGGCTTGGGTTATCTGCCCATCAAAGAGAACTAGGTAAGGAAAGGCAAGGAGATGGCTGGGAGAGCCAAAGCAAAGCAAGCGAGGAAGCCTTATGAGTTAATGCACCGACCCATCCAAGGTACCCTAAACGGACGCTTTGTCCGAGAGGGGGAGGATTTTCCATTCTGCGGCTTCCCAGAACCATGGTTGAATGCAGAGAAGTGTCGCTTGCCAGGGTTTGAGATCTTCTTTGACCTGCAGTTATTCGGGGATGACGTTGTCGAGGAACAGACAAACCTATTAGCTGAAGTTGAACAATATAAGGAAGTGGATTCCGAGAGCAACGAGATTGAAGTGGGGGTAGCACTGGCTTGTCTACTTTCAGATCCTCCGATCGTACAGAAGTGCTTGGGGGATAACTTCTCGGTGTCCATGATTAGGAATGAAATGGCTGCGAGCCCACCTTTAAACATTTTGGATGCATCCGTCGCACCCTCCCTCATCTGGCAGTACAAGGAGGGATTTTTATCAAGCAACGCCAGGTCAGGCAGTGAGCCGGAATCTAATTCCACTAAGTCTGTGGAGTCAAAATCACGTTCCAGCTCGTCTGAGTCTGAGTCCAGTATTCCTAGGAATGATAACCCGGATGCCACAGTCCTATCTAGGTCGTCTTTTTCTTTCTCTTTTGAGTCTGTTGTAACAGAGGAATCGGATGATTTGGAAGTGATTAATGAGAATGGAATGGTTGTGGCTTCTAAGTACTTTTTTGTGCCTTTGATTTAATGCATTGATCAGAACTTTCAAAATTTTGATGAAAACGACGAGGAAGAAATTCCTCCGATTTTACAACATTTAATTGATCAAGAGCAGGAAAGATTTGTTAAACCCTTGGTTGATGAAATCACTACAGTTAATGTTGGTATTGAGAAGGACCCGCGACTGGTCCAGATCGGGTCCACATTGTCTTCGGAGGAGCGCGAGCGCTTAAAAGATTTCAAAGATTTTTTCGCGTGGTCCAACGAAAACATGCCTGGAATCGATCCTGAGATTGTACAGCACCAGATCCCTCTTGACCCGGAGGCCCAACCCATTAAGCAGAAACTTAGAAGGATCCGCCCGGACTAGGCTATCAAGATTAAAGAAGAGCTCACCAAGCAAATTGACGTAGGGTTCCTACTGGTATCTGAGTACCTGACTTGGCTGGCCAACATAGTTCCGGTGCCGAAGAAGGATGGCAGGATTCGGGTGTGTGTGGATTTCAGGGATTTGAACAAAGCCAGTCCGAAAGACGACTTTTCTTTGTCGCATATCGATGAGTTAGTGGACTTCACTGTTGGGCGTGTACTGCTTTCGTTCATGGATGGATTCTCAGGCTACAATCAGATTCTGATGGCACCCGAAGACCGGGAGAAGACTGTTTTCACCACCCCGTGGGGAACATATTGTTACAGGGTGATGTCATTTGGGTTAAAGAATGTTGGAGCTACATATCAATGGGTTGTGACCACGATATTACACAACATGATCCACAAAGTGGTTGAGGTGTACGTGGACGACATGATTGTCAAGTCCAAAGAAAAAGAGGGCCACTACACCACCTTGCAAAAGTTCTTCCAAAGGATCAGAGAATTTTGGTTGCGACTGAATCCTCATAAATGTACGTTTGGTGTTACAACAGGGAAAATGCTGGGGTTCTTGATCACACAGAGAGGTATCGAAGTCGACCCTTTCAAAATTAACCTTGCTAAATTAACGGTTTATTGCTAAAGTGTAATTCATAAGACGGTTTATTGCTAAATTAACCTTGACTTGTGAACCACTCTTTGGTCTCCTGAAGAAAGGAAAGAAGTTCCAATGGGACGGCCGATGCCAAGCTGCTTTCGAACAAATTAAGCAATATTTACAAAACCCACCTGTGTTGTCACCGCTTAAGCTGGGAAAACCGTTGATTTTGTATCTTTCAGTGACTGAAACTACAATGGGTTGTATGCTTGCACAGGAGTCTGAGGACAAGGTGGAGAGAACTATCTACTACCTGAGCAAGAAGATGCTGGATTACGAGACTCGTTACACTCCGCTGGAAAAGGCTTACTTAGCCTTGGTATGGGCTACTAGGAAGCTGTGACACTGCCTGTTAGCTCACTCTATAATCTTGGTTTCGAGATTAAATCCTATTAAATATCTCTTCGAGAAACCGACACTTACGGGTAGGCTAGCTCATTGGTTGCTTCTGCTTTCTGAATTCGATTTGAAGTATGCGACGCGCAAGTCAGTAAAGGGGAGAGCAGTAGCGGAGTTCCTAGCTGATCACCCAGTTGAAGGGGATGAAGTAGTTGAGTACCTATTCCCAGACGAGGCCATTCTGTATATCAGAAGAATTTTGGACGATGTACTTTGACGGAGCGTCAAACCAATACGGGTATGGGATAGGGGTGTTGCTAATAGCACCCGACAATTCTCATATTCCTCTAGCATTCAAACTCCGGTTCAAAGTCTCAAACAATGAGGCAGAGTATGAAGCGTGTATTGCTGAACTAAAAGCAGCTCTGAAACTAGGGACAAAACGATTGGACGTCATCGGAAACTCGAACCTTGTTATATCTCAAGCAAAAGGAGATTGGAAAGGCAAAGAAGAAAAGATGAGAATTTACCACCAGACCTTGGACTTGCTGATTTCTCGGTTTGAGAAACTGAACTTCGCTCATCTGTTAAGAGAAAACAACAGGTTCGCAAATTCACCAACAGCTCTATCTTCTATGATAGACATCCCTTTTGGAGTCCGGATGCGTCCGATCATCATTGACCAGAAATTTGCGCCGGCCTACGAGCTGATTACTGCCATAAATGAGGCTCAAGATGAGAACCCTAGTATTACGATGTCTGGAACTTCTTGGAGAAAAAGGCATATCCACCAGGGGCAAATGCCAAAGACAAGAGGGCAATTCGAAGAATGGCTGCTCAATTCATCGTCTGTGGGGATAAACTGTACAAGAAAGGTCATCTGGGAATGCATAAGTTGTGTGTTGATGCTGAAGAGTCCAAGCGCCTAATGGAGGCCATCCATGTAGGAGAGTGCAGAGCGCACATGAACAGGGTGATGCTAGCCCGAAAGATCCTCAGAGAGGGTTATTATTGGTCCACCATGGAGGAGGATTGTATTGATTTTGTCCGGCGATGCCACAAATGTCAGATCTATGCAAACCGCATGAATATTTCGCCATCGAAGCTGTGCAACATGACTTTGCCATAGCCATTTTCAGTCTAAGGGATTGATGTGATCGGGGTTGTCACTCCAAAGAGGTCCAATGGGCATGAGTTCATTCTGGTCACGATAGACTACTTCACGAAGCGGGTTGAGGCCCAATCTTATGCGGTGTTGAAGGCATCGCATGTTGCGAAATTCATCAGGAATAGCATCATCTGTCGTTATGGGGTCCCGAACGAGATCATTTCAGATAATGGTTCCCACTTCAAGAAGGAAGTGATCGACTTGTTAGAAAAATACAATGTGGCTTTTCACAAGTCATCTACGTATCGGCCACAGACCAACAGAGCAGTCAAGGCTGCCAACAAGAACATCAAACACATTTTGCAGAAGATGGTGGAAACCTACCGGGACTAGCCAGATAAGCTTCCATTTGCTTTGTGGGGCTACCGGACTTCTATTCGAACTTCTACTGGGGCGACTCTGTATTCTTTAGTTTATGGGATGAAGGTTGTTCTACCTATCGAAGTTGAGGTTTCATCTTTGCGAGTACTGGCTGAGTGTCAAATAGCCGAAGCAGATTGGCAACAGAGCAGATTCGAAGAACTCATGCTCTTTGATAAAAGAAGACTGAAAGCACGGTACCATGTTCAGGGTTATCAACGAAGAATTGCCAGGGCTTTCAATAAGAAGGTTAAGTCCAGAAATTTAAAAGAAGGAG
This sequence comes from Camellia sinensis, assembly GCF_055761805.1. Taxonomy (NCBI): domain Eukaryota; kingdom Viridiplantae; phylum Streptophyta; class Magnoliopsida; order Ericales; family Theaceae; genus Camellia; species Camellia sinensis. Next base: position 33,971,957 of record NC_138969.1, read on the forward strand.
ATCTAGTGCTCAAAGACAACCGAGCTCCTATCCACAACCCTAGAGGCAAGTTTAAACCTAGTTGGACTGGTCCTTACATCATCAAGTCTATCTGGTCAGGTGGAGCTGTCGTCCTGATAGACCTGGATGGCCTAGAGTTCTCACAGCCGATCAACATGGACAAGTTGAAGAAATATTACCCCTGAGTGGCTCGCTAGGCCGAAAACCCGAAAGGGCAACCTAGGCAAAAGTTAGAGCATAGAAAAATTTGAAATTATAAAAAACTGAGCTCGCAAGGTTGAAAACCCGCAAAGGGTGGCCTTGGCAAAAGTTAGAGCGTAAAAGGTGAGGATTAATACACGAGTGAACCTAAGCCAAACTACGTAAGGCTTGATTCCCATCTTTGGGATACGTAGGCAACTTCATTCTAAAGTCCAGCCATAAACACTCCCCCGATCAACTTTGTCCATGTGACCATGTTTGGTCATCTTTGTCTATTCTGCGTTCAAGAGCTCGGTTGTGATCTCTGGTTCAGTGTTATTCAGACTAGGAGCAACTTTCCAGTTGCTGGAGTCCGGGGTTGTACATCTCAGTGACAGATCTCAGGCGTGTCCAGTTCTGATCCATATCGAAAATGGTTTTGAAAAGTTTTAATAAAAGTTGATTTTGCTCAAATTAATCTTTTTACAACTTAGACCATTTTTGGACCGAACGGAAAATTTTCAATACCTACAACCTTCAATTTTATTGATTTCAATATAGAGTCCTCCTGCACTTGAATACAAAATTGAAGTTGCTTTTCATTACATTCATAAAGAAAACTTGAAAGTTCTAATTAAAAGCAAATAAATTCGGGGCATAGTCAGGTGTCCCTGCGCCCCCTCCCAGAGCCGGTTGAAGCCTCTGATACCAAAATGGGCCCTACCTGTGCCTCTTCATTGAGCCAATATGTAATGACCCCGAAATACATGCTACAATTAGCGGTAATTAATTATGTGTTTATGCGAATTAATTGAAGAATATATGTTTGAATTAGAAGAATATCTATTGAGATGAGAACTTTGGGATTGAAATTGATGACCGTAATGGGTTCAGAAAACGAAATTGAGCACGCCTATGTGATACCGGGAATTTTTAGAACCATTTGGGAAAATAAAATGAAGACTGAATTTCGTCTGATTCGTTAGGCCATGTTTGGCTCATAGTTTGGCACAATTATTTATTAATGGTATATAGATAAGTATAAGGGCCTTTGTTGACCATGTTTTGACTCAAAAATAAGAAAGAAAATATCTAAGAGAGAGAGAGAGAATTCGTGGAAGGGAGAAACCAAGGGGAAGAAGATAGAAGCAAAGGGGGAAAAGCAAGTTAACTTCTCTAATTCATCATCTAAGGTAAGATTTTCATGAAATAGATTGTTGCTTCTTGGCCTCTAGCATGTTGATCTCAAGATTATGGCATTATAGTATGAAGTTCATGGTCAAAATCATGGTTTCCTTGCATGTTTGTCATATTTGAGGGAGAACCTCCATGGATGTAAGAAATGAAGCTTGTATGTACATGTTCATGGTTTCCTATTTTAATTCAAAGTTTGATCTTGTAAAGGATTTATGTGGGTTGTTTTGAGAGATTTGATGTTTAATTCTAGTTGTTGGTCAAGTGTTTTGGGATTTGGGTTTCATCATTTTGAAGTGGTTTTGCAAAAAGGAGAGATGAAGCTTGGAAGAAGAACCAGAAATTCGGATTTTGCTCTGTACGCTCGAGCGGAGGGAAGCCCGCTCGAGCGGTGAAAACAGCCTCCCAGCAGTTTTGGGGCTTTTTATAGTACGCTCGAGCGACCAAAGTGGCGCTCGAGCGGGAAGGCCTTTTTCAAGAAAATTTTGGGGAAGTTGCAGACTTGATTTTAACATGTTAATTGCATCATTTATCATCTTATGAACATGAAATGAGTATGAATCAAAGTAAAGAAAGATTAGAATGAACATGAAATGAAGTAAAGGAAAGAATGAAGTGCATGAATTACAAGATTTAATGATAATGTGTATTGAGAAATGTGTTATAATGTTGATATTTGCCGGTCAAGATTTGAAGACCGTGCAACCGGTTTTGGAAACCCACTGTGAGTAACATTTCTGTAAAGATATGTTAGTATGATCTATGTTTAAAAGTGCTACGTTATGCTATGGTTTTGAAATGATAAATGTTTTCTGTGAACGAATGTCCAGTTTGCGAATCTAGTATGGCATCCATAGATAGTTGGGTCATGGGGGCGGGAACATGCAGGCCCATGCGTCATGAGTCATGGGGAACGGCATGGAAGGACAAGCCCATGACTAGTTACGAGATCTCGTAGACTGTTGACTGATAGACTGTTATGAAAGGTTCTGTGGAGTATGCCATTACGTATGTTCTTATGATGACTGATGACTGATATATGTTTATGATTGATTTATTGTGAATTTATGAAAATGTCGGACTTCATTCACTAACCTCTTTACTGTTATGTTACTTGCTGAGCTCTAGCTCATTGTTTGTATTTATGTATTATAGGTGAGCATTCTGGAAGTCAAGCCTAGGCGGAGTCCGAGCCGAGCCGCCGTTTTGAAGCCTACCCAGTGTTTTGTGTGCTCCGAGCTGGGGCTAGGCCTGGAAGGCCGTTTTGTGAGCTTTGTCTTGTTGTATCTGTGGCGTGAGCCTATGTTTTGTACATGAATTTTGATTATATGTGATGTAATGTAGTGGGTAAATTAACATTTTTTGGCATGTAATGTATGTTCATATAAATGCACAGCTCTTTGGGCTATTAGTGGTTATTGTTTTCGCTTCCGCGAGCCCTTTTTATTTATGTTTTGTATAGCAAGGCCTGTGGTAATCTAGGATTACTGGCCGGTCTCGTTGCCAAACTTCTCGGGGCGAGTTTGGGGGCATGATAGAGTGGTATCAGAGCGCACGAGTTAATTTACCCATACACGTGTCCATCAAAGCTGTAGGGTGTCATAGAAAAGAAATAGAGCATGGCATACATGTGTGCATGTGTGTGTGTGTTTGAAAGAGAAAGAAACGAGAATTATATGATGAGGCAACAGAAGAACTGTTATGTGAAAATGAGATGTTGTATTTCTATGGGATCTATAGACCAATGGAAGACGCCAATGCAAGAAATGTAGATGAGACAGGACCTTCTGATGCTATAATGACTCGCTTAGAAAGAATAGTTGAAGCTCTGACTGGATTGGTTAGACAACAGCTAGAACAAAATCAACAACCACAACAAAGACAACCTTTTCCACCACCTCCTCCACCACCTGTTCAAGTGGAACCGAACAATTATGATGACATCATTACAATGACACAGAAATACAAGAAACTGAAACCACCAGAATTTGCAGGGGGAATTGAACCATTAAAAGCGGAGGCATGGGTATTAGAAACTGAAAAGATTTTTGAAGTATTTCCGTGTACAGATGTCTATAAATTTTTGTTAGCAACATTTACTCTGGCAGAAGAAGCTCGAAGATGGTGGATGCTCGTACGAGGTGAGAATAGGGACTTAACATGGGATCGATTCAAAGAAAAATTTTATGAAAAGTATTTTCCACAATGCATGCGAGATAGAAAAGTATCCGAATTTGAGCAGTTGAAGCAAGGTACAATGTCAGTAGCGGAGTATGAAAGTAAGTTTACCGAATTAGCTCGTTATGCTCCTCATATGGTTGATACAGAATACAAGAAAGCAAGGAAATTTGAGGGCGGCCTACATGTTGAAGTCCTTGACCGGGTAAATGTATTGAAATTAGAAAAATATGTTGATGCACTTGACAGAGCCTTGATGGCTAAAACAAATATTGCTATCTTGAAAATGTCCAAGTCTATAACTACCCCTGAACCAGAAAGTAAGAAATTCAAGAAACAGAGGATGGAAGTGGTTAGTGAATCAGTGGCCTCCGTGAATGAAAATTTGAACTCAAGCTTTAATGATAATACAACAAGGGGAAATAGTGAGAGTGTAGGTAAACCTATTTGTAGGGAATGTGGGAAGTAGCATGGGGGCATTTGCCGCCGAGGAACTGGAGTTTGTTACAAATGTGGACAACAAGGACACATAGCCAAGACTTGTCCACAAGTGTATCCAAGGAATGAAAGACCCGTGACTAGTGGAGCTAACTCAACAGTGACACCAAGGACGACCGCAACAGCTACTCCCGAGGGGAATACGTTGAGGCAAGCAAGAGTTTTTACCCTAGTGGCAGATAAGACCCAGAATACTGGAAAAGCAAAGACAGGTATGACTTTAATTGTCTATTATGAAGTTAACACTGTTACTTATGCAATGGAAAATATTGAACATGTGACTATGACAAAACAAATTGACCTTTGCTTTTACCTTGCTATCCTTTGCTATTAATTGTGTAAGGACCTTTGCATTGAACATCTATGATGGAAGGATTAATAATGTACATTTGGGACCTTGCCCGGATAAGCAAAGTTTGGAGGACCAAACTTTTTAAGTTGGGGAGAGTGTAATGACCCCGAAATACATGCTACAATTAGCGGTAATTAATTATGTGTTTATGCGAATTAATTGAAGAATATCTGTTTGAATTAGAAGAATATCTGCTGAGATGAGAACTTTGGGACTGAAATTGATGACCGTAATGGATTCAGAAAACGAAATTGAGCACGCCTATGTGATACCGGGAATTTTTAGAACCATTTGGGAAAATAAAATGAAGACTAAATTTCGTCTGATTCGTTAGGCCATGTTTGGCTCATAGTTTGGCACAATTATTTATTAATGGTATATAGATAAGTATAAGGGCCTTTGTTGACCATGTTTTGACTCAAAAATAAGAAAGAAAATATCTAAGAGAGAGAGAGAGAATTCGTGGAAGGGAGAAACCAAGGGGAAGAAGATAGAAGCAAAGGGGGAAAAGCAAGTTAACTTCTCTAATTCATCATCTAAGGTAAGATTTTCATGAAATAGATTGTTGCTTCTTGGCCTCTAGCATGTTGATCTCAAGATTATGGCATTATAGTATGAAGTTCATGGTCAAAATCATGGTTTCCTTGCATGTTTGTCATATTTGAGGGAGAACCTCCATGGATGTAAGAAATGAAGCTTGTATGTACATGTTCATGGTTTCCTATTTTAATTCAAAGTTTGATCTTGTAAAGGATTTATGTGGGTTGTTTTGAGAGATTTGATGTTTAATTCTAGTTGTTGGTCAAGTGTTTTGAGATTTGGGTTTCATCATTTTGAAGTGGTTTTGCAAAAAGGAGAGATGAAGCTTGGAAGAAGAACCAGAAATTCAGATTTTGCTCTGTACGCTCGAGCGGAGGGAAGCCCGCTCGAGCGGTGAAAACAGCCTCCCAGCAATTTTGGGACTTTTTACAGTACGCTCGAGCGGCCAAAGTGGCGCTCGAGCGGGAAGGCCTTTTTCAAGAAAATTTTGGGGAAGTTGCAGACTTGATTTTAACATGTTAATTGCATCATTTATCATCTTATGAACATGAAATGAGTATGAATCAAAGTAAAGAAAGATTAGAATGAACATGAAATGAAGTAAAGGAAAGAATGAAGTGCATGAATTACAAGATTTAATGATAATGTGTATTGAGAAATGTGTTATAATGTTGATATTTGCAGGTCAAGATTTGAAGACCGTGCAACCGGTTTTGGAAACCCACTGTGAGTAACATTTCTGTAAAGATATGTTAGTATGATCTATGTTTAAAAGTGTTACGTTATGCTATGGTTTTGAAATGATAAATGTTTTCTGTGAACGAATGTCCAGTTTGCGAATCTAGTATGGCATCCATAGATAGTTGGGTCATGGGGGCGGGAATATGCAGGCCCATGCGTCATGAGTCATGGGGAACGGCATGGAAGGATAAGCCCATGACTAGTTACGAGATCTCGTAGACTGTTGACTGATAGACTGTTATTAAAGGTTCTGTGGAGTATGCCATTACGTATGTTCTTATGATGACTGATGACTGATATATGTTTATGATTGATTTATTGTGAATTTATGAAAATGTCGGACTTCGTTCACTAACCTCTTTACTGTTATGTTACTTGCTGAGCTCTAGCTCATTGTTTGTATTTATGTATTATAGGTGGGCATTCTGGAAGTCAAGCCTAGGCGGAGTCCGAGCCGAGCCGCCATTTTGAAGCCTACCCAGTGTTTTGTGTGCTCCGAGCTGGGGCTAGGCCTGGAAGGCCGTTTTGTGAGCTTTGTCTTGTTGTATCTGTGGCGTGAGCCTATGTTTTGTACATGAATTTTGATTATATGTGATGTAATGTAGTGGGTAAATTAACATTTTTTGGAATGTAATGTATGTTCATATAAATGCACAGCTCTTTGGGCTATTAGTGGTTATTGTTTTCGCTTCCGCGAGCCCTTTTTATTTATGTTTTGTATAGCAAGGCCTGTGGTAATCTAGGATTACTGGCCGATCTCGTTGCCAAACTTCTAGGGGCGAGTTTGGGGGCGTGACACAATACATGCACTCATCAGAGAGGGTGCAACTGAAAGTGTGAGTGGGGGCCAGAAGCTCTCTCGTCCCCCATGTTGTAGCATACCGAGCTAGTTGTGCGCCTCAGACCAAAAATGCAGCAGGATACTCTACCCCCTCTGCCGGGCAAGTCTAATCATGTCCGAACTGACGCCAGAACCGGAAAGGAAAGTAGAAGACACAGTAAGTCAGGCTGATCAACTGAATCCTGGTCTGTCGGGACATGCTGTAGCTCATCACTGGTAGATTGAGCCAAACGCACTGCCAAGCAATGCGGTCTGCGGACAAACTGCACATCTAATCGAACCACCATCCCTCAGCAAGGGCATCGACCAGACGTCATCAAAAGAAATAGCCGCAAGCTGAATACGCTGGGCATGAGTCCACAACCTACAACTTATCCATCAACCACACCTGGGGAGGGATGAAAAATGAGAGATTAAATAATAGAGAGATGTACGATGAAAGAAAAGTGAGAAAAGGGTTTTTAGAGAAAAATCGAGCCTGAGGGCTGAGTGATGTGAGCAATATATATGTGAGATAGGGTGGGAAACATTACCTGCAGCAGTAGTGGACTCCCCGCGAATCTGATCGTCTCCCGGCGATGGAAAGTGTCCAAGCCCATCAATGTCTCGGCCAGTGTCATGGCAATGCAGCTCTTGCCCTCTTTTAAGACTTGGGTAACCTCGATCAAACAAGTGCTAAACCCTCCAGAGCCTGGGGCAAGCAAAAAATGGGACATCATGTACAAGCAAAGCGCATGTCGCCGAAAGCCCTACCAATGATAGTCGCCGTGGTCACCGGCATCGGAAAACCAATGAATCAAACTCGGAATGTCCAGCATTCCGTCACAAATCAATGACCGAGCGTCATGCATAGTGAGCCCACACATTCACCCTAAGGCTTGGATGTGGCCGAAGCGAAGCTGGGGCAAGATTTCTTCGTTGCGCTCAGATTCCATCAAAGCTTGGAAGTCTTCGAAGGTAGGACACATTTCTTGCCTGCCAAAGCTAAAGACATGTGTTACCGGATTCCAAAACCTTGCCGCGGCATGGAGAAATGGAAAGTGCAGCGGGGTGCGACTCAGTGTGAATAGTGCATTTATGCCAAAGCCCCGAAAGTTCAACTTTTCTGAGCCGTCTAAGGTAGCAATCCCAGTTGTGAGATTTTGGACGAGAAATGCCTTCATTTTGATGTAAAACTGAGATGGAATGAGAGAACCACGAAGCTGGAACCTTTATGGGGGATAAGGCACTGTTAGGAGGACAAGTGTCAAAAATCTGGAGGTCATCAGGCCAACTGGTCGGCCAACCACTTTTTCTAGTCGGCCAGCCAGTTTTTCTGGTCGGCCGGCCACATAACTGGTTTGTAAAACAAAAACTGGTCGACCAGCCACATTTGGTGGTCGGCCATGAAGAAAAACTGGTTTTCAGCCTTTCCCTAGTCCCTAGAAGAGAGCTCCTAGCCTTTCCATGTGTTGGGAGGGCTAAAGGTCCGAGTTTACCTCTGTTTCGGATAAGTTCTGTCGCTCCGCTTGTCCAAAATGCGTTTGCTTGTCAAGTTATTGCTATTTATTTATTGAGTTGTCACTCTTTATTTATCGAGTTGTTAAGTTTTGCTTATCAAGTTGTTGAGTTTGCTTATCGAGTTGTTGCTCTCTGTTTATCATGCTGTCAAGTTTTGCTTATCGAGTTGTAAACTTGTTAAGGTTTTGTTGTTTCTTAGTGAGTTAAATTGTTTAGTTGGCTATGTTGGCTCACTACCTGACTTGGCAATACACAATGTTCAATTCCCATTCAGTCTCATTTTTGTGCAAAATGATGCGATACGATGCTAAGAGTACAAAATACAACACCTTTTGAGCAAAAAGTTGTTTCATTCCGACATAGCTTCTTTTACAACATCTTACAACATGGTACAAGTTTTAAAGAAAATAAAACTGCCTAATGCTGTACAATGTGCTACAACTACATGTAAAAAGGAAAATAAAGCAGGAACGTCGGCATTAGTGCTATCGGGCTCAAGATCGGGAGGCTCTCTTCATCCTCTTCGGCTGAGCAGCCTCTACACCACCCCCATCAACACCACCATCCAAATCGGAGCCGCCGTCCTCGGAATCCTCCTCGGCATCACCTCCGCTCTCAGAACCAGAACCAGAGTCATCCTCTCTGCCTGCGGATGTCTCTGACTAAGGATGCGCAGACTCCTCCTCCCTGGACTCATCGTCATCTCTAATAGGCGCTCTATGTCTGCCTCGGCTGCGAGTCGAGTCCCCTCTCGTAGCTCCTTGAGAAGGCCTGGATGGCCTAGTCTGTAGCGGCGGGACTTAAAAAAGGCATTTTAAATACATCAGCCAAAGTATGTATATTAGATGCAGATGCGAGAATGTTACATAAAGTGTGAGCATACAGATACAGTATGTGAATGTGGTGTGTCAGATGTGTTCTACACATGCAGTCAACCAATGTAATGGAATGTTCAATTTCAGTGTAGTATGATAAATACAAGGAAATTGAAAAGTATCGAAACGTCGGCGACGAACAACAACGTCTCCCTCCGCAGGACCATGCTCTCGAGTGAGGCCACCACTCCAAGTAACCCCTCAGTATACTCTCTGGGAGGCTACAGATGCAAGTGCAAGTCATCAGTGAATGAATGAATGTCTAAATATCTGAGTGATAAATCAAAACTGTAAAGCCTACCGGTGGTGAGTCAAGGTCACTGACGTATTGATGATCAGGCAATGGAGGCTCCAATAGAATCGGGTAGGATGTCCCATACCGCCAGCCTATTAGCTCGGTCGAAAAATCTGGCCACCCAGCATACCGATAAGTCGGGGGGATCTCTCTAGCCCCACTCCTCGATGTGTCGGCCTTGCTAGTCGAAGGGGTATCTGTAGCCCGGACTCGACTCGATGATGGAGCGTCAGCAGCTCTCCTCGTGGGGGTACAAACACCTGTCAATGGGGGCATCAAGTACGTATGGCGGTAAGTCGCGTACTCCCCCTCCTCCAGCAACAGAACTGTATCAGTACCCAACATAAAGACCTCGACCTCCTGGGGAGTAAGTCTCTCAGTGGACCGCATGTCCTCTGGAGGTGCTGAGGGGATATTCTGAATAGGGTTGCCCATCGTCTGACGCAAAAAGCGATCCCCCAGCAAATAGGCCCTGCCAGCTGGCCCCTCAAATAAAACCCTAGGAACCAAAACCGGGCATCTCCTGACAAAGGTGCCCATGGCTGCCAAGTAATCTGCGGATGGCAAATGCATAAACGGATCAGATGTCACGAATATGTAAGATGAATTAAAGCTGAAAACATGAAGAACTGAGAGTTCTTGATTACCTTTGTTGCCCGTACAGTGTCGAAGAACTGCCGGAGGTATAGCAGAGTCTCCCGAGGCCTCGGCCTACACCGACCCTCAAATCTGTGAGAGAAGGGGATCTCCAGAGGTACCTAAACCTCAAGCTTAGGAGCCAGCGTCGGGAAGTAGGCGTAAATCCATAACTGTGAAAGACAAGACAGTAGCTGTCAGTATACAGAATGTATAAGGAAGTACAGAATGCTGAGTGTAGAATGTAGAATACAGAAAGTAATGTGTGCCGTGTGCCGTGTACAGGTAATGAAAAGCAGAAATGTAAATCAAAGAGGGCAGAACATACCTCCCAGGCTCGCCAGTAGCCACCTACTATGTTCCCCCGCCCACGGGAGGTCGCGTTCATGTAGCAATAAAGGGTAGCGAGGCCAGTGCCACCCCAATCATACTGACTGACCTGTGATAGGTCTACCAAAGCACTAAGCAGATAAAGTCCAACTGTGTTCCCCCTGTCGGAAAACAGAGTGGTCTCGAAGAGGAACATCAAAAATCCCCGAGCATACTGCTGTATGGCCTCGATGGTCTTAGGCAAAGTCCTCCTAAACCGCTCAGAAAACCAGGTGTACCTGACCCTACTTGATGATCTGTCTATCGGCGAGCGAGCTCCCAGTAGATAAGTCCAAGTGGCCTCCCACTCGCCAATATCTGCATCATAGGGGATCGGTCGGCCTGCCACATCAAGGGCTGTCAGCATGGAGAAATCATATGGGGTCAGCGTCATGTCCCCAATAGCTGAAAAATAAAACGAGTTGGTGGTGTCCCACTATCTCTCCACAAGTGCCCCCATGAGAGTCCTACTCGCCGGATGACGCGATAAGCCCGCACAGAAAGGTCCAAATCCTACCCCGTCCACGATATGGCGAATAGCATCTGGGAGCTCCATATACCACTCCCTAGCAATAATCGATCTATAACCCCGTGTGGAACGGGAAGATACCTACATTCAGAATGAATAGATGTATTCAGTTTCATAATAGAAATGTGTGAGCCGCATGTTCAAAGTGGAATGTAAGAGCTGCGTGCAAATGAAGTGAATGAGCTGTGTGTTCAGAAATGAAAATGAGCTGCGTGCCTGAAAATGAGTTGTGTGCCCAAAAATGAGCTGTGTGCCCAAAAGCGAGCTGTGTGCCCGAAAAGCAAGCTGTGTGCCCGAAAATGAGCTGCGTGCAAATGAAGTGGATAAGCTGTGTGTTCAAAAATGAAAATGAGCTGCATGCCCGAAAAGCGAGCTGTGTGCCCGAAAACGAGCTATGTGCCCGAAAATGAGTTGCGTGCAAATGAAGTGAATGAGCTGCGTATTTAGAAATGAAAATGAGTTACGTGCCTGAAAATGAGCTGTGTGCCAGAAAATGGGTTGTGTGCCCGAAAGCGGGCTGTGTACCCGAAAAGCGAGCTGCGTGCCCAAAAGTGAGCTGCGTGTCCGAGAATGATCTGTGTGCCCGAAAATGAGCTGTGTGCTCGAGAATGGGGCGTGTGCCCCAAGAACGAGCTGTGTGCCCGAAAATGTGATGTGTGCCCGAAACGAACTGTGTGGTTAGAATGAATCGTGTGTTCAGAGTGAGCTGTGTGCCAAATTAACAGAATATTGTGGTGAAATGTGTGCCAAGTCAGCATCATATCCTAAATGAGCTGCGTGCCAAATCAGTATTGTGCTATGTGCAAGCCGTATGCTAGAATAAGCAGAAGTACTGTGCATATGGATGTGTTCAGAACGAGCATAGCAAAAACATGAAATGTGCAGGAAATGCAAAATACATTGCAGACAATGTAAAAGTGAAGTACGTACCTCTCGTGCCTGGTGAGATAAGTGAGACTCTAGCTCCCATAGTAGTAGGTCCACGGGTGCTCGCCGCGCGAAGTCGGTAAAGTGATAGAAGGTGTTAAGAGAAAGAATGTGCTCCCCCAGATGGTATGCTATAGGATCAAACGGTCGTATCCTCAGGGGCAATGACATAATGTCTGGCTCGTCCTCGGCGTGTGGAGAACCTCCGTCGTGATGAAAATGATCCGCCATCCGAAGAAATCTGCAAAAATGAGCAAGAATGAGCAAAATGAGCCAAAATTACAAAACATCAACAAAAGTCAACTCTCGGGAAGAGAAAAAGTCAACAAAAGTCAATGCCTAGAAAAAGTGCCAAACTTCGAGACAAACATACCTCAAGTGGTGAAAATGGAGAAAGAAACACCGAAATCAAATTTTAATAAGTTCAAAACGAAGAGAATCGAAAGTTTTCACGAAACAACTTCGCGTGGGACATTGGAAAACGCGTATAAAGTGCAGATCTGAGAGAGAAAATGGTCTAGGAAGGAAGAGGGATGTATTTCGGCCTTAGAGTTGCGAGCAAAAGTGATTTGGATGTGTGAACTTAAAGAGCCAAACCGTAAAAGACAAAACTGCCCCGAATTATGTAAACTGGTCGGCCGACCAATTTTTCTGGCTGGCCGACCACTTGATGGTCAACAACTGGTTGGCGGCTGTTCTAGGTGGTCGGTGGCCCTCATGGGTGGTCTCCAAAGTCCCTTTGTTCTCCCTGTGTATTTTGGTGATGATTGGAGTCCTCGGCTCTCGAGAAAGTACAAGAAAAGTACACTTTTCGGCACGAAATTGTCTCTGCGGGAACTTCAAATTCGAATCTTCGATGCATGGCTCATCGTTACTCGTCGTGGGCAAGGTGTATCCTTTTGGAATATGGTATAACCCCTCCGAGAGGTAAATCGGAGGTCATGGTTGAATTGCTCTCTTTAAGGCATGAACTTCTTTACTCGTCATTTTGTTCCAAACATGCTATTGAAGATGCACTTTTTTTGCATTGTTATGCACACCTTGTTTGCGTTGTTGCGCACGTTTCCTGCATTGTTATGCATTTTCTTTACTTGCGTGATCTCTACTTGCATTGTCACGCATGTTACTCGCATTGTTATGCGCGTCTGCCTTGCGTTGTTACGCACGTTACTTGCATTGTCATGCACCCCTCCACTTGTGTTGTCACGCGCTTTTCACTTGCCTTGCTATGCATGTATCTAACGATATTGTACCTGTTGAGTTTCATCCTTTTGCAGGCACCATATTGTATGTACGGTTCATTTGAAGTTGGCACAACCAGACGAGCCGAACGGTATTGTATTCTCCGCATGAGACGTAGCGAGAATTGTATAATCCTCTCACATTCTTTCTGCATGAAATGTAGTTTAATTTGTATTCATTCGCTTAAAACTGTCGTATTTATTGTGTATATTTTCTTCGTTACAGATTTCTTTGCATGATCATAAGTTATGTTCGGCCTCGTGCATGTCTTTTGCATTTTGCCCTTGCCTGCAGGCACGTCTCTGTGTTATCTTGCATGTTTGTCTAAGTCTTCGTCCTTGTCAAAAATGAGTCGTCTCTAGGCTTTGACATTCACTCCCGCCACTTATGACTCTCGAGTTCTATCAAAGAGGAGCAACTGTAGACACCCCATTTTTGACCGACCTTAAGACTCATACGTCATCGATTGAGCACTCGATGATAGTGCATGTTGTGCTCGTTTCGAGCTTCGGAGTTTTGGCTGAGAGCCTTGCCTCCGAGTCTCCGAACTCTTTGTGCTTCGGTTCGGTTTGCGGACCCAAGCCTTGTTTCCCTTCCCAGAGGGAGGGAAAGGTCTTGTAGACCATCTCTTTGTGGTCGCAGGCTACATTTCGTGGTCGTAGGCCACTTTTCCCGTGTGGAGACTAGTTTTCGATTTTTGGAGCCTTCGGCTGTGTGCCTTGTCTCGGGACCGCTTAACGTTCTCCGTTTGGCTTGATTTTTTAGCCACACCTTACTTCCTCTCCCTAAAGGGACACACTATGGTCCGAGAGACCACTTTTTGTGGTCGTGTACCACTTTTGGTGCTCAACAGCTGGGTTTCGAGGCTCCCAGCTACGCACTTTGCCTCTCGAACTCTCGTTTTACATCCGTGTTGGTTTGTTTTTGGTACAAACCTTGTTTTCCTTGCTTGGAAGGCGGTACGAGCATGGGAGACCAGCTTTTTCCCTTGGAGACCACTTTCCTTCCCGCCAGCCGATTTTTTGGTCGGGAAACTAGTTCTCTTGGTCTTTAGGCCACCTTTTCTGGTCTCTTCCCCACCATTAGCTTGCTTTCAGTGTGGAGACCACCACTTCCCTCTGCCGACCACCTTTTTTCTGGGAGACCACTTGAAGTGGTCGGCCGACCACTGCAAGTAGCAGGCCGGCACCTCTCTCCCTGTTTTGGCAGACTGTGTGGATGCCAACTGTGCCAGCTGGAGGGCACAGATTGCATCCTCCATACACGTGTATGGAGGGATGGCATCCAAGTTTAGCTTCTCCAAGAAGCTTGAACCTTTTTTTTTCTATAAGAGAGGCTCTCCCTCTCCATGGCAGAGGTTCTGAAATTTTTCTAAGGCATAAGTATATCTCTCCATATCTCTATATTTGGTGCCTAAAGAGTGTGTTGTTCTTCACTTTTGCACCACAACCCTTAACCATACACCCCTATCATTGAACTGAGGTTCTTGGAGGACATTTTTGGAGGTTAAAAGGCTAATTCTTGGCTGAGAAATCTGCTGATTTTGCAGTGCTTCAAGGGTAACCTCTTTTCTCCCTTTTAAGCTTTATTTTGGTTTCTCTCTTGGTCTCATTTGCATGCTTATTTAGGCCTTGCTTTCAACTGAAAAAAGTTTTGCATTTAAGCATTTTTTATGTTTGTTTAAGGCCTCTTGGGTGTTGAGGGTCTTCTACCCTCTTGCATGCCTTGTTTGGCCTTATTTCGTGCCATGGTTTAAGGCCTTTGAGCTAGTCCTTGCTTGGCCTTCTAGCCACTGAAATCCAGTGGATTTTCAGTGGTAGGCATGTCATTTTGAGGCCTCAAATCAGAGAGGGGTGATCCCCTCTCTTCTTGTTTTGTTTGCTTGCATTTTTGGCCTATCAAAGGAGAATGCATCTTCATACTTTCAAGGCTTGGTCCAGGCACTTTTTCATGACTTTTAGGGCCTTCCTTAGCTCTGTCTATAGCTGGTTTGGCCACCTTGTGTTTGCTTCTTGTATGTGTAGTGTATTCCCATTTCTGGTTCATCAAAGTAGCATGTTTTTCTAGCATGTATTGGCTCCATTTCAGTAGATTTTTGGCCATCATTTGACATGTCATGACTCTTTTTTTGGCCAGTTTGGTAGCCTCTTGCATGCTCCATATGCTTGTAGTGTAAATCTTGTTGACTAGCTTTGTATGCATGATGTTCTGGCTCATTATCCTAGCATATTTTGGCTATGTTCTAGCATGATTTTGTTCTTGTTTTGGGCTGTCTTAGCTTTGTTTTAAGGCTTCTTGGTCGATTGAGGCTTGTCATGCATGCTTGTAGTGTAATAGCCTTGACTAGTTTTGAGTTTTGAGGTCTTTTGCATGCATAACTTGAGGTATTTGAATGTTTTGGCGTCATTGAGAATGATATTTCAGAGCTTGTAGGGTTGTTACACTTCCATATTTTCCACTCTTTAAGTGCTCTAAGGGTTGTGCTTTTGGGTCTTGTTTGCGAGCCATTGCATGAGCCTCATTTTCGTGCCTTTTAAGCCATCATCCTAACTCATTTTTGCTACTGTTTTGACCTGCATAGGGTCTGTTTGGGGTTGGTTTGTCCATTTGAGCATTATCTTGTATGCCTCTAGTGTAATACACTTCACTAGCTTCGACGCTTGAGCTTTTCAACATGCATTATATGGGTTGTTTGCATGATTCTAAGTCATTTTGCATGCCATTTCAGTGCTGGAGAATATGCCATCGTACTCCATGTTTCATGCTTTCAATGTCTTTTGAGAGTTGTATTTTGTGCCTTGAGCTTGGGCCAACATGCATGCATGTTTGTATAGCATTTTGAGTTTCTATCTTAGCATGTATGGCCACTGATTTGGACATAGCTGAGGCCTATCCATTTCGGTTTAAGTCCATCGAGCATTGTGTATGCCATGTGGTTCATTGCGTTGCGTATACCACATCCATTTGCTTTGTGTATGCTAGTTGTTGTTCACATTGATTGCATGCCTGTGTTGCCTTGCATTAAGTATGTATGCATGTGCATTGAGCATGCCATTAGCCTTGTTAGGTTGTTCATGTTGCATTTGCATGTTTTCATGCTTTTCCCTTGCACCTTGTTCACATGCTTGTTTCATTGCATTGTATGTTCGCATGCTTAAGTCGCATTGTGTATGCCATGCCATGTTATTTGTTGCATTGTGTTTGGAATAGGAGTTAGTCCAAACACGGGAAACGAGGGACGTTTCATACTCGAAGTGATGAAACGTGCCTCAATTCTCGGTCGCCGACACTCTTGACTATACATGATGGAGTTTTAGGCTTTATGTGTTCGTGTGTGCATTCATTTCATATTGAGTTGTACAACTTGGGCTCCTCGACCATTATGCATCGAGATGCGTGATTGGTGGCCCAAGGGTCGAGAACCACACCCCCTTGAGCTTATGTAATGAGAGGGAGGATGGTTGTGCATACGTGTGTTGCAAATACTTTGCCATGCCCTTTTCTTGCTCTCTGTTGCAACAAACTAAAGTCTGGCAGCAAAAACTGGTCAGCCAACCAGATAAAGTGGCTGGCCGACCACTTTTTCTGGTTTTCAACACAGAAAGTGGTCAGCAGGTGGTCTCCAATGCCAACAACTGGTCGGCATCCCTCTTACAGATTCCCATGATGGAGTTTCAACCTTTTGGAGCTTTTTGCAGTGTTCTAAGACCAGTTGCAAACAGAGGCAAATTGGGGCATCGCAATGCATTTTCGCATGAGGCGACCGGGCACGCATCCTTCGTCATCCAAGGCAGATTGGAGGCAGCCTATTTCATATAGTTTACATGCTTATTCTATTGCTAACTTAGTTAATTTGTTAATTAATTAGAGTTGTGTAATAATTAGCTATAGCTTGTTATTCATTCTGTTGTGTAATAACTAGTTTAGCTTAGATTAGCCAATTGGTTCCGTATTATTCATTCGGACACTCTATCGAGAGGGCACAATTGTTGTAAATAAGTGTGCGTGTGTGTGAAGCATGTCTTCCAACCCCCATTTCTTTCTCCCTTTTATTTACCAGCTTACGATGGTTAGTTTTAGGGCATGTTTTAATTAACATCCTTATGCTTGCATGTTTGGATCCATTCATCCGTCTTGCATGCACCGGGCTCAGCGCACCATACTAACTGCATTGTATTTCAACTCCTTCTTGAATACATGTATCAAGTTGCATTTCACATGCCATTTTAGAATAGCCGAGCCTATTTCTAGTTGCATTTTGCATGCGTTGCATTAGCCATCTAAACATAAGCTAGGATCATGCATTGATTACTAACTAGCTATTCTTTTGGCTCAGAGTACTAGGTAAGCTTTTGTGCTTTAGCATCTTGCATGAGTGGGAGTGTTGCCATGATAGCATGCTTGCCATGAGGCTAACTGCTTATGTGTTCAACTGCATGAATGCCTGTGGGTGAAGGTTTGATTACTTGAATTAGAACAATTCATCAAATATAAGTTTTAAGCCCACTTGAGAGTGGCAAAATCATGTTTTCTAAGCCCACTTGAGGGTGGCAAATCCACGTCTTAGCCTACTTGCGAGTAGCACCTTCAAACCATTTTCAAATAAACAAACATGAGATGTTTTGTTCCAACTTAGGCGATCCAGTCTATAATTGTGTGTTGTGCGCATCATATAGTAATTCTAGGCTAATAACCAGAATAAGAACGCATGTGTTTTCAAAAACAAGATATCATGTTAGTAAAAGCCGATCTTTGATCGGGCGAGCAAGGGTGCTCATTGTAGGACCTTCCCCTTTCGTACCCAAGTTCTCGAGCCGAGGCAACTTTGGTGATATTGGACACGTAGCCTTAGGCACGAGTCAGGGTTTCCTAAATTTTCCAAAACAAAACATTTAGGTGGTTACTCTGTATCTAGCAAAGCAGTCCATGTTTGGCATTTTTTTATTAAAATCAGTTTTCCAAAACGATTTGCCGGATTTGGACTCTTTGGTGATTTATCAATCTTGTATTGCATTTTGCAAGATTAGATTCAGAACCGTGACATTGAGTCCAAACTGTAGTGAGCCCAATGAACAAAACGGGATTTTTTCGGGACGTTCGGGTGCGTCCACAATGGGGATCACAATGGGCAATGCCTGGATCAGTTGAAGGGGTGTTACTTTGGTGGGCAAGAATCCGATTGAAGAAAGTCGAAAAGAAGATTTGAAGTATAGCAACCTTGTGATCGATTTGGAAGTACATAAGCGAGTTTATCTTCCATGGTAGACAACCAGATTTGGATGAATTGAGAGACCTTATTATAACCATAATTGCTATTTGGTGGAAAGCTTCTTCGAAGGATCTTCAGTTCTCTATCCATGATTTTTTTGTTTAACCTTAAGCAAATTAGAGTTTGTTTAGGAGGTGGGAATTATTCTTGAAATTATTTCATTTGTATTTGTTTTGTTTAGCGAGTTGAAACCTCTCTAACTCTTATTGGTGGCTTTGGGGCTACACATGATGGGTCATGCTTCGGGTGCCAACTTAATTGGGATGCGTTGTTTTGACAATGATGCAAGTTCCTAAGCATCTTGGGTGTATCTGTATCTTTTTCTTTTATCAATTAAACTTTCTTTTGATGGCCGTTCAAAAAGAATAAAAATAAATATGTAAACATATTTTAATCTCCTTCAACATCTTATATTTTTTTTATTTATCAATTGATTTATTTAATAATGTAATGAAAATTGGCAAGAAAATCATTAAAACACAACATATTTGAATCCAACTATCAACTTTTCTCTTCCAAATTTTCATTCGTAATTTGAGAGATATAAAGTGAAACACATGAAGTTATCATGAAGAAGTTGTTCTTGTTAGTTTGCAAAACACATGAAATGTGCTCCAACCCTAAAAGAATGAACGTACAAAGCATGCATGAATTATTTCTTCTTTCATTTTTTTTTATTTTATGGTTTTTAAAGCAAACAATGGCATGGAACTCTCTAATTTAGACATATTCTTAATATAAGACCTACTGAGAATTGCATTTAACAATCAAACAAATTTATAAGAAATTGTTCTAATTTGTAGCAAAATCAACTAATCAAACAAACAGTACTAATTTGCACTTTTAATGTATTTAAGCAACCAAACAAATCTGTCACTATGTTCAATTATCATAACGGACATTGTTATCAGGGGATTGATCTAAGTCTATCCCATCAAAAGGAATTTTCATCTATGGTAAATATAAATATGTAGTTTTTTTTAGGTTTGTATAATTTTTTTTTCTTTCTTTTCTATCTCATTGGGATACAATTCTAGGAAAAGAATGAAAAGAGGGTGGAATCCGGTTCTCAGAAAAAGGAGGAAGGGTATGCAAAATGGTTGAGCAAGGATGAATGACTTGGTATCTCTATTCGTTGATGAAGTACCAGAGGTCATGACCCCTAGAGATCTATTTAATCTGTTCAGTAAGTTTGGAGTTGTGAAGGATGTCTTCATATCAGGGAAAAGAAGGAAAACAACAAGAACAAGATTTGGATTTGTTAGGTATGACTGCAAGGTGGCTCCAGAGATGGCAGTGCACAAAGCTGATGGCTTATGGTGTCACAACAGGGCATTGAGAGTAAAGTTGGCTGAGTTTAGCAAGTCCAATCAAAGTAGACAGATGCTCACAAATGCTAAGCAGGGAGGTATGGTACAGAAAAAACAGTGGACCCCCATCCAACCTATGATACGAATCAAAGGTAAGTCATATGCGGAAGTAGTTCAAACTAGACGACAAAATGGAGGAGAATATGGAAAACAAAATGTGTCTGTTAGAGCTGTGGAGGCTGGGAACGGGTGGTTATATGATAGTGTCCTGGTCAAGCTCAAAGCTTTTTTCTCCTTCCATGACTTTAGGAAGGAGATCTACAAGAGGATTGATAAGGATGTGGTAGTTAGACAAGCAGGAGGAAAGCAGGCAATTCTATCATTTAGCTCCAACCAGCAGAAGAAGGAAGCACGAGTGAGAATGGAGGAGTGGATTCATGACTGGAGTGATGAAGTATCTAAATGGGAAGAAGGGAAGTTAATGAAACTTGATAGATGTATATGGCTCACTTGTGTGGGAGTACCTCTCAATCTCTGGAATATCAAGACCTTCGAAGCCATTGGCAAAGTATGGGGAGATGTAGTTCAGTACGATGAAGATACAGTGGGAGGTAAACATTTTATGTTTGGCAAAGTAAGGATTATCACAAAAGTTGTGGAGCCCATCAATACGGTAATTAATTTACTAGGAACTGAGAGGGCTTATCAAGTGAGAGTGTATGAAGAGCCCTTTGTCAGTATCTGTCAATGTAATAGTGAGTATAGCTGCCAGATAAATGAAGTAATGGAATCCAATTTGCACAATGAGGTTGAACACTTGACCAAATGAAGGGGCCAGGTTAATAATGTTCATCCAGAGGTAGCTGTCAATGGTGCTGAAGGGGGGGATGAAGGTGAAGTTAGGTCGGTTGCAGAGAAGGGCAATGATAAGGATGTGGCAAAAACTGATGAGGTGTCAATTAATAGAACTCACACAGTGGAAAGAGTACCAGTGGCAGTAGATGGAGGCCATCATTTCATGTCTGGAGTAGCAGAAAAAGAAGCTGAGCGTGCTCTAGGGAAAGAAAGGGAGCTGCAGGCGATCTGCTCAAGGGTATTAGAGAGTCAACGGGTAGAAGATCAGGTGTGCACTTCAGGTTTTATGAATAGTTCAGCTGGGTTGGAGTGTGGCCGACCCAAAATAAATTTAGAAGTTATGTTACATGGAGCCCAAGTTCAGCCTATAACTAATGGGCCAAGATGGGAAGTTAATTCCAATTTGAGTGACTGCATAGCCCAGTCTCAGAATAAGGCTGTAGGGGAAGATGCAGCAAACAAAGACAACCATGAGAAGGGGGGCCCATCTCAGAAAGTTAATACTGGATCAAAAAGGAAGTCTGATCTGAAGAGGAAAGGAGTCGACCAGAGTAAATAAAAAATGGAGCAGGGGGGCCATCCAAAACAGAAGGGGATTCTATTTAGTAGCAGTCTCAGGAGTGGAGTGATCCTTTGAGCGGCAGCAGCTGCTACGTCCCTATCAGCATCACAGAGGAGTAGTTCTCAAAGAAAAAGCAAGTTACTTAAAGAAACCTGAGCTACGATTGAGGTCGAAAAGGCTTTAGGGCTAAACAGTGAAGGGAAAGAGGAGGAAGTGGTGGCCAGAATAATAGAGTTGGAGAAAAAAGATTTGGAAAGAGTTGAAGGGAGGGGAGAGGCTGATTAAGCTACTAGAAAAATGAAGGAGTATAGGAGCTTTGTTGAAGGTTTTAATGAAGCTCATGTCATGGAATGTCAGGGGTCTTAGACGACCTAAAAAAAAGGAGTAGAATTAAGGCATTGGTGAGGGCAAAATTAGTAGATGTTTTGATGTTGCAGGAGACTAAGAGAGAAGCTGTTGATGGTAATTTTGTAAAGTCCTTATGGCCAATGGATGAAATGGGTTTTATGGAGGTAGGTGCAGAGGGAAGTGCAGGTGGTCTCCTTTGCATTTGGAACCCCCAGATTTTTCAGTTGATAGACTGCTGCAGTTCCAAGAATTTCATTCTTCTTTCAGGTATCTTATCTAAATCTTTTCATTGTGTTATCTGTAATATTTATGCTCCGACTGATGTATTGAAAAGAAGGAAACTATGGGAGAGTCTTATAAATCTTAAACTCTCTTATCCCAACCCTTGGTGTCTGGGTGGTGATTTTAATGAGATTAGAGTTATGAGTGAAAGAAAGGGATGTTCAAGAAGGGATAAGGGAATAAAAGATTTTAATAATCTGATAGATAGCTTGGAATTAATTGATTTGAATATGCATGGAAGATTGTTCACATGGTGTAATGCATTGGATGGGGAGAGGTGGAGTAGGATTGATAGGTTTTTGCTTGATCCTGTCTGGTTAGAGAAGTATAAATTTAAACAATGGGGTTTGGCTAGAGGAAATTCATATCACTGTCCAGTTTTGCTTATGGAGGATGGGAAGGATTAGAGGCCTAAACCTTTTCGGTTTATTAATGCCTGGACATCCCATCCTCAGTTTAAAAAGGATGTGGAAAAGGTCTGGGAGGAGGCTCAGATTCAGGGTTGGGCTAGTTATAGAATCATGTCTAAGTTCAAAAGACTGAGAGCATATCTGTGTAGGTGGAACATGGAGGTATTTGGTAATATTGATGATCAACTTCAAAAAGCTGAAGATGAACTCCATGAGTGGGACTTGAAGGCTGAATCTGGATCCTTGTTGGAATCAGAGGTGATTAGAAGACGGGAGATCAGAAGTCAAGTTTAGAATCTAAGTATAAGTAAAGACAGGTTGTGGCTACAAAAGTCTAGAATGTCGTGGGCACAAAATGGAGATAAAAATACTAGACTATTTCACTTGATGGCAAGTAACAGGCAGAGGAAAAATTTATTAGATTCAGTGCAGGCAAATGGTGTTGTGGTGGAGGACCCAAGTATGGTGAAGCAAGTAGTGGTGAACTACTTTAGAAGAGTTTTTGCTGAAGTTGGAAGAGCAGGCCTAAGTTGGCAGGGCCTTTGTTGTCCATTAGTTCTATTGACTCAAAGGAAGTGTTGGAGGCAGATTTTAGCGAAGCAGAAATTTGGGGAGCCATTCAAGACTATGATGGGAATAAATCCCCTGGGCCTGATGGCTTCAATTTGTATTGCATTCAAAAGTGCTGGTCTTTAATGAAAGGTGAGTTCATTCAGTTGTTCCAAGAGTTTCATCGTAATGGGAAGTTGGCCAAAAGGGTAAACAGCTCTATCATCACTTTGATCCCTAAAAAGAAGAACCCAATAGATTTGAGTGAATATAGGCCCATAAGCTTGGTTAGCTCAATTTATAAAGTGTTGGCTAAAGTGTTATCTAGAAGGGCAAGACAAGTACTCCCAAAGCTCATAGGAGAAGTTCAATCTGCTTTTCTCTCTGGTAGATGCATCCTGGATGGGGTTTTAATTACAAACGAAGTGGTGGATTGGTGGAGAAAGTCCAAGAAAAAAGGAATCATTCTTAAATTTGATTTTGAGAAGGCCTATGATTCAGTTAACTGGGAGTTTTTACTGTTAATGATGAAGAATTTTGTGTTTGGTGAAAAATGGGTGGGTTGGATTTGGTCCTATATATCTACATCAAGGATCTCAGTGCTTGTGAATGATCGCCCACAGCAGAGTTTTGTCCTCAGAAGGGTTTAAGACAAGGAGATCCACTATCGCCTTTCCTATTCAATATAGTGGCAGAAGGTTTAAATGTTCTATTAGAGAGAGCCAAAGAAAAGGGAATGATCAGAGGAGCTTCAGTTGGTCATCAAGAACTGAAAATCTCTCATTTACAATTTGCAGATGACACCATTATTTTTTGTGAAGCCAAATGGGATGAAATTATAGTGCTTAAAAGAATTTTGAGGTGTTTTGAAGTCATGTCAGGCCTCAAGATTAATTTTCATAAAAGTATAGTTTGTGGTATTGGAGTAGAAGAGGAGTTAGTAAAGGAGTTTGCTAAAAAACTAAATTGCCTCAACCAGAGTCTACCTCTATCATATCTTGGTTTACCATTAGCGGCCAATCCAAGGAGAAGAAGTACTTGGCAACCAGTGGTGGAGAAGTTTAAAAAGAAGTTAGCATCTTGGAAAAGGAGATTCTTGTCCTTTGCCGGCAGATTGACCCTAGTTAAGTCTGTTTTGTCAAGTCTTCCACTGTATTTTCTATCTATCTTTAAAATGCCTGTTGGTGTTGCTAAAACAATTAATAGGATTCAATCAAACTTTTTGTGGGGAGGTTCTGAAATTCAAAGGAAAATTCACTTGGTTCAATGGAAAGAGGCGTGTAAAAGTAAAGCCCACAGGGGGGTTGGGTTTGAGAAGTCTCAGTAATGTTAATGTGTGTTTAATGTTAAAATGGTGGTAGAGGTATGGTCGTCAGCATCAGTCTCTTTAAAAAATGGTGGTATGTATCAGATATGGTGGGATTGGAGGTAGGTGGACACCAGAACCAGTGTCAGCTGCAATGGTATCTACAGTGTAGAAGGATATTGCATCATTAGCCTCATCCAATAGTGTAGTGGCGGAGTTTTTCTCACAAAACTTCAGGATTATCATGGGAAATGGGGAAAGGATTCATTTTTGGACGGATAGATGGTTCAATGATATGAGTCTTAGGTGTGAGTTCCCTAGACTGTTTAGTTTATCCGTGGAGAAGGATGGTTCCTTGCAGTTTTTCTACCAACGGAAAGGGCTGGGCAGTGATTGGAAGTTGGCATTTAGAAGATCGCTCTTAGCATGGGAGGAGGAGGAAGTACAAAGGCTAAATGTATTATTAGCAGAGGTTCCTAATCTAAATCTTGTGACTGAGGGTAACTATCTGTGGAAAGCTAATAATTCAGGGGTAATCACTGTGGCTTCAGTGTGGGAAAGGTTGGAGTTAGTTAATGGATCCATGATTCCCATTTCAAAGTTCCTGTGGAAAAATGCAGCACCTCCAAAGGCTCAGTTCTTCAGCTGATTAGCTTGGAAATAGAGAATCAAAACTGTAGAATTTATGTACAGGATTGGAGCTCTACCCATCAATGTCAGCTCCTTATGTGTATTTTGCAAAGCAGAGGTAGAAACCAAAATCATGTGTTGCTTTTATGTCCATTGGTGTGGAAGTTATGGTCTGAGTTGATAAGCTAGTGGGAAGTGCAGTGGGTAACACCAGGATCTGTGATTATTTTGCTTGACTGGTGGTCTGGTATGAAATTAAGGAAGAAGGAGTTCAATATTTGGAAGGTGGTCCCTTTGGCTATGTTATGGTCCTTATAGAAACTTAGGAATGAATGTTTATTTAACAATGGTATTGCAGATTTTGCACAGATGGTAAAGAGATTGAAACTAAGAATTGCATTATGGGTTAAGTCAAATGTTAAGGGGGTGAATTACACAGTACATGATATTGTCGCAAACTTGAAGCAGGTCAGAGGGTGTATGACATAGGATTATGGCTGGTCTGTTACTAGTGTGAAGGTGGAAGGTGGAAGTTAGGCTGCGGCTGGAAGCTGATCTGTCTGTGAAGGTATCTGTCACCAATATTTGGAAGGTGGAAGCTGGTCTATGCAGATTGATAGTCATGCTGATGTAGGATGCTGGTCTGATCTGTCTGTGAAGGTAAATCTGGCCCCAGTGTTGCTCCCTTGGATTGATCTGGCTGTTGGTCTGAAGTTGTGTGCTCTAGTGTGCTCCCTTGGAATTATTGGAGGTTGAAGCTGCTGTGTAGTTTGTATCAGTATGGAGGTTGAAGGATTATGTTCAAGGCAGAATTGTGGCTGCTGCTGTGTGGATTGTATCATGCTTGGTTCTGGTGCATTGATAATCTACTAATCTGGACTATATATTGGAGGATGGCATTGATGCTCTGCAGTTGGAATGGTCTGAGGCCCCTCCAGTGTGAGTGGTCCTGCTGCGAGGATTGTATCAGGTTCAAGTTTGAGTGGTGGTGCTGTTTGAAGTATGATGTCTGAGGCTTCTCCATCCTCTTCTGGCTGCTATGCACTTTGTATTAGTAGGTGTATGACTGCGGCTGCTGCAGTTGGAATGGTCTGAGGCCCCTCCAATGTGAGTGGGCCTGCTGTGAGGCTTGTTTCAGGTTCAAACCTGAGCGGTGGCTGCTGCTGCATGGACCATGCTCTGCTGTCTGAAGTATGAGGTTGCTGCTAGTGTGGCATTGTTCATGCTCTACTGATATGAGGATCATACTCTAGAGGAAGATCATGCTCTGCTGTGGCTGCTACTGTGTGGATTGTATCATGTCGCTATAGTGGTAGATCATGCTTATGCTTCTGATTAGACAATGTATAGGTGGCTAGCCTGGTTTTATAGTTTTCTTTTCCCTTGCTCTTGCTTTCTCTAGATTGGTTTCTCGCCAATCTTGGGTCAAGTGCTAGCAAATGATATTGCTTCCTTAGCGGTGCCAACCTAGTTGGGATTGTTAAGGCCAGCGGTGATGCTTTTGCACTTCCCTTTTTATTGATGTAAGTTTTATGCTTGTTCTACTTTCTTCATCAATAAAGTTCTCTTTTGCTTATCAAAAAAAAAAGACATTGTTATCAGGGTATAGGAGAGAATAATTTCGCGACTCTACATTACTTCATGTGCAGGTGTGCATGCACACACACCCCAGAAACAGAAACAATAATAGAGATGATAGGGTAGTAACTAAGAACACAATCACCAACCGTTTAATCTTGACATCCTCAAAATCATTTTCAATTACAAGGAAAAAATATCACGTATAACAATCAACTAGGAGTATATATATCGGTGTTGTAATGAAAAATTCTTCTCTATTTACTTATTTTATTTTTCTTTTGTAGAACAATAAGAAGTCTTTGTTTGCTGAAACATATCACTAACTATAATTGGAAAACACCCTCCAACTAGTATGATTGTAGGAGAATCCATCTCCCCAGCCTTGTGATGAAGCCATGAAAGGAATAATTTTGCGGTGTTTGTTCACCTTTATTCAAGTCGGGACAGTGTCTATCTTCCCTAATCTCATATCTTTATTTTACACTTTTTTAATCCTTGTAATTTTCCTCAATTCTTTCTTCTTGGTGCTTTCAGTTGCATGCTTTCTTAATTTGACAATGGCTTTGACCTCTATCCATCTTGAGGATGATGTATTTGGAATATAACATGCTGGAAATAGGAACTAACGCAGGACAAATTAGGAAATCACGACCCTAGGCAGTCCACAAGTGGATTTGTGGTGGGTTTTGAAATGGATTCCAGGGTTGAGGTTTTAACGGGTAGAAGAAAGTTTCAGACATCAACTATTTTATGATATTAATGAAAAACAAGTGATGACAAATTAACTAATATTATCATGAACAATTTTTATTTTTTTATTTTTGGTTGATATTTTAGTTTTTCCACCAAATCAAGATTGATGTCTAAATTCGCAAAATCATTTTGGGTAGTTCTAGAACTCAAAGGTGTGTCCTTGCAAGTTTATAGTTTTTTGGGTTCATTTTTTTTTTTTTTTTTTTTCTTTTGGTTTCTAATGCAGGTGCATTTGTTGGCGTCAAATATTCTTCTTGGATCATTACCTAAGCCAGCTGCAGCTGCCATTTTCTATTGTTCACTTGGAGATTTATATCAGAAGCTTGAGAAGTGATTAGTTGTATCAAAGATTGAAATTTCATGCAACTTATTTTAGGGGTCTGGGATTCGAATCCTTGGGTTATGAATGCATTTCTTGATTTACTGCATATATTTCCTTACAAAGGATTATTATTCGCCCCTTTTTTTTTTTTTTTTTTTTGATCGACAAAAGAAATTTTTATTGATGAACCACATATAAATTACATATGATAGGCAAAACATCAATAAAGATGAGCTTAGAGCTAGAGAAAGCTCCAACCTCCAAGTTGGTGAGAAACCAACAACACAAAACAAAACAAGAGCAAAAAAGAATATTATTCGCCCCTTGTAAATAGTTTGTACCAAAAAAGATCATTCTTTGCCCTGTGTAAATAGTTTGTGCTCAAATTAGTGGTAAAAAATCTTGGCGTAGCAATGTGAAAATGCACAATGACAAAATACTTTGTCAAAACGCTCTTCACAAGATCTTGTTATGTATAACTCAGGTTAGTTTGCATGTATTGCCAAGATAAAAACAAAAAAAAAAACAAAAAAAAACAATGATAATAAATTTATAGCTGAATGAATTTTCTGTAGTTTGGATCTTATTATTGGCTCAAAGAGAAACTTTAGCCAAAACGTAAGCCGGATCCACTGCCTTGCATATAATCTTAGTAATAATGAAAACCAGTTATTTGGAAAGTAAGGATATGTCTCTGCTCCTGTCTCTGCTCAAAGCCGGAAGCTCATCTTATTTTAAATAATCTCTTGACAAACTAATAAGAAAGAAAAACAAGTACTCATTGGAATGACACAAACTTGTTGGATATATAATTATACACGTTGTATTAGGTTGTAGCCGGTACGGAAGAGAACATGCACATTTGAGAAGATGCAAAAATTTATATTATTCAACTTGAGTATTAATTTTAATATTTTTTTTTCTAGTTTATTACAATTTTTTTTTAATAAATCATGACATTAACCTAAGGTTGGAAAAGAATACATCTAAATTTATGTATTTGACAAAATTAAATCCACTTTCTTAACTTTTAAATTTTCATTACACTACAAATTTATCAAACTCTAAACAAAGAGTACAGTCGATTGACAAGGCGGTTATCTGAAGAGCAACAAATTTTTTTTTTTCATTATGATCAGCTTCGTTCATATTCGATTTCGATGTTCAGAAATTGGTTTTGATTTTCTAAATCTGGATTGAACTCCAAATTTGGTGATTGCCTCAATTGTTTTATTTCCTCAATTTGTTGATGTTAAAATGTTTGAAACAATGTTGAAAATGACAATCTCAAATTTTGATTTAAAATGCGAACAAAGAAAGTTGACACCAATATAAAGTCTGAATGTTTAACAATTGGGTTGCCTTCAATTAGCTCTCGAGTAATCAGATTATCTAAATTCAACTAAACATTGCCAATAAATATTGAAACATGTTTTAATCTCCTCCAACATCTCATATATATATGTTCATATTTCTTGTTTATGTTCAGAGTTAATTTAATAATGAACCAAAATTAAAAATTAGATGCCAAGATGTTAAGGAAAAAGAAAATTTGTATGAATATCCTAAAACGAAAAAGAAAAAAATTAGTAGAAAAAGAAGAAATTGTTTTTATTAGTTGAAAGGAAGCACAATGAATTTGAATCCAAAGACCAACTTTTTCAAAAAATTTAGTTGCAATTTGAGATGCAAAGTGTACATAAGCCTTCAAATCATGAGGAAGTTGTTTTTGTTAGTTTGCAAAGCATATGAATGTGCTCCAACACTAAAAGAATGAACACAAGAAGCTTATGAGTTTTTGTTTTTTTTTTCTTTCACCATTTATTTTATTTTATGGTTTTGGGAGATGGGGTTGATATTTTAAAAAATAAAAATGTTAAGTACCATGAATTTTTAATCTGAAACTTATCCCAAAAGTGAAGTGTATGATGTAAATTTAAAATTAATGGGTTGTAGGCCACACCTACAATGAAGGTAGTCCATAGATATATATTTTTTAAAAAAAAATTGGGTAATTTTTTTTAAGTAGGTAGCATTGTTGTTTAAAAGATACCCATTGCAGTAGTTCTAACACCAGCATATAGCTCTAATTTAGATCTATTTTTAGTACAAGACCTACTAGAATTGCTTTTAGCTATTAAAGAAGTATGCAAGAAGAAACTATTGTAATTTGATATGGGCTACTATAAATGATGACTGTTCTTTGATTAAAAGATGAAGGGTAATTTACCTTAAAAAAAATTAATGTTCGGCTGTATGGTTTAATTGTTCAATTTTTTAAATAACTTTTATGCTTAATTGTTCAATTTTTTAAATAACTTTTATGCTTATAAAATCAGGCTTTTATGTTACTGATTTGGACAATTATCTCCAATTGATCACATTAATTAGAATTAAAAACTTTAAGGACAAAATAGATGTAATTAACAATGGAATATGACTATTGCAGGTGTATTTGTCATATGTTGACTCAAATATGGCATATTGTCACCCCGAGAGGATTCTTGATTTCATGGCAGAGAGTTAATAAATGCAGTTCTGCTACAGACCTCGAATGAGATCTGCCGCGAATGGCTCGAGCCCCAAAACGATGTCGTTTTGGGGCAAAATTTCAAACCCAAAAAAACAAAAAAAAAATAAAGAAGAAGAAGAAATGCAGCAGAACCGGTGATGGCTTTGGTGTCGACCCTGTCAATCCATTCAAGAACAGAGAGAGAGAGAGAGAGAGAGAACCACCAAGAATTGCAAGCTCTTCCATGAATTGAATCAAAGTTCAAAATCTGAAATTAAAAATAAAATAAAATCAAGATAAATCAAATTAGCAAATCAGAGAGAGAGAGAGATGGAAATTTTTCCTTTGGCAAAAACCCAGTTAGATTTGCTTGAGAAAGAGGGGGGAGTTGAAGAATTGGAAGGAGGTGAGGGAGGAGAGAGAAGATAGGGCGGTGATGGAGAGAGAGAGGTCGGCGGAGCAGCTGGAGGGAGGGAAGAGTTTGGCGGCGTTGCAGACGGTGGCGCTGTGAAGGGAGGGTAGTTGAGAGCAGGGGACGGTGGAGGTGGGGATGTTGAGGGATTGGAGGGCTGTGAGTTGTTTTGGGTCAAGGGGGATTGGGTTGGGGAGATGGTGGTGCTGCTGCTGCTGCTGCTGGGAGGAGAAAGAGAGAGAGGAGGTGGGGGAGGAGAGAAGAAGGAGAGGAGAGAGAGAGAGTAGGGGGGCCATGGTGCCATTGGTGAGCTAGAGAGAAAGAGAGAGAGGGATGAGAGTAGACAGAGGACGATTCGAGCCCATTCGTGCCTCGAATTGTCGAGGCCTGCCAAAACGACGTTGTTTTGGCCATTTAAGCTACTTTTGAGTCACAAAATTTGAAATACGTAGCATTGTCGTTTTTCTAATAAATGTGTCACATATTTTTCTTGGATCATTACGTAGGCCAATTGCAACTATCATTTTCTATTGTGCGTTGGTAGATTTATATTAGAAACTTCAGAAGTGATTAGTTGTATACAAGATTGAATTTTCCATGCCACTTATTTTAGTGGTCTGGGATTGAAAGTCCCACAATGTAAATACAATATGCAATGACAAAATACCAGTTCAAAATATGTGAATATATTGGTTGATAATATCTTGAATAAAATGGAGTCAAAAAAGGTTTTTTGGCATATGAATTATCTATTTCTTATTGTGCTTTTTTATTGATTTTTTTTTTTTTTTTTTAAATTATAGAAAATATTCGCATATATGCACGCATTATATAGATAAGAATTTTAATATTGAAATTCAAAAAAATGAAGCAAGTTGAGACAAACTAAAAATTAAATATGTTATTCAATCGCATGGGAATTGGTTACAACAACATTTATACACAATTCGATTAATTTATGCCACGCCAAGTAAATTACGCCAACGTATCTACATATTTGACACTCCGTGTTAGTTAACATTATGATAAGTGGGATAGATGTCTCAATACACTGCAAACTAATGGGTAGACAACTAACAAACAAACAGTTGAGATTGTTGAATCTTGCTAGCGAAGAACCATAACAAAGTTGTCATTACAATCAAAATATCATCAAATAGTTTTACAATAGTAAAATAAATTGCTTACAATTAGTTGTATGCTAGGAAATAGCAGTAACTGAAATACTTGATAAGCAAAAGTAGAAAAGGGATGTATAAAAGGAAAGAGCAAGGAGAAAGTCGAAAGATTTGCATCATAAAATTTAATTTTAATTTGTATTTAAAATAATAGTTGATGTAAAAAGACAGACAATCTAACACTTTGAAGAATTTTTCATAATGATTTGTATAAACTTTTCTATTTAATTCTCTAACACATTTTTGCTAATGAAGATGAGCGTCGATGGATTGCCTCCGGATTAATCATGTCCTTTCCAGTTGAATCTTGAGTTCGAATCGCTGCACAAGATGAAGAACCATCCACAAACCCTAGCAATTTTGTGGCTCAAAGAATATTATGAGGTTGATTTTTCCCAATGAGGAAATTTGTGGAATCTAAATTCACAGTTACAAATGATCTGAGATTAGAAATCAACAAATTCATATTTGAAGGTAGGCTTGAAGATTATTCAATTCAACCATTAAAGGTAGGCTTGAAGATGAATCAGCCATGGAAGAGGATCGAACCTCGTGAGAGCATTCAAGCTTTGATACCATGTAGAATTCTAAAGAATTTCTTTCACTAATTTCAATTTTTTTTTTTTTTTTGAGAACTAAACAACCTTAACAGTAAATATTGAAACAGTTTACACTAGTAGTCAGCCTATAATTTATAAACTGGTTGAATTACATTCCTTTCTACCCTAATTATACTAAGAAAAGGAAAAAAACTTACTAAGAAACTTACATTCCAATCGAGCGCTGCATCTTGATCCTGAAGCATACGAACCAAAATTTGGCAAATCGGTTTTAATAGTGACAAAGCTACATTTCTTTTTCTTTCGCGCCCCAAATTGCCTCAAGGCATGCTCTCGCTTCTCTTGCAAGGGTGATGACAAAATAGTGACCAAAGCCTTTTGATTCACTAGCTGATATTTGCCATCCAAACACACCCAAAGCACTCCAGCTGCATGACGCTGAGATTTCCAAGATCCATCAATCACAATGCTTAACTAGCTTACTAACTCGCTTAACTAACTCTAACCTCTCTAACTATCTGTTGGTTACACTAATACGGTTACAACTTCTCACAAATACATCATATCTATGATGCTATATATATGTGGTTTTCACATGATGTTCCATTCCAAATTTAAATCAACCTTGAGACAAGTGATGAAACTTAATATTCACTAGCGACAACAAGTGAAATAGCTGACCTTACTCCGACGGAGCTTCTTATGTGTGTCTATAATTAGGCAATTACCATAGTTATATATTCCTATTCTTGGTTCCTTCTACTTCTATATATTGAAGACTTGTGCAACATGTATTTATTCATTCCATTTAATATACAGTTTATTCTCTCTTCAGTTTCTCAGTTTGGTTGTTGATTAATTACCAACCTTACCTCTTTTGTTTTCCATGCCTTTCCATGCATGGTTTAGTGCTGTTTTTTTGTTGCTGGAAGCATATTTCTAATTTAATGGAATATTAATTTCTTTCATATTTCATACAATGGTAGATAAAATGTGATAAAAGAATAATAATGCTACAATGATAATTTATTTTTACTATCTTATGTGTCACGATATATATTAGTGTTGATATTTATTACATTAGTCACAGTTATTTTAAATTAGTGAAAGCATGTTTGTCATGTTTGAATGAATTAGTTAAGAACACATACAAAATAACTTATAAAATAGGATACTAGATCCGTATATGACTGATTGGGTGATAAATCTATGATCGATTTCAGTGTTCCTAGAATAACTTGTTAGGTTTTTTCTTGGCAATCCCGTTTGAACAAAACTCCTTTCAGTTGTACTTAATTTCGTACTTTTTATTTCAGTGAGGCTATGAGTGTTTAGATACGAATTCAACTCGAATTGTGCCTTGCAGAGAAGTTTGTGATGTTAATGCTTTCAAGATTGCCATTTCGTTGATTATGACGAGGATCGAGCTGCCCGGTCAGCTTGCGGGGGTCCAGGGGGCTGCGCCTCTTGACGGGTCCGAGGCAGCGCTCCCGAAGCAAAATGCAAAAATGCATTCAAAGTTGCCTGTCCGCTCGAGCAGACATTCCCCCGCTCGAGCGAAGAATGCTGAGTTTCAGAAGTTTGGTGAGTCGGCAAAAATACTGTGATCCGTGTTTTCACGCTCGAGCGTCGAAATCCCCGCTCAAGCGTACATCCTAGTTTGGAACACGTCATATAGTGTCCCCGCTCGAGCGTCCATTCCCACGCTCAAGTGGACCTCGCGATTTCAGATTCTATAAATTGACAAGTTGCTCCAAATCTAGGATTACTGCTCCAGATCTTCTTCTTGAGTTCTAGGATTTATATCTGGGAATATTTTGCTAGTTTTCTTTAATGTTTTGATTGAGTATTCAACTTATGGTTTAAAGAGTATACATCAAAGGATTATTTGTTTGTTCTATACAAAAGAGAGAGTTGTTCTTCGGTGGATTCTGAAGAATTCGAGCCTGAAACTTTGGTGGATTCTGGAGTGGCTCATCGTCAAGAAAATTCCAAGGTGAAGACGGGGTTGGAAGAGGCACATAGGGGTTGGTTCAATTTGGGCGTGGATTCGCTAGGTAATTGAGAGTATACCTGTGTAATTCCTTTATATCTTCTTAGTAGATTGTTTTGTGGCTGTTACCCGTGGTTTTTTATCACAATTGGAGGCACTCCAATTGTGGTTTTTCCACGTTAAAATCGTTGTGTCGATTTTTCTTGATTGTTTTATTGGGATTGTTTTATTGCTTAAAATTGATACGTAATCACAAATCAACATATAGGAAATTTCTAAATTTTTCAATTGGTATCAAAGCAGGTCGTTCTATTTTGTTTAAAAAAAAAATCTTTTAGAACAAGATCTTGTTTGATTTGTGATAATGAATTCAATACGTGAGGGAAATTCTATGGTTCGACCACCCCTACTTGACGGATCCAATTATTCTTTTTGGAAAGCTCGGATGAGATCGTTTTTGAAATCTATACATGAAAAAGTTTGGTAATCTGTCATGAATGGGTGGACCGAACCAACAATTACCGTTGATGGAGTAACTTTCCCCAAACCAATTGATAAGTGGGACACAATTGATTACCAAAATAGTAACTGGAATAGTAAAGCTATCAATTCTCTCTTTTGCGCTGTCACACCTGAAGAGTTTAGTCGTATTTGCAATTGTGAAGTCGCAAAAGAGGCTTGAGATATCTTACAAACTATTCATGAAGGCACTCCTTCTGTTAAACGCTCAAAACTTCAAAGGCTCACGTCTAGTTTCGAAAATATTTCAATGAAAGATAGTGAGACCTTTGCTGAATTTTATGCGAAATTGAGTGACATTATAAATTCCAGCTTCAATTTAGGTGAAAAAATACCAGAATCCAAAGTTGTGGGAAAAATTTTGAGATCCTTGCCCGATCGGTTCCAACCAAAAGTTACGACTAGTGAGGAAGCTCAAGATGTTGACAACCTCAAGCTAGATCACTTGGTTGGAAATCTCCAAACTTATGAAGCACATAGGAATTTCAAAAAGAAACAAAAAGATGCTATTGCTTTTAGTAGTGCTCATAGAGTTGGAAAGGATTCAAACGAAGATTGTGAGATAGATTCCAAGATTACGGCTGCTTTTGTTAAACAATTTAAAAAATCTTTTTTGAAAAAGAATCCTAATCTTTTGAAATGTACTCATACTCATAAATCTAAAGGCAAAGATAAACTCAAATTTAATTATATAGCCAAGAAGGAGAAAGGAAAGATACAAGGAAACTCTGAAAGAGTCCAATGCTATGAATGTCAAGGATTTGGCCACTTTGCTTCAGAATGCCCCACTCGTTTGAAGAAGAAGAAAGCCCTCACCATCACTTGGGATGATAAATCAGAATCTGATGAAGATGAAAATGACAACGAAGATCAAGACGAAGAGGGACATAAACAATTCTTTGCTTTCATAGCGGCTTCTGAAACTGAAGGACGAACAGAGTATCCGAAGAGCCCGGTTGACAATGCCACTGATGATGAATCCTCGGGAAGTGATGATGAAGAGCTTGAGCAAGCTTATGAAAAGTTGTATAAGGAATCTCTTAAGTTATCCAAATTGAATGACAAACTCACTATGAAACTCAAAGCATGTGAAAGTGAGAATGTCAAACTAAAGGAGGAGATTTTTTAGGCTAGGATTGATGCCATCAAGATAGCTAATGATCGACAAGTTCTTTGTGCAAAACTCTTGATTTGTGAGACAGAGAGGAATGAGCTACAGTAAATCTCTGCAACATATGAAAAAAAAAATGAAACTTTCGAGATGTCTCAAGTTGCTTTGGAAGAACTAATGATCAAGAAAGATGAAGAACTCAAGTGTGCTATGGCTACCATTGGTCTTTGGAACAGAGGATCAAAGACTTTGGACAATATCATTGGGTCTCAACAAATTTGTTCTGACAAGAGTGGCATTGGCTTTAGTGATAACAAAGAGCAAAAACAGAGTGCATCTACATCTCATGATAGAAGGACTCAAGGAAAAGGAGAACAAAAAATTCAACATAAGGATGGACTTCTCAAACTTCCTAGAGTTGCTAAGGTAAAAGAAAAGAAGGTACACCCTGTACACCTTGTTTTTATTTGTCATCATTATGGTATGCATGGTCATATTCGCCCTTATTGTTATAAGTTGCATGGGAGAGTGTCTCATAGAGATGGAAGAAATTCCAACATCTCGTGGGGTAGGAGACACTTCATTGGTAGTAATGAGGTTAAAGGTTTTATTAGACCTCGTTATTTTGATCAGCTTGAAACCAAACATGGAGCGAGTTTGTATTTGCCTAGACCTAGGAATAGGAAGTTGGACACCAAGTCTAGACGGGTTCCCATTGAAAGAAAAAGGGAACTGCAATGTCAAGACACCACTCAAGAACTGCAATTTTCACAATTTTTTTCATATTAAAGCAGTTTGGGTGAGAAAACTTGACTTGTGTTAATTTGTTTATTCTTTTTAGTTTTTGGGTTTCTATGTGTGTGTGTGTTTTTTTTTTTTTCTTTTTTAAGTCGTTTAATATGTGCATGGTTGTTTTTTGTCTTGCTTTGTTTAGAAAAAAATGTGTGCTTGTTCATTTTTTGTCTTGCTTTATTGTTGAAAGAAAAAAAAAAATCCAAAGAGATTTTCTTAGTATAGTTTTGCAAGCTGGAATTTTTTTTTTTGAGATGACCTTGATGCATATTGGAATTGATGAGAATAACCATTACATGTTAATATATGTGTGCTTTCTATGGTCTTTACTCATTTTGGAGTGTGTGTTCTTTGATTAGTATATCTCATTCTGTACACACTCTTGGATTAGCAAATTTTGGAGTCTTCCGTCTTAGTGATTATTTTTTTTCTATGGACTTCTGGCATTGTATCTTTTGCTTTTCTAGAGGAATTGACCTATACTAGCATATCATGGGTGATGTTGAGTCTCTTAAACCACCTTCTATCTTTTTGCATCTCCACGACTTTCCTCTCTGTTCTTTGTAGTCCAGGCATGAGGAAAAGGCTACCTCAGAGTCACCAACCAGGCCATCCTTATTATATCAATGCTTCTCTGGTTCGGTTTCCATACTCTTGAGCGTGTCAGCCGCCAATGAGTGTGCAAAAGAAAGGAGAAAAAAAAAAAGGATATGAAAAGAAAAAAAAGAAAAAGATGTGAAAAAAAAGAAAAAGTTGTGAAAAAAAAAGGAAAAAATAAAGGATTCATTGATTGAGGGGGAGCCTCCGCTTTTACTCACCAAATAGCCCTTGATTCCTAGTGGTTTGACTTTCCTTTGTTGTGCTTAGATTCTCTTGCTGGAGGTCCAGTTATCAGATCACTACCAGGATTTAAGTCTTGTGTTTGTTGAACTCCAAGAGTCACACACACACTTTTATCATGGGATCTATGTTTTTCACATAGTGCATCACTTTCTTTCATGAGGAATCTTCTATAGACCGTGCACATTGTGTTTTCAAGTAATTGTACTTCTTGGATAATCTTCTGTGTTTCAAGGTACATCTGAAATTCCTTACTTGCTCCACCATATTATTTTTGTCGTTTTCTTCATGTTCTTTGTTTTCAATGTTTGTGGTTGTTTTTCATGAGGGGGAGTTTGGTTTATCATTACAAGAGTTTGTTAGCATGAACCCTTTGATTTGTTTGGTAAGGGAGATTGGCTATAGTTGTTTTGCATGTTGCTATGCACTGTTTGCTTATTATTTCCTTCTTGCATGCTCCTAATATTTACATCTTCATATCATTGCTTATGTGGTTTATGATCTTGCTTTAGTTGATTGAGCTTCCACTGTCAATTCGTGACAAAAAGGGGGAGAAAGTTGTTTTTCATGTGTTTTAGGATTTCATGTATTCATGCCATGTGTTTTCATCTATCCATGCTACATGTTCTTAAAATCTCCAAGTCGCATCTATTCATGTTTTCCATCTTATACTTCAAGATAATCTAGCTATATGTTTATTTTATTTTTTTCATATACTCTTGTAGGACTAATAGTTGTTTTGGAGATTATGGCATTAATAGTTGTTTTGCAGATCCTGACCATCAGAAAGAAGTTTGTTTTTGTTGGCTGTAATGGGTTGGGGTAATTAGGATTTTATTTGTTAGGTGTGTTTTGTCACAGCTTTGCCAAAGGGGGAGATTGTTAGGTTTTTTTCTTGACAATCCCGTTCGAACAAAACTCCTTTCAGTTGTACTTAATTCCGCACTTTTTATTTCAGTGAGGCTATGAGTGTTTAGATACGAATCCAACCCGAATTGTGCCTTGCAGAGAAGTTTGTGATGTTAATGCTTTCAAGATTGCCACTTCACTGATTATGACGAGGATCGAGCTACCCGATCAGCTCGTGGGGGTCGCGGTCCGGGGCAGTGCCCCGAAGCAAAATGCAAAAATGCATTCAAAGTTGCCTGTCCGCTCGAGCGGACATTCTCCCGCTCGAGCGAAGAATGCTGAGTTCCAGAAGTTTGGTGAGTCTGCAAAAATACTGTGATCCGTGTTTTCATGTTCGAGCGTCGAAATCCCCGCTCGAGCGTACATCCTGGTTTGGAACACGTCATATAGTGTCCCCGCTCGAGCGTCCATTCCCACGCTCGAGCGGACCTCATGATTTCAGATTCTATAAATTGACAAGTTGCTCCAAATCTAGGATTACTGCTCCAAATCTTCTTCTTGGGTTTTAGGGTTTATCTCTGGAGATATTTTGTTAGTTTTCTTTGATGTTTTGATTGAGTATTCAACTCATGGTTTAAAGAGTATACATCAAAGGATTATTTGTTTGTTCTATACAAAAGAGAGAGTTGTTCTTCGGTGGATTCTGAAGAATTCGAGCCTGAAGCTTTGGTGGATTCTGGAGTGACTCATCGTCAAGACAATTCCGAGGTGAAGACGGGGTTGGAAAAGGCACATAGGGGTTGGTTCAATTCGGGTGTGGATTCGCTAGGTAATTGAGAGTATACCTGTGTAATTCCTTTATATCTTCTTAGTGGATTGTTTTGTGGCTGTTGCCGTGATTTTTTATCACAATTGGAGGTGCTCCAATTGTGGTTTTTCCACATTAAAATCGTTGTGTCGATTTGTCTTAATTGTTTGATTGGGATTGTTTTATTGCTTAAAATTGATACATAATCACAAATCAACATTTAGGGAATTTCTAGATTTTTCATAACTGATCTTCACAAGTCCACTTACACATCATGCATTACTGTCCATGAAATTCACATAATCTTACCTCGGCCCCTTGCTTACAATTCTTTTTTTTCAATTAACCTCAAACTTAGTTCTTATTGAACATGTAAATAACAAAGAAGTTAATTTCTTTAATAATTTAAGCGCTTAAATGAGATGTTGGTTAA
This sequence comes from Camellia sinensis, assembly GCF_055761805.1. Lineage (NCBI taxonomy): Eukaryota > Viridiplantae > Streptophyta > Magnoliopsida > Ericales > Theaceae > Camellia > Camellia sinensis. The sequence goes on from NC_138969.1 coordinate 34,011,038, forward strand.
TAATTTACCATGATATCAAAGTAGATAATGTTTTTTGTGTTCAAATTAATTACAATAATTGCATGTATTTGATCTCTTTTTTAAATAGGAGCCATGTGAGAGTGTAGATGATATATATATATATATATATATATATGTAGATGATATCTTCGCTTTAGAACACTATTTTTTTTAAATCACATTAAGTCTTAGGTTACATTTAGATCTAGAATTCGTAGAGAAAATAAAAGAAAAAGAAATAGAAAAATAATAAGGAAAACTTAAACTCATTTCTATTTTTTCCCCCTTTAAAAATTCACTTTTGTTATCATTGGATATAATCGAAGAGAATTGAACGTGGAAGGCATATCTGATAATGGGATTACATTTGTGTAATCATTTATTTTGTATGGAATTATATTTTTGAGGTTGGATTTGATTTGTATGGAATTTCTATTACATTTGAAATTTGATGAAAAATATGAATTTTTTTATGGCTGAAAATGAAATGTATGCATCTTGTGGAATGGTTGATAATGTAATCGGTATGTGTTATTTTGTTTATATACATGGTACATGTTACACTAATAATAGAATAAATACATATGGTCTAGAAATTAATTAAAAAAATACTAAATAAAGTTTTTGGCCACTAAACGTTTAGTTTTTTTGGGTGGGTATACTAACGTTTAGTAACCAAAAAAGAATTGAAATTTTTGGCGACTAAGTATTTAACAGCAAAAAAACGTAAGCAAAGATTTTTTGTGATTAAATATTTAGTAGCAAAAAAGAGACTTTTGCCAACCAAATAGTTTTTTTTTTTTTTTTTTTTTTGTCAACAAAGAAAACTTTATTGATTAGAAAGCAAAAGATACAATCAATAAAGAGGAGGAGCTGCAAAGAGCAAGAGAACAAAACTCAAGCAGAAGCAAACTCAAGCCGACCAAATAGTTAATAGCCAAAAAAATCAAGATGAGAAAAGAAACTATTGTCGACTAAATATTTTAGTCACGAAAAAACATAACATTCTTTGACGGCTAAAATAATATCGTAAATTACAATGGGATGAAAATATTTATTTTTTAGCGACTAAAATGTTTAGTCATAACAATAACAGTGAAAGTTTGATTGGTAAATATTTAAACATACTTTAATCTCTTCCAACATCTTATTTATTTTTTTATCCATTGTAAATTGATTCAATAATGTAAAAAACAATTGGCAAGAAAATTATTAAAATATATTTGAATGCAACTATCACTTTTACATGTCTGCTCAAAATTTCCATTTGCAATTTGAGATATAAAGTGAAAAATACATGAAACTTTCATGAAAAAGTTCACCAAAAGAATGAACATGCATGAGTTATTTCTTCTTTCATATTATTTTTATTTTGTTTTATGGTTTTTAAAACTAACACCGGCCTAGAGCTCTCTAATTTAGATCTGTTAGAATATAATATGTAAAGTGTTTAATAATTATGTTTTCTTCTTTCGGCTCTTTTGGCCCTCTTTGTAACACTCTCCCCTCTATAAAAGGAGAGGTACCTTCACATTATATACACAACATTCAATACAATATTCAATATTCTCTTTCTTTTTACATAAAACTAATATGGTATCAGAGCTATAAGATTTAGGCCTATATTCCTTTATTTCCGGCGGCCAGCCGGCCGGCAACTATGCCTTCGCTGCCCGCTGGAGTTTTTCACCACCTCCACAGAGTATGGCTCAATCCCAAGCTTACTTCCATCAAACACAGAAGTCTCAACTTGCTTCCCACAATCATCAACCCCAGCAGAGCTACCAACACTCACCGACTCACATCGAGGATCGCAGAAATCATCCACCACCGCCACCACAGAACCTCCATCTCTGTCCTCACCACCAGCCTCCATACCACAAACACCATCATCCACGAGTTCTTCAACAACATCGCCCCCGGCGGCCAGCTCACCACCACCACCGACGTCGCGCACTTCCCCGGCTTCCCAGAAGGAATCCTCGGCTTGGACCTACTAGCAAAGTGCCGAAACCAATCCCTCACATTCGGCACCGAGATCTTCACCGAAACCGTGACGAAAGTCGATTTCTCCACTCGTCCCTTCAAGGTCTTCGCCGATTCCAAGGCCGTCCTCGCCGATTCGGCGATCGTCGCCACCGGTGCCGTCGCGAAACGGTTGAACTTCCCCAGCGCCGAAGACGGTCCCGGAGGGTTCTGGAACAAGGGAATTTCGGCTTGCATCATTCACAGAAGGAAAGCATTTAGGGCTTCGAAGATTATGCAGAGATGCTCTCCGGCCAAGTCCCACCCAAAGCCATTGACAACCAGATCCGTTTGGTATTTGTTTTTCGTGGCCCACGGTCATCATCGTCTTCCGATCCATCTTCTGATCCGGCACCTGGGGCACCACCTGACCTTTGATAAACGGCTGTGATGATTGGGTTACAAACAGCTTCAACCTCTTTAAGCTTCTCATCATAGTCCTCTTTCTCGGCACTCTGGTTGTCATCGAGCCACTCAAGGGCCTCCTTCACAGCTGTTTCACTCTTCTCCTTCACCTTCATATCTTCCTCTGCGAACTCTTCTGCCTCTCTAACCATCCGATCAATCTCTTCTTGACTCAAACGGCTCTTGTCGTTCGTGATGGTAATCTTCTCAGATTTACCCGTGCCCTTGTCTTCAGCTTTCACTACCACTTTTGACCCACCAAACCCATCTCTCTCTTCTCAATCTCCCACTCAAGAGAGCGCACATGCATATGTGTGTTGTTTTTCTCTCTCCCATGTGACCCACCCACTGTGAAAGGTCACCCAATGCACACCATCATTCAACACGATCCCCGAAGACATCATGTTGTTCTCCACTTTTTTTTTTTATTATTATATATATATCTCTTTTTATTATATTATATTAAAAAAAAACCACACAATTTACCAATTTGCACAACAAATCATATTTTATTCATCTCAGGGATCAACCCCGATCACAATTTTACACAAAAAAAAAAAAAAAACAACAACAACAACAACAACACCAACAACAAAAACACACAACACATCCACAGGCAGGATTTTTTCTTATCTACTCTGCCGCCGATCTCTTCTTCTTGCCTCCGTCCTGGGCGGCTCTTACCGGTGTTGCCTCCGTGTTTCCCACTCCATTGGGCACGCTCACTCCCTCATACTCCTCCACTGCAGCATATGGCGGACCTCCAAATCGGAACATCACGGTGGCCTTCCGCTTCAGCTCCTTGTTTTCCGCCTTCAGCACACTTATCTTTGCTCGCGCATCCTTATACATGCGTTGGAGCAGAGCCAGTTGGGAGTTTAACTGCTGCACCTCATTTGTCCTACTTTGCAGCCGGTGTGACAAGTTTGTAACCGCCGTTATGGTTTCCACACATGACCTCAACGTATACTGATTGGCCTCCACATCCGACTGCACCGCCATTTTTTGCTCCACAGACCGCATCGGAAAGTTCAACGGAACAAACTCCGGGGCACTTGGTTGAGGTTCCAGTGCCACCGCACCAGTTTTCTCTCTTGTTGACTCGTTGAGGTCTGGAAAGAGAGTGAGCAGACTCCGGGAAGACGAGGCCATTTTCTGGGCAACAAAGTGTTACAGAATATCTCTCGCAACAGAGTGTTACAGACTCTCTCTCTCAGCACAACGAAGAGTTTTTCAGAGGATTTCGCAGGTTTTTTACCTCTGCCTCGGCCTCAGCCTCCGTCTTGGTTAAATAGCCGAGGCAGCCACGCGTATCGCGCGCCACTTGACGCCAGACGACAAACGGGCGCGCCAGCCAAGGCACTCATGTGCCTCGCCATCATATCTGGCACACCTTTTTATGAATTGGGCACGCCTTTTTATGGCACGCCTTTTGAAAGATTGGGCACACTTTTTGAGGGCACGACTTTTGAGGGCTCGATATCTATCTCCATGTATATCTTTTGGGCAGCCTATCTACACACTCATACAGTGTTTTCTACACCGGTCAGCTTTATCAATCCCTTTGTTTCAACCTCAAATAGGTTTCTCTCTTCACACCTATTTGAGTTTGAGAGGGGGGTTATACACAGTATCATGTATAAGTCGCTCATGGCGCACTCCATAAGCCACCCCCTTGGTGCACCACCACAATTTTCTACAACGGTCTGACACGACCACACAGTATCCTGCTACAACGGTCCGACATGACCTCATAAACTGTCCCGACATTGATTCCGGTCAGCTGCTACATCGGTCCGACATGACCCCGTAAACTGTCTTCTACAACGGTCCGACATGACCTCGTAAACTGTCCTGCTACATCGGTCCGACATGACCCCGTAAACTGTCTTCTACAACGGTCCGACATGACCCCGTAAACTGTCCTACTACAACGGTCCGACATGACCCCGTAAACTGTCTTCTACATCGGTCTGACACGACCACACAGTGTCTGCTACAACGGTCCGACATGACCCCGTAAACTGTCCTACTACAACGGTCCGACATGACCCCGTAAACTGTCTTCTACATCGGTCTGACACGACCACACAGTGTCTGCTACAACGGTCCGACATGACCCCGTAAACTGTCTGCTACAACGGTCCGACACGACCATACCGTGTCTTCTACAACGGTCTGACACAACCATACAGTGTCTCCTATCCCATTTTTAATTTTATTTGTCAGTTTATTTTTCTGTTTTGTGACTCTCTCCAAACTCAAGTTGGCTAGTGCCTATCTTCCTTGAATATGATTAGCATGACTTTTTTCATCAGGAGAGAATACCAGTATGTCATCAATGTAGACGGCAATGTATTCTTCAGTGCCTTCGAGATATTTTATCTTGACAAAAAGCAGTTAACACTAAGAACCGACTGTCAAGCTATTATTAGCTTCTTCAACAAAACTGCTAATCATAAGCCGTCTAGGTCTAGGTGGCTTGTTTTTACTGATTACATTACTGGTCTTGGTATTGATGTGAAGCGAGCAATCTGCAAGAACTGCTATCCAGATGAAGAATATAAGGAATTTGAAGCTGTTCAAGTCATTAAGCTTGTATAACGCCGAGGTGAATATATTGCATATGACTGCGCTGTAATTGGTCAAAACTTTCTTCTTGAATGAATGACCTTTCAATCTGCGTTTCGCCTACGCATAGTATTGTTTCCTCAGATCTGTGAGTGTAGACACGATGATGAGCATCATCTCGTCTGGATCTGTAGAGGACTTCTGCAGGAGCGATATTTGCTCTGTCTGCCATGGATAATTGCAGCTGTGTTTCGGGAGCAATCTGCTGTTCCAAAGTGTTGGAATTTGGCTGCTTCCCCCGGAACTTTTGGAACATCTTCTTAGCCTTTCTTTCTCGCACAAATCTGGCTCTTTGACCTTGTCGATATTCTCGTATTTGATCTTCAACAAGGGGTGCTCCTGGGGCTGCTGATGTTTGCTGAGGACGATCTGTTACCCTAGGAAGAGTAACTGTTCTGCTTGATACACTTCTGGACATCATTTAAGCTTCGCCTTTTCAATTTCGTCTTGTAGGAGTTTATAAGGATTTCGGTGAACCTTTAGAACTCCTTTTGGTTCCTTCGGTTGCGTCTTTGGGCCAATAGTGAGCTTTTCCAACTTTGAAACCAATTCAGGAGAAATTGATTTCTCAGCTTGTTTGTTAGCTTCAAGAGTGCGAATTCGAGCTTCAAGTTGGGATACTTGATTTGATAATCGAACACAAAGTTCAATTATAGTGTTGTTTTGCCGAATTAAGACTCGATTACTTTCTGAAATTCCTGCTGCTTTGCCCGTGGATTGTGATAATCCGATCGCGGGTTCCTAGATTTCTTCTGTTGCCTTCAATGCGGTGAAGTAGAAAAGATTCTCTTTGCTACTGGTCATCCAAGCACAACTTGCTTGAGTTGCTGGAGTACAGCTTCCACAGAATCAATCTTTTCCTGCACCTTTTGTAATAGTTCAACAGCTCGGTCTTCAGCTTTCTTGGATTGATGAGTGATTTCTTCAACAAGTTTTCGTACTTCCTGCTTTGTTAAAGATTTTTGGGCTAGAAGAAAAGAAGTTAAATTTACAACTTCCTTGTCTAGCTTTGTAATCTTAAATTGTAATTTATCCAGGAAAACCTTTAAAGCTTGGTTTTCAGTAACAAGATCACGAGATTCTTTAAGGGAAACTTTACTCAGAAGACAGACTCTATCATAAATTACAGCAATATTATGAGCTAGTTCCTTTGAAGATGGCTTTTCAGTTGAGGCAAGATCAAGGTAGTTCAGGCGTGAAGTTTCAGATTTCTCATACCATTCTCTAATATTTTGTTCCCATATATTTGTCATAGCATTTTCACCGGTCTGAGTAAGAAAATATTAACTAGTCTGAGTTATTTAGGTCTTAAAATTACCAAAAGGAAACGCTATAGACTATATTTAAAAAATCAAGGTCCAAGTAGTTCTTACCAGTTAAATTCTCATTCATCATAGGATTTCACTGGACTTACTCCTCTCTGCCAGATGTAGGGCCTATGTCTTTTACTTGAATATTAACTTCAAGAATTATACTGCCTTAGATAATTAAATATAGAAATCATGTTATACCTTTCTATAATTTTTAAAACTTTAACAACCTTTGCCTTGGCTAACATTCGATTACCTTTGCCCTGGTGAAGTATTATAACAAATTGTATAGGTAAAATATTAGATAAGGAATGATAATCAATAACAACAGAGGCCTTTACTACCCTGATAAGTGTTTACGCTACAATAGCCATTAAAACTAGCTCTGATACCAAAAGAGGATCGAAATATATGAAATCAAAATACAGGGATAAGAATAAAGAACTAGAAGATATTCAGACCTTATATTTCAACTTCACTTCAGATTACAACTGCTGCGGAAGACTTTAAACTAAGACTTAAAACTTCTCAAATTCTCAAGTTTAGTTTTTGGAACTTTTCTTGATGATTTGAGCTTCGAAGATTAGTAGCTATTTATAAAGAAATAATAGTAGGATCAATAATGCCGAGTGCACTGAGGGGCCTCATCGATGCATTATTTTGATGCTCCATTATACAAAGTTATTCTCTATAATTACTAAACGACAGACTCAAGTTGATCAAGATATGGACAGGTTCCATATTCGAGGTCGACAGAAAATCAATAAAGCAGATGCTAAATTATGATAGATTCATAATTCAGCAAAATATCTTACAAACAGACAAACTATATAGATAAGAACACATCTTTTCTCATCAGCTTTTCTCAGAAACCTGAGTAGTGATTGAAGTGAGAAAAGGACACGACTCGTCACACCATACAATAATTCGCATAAAAAGGGGGCCCACCATGTCTTCCACTAAATGCGATAGAGACGCATCAGCATAATGGCATCGAACAATTCTCCATCAATCTCTTTGAGCTCTTGAGTTTGTTGGTGCACTGTTTGGAGATTGTCACTGTAGGTGTTGTCACTGACTGCCATTCGGGCAAATGCTTCAAGTTTGAGCTGCTGGATTTTAACGAGTTGTTGCATGGCGGTCCTTGCTTGCTGGATGGCATCATCCTCTGTGACAGCGAGGTCTCCTTGAATGGCAGAGAATTCATCAAGGGATATGCCGGAATCATAGGTGAGATGATCTTCATATCGCTGGAGGGTTGCTTGGTAATCTGCAGCAAGGGGATGAAACGATGGATCAATCCAGCGGTGAGATGGTTCAGTTTGTGAGAGCTGGATCCTTTCGTCTCTTGACATTGGAGGATAAGTTCTTCGATTTGCAGAAGGCCTGCTTGAACCTCCGTACCTTCCAAATCCTCCTCGGCTGGCCATTCTGTTTCAGAACAGAGTGAGAAAACTAATCTTGATAGTGCATCTGCAAGAACATTATCAGAACCACTAATATGTTCTAATGTTACATCAATACCAAGACCAGTAATGTAATCAGTAAAAACAAGCCACCTAGACCTAGACGGCTTATGATTAGCAGTTTTGTTGAAGAAGCTAATAATAGCTTGACAGTCGGTTCTTAGTGTTAACTGCTTTTTGTCAAGATAAAATATCTTGAATGCTTCCAGAGAATTGATGCAGGCATAAATTTCAGCATCAATGGTTGATTTGATTGGGCTGAATTTCCCACTTGCATAGGAGCAGATTCTTTCAGTTGAGTGAGGGTCTTTTGATGCCGCCTTCCATTTACATATGCCACCCCATCCTTCCATACAACCATCAACTTCAAGGACAATTACGCATCCTTCAGGAGGGATAGAGAGGCTTGGGAGCTTTTGAATTTGGGCTTTTATTTGTCGGATTAAGGCCCAATCCTGAGAGTTCAATCTCCTTTCTCCTTTTGGACTTACCTTTGAATATAAGGGGCTAAGAAGTCGGCCCATATCTTTAATATAAGCCCGGGCATAATTCAATAAGCCCAACCATGAGCGTAAGCCTTTTGTTTCTTTCAAAGTTTCATCAGAGAAATTGGCCACTTTGGAAATTATATGGGGCTGAAGTTTGATGTTTCCATGGCCTATTGTCGAGCCCAAGAAATCCATTTGGGCTTGTGCGATTTTCATCTTTGTTGGACTTAAAATAAGCCCATGCTTCTGGCAGATACTAATCATTATTTGAATATGATTAGCATGACTTTTTTCATCAGGAGAGAATACCAGTATGTCATCAATGTAGACGGCAATGTATTCTTCAGTGCCTTTGAAGCAATTATCCATTTTTCTTTGGAAAACCGCAGGAGCGTTCTTTAAACCGAATGGCATAACCAACCATTCATAAAGACCAAGAGGGGTCCAAAATGCAGTCCATTCAATTGAATCAGGATGCATAGCCACTTGGTGAAATCCGCTCTTAAGATCAAACTTTGAATAAATATTACTATGGCCAATTTTTGCCATAATCGTATTTATTCCTGGCAGACTGTACTGATCCTTGTGGGTGTTATCATTAAGGCGCTTGTAGTTGCAAACCATCCTTTCTTTCCCTCGTTTTTCTTCTTTGGTTATAGGATCAATATATGTACCTGACTGGACTATAAAAGCCGTAGTCCTATGTCTGCTCTTGCTTGGACGAATCACCTTTAATTCCAGCAGTTGATCAATATGTTTCTGGAAACTCTTCTTCATTGCTGGTGTGATGTGCTTCATAGGTTTATCATCAATGATGAAATCAGAGTTCTTTAAGTCCAATTTACAGGTGATTTGATTTTTCGTCCATAGCTTCATAGGATCTTCTCCTATTATCCCACATGTGTTTAGTTGTTTTATCACCTTGGGATATCTTTCCTCAAAAACAGACCCAGATGCCGAATGGAAGATCCATTCTTCAGGATAATCATAGTAATGATCTGTGATTAATTCATCACCTTCATTCTGGGCTTCTTCCAGGAGGTTAACCGACTGGCGAGTTTGTATGGTAATGACATTCTTATAGAATGTAACATTGTCACCTTCGATTCGAACACCACCATACATAGATCGTATGAAATTGCAGCCGATGATCATTTGGATACGTCCTCCAAGATGAAAGGGAAAACTGTATGTATAGGGAATGCGGAACCAATTGTCCCCAATATACATCTTTCCTCCTTTGAGCTTCTTGTTTGCTTTGGACTGTGAATTGATACCATTGAATTCCACAGTATAGGAATTTTCTTCCAAAGCATCTTCTGGTACTGAATCTGAATCAACAACACAAGTAGTTGCTCCTGTGTCCAAAATTGCATTTAGAGTTGTTCTTTTGGAGCCAGGAATTTCAATTTCCACCGTGATGTTGTAGAGCATATTCTTCTTCTTTTCCTTCACTTCCCCTTTAGCAATAGTGAAGGCATGTAAGTGCTCTTCTGATGCTTCTGCTTCCTTTTGAAGAAGTTCCTTTTCTTCTTCTTTATACTTCCCCTTTTGTCTCAGCTCCTCTTCATCTTTCTCCAATTGTATGGTGAGCCTGAGATCTTCAAGCTCCGTCTTGTATTTGGATACTTCATCTTTTAATCGGCTCATCTCAGATTCACACCACTGAATGTATTCTTCTTGTTGTTGGAGCAAAGGCTTCTGATTATAAGGAACTGGGGATCTTGACTGCATTACAAATTTTGAGAACTTGAAATAGGGGACAGCACACAGAGCGCATGTAATCGCATTACATTTTGGGCAGAATGCTCTGGATTGGGCGGTTAAGTCCCTTCGACATGTCGTGCAGTCAGCTCTTCTATCTGGTGGCAAGGGCTTCTCCTGTTCCCAAGTATGAGAGCAATGATATACTTCTGGGGAAACTGGCTTCTGAGCACGAAATCCTCCAGCTTCTCCAAGCAGATACTTGTTGGAGTCTTCTTGGAACATATATATTGTTTCAATGCTACCACCAATTTGTTCTGTGTCATCAATTCCTTCAGAGACTGAATAAATAGCATCTGAATCTTCTTCCTCCGGATGAACAGAAACAACCTCATAATCTTCTGGGACTTCAATGTTTTCAAATAAAGCCACTCGTTTAACATTCTTTTTGTCTTTGATACAATCACGAGCATAGTGGACTTCTTCCCCACAAAGATAACATTTGCAATGTTTTGTTTTCTGCAAATATTTCCTTTTGTCGATCCTTACATGGGAAGGATGTGGCTTGCCTTTGTATGTTGTGGCTTTGCGAAGTCCATACTTCTTCTTCTCGGTTTCTTTATAATATCCTGGGATGGGAATTTCTTTACAGAAATCCAAATTTCGAAGGCTCTTCTGGAAAGCAGCATTCTTGCATTCTGCTTCAAGATATTTGTAGGAGAAAAGAATCCTTGGACCAACACCAATGATATTTCCAGGATATCTTTCACTGAATGCCTTCTTTATCCTTTCTCCAAGATCACCAGGCATTTTGGTCCATAGTTTTTCCGATAACTCTTCCCGAACAAATAACCTTCCTGTTCGTGTGGCAAGATGTAAATAATCATTTAAGAATTTAATGATATCTTTAACATCCTTACACGAAAGTCTTTCAAGATCTCTATATGCTTCCTCTTGCATTAGAGTTGATCCTTGATAGGGGTCTTCAAGAGTGAATACGGTCCTCATCTGGGAGATAATATTTTTTGTTCCTTCATCTCCATCTCCTGAAGCAACAAGAGCTTCATGCTCCGCTGTATAGGCCATACGCCACTGAGTCCACATAAGCTTTTCTGTTTCTCCAAGGAGATTTTCAATAAACATGATTTTGTTACGGACTTCTGTGAATCCTTGCATGGCCACATGAATCTTTGTAATAGATTCCCAACGCATGAATACATCATCAAATTTTCCGAGTGGATGTGGGATTACAAAGATTGCTCCTGTTTGATGCATTGCTGATGGTAAATTCCACCATTCATTCTTTGGGTCTCTTCGGAAATTTGTGAATCTTGGTACTCCATTTCCATAGGCAGGCCTTTGTGGAATAGGAATAGCAGTGTTTCCAGTGGCTGGTGGATAACCTGGGGGACCCATCATTGAGTCTTGAGGAGGCTGATAGTTAGAAACAGCAGTTGAGGACGAAGAGAGTAGATATTCTGGACTCTTCTTTTTGGAGTATTTTTCAATCAACTGTTCCAATTTTCGAACTTGTGGATACTCAGTTTCTACCTCATGTTCTTCCAACATCGCAAGTAAATTACTGGACTGGGTAAGGTTGGGATCAGAATCCCAATCTTGCTGCTCCGAAGCAGTTTCCTTTCCAGTACTTCCAAAACCTAAATGTTCACTTCGCATGTCTCGAAGGTTAAGAGCATCTTTGAGAACCATTCGTGGATACGCGACTTCCTCAAAAATTATCTGGGCAATTCTATCACCAGTTTGAATAATAAAAGGTTCACTCTTATCATGATTAAACAAGAGAACCTTAATTTCTCCTCTATAATCTGGATCAATTACGCCTGCGCCAACATCGATTCCACTGTGAAACGCCAATCCAGACCTTGGGGCTATTCGACCATATGTTCCTGGTAATATTTCTATGGCAATACCCGTAGAAATTAATGTTTTGCCCTGGGGTGGTACGACATATGTGGCTATAGAGGATAGATCATAGCCGACTGCTCCAGTTGTTGCTCTGAAAGGAATACGGGCTTGTGGTGAAAGCTTAATGACTTGAACAGCTTCAAATTCCTTATATTCTTCATCTGGATAGCAGTTCTTGCAGATTGCTCGCTTCTTCTTCTTTCGTTTCCTCTGTCGTTGTTGATTGTCTTGAGAGGATTCAGAAGAATCATCTTGAATTTCATTGTTGCCAAAGTCCTCCGTCATCATTTCGTAAGCTGCAGCAAATTCAATAGCTTCAGGGGTGTCTTGACGGATTTTGGTAGCTTCTTCAAATTTTGGAAAAGCTGTGGCAACAGCTTTGAATTCTGGTGGTACCTCTTCACCACCTTCTGCTAAAACAGGAAAGAAAGTTTCCTTTGCTGTTTGTGCGGCAAAAGGATTGACCCAATCAGTTTGGGGATAATCAGTTGAAGCTTCAGGATCGGGTTCGTAGTCAGGATCATACCCAGGAGGGTAAAGGACCTGATCGATATCGGCCTCATCATGATCATCATCAGAGGGAGGATAATTGTCGAACCGGACTGTACAGGGATGAAGAGAAGGTGAATCATCTTCCCATCCAACAGCAAGAGTTTCCTGTCGATGAGATAGTTCATTCTGAACAGAACTCTCCTCATCAGAGTCTTGTATAACTTCATTGTCATTTGAATCGTACTGGACAGGTGGTGCTGGTGCGCATTTATGTAGTTACCAAAACGATAACTTACATTTCCGCCAGGTAAGTTCCTCATTTGCACCGTTGTAGGTTGCTGAGCAATAACTCTCCGTGCTGGTGGCTTTACGATCCAGTTTAAGCTTCGCAAGCCTTCAGTTGATACCTTTTCTCCAGCAATTGCTTTAACACTTTTTGAGGTAAGAAAATCTGTTACCCCCTGAACTTCATAGGCAAAGCCTACGTTAGGAGTATTAGATAATCTTCCTACAAGTCCTCTGGTTACTAGGAGATTCGCCTCGCCATTTTGCCATTCATCATAGCCTCTTGTTTGAATGACCAATTGAACATGGTTGTAGAAGTCAGCAAGTGTCATCATAGTGTTAGGAACTATGTAGACCATCTGGATTCCTCTAGTCAAATCAACTTCCATAGAGGCAAAAGTGGATTGATCCCCTCGCCATCGTGTATCCCTTAGAACAATTAGTGCCATGGTTCCTTGTTCTATTCGATGAAGGACTTGTAATCGTATTTGTATAACGCCGAGGTGAATATATTGCATATGACTGCGCTGTAATTGGTCAAAACTTTCTTCTTGAATGAATGACCTTTCAATCTGCGTTTCGCCTACGCATAGTATTGTTTCCTCAGATCTGTGAGTGTAGACACGATGATGAGCATCATCTCGTCTGGATCTGTAGAGGACTTCTGCAGGAGCGATATTTGCTCTGTCTGCCATGGATAATTGCAACTGTGTTTCGGGAGCAATCTGCTGTTCCAAAGTGTTGGAATTTGGCTACTTCCCCCGGAACTTTTGGAACATCTTCTTAGCCTTTCTTTCTCGCACAAATCTGGCTCTTTGACCTTGTCGATATTCTCGTATTTGATCTTCAACAAGGGGTGCTCCTGGGGCTGCTGATGTTTGCTGAGGACGATCTGTTACCCTAGGAAGAGTAACTGTTCTGCTTGATGCACTTCTGGACATCATTTAAGCTTCGCCTTTTCAATTTCGTCTTGTAGGAGTTTATAAGGATTTCGGTGAACCTTTAGAACTCCTTTTGGTTCCTTCGGTTGCGTCTTTGGGCCAATAGTGAGCTTTTCCAACTTTGAAACCAATTCAGGAGAAATTGATTTCTCAGCTTGTTTGTTAGCTTCAAGAGTGCGAATTCGAGCTTCAAGTTGGGATACTTGATTTGATAATCGAACACAAAGTTCAATTATAGTGTTGTTTTGCCGAATTAAGACTCGATTACTTTCTGAAATTCCTGCTGCTTTGCCCGTGGATTGTGATAATCCGATCGCGGGTTCCTCGATTTCTTCTGTTGCCTTCAATGCGGTGAGGTAGAAAAGATTCTCTTTGCTACTGGTCATCCAAGCACAACTTGCTTGAGTTGCTGGAGTACAGCTTCCACAGAATCAATCTTTTCCTGCACCTTTTGTAATAGTTCAACAGCTCGGTCTTCAGCTTTCTTGGATTGATGAGTGATTTCTTCAACAAGTTTTCGTACTTCCTGCTTTGTTAAAGATTTTTGGGCTAGAAGAAAAGAAGTTAAATTTACAACTTCCTTTTCTAGCTTTGTAATCTTAAATTGTAATTTATCCAGGGAAACCTTTAAAGCTTGGTTTTCAGTAACAAGATCACGAGATTCTTTAAGGGAAACTTTACTCAGAAGACAGACTCTATCATAAATTACAGCAATATTATGAGCTAGTTCTTTTGAAGATGGCTTTTCAGTTGAGGCAAGATCAAGGTAGTTCAGGCGTGAAGTTTCAGATTTCTCATACCATTCTCTAATATTTTGTTCCCATATATTTGTCATAGCATTTTCACTGGTCTGAGTAAGAAAATATTAACTGGTCTGAGTTATTTATGTCTTAAAATTACCAAAAGGAAACGCTATAGACTATATTTAAAAAATCAAGGTCCAAGTAGTTCTTACCAGTTAAATTCTCATTCACCATAGGATTTCACTGGACTTACTCCTCTCGGCCAGATGTAGGGCCTATGTCTTTTACTTGAATATTAACTTCAAGAATTATACTGCCTTAGATAATTAAATATAGAAATCATGTTATACCTTTCTATAATTTTTAAAACTTTAACAACATTTGCCTTGGCTAACATTCGATTACCTTTGCCCTGGTGAAGTATTATAACAAATTGTATAGGTAAAATATTAGACAAGGAATGATAATCAATAACAACAGAGGCCTTTACTACCCTGATAAGTGTTTACGCTACAATAGCCATTAAAACTAGCTCTGATACCAAAAGAGGATCGAAATATATGAAATCAAAATACAGGGATAAGAATAAAGAACTAGAAGATATTCAGACCTTATATTTCAACTTCACTTCAGATTACAACTGCTGCGGAAGACTTTAAACTAAGACTTAAAACTTATCAAAATACAGGGATAAGAATAAAGAACTAGAAGATATTCAGACCTTATATTTCAACTTCAACTTCAGATTACAACTGCTGCGGAAGACTTTAAACTAAGACTTCCATAGAGGCAAAAGTGGATTGATCCCCTCGCCATCGTGTATCCCTTAGAACAATTAGTGCCATGGTTCCAAAATCCGTCAAGACACCCCTGAAGCTATTGAATTTGCTGCAGCTTACGAAAGGCTAAGAAGATGTTCCAAAAGTTCCGGGGGAAGCAGCCAAATTCCAACACTTTGGAACAGCAGATTGCTCCCGAAACACAGCTGCAATTATCCATGGCAGACAGAGCAAATATCGCTCCTGCAGAAGTCCTCTACAGATCCAGACGAGATGATGCTCATCATCGTGTCTACACTCACAGATCTGAGGAAACAATACTATGCGTAGGCGAAACACAGATTGAAAGGTCATTCATTCAAGAAGAAAGTTTTGACCAATTACAGCGCAGTCATATGCAATATATTCACCTCGGCGTTATACAAATACGATTACAAGTCCTTCATCGAATAGAACAAGGAACCATGGCACTAATTGTTCTAAGGGATACACGATGGCGAGGGGATCAATCCACTTTTGCCTCTATGGAAGTTGATTTGACTAGAGGAATCCAGATGGTCTACATAGTTCCTAACACTATGATGACACTTGCTGACTTCTACAACCATGTTCAATTGGTCATTCAAACAAGAGGCTATGATGAATGGCAAAATGGCGAGGCGAATCTCCTAGTAACCAGAGGACTTGTAGGAAGATTATCTAATACTCCTAACGTAGGCTTTGCCTATGAAGTTCAGGGGGTAACAGATTTTCTTACCTCAAAAGGTGTTAAAGCAATTGCTGGAGAAAAGGTATCAACTGAAGGCTTGCGAAGCTTAAACTGGATCGTAAAGCCACCAGCACGGAGAGTTATTGCTCAGCAACCTACAACGGTGCAAATGAGGAACTTACCTGGCGGAAATGTAAGTTATCGTTTTGGTAACTACATAAATACACCACCAGCACCACCTGTCCAGTACGATTCAAATGACAATGAAGTTATACAAGACTCTGATGAGGAGAGTTCTGTTCAGAATGAACTATCTCATCGACAGGAAACTCTTGCTGTTGGATGGGAAGATGATTCACCTTCTCTTCATCCCTGTACAGTCCGGTTCGACAACTATCCTCCCTCTGATGATGATCATGATGAGGCCGATATCGATCAGGTCCTTTACCCTCCTGGGTATGATCCTGACTACGAACCCGATCCTGAAGCTTCAACTGATTATCCCCAAACTGATTGGGTCAATCCTTTTGCCGCACAAACAGCAAAGGAAACTTTCTTTCCTATTTTAGCAGAAGGTGGTGAAGAGGTACCTGTTGCCACAGCTTTTCCAAAATTTGAAGAAGCTACCAAAATCCGTCAAGACACCCCTGAAGCTATTGAATTTGCTGCAGCTTACGAAATGATGACGGAGGACTTTGGCAACAATGAAATTCAAGATGATTCTTCTGAATCCTCTCAAGACAATCAACAACGACAGAGGAAACGAAAGAAGAAGAAGCGAGCAATCTGCAAGAACTGCTATCCAGATGAAGAATATAAGGAATTTGAAGCTGTTCGAGTCATTAAGCTTTCACCACAAGCCCGTATTCCTTTCAGAGCAACAACTGGAGCAGTCGGCTATGATCTATCCTCTATAGCCATATATGTCGTACCACCCCAGGGCAGAACATTAATTTCTACGGGTATTGCCATAGAAATATTACCAGGAACATATGGTCGAATAGCCCCAAGGTCTGGATTGGCACTTCACAGTGGAATCGATGTTGGCGCAGGCGTAATTGATCCAGATTATAGAGGAGAAATTAAGGTTCTCTTGTTTAATCATGATAGGAGTGAACCTTTTATTATTCAAACTGGTGATAGAATTGCCCAGATAATTTTTGAGGAAGTCGCGTATCCACGAATGGTTCTTAAAGATGCTCTTAACCTTCGAGACATGCGAAGTGAACATTTAGGTTTTGGAAGTACTGGAAAGAGAACCTTAATTTCTCCTCTATAATCTGGATCAATTACGCCTGCGCCAACATCGATTCCATTGTGAAGCGCCAATCCAGACCTTGGGGCTATTCGACCATATGTTCCTGGTAATATTTCTATGGCAATACCCGTAGAAATTAATGTAAGTTATCGTTTTGGTAACTACATAAATGCACCACCAGCACCACCTGTCCAGTACGATTCAAATGACAATGAAGTTATACAAGACTCTGATGAGGAGAGTTCTGTTCAGAATGAACTATCTCATCGACAGGAAACTCTTGCTGTTGGATGGGAAGATGATTCACCTTCTCTTCATCCCTGTACAGTCCGGTTCGACAACTATCCTCCCTTTGATGATGATGAAATTCCTGCTGCTTTGCCCGTGGATTGTGATAATCCGATCGCGAGTTCCTCGATTTCTTCTGTTGCCTTCAATGCGGTGAGGTAGAAAAGATTCTCTTTGCTACTGGTCATCCAAGCACAACTTGCTTGAGTTGCTGGAGTACAGCTTCCACAGAATCATGATGAGGCCGATATCGATCAGGTCCTTTACCCTCCTGGGTATGATCCTGACTACGAACCCGATCCTGAAGCTTCAACTGATTATCCCCAAACTGATTGGGTCAATCCTTTTGCCGCACAAACAGCAAAGGAAACTTTCTTTCCTGTTTTAGCAGAAGGCCGATATCGATCAGATCCTTTACCCTCCTGGGTATGATCCTGACTACGAACCCGATCCTGAAGCTTCAACTGATTATCCCCAAACTGATTGGGTCAATCCTTTTGCCGCACAAACAGCAAAGGAAACTTTCTTTCCTGTTTTAGCAGAAGGTGGTGAAGAGGTACCACCAGAATTCAAAGCAAACTTCACGCCTGAACTACCTTGATCTTGCCTCAACTGAAAAGCCATCTTCAAAAGAACTAGCTCATAATATTGCTGTAATTTATGATAGAGTCTGTCTTCTGAGTAAAGTTTCCCTTAAAGAATCTCGTGATCTTGTTACTGAAAACCAAGCTTTAAAGGTTTCCCTGGATAAATTACAAATTGTATAGGTAAAATATTAGATAAGGAATGATAATCAATAACAACAGAGGCCTTTACTACCCTGATAAGTGTTTACGCTACAATAGCCATTAAAACTAGCTCTGATACCAAAAGAGGATCGAAATATATGAAATCAAAATACAGGGATAAGAATAAAGAACTAGAAGATATTCAGACCTTATATTTCAACTTCACTTCAGATTACAACTGCTGCGGAAGACTTTAAACTAAGAGCTGCTGGATTTTAACGAGTTGTTGCATGGCGGTCCTTGCTTGCTGGATGGCATCATCCTCTGTGACAGCGAGGTCTCCTTGAATGGCAGAGAATTCATCAAGGGATATGCCGGAATCATAGGTGAGATGATCTTCATATCGCTGGAGGGTTGCTTGGTAATCTGCAGCAAGGGGATGAAACGATGGATCAATCCAGCGGTGAGATGGTTCAGTTTGTGAGAGCTGGATCCTTTCGTCTCTTGACATTGGAGGATAAGTTCTTCGATTTGCAGAAGGCCTGCTTGAACCTCCGTACCTTCCAAATCCTCCTCGGCTGGCCATTCTGTTTCAGAACAGAGTGAGAAAACTAATCTTGATAGTGCATCTGCAAGAACATTATCAGAACCACTAATATGTTCTAATGTTACATCAATACCAAGACCAGTAATGTAATCAGTAAAAACAAGCCACCTAGACCTAGACGGCTTATGATTAGCAGTTTTGTTGAAGAAGCTAATAATAGCTTGACAGTCGGTTCTTAGTGTTAACTGCTTTTTGTCAAGATAAAATATCTTGAATGCTTCCAGAGAATTGATGCAGGCATAAATTTCAGCATCAATGGTTGATTTGATTGGGCTGAATTTCCCACTTGCATAGGAGCAGATTCTTTCAGTTGAGTGAGGGTCTTTTGATGCCGCCTTCCATTTACATATGCCACCCCATCCTTCCATACAACCATCAACTTCAAGGACAATTACGCATCCTTCAGGAGGGATAGAGAGGCTTGGGAGCTTTTGAATTTGGGCTTTTATTTGTCGGATTAAGGCCCAATCCTGAGAGTTCAATCTCCTTTCTCCTTTTGGACTTACCTTTGAATATAAGGGGCTAAGAAGTCGGCCCATATCTTTAATATAAGCCCGGGCATAATTCAATAAGCCCAACCATGAGCGTAAGCCTTTTGTTTCTTTCAAAGTTTCATCAGAGAAATTGGCCACTTTGGAAATTATATGGGGCTGAAGTTTGATGTTTCCATGGCCTATTGTCGAGCCCAAGAAATCCATTTGGGCTTGTGCGATTTTCATCTTTGTTGGACTTAAAATAAGCCCATGCTTCTGGCAGATACTAATCATTATTTGAATATGATTAGCATGACTTTTTTCATCAGGAGAGAATACCAGTATGTCATCAATGTAGACGGCAATGTATTCTTCAGTGCCTTTGAAGCAATTATCCATTTTTCTTTGGAAAACCGCAGGAGCGTTCTTTAAACCGAATGGCATAACCAACCATTCATAAAGACCAAGAGGGGTCCAAAATGCAGTCCATTCAATTGAATCAGGATGCATAGCCACTTGGTGAAATCCGCTCTTAAGATCAAACTTTGAATAAATATTACTATGGCCAATTTTTGCCATAATCGTATTTATTCCTGGCAGACTGTACTGATCCTTGTGGGTGTTATCATTAAGGCGCTTGTAGTTGCAAACCATCCTTTCTTTCCCTCGTTTTTCTTCTTTGGTTATAGGATCAATATATGTACCTGACTGGACTATAAAAGCCGTAGTCCTATGTCTGCTCTTGCTTGGACGAATCACCTTTAATTCCAGCAGTTGATCAATATGTTTCTGGAAACTCTTCTTCATTGCTGGTGTGATGTGCTTCATAGGTTTATCATCAATAATGAAATCAGAGTTCTTTAAGTCCAATTTACAGGTGATTTGATTTCTCGTCCATAGCTTCATAGGATCTTCTCCTATTATCCCACATGTGTTTAGTTGTTTTATCACCTTGGGATATCTTTCCTCAAAAACAGACCCAGATGCCGAATGGAAGATCCATTCTTCAGGATAATCATAGTAATGATCTGTGATTAATTCATCACCTTCATTCTGGGCTTCTTCCAGGAGGTTAACCGACTGGCGAGTTTGTATGGTAATGACATTCTTATAGAATGTAGCATTGTCACCTTCGATTCGAACACCACCATACATAGATCGTATGAAATTGCAGCCGATGATCATTTGGATACGTCCTCCAAGATGAAAGGGAAAACTGTATGTATAGGGAATGCGGAACCAATTGTCCCCAATATACATCTTTCCTCCTTTGAGCTTCTTGTTTGCTTTGGACTGTGAATTGATACCATTGAATTCCACAGTATAGGAATTTTCTTCCAAAGCATCTTCTGGTACTGAATCTGAATCAACAACACAAGTAGTTGCCCCTGTGTCCAAAATTGCATTTAGAGTTGTTCTTTTGGAGCCAGGAATTTCAATTTCCACCGTGATGTTGTAGAGCATATTCTTCTTCTTTTCCTTCACTTCCCCTTTAGCAATAGTGAAGGCATGTAAGTGCTCTTCTGATGCTTCTGCTTCCTTTTGAAGAAGTTCCTTTTCTTCTTCTTTATACTTCCCCTTTTGTCTCAGCTCCTCTTCATCTTTCTCCAATTGTATGGTGAGCCTGAGATCTTCAAGCTCCGTCTTGTATTTGGATACTTCATCTTTTAATCGGCTCATCTCAGATTCACACCACTGAATGTATTCTTCTTGTTGTTGGAGCAAAGGCTTCTGATTATAAGGAACTGGGGATCTTGACTGCATTACAAATTTTGAGAACTTGAAATAGGGGACAGCACACAGAGCGCATGTAATCGCATTACATTTTGGGCAGAATGCTCTGGATTGGGCGGTTAAGTCCCTTCGACATGTCGTGCAGTCAGCTCTTCTATCTGGTGGCAAGGGCTTCTCCTGTTCCCAAGTATGAGAGCAATGATATACTTCTGGGGAAACTGGCTTCTGAGCACGAAATCCTCCAGCTTCTCCAAGCAGATACTTGTTGGAGTCTTCTTGGAACATATATATTGTTTCAATGCTACCACCAATTTGTTCTGTGTCATCAATTCCTTCAGAGACTGAATAAATAGCATCTGAATCTTCTTCCTCCGGATGAACAGAAACAACCTCATAATCTTCTGGGACTTCAATGTTTTCAAATAAAGCCACTCGTTTAACATTCTTTTTGTCTTTGATACAATCACGAGCATAGTGGCCTTCTTCCCCACAAAGATAACATTTGCAATGTTTTGTTTTCTACAAATATTTCCTTTTGTCGATCCTTACATGGGAAGGATGTGGCTTGCCTTTGTATGTTGTGGCTTTGCGAAGTCCATACTTCTTCTTCTCGGTTTCTTTATAATATCCTGGGATGGGAATTTCTTTACAGAAATCCAAATTTCGAAGGCTCTTCTGGAAAGCAGCATTCTTGCATTCTGCTTCAAGATATTTGTAGGAGAAAAGAATCCTTGGACCAACACCAATGATATTTCCAGGATATCTTTCACTGAATGCCTTCTTTATCCTTTCTCCAAGATCACCAGGCATTTTGGTCCATAGTTTTTCCGATAACTCTTCCCGAACAAATAACCTTCCTGTTCGTGTGGCAAGATGTAAATAATCATTTAAGAATTTAATGATATCTTTAACATCCTTACACGAAAGTCTTTCAAGATCTCTATATGCTTCCTCTTACATTAGAGTTGATCCTTGATAGGGGTCTTCAAGAGTGAATACGGTCCTCATCTGGGAGATAATATTTTGTGTTCATTCATCTCCATCTCCTGAAGCAACAAGAGCTTCATACTCCGCTGTATAGGCCATACGCCACTGAGTCCACATAAGCTTTTCTGTTTCTCCAAGGAGATTTTCAATAAACATGATTTTGTTACGGACTTCTGTGAATCCTTGCATGGCCACATGAATCTTTGTAATAGATTCCCAACGCATGAATACATCATCAAATTTTCCGAGTGGATGTGGGATTACAAAGATTGCTCCTGTTTGATGCATTGCTGATGGTAAATTCCACCATTCATTCTTTGGGTCTCTTCGGAAATTTGTGAATCTTGGTACTCCATTTCCATAGGCAGGCCTTTGTGGAATAGGAATAGCAGTGTTTCCAGTGGCTGGTGGATAACCTGGGGGACCCATCATTGAGTCTTGAGGAGGCTGATAGTTAGAAACAGCAGTTGAGGATGAAGAGAGTAGATATTCTGGACTCTTCTTTTTGGAGTATTTTTCAATCAACTGTTCCAATTTTCGAACTTGTGGATACTCAGTTTCTACCTCCTGTTCTTCCAACATCGCAAGTAAATTACTGGACTGGGTAAGGTTGGGATCAGAATCCCAATCTTGCTGCTCCGAAGCAGTTTCCTTTCCAGTACTTCCAAAACCTAAATGTTCACTTCGCATGTCTCGAAGGTTAAGAGCATCTTTGAGAACCATTCGTGGATACGCGACTTCCTCAAAAATTATCTGGGCAATTCTATCACCAGTTTGAATAATAAAAGGTTCACTCTTATCATGATTAAACAAGAGAACCTTAATTTCTCCTCTATAATCTGGATCAATTACGCCTGCGCCAACATCGATTCCACTGTGAAGCGCCAATCCAGAACTTGGGGCTATTCGACCATATGTTCCTGGTAATATTTCTATGGCAATACCCGTAGAAATTAATGTTCTGCCCTGGGGTGGTACGACATATGTGGCTATAGAGGATAGATCATAACCGACTGCTCCAGTTGTTGCTCTGAAAGGAATACGGGCTTGTGGTGAAAGCTTAATGACTTGAACAGCTTCAAATTCCTTATATTCTTCATCTGGATAGCAGTTCTTGCAGATTGCTCGCTTCTTCTTCTTTCGTTTCCTCTGTCGTTGTTTATTGTCTTGAGAGGATTCAGAAGAATCATCTTGAATTTCATTGTTGCCAAAGTCCTCCGTCATCATTTCGTAAGCTGCAGCAAATTCAATAGCTTCAGGGGTGTCTTGACGGATTTTGGTAGCTTCTTCAAATTTTGGAAAAGCTGTGGCAACAGCTTTGAATTCTGGTGGTACCTCTTCACCACCTTCTGCTAAAACAGGAAAGAAAGTTTCCTTTGCTGTTTGTGCGGCAAAAGGATTGACCCAATCAGTATGGGGATAATCAGTTGAAGCTTCAGGATCGGGTTCGTAGTCAGGATCATACCCAGGAGGGTAAAGGACCTGATCGATATCGGCCTCATCATGATCATCATCAGAGGGAGGATAGTTGTCGAACCGGACTGTACAGGGATGAAGAGAAGGTGAATCATCTTCCCATCCAACAGCAAGAGTTTCCTGTCGATGAGATAGTTCATTCTGAACAGAACTCTCCTCATCAGAGTCTTGTATAACTTCATTGTCATTTGAATCGTACTGGACAGGTGGTGCTGGTGGTGCATTTATGTAGTTACCAAAACGATAACTTACATTTCCGCCAGGTAAGTTCCTCATTTGCACCGTTGTAGGTTGCTGAGCAATAACTCTCCGTGCTGGTGGCTTTACGATCCAGTTTAAGCTTCGCAAGCCTTCAGTTGATACCTTTTCTCCAGCAATTGCTTTAACACCTTTTGAGGTAAGAAAATTTGTTACCCCCTGAACTTCATAGGCAAAGCCTACGTTAGGAGTATTAGATAATCTTCCTACAAGTCCTCTGGTTACTAGGAGATTCGCCTCGCCATTTTGCCATTCATCATAGCCTCTTGTTTGAATGACCAATTGAACATGGTTGTAGAAGTCAGCAATTGTCATCATAGTGTTAGGAACTATGTAGACCATCTGGATTCCTCTAGTCAAATCAACTTCCATAGAGGCAAAAGTGGATTGATCCCCTCGCCATCGTGTATCCCTTAGAACAATTAGTGCCATGGTTCCTTGTTCTATTCGATGAAGGACTTGTAATCGTATTTGTATAACGCCGAGGTGAATATATTGCATATGACTGCGCTGTAATTGGTCAAAACTTTCTTCTTGAATGAATGACCTTTCAATCTGCGTTTCGCCTACGCATAGTATTGTTTCCTCAGATCTGTGAGTGTAGACACGATGATGAGCATCATCTCGTCTGGATCTGTAGAGGACTTCTGCAGGAGCGATATTTGCTCTGTCTGCCATGGATAATTGCAACTGTGTTTCGGGAGCAATCTGCTGTTCCAAAGTGTTGGAATTTGGCTGCTTCCCCCGGAACTTTTGGAACATCTTCTTAGCCTTTCTTTCTCGCACAAATCTGGCTCTTTGACCTTGTCGATATTCTCGTATTTGATCTTCAACAAGGGGTGCTCCTGGGGCTGCTGATGTTTGCTGAGGACGATCTGTTACCCTAGGAAGAGTAACTGTTCTGCTTGATGCACTTCTGGACATCATTTAAGCTTCGCCTTTT
This sequence comes from Camellia sinensis, assembly GCF_055761805.1. Classification (NCBI taxonomy): domain Eukaryota; kingdom Viridiplantae; phylum Streptophyta; class Magnoliopsida; order Ericales; family Theaceae; genus Camellia; species Camellia sinensis. Next base: position 34,035,694 of record NC_138969.1, read on the forward strand.
CAATTTCGTCTTGTAGGAGTTTATAAGGATTTCGGTGAACCTTTAGAACTCCTTTTGGTTCCTTCGGTTGCGTCTTTGGGCCAATAGTGAGCTTTTCCAACTTTGAAACCAATTCAGGAGAAATTGATTTCTCAGCTTGTTTGTTAGCTTCAAGAGTGCGAATTCGAGCTTCAAGTTGGGATACTTGATTTGATAATCGAACACAAAGTTCAATTATAGTGTTGTTTTGCCGAATTAAGACTCGATTACTTTCTGAAATTCCTGCTGCTTTGCCCGTGGATTGTGATAATCCGATCGCGGGTTCCTCGATTTCTTCTGTTGCCTTCAATGCGGTGAGGTAGAAAAGATTCTCTTTGCTACTGGTCATCCAAGCACAACTTGCTTGAGTTGCTGGAGTACAGCTTCCACAGAATCAATCTTTTCCTGCACCTTTTGTAATAGTTCAACAGCTCGGTCTTCAGCTTTCTTGGATTGATGAGTGATTTCTTCAACAAGTTTTCGTACTTCCTGCTTTGTTAAAGATTTTTGGGCTAGAAGAAAAGAAGTTAAATTTACAACTTCCTTTTCTAGCTTTGTAATCTTAAATTGTAATTTATCCCAGGGAACCTTTAAAGCTTGGTTTTCAGTAACAAGATCACGAGATTCTTTAAGGAAAACTTTACTCAGAAGACAGACTCTATCATAAATTACAGCAATATTATGAGCTAGTTCTTTTGAAGATGGCTTTTCAGTTGAGGCAAGATCAAGGTAGTTCAGGCGTGAGGTTTCAGATTTCTCATACCATTCTCTAATATTTTGTTCCCATATATTTGTCATAGCATTTTCACTGGTCTGAGTAAGAAAATATTAACTAGTCTGAGTTATTTAGGTCTTAAAATTACCAAAAGGAAACGCTATAGACTATATTTAAAAAAATCAAGGTCCAAGTAGTTCTTACCAGTTAAATTCTCATTCACCATAGGATTTCACTGGACTTACTCCTCTCTGCCAGATGTAGGGCGGCCTATGTCTTTTACTTGAATATTAACTTCAAGAATTATACTGCCTTAGATAATTAAATATAGAAATCATGTTATACCTTTCTATAATTTTTAAAACTTTAACAACCTTTGCCTTGGCTAACATTCGATTACCTTTGCCCTGGTGAAGTATTATAACAAATTGTATAGGTAAAATATTAGATAAGGAATGATAATCAATAACAACAGAGGCCTTTACTACCCTGATAAGTGTTTACGCTACAACGGTGCAAATGAGGAACTCTTACAACGGTCTGACACGACCATACCGTGTCTTCAGCAACAATTTGACACAACCATACAGTGTCTCCTATCCTATTTTATTTTATTTTTCTACTCTCTCCAAACTCAAGTTGGTTGATTCCTATCCTCCTTGAGTTTGAGGGGGGCTGTTAGAATATAATATGTAAAGTGTTTAATAATTATGTTTTCTTCTTTCGGCTCTTTTGGCCCTCTTTGTAACACTCTCCCCTCTATAAAAGGAGAGGTACCTTCACATTATATACACAACATTCAATACAATATTCAATATTCTCTTTCTTTTTACATAAAACTAATAAGATCTATTTTCAATACAAGATTTATTGAGAATTGCATTTAACAATTAAACAAATTTGTAAAAAATTATTCTAATTTGTAACGTCAACTAATCAAACAAGTAATACTAATTTGCGCTTTTAATGCGTTTAAGCAAAGAAACGAATTTGTCACTATGTTCAATTATCAATAACATACAAAGTCATCAGGGTTCGGGAGATAATACTTTAGCTTCTCTACATTACTTCACGTGCACATGCACGTGAGCATATGCCCCAGAATAGAAACAAAAGAAGAGATACTATGGAGGTGCAGATTAAGAACACAATCACTCGGCGTATGCTAATTAAGAACACAATCATTCCCAAATGATTTCATGTGACCATCACAAAATGTGACTCACTACGATTTTGGCATTCATAATATACCCTTACATAAACACTCATGACTGCTCAAACCATAGTGGCTATCACAGGTGTGTGACAATCGCACACCAATTTTTCCACTCCTAAAAATGCGAGCACATGTGACATCAACATAGTTAAATTATTTCAAAGAGAGATCACGATGCAACTCCATCTATCTTGATCCCGTGACACGTTATCTTCCTACCCAAACAACTACAAACTTAATGGGATGGAATCCTTATGTTGTGCCCAAAGCCAGAAACAAATACCAAACAAGAAAATAAAAAAATTTATGTGATTCGACAAATCGCCTACATTCGCGAGCAATGGATTTCACTAAACTTGAGGAAAAAATTACAAGAGAAATACCTCGCATCTCTCACTCTCTTCTTCCACTCTTTGCTAAGACTTGATTGCACTTTACTTGCTTTCTCTTTGCTCCCTTCTTGCATCTCTTTTTATACACATATTTTTAGGAACAAGTTGGGAATTACGCTATGGCAATTTGCTTGCAAGTTACTACTGTAGAACATCTGTGCAATAAACTTTGCAAGGTTCTAGAATTGTAACTTGCCAATTTGCAAGTCTTTTAGAATCTGAGCCAATCCAATGAGTCAAATCAATACAACAAATCTCCACCTTGGCGAGGATTCCGCATCTAACTTTGCGTTGGATACGATAATCCTTCACCTAGAGCTGCTTGAAGACTCGGCTGCCTTTGGTGCTATACCTTCATCCATTAAACCTCCTCTTAACTCCACTACAAGCAATGACGGACGCTTGGAAATGCTCAAAACACGGCAATCTCTAAGCTCCCGAAGCCTTCACACAAACTAAGACTTGATTTCTAAGTTGACAAGTTGCAGTTCTACAAGCTTGTAAAGTTCATTGCACTGATATCCTACAACAACAGCTTACAAGCAAGTTACCATGGCAAAATTCTCAATTTGTCCCAAAAATTATGTGTATAAAATAGGGATGCAATGAGAGAGCAAAGAGAAAGCAAGTGAAGTGCAATCAAGTCTTAGCAAAGAGTGGAAGTAGAGAGTGAGATATTTCTTTTGTAATTTTTTTCTCTGCCCGTGGAGGTAAGTGATTTGCCGAACCACATAAATCTTATTATTTTCTTGTTTGTTGTTTGTTTCTAGCCTTGGGCACACCTTAATCCACATTTTTTGTCAACCCATCTCAAACCCTCTATTCACCACACGATGTACTAAGATAATTAATTATTTAATTAAAATGTGGTACATCATGTAATAAAGAGGGTGTTTGAGATAGGAGCACATGAAAAATAGGAACAGACCGTGCTCCATTTAATAGGGTCACGATACGTTACACGGACTCTTTGTTTTTGAAGAGGTACCCGTGTCGACACGACACGACATGACATGGGTGCAAAATATGGCCGACATGACTCATGATATTGGTCATACACAACATCATCTAATAGGATCCTCCGTAAAAAATAAAATAAAATAATTTTACTCAAATTGTCCTACCTATATCTCTGAGAATGGAACAAACTCAACATGGATATAGGAATCATATCAACTTAATTAAAAATTGTCCATCTCCAAGATTGAAGATCCCTGATTTCCTCCACCCTCTCATTCACTGAGAGGTTGTTTTGTGGTTTTCAGGTCTCCAATAAACAAAAACCAATGATTCAAAATTTTCTCTGCAACCAAACATAAGGGAAATTTCCTAGACAATAGCAAATATTGGCAGAACACAGTGTCATAGTTACCAGTCAAGCAAAAATAAATAATGATCAATCAAATTGCTATCACTAGATTGAAGTTGCCCTGCATTGCAGGTATAGTTAAGATTGTAAAACCAATCAAACTAGTCAAACATGACTCATGATCGACTTGATTATATTCATCTCGGTAAAAGTTTGTTTGAGATTGCCTCATTAGTCAAACTCAAACATATTTTAAATCTCGTTAAATTTTCAACTCAAACGTGAACAACCAACTATTACTTCGATTTGATTACTTGATACAACATAAAAAATAAACAAAAATAAATAAAAGTTACAGCTCGACTAAAGCTAGATTGACTCAAAAAATAAACATATCAAACTTAAAACACATTTTGAAACTTTTTAAAATTGAAGTCAATTTTGAACACTACACTACTCCGATAGTTTACAGCCTTAACATGAACACAATTTTTTTCTCCCCTGTTATAAAAGGTGTTTAATGTATGCCAATGCAGGGTTAGCCGTCACAATTGCTGCAATTCAAAACCACAAAATGCCTATTTATCAGACGAATTGATATCAAAAACTCCAAATTGAGCCTCAATGAGGATCTCCAATCCTTCATCCTTTCTTTCATCAAAATTAAATCATCTCCAATCCTTTCGTCTAATGTTCATCAAATCATCAAATTGAGAACTCATCAAATTTGAATTTGATGAAACCTTAGAAAGATGACGTATTGGACATGATTTCCCCCCCCCCCCCAAACAAATTTGATGAAAAAAGAAAATTTGGAATAAGAGAGGAATTTTAAAAAAGATTTTGATGAAATTTTTATATCAAATCAAACTTTTTACTCAAATTTGGAATCAAATTATATGGAAAAAATGATCTAACAAACCAAACATATCTCAATCAACAAAAGCAAGCATAATTTCACAACAAAATTAGCAGAAACATAAAAAATTACATAGAGAGCGAGAAAGAAAGGGAAAAAAAATACCAATACTTTAATCAGATTCTACAATTGGAAACTACTTCTTCTTGCCGCCTTTGGCAGATCCAGACTTGCGTTTGGGAGGAAGAATGATCTCGCCCTTGAGATCAGGAATCTGCATGATCTGGGTGATCTCCCCGTACTTCTTTCGGAACTTCTCGACCTGATCAGCGTCGACGAGCAGCTGAGATCGGTTTCCGAGGTAAAAAGGGTGGTTTCCGGACCAGACGTCGACGACGTATTCCTTCTGAGTCCCACCAGTGGTCATCACGAGTTCACCATTGCAGTAGACCTTGGAATCCTCGTAGATTTGAGGGTGTATGTCTTTCTTCCTGCAGCTCCACTGCGGACGATTGGGTTGTTGTCCCACTGTGGTGGTCAGCTTGTTGGTGGAGGAGAGAGATGGAAGAGGAGGGAGGTTTCTTTGGATGAATGTGTTGGATAGTGTTAGAGCCATTTCTTTGCTTCAAAAGAGATGATATGGGGAGATGAAGATGAAGAAGAGGTTGTGAAACTGGAGGATTAGATAATTTGTCAGGGTTTAAATTACGAAAACACCCCCAAATTGATGGGTTTTACTTTTGCATTTTGTTGGTGGGCTGATCTAGGAGTTTGGCCCTAGATTTATTCCAACCTTTGTTGGGAGTGAAATTTGGATGAAGCCCAATCATTATTTCAGGAAGTGTTTTTTTAGGTGGGTATACTAAACGTTAGTAATCAAAAAAAAAAAAAAAAAAAAAAAAGGATTGAAATTTTTAGCGACGAAGTATTTGGCAGCAAAAAAAACGTGAGTAAACATTTTTTGTGATTAAAAATTTAGTAATAAAAAAAACTTTTACCAACCAAATAGTTAATAACCAAAAAAATTGTTTAGTCGTAAACAACATTGAAAGTTTGATTGGTTATTTCACTTCGACCAAACATTATTGTCAATATATACTTAAACATACTTTAATCTCCTCCAATGTCTCATTTATTGTTTGAATCCATTGAAAATTGATTTAATAATATAAAAAACAATTGGCGAGAAAATTATTAAAAAATATTTAAATGCAACTATAACTTTTGTCAAGTCTGCTCAAAATTTCCCTTTGCAATTTGAGTTATAAAGTGAAAAATACATGAAACTATCATGAAAAAATTTACTAATGTTGTTACTAATATTGTGTTTGATTAAGAGATTTTAAGAAAAATTTGAAAAAAAAAATAGAAAAGATACATCAAATGTAAAAAAAACATACTTATATTTCAATTAATTTTACACACTTATTCCTTTTTCTTTTTTCTTTTCAAATCTCTCCCTAAATCTCCCAACTAAACACAGTATAAAAAAATGAACACATGAAGCATGCATGAGTTATTTGTTCTTCATATTATTTTATTTTATTTTATTTTATGGTTTTTAAAACTACCACCCACCAAGAGCTCTCTAATTTAGACCTATTTTTAATACAAGGCCTAGTGAGAATTGCATTTAACAATTAAACAAATTTGTAAAAAATCAACTAATCAAACAAACCGCACCAAATTGCACTTTTAATGCGTTTAAGCAAAGAAACACATTTGTCACTATGTTCAATTGTCAATAACATACAAAGTCATCAGGGTCCGAGAGAGAATACTTTAGCTTCTCTACATTACTTAACGTGCACGTGCGCGTGCACACGCACGTGCACCCCTGAATAGAAACAAAAGAAGAGATAGTATGGAGGTAAGACTAAGAACACAATCACTAATAGGTTAATCTTAACATCCCAAAATCAATTTCAATTACAAGAAAAAAAATATCACATATAACAATCAACTAGATTAAAAGTGCTGTAATGAAAATTCTTGATGGGAAAAATGAAAATAAATGAAGAATTTAAAAGGAAAAGAAAAAAGAATCCCCCACCCACCCACCCAAAAAAAGGTGCAAAAATCACCACATGAACTATTTATAGTTTAATTAACAATTTAATCCCCCACCCAAAAAAAAAAAGAACTAATAATAATAAAAACTAACAAAGAACAAAGAAAAAGAAAGAAAAACTGATACAATTCTCTATATTTTGAATTCTCCTCATCTGCCAAGCAGAATACCTCGAACTCAGACTGATCAACATGATAAATAGTGACTGGTTGATTTTCACAAAGAAAGGTATAAACCAGTGGAATACAACTATATTTTTCTCTCTCCTTTCTCTTTTCAGATCTTCCTATCTGCAATGCCAAAAAATATCATTACTAAAAAGACCATGCTGCAATTCAATCAACTATGAATGTAAACCAGCTTACCTAGTTGTAGAATTGCCAAGTGTAAGCTCAAGGTCGTCACCAAGACATTCCTCGTGAATTCTCTCTCCTTCCCATGCCTTCACCAACCCCTTTGTGTTACTACCAAATGCAAACTCAGCTGCAATCCCATCTGACATTGGAACATCCGAGGTTTGATCACACCCTGCTGCAATTGCTGGAGAGCATGTTCCACTTTGCCCAGGAGTCCACATTCGAGACCCTCCACCTAAAAATGCCTCCTTGAAGCCAAATGGGTTTGATGCGACAAGGCTAAATGTAGGAGATGATGGTCCATCTTGGGGAGTTTGAACACCAGAGAGCCAACCTGAGTCAGGCGGGGTTTGATAACCAGGACTTTGTGGGGTAGAAGAGGGTAAAAATGTCTGGTGCTGTGCAGCCCAGGGAGCACTAGCGGTTCGATCATCCCAATTATCATTCATTCGTGGAGTTCGAGCTGTAGGGGAGCTCAATGGTGGGGTGACCGGAGCACTTATAGAACTTCCATGGATGTAGAGATGGTGAGGGAGCTTGGATGAGCCTCCTGATGAGAGGTTTTTGAGCCATGGGATGAGGGAGTTAGCGTCACCATTGCTAATGGCATTCGCAGCATAAGGCGATGAGATTGGGCTAGGAAATGAAGATGGAGTGGGGCTTGGATTGTAGGATGCACATGGACTAGGTTGATATGATGAGCATGGGCTTGCTGATGCTGACCCACCCATTATTTCCATGTGTTCCACGGGCTTGTATCCCTATAGACGAACAAAGATATTAGCACAAAGAAAAGAAAAAAATTCAAATGCAACAAAAGGTTGTGTAATATAGCTGGGTAGTTTAAACTTCAGCTGTTTTTGACTGAAAATGAAAATGAAGTAGCAAAACTTTCATCTCCATTGAATAATGAATGGAAATTACAGAACTCAATACAGTTAAAAGTATCACACTACTCTTTAATTAGTTGGGTAGAAACACAAGCACGACTCGTTATTGCATTGCAAAACAGACAAACAACAGACGCATTATATATTATCATGAGACCTCGATTCTTTTTATAAGGTTTTCCCTACTGAATACATTGTTTTTTTTTTTAAGTTTTAGCTTTATGAGTATGTCTATTTAGCTTTGGGTTCCTGACCCCAATCCATCAAAGCAAATTTCACAAGGCAACATTAAAATTTAGAATCAAAGTGTTGAATTTGATGATTCTATCAAGACCAAAAATAAAATCAAAATTTTTGTAAAAAAAATGATGGTCCCACGCTGGTAACTAGGATCCGTATCATCTCCAATGACTGAAATCCCTTGTTTGGACATCGTGGAATTTAGCCTTCTTGTTGGCTCCCTATGTTTGGTCACTTGATAGAATTTTTTGTTTTAAGTCCAATTCTCAAAAATTCTATCACATCAAGATAACAAATATAATTGGGGCCCGCCAGTCCCTCTCTAAATATTCAAGAATATTAAAAAGAAGTAATGATTGATCATTTTGACCATACAAGTTCCACATTTTGATTAGATTCCAACAAGATGGAGAGATTAGTCTAATACATGGACTTTTCCGTACGCATTAATGTTTGCAAGTGAATTCATCAAATGATTGTTCCCATCCATATTGCACTAATCTGAGACATGTCTAACTTTTTTGTTCCCAAGCTACGCCCAATTGAATCCCCATTTGATAGAGATCTTAGAAAGGTAAATTGGGTACAGACTAAACCATTTGCACAATATGCACAAAGTGGCTCCCTCAGGTTCGAGCCTACAGCCTCAAGGTTAGTAGGCCGAGTTTGAACTTTCCCTATTAAACCACTAATTTTGAGTTCAGCATTTGTGGCATGGCATCCCACAATGATTTTATCATGGATTGTAAAACATCTAAGCTGGCTTCTGGCTTTTAAAAAGTTATTTTGGACTGTTTAGTTAAACCTATTTCAAACAGTTTCTGATTCTAACAACTTATTTTAAGTCAAAAAAACTGATTCTGAGAAGCTGCTCACCCCATACTTCTGATTATCAGCTTCTGCTGTGGACATGTTAATTCACGGTTATACCCTTAGATTTTTTTTATTTTTTATTTTTAAAAAAATAGAAAAAGACCCAAATGGACTATAAAATATTATTATTATTTTTTATGAAAAATGGAGACAAATAGTGAATAATAAAAAATAAAAATTAATTGAAAAAGCTACTTCACAGCTTATTTAACAAACACTACTCAGCAACTTAAATCTATAATCCAGCAGTTATACCACTTCTGATTAAAATCATAATTTATAATCTGTTAACTTATAATCTATAATCTGTTTTAATAGTTACACCAAACAGCACCAATGTGAGAAATGTGCAAGGGTTCTAACAGGAAAAAGGAAAAAATGATATAAAAGATGGTTGATAGACCTATTGCCTGGAAATATCTTATCACCTATACAACCAGCATCAGTCCTAAACTAGTTGCCATAACAATGACTGGATTTGTTCCCTTACTCATCAAAATAATGAATCATAACTTGTGCTCCCCACTCCTTCCAATGCGGAAAAAACCCTATAATATATAACCATTGTATGCCACCCTAATTTGAAATTGGCAATGGAACTCACATCCATCCCATAGAACACTCAAATCATGAAAACAATCGCATGAAAGTATGACCCATGTGCTCAACAAATTTTGACAACACCCTCAAATGGGAGAAATGATTTAATGTGACTGTTATACGATGTGATAGAAACTATGATTTTAACATTCATGGATGGTATATCCTCACATAAACACCCACGACTGCTCAAAACCATAATGACTGTCGCAACGATCACACAAGAAAATTTCTGCCCTCAAAATTTTCACACTTATAGTGTCAGCATGGTAATTGCTTCGACAACTTGTTAAGTTATTGTTATTTCGCTGGGAGATTACAGTGTCAACTCTGATATCCCAACAACACATTATCTTTCTACCCAAACAATTACACCCTCAATTTCATGAAGTGAGATCCTTTGTCTCCATCTTTCCTATCGTCCTCTTGTACCAAACCCTCTCCCCATCACATGATGTGCCAACATAATTAATTTTTAATTAAAAGTTAGCATATCATGTGGTGAGAAGAGTGTTGAGATAGGAGCACATAAAAAATAGGGACAGATCATGCCCCATTTAACAAAGGGTCATGCCAAAGACAATCGGGGGGTTGTTAAGGTAAAGAAAATGCCAAAATGTTTAGAATTTTAATGAATTTTCCAAACACTCCCAAACACTTTCACATATTTCTATTATTTTTTGTTCACACAATTTTATATATTTTTTACATGTAAATTGAGACTAATGACCACCAGTTCAGCGGTCATTAGCAATATAAACCCCACAACGCTTTGCTACCTAAAGAAACTTTTTTTTAGCCTTAACAAAACATTATAAAAGAGGGAATCCAAAGATTTGAACTCTTTTTTCTCCGTATTTGATCAAATAATAAACACCGACAAGCGAATGGGTAAACAGCGGCTACACCTCACACACCACTGCCCAACATGTTCGAGTTAGGAAAAAGTATTTCCCTAGGAATCTTGAGAAAAAAAAAGAAAAGAAAACACAGATTTTAACAATGAAAAGTTAAAAACCAAAATTACTAAATCAACCTTAAGATAATCAAAAGATTCAAATGTCAGTCAAGGATAATTTGGGAAACGTAACCAAACTGAGCTGAAACTTGAACTCATATCCTCAGTAAAGGAAAATATTTAGAGAATTCTAAGTGTTCGGAAATTGGAAAGTCCCCTGTAGAGAAACTGCACAGTGAACAGGGGGCGAGTGATATAATGTAAAAATATTAATATAACATTAGTTGCAGTAAAGCAAACTGACATAGCCAGTTGCATGTAGACCACTGTTGTATTGATTTCAAAATGTCAATGGAACTTGCATGTGTCCCATAGAAACCTCAAATGGGAGAAATGATTTCATGTGACCATCACAAAATGTGACACTCACTATGATTTTGGCATTCATAATATACCCTCACATAAACACTCATGACAGCTCAAACCATAGTGGCTATCACAAGTGCACGACAATCACACACCAACGTTTCCACTCCTAAAAATGCAAGCGTATGTAATGTCAACATCGCTAAATTATTTCGAAGAGAGATCCCAATGCAACTCTATCTATCTTGATCCCTGCGACACATTATCTTCCTACCCAAACAACTACAAACTTAATTTAATCAGATGGGATCTTTATGTTGTGCCTTGGGCCAAAAACAAACACCAAATAAGAAAACAACAAGATTTACGTAGTTCGTCAAATCGCCTACGTCCATAGGCAGTGGATTTCACTAAACTCGAGGAAAAAATTACAAGAAAAATATCTCAGTCTCAACCTCACCTCTTTCACTCTCTTTTTCCACTCTTTGTTAAGACTTGATTGCACTTCACTTGCTTTCTCTTTGCTCTCTCCTTGCATCCCTATTTATACACATTTTTTGGGACAAGTTGGGAATTTTGCCATGGCAACTTGTTTGCAAGTTGCTGCTGCATAATATCTGTGCAATGAACTTTGCAAGTTTCAGAATTGCAACTTGCTAACTTGCAAGTCTTCTAGAATCTTCAGAATTGTAACTTGCTAACTTGCAAGTCTTCTAGAATCTGAGCAAACCTAACGAGTTAACTCAATGAGCCACCAAATGAGTTGACTCAATGAGTCAACTCAATACAACAAATCTCTACATTGGCGAGAATTCTCCATCCAACTTTGTGTTGGACACGATAGTCCTTCGCCCAGAGCTTCTTGAAGACTCAGCTACCTTCGGTGTTGTACCTTCAGCCATTACACCTCGTCTAACTCCACCACAAGCAATGACAGACATTTAGAAATGCCCAAAACACAGCGATTTCTAAGCTTCCGAAAGCTTCACACAAACTAAGACTTGATTTCTAAGTTGGCAAGTTGCAATTCTAAAACCTTGCAAAATTCATTGTATTGATATTCTGCAACAACAACTTGCAAACAAGTTGCCATGGCAAAATTTTCAATTTGTCCCAAAAAATGTGTATAAATAGAAATGCAAAGAGGGAGCAAAAAGAAAGCAAGTGAAGTGCAATCAAGTCTTAGCAAAGAGTGGAAGAAGAGAGAGAGATATTCTTTTGTAATTTTTTCCTCTGCCCGTAGACGTAAGCAATTTGCCGAACCACGTAAATCTCGTTGTTTTCTTATTTGGTTGCTATTTGGTATTTGTTTCTAACCCTGGGCACACCGTAATCCATATTTTTTTGTACACTCATATCAAACCCTCTCTCCACCACACGATGTACTAATATAATTAATTATTTAATTAAAATATGGTACATCATGTAATAAAGAGAGTGTTTGACATAGGAGCACACGAAAAATAGGAACAGATCATGCTCCATTTAATAAGGTCACGCTACGTTACACGGACTCTTTGTTTTTGGAGAGGTACCCATGCCAACACAACACAGGTATGGATGCGGAATACAGCCGGGATATAGCTAAATACAAGCGGATACGGCTAGGATGAGAGACAGTGAAGGATTGTTGAGTTACTTACAACATACAAGATGGTGAGAGTTGACTGGCAATGGCGACTGTGAGAGTCCATAACCCATTATCCTGCACTCAACCACACCCTCTTGTCAAGAAAAGCTATCGGTGACACGAGATTGGAGCTGGGATGGTGCTGAGAAAAGCCATCAATGATGCGAGATTGGAGTTGGGAGAGTCGATTGTTCTCTAACGAAAGAGCTTAAACCATGTGTTGGTACTCTATATTCAAAACTAGGGCTGCCAAAACCATGGTTTGTTGGTTTTAGTACAAATTTTATATTATATTAATTTTGTAGGCTACTCTCTGCGGGGAATGAATATTGGATTCATTACTTCATTCACTTTTAGTCCAAAACAAAAGCTCAGTCCAATAAGAAAAATTTAGAAAAAAAACATTTAAGTCTAATTTTAAAAATAATCTTATGAAATTGGACATGAAAAGATCTTATTGGTCCAAAAACAATATCCTTGGAGAGATCAAAATATGTAATCATCGAGAGCAATAAATTATTGTAACTTTATCAAAAAAATACATAATATTTTTTGGACACATCCATATTTAGCCGTATTCACGTATTCGTGTCTAATTTTTGAATACTTTTTAGACATGCCCGCATACCCCTCATTTAGAGGTTTTGTCAAGTCCGACTCTAGATACATATCCCCACCGATACTTGTACCCGAATCCATGTAATGTAAGAGTCACGCTAACGAAAGCCAAACGGTGCTCCATTTACATACATTACCAAACACTTTCGTACATTTCTATACATTTTACACAATTTTTATACAATATACACACATTGAAACTAATGACTATCCCTTGAGTGGTCATTACATTTCCCTTTAATAAAACCCCACAAAGTTTTGCTACTTAAACAAACAATATGAAAAAAAATAAAAAGGGAATCCAAAGATTTGATCTCCTATTTCTTTAGGGGTGTTTAGAATGATTTAAATAACTATATTTTTTTAATTTTTATGAAAAAATGTACAAAAAAAATATAGAGATTTATCTAAATAAATGCACTTATTAGTTAGTTTATACCCAATAGTGCCTTAATCAAATAATAAACACAAAAATCAATGGTAAACAACAAAGGAATAGTACTTCCCACCAGTTTGAGTTGGAAAAATAGTACTTCCTACCAAACTTTAAAAAAAAAAAAAAATTAATTACTAAGGCAAGTAGATTAAGCTACTTTCCATCTTTTAATTCACTTTCTTCTCACACAAAAAGTAAAAAAAAAAAAAATCAAAAAATAATTTTTAAACATCTTCTCATCGTTCTCATCATGACACTCCTAAATCAACCTATAAGATGATCAAGATTCAGATGTTGGTCTAGGGTAATTTGGGAAACGCAAAGAATTCCAAGAAGATGCTTGAACAGGAACAGAGCAGTGAACAGAGAGACAGAGAGATTGACAAACTGTAAAAATATTAATTTAACATTAGTTGCTGCAAAGCAAACTGCAGAGTTCAATGCTTTGGGTTCTTTCACATTTTTTTACTGAAAGTGAGAATCTTTCGTATTTCGTGCGTTCAATGAAAAATCAGAGTCTGAAGGCGGTCTAATCTATCGTACGCCAGGAAGAACAATTAACCAGACAATCTGAACCGTCCAAAAAAAAAAAAAACGACCTACCCGATCTAGAGAGAGAAACGGAGACCGACTGAACACGGCGCACGTTAGCTAGCATACGCCGAATGAACACGGTGCAAGTTAGCACTCATCCCAAATCTCAATTCTCTACCAGATTTCCTTACTCGATGAGCTAAAGATGTTAAAAATTATTAAATTACTAGGAAAAAAAACATTTAGCGATCACTGCGCACATTAGCAATCACCCCAAAGTACAATTCTCTGCCAGATTCCTCGATGAGCTAGACACATTAAAAATTATTTAAATTATTATAAACAAATTAGCGATCCTTTCCTTTGTTAGCATACGCCGAATGAACACGGCGCACGTTAGCACTCAACTCCAACCCACCCCCCACCCCCACCCCCACCCAAAAAACAAAAAACCGCAATTCTTCACCAGATTTGGCTACTCGATAAGATGTTAAAATTTATCAAATTACTCAAAAATCAAGACGAGATTCAGATCTACTTACAACGGCGCGTTTTATCTTCTACAATTGATCCGTTTCTAACGTGCGCAGTTCAAAACCAGAACCAGAGAGAGAGCTGAATAGAGAGAGAGAGAGAGAGAGAGAGAGAGAATTACCTTTCTGTAGGTAGTGCCATCTTCTTCGACGATCCAACCAGCTTCTCTACAGAGAGCTTTCAAGACCTCGTTGTTATCACAGTGCTTGGGAAGCTTGTAATTGCCGTACATCCTCAAGCCCGCATAGATCTTCGCAGCGATCGCTCTCCTCCGCCTCTCTCTCCTCTTGTTGTTCTCTCTCTCCTTCCATGTCGGAAGCCTCGTCCCCGACGTCATACCACTCTCCTCCTCGCCACTTTCCACCAATCACAATATTCCGGCGATCGGAGAACAACTACGCGGTCGTTGAACCGGGCTTAGATTGTCGAAAACCGGAGAGTTTCAGGGGCAACCGGGGATTGAACCGGTTGAAGTGGTTTTGATGATGACGAAGGAACTAGTAGTCAAATAAAATTGAGGTTGGTTAGCAGGCTGGTGAACTAAATACAGAAAAGAGGTTATGTTTACCTGAAAATGAAGAAACAATTACGAAAGAGCCACGGGCATACTTTGGTTTATTTTTTTGCTGGAATTGCGGGTCTTAGCACGTGTCCGGAGAGTCTTTTTAAATGGCAAATGGGGCTTGGTGCCTGGAAAGAAAGTGCAATGACGGAACGGCACTTGTCCGTTTTTTAATTTTTAATTACAAATTTAAAACAAAATAAAAAAAATAATTGATAAAAAAATTCAATTTAAGTCTCTCTTGACAATGTCTATAAGCTGGTTTATTGATGAAAAATTTTTCCCTCATAGAAAAAAGTTACTAGAAAATTGGTCAAAAATGTCCTCTAAAATAAAAAAATTAATTTAGTGAATTTCAATAGATAGATAAATTGCGTAATTTTAATAGATAGACAGATATATTAATTTTAATAGATAGTTTTCCTTTTGAATAAATTGTGTATTTTTAACCTAAAGAGATTAGGGTTTAGGCCTAATGGCACCAAAGATTAAAAAATAAACTTATTGCCTGAGTGCCTAATTGATAATTATAAATTCCACAAGTTTGAAATGATTATATTAATTTTTCTTTTAATGATGTTAAAGTGATCAAAACTAATAAAATCAGATAGTAGACAATAAAATAAATAATAGTAAATATACACTTTAGTAGAAAGAATATGAGAATATTATTTATTCATCAATACAACTCTTGAATTACCTATGAAAAAGGACCTAAGTGTTGTGTGAAATAAAATTTCGAGGAATGCTACTGTAATTATGTCAAAAGTGTTGAACTAATTGTATTTTCTCTAAACTTTAAGGGAGGTAAGTGTAATTTATCGTTAAGTAATTCAAGGATGGGACTTATCTCTGGTTTGCAATCGAACTGAATTGTGTTATTGGCTCATGGTGAACCCTAATTCGGACTCATCTTAATGATTGAAATTGTTCAATGTATATATTTATTTTGTTATGGTAATATGTAGCCTATATTTTGTTTGTCATGCTTTATTTAAAAGTGACAATAAAATTTTCTTTTAGTTTGTTGATACTCTGTTTTAAATTAACAGTAAAATTTTACTATATTAACGCTATCATTTCCTTGTTTTGATAATATTTTTAACTAGCATTTTTGCTAGTGGTGATAACAATTATACTGACTATAGTGCTTAATGATGGTGATGATATTTCACTATTTAAATGTTAAAATTTCACAATAAAGTTTGGGTAAATTATAGAAATGGTCCCTATAGTTTACCCATGATTTTATTTTGGTCGTTATACTTCTAATTTCATCAATTTTACCCTTACTGTTTGGTTTTGGGGGGTAATTCTATTTACACATCACAAAACTTCTCAGCACATACCATTTCCATAAATTTTTTTATTACACTTATATCCCTTTATCAAATTACCATTTTGGATATAATTCTGACCTTAGACTCTTTTGGGCCCCACCACTTGCTATCAGTCTCCGCTGTCTACTTTCACGCCCAGCCACCATCACTGAAACCCAACCACCGTCAAAACCCCTACAACCTCTCTATGTAACACCCCGAAAATAATTATAATAATCCGACCCAACACAAAATACGTAAGACAACGCAATCAAAATAATAAACTTCCATTAATCTGAATTGTTATACAAAAGTGGCACATGCGATAAACATTCATAAATAATTCATCCTGAATTTACAGCATGTGTTACAAATGCTAAAGAGGAATGAAAGTTAAATAGATAATTATATGCCTAAAGGCTTACAACTTTTCAAGTCATTATTTGGTTACAACAAAAGAGAGTCCAACTGTATACAATTTAAGCCATTGGCTATACAAATAAGTACAAAAGTGGAGCCTGTGCTCCAAACTCCTTCCGAGCTACTACCTTAGCGGAGGCATAACATCAATACTTCAAAATGATTTTCCCAAATAGGGTGAACCAAAGCCAGTAGGAACAATCTAACACAGTATATGGACTTTAACAAAAATATAAGTACAATGTGCATTTATAATACCAGTGAGAAAATATTTATATTTTATATCATCATAAAGTACCAAATTTCATAACTCAATCCTTTTTTCCTTTTCATCAGTTCAAACTAAATCATTTCATCTCAATTCATGAGCCAATTTCATTATCTTTCAAACAACCCATCTGATACTACAACTCAGTGGTTCCCAAATTAACATAATTATCACACAATCACTTCAATTTGCTATTTTACGAAAATTTCGTCCACAGGATCGGCACCTATGTATACGCGCGGTTTCGGGACTATCACCTAGGACACACAAGCCAATTTAGTTCAATGGAGTCCATCACCTATCTCCTCCCAAACAATGGAGTACATCCCCTTCCATCACCCAAACAATGGAATACATCCTATTTCTTCTCTCAAACAATCATACATATATAATGTATTTAAAACTTAGTCATATTCAATGACAATCAACAAGAGATTAGTTTCAATTTACTTAATCCTCATGCAATTTCTACAACAATCATAGTTATCCTTCACCGATAGCCCAATACAGATATTTCTAAACAGATATTAAATCTCAAGACAGATAGTTTATTCAAATTTTCAGAAGGTATGAGATAATGCATATCCAACTCCACCATTAACACCAACATTCATCTAATTTCATATTTATAATACCAATTTCATTTATTTATACAAAATAAATACTTGAACCATTTTAGGTTAGCTTATCTCTTTCCCAAATACCAACCCAAATCCCAAAATCAACAATTATGATGCAATGTAACCTCATTTTCAAACCCCGTGGCTATTCATATTACATTCACTAGAAACCCTTCTTTTGATTTTACACCCAAACCTTAGGTTTGTTCAAAATACCCCCAAAACCTATCATTGTTACACAACAACCAATAGCTAAGTTAAAATCCATAAAAAATGTGTAGAAAATTCATATCTCAAAGTTAAGAGACAAGCAAAGCAAGGTGAAAATTTCAAAGACACCGAAACCAAGTTTCAATTGGATCAAAACGGATCTCTAGGAATGCTCTAAATTTTTCTCAAAGGCACTAGAGTGGAGAACCCAATGGATCTAGATAAAAATGTAGAGAGAATGTGAGTTTTAGAGAGAGAGACTTAAGATCTACGTTTTGGAAAGTTTTTAAGAGAGAGAGGAATGAAAAAGTGAACTAAAAAGTCGTCTTCATGAACTAATATACACGCCATCCACTTGAGCGCAAGAAGTGACGCTCGAGCGCCAGACACATAGTTTCGCTCGAGCGCAAGAAGCAACGTTCAAGCGCAAAATACACACTTTCAGAAGTTTTGAAGACGAAAGATATCGCTTGAGCTCAAGATTAGCCGCTCAAGCGTCCACCCGCTCGAGCGTAGAAAACGTTGCTCGAGCGTGGAATACACTCTTCCAGTATTTTGTAGGTCTGCAAAAATATTGAGAGTTTGCAAAACCCGCACGAGCGCAAGAAGTGCCGCTCAAGAGAAAGAGTAAAAATCTAGGCAACAAAGGTTCGAAAATCAAGCAATTAACCTGTTCCAAACAAGACCAATACAATCCAATAACCAAATTTAAAGAAGAATAAGAAGGAAAAGACATAAACAACCATACGAGGCTACGAAATCCGAGTCCAAAATACAAAATGGGTCGGCTCTAAACCGAAATCGCTATAACCTCCCCCCTTAAGGAATTCCATCCCCAAAATTGCAATTCAAGTTTCAAAACCAAGTTTTAAGCCATTACTATAGTGATCCCGATTTTTCCTCTGTTGGTTATTGTATTCCGGACTCGGTTCCGTGGATGTCTGTTGTTGTATATGTTGCATTTTCGTCCTTTAATTCTTTGTATTTGAGTTTTAAGATGTGTTGGGCAGATTTGTAACAGGTTGGGTGTGTTTTAAAATAAATGGTTGCTGTCTAGTTTTTGGTCTTTTCGCTCGAGCGAGGACTTTATCGCTCGAGCGAGCTGTGTGTTTTTGCTTCTTTGCTCGAGCGAGGGTTAGTACGCTCGAGCGAGTTTTGTGGGTCTTCAGGTTTTCTTTTCAGACGCAGCTTTGGCTCGAGCGAGCTTTTCTTCGCTCGAGCGAGCTTGGTCTGGTGTGTCTCTTCGCTCGAGCGAGAGGTCTTGCACTCGAGCGTGCGTCTGGGTCTAGTTTGGACCTGAAGGTTGTGTTTCTTGGCTCGAGCGAGCGAGCTGTATGTTTTGGGTTTCTTCGCTCGAGCGAGGACTCCTGCACTCGAGCGTGCTTCTGGGTTGTAGACCTGAAGCTTCGTGTTATTAGCTCGAGCGAGGCTTTCTGCGCTCGAGCGAGGTCCGTCTGTATCTGGTCACTCGAGCGCCCAATCCTTCGCTCAAGCGAGCCTCGAGGATATCAGTTCGCGGCAGCGTATTTTTTATACACTTTTTCACTCTCTTCTTCTTTCAAACCCTAGATCTGACTCTCTCTCTCTCTCTACATACACCTTCTCTCTAGAAACACACTTGGTTCTTGGGTGTGTCTACTTTAGTCCCTTTGTAAAAAATGTGGAGCTTGGTGTGGGCTACGTTTTGATCCGAAAATCATTGGGTTTGGAGCATCTTGAGTTTTCTTCATCTTCTCCATTGAGTCTCTTCATTTGAGGTAGGGATACCCTACTCCTTCTTATGAGTTTTGACATAGATTTTAGTCATTTTGTATAAATGGTGAATTATGGAAATTTTGGGAAAGTTAGGGTTTGTTTTGAAGTTATAAAAAGGGGGGTTTTTCAATTGTTAAACTCTATGTGTATGTGAGACCTTGAAAAATGGAATTATTGTTGTTAAATTGATGAAATTGAGCCTTAGGGTTGATATTTGAAAAAGGGAAAAAGTGCCCTAATTATGTTTGAATAATTAATTTGGAGAAATATGAAATTGAGTTGAAAATCATGAAATTGGGAAATTATGTGATTCAATGGTGTAGTTGGATTGATTAATCACTCACCTATGAAAATGTTGATAATTTATCTGTTTGATGAATTTATTATCTGTTTAGAAATAACTGCTTTGGGCTATCGGTGGAGGATAGTCTTGATTGTTGTAGACACTGTATGTTGATTAGGGAAAACTGAAACTAATCAAATGAGTTATGTCATTGAATATGACGGTTGAATTAACACATTGAATATGTGCCTGGATTAATCATTGTATATGATAAAGTGTTTAAGTACATTGTATATGTATCTTGTTTGGGAGGAGATAGGGAATGTACTCCATGGTTTGAGAGGAGATATGGGATGAACTCCATTGATAACTAAGTTGGCCGGAGTGTCTAGAGTGAAAGTCTCAAAATCTTAATTACGTTTGCATAACATAGATAATTGAAGTATTGAAGTGTTAATAAAATGAGTTGTAGTCTCATTTGAAATTGAAGTGTTTAAGCGTTAATAATGTGAGTTGTAGTCTCATATTAATTAATCATGATCGAAGTATTGTTAATATGAGTTGTAGTCTTATTATAAACTGTCTGAAAGAACAGAGAACCATATCTATGAATTGGTTTGGATAATGAAACAGAAAAAGGGATTGAAATATATTTATGAATATGGATTGGTTATGAAAGAAATGTACATTTGTGTATATGAGTTAAACATTTATCAAATGCTAATGTTTTAGTTATTGCTCATATATGGTTTACGTATCTCTACTGGGCTTTGGCTCACCTTATATAGGACATCATTTGCAAGTACAGGTGATATGCCGCCTCCAAGAATGTAGCTTGGGAGGTTTAAAAGCTAAAGGCTTATTTTTTGTGATTATTTTTGGGTGTTACATGTAAATTCAAGCCTAGGGCTTAATATGTAAAGAGTTAGAACTCTCTTATTTGTAACCAAGTGTTGGCTTGGAAAGTTGTAAGCCCGTAGGGCATTTACTTTTGTTGTCAACATGTAATACTTTTTGTACTAAATACTTTGATAAATAGAAATATGCTTTATTCTCTTATGTCTATGGATGTCATGAATGTTGGGTTTATATGTATTCTTTTGAGGGCGTTACAATTACCACAATGTTTACAATTCAATTCCAACACCATGACTCATCTATTGGTCATTCAATCCCATCACATTATAAATATACATTTCATATTTTTAATATATTCAATGATTATAATGAACTCGTATTTTCCAAAACTTAAATAATATATACAATGTTTTCATATTTCATTTACATAACAAATTTAATACATGTTCAAACATCAACAAATAAGTCTGGATACTTCTCACGAACTTCCGACTCACGTTCCCAAGTTGCTTCTTCAACCCCATGATGTTTCTATAATACCTTAACCAAGCGAATCGTCTTGCCTCGCAAGACTTAGTCCCGAGTATGCAAGACCCTCGCCAGTCTCTCCTCATACGAGGCATCCTCATCTACCTCTAAGTCAATCCAATCCAATACATACGATGGATCCCACTCATACTTCCAAAGCATACTAATATGGAACACGTTATGAACCTCGAAAAGCTGTGGCGGTAACGCCAAACGGTAAGCTACCTCCCTGATCCACTCAAGGATCTCAAAAGGCCCAATAAATCAATGGGACAACTTCTCACTCTTCCCAAATCTCATCAAACCCCACATAGCTGATATCTTCAAGAAGACATGATCTCCTACCTCAAAAGACAAAGGTCTCCTCCTACGGTCGGTGTAAATTTTCTGGCAACTCTAACCCATAACTAATCATTTACAGATAAGTGCCACCTTCTCTATCATTTCCCGAACCAACTCTGGCCCCAACAAAGGTGCAACACCTACCTCGGCTTAACACAATGGAGATTTACATGGTCGGCCATACAAGGCCTCAAATGGTGTCATGCCAATACTCAACTGGAAGCTATTGTTATAAGGAAACTCCACTAAGGGCAAGTGCCTCTCTCATGACCCCTTGAAGTCAAGGACACAACCTCGAAGCATATCCTTAAGGATCTGAATAGTATGCTCAGACTACCCATCAATCTGAGAGTGATACGCGGTGCTAAAAGTCAATTTAGTGCCCAAGGCACTCTGCAAGCTCTACCATAACTTAGTTCTCTATCCGAAACAATCGTCATAAAGACCTCGTGCAATCTCACTATATCCCTAACGTAAAGGTCAGCAAGATAGTCTACCGAATCACTCGCACGCATAGGTAAAAAGTGCGCCGACTTGGTCAACCGGTCAACTACTACCCAATGGCATCACTACCCTATTGAGTTCTCGGAAGGCCCATAACAAAATTTATCGTGACATGCTCCCACTTCCATTCGGTTATAGGCAAGGGTTGCAACAAACCCGCTAGCCTCTAACGCTCAGCCTTTACTTGCTGACAAGTAAAGCACCTCGATACAAACACCGCCACATCCTTCTTCATACCCTTCCACCAAAACTGGCGACTAAGGTCGTGATACATCTTTGTGCCTCCCGGATGCCCCGCAAGGCGTGAATAGTGAAACTCTCGAAGCACTTCCTCTCGGCAAGACTCCGGCATGAACAAACGGTCATGGTATCTCACACTCTAGTTAGGATACACATTCAAGCCCCTCTCTACTTTCCCACTAGAGATCTTCTCCCGAAGAGATTCCACCTCAAGGTCACCTTTCTGCGCTTCTAACATTTTGTTCACAAGTATAGATTGGGCAACTACCGTAAACAAAGTCACAAATTCAACGGACTCGCCAAGATACAAGTCAAACTCCCTAAGAGCACCCAACATCTCTCACTCCCGGATGGCAATACTAGCCACACTGCTAATAGATTTCCTTCTTAAGGCTTCGGCTACAACAATGGCCTTCCTCGGATGATAATGCAATTCAAAATCATAATCCTCTATACACTCCATCCACAAATATTTTAGACTTTCGTGATCGGAAAACACCCTGAACTTCTCACCATACAGATAATGCCTCTAGATCTTCAAGACAAAGATCATCGCCGCTAACTCTAAGTCGTGAGTAGGGTAATACCTCTCATGAGTTTTTAACTGCCGCGAGCCATAGGCTACTACATTCTCCTCTTGCATCAATACACATCCCAAGCCTTCTCATGAGGCATCACAATACACCGAATAATCGAAACCTCTCTCCGAAATAATCAAAACTGGAACAATGGTAAGTCTAACTTTAAGCTCTTGAAATGACTTATCGTAAGTCTCACCCCACACAAATTTGATCCATTTCCTCGTCGGTCTAGTCAACGGTGAGGCTAACCTAGAGAAATTCTTCACAAACCGACAATAATACCCAACTAACCCTAAGAAACTACGGATCTCGAAAGCATTCTTAGGTTGTGTCCAATCTTACGCTACCTCAATCTTGGATAAATCTATAGTCGCTCCTTCCTCGGATACCATGTGGCCTAAGAACTGAACTTCTCTTAACTAGAATTCACACTTTCCAAACTTAGAATACAGCTTGTGGGCTCTAAGCAACTCAAGTACTACCCGCAAGTACTCCTCATGCTCCTCCTCAAAAGGTAAGTAAATCAATATGTCATCCATGAAGACGACCACAAAACGATCTAGAAACTCACGAAAGATCCGGTTTATCAAGTCCATAAATATAGCTGGGGAATTGGTTAGCCCAAAGGGCATCACAAGAAACTCCTAATGATCATACCGCATACGGAATGTCGTCTTCGAAATATCCTCCTCCCTCACTCTCAACTAATGATAACCCGATCTCAGGTCTATCTTAGAGAAGCAACAAGACCCCTTCAACTGATCAAACAAATCGTCTATACGAGGCATTGGGTACTTGTTCTTAACAGTTACCCAGTTCAACTTCCAGTAATCAATGTAAAGTCGCAACGCTCCATCTTTCTTCTTAGCAAAGAGAGCCGGTGCTCCCTAAGGTGAAGTACTAGGGCGAATAAAACCCTTATCTAATAACTCCTGGAGTTAAATCTTCAACTCACTCAACTCGACAGGTGCAAATCTATATGGTGCCATAGAAATCAGGGTTGTACTAGGCATTAGATTAATAGAGAACTCGATCTCTCGATGAGGTGGCAAACCAATAACGTCTTCCGAAAAACATCTGGATATTCACAAACCACTCTTAGCAACTCGACTCGGACTTCATCACACTCACCACTCAAGAAATTTGTCAGAAGACAGCTAAGTTCACTTCGCCTACGTGGGTCATATACCGATGATAAGGACCTATCCACTCGGTTCCCCAAGAAATGAAAACAATCACTGTTCAAGGTATATACAGTAACCCTCTGACGGTAGCAATCTATAACAACCCGATATAACGATAGCCAATCCATACCCAAAATAACTTTGAAGCTAGACATGCCAATCAACACAAATGAAAATGGAAGTCGGCTCACAGCCCTGACACCCCTGCTTTAAAATCATCTCACCACCAATAGGCGACTCTACACCGATAGGAGATGCTAATCGAGCCAACTCCAACCCAAAAACAGATGCAAATGCAAAAGAAATAAATGAATGGGATGCACCAGTATCAATCAACACATTAACAACTGAATTGCAAAACAAGAAAGTACCTTTCACTACCAAAGGCGCTGGTACTAGATCTGGCGCTGTAACAACATACACACTCCCGATGGTTCTCTGTTCAACCTGCTCACCCCTTGGAGCATATGCCTGATGCACTAGCTGAGCCAAAGAGGATTCCTAATTGGCCCTCGAGGCCTATGCTGACTGTGCAGGCTGGTGGCTCTGTGTCTGCCTCATACCAAACGCACCAGACGTGCCACCTAACTGAGGGTAAAATCTCTTCATGTGCTCCACCTACCCACACTAATAACGAGTGAGCAGCTGCCCTCTTCCCTAACGCTGGCCCTAAGAATGAGCCGATGACGATGCTCCTCTCTGCTCTCCTCCTCTCTGCGGGCAAGCAGAAGACTTGTGGCCCAACTGACCACACTTGTAACAAGTTACATCTCCCTGACCACCCCTCCTAGAACTCGAAATCAGTACTAGAAAAATGAACCTCGATTGTGCTCCTTAGGGCGATTGGGGGTTAGAACCCCTCTGCCTCTTACTGTCCCCCCGACTGTCATGACTCCTCCTAGAGCCCCTCATTCTCTCTTCCTCCATCTGCATGATGGTCTCAAGATGGGTCGCTGCCTCTACAAGACACTCATAGTCTTTAACCATGGCCCGACTACTCGGAACATGAGTATGGTCCTCAATCTCTTCTCAAACTCCAAGCAACAGTGCTCCTCAGTCGCCACAAGCTCAGGTGCAAACCTAGACAAGCTAGTGAAAGTGGCTTCAAACTCGGCCACTGGTGTGTTCAACTACACCAACTTAGAGAACTAGTCTGTCAATTTCTCTCTAACTGTAGGAGGCAAAAACTTGTCCTGGAAGGCTTCGACGAAAGTCTCCCAAGTTCCTCCAATGCGCCATCGCACGTACTTCCACCACTGACCTGCGTCTCCATTTAGTTAGAAGGATGCCAAAGTCACTCTCAAGCCCCCGTCCTTGATACTAAACATCTCAAATGTCTTCACCATTTGTTCTAGCCACTCATCTACCTTCAGTGACTCCTTAGGGTTAGCTACAAACTCATCCGGATTCGACCAGAAAAACTCCCGCTTCAGGAATGACGGCCCTGCTTTGGCTACTTGGGCTTGGACTTGATTCTCAGCCCTGAGAATGTCCATGGATTCCCACAATGCCCTGGCCATTTCGCGGGCTAAAGCGCTCACGGCCTGTTGACTAATTGGTTCGGCCACATTGGCCTGACCAACTCCTTCTCCCTGTGCCAGAATGTCATTTGGTATAGGCATCTCCTACCGCCTAGGCATAGGCCTATTACACCTACCACCACGACCACATCCTAACATCCTAATGAATGTAACAAAAGAGATTAGCACATTTACAAATGTGCCAAAGCTGACTCACTCGCGTCGTAATGCGATGCACAACAACAATTCAATCCACATAAGCACGTATTCACATAAACACATACGAATTTCATCTCCAGATAATGATCATCCCGCGACGTTACCAAAGTTCCATTTAGAAACGACAGTGATCAAATGCCTTTCTAACAGGACTCCTAGAAGCCCGTGGACTCGATCAACTTGGAAATTAAATCTCATACCCATACAATCACATAAACATGTCATTACATAACATTGCTAGCATACAAACATCTCTGTAAAGAGAGACAAACCCACTATGGTACTAACCACTTCCTACGTACCCAAAGTATTCAAACCCGGTACGCTTTGATACCAAGTTGTACCATCCCAAAAATAATTACAATAATCCGACCCAACACAAAATATATAAGGCAACGTAATCAAAATAATAAACTTCCATTAACCTGAATTGTTATACAAAAGTGGCACATGCGATATACACTTATAAATAATTCATCCTGAATCTATAACAAGTGTTACAAGTGGTAAAGATGAATGAAAGTTAAACAGATAATAATATGCCCTAAAGGCTTACAATTTTCCAAGTCATTATTTGGTTATAACAAAAGAGAGTCTAACTCTATACAATATAAGCTCTTGGCTATACAAATAAGTACAAAAGTGGAGCCCATGCTCCAAACTTCTTCTGAGCTACTGCATTGGCGGCGGCATAACATCAATACTTGAAAATGGTTTTCCCAAATAGGGTGAGCCAAAGCCCAATATGAACAATCTAACACAGTATATGGACTTTAACAAAGATATAAGTACAATGTGCATTTACGATGCCAGTGAGAAAACATTTATATTCTATATCATCATAAAATACCAAATTTTATAACTCAATCCCTTTTTCTTTCTCATCAGTTCAAGTTAAATCATTTCATCTCAATTCATGAGTCAATTTCATTATCTTTCAAACAATTCATTTGAGACTATAACTCAATGGTTCCCAAATTAACATAATTATCACACAAGCACTTCAATTTGCCATTTTATGGAAATTTCGTCCGCGGGATCGGCATCCATATATATGCGCGGTTTCAAGACTTTCACCTAGGACACACAAGCCAATTTAGTTCAATGGAGTCCATCCCCTATCTCCTCCCAAACAATGGAGTACATCTCCTTTCTTCTCCCAAACAATGGAGTACATCTTATTTCTTCTCCCAAACAATCATACATATACAATGTATTTAAAACTTAGTCATATTCAATGACAATCAATAAGAGATTAGTTTTAATTAACCTAATCCTCCTATAATTTCTACAACAATCATAGCTATCCTCCACTGATAACCTAATACAAATATTTCTAAACAGATATTAAATCTCAAGACAGATAGTTTATTCAAATTTTCAGAAGGAGTGAGATAATGTATATCCAACTCCACCATTAACACCAAATTCATCCAATTTCATATTTATAATACCAATTTCATTTATTTATACAAAACAAATATTTGAACCATTTTAGGTTAGCTTTCATCTTTCCCAAATACCAACCCAAATGCCAAAATCAACAATTGTGACGCAATATAACCTTATTTTCAAACCCCATGACTATTTATATTACATTCACTAGAAATCCCTCTTTTGATTTTACATCCCAAACTCTGGGTTTGTTCAAAATACCTCAAAAACCCATCATTGTTACACAACAACCAATAACTAAGTTAAAATCCATTAAAAAAAATTGTGTAGAAAATCCATACCTCAAAGTTAGGAGACGAGCAAAGCAAGATGAAAAATTCAATGACACCGAAACCAAGTTCCAATCGGATCAAAACGGAGCTCTAAGAATGCTCTAACTTTTTCTCAAAGGCACTAGGGTGGAGAACCCAATGGATCTAGGTAAAAATGTAAAGAGAATGTGAGTTTTAGAGAGAGAGACTCAAGATCTAGGTTTTTGGAAATTTTTTGAGAGAAAGAGAGGAATGAAAAAGTGAACTAAAAAGTCGTCTTCACGAACTGATAAACACGCAGTTCGCTTGAGCGCAAGAAGTAAGACTCGAGTGCCAGACACATAGTTCCGCTTGAGCACAAGAAGTGACGCTCGAGCGCAGAATACACACTTTCAGAAGTTTTGCAGACGAAGGATATCACTCGAGCTCAAGATTGGCCACTCGAGCGTCCACCTACTTGAGCGTAGAAAACGCCGCTAGAGCGTGGAATACACTCTTCTAGTATTTTGCAGGTCTGCAAAAATACCAAGAGTTTGCAATGCCCACTCGAACACTCAATTCGGCAGAGGAGAAAAAATCTAGGCAACAAAGGTTCAAAAATCAAGCAACCAACCTGTTCCAAACAAGACCAATATAATCCAATAACCAAATTTACGGAAGAATAAGAGGGAAAAGACATGAACAACCATACGAGGCTACGAAATCTGAGTCCAAAATACAAAATGGGTTGAGTTTAAACCAAAAACGCTATCCTCTACCTCGCCGGTGATAACTTTCCTCTCTACAAACCCTTATCCTTTCCCCCACCAGCAAACAATCCAGCCCCCCACCTCGGCTATTACCTTCTTTTTTCCATCGCAGAAAGAGAGAGAGAGAGAGAGAGAGAGAGAGAGAGAAAGAGAAAGAGAAAATCCTATGATTTTCAGATCTAGATCTAGGTTTTGTAGGAGTTCGATCATGCAAACTAGATTTGAAGCTCCAATCTAGGATTTCAAGCTCCAAATTGAAGCTTTACCACTGCAGTTACCTTCGACGAGAAGCTCCTCTCTTATAGGTTGGGGAAGATCGTTATAGAAGGAGGGTTACGGTGGTAAAAGTGGGTTTGGCAGTTTCTAGAGAGAGAAAAGAAAAAGAAAAAAAAGAAGGAAATTGGTGGGACAAAAGGTTGCGACAGCAATAGTGGAGAGGTGGTAGAGGGAGAAAAGGGGTGGAAAAGGGTTTGGGAGTGAGGCTGGTGATGATAAAGCAGGAGGAGTAATGGATAGAAGAGTAAGAAAGAGATTCGCAGAAGAAGAAGGAAAATGAGACGATGACAGACAACGAGTAACGATGGCTAGGATTAGAGTTGGTGGGGTGGTTGAAGAAGATGAGGATATTTTAGGTATATTTGAAAATGAATGGTGTGCACTGAGCAAAAATAATAAAGTCAAAATTGTGTTTGGTGTGCACTGAGTAAGTGGTGTATAGTGAGATGATGTGGGATGTGTAAATAGAATTACCCAGTTTATAGCTCTATATGATCCAATAATTAACAATCGTTAGACTTTTGGATGGAAACTCCACGCGTGCCTTGCACACACGGGACTTGCACGAGCTCTATATTTTATCATGTTTATCAATCAACAATTTTGACTTTATTGGCTATTTTTGCAACAATTCAATTTGTTCTCTAATATCATCACTTAAATTCAACTCATTCAAAGGGAAAACATCCAAAAGGGTTGAAATTTCTTGATTGAGATCATGAAAATGGCCCAAAATAAAATGGTTGTGAAGTAACAACCTAGAATTCTTTCTCTAAAACGGTAAAGCCCTCCCCAACAACAACGCGATGTGCTCCGCCGAAACCAAAGCTAGGGTTTCAACCAAAGCCATCTTCGTCAGATCCCCCGGCGCCAAGAACGCCTCCACCGACGGCGACCTCCTTCTCCTCAGCTATGAAACTATTGTTGCCAACACCATAACCAAATCTCTCCCCCTCTATCTCTCTCTATATATATAATATGTATGTATGTATGTATATATCTCTTTATATTGCAATTTGAAACACTAGATCTCTTGAAATTTGTATCTCCATAAATAGCTCTGCAACAAGTTGAGATTGATTAGCTGTGTCTGAAATGAGGATTCTAAGCAAATATATGAATTATTATGGAAAAAAGTTTGATATCAAATCACGCGTGATATGAAGAAGAAGCGCAGAAGAAGAGAAATGAGTGGAAAGAAATCGTACCCTCAGTAAAAATAGCTTAAAGAAAATTTTAATAAATAGTACCTAGAGTTGTTTGTCAATCCAATGGCGAAAATTCTAAAGAAGAAATTGATAAAAATAAAAAAAATAAAAAATTAGAGAATCAAAAGTAATATGAAATGCATACTTTAGAGCTGCTAGTATATTTTATCCTAGGTGTGCATGTATATTTTATCTTAGGTGTGTAAATCCCCTGGACTATTTGGTTGAATAGGATGTGTATCCCATGTTTGTTTTCTCATGGGATTTGATGTTTGGAAATGATTATTTTTAGTGAATCCAATGTTTGGTTGGACATACTAAATAAGGATAAATGTTCAAAAGACCATTTTATCCTTGTAATTTATAATTTATATTTTTTATTCAATATATAATTTTAAATTTGTAATCTATAATTTATAATTTATAATTTAACGACACTAAAAAATTTTAATTTATAAGGCTATAATTTTTAATTTATTATTTTTAATTAAATTAAATTAAATTTATAATTTATAATTTATATTTTTTATTTAATATATAATTTTAAATTATCAACAGTAAAAAAATAATTTTATTTAATATATATATATATATTTAATTTTTTAAGAACACTAAAAAAATTTAATTTATAATTTATAATTTATAATTTATATTTTTTATTTTTTATTTTTTATTTAATATATAGAAAGTCCATGTCATCATCTTCTTATCCATTGGTTGTTTGTTTGGTCGCGACCCCAGTATTGCATGATGAGCCCTGTGAAAATGGCCAACCAACTATAAATGGCTGATTTCTTCCCTTGCAAGTCTCGTGCACACAAGGCATGCGCAGGGTTTTCGTTCAAAAGTCCAATGACCGTTAATTATTGGACCATTTCCAGTCAAAAACCAATTGCAAAGGCAAAATTGATACATTTAGAAGTGCATGAACCAAAATAAAACCACGGGTAAACTATAAGGACCATTTCTGTAATTTGCCCATAAAGTTTTATTATGAAACAGTATATTTACTATTAACGTTAGTTTTGACTATAAAAATTTTATTATTATTATTTTTTTAAGAACTTAATCACCAACATAAATTTTATTTGATAGATCTTTATAAGATAATTATAAAATTATTAATTTTATTAAAAAGTGGCTTACATATTAAAATTTATATTATTTTAAAATTTAAAATATTAAATTAATTAACGGTATTTTGATAATTGTTGTGTTTGCTAGTCTTTGTAAAATAAAATTTAGGGTAAATTACTTTGATATCTCTTGAGATTTATATTTATTACAGTTCTTTCCCTCACATTTTGGAAATTACATCCCCCTTCCTGAGGTTTAAAAGTTTCATTACAGATTATCTCCTGAGATATAAAGTTTCATAACAGTTCCTCCCTCACTGTAATGATCATCATACATAAAATTAAATTAATAGGGGAGTCAGTGTAATTTTCCAAATATGAAGGGGTGAACTGTAATAAACATAAACTGCAAGGGGTGTCAATGTAATTTACCCTAAAATTTCATATGGTTGTCTTTAATACAGAGAGATTTTATTATGAAACCTCGACTCTTGCATTTTTAACGACGTTAACAAAGACTTATGCCCATCTAGAAGAAGAAAAAAAACAAAGACTTATGAATTACTCCCAAAAAAACAAAACTAAGACCAATCGAGTATGTTAATATCTGTGAAAAGGTAGATAAATAATTTTCACTAAGAACCATCCTTATTTGTATGATCCTTAAAATTTCAAAATTACATTAAATATTAAAACAGTATCACAAACTTCAAATTTTAGAAAAATTACATAAGGAAAAAAAAGAAAAAAGAAAAAACTCATGATTCGAATCTTTAAATAAATTAAACCTTAAATTTTTAATTTCATTAATTTAAATCTCAAATTTTTATATTGTTTTATTTTCAATCATTAGTCTATTTTCATTAAATTTTATTTCATTCTCAATCATCAATCTATTTTTATTAAATAAAGAAAGGAAATTTTTTTAAAGGTCCCTCATGTTGAGATTTTATAGTATAAACGACATGAAATATTTTCATAATAGTTGGGGTCCCTCAAATTTTTATAGAGAAATTTATCTGATTTGTTCAATTTCTCTATTTTTCAAATTGTTCTAGTTTGCTTACAAATTTCTTAGTATTTTGACTAATTTTGTCTGGTTTGTTTACAATTTTCTTTGTGTCTTGAATAAACTAAAGAAAATTGAGCTACTTAGAACCCAAAAAAAGAGAGACCACAGAAAATTGAGCTATTCACAAACCAATTTTCTTTGTGTGGTTTTGAATTTTTTTTTATTTTTTATTTCAATGTATTGTAATTACCAGTTTTAGCAACTATACATCTCAATTATTGTAAAAATTATTGCATTTGAATGCAACTAGTAGAGAGCTAAATTATTATAACTAAAAAAGGCTAAAATTAATCTCCATGAAAGCAGTCAAATCATTCACAGCATATGAATTAGTATTAAATGATATATATATATATATATATATGCATCAAACGAAGCAAATTTAAAACTCTAGATCAGAACTAGTACAAGAATAGAACGCAGAGAGAGAGAGAGAGAGAGAGAGAGAGAGAGAGAGAGAGAGCTTGAGTTCAATAGCGGTAGATTTCTTAAGGGTGGCGATATCTTAAAGGTCGGCTACCTCGCTTTTGGTCAGAAGTTCTGAACCTTTGTCCATCCATAGTGCCATTGTTGCTTTGATTTGACTTGGCTTGGCTTGGCTTGGCTTTGCCATACAGGGAGAGAGAATGGTGAAGAGAAAAAGAGAGAGCGTGGGTTTAGAAGAAATGAAATGTCTAAAAACACACTACCTATTACGGGTAAGGGATCTAAGGATCTTAGGCAATATATATATATATATATATATATATTTTGTGGACTTCTCCCATTAACAAAAGTTAAAGAAGAATATTAGACTAAGGTCTCGTTTGGCAAGTGACTTTTTTAGTCAAAAAGTCAAAAAGTTATTAAAAAAGTCAAAAAGCCAACAACCTATACCAAAAAGTCAAGGATTCTCTTTTCTCTTTATTTTTTGCACATCTTTTCATAAAAAGTCAAAAAATCATCCCAAACATATTAATTTTTTTTACATCATATTTTAACTAAAAAATTAAAAAATTACTAAAAAAATCTATTCCTAAACGAGGTCTAAATAACCTATAAATACATTTGGCTAAAAAAAGTATTTTAAACAAACCTAAAATATTAAAAAATTACTAAAAAATAGCATACATCTCATTCAATCATATTTTTCTAAAAAAATCATTATCAAAACACATTAATTATTTTTTATCTCATAAAAAATTAAACAGTGAAACCACATACCGCAATCTCACATGCACTTCTGGGAAAAATTATTGACAAATTTTATGAATAAATAATTTTATTGAAATTAATAATTTAATTGGTAATAGCACTTTTATTTATTTTATTTTTTTAATATTTGCGCGTACCCGATGACGAAAGTACAAGAAGGCCACTGTGGAGTCCGGATCCTCTCCTTGAGGCCCTCTCCTTCATTTCCTATTGGCAACGGCTGATATCCAACGGTTAATAAAAAAAAAAAAAAAAAAATTAAAAACTGAACTGAAATTTTCCCGCCCAAACCCAAAGCTGTATAGGTTATACACGCACTTCTTCTCTTCCACAGAACCCACCTTCATCGGCGACCTACTCCCGGCGGCAAGCCAAGCTGGACGGCGACCCACTCTCGACGCCGGCGACCCACTCGTGTAACCCAACCCAACCGATCCAGGTGAATCTTTTATCTGTCTGCTTCGCAAACACACAGCTTTCATGCTCGTCTCCTACACCTCACTGAACTCGTCTCACCGGCGACCCTCTCGACGGTAACCCACTCCCCAAACCTAACCCATTGTTTTGCCCTCATTCTCTCTGCCCTCACTTCGCGAACCAGAGAGCAAACCACATACATAATTTCAGAAAATAATTCTTGATAGTAATTAGCTGATTGGATATATATCAGTTGAATTTAAGACAGCTGAGTGGGTTGTATTGTTTATTGTTTTTTGTTTATAGTTGCTGAAATTGGCTGAAATGTGTGTTATGGCTTGTATTCACACTGAAATTGTGCTGAATTTGTTGTTCAATCTAGTTTGCAGTTGGTTCAATAAACAAATAGGAACATTGCCCACCATAGGAACAGGAAGGAAATGGCTAATTGTTGTTTTTTTTTTTTTTGTATCATGTTTAACACAAATTCTTTAAAAAAAAAAATGGACATTAATTTCAACATAAACATCCCCATGAACAACCAAACCCATGGTTCATATTAATGGAAGCTTACTGAACATCCAGATGTCTGGTTCATTTGATGGGAATATGAGATTGAAAGAG
This sequence comes from Camellia sinensis, assembly GCF_055761805.1. NCBI lineage: Eukaryota > Viridiplantae > Streptophyta > Magnoliopsida > Ericales > Theaceae > Camellia > Camellia sinensis. The sequence goes on from NC_138969.1 coordinate 34,070,044, forward strand.
AGAGCTCCACCAAGTAGAGTGACTTGCCACAATTATTTTTACACTGAGGAGATTTTAGAAGAGGAAATAACACAAATTCTAGGGCCACATTACCATCACAGTTAGTGGTAAAAGCATTGTAAAGAAGTCGTAGACAACTGGTTGGACAGTGATGTTTTGAGTGTTCTTGACTTGTTGATTTTTTGAGTTGAGGATTGACTATTTCACATAGCAAGGTTCTTTGTTTGCTCTGTTCTCTAGGCATTACCTTTGGTTGCTGTATTTTTTGATTGCTTTGCTTTATCCATATTCCATCTTTGTACTATTATACAACTCAAAAGAAGCTTTGCCAACAACAAAGAAGCTTATCCATATTCCATATTCCATCTTTGTACTATTCCAACTTTGCTGTATTTTTTGATTGCTTTGCTTTATCCATATTCCATCAGTTTCCAACAACAACAGCAACATGAACAGTATCTGCTCCAGAAAAAAAATTAAATATAAGGAAAACACACAGTAACAAAGTTGGAGAAGTGATAAAACACAATTAAACAATTAAAACACACAGGTTTTCAAAATTTTAAAAAAAATACAATTAAACAAAAGAAAACTGGAATGTAACAAAAAAAAATAAAAATGAAAGATATCCAAGTGCATTGCATAATCTGTGTCTCTGTTTTTTGATAGCATTGCATAATCGAAAACACAATCAAAAACTCTTTGTGTCTTTGTTTCTCGCCGTTGTCGGGAGTGGATCGCCGGTGAGGGTGGGTCGCCAGTGAAGGTGGGTTCGCTGGAGGAGTGGAGGAGAAGGAGGCTGAGTGAGAGTGAGCTTATACAAAAAGCTGTAAAAGCTGTATGATGGTTTGGGAGAGAAACGAAATTGAATTTGTTTTAATTTTTTTTTTTTAATGGCCGTTGGATCTGCAACGGCTAATCTCAGCCGTTGCCAGTAGGAAATGAAGGAGAGGGTCTCAAGGAGAGGATCCGGACTCGCCACTGTGATCCCCCAAAAAACAAACGCACATCAAGGCCACACGCCTCATCTCCTATATATTAGGTAGATGCAGGTCGGTTGATGTTACGAAATTTTCAATTTATCACCTATCTATTAGATTAATATATTAGAAAAAATTAATTCTTATTCGTTTGTTAATTTGGTAAATATGAATTGTGCAAATTGACGGATGTCGATTTAACGATTTAAAATTTTATAAATTTTTAATATAATTTAATTTATATATTTTTTTAAAAATATATATATATATATATATTATAGTTAACGACTTAAAAAAATATTACAATCACTGCATACTTCATCTACTTATTATAATTACAGCAAGTCTCATCTATATAAAGTATTATAATTTGTGATTCTTAAAATATAAAACAATTCAAACCACGAAAACCATGAACAAAGTAATAATAGAAATTGTGTGCCTTTATATTGCTATATCTATATCTATTTTTGAAAACAAAAACCAACTAACATATATCATATTTTCTATTTATTATTTTTAGAATTAAATTAAAAAACTAAAAAATATAGTTAAATAATATATTTATTTTTTTCAATTCAAAATATATATTCAACTTAAAAACTATTTTTCAACAGAATATTTAAACTATTCATCAATTGAAAATACAATCAGAATATCTAAATAAATTAAAAATACAAAATCTTATAAATTACTAGTGTGTTCGCAGTTTGGTCGTTCAGTTGCGGCCAAAAGAATCTCAAATCCGTCATCCGTCCAAAACTAAGCGGATTGGAAAAAATCAATCCACAACCGTCCGCTCGTTATCACGCATCCGTCCAAAATATAGTAGATTGATTTGATTCGATCGATTTGAACAGATCGATACATCCGCTGTTCACCCTTAGGGTGTGTTTGATTGGACGGACTGGAAAAGGGGGGATTAGAATCCATCGGACTTGAGTCCTGGGACTGTGAATCCCCCGGACTATTTGGTCGGATTGGATATGTATCCTGTATTTGTTTTTTCATGGGATTAGATGTCTGGATAGGACTATTTTCAGTGAATCCAACGTTTGGTTGGACGGACTGGATAGGATAAATGAACAAAAGATTATTTTACCCTTTTTCAATTGTTTACTATGTAATAGCAATATTAAACATATCTTTAATATTTTAATTATTTTTAGTAAACATTAAACATACTAATGGTTAAATTTTGTTTAAAGATATTTAAACATACTAATATTGATAAAAAAATTTGACTGGTATAGATTATTTTTATTTAAACAAATAAAAATTTATTGTTGAAATTAAACATACTAATGGTTAAATGTTTAAATTTTTATTTAAACAATTAACATTGAAATTATTTTGATATACAGATTATGTTTAAACAATTAACAATTAACAATTAAATAAATGTTGATGTATAGATTATGTTTAAACAATTAACAAATGTTAATGTAATTAACAATTAACAAATGTAGATGTAATCAAATGTTGACGTATTAAAACATAATTTAATAGATGTTAAATAAATATACATGTTGATGTACAGATGTTGAAATAATTTAATAAACATGTTGATGTACAAATGTTTAAATAAAACATAATTTAAATAAATGAAATTATTTATTGTTAAAATTAAACATTTAATTGTTTAAATAAAACATCTATTAAAACATCTATTAAATTTAAACAATGAAATTAAATAAAACATAAACAAAATTTTAAAATAAAACATCAATAAAATATCTATAAAAAATTATTTTAAAAAATTAAATAAATAAAACATTAATAAAAAGTTAAATAAAATTATTTTATTTTTAAATTGAGACATTTAAATTTTATTAAATTTTATTAAATATAATACATAATTAAATAGTAGAGGGTCAAAATGGTCATTTTCACATATAATCCAAACAGTGATTAGTCCCCACTTTCTGTCCCACCCCTCCAGGATAGGATAGTCCCCCATATGGGGGACATGGAGTCCGGCCGGACATGGAGTCCGCCGGACTAAAAAAAAATCAAACGACGGATAAGGTGCACTATTTGAATTACAATCTAAATAGTGGATAATCCCCCCAATCAAACACACCCTTATTATACATCACACCTATCAAATAATTTTTTTATTATCTTTCAAAATAATTTAATTAATAAATATAATAAATAACATTGGATAAGCGTGTGGTTATGTGGACCCACAGTCGTCATCTTTGTCCAAAATTCAACGAACCAGCACGTGCGCCGCGGAATTTAATTAATTTTCTTGAGGGAAAAGCCAACTATGGTCCAATTTTTTCCAAGGAAAATTACAATGAGGTCCATCTCGTTATTTATTTATAATCCAACAGGGATTACAATAAATGACATTTGACATTTTTTACAATAAAATTTTTAACCACTAAAAGTTAATTTGTAATGGTTCAAATTTTTTGGCCATTAAATTTTTTTTATTCGCTAATAAATAATATATCTTGACAAAAAGAAAAAAATTAGTAACTAAACTCTAAACCAACGCTGACCAATACAATTTTTAGTTATCAAAAATTACACTTTTGACAATTAAATCTTTTTTAATCGACAAATTTAATCGTCAAAAGTGTAAATTATTATAGTGAAGTCCAACCTTTAGATAAGATCTAATCATACACCAAAGCTATTATACAAACTTACCGATACATTTAATTGAAGAATTATTTTTCAATTCAAAATATTGGAATCTTTTTATTTGGTTGCAACGGCAGTTATAAATTTTTCGATCTGTCTTTTTATTTATCTTCAGACAGTCATGTTTATTTTTTGAGTGATTCTATTTACACACCATGAATACTCTCACCATCTTCAAAATTCACACCACACCATTTATTTTCAAATAATCCCAAATGTCATCTTCTCCTCAAAATATCAAACCCTAACCCTAATGCAATTGCTATCGTCGCTGCCCCTGCGACTATAACCTAACCCCGTCGTCCATCTCCACATCGTCATTCACTCATCTTCTATTTTCATATGCTTTCTCCATTTTCTAAAACCACTCTCTCTCTCTCATAACCCATATTGCTACCGACACCATTATCCTCATCACCAATGACTCCGCCCTCTCGCTTCTTCTTCTTCGTCTGTTCAAACCCTAGATCTCTCTCTTAACACAACACTGAGTTGTAGCGATGGTTAATGGAGTAGTACGAGCTACAAACGAAGAAGAAGAGAGACAGTGTAATAACCCCGACCTCCGATTAATGCTAAATCATGATTATTTATGCCTAAAAGTAATTTAGAAGGAATCCAAAATTAAATTGCATATGTATTGCATTATCTTTGTGTTTCTATCTGTTTGCCATAAAATGATCTGTTCATGTTTTAGTTTCGGTTTGCGAATTGGAAGCCTTATTGGCGACCGATTCGGAAATTGATTAGCATTTTATACTAGTAAGAATATATGTGATTTTATGGTATGTTTATTTAGAATTTGATTTGGTATGATTAAATTAGAATAAATAGTGCTAAATTACATTAGTTAAGTTAATTACGAAATTGCCACTAGTGGGCCACTTCATGAAACCTTTAAAGACTTTATTCATACACCATTTTCAGCCTTTTTCCTTGCCAAAACTGTGAGAGAGAGGAAGTGAGGTAGGAGATTGAATTCATCTAGAGAATTTGGCTTGGAACTTAGGAGAATTGAAGAGGCTTTGCAAATTTGAGCTCTTAGACTTGGAATTCAAGGTTTAAGGTAGGAGATTTCCCTTTCAATTGTGAATTTAAGATTAATTCTTGCATGGTTCATGGAAGATTAGAGTTTAAAGTCTAGAATTAGTTTAAAGAGTTGGATTTGAGAGTGAATTCATGCATGCATGCACATATTCTTGGATTTTGGAATTGTTCTTCATGAATTTCCATATGCATGCCCACATTTTTGTTATGGTCCATGAATTTATCCTATTCTTGAGCTTAATCTTGCTTTGGATCATGTTTTGGAGTATTAGAAGTCATGAGGATTCATGCATGTTACATTTAAGTTATGTTCTTGAAATTTTATTTGAAATTGTATTTAATTGACTCACCTTTGGGCTTTGATTTTACAAATTGATCTTAGAAACATCTTATCCTATGAGTTTACAAGTGTGTTCCAGAAAATAGGCCCAAAGGGTTAAGATTTGAGGTGTTGAATGCTTGGTTTTAGCTTGGGAGGCAAATCTGGAAATTCTAGAATTTGGTTTCCTTGCTCGAGCGAAGGATTCCACGCTCGAGCGACCATCGTTTGTTCAGATCTGTACTCAAGCGAATGAATAGTGGCTTGAGCGTAAATTGCAAGCTCTTAGGTTTTTGGTGCACACAGACGCACGGTCGAGCGACGAGACCTACGCTCGAGCGAAGAGCTATGTCTCATGCTCGAGCGAGCATCGAGCGGGCATCGAGCGTAAAATTTCAACAACTAGTACTTTTGCATTTTTACAGACCGCTCTAGCGAAGGAGTTTACGCTCGAGCGACCCCTCTGTTTTGACAAGCTCGCTCGAGCAAGACCCCTGTTTTCAGCAAGTTTTGAAAAATATTTTCCAAGGCATCTTTGCATCCTCATTCCATCCTAGGCATTCCTAGGCTATGTTTAAGACTTTATAGTGAGGATTTAAGGTTAGAAACACACTAAAAACCATCGGCGTAAGTTTTGTGCAACTAGAATGTGTGTTTCAAGTGTGTGTCCGTTATGTGTTATGTAGGTCATGTGCCATATGTCGTGTGATCAATCTACTCCGTCTGTCTGTTTCAAGGCCAACTGTGAGTAATAAATTAGTAAAGTTATGTTCGAACTGTATCTACTTTCTGTGTGATAAAACAAGATCTATTTTTCGAAATGTTATGTTCTGTACAATGAATGATTGTTCAATTTCTGATATGTATTCATAACATCCTTAGCATCATGTGATATCTGTTAGCTGTTACCCGGTATCGGAGGTTCCTTTATGAAACTTATTTCTGTTTGCACTCTGTTACCCGTACCGGAGGCCCTGTCACGGGGGCTCAGCTTCTGTTCTGTTCTGTTACTCGGATCCGGAGGTTCCTTTATGGAACTGGTTATTCGTAACCTCACATGTATACGTTCTGTTCTGTTTTGTTCTGCTAATGCTAATGGATGTATCACGTAAACTTAATCACGACTTATGATTTCTGTCTGTATATGATCTGGACAAATGATGAATTTGATACAAATCTGAATGATAATTTGCTGAATCTGTATGAACTCATTCATTGAAACCCTATACTCTATTATTATTCACTAGGCTTCGCTCACAGTTTATATTATGTATGTAGGTGAGCCAGCATGTGACCAGGGCCAGAGTTGACGGCCTTCTATTCTGTTTTTGTCAGCCAACTGTTATGCGTCCCGAGGAGGTTCCGAACAAAGCCTAATGCCATGGCTGTTTTTGTATTCATGCTAGTCTTGTGTATGCTCTGTACAGTTAGGTCTTGGGAAGTACATTCTGTAAATACCTTGTAAATATCGTGTATCTAGACTGTCATGTTTATGTATATATAAATAAGTTTTGAAATGTTCTGTCTCATGTACGTTATCACAGCTCATTGGACCTTGTCTATTTGTATTATTGCTTCCGCAGCCCCTTATTATTTGCTAATCTGTTCAGAGGCCTTTGGTAATCCACGAATTACTGGCCGGTTACGGTGCTAAACCTACAGGGGCAGGTTTGGGTCGTAACAGAGTGGTATCAAAACACATGTTCTACCACACACACAGGTCCGTATGAGCTTAGGATGTCCTAGTAAGAGTTAGGGGCATTCCATCTGCATGTGTGAGTGTGTGGTATTGTAACTGAATATGAAAACTGAATGTACATTTGAATCCAATGAATTGAAGGAAACAAATAAGATTATGCTTGTGTTTATTATCATTTGATGTCTGTATAGTAAGATGGAGAATGCAAAGGGAAATGGTGAAGGTGAATCTTCAGAGGCCCGCATGGGCCGAATGGAACAGATGTTAGCAGCATTGACTGAAACCTTGACACAACAACAGAGACAACAACCTTTGCCCCCTCCGCCTCCACCAGCACAAGCCGAGGCAGATAATAATGACATCATCAATCTGACACAGAAATTCATGAAAATGAAACCGCCAACGTTCTATGGTGGAATTGAACCTCTGAAAGTTGAGATGTGATTGCTTGAGATGGAAAAATTGTATGAAGTATTTCCTTGTTCTGAAACTCAAAAAGTCCTCCTAGCCACCTACACTCTGAAAGATGAAGCCCACAGGTGGTGGTTACTGATCCGAAATGGCAATGGAAATATGACATGGGCACAGTTTAATGCTATCTTCTACGACAAGTATTTCCCCCAATGTTTCAGGGATCGGAAAGTGTCTGAATTTCAAGAACTCAAATAGGGAAAAATGTTTGTGGCGGAGTATGAAGCTAAATTCACCGAATTGGCACGATTTGCTCCACATATGGTGGATACCGATTACAAGAAAGCACGAAAGTTTGAAGGTGGATTGGATTTAGAGGTGTTTGATCGGGTAGGCGTCCTGAATTGCCTACTTATGTGGAAGTCCTAGACAGAGCCTTAATGGCAGAGGCCACCCTAACCGTCATGAAACAAGGTAAAGTCCCAGCAACTACAACAACTGAGTGGAGAGGAAAAAGATTTGGGTTTGGTTTTAAAAGAGGCCGGTCCTTTGTCGGTAAGAAGCAAAACACAGGGACTTCGAACAGCTCAAGTCAGAGTAGTGGGTCTATTCCAGTCTATTTTGATTGTGGTAAAAGGCACAAGGGTGTGTGCTACCGAGTGTCCAGTGCTTGTTTCTGATGTGGCCAGCCAGGTCATGTAGTGAAAGATTGCCCGCTCCGGTTTGAGACTACTAGCCGTCCTGCAACAAGTTCAGCGGGATCCGCTTCTGTGGCCAAAACCAATGCCAAAGCCAATACTGGGAAAAAACCTCTGAGACAAGACCGAGTGTTCGCCTTAGTGCCCAGTGACGTACCGAACATCTATACTGTGGTGTCAGGTACACTCTCTATATGTTCTCAAAATGCATGTGTACTGATAGATTCTGGTTCTACACATTCCTTTGTATCGCATGCTTTTTCTCGAAAATTGACTAGACCATTAGAACTTATGACTTATGTGTTATCTGTGTCTACGCCGTCTGGGAATTTTATGATGGGTGCTCATGTTTACCTCGCATGTGATGTTATAATTGGCGATATGATGTCATATGTGGACTTGTTACTCTTGGACATTAATCATTTTGATTGTATTTTGGGGATAGACTGGTTGACAAAATACTGTGCTACCATTGACTGTGCAAATAAAGCTGTTGTTTTTAGACCACCGGGTATGTCTGAATTTACTTTTGTTGAGAATGGGGTAATTCCTCCCCTATATTTGATTTCGGCTATGAAAGCTGTAAAACTCCTTAGGAAGGAATGTAGGGGTTATCTGTGTTGTATACTGACTGCACCAACTGACAATACTACTGTAGAAACAATCCCTGTTGCTTGTGAATTTCTCGATGTGTTTCCGACTGACTTACCTGGGAACTTAGTTGATAGAGAAATTGAATTCACTGTTGAGGTGTTTCCGGAGACGCAACCTATTTCCAAGACTCCCTATAGAATGTCTACCTCTGAATTGAAAGAATTGAAAACCCAACTTCAGGAACTGTTAAATAAGAAATTTATCCGTCCGAGTACTTCACCTTGTGGTGCTCCAGTTTTGTTTGTCAAAAAGAAGGATGGATCTTTAAGATTGTGTATAGACTACTAGAAACTGAACAAAGTGACTATCAAGAATAAATACCCTCTGCCCCGAATAGATGACTTGTTTGATCAACTTCAGAGTGCCCAAGTGTTTTCCAAAATTGACCTCAGGTCCGGGTATCATCAATTAAAGGTTAGAGCTGAGGACATAGAGAAAACTGCATTCCGAACTAGATATGGACATTATGAATTTTTAGTATTGCCGTTTGGGGTGACCAATGCACCTGCAGCTTTCATGGATCTTATGAATAGGGTGTTTAAATCATATCTGGATGACTTCATTGTTGTATTTATTGATGACATTTTGATTTATTCTAAAGACAGGGAAGAACATGAGAACCATTTGAGAACTACCTTGCAGATTTTGAGAGAAAAGAAATTGTATGCTAAATTGTCCAAGTGTGAATTCTGGCTTGACAGTGTGGCATTTTTGGGACATGTAATCGACAAGGATGGAGTTTCTATTGACCCCCAGAAAATTGAAGCTGTCGTGGATTGGCCTAGACCGACAAATGTGACAGAAGTCCGAAGTTTTCTAAGACTTGCAGGTTACTACCGGAGGTTTGTGAAAGACTTTTCCAAGTTTGCCATGCCATTGACTCAATTAACTCAAAAAAATGTTCCATTTGACTAGAATGAACAAAGAGAGACAGCTTTCCAAGAGTTGAAAACCAGGTTAGTGACTGCACCAATCTTAACCTTGCCTAATGGTACTGATGGGTTTCAAGTGTATAGTGATGCTTCCTATAAAGGCTTGGGGTGTGTACTAATGCAAAACGGAAGGGTAATTGCCTATGCTTCTAGACAACTTCGACCTCATGAAAAGAATTACCCAACACATGATCTTAAATTAGTGGCTGTGGTGTTTGCTTTGAAAATATGGCGCCACTATTTGTATGGGGTAACTTGCGAGGTGTATACAGACCATAAAAGTTTGAAATATTTCTTTACCCAAAAGGAATTGAACATGAGACAGAGACGATGGTTTGAACTAATCAAGGATTATGATTTGCAAATCTTGTATCATCCAGGAAAGGCTAATACCGTAGCAGATGCCTTGAGCCGAAAATCCAGTGTGAATTTGTCATGTTTGCTATCCAACCGAAAAGAATTGTTGACTGACCTAGAACAAGATGGGCTATTAACTGCTATCGCTGCTCAACCTACAATTCTTGACAAGATCAAACAGAAACAGTGTGAGGATGAATACTTGAAAAAGATCGTGGAGAATTTGATTCAAAGCCGAGGCCAGGATTTGTGTTTGAAGTGATGTGCTGATATTTCAGAACCATCTTTGTGTGCCCGATTGTTATGATTTGAGGAAACGTGTTATGACTGTAGCTCACAGTAGTAAATTTGCTATGCATCCGGGGAACACGAAGATGTATCATAATTTGAAACAGAATTTTTGGTGGCCTAGAATGAAAAAGAGTATTGTCGATTTTGTGGCTAGATGTCTACAGTGCCAACAGGTTAAAGCTGAACATCAATGACCCGCTGGTTTGCTACAACCACTCCCAATACCATAATGGAAATGAGAACACATTACCATGGACTTCATTGTGGGATTGCCTTGTTCTTCTTGAGGTATGGACTCTATTTGGGTTATAGTTCACCGTTTAACTAAGTCTGCCCATTTTCTGCCTGTCAAAACTATTTATAACGCTGATAAATTGGCCAATATCTATATGACTGAAATTGTGTGATTGCATGGAGTGCCAGTATCTATTGTGTCTAACAGGGACTCAAAGTTTGTATCGAGATTTTGGCAGAGTTTGCAACAGGCTTTGGGGACTAAATTGAGACTGAGCAGTGCCTATCACCCACAAACAGATGGCCAAACTGAACAAACGAACTAAATTCTGGAGGATATGCTTAGAATGTGTGTGTTAGACTTTCAAGGGAATTGGGAGACCTGCTTTTCATTAGCTGAATTTGTGTACAACAACAGTTACCATTCAAGCATTGGAATGGCTCCTTACGAAGCTTTGTATGGAAGACAATGTCGTTCTCCGGTATGTTGGGCTAAAGTAGGTGATAGCCCTTTGTTGGGACCGGAACTTGTGCAAGAAACAACCGAGAAAGTGAAACTGATACAGCAGCGTCTGAAAACTGCACAAAGTCGGCAGAAGAGCTATGTCGATGTTCGAAGAAGAGAGAGGGAATATGAAGTTGGGGACCACGTGTTCATAAAGGTGACCCCGATGAAGGGTCAAACTCAGTTTGGTGTTAAGGGAAAATTGGCGCCAAGATATGTTGGACCTTATGAAGTCCTCGAAAAGATCAATCCAGTATCATATCAGGTAGCCTTACCTCCAGTAATGGAACATATGCATAACATCTTTCATGTATCGATGCTACGAGAATATTTGAGGGATCCACTCCATGTCATCGAACCGACACATATGCTTTTGAAAGATGACTACACTTATGAGGAAAGACCTATCCAAATTGTGAATTGCCGAATCAAAAAGTTGAGAGATAAAGAAATACCGTTGGTAAAAGTTGATTGGCAAAACCATGGAGGAACCTATGCAACTTGGGAAACCGAGGAAGACATGAAGAAGAGATATCCATATTTGTTCCCATTGGACCCAATGTTGATTCTGAATGAAGGTAATTCAAGTTTGGAGGACCAAACTCTTTTAAGGGGAGAAGACTGTAATAACCCCGACCTCCGATTAATGCTAAACCATGATTATTTATGCCTAACAGTAATTTAGAAGGAATCTGGAATTAAATTGCATATGTATTGCATTATCTTTGTGTTTCTATCTATTTGTCATAAAATGATCTGTTCACGTTTTAGTTTCGGTTTGCGAATTGGAAGCCTTATCAGCGACCAATTCAGAAATTGATTAGTGTTTTATACTAGTAAGAATATATGTGATTTTATGGTATGTTTAATTAGAATTTGATTTGGTATGACTAAATTGAAATAAATAGTGCTAAATTACATTAGTTAAGTTAATTACGAAATTGCCACTAGTGGGCCACTTTATAAAACCTTTAGAGACTTGATTCATACACCATTTTCAGCCTTTTTCCTTGCCAAAACCGTGAGAGAGAGGAAGTGAGGTAGGAGATTGAATTCATCTAGAGAATTTGGCTTGGAACTTAGGCGAATTGAAGAGGCTTTGCAAATTTGAGCTCCGAGTGAATTCATGCATGCATGCACATATTCTTGGATTTTGGAGTTGTTCTTCATGAATTTCCACATGTATGTCCATATTTTTGTTATGGTCCATGAATTCATCCTATTCTTGAGCTTAATCTTTCTTTGGATCATGTTTTGGAGCATTAGAAGTCATGAGGATTCATGCATGTTACATTTAAGTTATGTTCTTGAAATTTTATTTGAAATTGTATTTAATTGACTCACCTTTGGGCTTTGATTTTACAAATTGATCTTAGAAACATCTTATCCTATGAGTTTACAAGTGTTTTCCAAAAAATAGGCCCAAAGGGTTGAGATTTGAGGTGTTGAATGCTTGGTTTGAGCTTGAGAGGCAAATTTGGAAATTCCAGAATTTGGCTTCCTCGCTCGAGCGAAGGATTCCACGCTCAAGCAACCATCGTTTGCTCAGAGCTCCGCTCGAGCGAAGAAATGGTGGCTCGAGCATAAATTACAAGCTCTCAAGTTTTTGGTGCACGCAGACGCACACTCGAGCGACGAGACCTACGCTCGAACGAAGAGCTGTGTCTCACGCTCGAGCGAGCATCGAGCGTAAAATTTCAACGGTCAGTACTTTTGCATTTTTATAGACCGCTCTAACGAAGGAGTCTACGCTCGAGCGACCCCTCTGTTTTGACAAGCTCGCTCGAGCGAAGGAAGCTAAGCTCGCTCGAGCGAAGGAAGCTACGCTCGAGCGAGACCCCTGTTTTCAGAAAGTTTTGAAAAATATTTTCCAAGGCATCTTTGCATCCTCATTCCATCCTAGGCATTCTTAGGCCATGTTTAAGACTCTATAGTGAGGATTTAAGGTTAGAAACACATTAAGAACCATCGACGTAAGTTTTGTGCAATTAGAATGTGTGTTTCAAGTGTGTGTTCGTTATGTGTTATGTAGGTCACGTGCCGCGTGTTGTGTGATCAATTTGCTCCGTCTGTCTGTTTCAAGACCAACTGTGAGTAATAATTTAGTAAAGTTATGTTCAAACTGTATCTACTTTCTATGTGATAAAACAAGATCTGTTTTCCGAAATGTTATGTTCTGTACAATGAATGATTGTTCAATTTCTGATATGTATTCGTAACATCCTTAGCATCATGTGATATCTGTTAGCTATTACCCGGTATCGGAGGTTCCTTTATGGAACTTATTTCTGTCTGCACTCTGTTACCCGTACCGGAGGCCCTGTCACAGGGGCTCAGCTTCTGTTCTGTTCTGTTACCCGGATCCGGAGGTTCCTTTATGGAACTGGTTATTCGTAACCTTACATGTATACGTTCTGTTCTGTTCTGTTCTGTTAATGCTAATGGATGTATCACGTAAACTTGATCATGACTTATGATTTCTGTCTGTATATGATCTGGACAAATGATGAATTTGATACAAATCTGAATTATAATTTTCTGAATTTGTACGAACTCATTCATTGAAACCCTTTACTCTATTATTATTTACTAGGCTTCGCTCACAGTTTATGTATATATAAATAAGTTTTGAAATGTTCTGTCTCATGTACGTTACCACAGCTCATTGGACTTTGTCTATTTGTATTATTGCTTCCGTAGCCCCTTATTATTTGCTAATCTATTCAGAGGCCTTTGGTAATCCACGGATTACTGACCGGTTACGGTGCTAAACCTACAGGGGCGGGTTTGGGTCGTGACAGACAGAAAGAGACGTGAAGAAGAAAAAAGAGAGATGGAGAAACACAGGAATGGAGAAGACTATAAGTGGTGAGGAAAAGTAGTGGTGATAAGGACGGGTTGGGTACGGGCTAGAAAAGTCATCGGATATAATGGCGGTGGCCGTGGCGACAGCAGTAGTAGTAAAGCAAGTTAGAAAAGACGGGGCGACGACGAGACTAGACAAGGTGCCAACGATGACTTATTAATGGTAGTGGCCAAAGGTTGTGATGGTGGATTTGATTTTAGGATTTTTATCCAAAATAGTAATTTCATAAAAAAAAGTTTGGACAATGATGTGTACTGAGAGGTTCAGAGGCATGTAAAAAGAATTATCATTTTTTTTTATTATTTTAGAATGAGACGATCATGGTTACTTGGATGGATGAGATAGTGCTCCAATTCTTATTTTTTAAAAATTAAAAAATAGGAGAGCGAGAGAGAGAGAGAGCTAACTTCAATGTTTCTCTAAAATTTTCATCTAATTTAATTTGAAATTTGAGTACAAAAAATTGTTTTGATATGAATTATTCTAATCCTTTCATCAAATTTGTATTAAAGTCCTTTTAAAAATTCTCCTCTTATCTCAAATTTATCTTTTTATCAAATTTAATAATAATAATAATAATAATAATAATAATAATAATAATAATAATAATAATAATAATAAAATCATCTCCAATATTTCATCATTTTAAATTTTCATTAAATTTAAATTTGATGAAAGATTTGATAAGCTTTCAATTTGATGAAAAAATGACTCTTTATTAGATACAAATTTTATGAAAGGATTTGAGATAATTTCTAATATATTTTTTTATTTTGTCAAATTTAAATTTGATGAAAGAAATGATGAAGAGCATCTCCAATCTTCTTCTTTTCTTTCACGAAATTTAAATTTGATTAAAAAGTATTAAAAAAAAGGAAATTTTTTTTAAGATTCCTAGTATTAAGATTTTATAGCATAAAGGACACCAAATATTTTCATAACGTCTAAGGTCACTCAACATCGATCTAGAAAAAATTCGATTCAGAGAATTTCTCTGGACTTCAGAATTTCTCTGCACTTTCCAGAGAATTTCTCAGAGAAAATTTACATAGTGGCCAAAATTTTAGAGAATTTCTCTGGACGTAAATTCTCTCTAGAGAAAATGGGTCGGCCAAAAACTAGCTTTGAGTCCCAATTCTACAAACGAATAAAGAAAGAAAAAAAAAAAAGACATACTCAAGAAGCCAAACAAGTCTTTTAGAAAGGCATGTTCTTTTTCATCTCATTCATCAACTCCATATTTGAATCAACACTAGATTTCTTGTGTGATCCAGCTTTAGCAGTGCTACTCAGCCCCACTTGATCATCATCATCATCAATCCAATGTTCATCTAGTTCCCAGAGAATTTCTCTGGACTTCTCATAGAAATTCTCTCCAAAGAAATTGACTTTCCAGAGAAATTCTCTGTTTCTCTCCAGTGAAATGTCGATTTTGTTGAAAAAATCGCTAATGCGGACAAAATCCAAAGTCAAAACCATAAATGTAATAAGAACAATGAATTTGGAGTTAAAAGTAGGAATCAAACACAGAGGACATATATCTAGACATTCATTCTTAGAATTTTGTACAATAGTGAAGTAGAGAAAGAGAGAGAATGAGAGGAGTTTTGGAGAGAGAAACAGTACCTGGAAGTAAAGTTGATAAATATACGTTTATATATCAGCAACTGAAGAATTGAGAATGCTACCATACGTAGCTAGTTCGAAATAACCCGACAATGAATCCCTCAATCAGCCTCAACAAATCAACTCCCATACCACTCCAAATACCAAGCTTGCCATCAAATCTCTCACTTCTCAAGCAATTCACCTCCCTCTCTCTCTCTCTCTCTCTATATATATATATATATGTACACACACACACATATGCGTATCAAGTAAACTAGAGGAATGAATTTGGTTTTGCAAATCAAGGACATGGCATTGAAGGCATTGGGGGCGTACTGGAACTGCAATCTGTGTACAACGACAACTCAGCAGTAGCGACACAACAAGAGCTATGTGGAGTCGTCGGCGTCGGAGGGATTCTGGTACTGAAGGACGGTGGGCTCAAACTCTAGTTCAATGGCGTCAAGGCAGTAGGGAAAAGAGATGAATGCGAGGTTCAAAGGAATCTTGAGCGGCCATTGAAGGGAGTGAAGTGAGGTTTGGATTTAGAGAGAGAGAGAGAGAGAGAGAGAGAGAGAGAGAGAGAGAGAGAAAATTGGGAAGGCAAGAGAGAGAGAGAGAGAAAATGAGGTTTGATTTGAGAGAGTCAAATTTCTCTGTGATATATGGGTGTAGGGTTGAGGGACCTTAGACTTCATAAAATAATATTATGGATCTCTTTCATTACTAAAAATGGAAGAGGGACCTTAGACTAATTTTTTCTAAAACATAATATCCAATTCTTTCATCAAATATTCATGAAACTAAAGGAGAGTTATTTATTTATTTTTTATCAAATTGAGAATTTATCAAATCCTTCGTCAAATTTAAATTTGATGAAAATTTAAAAAGACGAAGCATTGGACATGATTTTTTTTTTTCCTATCAAATTTGATAAAAACAAAAAGGGAAAATTTTGAATAAGATGGGAATTTCTAAACATTTCGTTTGGTTTGAATGATTTGGAGAGAAAAGAAATAAAATAGAGAGAAATAAATTTTAATCATTTGTTTGAATTACTAAATAGGAGAGAAATAGGAAGAGATGAAGAGAAACACATATCTTATAATAATTATTTTGAATCTCTCCAAAAATTTGGAGAGATTTGGAAAAAAAATAAAATTAACTAAATATTATTTTGTTATAATATCAAAACTACCATAGTAGATATAGAACCAAAAAATAAAAAACTAATGCCAATAAAAGGTTAATTTGGTAATATCATTTTTTTTTTCCTTTCCCTCTTGTCATTTCTATCCTTTCTCTCTCATATTTGGAATCAAATAGATGAGAAAAATGGTGAAGGATTGGAGAGGGAAGAAAGAGATTTATGTATTCCTGTTATAAAATAGTAAATCAGATAAAAAAATATTGGTAGAGTTGAAGAAGGGAAACAAGTTCATTTATGTGATCAAGGTTGGAATTGGGTGTGATGTGTTTGTAGCTAATACTTTGATTCACAATCAGTTCGTTTGGGAAGAATTCTATTAGCATGACATTTTTATTTTTTAGCTAATTTTAGCTTGGCTAATTTAGCTTTGTTTGGAAAGAATTTTTTTATTGTTTAATTTTTTTTTTTTAAAAAAAGTTAAATAATTATAATTTAAATATAACATTTTATTTTATTAACGTATTTAGCCTATTTTATATTTTTGTGCTTCTTTAGTTTCAACCCAAACCCAACCCACTTGCCAAGCGGCAGCAATATATGCCAATTGTGAGTACTTTTAAATTGCGCACTGTTTGCTTGACAAAACGCCCGAAAGGAATGTCATATTGCGGAATGCGATGTTGAGTGCGTTCGTTGAAATGGGTTTGGTGTTCTTAGCTTGTGGATTGTTCGACGAAATGCCGGAAAGAAAAGTGGAGACTTCGAATTTTATGATTTCAAATTATGTGGTGTTTTTGTTTTGATGAGATGCTGCCAGTGAAATATGTGGTATCATAGAACGCAATAATTGTGGTTACGGTCAAAGTAGGACTTGTAAGCGCATTCACAATGGTTAAAATTATTTGTTAAAATATATGTTATATGACAAAAAATAATGAAAGTAGGATTTATGTGTTAAAGGGTTTATTAATTTGGAGAGTGGGTGATGATGCAATAGATCTGTTAAGATATGTGTTAAATAATGTATATATAAAAATAATAAGTACAATTTTTTTTTCCTTTTTTTTTCCTTTCCCTCTCTCTTTCTCTCTATCTCTTCTTTATGCCAACTGTGCTGCCAACTCTGCCACTGCAAACCCCAACACCCCCCTCCCTCTCTCTCTCTCTCTCTCTCTCTCTCTCTCTCTCTCTCTCTCTCTCTCTCTCTCTCTCTCTCTCTGGGGTAATAGAGCTTGCTTTAGTTAGCCAACAAATTAACAGCTGACAAAGCATACACTTAATAGCTCCATTGGAGCATCATTTGAGCCTTTCACTAGCCAAAATTTTAATGGCTGACACTAATACACCGTTAACGGCTCCACTATGATGCTTTAAATGAATCGAGTTGAGTAATAAGTTTCAAAATGTATTTAAATATGACTTATTTATCTTTCGAGTTAATCTCAAATGAGCTTTAGTGAAGCAAATCATGAGCAGAATTCAAGTAGTTTGGTTTTTTAGTAGTGCATATAACCAAGTCAAGTCGAGTTGTAGGTTGTCCAAATTTGGTTTGAAAACCTAATGAGTTTTGTTAGTGTATATTAGTGCATTATGTTAGTGTAGCATTATGTTAGTGTAGCATTATGTTAGTGCATTATGCTAGTGTAGCATTATGTAGTGTAGCATTATGTTAGTGTAGCATTATGTTATTGTTCATAGGCATCCAAGGCATCCTCTATAAATAGAGTGCCTTCTTTGTGTAATTCATACATACAATTTATAGAAACAACAACTGAATAATTCAGTGGCTCTTTCTCTCTCTCTCAATCCTCTATCACTCTCTCAAATTATTGTTTCATGGTATTAGAGCCCAGTGTTACATTTCTGGCAATTTTCGATTTTGGTGTTTAGTCCCGTACACAGTGGCATACATCAAACCGCTCGGAATTTCCTCACGATTCCAACGGCACCAAGCCCGTTCTCAGAACACCCTCCACGCGCCCACACGCGC
Organism: Camellia sinensis; assembly: GCF_055761805.1. Taxonomy (NCBI): domain Eukaryota; kingdom Viridiplantae; phylum Streptophyta; class Magnoliopsida; order Ericales; family Theaceae; genus Camellia; species Camellia sinensis. The sequence continues at coordinate 34,088,443 of NC_138969.1, forward strand.
CGCCTTTGTCTTCTGCGCGTCACCAGCTCCGCCACCACTCTCACACGCGCCCGCACGCGCCCTCTGTTGCTACTCACCTCCGCCACGCACCCCCACGCGCCCACGCAACCGCGGCTAACGTCAGCCCTGCCACTCCCGTACGCCGCGCCTGCTACTGTGCGCCTTTCGTGCGCCGCTTCACTACATTGCACCCGCGTGCGCCAAAACGGCTACTGTGCGCCGCGCCTGCGCCTGTTCGCTACCGTGCGCCGCCGCCTTCCTGCTAACGTGCTCCTCCCTGCACTCTGCTAACGTGCGCCGCTGACATCATCACTGACATCATCTCTGTCCAGTAGACCTTTCCTGGCTATTTTCGACATTCCGGACTCACTGGTACACTCTGTTTTACCAAATTTTGCTCCTACAGGTCTATTCCTATTGCTTTAATCCTACTCAACTAGTATTATGGATCGTCCTGATGCCTCCCATCTCATTTCCGTTATTTTGAATGGTTCAAACTATGTTCTGTGGGCCCAAGCCATGTCTTCCTTTCTCAAAGGCAAGAAGCTCTGGCGAATTGTCACCGGGGATGTGACTAAACCGGTAAAAGGCAGTGTCACTACTGAAACTACTGCTCATACTGCTACATATGAAGACCAACTTGAGGAATGGGACAGTAAGAATTACCAAATCATTACCTGGTTTCGTAATACCTCTATTACCTCTATCAGTCTTCAGTTTGGTCGTTTTCAGCTAGACTCTGTAAATACTCCTGCCAAAGACATCTGGAATTTTTTGAAAGAACGATACCAGACTACTGGTCTTGCCCATCAATATCAACTTCAGAATCAACTTCATCGCATGCGCCAAGAATCCACTCAGTCCATTAATGACTTCCTTTCTCAAATGTACTCTGTTTGGGATCAGCTTGCTCTTTCAGAACCGACTTGGCATAACCACGAAGATGCTGTTTTATTTACTATCTATCGCAACCAGCAAAGGTTGGTGCATTTTCTTATGGCTCTTACTTCCTCCTTTGAGCCCGTACGTGCCTCTCTGCTTCATCGCCATCCATTGCCCACTCTTGAACAAGCAATTTCTGAGTTGCTATCAGAGGAGACGCGTCTCGGTACTCTTCAAACTCATCATGTGGACTCTGTTCTGGCCACTCCTCCGTACCGGCCATCATTTACCCAACGGACCACTGCTTGCCTCTATTGTCAGAATCGGGGTCTTCCTTCAACCCATCTCCTGGTCAATTGCCCCGTCAGATCCTGCCGCTACTACAACAAACTTGGTCCTGGTCATCTACAACAGGATTGTTTTCGCAATCCATCCCGATCATCGTCCAATAGCCACTCCTCTCGCGGTGGCTCTGCCCGGGGAAGCTTTCATCGTTCCGGGAATCAGTCTCATCACACTGCTACTACTGCTTCTAGGAATCAGTCTCATCCCACTGCTGCTGCTGCTTCCGGGAATCAGTCTCCCCACACTGATGCTGTCACCTCTGCGGGGTTCTCTGAGTCGTCTACTCCGTCTACCCCTCGCTTTTCTCCAACGGATGTAGAGGCCATGCTCAAACAACTTCTCTCCCCATCTGGTACACCTCCTCCTACTGCTTTGTCTGTAATCCCAGGTAACTCTTCTTGGTATTTTGACTCTGCCTGTTGTAATCATATGACCTCCAGTTCTACTATCTTTTCTTCCTTCTCTTCATCTCCTCATATTCCCTCAATACATACTGCTGATGGTTCCCTCATGTCTGTCCGTCATGTTGGTACTGTTTCCACCTCTTCTTTATCTATCCCTCAAGTTTATCATATCCCTGCTCTTACCTTAAACCTTATTTCCATTGGTCAATTATGTGAACTTGGTCTAACTGTCACATTTTCTGCTACTGATTGTTTGGTACAGGACCCTCAGACGGGGCAGACTATTGGGATCGGCCGTAAGCATGGACGTCTCTATGAACTCATCCACCTTCATGTTCCTGCCTCTCCTCCGATTGCTGCTCCTACATCTACTTCCTCATTATCTCCCTTTCATCTTTGGCATTGTCGTTTAGGGCATATTTCTGTTAATCGCTTACGGTCTTTGGTTTCTAGTGGACAGTTGGGTCATGTACTTCCCGATAATTTCGATTGTATCCCCTGTCAACTTGCCAAACAACCTGCTTTACCATTTAATAAAAGTACTTCAGTTTCCCTTGCACCTTTTGATCTTATCCATTCCGATATTTGGGGGCCCTCCCCTACTACTACTATGGGGGGATCCCGCTATTTTGTTGTCTTTATTGATGATTTTTCCCGGTTTACTTGGCTTTTTCTCATGAAAACTAGGTCTGAACTTAAACACATTTATTATAGATTTGCCCAAATGGTCCACACCCAATTTCCAAAACCATCAAAATTTTTCGCTCTGACAATGCTATGGAATATCGGGATTCTGATTTCCTTTCCTTTCTTCAGCATCATGGTACACTGCCTCATCGTTCTTGTGCTGGCACGTCCCAGCAAAATGGCCGTGTTGAACGGAAACATAGGCATATTCTTGACACTACTCGCGCCCTTCTTCTCTCTTCTTCCTGCCCTGAAAACTTTTGGGGGGAAGCTGCCCTCACTGCTGTTTACACTATCAACTGTGCTCCTTCTCCTGTCATCCATAATCAAACTCCCTTTGAACGTCTGCATGGCACTCCCCCTCCTTACGCCAATCTCCGGGTTTTTAGCTCTACCTGCTTTGTTCTACTTCAATCCCATGAACACACCAAGCTTGAACCTCGTTCTCGTCTTTGTTGCTTTCTTGGGTATGGAATTGAACATAAAGGCTTTTGCTGTTGGGATCCTCTCTCTAAACGTCTTTGTATCTCCCGCCATGTCGTTTTCTGGGAGCACCAAATGTTTTCCTCGCTATCCTCTTTTCACTTACCCGCACTCTCCACTACTGTCCTGTTTACTAATCCTTCTGTCGATCTTTTCTCTGCTGATTTTGATACAGGTTCCTCCTCCATCGAGACGCCCTTGCTCACTCCTGATCCTGTCCAGCCTGCTCTCCCTGAAGGTCTACCTCTTATTGCCACACCTCCTTCTCCACCGGTTCTTCCTCCCACCGATCCTCCTACGGGTCGACCACGTCGGGTCACTCAACCTCCTCTCCATCTTCGTGATTATATTGTTGGATCTGCTGCCTTCTCTACTTATGAACCTACCTCCTATCGTGAGGCTTGTACTAATCCTCTTTGGCAGCAAGCTATGACCGATGAACTACAGGCCTTGGACAAATCTCATACTTGGGATCTTGTTGATCTTCCTCCTGGCAAGACTGCCATTGGCTGCAAATGGGTTTACAAAATCAAAACACATTCTGATGGCTCTATTGAACGCTACAAAGCTCGTCTTGTTTCCAAGGGTTTCAACCAGGAATATGGTATTGATTATGAGGAGACATTCTCTCCTGTTGCTCGGCTAACCTCTGTTCGCAGTTTACTTGCTGTTGCTGCTGCTCGCCACTGGGGGCTCTTTCAGATGGATGTCAAAAATGCTTTCCTCAATGGTCATCTTATTGAGGAGGTCTACATGCAACCTCCACCTGGGTCCACTTTTCCCCCTCATCAGGTTTGCAAACTACAGCGTGCTCTCTATGGCCTCAAGCAAGCACCTCGTGCTTGGTTTGCTACGTTCAGTTCTACCATTCATGATTTTGGGTTCACCTCTAGCTCCTATGACTCTGCTCTTTTTATCCGGACTACTTCTCATGGTACCACTCTTCTTCTTCTATATGTGGATGATATGATTATCACTGGTAATGATGAAGCAGGTATTCTCCACCTCAAACAGTTTCTCCACCGCCAGTTTGAGATGAAGGACCTTGGTACTCTTAACTACTTCTTAGGCCTTGAAGTCTCTCATGATTCTACTGGTTCCTATTTGTCCCAGGCAAAATATACATCCGATCTTCTGGCTCATGCTGGTCTGACTGATTGCAAAACTACCTCTACTCCAGTTGATCCTCAGATTCGTCTCACTCCTCTCGATGGGACTCTTCTCTCTGATGCTACTCTTTATCGCCAACTCGTCGGCAGCCTTGTCTATCTCACAGTAACTCGTCCTGACATTGCCTATGCTGTTCACATTGTCAGTCAGTACATGTCGGCTCCTCGCACTCCCCACTATACTGCTCTACTCCGCATCCTTCGCTACCTCAAAGGCACTCTGTTCCATGGTCTTCACTTCTCTGCTTCCTCCTCTCTTAACCTGCGTGCCTTTTCCGATGCTAATTGGGCTGGGGATCCTACGGATCGACGCTCCACCACGGGATTCTGCTTCTTCTTAGGGGACTCTCTTCTTGCTTGGCGTAGCAAAAAATAATCCCTCACTGCCCGCTCTAGCACCGAAGCTGAATACCGAGCTCTTGCTGATACTACTCAAGAACTTCTCTGGCTTCGCTGGCTCCTTGCTGATATGGGTGTTTCTTCTTCTGATCCTACCCCTCTCTATTGTGACAATCAGAGTGCCATTCAGATTGCTCACAATGATGTCTTTCATGATCGCACCAAACATATTGAGATTGATTGTCATTTCATTCGCCAGCATGTTACCTGTGGTACTGTTCGTCTTCTCCCTATCGCTTCCGTCGATCAACCCGCTGATATCTTCACTAAGACTCATCCTCCTGGCCGTTTCAATGATCTTGTTTCCAAACTCAACTTGGTTGATGCTTCCCATCCTTGAGTTTGCGGGGGGATGTTAGTGTATATTAGTGCATTATGTTAGTGTAGCATTATGTTAGTGTAGCATTATGTTAGTGCATTATGTTAGTGTAGCATTATGTTAGTGTAGCATTATGTAGTGTAGCATTATGTTAGTGTAGCATTATGTTATTGTTCATAGGCATCCAAGGCATCCTCTATAAATAGAGTGCCTTCTTTGTGTAATTCATACATACAATTTATAGAAACAACAACTGAATAATTCAGTGGCTCTTTCTCTCTCTCTCAATCCTCTATCACTCTCTCAAATTATTGTTTCAAGTTTTAAAACATGTTCAAGCTTAACTTGTATATAAAACAAGTTGATTTTAAATAGGTTTTTAACGCTTCGAGCTTGAATTGTTTGGTTTCATTTGGCAGCATACTCACAGGATTGATATTAATGGTTTCCTAGCTTGTGGACATGTTCTCAAAATGAGTGTGCATTGAGTAGGCTGTGGAAGTCTTTGGTAATAGTTTTAGGAAAGATGTTAGTACACGGAATTCACTGATTGCAGGATTAAGCATCCATGCCTTGGGAGAACATGCCTTGCAGTATTTTCACTGAAATGCATGTGGATTGTTTTTTAGCCCAATGAGGTTTACCTTTATTAGTGTTGTGATTGATCTCATCATGGTTGGTGTTCATGGCCATCTGATGAACACTATCTGTATGGATTTTACTTGGTCCTTTTGGATTATTAGAAGAGGCTGGGGAGCTTGTGAGAAGAAAGCCATTGAAAGAAGCTCCTGTGGTTTGGGAGCCTTTTTCTGGGTGCTTGTAGAAACCATGGTAATATTGAAATGGCAAAGAACATTGCGAGGAAGCTCTTAAAGTTGGATCTTCAAGAGTCCAAGACAGTTCTAGTTATGTTCAGTTGTCAAATTGTCGACTATTCATACATCCATGGGGAGATGTAATGATGATGCTATGAAAGTGAGGAGAAGGAATGAGCCCGGTTGTAGCATGATTGAATTGGATGTGATTGTTCATAAATTCTTAGCCGGGGAAGGAGGAGTGTTTTAAATATCAGATTACGTACTAGGATTTTAGACTTTCAATACCAATAGTCATTGATATATCAATCAATATATGACCGTATCCGATACTGATGCCTATCTCAATACCGCTGTTTAAAACATGGGAAGAAGTGCTTGCCTAAACAGGCTTGATGGATAAGAATGTTGATATTTGATAAAAACAAGTTACAACATAGACTCATTATGCTGAATCCTTGAGAATATTTTGCTGGTTTCAAAATGCTGTGAAGACTATTTTGCTGGTTTCAGGCAAGCAAGCAAGTCACAATGAGGCTATTGGAGGATAAAAAAAACCCTATATGGTAAGTCTCCTTGACTGAATTCATCTTCTGAGACTTGCAAGTATTGGAAGAACTTGCTGTTTGAACTTATTGTTTGATGAAGAACATAAAACATTGTTACATTTTGTGCGCTTCTACTTCTTTTTCTTTTTCCTTTTTTTTTATTATATTAATTCTTGATTTTTTTTTTTATTTTATTTTATTATTTTTTTTTGTTGTTGTGGTTAATTTATGCATCTCGGCATCTACTAACTCTTCAAGCATAGTAACTTGGCTTTCAGTTTCTTGCAAACAAAAATACAGAAAAAATTTGAAAGTAGCTTAACTGTCATAAATTTAATCTTTAACTAAATGCATTCTTTTCACTTTCATTTTGTTCACCTCTATTTCTATTACTTCAACTTTCCATCATTTGTGGACCTGGAAATTGCTTCAACAGACATCCTTTTAACTTGAATCATAATTGTTATTTTTTTTGGTCATAAGAAAATTGAAAGTGCAACTTAAATATAAGTTAAGCATTATAATACAAGCTAACCATGCTAAATTATTTACAATGACTACTAACTAATCATGATAAAAAGTTCCTAGTCATAGTTCACTATGTTGATTGCATTATGTAATTCAGGACTAAAACTCTCCAATTTGAGCTCAAACCATACCTGCCTGAACACCTCAATTATGAGATCATGATATTCATCGGCATTCAATGTCAGATAACAAGCCAACAATTCCTCAAGCTCTTCAGCTTTCCTGATCCCTCTCTCATTGATCATCTCTATCATCGAATTCCTAAAATCCTGATCAGGATCGAACGAGCTTTTCACCACCGCAAAGCTGTCAAAGGCAGTTCTGTCCTCAACTTCTTTCGCTTTCTTCTTCATCTTCATCTTTGCTTTCTTCATATCTTCCAGAGCTTTGATTCTCGGCGAATAAACTTTTACTTTGCTGCTCTGTTTTGTTCTTCTCTGCACTTGCCTGTTTATGTAAACAGATTTCCTCTGTTTCTCACTCTTTGAAATTAGCTCTTTCATTTTCATTTCCTTCAATTTTTCCCACTCTGATCTCTGTTTTTCTTCACCTATCCCATCAGTTTCCTCCAAATTGAGAGCTTCAAAAGCGCAATTCACAGAAGAGACATAAAAATGTTTTCCAGAATCAGAATCTGTTTTTTCAACAATCCTTATCGGTTCAAGTTCAAATATATCTTTCTCCAATGGGACTGTACTATTCTCTTCTAATTCTTCCAACTTTTCTCCCAAAACTCTTCGAATTGTTCTTCGCGATTTTTGATCTTTCACAGCTTTCCTCCTCTGTACTTTGAGTTCTCTGCACTCTCTTTCTTTTTCTACTCGGTTACACGCAACAATTTCCGGTGAAATCTCTAAACTTGGCGGCAATTCTCTCTTGAAATTTCGTATATCCGGAACCATGTCATTGAACTTCCATGTCTCTTCTCTTCCTGCCATTTTCGACCCAACTGGAAATTGAAGCTCCTCATCTGACTCATACCAAACTGATTCCAAACCAACTGTGCTTTTCTCTCCTCTAGGCCTGTCCTCCCCAAACGAAAGCCTCCAGTCAGAGTCATCACTGCCGCCATAGAATCGACCATCTTTCCAAGTTGCAGGCTTTGGATTGCTCCGAAACACAAAATTCGGTTCGGGTTTTTGGTTTGGTTTCATGGGTTTGTGGTCTGAATTGGTGCCCTTTGGCTTGAACTTGGAAAGCCATGACATAGGAAAGACATGAGACATGGAAGATGAACAAGGTTTCTTTCTTCCCCACTTCATCATTCTCTCTCTTTTCTCTCTGTTTTTGCTTGTGAATTTGGGAAGTTATTTGAATTTGAAGATGATGATAAGAAGTGAAAATGAATAGTGGTTGAAGCAGTTGAGGGGCTGTTAATTGGGAACGTGGGTTTCATACTGGGGTTGGGTGGTGGGTTTGTGATTGTGCCCCTGTTTCTTTCAAAAGCAAGGCCCGCCCTTAAATCTTGTGACCACTTTCTCACTTTTTTTGTACTAATTAGTTTGTTTGTGGACTTTTCTTTGTAGAATAGCTGTTCTTGAATTGTGGGGACCTCTTTCAATTCCTCTATAAGGAATAACATGAAATATATATATATATATATATATATATATTATCCTTTAACAAGACTATATGTAAGATCTAAGGAGTTGGTAGGGGTGAATGTGTGATCTTGGGGTTTGAGTGTTACAATTGTGAATGCATTTTCAATTTTTCTCAAAAAAAGAGGAATATGCAAAAATTATCAAGTGATTCTAGCACGTTTATGTGTATTTTCAATGGTATGTAGTTATGTGATCAATTTGTCTCTATTTTGTTTAAAAAAAAGTTCAAATCTCCTCTTATTATTGGATAAACACGTAATTACATGGTATTTTTAAAAATACCATGTAATTTCTTTAGAATATGTGATAGTATATAAGATAAAACTTAGAATTGGATAATACGAACCAAAGTAGTGGGTGAGGTGGTTTTAGGGAGAGTGAAAATTTGTATTATTTTGGAATGCAATTTTCTTATATTTTGTAAATATATGTTTTTTATTTGAATAATTTTTTTTAGTATAAGAATTAGCATTACACAACTTCATTTATATTGTCCCTTTAAAAAAAAAAAAATAGTATCGAACATACATTTCCAAATAAAATTGTTTTATATGGTATATGTACATGTTATTCCAAATTTCACTTTTCTCTGGGTGAGGTACCTTTGGTCCACATATTCATATGAAGGTCCCAGAAGCTAACTGACTTTATGGTTTGTTATCTTCCTTTTTTCCAAACAAAAATCAATAATGGGTTTTCTTCTTTTGCTTTAGCTTTGCTTTTACTTTTTTTTTTACCACCATATGATTATTGTTTCTTTAGTCAAAGTTCATATGATTTGGGGGCCATTGCATTTATGTTGAATGGGGCCTCCAAGTTGGGTTGTGCAATCAACCATTTGGTTGTCTGATTGTATTAGATCAGCCCACGTCCTGGCCCACCAAAAACCGGGCAGGAAGGAATATGTGTTTTTGGGGGCAAAATGGTCTTGTGTTAAAGAAAGGGCTTGGGCCAATTCTTAGGTTGGGTTTTAGAGTTTCTGACTTGCTTGGGCTAACAAAAACTTGGCATAGATTGGCCTTTCTAAGTGCCTTGTTGGGGACTTGGTTTTTTTTTTATGTTTTTTTATTTTTTATTTTTATTTTTTTGGCTTTTTAAAATTTTTATAAGGTGAAAAAAGTTAAATGTATTTGAGGATGATTTTTTTAATTGAATATATAGTTTTGAGAAGAAAAAAAAAAAAGCGATTGATTTGCAATTACGTATGAAGGTTCCAGAAGTTAAAACAACTTTCGAGTAATTTTTTGTCTAATTAAGATTTAATTTTATAAAATTGAGGGTACGATTTTCCTTTTTAATTTCCAGTCAAGGGTTGTTTGAGATGATCTAAATAAATATATTTTTTGACTTTTTATGAAAAAAATATGTAAAAAAGTAAAAAGGTAATTTGATTCAAAAAACTAAAAAGACAGGAAAAAAATGTACTAATATTCAATATGCCAAACAAGCTCACTTTAAGAAAAATCTAACTCAGAGAATTTGACTCAGTTTCTTTAGTCAAAGTGCATAAGATTTGGTGGCCACGACGTTTATGTGAAATTGGGCCTATAAGTTGGGTTGAGCAATCAAACATCTAGTTGGTCTAATTGTATATTAGGTCAGCCCATGACCTGACCAATCAAAAACTAGGAAAAAAAGGCCTTGTGTTGAAAAAGGGCTTGGGCCAATCCTCGGGTTTGGATTTTGCACTTTCAGACTTGCTTGGACTGGTGATGCAGAAGAGGAAAATAATTGCCCCATCTCAAATCAAGGAGAAGTTATCTGGTGTTATCAGAAATCACGTGATTACGTGTCCATTCAACAATAAACGGACATGTAGGGTGTGTTTGGTAACGTTTACGTTTTCAGTTTATATTTACAAAAATTTTATAAACTGGTTTTTGTTTATTTTTTGAAAAACATAAACTACAAACGCGTTTGGTAATTGACAAAATGTTTAAAAAAAAATTAAAATATAAAAAAGAGTGAGAAATGACGAGTGGTGGCAAGTGGCGGCGGAAGACGGTGGTGGAAAGTGGTGACAATGGGTGGTGGGTAGTGGTGGCAGGTGGGTGGTGGTGGCGGTAAGTGGATGGGTGACGGTGGCGGGTGGTGGATGGTAGCGAGTGGGTGGTGGTGGCAGGTAGGTGGTGGTAGGTGGTGGCGGGTGGTGATGATGGGTGGGTGGATGGGTGACGGTCGCGGGTGGTGGATGGTAGTGGCAGGTGGGTGGCGGATGACAGGTGGTAGTGGGTGGTGATGGTGGATGGGTGGGTGACGGTGGTGGCGGGTGGAGGATGGTGGCGGGTGGTGGCAAGTGGGTGGTGACAAGTGGGTGGCGGATGGCGGGTGGTGGTGGTTGGTGGCGGGTAAGTGGCGGATGGTGGTGGTGGTGGTGGTGGGTGGGTGGGTGGGTGGGTGACGGTGGTAGGTGGTGGGTGGTAACGAGTGGGTAGTGGTGGTGATGGTGGCGGGTAGTGGTGGCAGGTGGATGGGTAGTGGGTGATGGTGGTGGTGGTGGTGGTAGTGGGTGATGGTGGTGGTGGTGGTGGTGGTGGTGGTAGTGGATGGTGGGTGGTGGTGGCAGGTGAGTGGCAGGTGAGTGGTGGTGGTGTGTGGCTGGTGGTGGTGGTGGTGGTAGGTGCGTGGTAAGTGGTGGTGGCAAGTAGGTGGTGGTGGCGGGCGGTGGATGGTAATGGCAAGTGGTGGGTGGTGGCGGGTGGATGGCAGGTGGGTGGTGGGCGGTGGGTGGTGGGTGGTGGTGGTGGTGGTGGTGGTGGGGGTGAGTGGTGGGTGGTGGTGGCGGAAGACGGTGGTGGAAAATGGTAGCGGGTGGTGGCTAGTGTTGGGTGGTAAAAAAAAAAAACTGAAAACTCAAAATGGAAACACATTTTTTGTGTTTTCATTTTTTGGCCAAATTTATAAACTGAGACCACTGATTTATAAATTAAAAATTTTACCAAACAAGTTTTTATTTGAGTTTTTAAAATTTTTGTAAATATAAACAGAAAATTAAAAACGTAAGTGTTACCAAACGGCACCGTAATAATTTTTTAGAAAATATAGGAACAAAACTTAACGTGTAATGGACTTGCTGGTCGTCAGATCATCTCCAACGGATATATTATAATTATGTGTTGATGTGCTAATTGATAAAAAGCGATTACTCATTTTATATTTAAAGTGCTTGTTAATTTAGAAAGTAAGTTGTGTTGCAATCGAGATACTAAAGAGTGTGTTAAGTAAATCGAGGGGAAAAAAACAGTTGTTTCATAACCCTTCCTCCTCCCTCATATGCATTAGTTAGGCCCCTCTCCTCTCTTATTCTCTCTCTTTCGCTCTCTTTCTCTTCTTTGTTAATACATACCGTCACTACAATTAATTTCTGAACAAACAACTGACCATAATTTTTTATTAGTTTAACACCTCCATTAGAGGTAAAAATTGAACCAAAAATGTGTTAGCTAACCAATATTAGCTAGTTGTTCACTATAACTGTAGATACTCCAAGAATAACTCCAATAATAACAGGCATTTTGTCCAGTAAAATACACAACTACATTTTATATTTTGTCTAACCACTCTCCCTAGTATTTACTTTGTTTAGCCTCTAAAGCTCTTCACATATAGCTAGTCAAAAGAAGATAAGACAAAATGCCAATTGTGTTGCCTAGCATGTTAGAGATTCCATTTTACAATGAGGTTAAGCAAAATCCTAAAATAATCCAAATATCTCTCCTATTAGAAATGTTCTAAGACCCTTACAATGAGTTGCTTTAAATTTATGGAAGAGGAAAATTAGCTAATCATCCTCTGATTTTCTAACTGAAATGAATGACCCAAATTCAAATGTGGCTCTAACATGTTTAGAGATTGCACTCTACAAACATCGTTCACACTCCTAGAAACTTGCACATGTTTTAAGCCATTTCTGAAAGAAGAAGGTTTGGTCACTATTCAAGACCTTGTGCCTTTTATTTTATTTTGGAAAAGAGTGTTCAAAAGTCCATCTGATGTGTCTTTCTTGTTTGGATAGTGACTCGGGTGGCTATTTGGATAGCCAATGACTTGAGGAAAAGGGAAGAAAATTATGATAGATAGGTGCTCCATACGTGTGTGATGGATTGGTGTTGCATTTGCAATAGGGTAAAGGGAATGTGTCGAGTCATATTCTTTTGCATTGTCTGGTCATGAAAGAGGTTTGTGTTTGGTGTTGATACCCTGGTAAGTTGGGATTTTGTTTGCTTTTTGGAAATGGGGATTTGAATGGTATAGGTTAGGCTTCGTTTCGGAAGCCAAACTTTCAGTTTTTTTGACTAAAATAGTCACAAAAAATAAAATAGACTTTTTAATCACAAAAAATAAAACATCACATTCAACCCATAATCATTATATTTTTTCTCTCACAAAAAAGTTTAAAAAATCCAAAAAAACCAAAAAAATCCTTCCTAAAAGAGGTTTTCAGTAATGCTAAAGACCTCTACTTTAGAGGCTCTAATGAGGTGGAAAAGGGCAAAAAAAAAAAAAAACAGACACACAGTGGCAGTGGGTGGAACCCACTGCCACATCACTAGTGGCACCTCTATTTAAAGATTCCAAGCATTTTTCAAGAGATTTTTTAGCCCCAGGCTAAAAAAACCAAAAAACCAAACAGTCAAACAACTTTCCAATCAAATCCATAGTTACAGAAATAAAAGATTTTTGAATAATGATATAAAAATAAAAAATATATATTAAATTTATCATCAAAATCATATGACCATAATATTTTCATAATTAAATATTATTTAAATATATATTTTATTTAAAAATATAAATTTCAATACAATCACATCACAACTACCAAGATGTTGCTTCTAAATTTCATGAAGATACTACTTGTAGTGGAATTTCATCATTCATCAATAAATTTTATTTCAATAATAATATTTAAAAAAAAAAAAAACATCCACACCAAGTGTACTAACTGGATCTAATTTTGAAGTGAACTAATTGATTCTATTATTTTGAAAATTTAATAAGCTAACCAAATCGTAGAACTCTTTAGAAACTAATCAGAACCATATTGCCAAAAAACAGTTCTAGTTTAGTTCTATGATTTTAAGCTAGAAAATTTGTTAGGGCATCATCATCCTATCTAGTTCAATTTTTTTTTTTTTTTTTTTTTTAAATAATCTAATTACTTGAAATTCAACACTTAACCACCCTCTTAAAAAACGAATCAAACCGTTCAATTTAGACAAATTGACATCGATTTATCAGTTCTACCAAATTTTTTGAACACCTACACGTAATTTCAGCACTGGAATTTGAGTGGTTGGTGTAATGATCTGAGGCATATTGGTTAGTGTCATCTTTTTTAAGCATATTTGGTTGGTGTACCTTTTTTAACTCTGATGGAGGCATAGCACCATTTTTTGAATGAACAAGAATAGTTCTAATTTCCACCAATCTCATAGACAAACTAAACCACTAGTTTACTATCGATCAAATATTTGTATTTGCTCTTATTAATCAAACCATAATTTTAGTCAAAAAGGTCCAACAATAACCACAGATGAGATGAGAGTTTATCAACAGCTCAAAACCATCACCATTTCTTTCCACATACAAACCACCATATTTGTATAATATTCTTCTTCTTTCCTATCATATTATATATGTATAAATGAATGAATTTTTTGAATGTAACAACAAAAATGGGAACAATAACACAAGATTGGACATTATTACTCTTATAAAACTGGTACTGAAATGGGCAAAGGGACTGTAACATCACCAGCAAAACTTGTCTCTCTATTTGCAGCTGAATTGCCAGCAAATGCATACCCAACTCCCAATCCACCAAAATGCAAAACTGCATTCTCACACCTCTGGAAAACTCTAGCCAGTGATGCCGCCTTTCTCCTTGCCCGTTTTGTCCCCGTGAAGAGCAGAGTCTGAAGCAAGCCAGCCAATGAGGGGGCTTTCAACACTCTCTCAGCTGCAGCGGCCCCACCGCTCCGACACAACTCGAGCAATGCAGCCACAGCATTCTCTTTCCCCTTCGGAGTCCCACACCGCATCATTCCTATTAATCCTTCCACCGCTGATTGTTCGTTCCCCACTGTTTCAGCCCCAATTGGCTGCCTAACAATCAATGCCAATGCACCCGCTGCTTCCTCAGCAACGCCTTCAATTCCCAACGCTTTCACTAGCGCGGTTACAGCCCCCGATTCTATCATCCTTGTACAATTATCTGTGTGGGTCGATAAATTGAACAAAGCTGTTACTGCATCTTTCTTTCCTCTTGGGGTCCCTCCTATCAGCAACCCTGCCAAGGCTTCAACTGCCCCATCCTCATCCGCTATTCTCTTCTTGTATTCGTGAACTGCAGAGAGGCTAAATAACGTTGCTGCAGCATTTTCCCTTGCCTCAGTTGTGTGTCCAAATCTCAAAACTCGAACAATTGATCCTAAACACTCTTCTTCACCCATTATTCGGCTCTTGTTCTTGTCATATATTGATAAGTTGAGCATTGCGGTGACAGAATTCTCTTGTGCAACAGCATTCAAAGAGGAAAGCAGTTCTTTCAAATGAGGGATTGCGCCAGCTTCTGCAATGTAAGCCCGGTTTTCTCTCCCAGTTTTTGCTAGCAAACGTATCTCACGGGCAGCAATGGTTTTTGCTATCTGTGACCCGTTTGCTAACTGTTGAATAAGAAGAGTTGATGTGGCCTTGTTAGCTTCGGTCGCAGCCTTGCTTGCTGAAGCCGATGCAAAAGTTTCAGCAGAAGAATCTGCATTCTCCGGTGGGTCATAATGTAATCCATGAGCAGTGCACCACTGCATAATCAAGTTTCTAAGAGCACAATTAGGAACAAGCCGGGTGTGAATAAGCATTTGTCCGGTTTTTGGGCAAGTATAATGCCCATCCTCAAGCCACCTTGATATGGAAGCTTGATCATAAGTCTGTCCTGTTGAAATTATCACCGGTTCTTTCATCAAATCCAATGTTATTGGGCAACAAAAGTCCTTCGGAATCTTGACAAATATCTCTGAATTTTTTCTATTAATCAACCCTTTCTTCAGCTTATTCTGTTTCCCACTCTTCAATTCCACTTCATCCTCCTCAAACCCAAATAACAAGAACCTACAATACCGAGTCAGCGCTACAAACCCATTAATCACGGATACGGATGGCTCCAAATCACCATCATGATTCACAATTTGTTCTTCCAAAAACTCAATTTCCACCCTAAAACTTTTTGCCCCTTGAATTCCTAACCTTTCAACGAAAAAAGAGTGCAATTCCACGGGACAAGGAACTCTCCCGTTCTCAAATTCATCAAGAAATGAAAATAATTTGAGTCTCAAGGCCTCGTCATGTTTATCAATCAACAATTTCGAACGTTTCGCTTGTTTATGCAATAATTCAACTTGTTCCCTAATATCATCACTCAAATTCAACTCATTCAATGGGAAAACATCTAAGAGAGTGCAAATTTCTTGATTGAGATCATGAAAATGGCCCGAAATGGAATGGTTTTGAAGCAAAAGCCACAACTTACAAGAATGGAAGCAGTAATCGAGAAGCATCTTCGAACGAAGCAACAACAGGTACACCTCCTTGAAGCAGAGAATCGCCGTCGAAGACAGATTCAAACTCGAACTCGAACTCGAATCGCGAAGATACTCAAACAGAAGGACGAAGACCTCCACCTTCCGAATCAACGACCGCAAATTCTTGCGCTGAAACGGCAGCGCTCTCCCCGAGAACGAAGCAATCAGCTCCGCCGACACCGCCTCTAGGGTTTCCACAAGCGCCACGTCCGTCAGATCCACCGGCGCTAAGAACGCTTCTAGCGATGGCGATCTCCTCCTCACCGACGAAAATATCGCCGCCGACGCCATCACCAAAACTCTTCTCAATCTCTCTCTACAAATATATATATGTTTCTATATATATCGCTCCTTCTCAACAGATCTCTGCAACAACTCTTCTCTCTCTCTCTATATATATATATGATCTCTGCAACTTGTCTCTATATAAATTGATGTTTGTGTCTGCAACAGAGGTTGTGAAATGGTATTGGAATTTAGTGTAGAGTGTTTGGAAGGTCAGAAAGTAAATATAAGGAATGGAAAATGAATGACTGTAACAATGAATCCGCGTGATAATGAAGACGAAGGAAGAGAGAGAGAGAGAGAGAGAGAGAGAGAGAGGATTGACTGAAGTTTCAATAGGAGGAGGAGGAGGAGCTGTTTTTCTGGTTATTGGATTTGTATCTCTGGGAATTTTCTAGGCAACTCCTTCCATGAAAATGACATTTGTTTTTCTTAGCTTTGACGGACGGATTGCTCTATGTGATGTGTTTGGGTTCATCTTTATTCTGTCCATTCGTTTCACACATACAGTAGGCATTGACTCCTCTTACTTTTTGTTTTTTCATTTTTTTATTTTTTTATACAAAGTATATTTGTATTTATATTTACAATCTCCCTAGGTAGTTCTACGAATTTTAAAATGACATTGTTTTAACTTCTTCTCTTTATTTATTTATTTATTTATTTATTTATTTTTTTATGAAAAAGAGAGGCTAAAGAAGAAAGAGAGAGGAGGATCAAAGAAAGAGGGGAACAGAGGGAGTCGGAACTCCCTCCACCCACCAACGCCGCCATCACTGTCGCAAATCTCTTCACCCATCGGCACCGCCATCGATCCTCCTCTCTGTGTGTACACACATAGATCTGTGTGTATACACAAATCTGTGCTCTCCCTCCATCCACCGGCACCGCCATCACCGTCGCAAACCCTTCACCTACCAACGCCGCTGCAACCCTCCGTTGTGTGTGTATACACAGATCTGTGTATACACATATAGATCTGTGTATAGATCTCTCTCTCTTTCTCTCTCTCTCTATTTCCCCTCTATGCTTTTCTCCTTCTCTCTTCTTCCTCCTATGCTTTTCTCCTTCTTCAGTCTGTTTCAGAGAGAAAATAGAGAGGGAAGGGAAAGAAAGGGAAAAAAAATAAATAAAATTCAAAACGACGTCGTTTAGGGCATTCAAGCCATTCGGGGCAAAGAAATTTCGTGTTACAAATCATTTGTGTTATATTTATAACTACAATTACAATTTTGTTTACTTTTACAGTTCGTTTGAATTGAGTGATTTAGAAATTAAAAAAAAAAGATATATATTTTTCTTACGTTGTGTTTGGTTAAGAATTTGATAAGAGATTTGAAAAGAAAAATAAAAAGAGTAGAATAAAATATGCTTATATATTTCACTTAGTTTCACACAACTTCATTTTTCTCATTTTCAAATCTTTTCTCAAACTTTCCAACCAAACATAGAGTTAGGGAAAACATTATGGTACACACTGTGCACCATATACAATTTATAACTAAAGAAAAAATAATATAATTTCATACTTTCTGAATTATAATTAAAAAAATATCATAATTAAATACAACATGAGACATAACCAATTAGCTCCTGAATCATAGCTAAAATAATGTCATAATTAAAAAAAAAATTAATCATAACTATAAAAAATAGCATAACTACAAATGCATGTAATATATCATTTTCAAGGACTGTCTAGAGTAAAATTTCCCACTACAATAATAGCTACACTAATGTGATGTAACAATAATATATTGTAGTACACATCACAAACTTCCGTGAACAAAATTTTGGTACAACAGTGGTGGCTTTAGGCTTTGTAGGCTTATAGTTAAGCCTTCATTTGGAATTTGGATTGATTTTTTTAGTTTTTTCACTTTTTAATTATTTTAGTTTGAGGTAAAAAAAGTTTTATTTGAGATAGACTTTTTAGTTTTTTTAATTTTGTGAGAAAAAAAATGAAATGATTATAATTTGGATGTGATGTTTTATCTTATTGAGCTAAAAAACCTATTTTGTCTTTTTATGACTATTTTAATCGAAACCCTATATGCCAAACGAAGTGTTATCATGGTTTAGAAGTTTGAGATTCATCAACTTATGTCTCAACTCTCAAATGTAAAAATAGTAAGGTTTAATTCTTCAGGGGTAGCCTAGTTGATAAGTAGGTATTATCACGACCCAAACTCGTTCTTATAGGTTTAGTGTCGTAATCAGCTAGTAATCCTTGGATTACCTAAGGCCTCCGAAGAGAATAACATACAATAAGGGGTTGCGGAAGCAACAGATAAAACATACATATTCCACAGAGCTGTGTTAACATATATGAGACAGAAATTTTCAAAACAAAAATCATATATATATGCACCTATGACGTCATAGATATGGTAGCCTGACGTCACCTATATACACAAATAAAGTCATAAGGGGACTAGCCCAATACATATGCAATAGGAAAAAGAAACTTGTTCATAGCTTCAAAGGACAACAAAGTCTCAAACATGTGCCACATAAACTTGTCTTGATCACAAAATGGAACCTTCTCGGGAGGAACAACAGTTGGTTGACAAAACAAAGACTCCAGGCAACAGCTTAGACTTGGTCACCCGCCTACTCCCCTACATACATAATATAAATAGTAAACGAAAGCCTAGTGAATAATAACAAAATAAAGGTTTTACTAAATGATGTCCATACAGAAACAGAGTCTTCTACATAATCAAATGTCAAAGCAGAAACAGATTCGTATATATAATCATATTCGTCTTCACAGTTCATACATTTCACTTGATAGTACGTGGTACATCCATTAGCGTTAACAAATCCGACGACCCATGAAAGGACTACCATAAAGGCATTCCGATGACCCATAAAGGGACAGCCATAAGGCATTCTAATGACTCATGTGCACAGAGACGTTTCCAATGACCTATAAAGAGACAGCCATAAAGGCATTTTAATGACCCATAAAGAGATGTATATCATATGATGCTAAAGATGCCACGAATGCATTTCAGAAACTTGGACAATCATTCATTCACACAAAATATAGCATTTCAGAAAACTGATCATTCCATATCATCAGAAAATAATTAAAGTTAAACATAACTTTACAGATTTATTACTAACAGATGGCTCGGATAGCAAAATAGAGAAAGCTAGCGATTCAGATAGTCTATGACGCATGACTTACACAAACGCATAGCAGATACACATTGAAATATACGCTCGGAATATACATAACTCATTACGTTTCGTTTTTAGTATATTTATAGGTCTTATCCTCATTATTATGTCTTAATATTGGCTTAGGAGTGCCTAGGATGCAATAAGGATGCTAAAATGCACTTGAACACACGTCTAATATGCTGGAAATAGAGGTCTCGCTCGAGCGCAACTTTCTTCGCTCGAGCGGACGTCTAAACATGTGAGTAGTCACTCAAGTGCAACTTCCTTCGCACGAGCAGGCTGTAAACTATGCAAAAGTATTGATTGCTTGATTTTCTTCGCTCGAGCGGGCTGTAAACTATGCAAAAGTATTGATTGCTTGATTTTTTTCGCGCGACGCAAGCTCGACGGTCACTCAAGCGTGAGACTAAGGTCTTCACTCGAGCGCAACTCTTGTCTCTCCAGGGGTTTGCAAAAATGGTAAAGTTCTGGGAGCATGAATTTTATGCTCGAGCCAACTATTTGTCGCTCGAGCGGGAGTATCGAAGAAAGAGTGGTCGCTCAAGCGCAGGTTTTGTCACTTGAGCAAAGAGCAAAATTCTAGAATTTCCAGATTGCACTCCCAAGTTCAAAACTCGAATTCAAAGTTGTAAAACATGTTCCTTTGGGACAAAAACTGAAGAAATCACTTGTAAACTTGCAAAACATCATGAAAAAAGAATCATTACTTAAAACCAAGGCTCAAAAGCAAGTGGATTCTTCAAATTTAACTTGAATTATGTGTATACATACCATGCATGTGTTAACTTGGGTTCAAAGCTTTCAAAACATAATCAAATGAGGTCTAAAGGTGAGAAATATCGTGAATTCTTAAAAGCATGCTAGAATTACTACATGCATGAGAGGAAATCTTTGTAAACAACTCCAAAACTCTATGAAATGCACATGCATGCATGGGATGCTCTTCTTTACTATTTCCTTAATTCAATACATGCATCTCATGGCCTAATTTCTTCGAATGCAAACACTAACCAATTAAATTACAAGACTAGAGGCTTGAATGCTCACCTTAGATGCTTAATTGAACTCTAGTTGGCTAATTGTGTGAGTTTCCAAGTCAAATCCCCCAAATCTTTACAAGAGTCAAGCGTTGAACTCAAATTCTCCTGGGTCTCTCTCTCCCATGTTTGGTGAGTATAAAGATGATAAAAAAAAAAAAAAAAAGGCTTATAAAGGCTATTTTGGCCTTATACAGGCCCACTTAGTTTAGTTTAATTAAACTTGGCTTAAGCTAATCAAATGGGCATTATTTATTCTAATTTAATTGTTCTGAATCGAATTTTAATTAAACCTACCATAAAATTCTAAAAATTCCACATAACACATATACCAAGTCAATTTCATGATCGGATGCCTTAAGGTCTTCAATTCACAAAATATAACAGAATCTCAAACAAATATTCCTACAATAAACAGATAAAAATACAAATAATGCAACACACATGCAATTAATTCAGAATTCCATCTTAATTGCCCATTAGGCATAATTAATCATTGTTTATCAGCTAATCATAGGTCAGGATTGTTACAAGTATATTCTCCACGTATCCAACTCGGATTTGACTATAGTTGACTCTTCTCGTTTATGCGAATTGTACGATTAGGGAATGTCGTTTGATTTTCAAATTTATATTTTTGGGGTTTGCTCAAAGAATCCTGCTTGAGAGATGTTCTCACTTATCACAAAAAATATGTATCTTTCTGTCACGACCCAAACCCGCCCCTATGGGTTTAGCACCGTAACCGACCAGTAATATGAGATTACCAAAGGCCTGCTTAACAGTAGTACAGTAAGATAGAGTACAGGGGCTGGCGGAAGCCAATACAGTAAATAAACAGTGTCCAATGAGCTGTGACAATCTGTATGCAAAAAGACTTCATTCAAATATATACAGTCAGACAAAACAATATGTACATATATACATTCATTCAGTTCAGGGACCTAATCCCTATTAAACAGTACAATACAGTAAACAGTCTATACAGTTATGCAAAACAGATACAGTGACAGACGGGGAGATTAAAAAAAACACCCCTAAGCCGTAGCTTGACAGGCTCGGAACCTCGCATTGAGGCACATAGGTTGGCTCGACAAAACTGGAGTTTACCCCGACGCTTCTAGCTGTGGTCTGGTGCCTGTACACCTACATATATATATATGAACAATGAGCTAAAGCCCAGTAAATAACACAATGCGTAAAGGGGTTAAGAATGAATGTCCTTACAGTAATGAAAACAGTTCATTAAATCAGTATTTCAGTCGTTCAGTCGATACAGTCATATGTGGTACATCCATTAGCATAATAGTACAGTAAACAGTAGGTCTTAAAAGACCAAACAGTAAATGATGGCCATCAATCAGTAACAGTAATGGTTCCAACAAGGGAACCGACAGAGATCTCTGTAACAGTAACAGTAAACAGTATTTGCTAAGGATGCCACAATACAGTTCAAAATATAGGACATACATTCATTCAATTAACAGTAACAGTTCAGAAAGCAGTACAGTTCAATTGTTCGGAATATAATCATTTTGAACATATCTTTACACAGTTGTTACTCACAGAGTTCTGGGCTACAGTAAGGCTAGAGCGCGTCCCCAGTCGCCAACCCTACACAGTTACAAATTGAACACATACTAAGCTACACAATTAGGAAAGATAATAACTTAATCCCTAATTTGCCTCGGTGTGTTCTACATCTATATCCTCGTTAAGATGCCTTAAACTAGGCCTAATAATGCCTAGGATGAGATGAGGATGCAAAGATGCACTTTCAAAACATTTTCAGAAAACAGGGGTCACACTCGAGCGTAGGTTACTCCGCTCGAGCGGGCGTGCAGACAAAGGTTCCCGCTCGAGCGTAGACTTACCCGCTCGAGCGTTCTGCAAAACAGTCAAAAGTGCTGGATAGGCAAAAATCACGCTCGATTGGGCGCTCGACACCCGCTCGAGCATGAGACACAATGTCCCGCTTGAGCGTTAATTATTCTGCTCGAGCGGACTTCAAAACAGAACAAAATGCTGGGAGCACGATTTCCACGCTCGAGCGCCAGTCACCCCGCTCGAGCGTGAGTCCAAATTCTGGAAATTCCAGATTTGAACCTCAAGCTCAAAACCAAGTTTTAAACCATAAATTTCGATCCTCTTGGGCCAATTTTTCCAGAAAACAAATCAAAACTCATACTTTAACATGATTCAAAGCTCAATTTGTAGAATCAAAGCCCAAGGGTGTTTCAAACAACTCAATTTCAAACCAATTTTCATGATGAAGAACATGCAAACATGCATGAATTAAAACCATATCAAAGCTTCAATTTGATGCTCTAAGGAGCCAATTGTTCCAAGAACAAGATGAAAACATGGACTTAACATGACCATGAGCATGCATGAGACAATTCTCCATGGAATCAACTCAAAATTTGACAATTCAAACATGCATGCATGGAATGAGCTCCAATTCAACATTAATGAACCAATTCTTGACTTAACTCTTCAATTAAACATGAACCATGCAAGAATCAATTTAAACACAATAATGAGGAGTTGAATTTCCTTACCTAGGTCTTCAGTTACAAGAGTAGATGTTCAATTTAGGAAAATCTCCTACAAATTCTCCAAGTCTCCAAGCTAGACCCTCACTTGAACTCAATTCCCTCACTCTCACTCTCTTGGTCGGTTGTGTGCAAGAAATGGAAGAAGAAATGTTTTGTTTACAAGTATACAAGCCTCCAAGTATGTTGCCTAAGTGATCCACTAGGGATGGCAAAATTGTGAATAAGTAGAACAATGCAATTTAACAATATTTAATCTAATTTAATCATACCTAATCAGTTTTCAGATAAATATGCTATAATTTCACATAAATCATGATGATCATAAAACACTATTCGGTTTCCGGTTCGGCCGCCGATAAGGCCTTCAATTAGCAATTTAAACACGAAGACACGAACAGATAATCAAATAATCAAACAGATAGAATTACAATAAAACAGGCATACTCAGTCAATTCAGTTTCAATTTCAGTCAGTCAGTTCAGTAGTTTATTCAGTTCACTTATCAGTCATAATCAGTTTCAGTTTAACGGTAATCAGTGGTTATTCGGTAAACAGTGACGAGGGTTGTTACACTTTCAAAACATATTTTATAACATTTTAGAAGCTATACAAATATTGTTTGCAATTGGCCTCGTTTGGGGAGTAGCTATTTTAGTCAAAAAGTCAAAAAGTTACTATAAGTTGTCACATCACTCTCTCTACTTTTCTACACATCTTTTTGTAAAAAGTCAAAAAGTTACTCAATTAGCCTGTTGCTAAACGAGGCGTAAAGAATTAGTCGACTCATCAAGCTCATGACCTGAAGACTGCAGGTTCGAATCCTGTCCTCGCCTAATTAGTGGAACATTATTCACTGGGATACAAGACTGGTCCCAACCAATCTACCAATGTCATTTCATGAAGATGGACACTGGCTTGGGGGCGGGCGCTTACCGACATATAATCGGTACAGCCGCTACAGAATCTTCTTACTATGAATAATCGTTCCGATTTTTATTTATATTTCATATTTTTATCTCACCAAACAATTTAAAAAGTAAGACATAAAAGATAAAACTCAACAAGTGTTTGTCCAAATTAATTTCATTTCCTTCACTTGATTTTATGTCATATCCTGAGCTAAATTTGCAGTAATTATTTCATATTTTACCGGTTCCATCCATTTTTCCTTGATAATACATAAACAAAAATATGTTGCGTTTCAAAAATTTTCTAATAGCATTTTTACTTGGGTGTGGGGGTGGTTGTCCTACACATCAGCCACTGTTATGCAGTGAAATAAGCTCATTTCGGGACTCATTTCGATAATCTGAACTGTTCATATTTTAGAATGTATACTTATAAAAAATCAAGTTAATCGGATATCGTTAACTTTTTCATCTATTTACATTTGTATTTATTTTAATACTTTAAATCACAATTATTATTTATTTTTGTAGATACAAATGTGAGTGGATGAATTGGTAAACGATATCTGATTAATTTGATTTTTTGTAGGTATATTCTGCTTCATGTATTCTAAAATGTGAACAGTTCGAATTATCGAAATGGACTCATTTATTCTGCACAGCAGTAGTTGTTGTGCCCCCACACCCTTTTTACTTTCGTATATTCAATTTAAAAAAAATATAAAATGATAAATTCTCTCACACAAAGGAAAAAATTATGTATACCATATACAATTTTTGATAACCTAATAAATTAGACTTTTCCTTTTTGTGTTATTTTTTAGTGTAATGCTTTAACCTTTTGTGGGGCAACTTTGTTTTCTGGGGGATGACTTACTATTTCATCAACCTCCTTTTCTTGTCCCCAAAAAAAGCTAAAGGGGCATAGGATTGACTTCAATCGTTGACTAATTAAAAAGCAATCGGTCCTACGCGACAACACAAGACCCTAACACGTTTTTCTTTCTTTTTTTTTTCACCTCTTCCAAAATAGTGTGAGAAACTAAAAATTATATTACCTTCAAGTTTGTTCGTGTAGCTATATAATCATCGCAAAGTAATTTTATCCGTTGACAATGGGTTCCAAAGCACAAAAGTGCATAAATAGAATCATGGCCTATGATTTTGAAAATCTCTTTGTGTAATAGTAACTCCAAATGCCAGCAGTGAAGTTTCCAAAAAATCAACCTTGACCGCTAGTGTTTTGAATATTTGTATTTAAAAATGTTTGGGACTCAAAGCTGGAAATTCATAACTCTCAAAATGATATGGATTAATCATATTTTTTTTTTTCTTTCCTTCTTAGATCAATCACATGTAAATAGGGATTGTATTTTTTAGGGGTCTGTAACATTATTGTATTTGTATTGTATTGAACTTAAAGTCGATGCTTGACATTAATAAGAATTATGCTATATACACTAATTAGTGTACTAATTAATGATGTAGCATAATTTAAGAGGTTTTTAGTATTTATAATTTGTATAATGAGTGGAGTCAATAATAATATCATAATTAGTGTTAGTACACTAATTGGTGCATGTCTCACCACCGCATTAATAAACATCCTTTAAATAAGGTGCTAATTAATGTGCATCCTTATATAGTACCTCTTCCTCATTAATTTATTATTATTTTTTGGTCTCAAAGTAAAACAGCAAAAAAAAAATGATGTGTGATATTGTTAGGAGTTGCCAAACTTCTCATATGTTGGTCCTTGTTCATGTGAGAAAGCGAGCCCATTAAGAAATATAAGCCTCCTACTAGTAAAGCAAGATTAGAGGACAAAAGAGCAGATGAATATAGCCTTTGAGATTGATTGGGTTGTGGACTCAATCAAGAAAGACGATAGGAAGAACAGCAATTTGAGAGTGATTGTGGATGCGAGGGAACAAATATAAAATTTACCAACAATGTTGATTCTTCAAGTAAAAACATGCTTAGTGTTCTAGATTCTTTTCTCGCCAAGAATCAAAGCAACGACAAGGTCAATATTTCCCCAACCATAATGAAGACTACTAATAAATTAAAAAAATAAACAACAATGTTAGGTGATTCGAATTTTCTTGCCTCGAATGACTCGAATCTCTCAAAACGGTGTCGTTTTGGGTGTAAAACGGCGTTATTTTGAGTGTAAAACGACGTCGTTTTAATACATTCGAGCCATTCGGGCCACACAAATTCAGGCCACCAAGCATTTTTCAAAAATAAAAATTAATCTCTTGAAATTATATAGTTGGAGAAAAAGTTTCCCCTCTCAAATCAATCTCATTTTTGCGTAGACGAAGTGAGAAAGGGACATGTAACTTAACCTCATGGGTTGTTAGGTTTCTTTAGTTGCTCGTTTCCTAGGCTCTTGCATTTTGAAGGTTTCTTTCTTCAAGGTCCTACGTTGTGTCTTGTAGGCTTCTTATGTTGGAGGAAGTTTGTTGTGCCTTTCCGAGTTATTTTTAAGCATATCTATATTTATTTTCTTTTATTAATAAAATCATATTTACCATAAAAACATCTCGTATGATTATCTTGTATTGTTTTAGGTAATAAAATTGTTTCTATATTTATTTATTTTCTTTCATTTCCCATTCTTTCCTAACGTATGCAAAGGACTTGGAGCCCATGCGGTAGAGGGTGTTATTTAGACTTGTAGGGTCAATCATTGATCCTGTTTCGATAATTTGAATTATTTATTTTGTCAATTCTTCATGTACTACAAAAAATTGATCTGATAATCGTAATTTATTCAATTTATTACATTTATCTCAAAAAAATGAATGATGAATATATTTAAAAAAATAAATTATCCAATTTTTAGTAAGAAATACGATAAATTGAATTAGTTATAAATGTTGAATCGACCTAATTTTTTGATATAGATAATACACACAAATAAAATGAATAATTTGAATCATTGAAACAAGACCCGTCAAACAGTACCTCCGGTCCGTATCTGGGCTAAAAGGGATCCAGCTCCTATTCAAAAGACTTTCTACAACCAACCATTATAAATATTCTTCAAGCACTTAATTTTGTTTATTATGGTACTTCTCTAGAGTGTTACTAAAGTAATCCAAAATTAGCCATGACTATTGTCAAAGTAACTTTGATTTCTACCAAGTCAATCTATAATAATTACTGCTTAATATATTACTAATAGAAGTATTTTTAGGAAAATTTAGTCAAAACTCTTCTATTGGACCTTTGTTTGATAAAAATAACTGACTAATTTATTTTGCTTTATAAACTTTCTAAGAAGAAAATACATAATTGAGTAAGGATAAAGTAAAAAATATATATATATATATATATTTTCTGTTTGGACAATATTGTCAAAGTAACATGTTATCGTAAACCAGAGGAACATGTTACTGTCAAATAAAGTAACATGTTACTACGAGACGAAGTAATATGTTACTGTCAAATTCAGTAACATGTTATTGTTACTGTTTACATCAATTTTGACAATAATAATTTCTTTTTTTTTTAAGAATTTCATAATCAACAAGGATCTTATTTAATAAATCTTAGTGAGAGAATTCTAAAAATATTAATTTTGTTAAAAACCGACATCTACATCAAAAATTATATTATTTTAAAGTTTAATATTTTAATAAAAATGGTATGTGTTGAACTTTTCAAGAAATTTTTTTTTGTAATTATCCTTGACGCATTAAAATTTTGTTACGAGAGGTTTTGACCAAACCCTCTAATTTTTTTTGTTTGGTAAAAGCCTGCATTACTTTCACAATAGAATTAGTCTACTAAAATTTAATTAAAGCCTTGATTGTTTTACCAAAAGCCTACATTATTTGACAATAGAATTGGTCTATTAAAATAATAGATGCTATTCGCACTTGATTTTAAGCTTGATACAATATAGTTTTTATCTTTTATTCTCTAGCAATAAAGTATAGAAAGTCAAAAGTGAGATCTTATTTGGAAGACGAGATTTTAGTCAAACAAACAAAAAATTAACGCATTCTCTCTAATTTTTTTATATATATTTTTGTAAGAGCTCAAAAAATTACCAAAAAAAAAACTAATTGTCAAACGGGATTATTCATATTTACTTCTTAATATTCATATAACTTGGTTTTTGGCAGTACTTTCTGAAAATCTTAAGTAATTCGTGATTAGTTCAATACTAAAATATTCTAAATCTCAATTATTCAAAACACACAATCTAAATCATCAAGCACTTACGAAAGTGATTTAGATTGTTGTTTTCGAAATAAACAATAAATCAATACAAACGATTTTTACGTGAAAAAATCACAATTGAAGAACCTTCAATTGTAATAAAAAATCATAGGCGAAACGCCACTAATCAATCCACTACTGAAGAAAGAAAGATTACAAAAATAACACACAAATTACCCAACTCAATCAATTTGTCTTCAAACCTTCTGTAACTCTTTCACCAAGCTTTCGTCTCGGAACTGATTAATCTAAAGTTGAATCCACAACTTCACTTGTCGAATCAACGACTACGTACAGAATCAAACGCCTTTGAAACTCTACGTTTGAATCTTCGAAATCCACCGAAGAATAACACTCTTGTATGTATTCGATCAACCTCCTTGATATGTGCTTCTCAATTCATGAGTTTAATACTCATACAATTTTATCAAGGAAAACTCACAAACAAACCCTCCAGAAGAAAACCTTAGAAAACCTCAAAGTAGATCTGAAAAGTAATCCTAGTTTTGGAGTAGAACAATTACTTATAGAAATCCCGAATTTTGAAGCTTACTCGAGCGAAGCTTCTCTCGCTCGAGCGAGAACCTTAACTCGCGTGATTTCCATAAGTGCCTTCACTCGAGCCACGAAACCTTTGCTAGAGCGAACAATCAACCCTTTCAGGTTTTTGTGCAGACGCAGTTCTTCGCTCGAGCGCACATTCATCTCTTTCAGGTTTTAAGCCAGACACAGTCTTCGCTCGAGCGAGGACTTCTTCGCTCGAGCGAGCAAGACAAAAACAGTAAGGAAATTACAACTCAATGACTTAAACTTTGTTCGTGGATTTGACAAGACTAAGGGACCTAACACTTTCAAACCCCATTATCATGTCTCTTTTGTGCCTACTCCTTGCCATTAGCAGGTGCAATGGAGAGGGCCTTGTGAAGGGATGTGTAAGATCAATTTTGATGAATCGATTGAGCAGCGAGATCAAGTGGCAGGGAGCAATTAAGGACCTTAGGTTGGCATTGTCTCATTTTGGCCATCTTGCCCTAGCTACGCATGATTTGCTTATCGGTTTTAGATTGTCTTTGGTAAACCATGTTTATCGGAAGGCTAATTATGTCGGGTGATTATTTAATATTTCCAGAGTATAAACACGTGGTGTTCTATAAGGTTTTGATTGGTAGAGAACGGTAGGGTCCACGATTTATATTAGGGATGAGAAACAATACATGATTAAGTAATTGATGATTGACTTGAAATATGACTACGTAGTGTTCTAAAATTATTGAATAATTTCCCAATTATGTTGCTCATTCGTTGAGATGACTAGCTTTTGATTGTGTTGGTCAACTCAACATATTTGGATGGAGGATTTTCTACCAATGCTGGTTCCTTTAATTGTGGCTGATGCTAATTTACATTTTTAATATTATTCCACCTTTCTAAAAAAAAATTATATACTTTTATTCTTGCTTTTGTTAATCAAACCTAAAGATTGTGTTTAAGCTTAAAAAATTGGACTACGTATTTTGACCATTTTGAATCTCATAGTTGGTTATAACATTGAATTTTTAAATTGATTCTATATTGGGAGATTAAGAGGGTCTTAGAGGGTTAAAAAACTAAAACACTCACAAACTATAATCATATCATTTAGTCTCCGTTTGGGAAGTGGGTTGACTTTTTGATTTTTTGACTATTTTAGCCTGGGCTAAAAAACTTGGTTTGGGAAGGACTTTTTTACTTTTTTACTTTTTTGACTTTTTTTGTGAGAGAAGAATGTAATGATTATGGGTTGGATGTGATGTTTTATTTTTTGTGGCTAAAATAGCATATTTTATCTTTTGTGGCTAAAATAGCCAAAAAAACCCAAAAAAGCCCTTCCCAAACGGACCCTCTAATAATTCTAAATAAATTTGTGATACAATATAATAAGATTCTACTAATTTCTCTGCTAATTCAACATCGTTCCAAACATAAAATAAGAGACACAATACTTAGAGATTAATCCCATTAAAAAAAAAAAGTAGGAGTACAATTTAACGCATTTCCCTCTTTTCGGGAGGGTGGCCAATATATATACACGAATTGTTTAAAAAAAAAAAGCTATAAGATTTTATGTTTTGAAAAATTAGAAACAAAATTTTGATAATTCATAAATCAGTAAATTATCTTTAAAAGAATTATATTTTAAAAAAAATATTAAATAAGGGCCCGTTTGGATGTGGCTTTTTGGGAAAAAAAACCAGAAATTCAATTCCAACAATAAAAAGTTAAATCGTACACATTAATCAATTTTTTTTTTTCACTCTCACATATCTATTCAACTATAAAAATCATTCTCAATCAATGTTTGGTTCTAGAAAATTGAGTCCACATTTTAGAAAATTAAGTTTTTTATATCGGTAGTGTTACGTAGCTCGAAATTCTTTGGCTCGACACCAAAATGACGTCGTTTTGGTATCTTTTTTTTTTCTGTGTTTTTGTTCAATCAGAAACGAAGAGGGGAGAAGAAGAAGAGGGGAAGAGAAGAAGAAGAAGAAGAAGAAGAAGAAGGGAAGGGAGAAGGGAGAACTGGACAGGAGGGGGCCTCAACCAGTGGCGGAGGAGCGGCGGAGGCGGTGGTGCTGCGATGAGCTGTGATCGACGAGGCGGTGGTGTTGCGACTGCGACGATCGGCGAGGAGGTGGTGCTGCGACGATCGGCGGCGATGGTGCTACCTCCTCCTCTTTCTCTTCTCCTCTCTTCTCTCCCTCTTTCTCCTCTCCTCTTCCCTCTGTTTGTGCAGAGCTCCTTTGCTTGAAAAGGAAAAAAAAATTCGAGCCATTTCGAGCCTCTCAGTTTCGAGCTCTGAGTCATTATTACGTGTTTTTTTGTTTTTGCTGATTTTTTAATATTTTGCGCATTTTTTTTTATTTTTTAGATACATTTAATCTAAATACACTTAAAAAGTATAATATTTGTGAGAATTTTTTTTTATATAAAATCACCAAACAAAAAATATATACATAAAAAATATAAAAATCCAATAGATTTTCGTATTTTATTGTATTCAATGAATTTTTAAAATATTTTTGTACAAATTTTTTTATTTTTTAAATATATTAAGATTAAGTGAATTTAAAATTTTAAAAATATAAAAATAAGAATTGAAAACTCAAAAAATTATTTTTAAAAATTGAAAACTAAACAAAGTGATTAACTTTTTATATCTCATAAAAAAACTTAAAACATCAAATATTCACTAAAAAAATCAAATTTTCAAACGCAATCTAAAGTTTACAATGTAAATTTAAAAGAGAACTACATCATACCCCCACTAGGGGTGACCCGCAGGACCCCAATGGGATTGATTAGTCAAAAATATTTATTTATTTATTTTTATTTTTTTTGAAGTCTTGCGAGCACAGCCCACATGGAGTTGGGGTGTTGGGAGTCCCAGCACGGTTGAATTTAAAATTTAAAGTAAATAAATAAATACCAAATGCACAATGAATTTTGCATGGGGATCGTATTCCAAAGTACACAATAAAAAAATATATATATATTAGAGATTTTAAAATTTTCATCAAATTTTTTATTAAATATTTCATAGAGTAATATTAGAGAATTTAAAAATTCTGTCAAATATCTCACTGAGTATAAGACTTACATAATGTGAATATCATATAAATCTCACATTTATATGAGATATTTGATAGCACTTTTGTTGAATTTTAATAATCTAACATTTTTGTATTTCATATGAATATGAAACTAATATACTGTATAACCCTCGTGTAAGTCCTATATTACAACAATGATTTAGACCACTAAAAAATACATCACTAATAACACTAATACATTGGAAATGACAAAAAAAATAATAAAAAAATAAAAATAAGGCATAGAAAGTGGGCAGGGCCCACTGCCACATCATTAGTGCTTACTTTAGTGATCCCCTTTTAGTGCTCCCAAGCATTTTTCTATTTATAAACAACAATGATTCATCCCACTAAAAACATCACCACTAATAGCACTAATGCATTAAAAAAGTAAAAAAAAAAAAAAAATACAACTCAAAGACCAAAACATCACATCATTACTGGCGGGACCTACTGCCACCTAATTACATTATTCATTTATAAATATGAGATATTAATAAAAAAATTGATAAAACCTTTATAGCCTATAGTATTAATCAATAATTTGTTTGACTTTTGTACTTTGCCTTCCTGGAAAACCTATCAAGGTAAGCAAAATGGGTCCCACATTGACGTCACATGCTACGTGTACAGCCGTGATTGGGGTAGCAGATTGAGACACCTTATCAAACGCGCGTGTGGACCGAAGCTCCGAGTACACATTGGTCGGACAATCATGTCCCGTTAAGATCACGCCACGTAAAGCCCAGTCAACGAAATGAGGGTCTTAAAAAACGTTTACCAAAAGTCAAAAGAAAGGACGGCGGTGGACTATTCCACCCGCGGGACCCCGCCAACGTAAGGTTTTGTTTTGAAAAATATTAAATAAATTAGTTTTTTTATTTATTATAAAAAAATAATATTACTTAAATAAATTGATTTATTAATCACTTTTCAAAAACCAACAAACAGTCAAATGACAATGAGGTTACTTCTCTATCGTTCAGATCAAATTTATTCAATATATTTGGTTTGAGTTTTTTTAATTAAGTTTTTTAAAAATTAGATTTTTTAATTTTCGTGTTTTTTTATTTTTAGTGAATATTTTTAAAATTTTAAACATTTTTTTTACTTTTTTAATACATATGATGCACCTTACTTAGATGTATCTAAAAAGTAAAAAATTTGTAAAAAAATATTTTTAAAAATTAATAAATATATAAAAATATAGAAAATATACTAAATTCTCGTATTTTTTTTACATTTTTGGTATTTAGTGAATTTTTAAAAGTTTTTTTTTTTAATTTTTTTTACTTTTTAGGTATATTTATGTTAGTTATGTCTAAAAATTAAAAAAATTGTTCAAAATATTTAAAAAATTTAGTAAAAACAAAAAAACACGAAAAATATAAAAGTAAAATTTTTTGAAAAGTGGTAACCAAGCATAGTAATTGGGTTTATGTGAGTCTTTTTTTGAACGCGATTTATGCGAGTCTATTAGGAAATTTATATTGATGATTTAAATAGTGCATTATGTAAGACTTGTTAAGTGTTTTATTCTTTTTGTTCTAAAATAATGGTTTTTTTTGGAAAATTTAACTTTTTTTTTGTAGTACAGTTATTGCACTTTAAAAAATTGATTTTTTAAAATTACCCTTTGATAGTATATTTTTTTTTGGAGAATATCAACGTCAGAATTATACTTTTTTATGTTGTTAATGTATTTAAAAGAAAGGTAAAATAGGAAATTTGTATTATTTTTATACTTGATTTTTGAAAATAAACTAATATTTTGGAATAATGAAAAATAGAATAAGGGACTAATATTTTTGTACGGAGGGAGTATTTTTGTAAGAACTTATATTGATCGGATATCAATAGTCACTTGATTAGATTATATTTGTGTCAATGATAAATATAATTTTAAAAATAAATTACTAACATAAAATTTGATATGATCAAGTGGCTATCAATATTTGATTAACGTAATTTTTTACAGACATAAAGTACTCGACAAATTTTACAAATTAAGGGGTTGTTTGGGATGTCCTAAATAAGTGCACTTTTTAACTTTTTATGAAATATAAGCTGTTGTTTGGGATGTCCTAAATAAGTGCACTTTTTAACTTTTTATGAAATATAAGCTGGATTTGAAGTGATGTGGTAGAGAGGTGATGTGACTTAGGCCAAGTTTGACATTCTCAAAAAAATTCAAAAAGTCACTATCCTATTTAAGTCACATCATCTTATTTAAGTCACATTACCTCTCTATCACATCACTTCAAACCCAACCCATATCCAACCCATATTTCATAAAAAGTCAAAAAGTGCACTTATTTAGGACACCCCAAACAATTCCTTAAATAGGATAGTGACTTTTTAACTTTTTGACTTTTTTTTAAAATGCCAAAACAAACCTAAATCAGATTATTGATATTGGCTTATAAAGGCTCAACATCAATACACTCCAATTGGTTTTCCCAACTAGAGAGAAGCATCTCCCTAATAATAATAAGAACAAATTACGCTAGTAGTTCATTTTAGTATTTATGTTATTTTTATCTTCGTAATTTTATTTTTGATATTGAATTTATGATTTTCTCTCAATTTAATCTAATCATTAACGTATTTAATGAAAAATCCGTACATAAGTGGCATGCATCATGATTTTATAGTCAAAATTATAAGTTTGTTCAACTCGATAAGTTAATTTTAATCAATTCAATTATTATTTTTCATCAAAAACACCAACGGAACGGTATTATCAATTAGATTAAATTGACACAAAATCTTAGATTAAGAATCAAAATTGAAACAATTGAAAATGTACTAATCAAAATGATATAAGGGAAAATTAATTAACTTATATATATATATATATATATATATTCAATTTTTATAGGCAATTAATAACAAATTGGATTATTTATTTTACCAATATCTATTTATTTCCTTCTTATTTTTCTAACTCAACCAAAAGAAAAATAATATTTTTTCTATCTTTTTTCCCTCACAAATATTCAAACATGACATTAGTAAATTCAAAATAGTGTGCTTCTAACTATCCTTGTACTTGCGGGTTTCTATTTCCACAGGAAAAACTCTGAGCACATATCTAATACACACATTATTTTGAAATTTGATAATAAAAAAATATAAATATCCTCATCTTCTTTAACTATCAAATTCTAAACCTAATGGTACCTTTAACCACCATAGGTAAGCATTGCAACAAATTAAGATTTAGAGATAAAAATTTAATAATAAAATCAATTTTTAGGGATAAGATATCTTAATTGTCAAACGTGTCATTGTAACAATGTTCACTTTAAGGGACAAAAAAGTTTATTTTCTAAAATCTTTATATATTGTAGTGTAGCCACTGAACTCCCCCCAAACCATGACAACACCCCTCCGCTTATCTTCTATTCTCACCTTTCTTCAACCACCCCAACCACTTACCCACCATCCAAAACCACCCACCCACCTGAAAATCTATGACCACCACCTTCTAAAATGTCAGATCTACTTAATGGTAATTTTTTGAATAAATATTTTTTGTTCGGTGGTTAATAATCGAACGGTGGCTATTGGGTCATTACTGGTAATCCAAACGTTGAGGGTTTGCAAAGGGGATTTGAGGTGGGTGGGTTCATGGCTGGGGATTTGTAGCAGTGGCAATAGTTGCTTTTGGTGTTGAGGCTATGTAGTGAGAAATTCTCATTTTAAAATGTTGTCTAAAGAAGTAATTTGATCACGGGATAAAATCGTAACTTAAAAAGACATTAAATTTTTAATGTGCGAAAATAATAACTACCCGTAAATTATGTACTTTGTTAATATGGTAAGTCTAATTAGTTTTGGTTTCTTAGTGAAATTCAAAGTAATTTGAATCTCCATTCTTAGATGCCAATTGTCCAAAAATCCAATGGTTCAAAGTCAAGATTGGTGAGTATTTTTTTTTTTTTTTTTTTTATAGAACAAATCAAGATTGGTGACTTGGAGGCCATGATAGTAATACCGCATCAAAAAAAAAAAAAAAAAAAAAAAAAAAAAAACCGTATAATGTTGAATTTGAAAATGAGTAATTCTATACATAAATAAACAAAAAAAAATTATTTTATTTTTTTTATCACTAAAGACTTAAGTCATAGGTAACTCATTACATTTGTGTTTAATAGTAAGATAATCAAGTAAAAAAAAACGTATTTAATTATATCATTTGTCTTTTTAAAACATGTAAAATATTTCTTTCTTTTCTAATTCACATTAAAGTTCCTAAACATAGTTTTGTCCATCAACAACATCATTAGAAGATTAACATGTATTTCAACATTGTAGTTATCTAGATAACTACTTCATATGAAGAATTCCATGTTTTGTTTTATTTTATTTTTTTGGGTTTAAGAAGAATTTCATGATTGCTACAACTTAGGTTTCACCTAACCAGCTAGCCAACAAAAAATTCAACAAAATTGAAAAATTAAGGGGGAAAAATCAAGATATCTTGGACATGAACTACCAACTAAAGATAGTTGTAAAATATATATTTTTTTTATAAAAAAAAAATTACAAGTATTGAACTAGAAAATAAGATCACTTCAAAGGATCGTATAAAAGGCATAATCAATGTATAAATTTATCATGTAAAGTGAAATCTGAGAAAGATCAGTGGCATGACTTGTTATACTCATACATACCCATCTAGATCGGCATTGATTATATTGTCGATATCCAGCTATGCAAAGCACAGCATGTGAGTCCCACATTTGGTGATGTACATAATCTTCAACCCTAGGACCAGTATGTACATATCAATTTTTTCAACAAAGATGAAGAGTAAGCCTCCGTTTGGGAAGTGGGTTGGCTTTTTGGCTTTTTTGACTATATGAGCCTGGGCTCAAAAGGGCTTTTGGCTTTTTGGCTTTTTTGATTTTTTTGTGAGAGAAGAGTGTAATGATTATGGGGTTGGATGGGATGTTTTGTCTGTTGTGGCTCATGAGCCTATTCTGTCTTTTATGGCTCATTGAGCCAAAAAAGCCCAATGAGCCGTTGCCAAACCAACCCTTAAATGTTGTTTGAAACTACAATTTTTTTAAAACAAGAAAAACAGCCAAGTTTTTCCGGCAAAAGACTGAGTTCACTCCACTACTTTTCAAGCCGGCCAAACACGGACTTACCTGTACTATTGACTAATCACCATTTATGAATGAAAATTAAGTCAACAGTTTTTATTAATTAAACTAATAATCAAATGAGTCTGATTATGCAATTTTAGCTTCTGGTTGTTCATACTATTTTGCTGACGAGTTCTTGGAGTAGTTTGGGGTTCAATGTGAGGAATTAATATAGTTTTGACAAGAAGTACCTGCGTAGTTGTCATTGTTGGCCATGAATATCTTAGTTTGGTTAACAAATTGTAAATACTTTCTTCGTTCTTTTTATTAAAAAAAAAAATTTAATTAAATTACAGAATAAAATCAAAACAATAAAAGAATATAAGAAATGTTTTCACTTAGGAGCAGAGCTACATTTTAAAGAATTGAAAAGCAAAACTTGCCTTAATTGTCTTTGCATAGTGCAATATTAAAATTTAAATCCAAGAATTAAGTTTGGTAAAGGAACACATCATCCACTAAGCTAAGCCTTGAGCCTTTACTTCATTAGTGTATAGACATAACTACAAAAGATATTTAGGGTAAATTACGCTGACGATCCTGAGATTTAGAGAAAATAGAACAACCCTCATAAATTTAACATAATTGCACCGACTTTTCTTTTAAATAATATCAAAACAACAAAATAAATAAATAAATACCCCAATGTGGATGATGTGTAAATATTAGGGGTGAGCGCGAGTCGGTTGTGGTCATAGAATCTTCAATCCATCATTCGTCCGTCAGATTAAAGGATTGGAGAAAATCAATCCGCATCCATCCATCAATCTGGCGGATGTGAATTGAGCAGATTGGAGGATTATGAAATCAGTCTGATTATGAAATTTTAGATTCTGGTTGTTCATACTATTCTGCTGACGAGTTCTTGGAGTAGTTTGGGATTCAATGTAAGGAATTAATATGGTTTTGATAAGAAGTACCCGCGTAGTTGTCATTGTTGGCCCATGAATGTCTTAGTTTGGTTAACAAATTGTAAGTACTTTCTTCATTTTTTTTTAAAAAAAAAAATTTAAATTAGAAAATACAATCAAAACAATAAAAGAATGTAAGAAATGTTTTCACTTAGGAGGAGAGCTACACTTTAAAGAATTGAAAAGCAAAACTTGCCTCAATTGTCTTTGCATGGCGCAATATTAAAATTTAAATCCAAGAATTAAATTTGGTAAAGCCTTTACTTCATTACCCCTGTTTGGTAAGATTTATTTTCAACTTATTTCAATTTTTAGCTTAATTTAAACTATTTTGATGTGTTTGGTTCAGCTTAACAATACAGCTTATAACTTTTTGTAAATCAAAAATCAACTTATTTTTTGAGTGGGGGAGGAGAAGATTAATTTATAAGTCAAAAATCAGCTTATGTTCACAACTATAAGCTATAAGCTGTAAGTTATAATCACTTTCCCACAACTCTACCAAACGGGACCATTAGCGTATAGACATAACTACAAAAGATATTCAGGGTAAATTACACTGATGGTCCTGAGTTTTAGATAAAATAGAATAACTCTCATAAATTTAACATAATTACACCTATTTTTCTTTTAAATAATGTCAACACAAAAAAAAAAAAAAAAAACCAATGTGGATGATGTGTAAATACCAGGGTGAGCGCGGGTCAATTGCGGCCACAAAACCTTCAATCCGTCATCCGTCAACTAGATTGGCAGATTGGAAAAAATCAATCCGCTTCCATCCGCCCATCCGGCAGATGTGGATTGAGCAAATTGGCGCATTGATGGATGGACGCAAATCGGTTTAGCAGTTTAAAATTTTATAAATTTTCAACATAATTCAACGTGTGCACTTCCTCAAAAAAAAAATATATATATATATATATATATTACAGTCAATGACTTTAAAAAGTATTACAACCCACATATTACAATCACAGCATGCCTCATTCACATAAAATATTACAATATGTGATTCTTAAAATATAAAAACAATTCAAACCACCAAAATCATGAACCGAAACAGTAGTAGAGATTGTATGTCTCTGTATTGTTACATCTATATCTGTTTTTGAAAACAAAAATCAACCATCATATATCATCTTTTTTTATTTATTATTTTTAGAGTCAGATTTAAAAACTAAAAAATATAGATAAATAATATATTTATTTTTTTCAATTCAAAAAATATATTCAAGTTGAAAACTCTTTTTCAACAAAATATTTAAACTCTTTTTCAATTGAAAACACAAACAAAATATCTAAACAAATTAAAAACACAAAGTCTTACAAATTACTAAGGGTGCTCGCGATTTGACGGTTCGGTTATGGCCAAATAAATCTCAAATCTGTCATCCGTCCAAAACTAGGCGGATTGGAAAAAAATCAATCCGCAACTCTCCGCTCGTCATCACGCATCCGTCCAAAATACGGCGAATCGGTTTGGTTCAGTCGGTTTGAACGGATCGGTATATCCACTACTTACCCCTAATAAATACAAGGATAAACAAGAGAAAATATACATTTTCAATGTATAAAAGATACATATTTTTATTAGTATGACTAACAAATTATTTATGAAAATGTGACAAACTGTTAAGTAAATTAAAATTTTAAAGGCATCCAGTATAATTATGTCAAACTTTTGCAACTTGATGTATTTTCTTTGAACCTCAAGAAAGTTAGTGTAATTCACCCAGATATAACTTCTAATTTTATGAAAGAGAAGTCTTCACGAAGGAGAAGTCTTCGAATCTCATCGATTACAAAAAAAAATAAATCAAATACAAAATAATAATAACAATAACATATGATATGAAGCTAAGAATAGTCTTCTCTGTTTAATCTCCTAACTGGAAGCTGTGTTTGAAAGGGTTTTCGAACTATAATTTTATCCACACATTCTAATACTATGTTTAGATAGGATTTTCAAATTATATTTCCGCAAGAAGCAGAAAATTCTATGTGAGGCGAGATTTTCAATTTTTTATTTTTTTTGAAATTTGACTTAACTGGTCGTCCTGCCGATCGTTTGACTGATCAACCAGAACATGACAAATTTTTTATTTTTTATTTTTTTTGCAATTGGCACTTGTGTTTTTTTTTTTATGTTTAATAAAACAATATTTACGAATTTTTTTCAAATTTTTTATGATCTTTTAATAGATTTTTAAATTGTATGTTTGATTATAAGTTATAAATTTTTGTATCAAATATCATTTGTCACATCAAAAATTCTTCACTCAATTTAAAACTTTTTTCAAAATTCATTCACCAAACAAGTTTTCCACACTCAAATCATAATTCCAAAACTCAAAAACTCAAAATACAACTTTATTCTCAAATACCCTAATTTCTCCAAACTAGTGTGAAGTTATAGTTCAGTAAACTAAAATAAAACAGAACTTCAAGAACACCCATATGCGCTTTCAGACTTTAAGGTCTGTTTGGAAGGGGTTTTCAAAAACTTCCACCAACAACCACAATCAATTATATTTGTTGATAGAAAACCAGACAATTTGTTGGGATGTCACAGGCTAGAAGATACTCCAAAATGCTAGAACCACCTTCTTGAGACACGAATCATAAATGGTAGGTACACCATATTTATTTTATTTTATTTTAAATTTTTTGACAAAATTTAAAATTTAACACTATAACAGAGGTGTAATTTTTTAGAAATTATATTTGCAGGCACCATAGACACCTTTGCCACAATCCTGGATTTTTTCTTTTTGAAAATGATCACTGAATACAATACAATTTAAATCACCATTAATCTCTAAAACACACTCCCTCACATGCAACTTCATCTTACACGTGAAGATGTTATCATTCAAACATAGAGAGAAACATAAACAGAGAAAAAATGCAAATTAAGGGCTTGAACTCAAGAAATCTCCCAGCCCGAACTCTGATATCATGTTAGATCACTTTTAGTACAAAAACTTAAGATTTTAGAAAAAAAAAGTTCAACAACATATATCAAGCTCTGCAACACTGATCACAAGCAATTCTTTCTTGAAGTCACCTAATATTGACACAAATATGTTCATTGTAATGTTTTCATTTCCTAAAGTTGAGCCCAAAAGTTTTACACCTATTTACAATTCTAGAAGGTGTTGAAGCAAAAGGATATTGATCACCTTCAGCTTCATTTAAGTTTTGGTAATCCGAAAGATATTAATCAACAAATCAGGCAACCACTCAAGACAATTCAATGAAGCTAACATCATAATTATGAAAATTCTATGATGAAAGTCAACATGATATCTGTGAATGGTTGAGAATGTTAATATTTCAAATTACTACGAAATTATCCTAATCTTCACAAGGTGGTGTAATCACTCTACAATCCTATGATAACTCGAGACTTAATGATTTGGAAACCTGAAATTAAAGCCCCTGATTTATCAGCAACTAATAACACAATGAAGAATAGAAGGATGCAATAAATTTGGAACGAAAAGGGAAACAAATGAAGAATTTCTAAAGAAATGACTGAAAATTCATAAATAAAATCTACCCTAAATCATTTCTCCTATTCTAATTTATTCTTATTAATTGAATCAGGATTGGCCTTGTAAGCAGCAGGAAAATGAATAAATAGAAGCAATCGAATGAGCTCTGCACTGAAGCCTTCAGGGCCATCAAATATGAATCATTGCACTACCTTGGTGACTTTGCCGTAAGACACTTTCCACAGGAGACAAATCTCAACAAAGTTTTTGGTTTCCTTGTCCGAATCTTAAAACGAGAAAGCTGCATGAAAACAACTATTTAGGTTACAACTTTAAATGAATCACAGAAAACAAATTAGAAATTAACACATTAAAAGCAAATAGTCTAAACACTCTATAGCTCCAAGAAAGTCTAAGAAAGTGGACTTTCTAGAGTTTGCCATATATGATCATACTAAGGCCCTGTTTGTTTTCCACACTAATAGTCTACTCCGGACTGCTATTGATGAACAGTAAAATTAGCTTATGATTGTTTTGATTTTTGCACTCCGGTTTCATAGTCCCTTCAGCTTAGGATAGGCCTTGGGCAACGGATTAACAATTTGGGCTGGAAGATAGTAGCAAAGTAGTCCGTTCGGATTGGGTGTTACCAGACGTCCATCCGAAAGTCTGGCCGGTCAACCGATCAATAGCAAATTTTTGTTTCTTTACTTGTTGGCCATTTTTTTAAACATTAATGTTTAATGTTTTTGTATTTTTTGTTAAGTAAAAATCATAATTTTATTTGTTTTATTATTTTATATTTATTTTCTATAAAAATAATTTAACAATCCCCACACTAACAACTATCATCAAAACGAACACAATTTTACTAATCCCCTCACTATCGATTCCCTCCATTCTACCTTTAAAAACAAGCGGGGCCTAAGAAGTATGGACACTACTAAGAAGTTGCATGTCCATGCCGACACCAACACTTATGGAACACTTCCTAACATGTGTCGGACACATACATGTCCAAATGTGTAATATTATTTTTAAATTCTTTTACACCCAAGAAACACATTTGAATAAAATAACTTTAACAATATAGGGACGAAAAAAAAAAAGATATATACATATTGATTTCTCTCCCTTTAAACTTTAGAAATTAATATTATATTGTATTTTTTATTATCTTTAAATGTAATATTTGTATCTATGACATATACATAAATATATAAAATCATATATTTTGTGTATGTCCCCCACATGTTGTATCCTATATTGACATGTTAGCATATCCGTGTCGTATTGTGTGTCCATGCTTCTTAGTGATTAAAACAAATTTCTCACACATTACCTTCCGGCGAGTTACTCTAGATGCCTTCCAGCAAAGCAAGCTTCTTGATCTAGGTTCCAGCTTCCTGTAGAAACCAAAAAATACCATAGCTGTTTCAAAGTTCATGAACATAATCCACATCAAAGAGAGATTTTGGCTGTCCTACAAATAGAGTACATGAGTACCTTTCATGAAAATATTCCCTCAATCCATTCCGGTGTACCCAAAAAAAGAAAAAGAAAATATACCCTCAATAAAACAATATTTATCAAACCATAGACCGTTTATTGTCAACTACAATCAGGACTTCTTAAAAGACGAGCCTTTTTGACGAGATTCTCTCAACTCGGCTGTACACGAGATCAAGTTTGACAAGAAAACCCCAAACACACCATCATTTATTATTTATTTACTTTTTTCGTGCTAGGCAAGATAGCAAGGCTACTTGAGCCCCTGATGTTTTTCATATCAATGGCTCCAAAAGCTTAGCCTCTTCGCAGTTTTTCTATTATTGCAATTAAATAGGAGGTTTTGTTCTTGCTTGTCAGCAATCTAGTTCTCTGCATATCCCTTGGAGCCCCTAATGGGTAGGGTTTTTACTAGAAGTATGAAACAAAAATAAGGGGAATCAGAATACGTACAGATTCTCTTGTTCAAGCTTTTCAGCAATAGAAACTGCTCTGCGTTTTGACCATCCATTTTGCTGTGTGCATCCTTCTGCATGTTGAATTACATGTGCAAGGGAAACCTTGCTTCTCACAATGCTCTGGCTCTGATTGTGTTCGCCTAACTTTCTTCGTTCCGCTAAAGAAGCCATAGTGGATTTCTTATGTGGAACTTTTGTGTCTCTTACTCTTCTATCATGTTGTGTGTTGTTATCTTTATTCCCATTACCTTTCGGTTCTCTAGGAGAAGCTATTTCAACAATTTCACTTCTTCCCAGTCCAAGTGACTCAGACTGTAATACATGGGGTTGAGTTAAACCATCTCTTTCTTGTGAAACCCTTTTGCTGCTATCAACCATAGTCATCCCGTTACTGCTCATAGGCCCTGCATTGGTATGAATCTGAGATGAACCATCCTGCGAACTTGGTAAGACGGGTGACATGTTATTTCCGACCCTTGCATCTTTCTTCAATTCATATCTGATTTCAATCGTCACAGGAGAACCAAGCACAGACTCAAATGCTTGTAATATGTGCGCCCTATACTTCTCTGCCTTAGATTTTGTGAGGTGTGAACTGAGCATCAACTGAACAGTCGGGGCTGCAAAAAAGATTAACTAATTAGATGATCCAGGAGAAGTCCTGCAAAATAATGAAAAATAAATAAATAGAAGAAGAAGAAGAAGAAGAAGAAGAAGAAGAAGAAGAGGTCTGTGAATCAAAGATGTATCAATGTGACACATTTGATCAATGATTAATGATAACATAGATGAGGTATATCTTCCAACGTATATATTCATTTATTTATAGTTTTTAAGATAAAAGCACTTGAGAATGCAGAAACATACAGCCCAAGCAACAAGCAGGATGCCATTATAGAAACAATAAAAATACACTCAATTTAGTCCCCCATAATGTGGGTCTGGGAGGGCTGAATTGGATATAGATAGGGGTGAGCATGGTCCGGATTGGACCGGATTGGGGTAAAACCAAGACCAATCCGTTATCTACGGTTCCTGAAAAATTGGAACCAATCCAATCCATTTAAATCATGGAACCAATCCGAACCAATCCATTTAAATACGGATTGGATCGGTTTAGGACCACGGATTCACGTAATTAAATAACAAATATATATATATATATATATAACACTTTAATTTCATAAAAATATAAACATAGCGCTATATCAGTTCCATAATAGCAACATGTTTTTCTATAATAGTGACATACTGTTCTTGAATTTAAACAACCATAAGAAAATACAAACAAAAGTAATAAAATAAGATATTATACGGTTTTAGGTTTGAGTTTAGATTTTATATAGAATAAGAGAAGATACTATGGGGAGGATGTATAATAAAAATATAGACTATTTGTATACGGTCCGGATCGGTTCCAATCCGGAACCGTGGGGTTCAATCCGGAACCAATCCGTGAACTACGGA
Source organism: Camellia sinensis (assembly GCF_055761805.1). NCBI lineage: Eukaryota > Viridiplantae > Streptophyta > Magnoliopsida > Ericales > Theaceae > Camellia > Camellia sinensis. The sequence goes on from NC_138969.1 coordinate 34,133,052, forward strand.
TTTTTAATTCTTCAATCCGGAACCGAACCGCAGATTTAAAAAACCAATCCAAACCTATCGGATTGGACTGGACTGGATCGGATTACGGATTTCACGGATTCCTTGCTCAGCCCTAGATATAGACCTGTGCATCTATTTACACCACAAAAATAACTCATTACACCCTCATGTTTTTTTTTGGGTAAACTTCCAATAGGTCCTAATAGTTAGACTTAATTCTCATCAAGTCCTATTGAAAATAAGTCTCGGTAAAATTGTCGCTAAGAATAATTTTTTTGTGATAATTTTTTACATACGTCGCTAAAAATTAACAATTAGCGACTTTTTTTTGTCATGATTTTTATAAATTGTGGCTAAAACTTACAATTTGTGACGTTTTTTTATGACAAATTTTTTAGACAATAAGTCCACTTATTAGGACCTACACATAAGTACCCTTTCTTTTTTTTGGATTACAATTGTCCCCTCTTCAAAATTACCATTAAGACCCAAACCCTAAAAATTCAAAACACTAATTTCTTGTTCCACTCAACCCTTCCCCACCAGCCCACCACCACTACCACCTCTCCGCCATGCCTCCCCCATACTAAAAGGCACCATAAAAAAATGGAAATTTTCCTGCTAGTAAGACAATAGAGAGCAAGATGCATATTAGGAAATACCTGCACCAAAGCTGACTGAAATCAGCTTTCCTTCTTGATACATAAACTCTTTTATGCTACTTATTTGGATCTTTTCAAGCACCTCCAACCAAATTTCGTCAATCCCCTTATGAACTCTACCTGGTAACGGCCAGCCACTTATTCTATTCACATCAGCAGAGAGTGTGAATGTCTGTTGAGGAACCGTCGCAGATGCAGCATGTCTCCTTCTATCTGTAGTATTACCTTTCATCTTACCATTACGAAAAACATCACTTGAACTTCCAGCTTGAAAGTTTTCTACATGCATTGACAATCCTCCATTGGTATTAGGCATTTCAGCAGGATCAACATTACTCTTTGTGGGCACATCTCTTCCGGCAGAATTATTTTGGACCAATGGACTAGGATTAAAACTAGTGTCTGCAGAGGAACTGGGCAACAGATACTGTTGATCAGGAGCAAGTTGCAGCAATGCCGCTGTTAGCCATGTTAATCTGTCAGTTGACATTCTCAGCTGTTTTTCTGCTTCAGACAATGTTTTCAGAGCTTGACGTAGCTTTTCCATATCTTCTTTTGATACTGAAACCAACAAGTTATTTCTGTCAGTTGCACAATAAAGGAAAACGTAAAGAAATTCATATTGTACAGGAATTCGGTAGCTCAAGGAATTTTGAAAACAAAAGATTCAACTTTGATGTAATATTTAAGATAAAATAATATGACTACTGATCTCTATACCATTTAATATTTTAAGACTTGTAGAATTAACAGGGGCTAATAGCAGCAGCACAATGGCTCTTTATTAGTTCATGGAGTTATTCTGTTATATCAAAATCAATGTGTGCAATTATTATTGCTGAGCCAAATAATCCTGCACTTACAAGCTTGTCTTCGAAAGAACTTCCTTCTAGGCCTTTCTCTCGCCAAATCATAGCTACCAGCCAAAATATCAGTGATTACTGTAGCAAGTTGTGACATTAAAGCTAATGGCTCAACACCAGATTCCATGATCTCTCTCAAATTCTTAACAGTGTTAACTGTGTCTGCAGATAATGCTAAATCAAGTAGGTCTACCAACTTCTCATCAGATATAAGTCCAACCTGTGAAAACGATACATTAATCTTAGAGCAAATATGAATGTAGAAAAGACATCAATAAATTACGCAGACAAGAAGATTGTGAGATGTGCTATGTAAAAGAAAATTCCATGTCTTCCACTATTCAATATATAAATCGCTGAACACCAAGCATATTATATGTAAGATCCTATTCATTGAATCATGTATCTAGTTTTGACTTCTACGTAGCTATAGTGCATTGTACCCAGCGATGAAGCAAATTATAGGTGGTTCAACTAAAGGTTTTAACTTTTAAATAATAACTAAGAGTACCTTATCATTTTTTTTTTTTTTTTGGGGGGGGGGGGGGGGGGGGCGCTTAGCAAATTATATGGGGTAAAAAGACAAAGCTTTATATTTTATTTAAAAGTTCTACCATCACTAAAAAAGTATAACCATCATTCATTGAGGAAATGCAACAGATATGAGTTAATCTAAGATAAACATTTACAATCAATAAAACAGATGCAATTAACTCAACAGGAACCTTCATAATTAAGCAGTATTAACTACTTTTCACAAAAAAAACCAAGCAGCATAGGCAGAATCTCCACAATCTGTAGTTAAAATTGGCATATCTAGGATAAATGTTCAAAAACATTTGTTACGAGATTAAGTTTATTGTTTGACATAGGATGGAAAGGAAACCATGTTGACTGCAATTTAGGCAGTAACAATGAAATAAAACTTGCAGGTGCTATAAATAGAGAATGGTGTCCATTGCTCTAGGAAACTCAAATGGTGAATTGAAATAAATATGTGCTTGTAAATCCAATATAACTAATATTGTCAGTAACTTCTTAAATATTCCCTAATTTAAGACATTTAGGATAATTATGAAAATCTTACTAGGTACCAGTATTACAAAACTTACCAATTCTTGAACCAGAGGAACGGAGATCCTCTGCCCAAGTAAACTCAATTGCTCAAGAGTCATCTCAGCATCCCTCAAAGATCCATCTGATCGGGATGCAATAAGTTTTAGTGCATCCTTATCAATTTCTAGATCTTCTTTAGCTGCAATCCACTGCAAAGCATAGATAATATCTGCATCCTTCAACTTTGGAAAAAAAAATTTCTGGCACCTGGATATGATTATATGAGGCAAAACATCAAGACTCGAACTGACAAGGACAAAAACCACACGCCTAGGTGCTCGATCAACGACCTTTGATATAGCACTCCAGCAATCAGGAGACAGGGTATCACAATCATCAAAAATAAAGACTCTGTACTGTGATGGCAGGTGGGAAATGATCATATTGTCAAGTAGATCCATAATGCTCTCAATGTCAAAATTACTGACAGGACCTACTTCCCTTATATTTCGGCTCTTACCCATGTCATATGCAATGCAAGAATTACAAAACCCACAAGGTTTGGGTCGCTCCACAGACTGGCAATTTAGAGCTCTGGCAAATATGCGTGCACATGAGGTCTTTCCTGTACCATGAGGTCCATGAAACACATATAACAAGCCAACCTTCCTCTTAGCAACAGCATTCGAAATAGCTTGTGCTACCAAATTTTGCCCCACTAGATCTCTGAAGGTTCTTGGCATGTATTTCTGAGTCAAGTTCTGGTGTCTACGATTGCGATGCCGTCTAAACTTGTGTTGATCACCAGATCTAGCTTCTGAAGCAAGATCAGAATCAATTTCATGCTTTAACAGATTATCGGCAAAAATACCCAACTCCCCAGAATAGTCATGCACCCAAGCAGCATTGTCAGTAGTTTCTCGAGATACAGATGCCTCCACCAGTAAAGGCAGTGCTTCTGCATCAAATTTAGTAGAAGAGCTTGAGTGGTCGGACATCACAGGCATAACAGTAGCATCTCCACCTTCAGGAACTGAACCGCCTTTCTTTAATTTCGAGTCAGACAAACCACAAGACAAACTCCTTCCAGCAATGTCAAGAAATGATTTCCCCCTGTGATGAAGTCTCGACCAATTCCAAGGAATGCCACACCCATTTCTTGGAGCCCTTGTGACATTCTTCTCGTCATACTCTTCTTCTCCCTGTTCCATGTTGTGCTTTGGATGAGCCGAACTTTGAGCTAAAGAATTAGAGGCCACAGACATTTCATTTTGAGTCCCAGCATCTCTTGAAGCTTTAAAAGTTCGAGTTTTTCTCATACCTTGAAACTTACGCCTTTTTTCCCTATTCAATCCACTATGGTAGCCACGAATGCTGGCTTCTGCTTCCTCAACCATTTGCTCATTTTGGTTATGCTTACCACGAAGATGGATATGAGATAATGCTACATCATCACTATCTATTCGGACATCATTCAGCTGCTCGGAGAGAGTCTTGAGGTGACCCTCTTCTCTATACCTCCCCTTTTGTTTCATTTTCTTATCCTTTGCTTCAGAGTTCCCTGAAACAATGTCATGAATCAAACCATTATCATCGTCTAGAGGCTCCTCATTGCCACCATTAAGGTCAGTACCCAAATTCCTTTGACTTGATTCATCTCTCTTAATTCTTCTGCATTCTCGAACTCCACTCTTGTTACTGCGCTCGCTCACAGCAGTAGCCACATCATTTTTCCCTCTTTCTAAACTAGCTAAGAGAGGTGAGCTTCCCGACACCCCTCTACCATCCCTCCGATACTCCGTGCCCAGAGACCGTCTTCCATTACCCACCATGGTATCCTTCTCACCTCTTTTAGAAAGCAGATCAGAAGGAGAATTCCATGAAGGCGGACTTGCAGAAGGATCCCTGAGAGATCTTGACCTCTGAAGGACAACAAGGTCCCTCATGAGCGACCTATCAGCCAGAATAGGGCTATGCTTATGCATATGGTTCTTCAAATGAATACAATTTGTCAGATGAATATGGTTACGTAGATGATTGCTAATATCAAAATTGGCATCTTTTAGTATCCGGTCACGAACTGCCCTGTTCATGATCAGAACATAAATGGGTCCAATAGCAGGAATTTTCGCAGACTAAGGCAAAATGTCAGCAAATATTGCATTTTGGGGGGTTTATAACTGTCCCAAATCTTCACACATATGGCATTACAAGGACAACAAAACCCATCAAGACCCACCAGTGATATCCCACTAGTGGTGTCTTATACAGCCACCATTAATGCCCAAATCCAAGCTATCTAGATTACCAACCCATCAACAAATCATAAATTTTAACATGCAATAACAACCTCAAGTCCAATGACAACTCCCCAAAAACCCCCCAAATTGCAAACTCTTTAAGCCAAACCATTTGTCACTAAAAGGAAAAGAGTGTATATAGCAAATTTCCAAAAAAAAAAAAAAAACTACTACCAAGCCCAAGCTTTGAAAGCTTCAAAATTCAAATGCTACTTCACATATAAGCAAATCATAGAACACAAGAGAGACTGAAAAAGATGAATCTTTTTGGAATCTCTGAACTAATCACAGCTCTGTTTTTGCTTTGTAGCCCTAACCAACCCTCTCTTTTTTTGACAAAACGGGAAAGAACAGTGAAATGGTGAGAGAAGTGAAAAGGGTGAAAAACAAAAAAAAACAAAAAAAAAAAAAGAGTAGAAAGAACACTCAGTTCACCTGAATCAGAGGCAAGCGACCCGTTTCAATCATTAAATCTCAGATCTCTCTCACTCTCTCTCTTTGTCTGTGTGTGAAAACTTTCACATGAACTAGATGGGTTGTTGTTGTCACCGGCAGAGAAAGAAAATAAATTTGTGGTTGTACTAGTATTATAGAAAGCGAATGGACTCTATTGAGTGTGATTTAACGAGAGACAGAGAGCGAGATTCAGAGAGAGGGAGAGTGAGATTTAGAGAGAGAAAGAGGAAAATAGGCTGTTGTATGAGGAGACGTTTTTAAGACAGAATCTGGAGTGCCATTGAAGAGAAAGAACGGTATTTGGGTGAGATTCTGTTGCTGTTGAGAAAATTAATGGGGAAATTAGTTTATAAAAATGTGAAAAAATTTATGATTTTAATTATCACATTTACAATATGTTTGAGAACTTCGGAGAGAGAAGAAAAAAAATGATTACTTAAGTAATAAGAGAAAAGAAAAGAAAAAAAATGATTGTGATTTCTTTCATTTTTGTTTGGATAAGGAAGAAATAAAAGAAAAGAAACGATTGTGATTTTTCTCATTCTTTTTTGTTAGGTTTCATTAATGCTGTGTTTGGTTGGAGTTTTTGAGGTGGGATTTGGAAAATGAATGAGAAATGTAATCCTATTTATGTTTGGTTATAATAAAAAATATATGGGAAAAGAAAGGGGGTGAGAAATAAATAAAGAAATAGGATACCTTTTAGGACATCAATTCTATTTTATAACCAACATAACCAAACATAGTTGGGATTTGGAATTCTATTAATTCTTTCTCCTTTTCCTTTTATTTCTATTTCCCTTTCCATTTCCCTTCCCAAATCCCCCAACCAAACACAGCGTAAGAGAAAAGAAAATAAATTATTTTATGTTATATTACTAAAATAATCTTTTTATATTTTTAATCATTTTATTTCTTTTATTTTTATAGGGACAAAATAGGTATTATAAAAATAATAGTTTCTTTTCTCTCTCAATCTCTTCACTTTTGGGAAGATTGAAAATGAGGCTCATAACAGAAATGAGTTTCTCTCCATTTCTTTCCATTTCTCTCTACTTAGTTTATCCAAACAAATAAAAAAAATACATATCACTCCATTTCTTTTCTTTTCTTTTCTTTCCAAATCACTCAATCCAAACATAGTGTTATAGAATTTATTTAGTTGGAATTCGCCTAAATAAGACTTTTTAATAAGAGTTTCCCGCTTTGAAAATTTACAAGAGACGTTTCTCACGAAGAATCTCATTCAATCGAATTCAGACATGACAAATTTGATAGATAAATTATTAATATGTAATTATTAATATTTATAATATTTATCATTTTTTTAAAATAAATTTTCTAATCCCATGGTATGTAAATTCTCCAAAATTAATATGGGGATGGGAGTTTCTATCGAGGCCTATAATTTGTCACTATAAAAAGTTAATTTGTATTTTTATTTTTGTACCCATTTTGTTTTTTTTTTCATTAAAGTTTTTATTAAATTTGAGTAAAAATTTAATAAAAAAGTTTAATATGATATGATACATAAAAAGTAAGTTTTCATCAATTCGACATGTCGGTCATTTGGTAAATTTGTTTTCGAATCTTTTTATAAAATTCCAAATTCATCTCAAAACCCGGTTGTCCGAGAGGTTATTCAGCCAATCATTCACCCGATTGTCCACCAATGACTACGTGCAAAATTTGATAAAAGGATAAAAACTCCTTTAATTTGATTAAAAGTATAAGGCTCCCTTCATTTGATATCAAATCTGATGAAAGGTTGGAGCACCGTTTTTACTAATTTTTCATCAAATTTAAATTTAATGAAGGATTGGAGATGACTTAAAATATCAAAAAATTATTCAAAATGTCAATCCTATACAACTTTAAATCACAAAATTATGGACCAATTCACCATGTTTAGAGTTTTCAAAATAGTTTTTTGAACTTTCAATTAGTATTTTTTTTTTTTAGTAATTTTTTAAATATTTTAATCAATTTTTTCTTTAATAATTTAGATCTATTTAGTCTAAATACACTTTTGTTCTGTTTGTTTGGGCAAAATTTTTTTATAAAAACTTTTTCTAGAAATGTTTTTCGAAGAAAATATTCTTTTATATTTGGTGAGGGTGCCAGTGGGACAAATGTAGAGGTAGGGGTGGAGGTGGTGGCGAAGGTGGTGATGGTAGCAGTGGCTGGTATGGAGATGAGAGTGACAGTTAGGAATGGCAACGGGCCGGGGCGGGGGCGGGGCCGGGGATGACACTCCCTGTCCCCGATCCCTGAAGGTAGAAAAATCCCCGTCCCCGCCCCCGATCCCCGACGGGGAACCCATCACCTCCCCCATCCCCGTCCCCGTCCCCTAATGGGGATCGGGTTTCCCCGACCCCGAAACATCCCTCGGCAGATCTGTTCAACAAAAAAAAAAAAAAAAAAATCTGTATAATGGACGAACAACAGATTTGTTCAACACACACACACAACAACAACTTTTCAGATCACAACAATCATCAATCAACAACATATATATAACAACTTAAAAAACAAAAGAAAAAAAAAAAGTGTTCTTTAACAACAGATATATATATATATATATATAGTGAGAGAGAGAGAGAGAAATGCGATCGACTTCGAATGGCGGTGGTGGATCGACGGAGGGCTTCTTCGTTTCAGATCTGTTCAGATCGGTTTCTTCAGATCTATTCTGAGTCTGCGTGAGTCCGTGAGTGAGTGAGGGGGATGCGATCGACTTCGAGAGTGGTGGAATGGCAGAGGCGGTGGTGGGGTGGAGCAGCGGGTGAGAGAGAGGGAGAGGAGCTGTGATAAACTTCGAGAGAAAGAGAGGTCTGAGAGAGAGAGAGAGAGAGAGAGAGAGAGACAGAGGTCAGAGAGGGAGAGAGAGTGATCCAGGTCTGTGACTATGAGATAGAGTCTAGAGAGTGATGCAAATGTGAGATAGATGCAAATCTGTGAGCGAAGGGTTATATTAAATATATATATATATGGATAGTGGGGGCATAAAGGTAGTTATATTTCGGGGAGGAAACGGGGCAGGGCTCGGGGACAGGGACGGGGCCGGGCCGGGTCCGAGGCCGAGAAAGCTATCCCCGTCCCCGGCCCGAAATTAATCGGGGATGTATTTTTTAATACCATCCCCGGCCCGTGGGGAGTATTTTTCGGGGAAAAACCATTGTAATCGGGGACGGGGGGTCGGGTCCCCATCGGGCCGGGTTTAAATTGCCATCCCTAGTGACAGTAATAGTATGGTGACATTGATAAAATTTTAATTTGAAAAATATTTTTCGCTTTTTAAAAGTGGAAAACATTTTCTACTCGAGCAGGCTTGTTTTTCGTAAACTATTAAAAATATTTTCTGTTATTTTTTGTTTTCTATTGTATGAAACACCATAAAAACAAAAAATATTTTCCATCCAAACAAATAAAATGTTAAAAAGTGTAAAATTTTAACAAATTTTTAAAAAAAATTAGTGAATAAAACAAAATACGAAATTGTACTTATTTTTATTTTTATTTTTTCTAAGAGGGGTGTATGGGAAGAGAAGATTTTAGTCAAAAGCCAATGCAAAAATTTATACCATTCTCTCTACTGTTTTTTTCATGTCCTTTTATAAAAAAAATCACCGCCCCAACAAAGTTAGTAGGAATGAACAAACATTAGGTGGTCTAAGGTTAGGTCAAACTTGCACTTCCAAACATGACGAGGGAAGCACTATACCAAAGCAATCTTCAAAATGAAACAAAAAAAACAAAAAAAACCCTGTCCCAGAGTCGGCCCTAAAAGATTTTTCAAATCTTAAATTTTTTCACTTTCCAATAGATATAAATTATTTTGGATAAATTATACCGATCTCTTCTCTTTAAGATTTTTGACAAAATTTTTTTTATAGTTTCAATAATTATAATAATTTCTCTTATTTTATCTGACATTCCCTAGATTTTTTCTTTTGTCAAATTAAAACTAACGGAGTTACTTTTTCTATAATAAATGACCTAATTGACCTATTTTTTAAAATATAAAAAAATATTTTTGAATTGGTGGACATAGTTGGAAGAAACGAAAAGTGTTTGAAACAGTATTTTTAGATTTATTTTTTAAAAATGTTAAAAAATGTTTAAGAAAACTTTATTTTTTTATTTTAAATATATAATTTTTATTTAAATTTTTTATTTTAAATATTTTATTTTATTTTATTTTGTAAATATTTTAATTTTTTTAATTTTAATATTTTAAACTCAAAACACATTTCTAGACTCATATCATAACCAAACACATAACTCAAAATTCAAATAAAAAATTATTTTCAAACCTCATAACCAAACACATAACTCGAAACTCTACACTACTTTCAAAACTCTACACTCAAATTATAACCAAACACATAACAAAAAATTAAAATATTTTAAAATATATTTATAAAATAAAATAAAATATTTACAATAAAAATTATATAATTAAAATAAAAACTATTTTTTTAAAAAAAATTAATATCTAAAAAATATATTTAAAATATTAAAAAAATACAACACACAAACGTATGAAATATAATGCACATTAAAATGGATAAATAAATATTTAAAATATAAAATATTTATCCTAAAAAACTAAATTCAAAAAATTTCAAAACTTGTAACCGAACAATTTTTTTCTTTTCAAAACTCATAACTCAAAATACGACTTCACACTCAAATCATGATTCTAAAAATAATTTTTTTAAAACTTTTTTCTTTAAAAATAGAATTTGGAAAAAAGTTTGGTTTTGAGTTTTGAAAAGAGTTTTGAGTTTTGAATTGAGTTTTAAGTTTGTGTTTGATTATGAGTTTTAAAAATAATTTTTGAATTGAGTTTTGAGTAAAAACATGTTGTGAAAAAAGATTTTTTTTTTTGTTATAAGTTTTGAATTGAGTTTTGAGTTTTGTGTTTGGTTATAAGTTTTGAAATTTTTTGAATTTATTTTTTTACGGTAAATTTTTATATTTTAAATATTTATTTATTTATTTATTTTAATGTACATTATATTTCATTCATTTATGTGTTGTATTTTTTTAATATTTTAAATATATTTTTTAAATATTAAAAAATTAAAAAAAATTAAATATATAATTTTATTATAACTATTTTATTTTATAAATATATTTTTAAATATTTTAATTTTTTTGTTACGTGTTTGGTTACGATTTGAGTGTAGAGTTTTGAAAGTAGTGTGGAGTTGCGAGTTATGTTATGTGTTTGGTTAGGAGGTTTGAAAATAATTTTTTAATTGAGTTTTGAGTTATGTGTTTAGTTACGATATGAACATGGAATCGTGTTTTGAGTTTAAAATTAAAAAAAATTAAAATGTTTGCAAAATAAAATAAAATATTCAAAATAAAATAAAATTAATTATTTAAAATAATAAAATAAAATTTTCTTAAACATTTTTTAATATTTTAAAAAAATAAATTCAAAAATACTGTTTCAATCGCTTTTTGTTTCTTCCAAACATGTCTTCCAATTCAAAAATATTTTTTAATATTTTAAAAGGAAAGGCAATGAGGTCATTTATTATAGAAAAAGTAACCCCATTAGTTCCAATTTGACAAAATAGGGGAATCTGGAGAATGTCAGGTAAAGTAAGAGAGGTTACTGTAATTATTGAAACTATAGGGGAGGTCGCTGTATTTGTCAGAAATCTCAGGGGAGGTCAGTGTAATTTACCCAATTGTTTTTACTTTTATTGTTTTTTTAATGTTGAAGGCCTATTAAATTATTTAGGTGCTTTTAATAATTATTTGAATTTGAAATTAACAAAATTCAATTATAAAATAGATATAATCTTTTATCAAAACATTTTAATTTAAGCTCTTGAAAAATGTATATATTTATATATAATATAGTATATTTATATATTATTTTTTAATTTTGTAAGAAATAATATAAAATTTAAATTAATAATTTATAAATGGACAAATTAAACTAAGCTGAACTAAACTTAATTTCTCAAATTTTAATCCAAAAGTCAAGTAGACTTCTCATCTCAACCCCTTATATATATATATATATATATATTTAAATTCGGCTAAATTGGGCCGGCCCCATGGCCACCCTTAGTTGAGAGGGTATCGGTCAATACCCTCATCTTCTCTTATTGGTTTATGAAGTGGAATCTATACATTTGTACCAATAATTGAGGGACAACGTGAGAATATAGATATTTGTGATTAGTTGAGGGTATTATATGGTATCCTAGCAACACGATATTTTTTTTTAGATTCAACTGATCATATATTCATTCAAAAATAACCGACCATATATTCATTGGTGGGATGGAGAATTAACGAGGGAGTATGAGATTTTTTATTCTCAATTTTTTTTGTCTTTTTATTTGAAAACATTGACAATCATTTCATTATATTTTTGAGATTATTATGCTTTGAAAATTTAATAAGTTAATAGTTATAAGTGTTTTGAAAAGTAAAATTAAAAAATTAGAAATAGTGGACTCCAATTTTCCTACAGTCCAAAAATTGCCCCCCAATGCCAACCCATTGAATGTTGGCCACCTCATAACTATTATATCCAGTCTATTATATCCAGAGACGGGAGTAGGAGAAAATTATGGGGACGGATGACCTCCTTATTTTTGTAAATATTATTATTTGTCATAAAATTTTAAAAATATGTATATATATATATATATATATTATTTTATATATAAAATGACCTTTCAGTATAAAAAATATATGTCATTCTTTTTTCATTTTAAATTTTCTTTCTATTTTACATTAAAAAAAAATTATTCATCTTATTAAAAATTACTTCTATGGTATTTAAATTTTTTTTACATATATATAATTTATATATCATATATATATATATATATTATATATAATAAAATATATATATATTTTAAACGCCTCCGATTATAAAATCCTGATTCCGTCCAGATTGCACCAAACCTACCAACAGGTTTCTTACTTAGCTTGCATGTGACAAAGATACCTTGTGGCCTTTAGATTGGACGTGAATAGAATTATTGATGGATTTGTCGGTGATAGTCAAATTATGAGATTAGATAAGATGAATGCTAAAATTAGGACCTGGGGTGCTAAGTCACAGCAGTGATCCGCTGTGAGTCTGTGGGGACTTCTTCCGAATCTTTTTCGTTAATCCGATCCGTTTATATTGTAAGGTTCGTTGAGTATATCATTCATGCAAAAAATCAAATTAATCAGAAATTCGTAACCCCATAATTAGATTCAAATTGTTTTGCTAAAATTATCAAGATAATATCAACCATTTATATTTTAAAAAACAAATGTGCTCTTATTATAAAGTTATAGATTTTCAATCAATTTGTTTTTTGCATGGATGATCTATTCAACAAATCTTATAATATTAACGGTTCAAATTATTTTTAAAAAAAACTTTAAAAAAGCCTCCACAAACTCACAACAGATTACTACTTAGTCACAGCAGCACCCCGGTTCGTATTATGGTTGGTTACAGTAAGTTTGTAAGTATCAAAAAAAAAAAAAAAAAAAAAGAGTTTATATTTTTACCCAAAATCTAAGTATGTGGTGGAGATTGAATGAGTATAATGTGTGATTTATGTGTATAATAAATCTTATGCTCTTTGTTGAAAATTATGGGTTTAATTTTTAGGTACATAGTCCTATTGATTTGGTTATAGTAAAAGATATGATTATTTTTTTCACTGTTAAATGAAGAAGAAAAATAATTTTAAATAGGCCTAATACTCTAATACCACACAATTCATAGGGTATTATTGCAAAACTTAAAGAGGTTGAAAACATAGTCTCCTAAAAAATCAAATATTTCTAAAAAGAAAAATAGGTGGTAGCTCGAAATGGGTGAGGGTCGAATGGCCCGAAATTTGAAACCACGTCGTTTTGCGATTTTCTTCTTCTTCTTCTTCGTTAAACTTCGTTGAACACAGGAGAACAGAGGGGAAGAGGAGGAGAGAGGGAGAAAGAGAGAGGAGAGGAGAGAAGAGAAGAGAAGAGCTCGTCACCTCCGCCGCCTCCGCCCGCCGTCGTAGCTCGTCGCCTCTGCCCGATCGTGCCTCCGCCCCCCGCCTCCGCCTCCAACCCTAATAATTGGGGCCCCTCCAGTCCTTCTCCTCCTTCCTCCTCCTCCTCCTCCTCCTTTGTTCCTCCTCCTCCTCTGATTTTCTACTTCTTCTTAATAAAAAAAAAATGACACCAAGGGGAGGGGATGAACAGAGCTGTGCGTGTGTATGTGAGTTTTCCAGAGGGAAGGGATGAACAGGGGGAGGCTGGGTGTACAAAGAAAAGGGGTGGATGTACAAAATAATTCGGGCCTTTCGACCCACGCTATTTCAAGCTACGAAATGGGATTGTTCTAAAAAAGAAGGAATGACATTTTTTATCTTTTATTTTTTTTGTCAAAAATAGATAAATAGAATAAAAAGTTAAAAAAAAATTAAAGATCTCATTTATTAATTGTTCAAAAGCTGTTAAAATCACACTGGCTAAGTTCCATTTTTATAATTTTTCTTTACCACTTAGCCATGTGAAGGATTGTAAAACTTAGACTAGGGTTTGACCTATAAATAATTATGAACACAAGTGAAAAGTATTTCGTTTGGCAATGAGATAATCAGAATGAAATCATACTAAGTGTGTTCGATTTGGATTTTTTGAATTAAATTTTTTATAAATTGAGTTTTTTGATTTTTGTATTCTTTTATTTTTAGTGAATATTTTTTAAATTTTAAATATTTTTTTATTTTTTTAGATTTACCTTAGTTAGATGTATCTAAAAAATAAAAAATTTGTAAAAAAATATTTTTAAAAATTAATAAATACATAAAAATATAAAAAATATACTGAATTCTTGTATTTTTTGTATTTTTGATATTTTGTGAATTTTTAAAAGATTTTTTTTATAATTTTTTTACTTTTTAGGTGTATTTATGCTAGGTGTGTCTAAAAAGTAAAAAAATTACTTAAAATATTAAAAAAATTCAGTAAAAATAAAAAAATACGAAAAATAAAAAAGTAAAATTTTTTGAAAAGTATTTTATGAAAAATGAAAACAAACAAGCTGGTTATTATATATAAAATTTTTGTACAAAAATCTATTCATATATCATTATTTACAACAACAAAAAAAACTAACCAATTTGTTAAACTGATCCATTTTAATTACTTATGAAATTCTAGTTGTATATCATCATTACTCACAAGAAAAATTGAACAATCCTTTTTTTTTATTATTATTAAGTTGATCCATTCTAGACAAAAGAGATGAATAAAAAATTAAAGGGTAAATTAGAATGACCTTCTCTAAAGATTGAAGAAAATAGGATAAGTTCCACAATTTTAACATAATTATATTATGTTTTTTTGAAATTTTAATTTATATAACATTTAGTTTCCTTTTCATCTATAATTTGTTAGCCACATTACGAACTTATAGTTCATTAAGTCCTAATTAAGATTTTTTGGATCCTCAAGTTTCATTAAATTTTTAATAGGTAGAATTGTCCTTCAAATAATGATTGTTCATCATTTATAATTATCTATAAATGAACATGATGATTTGACATTTATTTTGATTTTCAAAACTTTTGAATTGAAAAAACTAAATATATATGTGCGTGTGCGCGCGCGCGAACAAAAAAAAAAAAAATCTAATAAGAGAATTATTTTTTTTAAAAGTTTAAAGTTTTTTTTTTTGAAAAAACTTGAATTTTTTTTGTGCAAAATTGAAAATTTTGTGTCTATAAAAGAGCATGGTGATGGAACATTGATGTGCAAAACTCAAAAAAAAAACTTTAAAAATGAAAAAATTGATAATGTTCTCGATTTTATTGGATAGTTGAATCAAACCAATAAGTAGAAGGACAAAAATATTTAATCTCATGCTCTGTTTTTTTTAACAGTTAGTGAAATAATTATCTAGAACATTACTTTGCAAAATTGATAATGTTCTTAGTTTTAAAAATTGAAAAAGACTGATAGTATTCTCAGTTTTACTAAATAAGACTTATTAATTCAAAAAAAAATCTCAAATAGCTATCATAACATTTGTAAATAGGATTTTTAGATAATTAACTCATAGAAAAATAATGTTGTCATCTATTTTATATTTAAATATTTATTTATTTATTTATTTTTTTATTTTCATACCATCTATATTTGTTTTAGTGTATTTAATTTTATTAAAATAAAGATTAATATAATTATTTCTAAATTATAAAATTTATGTATTTTATTCAAATTTTAGAAGAGGGCAATATAATTTATTTAAAATTAAAATATGAAAAAAAAAAAGAGAGTAAAATTTGTGGTTGTTACACATTCCCATATAAAGTTTTGGAAGTTGACAGGTAGAGTTTCATGCCAAAATAAAGTAGAGTCCACTTGCTAAGCTATGGAAACTCATAATTATGGCTATATAATAGGTTGGGTATATGAGCACACAGTTGTCTTGGCTTTGATGTTAAGTTGTTTTTACCATGAAACATGCAAGTTCAGTTCAGTGCCAATCACTTTAAGAGAGAGTGAGTGAGTTAATAATTGAACTAAGTTGTGATGATGACCAAAAAAAAGCAGTGCATAACTACTTAAAATGATGAAATCTAGGTCACAACTAATTGTTTTCAATGAAAAGTTATAGGAAATGTTAATAATAAGTGTCTTTGATGTTTTGTTAAAGCAGGATTTCTTGGACTCAAAATATTTTAAATTTAACATTTTGATTATTTTAATATAAAATATTTTTAAAATTGAAATTTTGTTGATATCACTACACAATCACTCTACCACCCTTACTAATAGCACCTTACAACTATCATCATTTACAACACCACCTCACCACCACCACAGCCTTACCACCTCCACTACTCCACCACCGTCACCACCAACGCCATCCTAGCGTTGCCACCACTACAGTCGCCACCAACACCATCCTAATATTGTCACCACTACCGTACAACCACTACTATTATTGCCCAACCATGACTACCACTATACCTACCACCACCAATAGTAGAGGCAAAACTTACACTTCCAATGGGAAGGACCTAGAAAAGGTCTTTCAAAATCTTTAATTACGAGGGGGAAAAAAATGTCTTTGATCTTAGATACTATGACTGGAAAAATAGCAAATTTTGTTTTGAACTTGGTTTTTTTTTAGGCTGGAATTGATAGATTTTCTCTTCCCATTGTAAAAAATAATCTTGTGTTTTTTTCTTCTTTCTTTTTTTTATCTTTTTCTTATATACCAAGGACACTTAATATCAAGATCCAAAATTTTAAGGCACCCACTTTTTCTCCCCTTGAACCCAAGTGCCTTCAAAAGGCTCCAAAGCATTGAACAATCATGCAATAGGTTCTTTATATTGGAGTGTTGAGACTACTTAAGAGTACTAATTATTGGCATTGTTCTTACAACTCAAACAAAAACTACTCTAGCCTATATAGCTAGTAAAGTCATGGCACCAAAGCCATTCAAGATTCCTCAGTCTAACTAACCTTCAAATACATCATAGATATAAGGTGGTGGTCATCATTTTTATTCATTGAGAAAGATCATCCATGTTTAGTTCCAAAGGAACAATGTCCTGGTTTTGTGTTCCCAAACTCTTTGTTATAACCTTTTTCTTTTTCTCTTTTTGGTTTAATGCAAAAATCTCTAATCTTAGGAAATTCAGTTTAGAGCATTTGCTCAGATCAGAAGTCACTCGCATGCGCCTTTGCGGCCGCCGTCTCCCACTACTTTTATATTTTCAGAATAAAGAAGCATCCAAAGTTGCGCATTTGGTTTATTATTATTATTATTTTTAAATAAAAATACAAAAAACCGATATTTGCTTTGGAGAAACAAAATTTATTTCCAAAAACACTTGTTTTTAGGAAAATATTTTTAAATTGTTTTAAAAACTCATTTTAGTTTCTATTTTCATTTTTTAAAAATTATAAATAGTTCACAAATTTTACTCAATTATTGTAACAAAAAGAAACAAGTCATCACTTGTTTTGAAACACCTATTGATAACTTTTATGATCAAGCTTGGGACCTGCAAAACATCTTCTAACCTCATTTGGCTTTTTCGGAAGAATCACTCGCATCAAACACAGATTAAATTTAGCAATTAAACGGCTCACTAACAGGAATTGGTATCTAGGTTCTTCATTACTATCCATTTAACAACTCATCTTAACATTTAAGTAACATGTTTGAGTTGTTTCGTTTGGTAGAAATGGAAAATGTGGGAATGTGGAACAACAATATACCCATTGATAAAAAAATTGCCATGCTACGTATTCCAGTCAAATATATCCAAAAACATTCCATGATATGTGTAGCTATAGTTCGTTACAGAAAACTTTGAGTGAGCTTTTGGTAATGGACATGAGAATGACGAGTATCAGGCAAAGCTATGACCAAATGCATTTTAGAAAGAAAAGGATACTGATTTAATTTACATGATTTACAGTCTCAAATCACCTTACTTAGTTTCTCCATTGTCAACTATCATGGATCAAGTTAGACGGCTCACTCAAAACAAACTTGGGTAACTCGTACTTTGCACCTGCAAAACAAAAAAAAAAAAAAATTGAATATTAAGCTCAAGGAAGCACTGAGAAAGAGAATGATATTATGGAGGTTGCAAATTAGATAACACACCTCTCTCATCATAGCAAATTGTCAAGTCTGGGGCTTGAACAATGACACCAGCACTGTCCACAATTGCTTGTGCAAGGGTTAAATCAGCCTCTGCAGCAGCTCGGAGTGCATCCCAAATTTCTAATAAAGAGCGCAATATTTAGATATTTTCTTTTCAACTGCTAACCTTATTTCTCAAAGTTCCTCGTGTGCATGAAAGAATGACAAGTGAATGAAGTTTCATCAAATTTATACAACCTATCCCCATCAATGCAATCACAGGTACAATCAATATTATACATATATATATTAGGGTTTGAAAAAACCAAATTTGATTTTAATGTCATAACAGAAAAAAGAGAAAGCACTAAGGAAATTCCGAAAGACTAGATCATGCATTTCCACCCTTCAAAAGAATTTTACGACTTCATATGTAACATTTAAAGTTCCGATTTCACGGTGAAATAGCAGAGAAAGTATGTAGTGGTACTTGTAATGTTTGATATTCAGCCAGTTCCCTGGACACTTTACCAAGATACTAAATTCGAATAGAAAGTGCCCCCACATGATCTACATATTGTACTACCCAGAGGTGAATGCATGGCAGATGGACCAATGAACCTTCAATTATCCTTTATAAAGGTTTACAAAATCCAAGAAGAAGAAGAATAAGGAGAGGACATATAATTTGAACCTTCAATTACCTTAACTTGCAGCTTTTCAATCATACACTCCTTTTCTAGGAGGAGAAATGAGGAAAGGACATATAATTTGATAACAAGCAGTCTTTTAATTGTATTTTGTGTTGTTGGCAATTACTCTTTACCAAGACACTACAAAAATGACCAGACACTGAATACACTTTTACAGGGAAAGAATACCTTTTCGGCCACCATAGTGTGGAGCTGTGTCCCAGAACTCCTCACGCAGCTGTTTGAGTTGTGCTCTCGTTATTGGTTCCGAATGCTTCCAAGGCTTTGGCTTTCTTACTTTCTTAATACTTTCTGTGATCACAAACAAAAAAGTGACTCCGGAAAGGTACATTGATTTAAGACAATATTCAAACTGGCAATCTTTCATTTTCTTTGATAGGTAATACTCAAGCTGGCAATCTTGTTAAGTCATGTATTACCGTCAAGTTTATGGTAAAAAGAATTACATTTCTAATGCTGTAAAATCCCATCATCAAATTAAATAATCAACACATACTAGCAGTCTAGCAGATTTCCCTCACCCCCCACATATAAACATGTTAATTAAGATGAAGCCAGTTTTATGTGCCTTTCACATTTTGTTGTGATGATTCCTCTCCTCGTTAACTTTCATCATAGGGTGCTACCACCAGACGGGTTTGATGACAAATTTAACAATTCCAAACATGCCTTATCAAGTAATCCTTATCCTCCACTTCCTCCATTCACTTCATATTCTCTGGATTTTAGTCTAGGAGACTCAAATAGCATGAATAATAGCCAAATCATGATGGATTAACTCAAAAACAAGACACAAGACAAGTTAAAACAAATAAAAAGAATTATACGACATTATATGCGTGAAAATCAAAAAAATAAATGAAATATAATAAAATAGGAGGTACCGACCATAAGTCATGGTAGAAATTTTCCACTACTTGACAATAACATATGTCTTGGGTGTCCACCTATGAACTTGCCAAAAGTGAGAAGCATAAAAATTGAAAACTGGAATCACTTTAATAAGATTTGTTGCATAAGCATTTATTAAAAATAAAATTTTGTAGCATAAGTAACCTTTCAAGATACTAGCACACCAAGAAAAAAAAAATTCATGCAGCAGTTAATTTACCAAAGCAGGAAAGAGTTGTATGCTCCAGTTCAACATGAGCTACACCGCTCAGCATCTAGGCCACCAAGTGATGGATCACGATTGAGCATGCTCATAATAGTATTGGAGGAAGGCCCAATTTATTTTTACGAAAAAGGAGATAGGTTTGACATATAAATTAGGGCGAATTACACTAACGGTCTCTATAATTTGGGTATTGTGTCACTTTGATCCCTGACTTTTCAATTGTGACACATTTGACTCTAAATTTTAAATTTTGTTTTAAATAAGGACAATTGAAGATATCATTGCTTAATTTCAAGAGCCAAGTCGTCAATTTGATAAAATATAAACTAATTTGACAAAAACAAATGTCAAAAAATTATATTTTAATTTTTAAAAATTATTTCTACCCACTAAAGATAAAATTATGTAAAATTGATAAATTTTTTAGACATTTATTTATTTTACCAAATTAATTTTTATTATATTTTTGGATGATGATCATGTAATGAGTAGTTGTTTTTATTTTCATTAAATTAGTTTCTATTTTTTTAAAAGTCAAATATGACAACAATTTGATATCATTATTAAACCAATCCATTAAATCAAAAAATCCAAAACTAAAAACATTTATATATTAAATATATCGATTACACATTAAAACTTAACACCACCCATTACATAATCATCATCTAAACACATAATAAAAATTAATTCGGTAAAATAAATAAATGTCTAAAATATTTATCAATTTTACATAATTTTATCTCTGGTGGGTAGAAATTATTTTTAAAAATTCAAAAATATTTTTTTGTCATTTATTTTTGTCAAATTAGTTTATATTTTATTAAATTGATGACCTTGCCCTTGCCCTTGCCCTTGAAATTGAACAATAGTATCTTCAATTGTCCTTATTTGGAACAAGATTCAAAATTCATGATCAAATGTGTCACAATTAAAAAATCAATGATCAAAAGGATACGAGTCTCAAACTATAAATTAATATGAAATGTAATTGAAATGATGCAATGAATTTGAGGGGGGGAAGAAAGAAATAAAGAAAAGAAACTAGCAAAAATTGTGTCAGTTCTTTGTTCCTTTCAGGGTTAAAATGACACACTTGAGAGTCAATGGACAAAAACAGCGCTATGGGCATGCAAACACACAGCAGATAACGAAATAGTGGTGGCAGTGTAGTGATTGCTTGTGTCAATGAAAATGGCTTCCACATATATTTTCATAATCCAGGGCCTCTGCGCAGTTATGACTCATAATCCAGGACCTCAAATCAGAAGTCTGTTAAATTTTCTTCTTTTTCTTTAAGCAGTTTATTCTCAAATATAAACCAAGAATTGAAGTGTTTCCTGCAAGTCAGTTCACAGCTAGTTTGATGAGTATAATGCTGTTCAGTTTGTTTGTTGGACACTCTATCTCATAGTAGTGAAGTGCTGTTGTTGGTGTGGTTGGCTTGTATTTCTAAGGGGTATGCCCCTTTTTAGTTTTGTATCCTGTTTGTATTCTAAGGGGTATGCCCCTTGTTAGGAGAGCAGTTCAATGCTTAATTCAAATCAAATACAGAGGGTGTTCCAGTAATTTCTAACAATGCCAACAGTTGATAAATCTTTGGCATTTACAGTTGGCAAAACAACAATAGCTCTTGACCTTTTTTCTTGTTTTTTTAATGACTAGAGTAGAGATTAAAACCTAGAAAGTTCTCCTCAATCCATCTCTCTTTTAACTAATTACATGCTCTTTTTTAAAAATAATAATAATACTAATAATCCGTAAGAAAACTCCATGACATTGGGGGTGTTTGGAAAGAGGGTTGGGCTAAAATATCCCACTAAAAAAAAAAGCTAAAATAATCAATGAGACAAAATGTCACAATCAACCCATAGTCATTTTACTTTTTCTCTCACAACCATCAAATCAACTACAAAAAAAAAAAAAAAAAAAAAAAAATCGACTTCCCAAACACAACTATTTTAGTCACGCTAAAATAGCCAAATAGACAACTAAATAACCAACTTCCCAAGGCCAATGATAGAATTTCTAGATTCAATTGAGTTTCATACATGGTTTGGCTTACATTCGATTCAAAATTGATCAAATGGTGCCAAATTACACCTATTTGATAGAAAATATGCACAACCAAAATAGTATATGAGTGAACAAAAAATCATATAGTGCATCAAGAACAAGAAGAATTAGATATATATCTGTGAGAGACCTCTCGCTAAAAATAAAAACTAAAAAGATAATTTAACTTTTTTTTAGATTTTAAGAAATCAAAAATATATAAAACAACTATGACCATATGGTCATATCTAAATTCATTTATTTTAAAAAGTAATTTTCTAGAGTTACTTCATCCAATATATTCTTAGAGAAGTACATTAATACTCTTACCAGGATGTAAAGAATTTACTATAGCTATGGGATTTTTTTTTTGCTCCCATCAACAATAGCTATGGGCTTTTAAAAGGGAATCTCTAACAAGCTATTTGGGTTGAAGAAACATTTTGGGATTAGGATTACAAATTTACGCTCCGTTTGTTTGGACGGAAAGCATTTTTTGAAAATATTTTTCCTATTTTCTGATGTTTGGTACAATAAAAAGCGAAATTTAACAGAAAACATTTTTCATGGTCAATAAAAAAACAAGTCTATTTAAACAAAAAATATTTTCTACTTTTAAAAGGTAGAAAATGTTTTCCGGACTGAAATCTTACCAATATCACTACATTACCACCGCCACCCTCGTCACCGCTGCCATCCTCATCTCCACCACTGTCATCACCATGGCTACCGCCACCATCATCATCGCCATCACTGTCACCGCCACCCCCACCCCACCAACCCCTTTGTCCACCACCGCTACTACCAAACATAGAAAAATATTTTCTACAGAAAACATTTGTAAGAAAAAAAATTCAGTAGAAAATGTTTTCAGTTAGAAAATGTTTTCTCCCCTAACAAATGGAGCATTTGATATATATATATTGTTTCTTAAAAAAAGGAAATATTAACAAATTGGCAGGGAGAATTGGAACTCTTGAGGGGCATGTGGCAATTAAACTGTGGTTCAAAGAAAAACTTTGGGAGGGCAGCCTATATATACGACAAGGACTCAAATCTATGACATTTTCTAAAATGGATGGACTTTCAACATTCCCACCACCTCCCCGTCTCCTACATCCATCATTACTACAATGATAAGAAAAAATAAACTTGATTATATGCGGAGGATGAGGATGAGGAAAAAATAAACGGGTGTATGAAATAAGCAACAATACCCTTAGGCCTTGGAGAATTATGAAATGGGATTTCTGAAAACAACCACAAATAGTTAGACAAGATCAAGATCATACGAGACTTTATAGGAGTGAACCAATTACAGTCAAGCATTAATGCCATTGGGAGGCAAACCCCAATGCAACAGTAAACCCACAAACTATGCAGGCTTAGCTTTCTTTATTTTATTTTTTTGGTTCCTTGCTTTTATATGGGTTTTTAATCAAAAAATAAA
Organism: Camellia sinensis; assembly: GCF_055761805.1. Classification (NCBI taxonomy): domain Eukaryota; kingdom Viridiplantae; phylum Streptophyta; class Magnoliopsida; order Ericales; family Theaceae; genus Camellia; species Camellia sinensis. The sequence continues at coordinate 34,156,370 of NC_138969.1, forward strand.
CATAAAATTCAATAGATTTAAAACCCAAAATCAAGCATTTCACCTACAAGACAGGCAGATCATATACACCTTGAGAGTAGAATAAGAAATTCACATCATTTACACAATATTACCAAGCACAACACAACAGTGTCATAACATAATTTTGACCCCAAAGAATTAGAAATTACCAAAATTTTAGAAAACTCTGAACTTGTGCAAAAAATAACTAATACTGAATTTATAGTGGAAAAAAATCAAAATGCCACCCCAACATTACAATCTGAGTAACATTATTAAGTTGCAATTCTAACCCAAAAATTAGACTCACTTCTTAAATTCAATGCTGTGCCAATCAATTGGAATATTTAAAGCAATTCTCTCACATATGTTCTCTAATAATCAATCAATCATTTATCTTAGGTTTGAAAATGGGTCTAGAAATTGAGTTTGTACATCACTTTCCTATTATTGAACGATACATCATAGAGGAACTAAAAGAATTCCTTAGAGATCAATGAAAGTAGTATTCCAATGCAACAAAATCAATGCAAACTTAGCAAATAAATTCAAGAAGAGCGGGAAAAAAAAGGGAAAAAAAAACTCAATTTTTTTATCCAAATCAAATATCTGAATCGAAACCGAAGCTACAAACATGAAAAATACAAAGTGGCAAGTCAAATCGACATCTATATATGCATGTATATAAACTAAACTATAAAATGACGAATCAAAAGAAGACAATAAAGGATCAGAATCGGACCGTCTCCTTCAGCAAGCGACGATCCAGTACAGCCCATGGTGTTCGCTCACTCGCCGATCGAAGAGAGAAGCTCTGCGCCGGCGATTCCTCCGGTGAACTTTCCGGTGAGTTCGATCCGATTGGAACCACTACTCTCTCTCAACGATAGCTATAGATATACATACACATTCTGTATGTATATAACACTAGTGAGAGAGAGAGAGAGAGAGGTGGGAGTCCACTTTCTTTCTTTCCGGTGTACTCGAACTCGGTTGAAATTTTACCAGGTATTCCGTGCGGGTCATGATAAGTTACCCATCAGTCTCACAAATTTTTTGAGCAATCTAGCTCAAAAAAAAAGACACGTGTCGATTTTTACACTAAATCAACGTCCGCATTTTTTGGTCAAGTTTGGCATGAATGAAACAAGATAAAAAGTCAAAAAGTCACTATCCTATTTAAGTTACATCATCTTATTTAAGTCACATCACCTCCCTAAACACATCACTTCAAACCCAACCCAAACTCAACCCATATTTCATAAAAAGTCAAAAAGTACACTTATTTAGTCTTCTGAAACTAGGCGTTTGTTTAAGGCTAGAAATATTAAATTTATTACCAAATAAATAATCAAATGTTTCACAAAAATGTCTCATATGAGTGGAGTTCACACCCATATAACACATTTGGTTATTTATTTAATAGAAAATTTAAATTACGTAACATTTTTTGTTTTGTTTTGTGCAATAGTATGTAGGAGTAATTATTGCAAGTTTTGTTAGGTAATTTAGAGGGTGTTTGGAAGTTTGTTTTTTTTTTTTTAAACAATATTTTGAAAATCACCATATAACTTCTCAATGAAATCTAGCCTCTGTTTGGCAAGTTGGTTGTTGGGCTTTTTTGGCTATTTTAGCCACAAAAGACAAAATAGGCTATTTTAGCCATAACAAACAAAACATCACATCCAACCCATAATCATTGCATTCTTCTCTCACAACAAAACTCAAAAAAGCCAAAAAGCCAAAAAGCCTTTCCCAAACCAAGCTTTTAAGCCCAGGCTAAAATAGCCAAAAAAGCCAAAAAGCCAAAAAGCCAACCCACTTCCCAAACGGAGGCTATAATTTATCATATATAAGAGAATTTGCATTTACCTTAACATCTTCAACTTTCTTGAAACCAATATTTGTCATTTTGTTATTATTGCTTTCTCCATTGGAGTAATTTACATCATCATCATGTGTTTGAGAAGAAAAAAAATAGCTATATTTAGGCTAAAAATTACAAAAAGATAAAATAGACTAAAATAACTAATAAAATAAAATATCACATCAAACCCATAATCATTTCACTTTTTCTTTCACAAACATCACATCCAATCACAAAAAAATCCAATCATCTTCCCAAACACAAAAATTTTAACCTACTTAAAATAGCTAAAAACTAAAATAGCCTACTAAAATAGCCACTTCCCAAACGAGGCCATTATCTTCACATGCAAATTTTACTTTTTTTGTGATTCAATTTTCTTATGTCATCCCTCCGTGTGTGACTTCTAATTTTTTTTAAAATCTCTTTTGCTATATCACAAGCACAAATTCTATCATATTTATTAGGACCAAGTACAAAATATGTTTTATTTTAACATTTATTTGAATACTTTTTATATCATCCTCATCCCATTCCTCTTTCGTTTTATGAATTTTCTTTGTATCTACAATTTTGGAAGGAATAATTGAACAATTTGTAATAATCTTCCATACTATGCAGTCTATCTCTTGAATATACATCATCATTCTATTTTTCTAATAATTGTAATTATCACCAATAAAATATGAAGAGTGAGTGACCATCAATAATTTGTGTTCCTATAATGGTTGTCATTGATCAACCCTAAGATTGTTAAGTCAAAAAATAAATAAGAATTCTTCTTTTGACACCAATTGTTATCTCAGGTAAGCAAACTAAGAAGGAGTGAATTAAGTTTTTAAATAAATTGTCAAATTAAAAATTAACCCAAATAATAAATAAATAAATATGCTCAACAATATAAAATAAACTAATGAAATAAAATGAGGAAATGAAAGAGAAAACAAACTCAGCAATTTATACATCCACTCTCCAAGTATCCTCCTTTAAAATTTCTCTAATATTCTTCAAATAGTAATTACACAATTAGTTTTACAGGTGTTAGTGAATCTTTACAACAATTGACCTGTAACAATTCAAAAATTTAAATTGTTCCTTAAAATTTATATTAAAATTATTTAATTATATTAATATTATTTAATTATAAATGATTTCAAAAAAATAATTTTAACTTTATATTATTATTTAATATTATTTTCTAAATATTATAATATTTTATTATGTTTTTCTAAACCAAAATACACTAAAATATACCATTTTCTATACAACAGCTTGCGTGCTCCCAAGCCGTCTTGCGCGGCACGCCTTTTCTTCACTATGTATATCTCGCTATCCATCATCAACAGGATCATCATCATCTCTCTCTCTCTCATTGTTTTTGTTTTATGTATAATATTTTAAGTTTAGTTTGAAATATTTAGTGGGTAGCAGTGAACGAAAGGTAACCATTAGAATTAATATTAAATTAATATTAAAATGAGTTATATTATACATTGAGTAACTATAATATATTTTACGTATATTTTGACTTACCATAATTTATTTTATACAAATTGTATTTTATTAATTATAGTAATACAAGTTATGTTTTATAAATATTTCAGTTACGTGAATTAATTTTTGAACTCTATTTGTTAAAATGAAACTCATGAATATGTTTGTTTATATTTTAAAGAATATTTGACAATAACTTTATAAGCAATTATATTTTGTAAGTACCACTACAGAAGTTCCACGCATTGAAGGATTTAAATAATTGTTGGCCTCTGTTTGACCACTTTGTGGCCCTGTGTTGTCATAGATCTATTGACCTCTATTCTGTGCGGAGATAAGTGCTACACTATTACCTCTATAATTTGTACGAGCCATCTCTTGAATCTGTATCTCTGTTCTGACTATCACTCTTGTGACCTCTGTTCCATTCTGTTTGATACCGTGGTTATGGTTATATATTTCTATAATCTCTGTTTTGCTACTTAAAGGATTATTTGTCCAGACTAAGTTATTTTAAATATTTTAGTTACATAACTATTCATGGTTATTTTGTGTCCCTTATACTATTGACATAATATTCTCTCATTCTGCCATGTGCTTATTGTTGTTTATCAATTTTCAGAAAACAATGCAATTCAAAAATAGCTTTTGGAAAGTCGTAAATGCGAGGCTGCAGAATAGACACACACAACACTTTTATGATATGTGTATATGTAAATATCGGCATTTTTTGTCAATAAATCTTGTAATAAAAATAGAAGTTCCAATGATTATTTTGATACCCTCACATAAATATTATTTTCATTCGCGTTTATTAATTTGTTCAAGAATTAACCAGAGGTAACTTCAGTTATTGGTCATCACGATACTTAACCCTTAAGTGCAGGTCGTGACACGACTAATCCTGATTACTCCGACTAGTTTAGAATTTGATGCCTAATCACACATCACCAAGTGATTTCATCCCAAAAATCACTCACAAAAATATCTCAACTTATTTTGAATCCGGTGCCTAGTCATACCTAACCCAAGTGATTTTATCCCAAAAAACACTAATAAAAACTCTCATTTTACAATAATAATATGAATAAGGGATAAAAAAATCCTTTTAATAATTTTGCTCAAACTCTCAACAAATTTTCACATAGAAAATATAATTCAATGAAACACAATACAATATTTGACAAAATCACAAAATTTTCTCTTCCTCACTTCTACTTTTTATCTAACAAAAATACTTCTTATATAGCCAAAACATGTATTCATTGGAGGAGGGGATACACTCCTCTTCTGACTTTGAAAATGCTGCAACTCGGGTATGCTAACACACGGAGTACGGGCACCAATCATTTTCAAATATTGCAGGCGAAGGGATTGAAAATATAGACAACAGTCACTTTCGATAAATAGTAATTCAATTTTTCCAATCATTTCTCGTAAAAAACAAAGAGTGCACAGTAACTTTTCTATTAAAAATTTAATTGTACTGTAACTTCTCTATTAAAATATTTGTATGCATAATAAAATCTCTTTAAATAATATTCATATCAGATATGAAAATATATACTATTTTAAAAATCTTTGTAATTATTGTAGAGATTTTAGATACACTCTAATAAAAATAACCAACCATCAAATTTTTATACATCAAATTTTTTCAAAAGAAAATAACTCACTAATACCACATTTGTCAAAACAATACAACCAATCAATATCAAATTTTTCAAAAGATAAATAGTGACCAATTGTATTTTTCAAAACGTGAATAGTAAATTTTATAAAATATTTTTGTAAAATCATATATTGCATAGTAATTTCGATTTAAATAATATTTATAACAAATACATCATATAACATATATTTTAACAGATAATATTTTATGTCAAAGAATATAAAATATATATTAAAAAATCATAATTTATCTCATAATATTTCAGACATTATCAAAATTAAATCACATAATTAACAAGCTTAAATTATTTTGTAGTATAAAATAAATAAATAAATAAATCATGTAGGTCACTTTCATTTTTAACGGTTCATGGTGATGGTGAGAGCCTTGCCAACCTTTATGGTGCTGATGGCAAAAAATCTAATTGTAAAATATTTTTGTTTGGTTGAATTTAATTTTTTTTTTTGAGTTTATTTTAAAAATAAAAAATAATTTAACAAAATTAAATATGAAAAATGTATTTTTAAACTTCTGAAAATTATATTTTGTTTTAAATAAGAGAAAATTAGATAAAAATAATTAGTGTTTGAACTTTTTTTTTTTTTTTTACCAGTTTATAAAATTAAATTTATAAATAAAAAAAAATATTCTAAAAAGTCAACCAAATATACATATTTTGATAAGATAAGATACAACAAACAAAAGCTTAAGTTATTTATAGTGATAAAAAAAGAGATTTTTATTGATAAGTCCAATTTAGAAGTGTTTTAACTCAAGAAGTTCATGAAGGAATTTTTTAACCCATTTAGTCCCATGTATGTATAGTTTTATTCCATAAAGTCCATTTTCTTGATTTACACTATTTTCTTGGACACTTATGCCCTTATATTTAATTTTGATACCCTTATAAATATTTTTTCAACGATTAGCAATTTAATGATGTGAACATTCTTATTTTAAAATTCACATTTGTAGGAATGTAAATTGGCCCGTAGACGGCCTGAAACCCGCCCGCGAGCCAGGGCGGGCCCGGTCCGTTGAAAATGTGAATATTCACATTGACATGTTAAAATTCACATTAATAGGAGTGTAAAATTGGCCCCCGTCCCGTGGCGGCGCGAAACCCGCCCGCAGCCCATGGACGGCCCGGGGCGGGCCCGGTCCGGCCCGTTGACAATGTAAATATTCACATTGACATGTTAACATTCACATTGATAAGAGTATAAAATTGGGCCGCGGCCCATGTGCGCCCAAAAGCCCGCCCGCAGCCCAGGGCGGGCCCGGCCCGATCCGTTGACAATGTGAATATTCACATTGACATGTTAACATTCACATTGATAGGAGTGTAAAATTAGCCCGCGCTTCGTAACTGCCCAAAACCCGCCACGGCCCGTGGGCGGGCCCGGCCCGGCCTATTGACAATGTGAATGTTCACATTGACATGTTAACATTCACATTGATAAGAGTATAAAATTAGACAGCAGCCCAGGGCGGGCCCGACTCGGCCCGGCCCGTTGACAATGTGAATATTCACATTGACATGTTAACATTCACATTAATAGGAGTGTAAAATTGGCCCTCGTCCCGTGGCGGCGCGAAACCCGCCCGCGGCCCGGGGCGAGCCCGGTCCGACCCGTTGACAATGTGAATATTCACATTGACATGTTAACATTCACATTGATAAGAGTATAAAATTAGCCCGTGGCCCATGGACGGCCAAAAGCACGCCCGCTGCCCGGGACGGTCCCGGCCCGGCCCGTTGACAATGTGAATATTCACATTGACATGTTAACATTTACATTGATAAGAGTGTAAAATTGGCCCGCAGCCCGTGGGCGGCCCGAAGCCCGACCGCAGCCCGAGGCGGGCTTGGCCCGACCCGTGACAATGTGAATATTCACATTGACATGTTAATATGCACATTGATATGAGTGTAAAATTAGCCCGCGCCCCGTGGCTGCCCAAAACCCGTCCACGGCCCGTGGGCGGCCCGGGACGGTCCCGGCCCGACCTGTTGACAATGTGAATATTCACATTGACATGTTAACATTCACATTGATAAGAATGTACAATTGGCCCGTGACCTGTGGGCAGCCCGAAGCCTGACCTCGGGCCAGGGCAGGCCCGGCCCGTTGGCAATGTGAATATTCACATTAACATGTTAACATTCACATTGATAGGAGTGTAAAATTGGCCCGCAGCCCGTGGGCGACCCGAAGCTCGATCGCAGCCCGAGGCGGGCTTGGCCCGACCCGTGACAATGTGAATATTGACATTGACATGTTAACATTAACATTGATAGGAGTGTAAAACTTGTCCGCTGCCCGAAGCTCGCCCGCGGCCCGGGGTAGGCCCGGACCCAAACCCGGGCCACCCCGGGCTGCCCACGGGCTTCGGGCCACCCATGGGACGCGAGTCAATTTTACACTCTTATCAATGTGAATGTTAACATGTCAATGTGAATATTCACATTGTCACGGGTCGGGCGAAGCCCGCCTCGGGCTGCGATCGGGCTTCGGGTCGCCCACGGGCTGCGGGCCAATTTTACACTCCTATCAATGTGAATGTTAACATGTCAATGTGAATATTCACATTGTCAACAGGCCGGGCCGGGCCCGCCTCGGGCCACCCACGGGCCGTGGGTGTGTTTCAGGTAGCCACAGGGCACGGTCTAATGTTACACTCTTATCAATGTGAATGTTAACATGTCAATGTGAATATTCACGTTGTCAACGGGCCGGGCCCGCGTCGGCCCGGGGCCGGGCTTCGGGTTGCCCACGGGTTACGGGCTAATTTTACACTCTTATCAATGTTAATGTTAATATGTCAATGTGAATATTCACATTGTCAACGAGCCGGGCCAGGCCCGCCCTGGGCAGCGGGCGGGCTTCGGGCCGCCTACGGGCCACGGGCTAATTTTACACTCCTATCAATGTGAATGTTAATATGTCAATGTGAATATTCACATTGTCAACGGGGCGAACCGGGCTCGCCCTGTGCCGCCCATGGGACGCGAGTCAATTTTATACTCTTATCAATGTGAATGTGAATATTCACATTATCAACAGGCCGGGTCGGGCCCATCCCGGGCCGTGGGCTAGTTTCGGGCAGCCACGGGGCGCGAGCTAATTTTATACTCTTATCAATGTGAATGTTAACATGTCAATGTGAATATCTGCATTATCAACGGGTCGAGCCGGGCCCGCCCAGGGCAGCCCACGAGCCGTAGGCGGGTTTCGGGCGGGCCATAGGCCGCGGGCTAATTTTACACTCTTATCAATGTGAATGTTAACATGTCAATGTGAATATTCACATTGTCAACGGGCCGGGCCGGGCCCGCCCTGACCAGGGCCCGGGCCCGGGCTTCGGGCTGCTCACGGGTCATGGGCCAATTTTACACTCTTGTCAATGTTAATGTTAATGTTAATGTTAATATGTCAATGTGAATATTCATATTGTGAACGGGCCGGCCCGGGCCCGTCCCGGGCGACGGGCTGGTTTCGGGCGGCCCACGGGCCGCAGGCCAATTTTACACTCCTATTAATGTGAATGTTAACTTGTCAATGTGAATATTCATATTATCAACGGGTCGGGTCGGACTTATTTTTTTGGTTTGTGGGCCGGCCCGGCCCGACTCGAATTTTTTCGGGCACCCACGAAGATCGACATGAGCTGGGCCCCCACACATTGACGATATAAACATTTATATTGATGGTGTGAACATTCACATTAAGGGTATTTTGGTAATTATGTCACCCATAGGACTTATTGAAACATAAGAAAATAATGTGAACTAAATGGAACATAAGTAGATGAAAAGGGTATTTTGGTCTTCTTATCTCAAATTGAACCTAATGGAATAGTAAAAAAGAATATGGGTTGGATGGAATAAAGCTCTTAGAAAATGGATTTATCAAAAAAGCTTCCATAAAAAAATTTTGGCGAATCTTTGGAAATAGTGTAATATAAACATAAAAGATGAAGGTGAAGGTGAAGGTGTAGGTGAAAAGATATTAAAAAAAAAATAAAAGATGAAAGAGTAAAATAGAGAGAAAGCAAAAATGATAGTTTGGTTATAAAAAATATTTATTTAACTCTCGTTTGTCAATTATATATTTAGTCAAACAGTTATTATAAATTGTTATATCATCCTCTCTACTTTTCTATATATTTTTTTTGTAAAAAGTCAAAAAATTATTAAGCCTTCGTTTGTGATGTGGGTTGACTTTTTGGTCTTTCAACTTTTTAGCCTAAGGCTAAAATCCCTCGTTTAGGATGAACTTTTTAGATTTTTTGACTTTTTATGAAATAAAAAATAAAATGATTATAGTTTGAACGTGACATTTTATCTTATTGATTTTTTAGTCTATTTTATTTTTTTTTGGGCTAATATAGCGAAAGTGTAACCTATGCCAAACATATAACCTATTCCCAAACAAGGCCGTTTAGACAACTCTTAAACTTTGCTACATTCTATACAAATAGAGTAATACTCATTAAATGCTATCTTATTAGGGTTTGGCTTCTCTCAGTTACCATCTTCATTTGAGAGAACGTTTGGGTTTAGTGGGCTCATTTTAAAATTGACTTTAGTGATTCGAACCGTTCACTCTTAAGACTCGTTGATTAAAATATTCATACAAAAAATCAAGATAATTAGATATCGGTAGTTATATGTTTGAATCATATTTGTTTTTTAAAAATGAATAATACAAATCACTCTGTTTGGTTTCAATTTTTAGAATTCATTTGTTTTCACTGAATTTTTTAATATTTTAAACAATTCTTTTATTTTTTAGACACACCTAACATAATTATACTTAAAAAACATAATATTTGTGATTTTTTTAAAAAAAAAATCATTAAATACCAAAAATATAAAAAATACAAAAAATTTAGTACATTTTTCTTATTTTTGTGTATTTATTAATTTTTTAAAATATTTTTTCATAAATATTTTACTATTTAGATATATTTAAGTAAGGTGCATCTAAAAAAATAAAAAAATTTGCTTAAAATTTAAAAAATATTCACTAAAAATAAAAAAAATCAATTTCCAGAAAACTGAATTCAAAAAACTCAAACCAAACACACTGAATAATTTCAAGAATAGCCATCAACTTTTTGTAACAAATTTGATTCAAACATATACTTACCGATATATGATCATCTTGATTTTTACATAAATATTTTACTCAACGAATTCTAAAAATGAATGGTTTAGATTACTGAAATAGGTCCCAGTCCGAGCCTATCAAACCCAAATGCCTTTTTAAGTTGAGATCGCCTTTGGGGTCTTTTGGGAAATGGGTTATAATTCACTTCCCAGATTATAACCCACTACTTACTTCCCTCTCTCACAAAAAACTGATTATAATCAACTTTTAATCAATTTTTAACCAAAAAACTGATTATAACCATATGCTGAAAATAACCCAAACTAAACCATTATTATTATTAAGGATTTTTAGTTTTAAGATCTTTGATATTAATATTTTATAAAATAAATAATAGGCAACACTTTTTATAGTAGTTGGAATCCCTCAACATTTTCGTCGAGAAATTTTGACATAGATAAATTTCAATTCATCACAAAGACATTCGTCACAAATTTTTTTTTTGAGAACTGAAATTTATTTAATAATATTATTAATGAATTTTAACAAATAAGGAAAAATATATTAAATCTCTCCTACTATTAAAAGTTGAAGAGAGATATTTTACTAATTTATATATATATATATATATATATTAATGGTAAATGCGATCTCTAATTTACAGGCAATGGTCTTGAAATAATTGGAAAAGAGAGTTTTTTTTATAAATCTTTTTTTTAAGAGTTTTATTCTATTTAAGTTATATATTTTTTTGATTATTTCATTAGATCCTATTTGAGATAAGAATATCAAAACACCCTCAATCTCTCATTCCTCTTATTAATGTTGATAGTTAATATTGATTGTTATTATGCTTTGGTAATTTTCATGCATCAGGATGTTGACTATCAGGGGTATTTTGGGAAGAAAATAAAAAGTCAGCTTTTAACTTTTTACCCATTTTGGGTTACATTACTTCTCACATTTTTTACCCACAAAAAGACAAAATAGACTAAAAAAAGTCAAAAAGTCAGTTTTTTTATTAACTTCCCAAAATACTCGTCATTATATTCATATTAATTTAAAATAAATTTTTATCATTGCAATGTCAATTACATGATTGTTGGCTACACATTTTGTGCTAGCCAGTGACAATTCGACGCGTGGCAAAGTGAGGGTAATATGGGGAGACCAGGTAGGTCTTCGATCCTGATCAGACACGTGGCAATTAGTATTGGTTGTTATAAGATCTGAGTAATAGCGGATCAACAAAGAGACGTACAGTGACGTGGCTTCAACGGTTGCTCACATTCAAATTTGAATATAAGGGGGAAGCCTAACTGTAAGTGAAGGCGTAGTGGAGCTACTTATAAGGTAGCATGATCAGCGACTACGGAGGAGCAGTTTGACGGTTTGAAGTACAATTCGATGCTTATCTTCGGAAAGTATAAATAGCAGGAAGGACTTCAGAGATGGGAGGAAGAAAAGATCTAAAGAATTACTTTACATATTCCAGTGTTATTTCCTGTCCTTTATATTTCTATACTTTAAGTTCCTACGCTGCACTTCATTTGTAGGAGTAGTTTTCGAGTATATTGCCGCTGTAATTCTCTACGGAACTAAGATCATTGTAAGTTTTTCATACTAATAAAATGCTTCAGTTTATTTAACTGTTCTTATGCTCAAGTTCTCTGAAGTCAAATTACTAGTAAGCCACCAGTAAAAGTCCTCTTTATTGAGGCCGAAAGAACCATAACATAATCGTCTGAATAATTGTTTGGCAATTACAATTCTGTAAGGACTGATTGATCCTTACTGGCACGCTCATAATTACAAAAGTAACCTTCGAAAGCCAAAAAGCCAACATATATTTTTGACACGCCCAGTAGGACCCTTTAAAAAATGGCTAGACGTAGGAGACAAGGAGAAAATGAACGTTTGGAAGAAGGCGTGGAAGGAGAGGTGGAGACATCCAATCCAGAGGATAATGTGATAACACATCCTGTGGAAACTCCTATCCTATCGGAACCTATGGTCGAACAGACCAATACTTCAGAGCAAATACCATTTGTTCGTAATAGTGGACGAGACCAAGGAATTGGACCATCCAATGTCCCATCTACTCAGCCAGTCAATCCGTGGGGTGGCTTGGTAGATTCCATAGGACAGCAATTAATAAACACAATGGAAAGGTAGGCAGTATCTTTTTTGGATCGAATGAATAACCACCAACCAACGAATGTAAGACACATAGAGGAGGTGAATGTCCCTCAGCAAAGATTGGCTAGAGACAAACAGCCTATGCAAGCTAATGGACATTCTAATGGTCAAACCAGTAATCAGATTCATGAAAGATTACTACCTCAGTCTTGGTACGAACCCATTTCGAGGCCTGTAGCAGGCCAGAATGTCTCCATGTTCAACAGTGAAGCCATGCAAACTGGTGGATCTGGCCTGGTACAAGAGAATGGCATAAGAATGATTCCAAATCCCACATTCGAAGCCATACCTGGCACCAGGGGGTACAATAATCCCTTATTCGAATTTATACCCGGGGGGTTAGAAGGTTTTCCTACAAGTGAAAGGGATACAATACCTGTTCCAGCACCTTTCGTGGGTCCTTTCGCAGGACAAGCTCAAAGAGGTTATCTACACCCCCAACAGCACCCTCTACCACAGGGACAGCCAGTCCCAAATGTACCACCTTATGGACCAAGAGGACCACAAGCACAAGTTTGTCCACCAAATCCTGTGTTTGTTCCCCCAGTGCTGGTTCAGCAGGCGCAAAATATGGTCCCTAGGGACCAGATCACTGAGATAGTTAGGGAGTTGTGTGAACCAATGGCTCGGGGGGTCCAGACCCCTGTGTATAGAAAACCATACCCAGAATGGGTCGATAGGGCACATGAATATCCAAGAGGTTTCAGGATACCAGATTTTGTCCTCTTTCATGGGAACGAAAACCAATCAACAGTAGAACATATTTCTAGGTTTGCCGCTCAATGTGGTAAATTTACCAATCATGACTATATAAAGTTAAGACTATTCCCAAATTCTCTAACTGGAGGAGCATTTGTATGGTATATTAACCTTCCACCTGGCTCCATCCAGACTTGGCAGCAAATGGAAGAGGCATTTCATGCCCAATTCTTCCAATCAGAGCCAGAAGTTTCCATGGCAGACTTGGCCAGATTGAGTCAAAGGCCTGAAGAGAAGGCTACTCAGTTTATTTCCAGATTTAAGAGGGCTCGAAATAAATGTAGAGTAATCTTGCCAGAAACTGAATTTGTAAGATTGGCCCAAAATGGCCTAGAGTTCAGGCTTCGAAAGAAGCTTGATTCAACAGAGTTTAGAGATTTAGTGGAACTGACTTATAAAGTATCTAGATATGAAGCATTACTAGAAGAAGAACAGGATCGAAATAATGCATCATATAGGACATACTACAAAGATCCTAATTATGAGATTGATGCAGCAGAGATTGTGGGAAAAGAGCCTATGATCTGTGAAGCGTTAATTTATAAAGATACGACAATTGACCAGCAGTTTAAAAAGAAAGATCTCCACAGGAAATATTCTTTCGATTTAACTAAGGCAGATGACATTTTTGATCATTTGCTTGCGGCCAACTTCCTTAAGTTACCAAAAGGTGTTAAAATTTCATCTCTTGATGAACTTAAAGGAAAAAATATATTGTAAATGGCATAATTCTTGGTCTCACTCGACTAAAAGCTGTGTTGTTTTTCGAGACAGGATCCAAGAACAAATTCGGAAAAGGGAGTTTGAAGTTCCCAGCCAAAGCTGAAAAAGTCATGGGATCGATAGCAATCCATTTCCAGAAATTGGAGAGGTGGCAGCCAATGTCATTATGTCAGACTTTCAGAACCTGTCTTTGAAAGAATTGGAGGAAGTCAATGTACAGATGCATGTGGCCAACCAGACAGCAACCAAAAAAGACCTTAGAAGTCCACCAGCTATGGGACGAGATTTCTCACATTAGAGGGAAGACTCTGATGAAGAAGCACTGGATGATGACTCCCTAGAGGCAGCCGTAATGCAACGAATGAGTCCCAGGTGCAGACTGAGTTATAAGTGGTTGAAAGGCCTTCCGGTCGATGGGAAGCAGTATTACAGGGATGTGCAGAGGTGTCCCAAACCAACCAATGCTTATAATAAAAGGCCGTATCCGGCTAATGTTAGGCGACAGCCATTAGTGGTTGAACCTGCAGTTGAGAGAATGCATGCTAAAGGCAAGAGGCCCTTATATGAGTCCAGATCACCTAACTATTACAGGTTGGAGAGTAGTCATTCTGAAAGAAGGCTGGAGAAGAGTTCAGGTTTTGGGATCAAAACCAGGAATTGGCCCCTTGGGCCAGCTTCACGAAGGACAGAAAATGATCACCATCATCGAGAACCTGAATCAGGCTCAAAGCTTGGAGACAGGGCCAAACAGTTGTCTTCACAGCCAACCTTGAAGGTGACCTCGAAAGAAGAAAGAGGCAGTTCAACGTCTGGGTCAGTAAGTTCGTGGGTACCTAGAGTCCCAAATTGGTTTGTGATGCAAAACAAACCTAGGGAAATGCCTACCCAAAGGAATTTTGGAAATCAAAGTAGGATGGTTAAGCCTCCTTTGGTGGCCCCCAACAACTGGGTATTGCTGAAACACCCAAGAATGAGGGAACCAGATATGGTCCCCGTTATTTCCAGATCACAAAGGAGGAAAATTCAGCGTAGGTACACCCAATACCAGAGAGACCTGAAAGAAAGTGGAGAGAGTTCTTCAATGATCCAGACTGGAGAAAAGAAGAATCGAAAGTCAGACCATAATTCAAAGCCAGTTTCACAAAACGAGGTGGATCGCAGCAGAGAACAGTTGGCCAAGGTTCATTCTGAACTGAAGGTCAGAGAGAAGGAAAGTCTAGCAGGGTTGGAGAAAGCTCTGATGGAGAGTGGTAGCGAAACGGAAGAAGATATTGGCGTAAGTCAGAAGAAAGAAATGGTGGAAGAAGAAATGTTCGAAGCTTTCATGGCTGAGCAAACATTTCTGATTGGAAAACCAGCTGAGGAAAATCATTCGAAGGGACCCGTTACCAATGAAACACCAGAATGCATCATGCAGGATGTTTCTGAGGTAATTGACCAAGGTGACCAAGAGGGGAAACAGGTACAGCCAGCCATCCAGTTTGGCTCGTTTTCCCCAGTATCAGTGAACATGGTACACATACTACCACAGGAATTCCAAGCTGGAGATGAGAATCAAGAGGGGCAGGAAGCTGATCCAATTCCGATCTCTAGTGAAGATTCACAAGCGAGTATGGTACAAGATAATTTCGAAATGGTCACCCCAATGGAAGCTGAATATGAGAGCGAGGAAGTGGTAAGCATTAACCTCTCGTATCCATTCGAGTATCCCTCGAATTCCATGACGCAGCATGTTAAGCCTTTGTACATTAAGGCCTTCTTCGATGGGGTTCAGTTAAACCGAGTCTTGGTGGATAATGGAGCGACAGTGAACTTATTACCGAAATCCTCCTTGAAGAAATTAGGGAAGAGGAATCCCAGGTTGATCCCAACCAGTACAACCATCGCCGGTTTTGCTGGAGACAAGCAGATGGCCCAGGGAATTCTACCCATCAACCTGAGTGTGGGAACCAAGGACTGCATGACGGCGTTTTTCGTCATCGATAGCAATGCGAAGTACAATGCTTTACTTGGTAGAGATTGGATCTACACTAATAAATGTGTGCCTTCCTCTTTGCATCAAAAAATGATAATAGCTCTAGGCAATGGGAAGACGGAGGAAATTAATGCAGATCCTCAACCTTTCATAGCCTGTGCAGATTTCGCAGAAGCCAAGTTGTATATTGACGGCATGGCACCGCTCAGTATACTGATGGAATTCGATGGCTCAGCCGAAGTAACGGCTGATAAGGAAGTAGCACACCTGAAGCAATTAGTCCAGGAGAGTGCTGGTGAAGAGCTAGTGGTTAAAGATGACAATGATACCTGGTTATAGGCAGCAAGATGAAGCACCAGAAGCCAGGTCTTTGGCTTTAATCAAGTTTTCAATATTGGATATAAAGTCAATTGTCCAGAAAGTTCGAGAGCAGGAGAAAGAAGTCATGACGATTGGCTGCAAGCGGGAGCAGCAACAAGCCAGAGTTTTGACCCTTGATAAATACTGTGCATTGGACATAGAAACAAAAGTCCAAGAAATACAGGAAGAAGAAACCTTGTGGACAGATTTTGTCTATGAGGAGGAGAATAAAGAGGAGGAATCAAAGAGCCTGGAAGCAGAACACAGTAAGGAGATTTCTGCGAAGTCAGAGAAGATCAAAGAAGGAGTTCCAGTAAGTACTCAGATACAAGACCCCTTAGAAGAAATAAATTTAGGGGAAGATTCTGTACAACAACCCATTTATATAAGTGCTTGGTTGAGTTCTCTTGATAGGGACCAGTTATTGGTTATTCTGAGAAGATATAAAGATTGTTTTGCATGGTCATACAATGAACTACCAGGATTGGATAGGTCATTAGTGGAACATAGGCTTCCCATGAAGCCCATACAAACAAAAACCAAAAAGAATGGGTTCAGAAGTGATCCAGAAAGTCAAGGAAGAAATTCTTAGACTACTCAAGGCAGGCTTTATCAGAACAGCCAGGTATGTTGAGTGGCTATCTAATATTGTACCTGTAGTCAAGAAAAATGGCAAATTGAGAGTATGCATTGATTTTAGAAACTTAAATCTGGCAACTCTAAAAGATGAATATCCTATGCCTATAGTAGATCTGTTGGTGGATAGCTCAGCAGGACATCACATTTTATCAATGATGGATGGACACTCAGGCTATAACCAAATCTGCATTGCGGAGGAAGATGTTCACAAGACAGCATTTAGATGCCCTGGGAATATTGGGACCTTCGAATGGGTTAAAATGCCGTTTGGCCTGAAGAATGTTGGGGCCACATATCAGAGGGCTATGAACACTATCTTTCATGACCTTATTGGTGGGTATTTAGAATGTTATATTGATGACATTGTGGTTAAATTCCAATCCATGGTGGAACATTTGTTTCACCTAGAGGCAGCCTTTGAAAGAATGAGAAGGTTCAAATTGAAGCTTAATCCTCTTAAGTGTGCTTTTGGCGTATCATCTGGAAACTTCTTGGGCTATGTAGTACACAAGAAAGGAATATAGATCGACCAGAATAAAGCCAAAGCCATCATTGAAGCCAGACCTCCATCGAGTAAGAAAGAATTACAAAAGTTCCTTGGTCAGGTTAATTTTCTTCGAATATTCATTTCTAACACTGCAGGGAAAACTAAAATTTTTTCTTCTTTATTAAGGCTGAAGGATGAAGAAGAATTTGTGTGGACAACGGAGCATCAAAGTGCTTTCGATGGAATCAAAGCCTACTTGGCCAACCCTCCAGTGCTGATGCCACCAAATGGCGTTAAGCCTTTGAAGTTGTACATAGCCGCAGCAGAAGATTCATTGGGAGCTTTCTTGGCCCAAGACAATGAGGAAGGCAAAGAGCAAGCTGTTTATTACCTTAGTAGGTTTTTAAATTCTTGCGAATGTAAATATTCAGCTGTAGAAAAGCTTTGCCTTGCATTGTATTTTGCTGTAATGAAATTAAGATATTACCTTTTGCCTACAACTGTCTTGGTAATTGCAACCACAGATTTGGTTAAATACATGTTATCTAGACCTATGTTGAAGGGAAGAATTGGCAAATGGGTATTAGCCCTGTCAGAATTTCACTTAGAATATGTGCCCCAAAGGGCAGTGAAAGGACAAGTTTTAGCCAATTTTTTGGCAGACCATCCATCTCAAACAGAGAGTCAAGAAATAATGGAACTCAGTATGGCTAGTGTCGAGCCATGGCAAATGTGGTTCGATGGATCGAAAGCCAATGGCCTAATTGGAATTGGTATAGTAATCAAGTCACCACAAGGAATTGAAACCACACATGGTTTCAGAATAGATGAAACTGTTTGTTCTAATAATCAAGCTGAATATGAAGCTTTGATAGTAGGATTGGAAATTCTTATTGGATTACAAGTACATGCAGTTGACATATTTGGAGATTCCCAATTGGTTGTTAACCAAGTAAAAGGGATTTTCAAGTGTCAAAGTATAAGTATGCTGCCATATTATGTCGTCGCATTACATTTGCTCTCTCAATTTGAAATAGTAAATTTAACTTATGTCCCGAGATTCTTGAATAATAGAGCTAACGATGTGGCGCAGAAAGCTTCGAATTTCAAGAGTAAAGATGGTACCCACTGGGATGTAAGCCAAACGACATACCAAAAACCTATACCTCCTTTAAGTAAGAGGAACATGGTCCTAGAAATCAATTATAATGATCTGCAGGAACAGGATTGGAGACATCCAATAATACAATACTTGGCTGGCCCATCCTCGAAAGCCAGCAGAAGAGTTAAATTGCAATCTGTGCAATATATCATATACAACAATGATCTCTACAAAAGAGGGGGAGATGGTCTATTGTTAGAATGTTTAGGGCCAAAAGAAGCATTAATAGCTATGGCTGAAGTTCACGAAGGTATCTGTGGTGCACATCAGCCTGGTGTAAAAATGAGATGGCTGCTTCGAAGACATTCCTATTATTGGCCGACTATCCTTAAAGATTGCATAGAATATGCAAAGGGCTGCCAGGCATGTCAAAAGCATGGTACAATAAGGCATGTGCCCATAACTGATCTACATGCAGTAGTAAAGCCTTGGCCATTTAGAGGATGGGCCATGGATATGATGGGGAAAATACACCCTCCCTCTTCGAAACATCATTGTTTTATTTTGGTGGCTACTGATTATTTCACCAAATGGGTCGAAGCCAAACCATATAAAGCTGTAGATCAGACGGAGGTTATTGGGTTCATTAAAGATTTGATCCATAGATTTGGCATCCCACAAACGATAACGGTCGATAATAGGACTGTTTTTGATGGGAAAATGGTAAAGTCTTTTGTGGCTGAGTTCGGGATTAGCCTTGTGAATTCCACTCTATATTACGCACAAGCCAATGGTCAAGCTGAGTTATCTAACAAGTCCTTAAAAAAGGGAATACAAAAGGTTGTGGAAGATAATCCGAGAGATTGGCACAACTTATTGTTAGATGTATTGTGGGCTTATAGAACTTCCCCAAGGTCAAGCACATGAGTCACTCCTTATGCCTTAGTTTATGGGCATGATGCAGTGTTACCAGTGGAGATCAATGTTAAATCCTTAAGGGTAAGATGCCAAGACCAGTTGGATCCTGAGCAGTACTATCAAAGTATGTGCTTGGAATTAGAAGATATAGATGAAGCTAGAATTTTGGCATTAAATAGCATCCTCTTTCAGAAGAAGAAAGCAGCCAAAAGTTATAACAAGAAAGTCAAACACATTGGCTTCGATGAAGGTGATTTGGTGTGGAAGACAATACTCCTAATAGGGATTAGAAGCCATAGATTTGGCAAATGGTCACCTAACTGGGAAGGACCATATCAAATTCATAGAGTTTTGCCTTTTGGGGCATACCATTTGAAAGATTTGAGTGGTTATGTGCATCCAAAAAAGATTAATGGCAGATATTTAAAACCTTATTTTCTAACTATTTGGGAAACACAGGGAATAAAATAAACAGTGAGTACAAGAACATAAAATAGTAAACAAGAAAATGTTTTATAAAGAGTCAAGTACATTGTGCCACAAGTTGGCCCAAAAATCATTACAATGTTTTAGCTGTTTTTGTACAACATATTTCCTATTGGTAAACGACGAAAACAGTTGAATAGCTGTAGTTATATCTTTCTTTTGATCAGCCAGTCCTTGATTGGTGATTTGCAGTTTGAGGTCAGTTCGGAGTAAGGCTTGATTCACTGCAGAAAGCTCCTCTTCGAGTTGAGCTTTCCTCTCCAGCAGTTGAGTTCGGAAGTGAGAGGCAGAGGAGTGTTGTTCCTTAAGCGTCGATACTTCAGTATGCACTTGAGAAACAAAACTTTGATCTCTGACCAATTTCTCATCTACGGCCTTGGCAGCATGACAGATGCTGATGTAAAAATCGATGGTAGCTGCTGCCTGGGATAGGTGGTTAGAGACATCCATACCAGACTGCTTAGTAAGTTTGCAGCATTGAAGAAACCCGTTTTTTATTATAGGCCTTTGTAGAGCCTCGAAGGGAATCCTCGAAAAAGAAATTAGCAGGTCTAGACAAGTGTCCAAGTCTATCGAAGGCACAGAAGGTTGGTTGCTGGAGGAATGAGAGCTCTCAAAAATTTCCAGCAAAGAATCAGCTAAAACTAATGGCTCTGTCTCCTCATCAAATGTCGGAGAAGTAGAAGTGATGTCAAAAAGACTAGCTAATCTTGCTTCAAAAATATCAATCTCATCAGTAGACATGAGGGGAGCAGAGAGAGTTGCCATGGGAGACACAGAAGATTGCATAGCAATAGGAGAAATGGGTGGAGCATCTTTGATGGTCTCCATGGTCCTGGTCACCAATGAATCAAGAGAAGGAGGGCTGAAGCTAGGTAAAGGTGGTAAGTCACGAATTGGAGGGCTGTCAGCACTCATCAAAGACAAGGTAGCACTTGGAGTCTCCTTGGAAGGAGAGGGAGGAGCAAGACTCGGTAAAGAAGTAAATTGAGGAAAGTCAAGAGTCAAGTAAGAAAGATAGGGAGCCAAACCAAGAGGAAAAGGTGCAGGAATGCTTGGCCTCAGGAAAAGTGTAGAAAATGTAGACCCTAAAAATAGAAGTATGGTCTGAGTAGTCCCTACATCCTGCATCTGATCTACCTCGAATGAAACTGAGAGAGGTCTCATCGGAAAGATGAACTCAGAAGTTGCCGCTGCAAGAGAAAGAAATGTAAGGCAATGTTAAACCTCGATACCAAAGGCTAACAGAGGAAAAAACCGCAGAAGCATAAAATTACCTGCTCCAGAAGTATCGGCGATAATTGGGGAACTGCGAAGGGTGTAATCTCTGGCAGTCTGTTGCCTTCTTACAATTTCCCGTTGTAGTATGTCAGCAGCAGCAAGTTCATCTCTCAGAAACTGTTGCTGCCGTTTCTTCTCAGCTCTCTCAAAGACAATCATGGCTTTAGGATGTTCTTGCTCTATTGTCTTGACGGCTGCTTCATGGATGGTATCTTCGACTGAGATAGGAGCGGAAGCAGACATCTTTTTTCTCTTCTCTATGGCTTTGGCGATTGTCTCAGAATCAGAGTCTTCGACCATATCGGAAGGAGAGACAGTCACATTTCTTTTCCTTTTCCTCTGTATTGGCAGGGTCTGCTCTTTCTCAATTTCTTTATCAACTTTTCCCTCAAGTTCTTCAAGCTGCGATCTAGAATCCAAAGAGATGAATTCATCTTCTAACTCTCTGGCAGTTACCAAGTCGGATGAAAAGACGATCGCCTTTTTCTTTCTTTTCAAAAATAACTCTTCCTCTTCATCTGATTCTTCCTTTTCTTTCCCTTGAATATTGGATGTTCCCTTCTCGAGTTCAAAGAGGCTCCTTTTCTTTTGTGATTGACCACCTCCACAAAAGAAGAATTAAAGATAAGGCAAAATGCATTATGAAAGATAAAAGGAGAAGAGACAAGGGTATACCTTTCTTCGAGGCAGCCCTAGTGACTTTGGGAGGAATTGAAGCAGCAGGAGCAGTATGTGCTAATTCTGAAACAGTGGAAGAAGTGACCTCCCCAGTTTCTTTGGGCTTGATCACATCTAACACTGTTAGTAGGCTTAAAGGTGGAATGGCCAAATAAATCTCCATGTTAGTCACCCACCAGTTTTGGTACCTCTTCAACACGGTACCTTGAGGAATGAAAGGGGTGTATTCAAAGGTGGCTAAGTCATCTACAAATTTCAAAGTTGCCTCTTCTAGCCTGGATTTCCTAACTTTCAAATCCCTTCTGGTAAGGCTGAGATTTGTATTGCTACAGAGAGGTATTGGGACTCCTTGTGTGAGACCAAATTGTCTAGCAAACTGAACTGGACAGTAAGGTTCGGCAATGCATTTATAGGCCTTCGGGTTCAAAGTCCCGATGAATAACTCTCTGGGAATCAGAATGGAAACCCATATATCCTTGTGAATAAGTGAAGTACAGGACTGGTCACTTAGAAAATTCCTCAACCAAGATGGACCAATGGAAGGTTCGAAGGGACGAAAGCGGTAAGTAGGAAGGGAGGCTGGAAGCTGGTGAAAGAAAGAGAAGTAAAAAGCAAAGGTAGAAGGGTAAAGTGAAGCATTGGCTATCCTTATGCCATGAGTAAGAGGGTTTGGCTCGGAAAATTTAAGGCATTTGGATTGTAATTCAGTAAAATAGGCGAAATGCCAAAACTGAAGGATCCAGAATGGCCCCCCTTGATTAGCATCTAAGGGTTTCTCACAAAAAAGGAAACAGACTCTATATACGTGCCCTAAAACATGTGGGGCTAAGGCCACCTTTTTCTGTAAAACAAAGGCTTTGGCAAGAGGGGCAAATTCAGGCATAATTCTCTGAGAGGAAGTGCAAAAAAGGAATTTACAAAGCCAATACAATAAGAAAGAAAAAAATTCCCTATCAGTCACAGGGCCCTGTCTTTTATTCTCAGCCTTAGCGAAATCACTATAAGATGAGTTAGGGGAGGGGAGAGAGAAATGGACTGCTAAATCAGGATAATCTGGTCCAAAAGGAGTGCCAATAGGAGATAGTCCCAGTAAATGGCAAATATCAAGAACAGTAGGGGCCATCATCTCACATCTAAATTGGAAAAAGTTAAAGACAGGATTCCAAAAACATAGGGCAGCGGGAACAAGGAAAGGGTCTTCTGAAATAGTTACCCTAGACAGTCTGAGAGCATCGAGAAGACAGAGTTCTTGAAGGTCCAGGGTCCTAGCAGGAATAACCCGATCATACCATTTTTGCCACTCTGGTCTCACCGTGGGCCAGCATCGGTGGGGGCGATTTATCCTCCAGTTCCTCCAGTCAAGACCACCTTTATAGAGAAGACATTGGTTTTCTAGTCGGGGATACAGGGCTGGGAGTTCAGTGAGGAGCTCTTTGAATATGGGCCGAAGCACATAGTCTGATTGCACATGGCGACGAGGGACAAAGATGCGTCCATCAATAGCGCTCTTCTCCCCAGCTTTGTACTTTTCGCATTCTGCATCAATAATCCTCTTCAAGGCCACAGATGGGCTCATACGCTCTACGACTGATACCGAAGGAGAAGCCATTGACGATATGTTTTTCTTGACAATGAAACCAGGAAAGGAAGTAGAGAGAAGCCGACGATCGGTAATAAGAGGGGTTTGTGCGATTAGAAGAGCAAGTGTTTTCAGAACACAAAACAAAAGGGTTTTTAAAGCTCTCGTATTTGAAAATATATTACATGAGCTGTTAAAGTATTAAAAGTACGAATACAAAAACTTCCTTCAACATTGATGCTTTTGGAGGGAAAACAAAGCCTAGTTGTTAAGGCTAGCTTCGAAGTAAGATATTTTGCTTCGAAGCTGAGTCAAACGGCTTCGAAACAGAGAAGCCAGCTTCGAAGTGGGTTGCCCTACCCAAAATATAAAAATACTCGAGTATTTATTTCACTTAAAAGAGGTTAAAGACCTGTTTTTAGGTTTTTAAACAAAGGTAATATCCTTCGAAGCAAAAACTTGAGATTCTTCAAGGATGGGATTTGGTGTTCGAAACATCAAAAGCAATAATGACAATGACTAGATGTTGACTATGGTCAAAACAGGCTTTATGTCACAGCCCAAACCCGGCCCTATGGGTTTAGCACCGTAACCGGCCAGTAATCCGAGATTACCGAAGGCCTGCTTAACAGTAATACAGTAAAACAGAGTACAGGGCCTGGCGGAAGCCAATACAGTAATTAAACAATGTCCAATGAGCTGTGACAGTCTGTATGCCAAAAAGATTTTTCATGCATTAATACATAAACAGTACAGAACAGTATGCACAATATTTATATTCATTCAAACTAGGGACTCTACCCTAGATAGCGGTACAGTGGACAGTCAGTCTATACAAAACAGTACGGTCTATACAGAATTTACAGTCACTCAGTACAGGGACCTAATCCCTTTATAACAGTACAGTAGTCCAAACAGTATGGAAACAGACGGGGGAAAACAAACAAAACACCCCCAAGCCATAGCATGGCAACTCGGAACCTCGCAGTGAGGCACATAGGCTGGCTTGACAAAACTGGAGTTACCCTGACGCTCCTAGCTCCGATCTGGTGCCTGTACACCTACATATATATATAAGCAGTGAGCTAAAGCCCAGTGAATAACATAATGCGTAAAGGGGTTTAGAATGAATGTCCTTACAGTGATGAAAACAGTTCAATTCAATCAGTATTTCAGTTGTTCAGTACAGTAAACAGTCATATGTGGTACATCCATTAGCATAACAGTAACAGTAGGTCTTAAAAGACCGAACAGTAATGATGGCCATCAGTCAGTAAACAGTAGTGGTTCCACGAGGGAACCGACAGAGAATTCTGTCGCAGTAACAGTAACAGTAAACAGTAAGTACTAAGGATGCCACAGTACAGTTCAGAAATAAAGGACATACATTCATTCAGTAAATAATACCAGTTCAGTAAACAGTTCAGTTCAGTATTCAAAAGATATCAGTTGAACATATCTTTACACAATTGTTACTCACAGAGTTCTGGGCTACAGTATGCTAGAGCGTGTCTCCCCAGTTGCCAACCCTACACAGTTCACAGGTTGAACACACACTAAGCTACACAGTTGGGAAATATCATAACTTAATCCCTAATTTGCCTTGGTGTGTTCTACAACGATATCCTCATCTAAATGCCTTAAACTAGGCCTAAGAATACCTAGGATGGGATGAGGATGCAAAAATGCACATTTAAAAGCATTTTCAGGATTTTCAGAAAAACAGAGTCCCGCTCGAGCTCAGGTTTCCCCGCTCGAGCGTACAGGCAAACAAAGGTACTCGCTCGAGCGCAAACTTTCCCGCTCGAGCGTACTGTAAAGGTACTGGATGGGTGAAATCCCGCTCGACGCCCGCTCGAGCTTGAGACATGACTCTGCTCGAGCGCCCAATCCTCCGCTCGAGCGGACTGTAAAACAGTGCAAGATGCTGGAAGCTCGATTTTTCCCGCTCGAGCGGCACTTCCCCCGCTCGAGCGGACGACGGAAATCTGGAAATCCCAGATTCGAGCTCCAGGTCCAAAACCAAGCTCAAAAGCATCAAAACCAATCCTCTTGGGCCCATTTTCTGGAAAACATTTATAAACACATAGGATATCATGTTTCAAAGCTCAATTTTAAGAAATCAAAGCCCAAGGGTGTTTAATTCAAACCCAATTTAAACCATTTTTCAAGCACAAGATGAACATGCAAACATGCATGAATTCAAACCATTTTGAAGCTTCAATTTGATGCTCTCAGGAGCCAATTCTTTTCAAAACATGGTGAAATCATGGACTTAAACATGATTATGAACATGCATGTAACCCTTTGCCATGAAAACAACTCAAACATCTACAATACAAACATGCATGCATGAAATGAGCTTCAAATCAACAACAATGAACCAAAATATGACTTAGTTCTACAATGAAGCATGACTCATGCAAGAACTAGCTCAAACACATCAATAAAGGTTGAGTTCCCTTACCTAGAGCCTCAATTCCAAGTGTAGGACCACAAAGCAACAATCAACCTTCAATTCTCTTCAAATTCTAAGCAATATTGAAATGAACTCAAGACTCTCACTTCCTCTCTCTCTAAATTCGGCTAGAACAAGAAGAAATGGCTGAGCAAATGTGTTTGGCTCAAGTATAATGAGCTCAAAGTGTAGAGGTAGTGGCCCACTCAAGGGCAAAACGGTAATTAAGTCCAACTCTTTAATTAGCATATTTTAATCTAATTTAATCATACCTAATAAGTTTTCAGGTAAATACACTACAAAATCACATAAATTATGATGATCATTAAACATCAATCAGTTTCTAATTCGGCCGCCGATAAGGCCTTCAATTAGCAGTTTAAACATATAAGTATGAACATATAATCATACAATCAAACAGATAGAATGCAATTTAACTAACATATACTCAATCAATTCGGTTTCCAGTTTCAGTCAGTCAGTTCAGTACTTTTAATCAGTTCAATTATCAGTCAGTTATCAGTCATTATCAGTCTCGTTTAACAGTAATCGGTGATCAATCGGTCATTAATCAGTAAACAGTATGAGGGTTGTTACAGTCTCCCCTCCTTATAAAGAGTTTAGTCCTCTAAACTCGAGTTACCTTCATTCTGGAAGAAAACAGGATTCAGTGGAAACAGTTCAGGATATCTTTTGGCCATGTCATCTTCCCTTTCCCAAGTGGCATACACACCACCATGGTTCTGCCAGTCAACTTTCACTAGCGGGATCTCTTTGTTTCTCAGTTTCTTGATCCGTCTGTTAACAATCTGTATAGGTCGTTCCTCGTAAGTGTAGTCATCACTCAGCACTACACGAGTAGGCTCTATTACATGGAAAGGATCCCGAAGATAGTCTCTCAACATAGAGATGTGGAAGACGTTATGCATATGCTCCATTTCAGGAGGAAGCGCAACTTGATACGCCACCGGATTGATTTTCTCAATGATCTCATATGGTCCGACGTATCTCGGTGCTAACTTGCCTTTGACTCCAAAACGAGTCTGGCCTTTCATTGGTGTCACTTTCACAAAAACGTGATCACCCACTTCATACTCTCTGTCCCGTCTTCTGACATCTGCATAACTTTTCTGTCTACTCTGCGCAGTTTTCAGTCTTTGCTGTATCAGTTTCACTTTTTCAGTTGTTTCATACACAATCTCGGGCCCAAGCAAAGGCCCATCTCCAACTTCTGCCCAGTAAATTGGAGATCTACATTTTCTGCCATACAATGCCTCAAAAGGCGCCATACCAATACTCGAATGGTAGCTGTTGTTGTAGGCGAATTCAGCTAAGGGCAAATGACTTTCCCAGTCTCCCTGAAAATCAAGGACACACATTCTCAGTAAATCCTCCAGAGTTTGGATGGTCCTTTCTGACTGGCCATCTGTCTGAGGATGATAGGCACTACTCAGCCTCAATTCAGTACCCAATGCAGTCTGTAGACTTTGCCAAAACCTCGATGTAAACTTCGAATCCCTGTCAGAAACAATAGACACGGGCACTCCGTGCAGTCTCACAATTTCATCAATATAGATAACAGCCAATTTATCCGCATTATAGATTGTCTTGACATGTAAGAAGTGAGCAGATTTGGTTAGTCTATCAACAATAACCCAAATTGAATCCATACCTTTTCTGGAGCGAGGTAATCCAACGATAAAATCCATCGTGATATGCTCCCATTTCCACTCTGGTATGGGTAGGGGTTGCAATAATCCGGCAGGTCGTTGATGTTCCGCTTTGACCTGTTGGCAATGAAGATATTTGGATACAAAATCAGCAATTTCTTTCTTCATTCCCGGCCACCAGAAATTCTGTTTCAGATCTTGGTACATTTTCGTATTCCCCGGATGGATAGACAATTTCGAATTGTGGCCTTCTTGCAGAACTCTTCTTTTCAGTTCAGTATCATTTGGTACACACAGTCTTTCTTGAAATTTCAGTACATTATTCTCAAATTTGAATCCCGGTCTCTGTTTGGATTCTCTTTCCTCGATGATCTTCTTCAAGAAATCATCCAGTTGTTGTTTTTCTTTAACCTCTTCAATCAGTGCCGGTTGAGCAGAAATAGCAGCTAAGGTTCCACCTTGTTCTCTCAAAACAATTTCAATTTCAGATTTTTCAAGGTCACAAAGCAACTCTTTCTGTCCTGTAAGCAAACAGGCTAAGTTTCCAATCGATTTCCGGCTCAATGCATCGGCAACGGTATTAGCTTTTCCCGGATGGTACAATATCTGTAGGTCATAATCCTTAATCAGTTCCAGCCATCTCCGCTGTCTCATGTTCAGTTCTTTCTGTGTGAAGAAATACTTTAAACTCTTGTGGTCGGTGTATACTTCACATGTCACCCCGTACAGATAGTGACGCCAGATTTTCAGTGCAAATACTACTGCAGCAAGTTCCAGATCATGGGTCGGGTAGTTCTTTTCATGTGGTCTCAACTGTCGGGAAGCATAAGCAATAACTCTCCCATTCTGCATTAAAACACACCCCAGACCCTTATGAGAAGCATCACTAAATACAGTATAACCATCCGTACCTGAAGGTAAGGTAAGAACTGGTGCAGTCACTAATCGAGTTTTCAACTCCTGAAAAGCAGATTCTCTTTGGTCAGTCCAGTCAAATGATGTCCCCTTTTGAGTTAACTGAGTCAATGGTAGGGCAATTTTGGAGAAATCCTTGACAAATCTTCTGTAATATCCAGCCAGTCCCAAAAAGCTTCGGACTTCAGTCACATTGGTCGGTCTAGGCCAGTTCACTACAGCTTCAATTTTCTGCGGATCAACAGAAATTCCATTTTTGCTAACAACATGCCCCAGAAACATAACATGGTCAAGCCAAAATTCACATTTAGACAGTTTAGCATACAGTTTCTGTTCTCTTAAGGTTTGTAGGGCAAGTCTCAGATGGTGTTCATGCTGTTCTATACTTTTGGAGTAAATCAATATGTCATCGATAAATACAACAATAAAGTCATCAAGGTATGGTTTAAAAATTCTGTTCATGAGGTCCATAAAAGCAGCTGGTGCATTCGTGACTCCAAAAGGCATAACTAAAAATTCGTAATGTCCATACCTCGTTCTAAAAGCAGTTTTATCAATGTCTTCCGGTTTAACCTTCAGTTGATGATATCCGGATCTAAGATCAATCTTGGAAAATACTTTAGCACCCTGTAACTGATCAAACAGGTCATCAATACGCGGTAATGGGTATTTATTCTTTACAGTTACCTTGTTCAATTCACGGTAGTCAATGCACAGTCTCAGTGAGCCATCTTTCTTCTTTACAAACAAAACAGGCGCACCCCATGGCGAAGTGCTAGGTCTGATAAACTTCTTATCCAGTAGTTCCTGTAGTTGCACTTTTAACTCCTTCAGTTCAGTTGGGGCCATTCGGTACGGAGCTTTAGAAACTGGTTGTGTTCCGGGAATCACATCAACGGTAAATTCAATCTCCCTATCAGTCAAATCTCCTGGAAGATTATCTGGAAAAACATCTGGAAATTCTTTGACTATAGGAATACAATTCACATCAGTTTTAATACTATCATCAGTCGACACAGTCAGTACAGAACACAGATATCCTTTACACCCCTTTCTAATTAATTTAACAGCTTTCACTGACGAAATCAAATACGGAGGAGGTACTACTCCACTCCCATTAAACACAAATTCAGGCAGACCAGGTGGACGGAAAACAACTTGCTTGATCACACAGTCAATAGTGGCATGATATTTTGTTAACCAGTCCATTCCCAATATGACATCAAAATGATCAATGTTCAATGGCAGTAAATCAATAAACAGATGCGTATCCCCAACAATAATTTCACATGCGGGGTACATATAAGCACATGTCATGGATCCCCCTACGGGTGATGATACGACTAGCAGATAGTTCATAGGTTCTAAGGGTCTATTCAATTTCCGTGAGAAAGCATGCGATACATAAGAATGTGTAGACCCCGAATCAATTAATACATATGCATTTTGTGCACAAATAGAAAGAATACCTGACACAACGGTCTCGGTATTCTGCACATCTCCCGGTACTAGTGCGAACACTCGGCCTTGCCTCACAGGCTCTTTCCCGGTAGCTTTAGGGTTAGGCTTTGGTGGAGCATTTGATGCTGCGCCGCTGGCTGCAGCTTTGCTATTGCCTTGAGGAGCAGAAGGGCAATCTTTAACCATGTGGCCCACCTTGCCACACCTGTAACAGGCTCCAGATAATTTGTGACAAACCCCTTTATGCTTGTTACCACATACAGAGCAGGGTGGAATGAACCCACTCCCTTGGCTGGGGCTAGTCATTGATCCCGTGTTCTGTTTCTTATTGGCTGGGTTGTGCTTGCCTTTCTTGAATTTGAAACCCTGCCTTTTACCATGCCATTCAGTTGTTGGTGTTTCAGATTGTTTCACTGCTGCAATGTTCGACTCGGCCATCAATGCCCGGTCGAGAACACCTACAAAAGTCGGTAATTTCAAAACATTTATCCGGTCAAGTATTGCCACATTAAGGCCACCTTCAAATTTTCTGGCCTTCTTATATTCAGTATCCACCATGTGCGGTGCATAACGGGCAAGTTCAGTAAATTTCGTTTCATATTCGGCAACCGACGTGGTGCCCTGTTTCAGTTGCTCAAATTCAGTCACTTTCCTATCCCTGACACACTGAGGGAAGTACTTTTCAAAGAAGGACTCCTTGAACTGAGCCCAAGTCATAACAGTATTTGTATCACGGATCAACATCCACCACCTTCTAGCTTCTTCTTGGAGGGTGAAGGTAGCTAACAATACCTTATTCGCTTCCGAGCACGGAAACACTTCAAATAATTTTTCTGTTTCAAGCACCCAAGCTTCAGCCTTTAACGGTTCGAGGCCTCCCTGAAAGGATGGCGGTTTCATCTTGCTGAATTTATGGGTGAGAGCAATAATATCCCCATCATCCACATTCGCATTAGGTTCCGGCTGTACCGGAGGAGGAGGAGGTGGGGGCTGTTGGTTCTGTTGTTGCTCAAGTCTAGCAGTTATCAGTTCTATCATTCTTTCCATTCTTTCCATTCTTGCCTCAGTAGATGAGGACTCAGGTTCATTTGCATTGTCCATTTCACTATAAGCAGTTATAACAGTTTTAAACATAAGCAGTCATTTGTTTAACAGTTTACCACATTAGTATGTATTCAGTCATAACATAACCACACACTTATCATGCTCATGAGATGCCCTAATAACTTTTCTAGGACACCCTATAGCTCATTTGGACACGTGTGTGCGGTATAACTCGTGGTAAGTATCGCTCTGATACCACTCTGTCACAGCCCAAACCCGGCCCTATGGGTTTAGCACCGTAACCGGCCAGTAATCCGAGATTACCGAAGGCCTGCTTAACAGTAATACAGTAAAACAGAGTACAGGGCCTGGCGGAAGCCAATACAGTAATTAAACAATGTCCAATGAGCTGTGACAGTCTGTATGCCAAAAAGATTTTTCATGCATTAATACATAAACAGTACAGAACAGTATGCACAATATTTATATTCATTCAAACTAGGGACTCTACCCTAGATAGCGGTACAGTGGACAGTCAGTCTATACAAAACAGTACGGTCTATACAGAATTTACAGTCACTCAGTACAGGGACCTAATCCCTTTATAACAGTACAGTAGTCCAAACAGTATGGAAACAGACGGGGGAAAACAAACAAAACACCCCCAAGCCATAGCATGGCAACTCGGAACCTCGCAGTGAGGCACATAGGCTGGCTTGACAAAACTGGAGTTACCCTGACGCTCCTAGCTCCGATCTGGTGCCTGTACACCTACATATATATATAAGCAGTGAGCTAAAGCCCAGTGAATAACATAATGCGTAAAGGGGTTTAGAATGAATGTCCTTACAGTGATGAAAACAGTTCAATTCAATCAGTATTTCAGTTGTTCAGTACAGTAAACAGTCATATGTGGTACATCCATTAGCATAACAGTAACAGTAGGTCTTAAAAGACCGAACAGTAATGATGGCCATCAGTCAGTAAACAGTAGTGGTTCCACGAGGGAACCGACAGAGAATTCTGTCGCAGTAACAGTAACAGTAAACAGTAAGTACTAAGGATGCCACAGTACAGTTCAGAAATAAAGGACATACATTCATTCAGTAAATAATACCAGTTCAGTAAACAGTTCAGTTCAGTATTCAAAAGATATCAGTTGAACATATCTTTACACAATTGTTACTCACAGAGTTCTGGGCTACAGTATGCTAGAGCGTGTCTCCCCAGTTGCCAACCCTACACAGTTCACAGGTTGAACACACACTAAGCTACACAGTTGGGAAATATCATAACTTAATCCCTAATTTGCCTTGGTGTGTTCTACAACGATATCCTCATCTAAATGCCTTAAACTAGGCCTAAGAATACCTAGGATGGGATGAGGATGCAAAAATGCACATTTAAAAGCATTTTCAGGATTTTCAGAAAAACAGAGTCCCGCTCGAGCTCAGGTTTCCCCGCTCGAGCGTACAGGCAAACAAAGGTACTCGCTCGAGCGCAAACTTTCCCGCTCGAGCGTACTGTAAAGGTACTGGATGGGTGAAATCCCCGCTCGACGCCCGCTCGAGCTTGAGACATGACTCTGCTCGAGCGCCCAATCCTCCGCTCGAGCGGACTGTAAAACAGTGCAAGATGCTGGAAGCTCGATTTTTCCCGCTCGAGCGGCACTTCCCCCGCTCGAGCGGACGACGGAAATCTGGAAATCCCAGATTCGAGCTCCAGGTCCAAAACCAAGCTCAAAAGCATCAAAACCAATCCTCTTGGGCCCATTTTCTGGAAAACATTTATAAACACATAGGATATCATGTTTCAAAGCTCAATTTTAAGAAATCAAAGCCCAAGGGTGTTTAATTCAAACCCAATTTAAACCATTTTTCAAGCACAAGATGAACATGCAAACATGCATGAATTCAAACCATTTTGAAGCTTCAATTTGATGCTCTCAGGAGCCAATTCTTTTCAAAACATGGTGAAATCATGGACTTAAACATGATTATGAACATGCATGTAACCCTTTGCCATGAAAACAACTCAAACATCTACAATACAAACATGCATGCATGAAATGAGCTTCAAATCAACAACAATGAACCAAAATATGACTTAGTTCTACAATGAAGCATGACTCATGCAAGAACTAGCTCAAACACATCAATAAAGGTTGAGTTCCCTTACCTAGAGCCTCAATTCCAAGTGTAGGACCACAAAGCAACAATCAACCTTCAATTCTCTTCAAATTCTAAGCAATATTGAAATGAACTCAAGACTCTCACTTCCTCTCTCTCTAAATTCGGCTAGAACAAGAAGAAATGGCTGAGCAAATGTGTTTGGCTCAAGTATAATGAGCTCAAAGTGTAGAGGTAGTGGCCCACTCAAGGGCAAAACGGTAATTAAGTCCAACTCTTTAATTAGCATATTTTAATCTAATTTAATCATACCTAATAAGTTTTCAGGTAAATACACTACAAAATCACATAAATTATGATGATCATTAAACATCAATCAGTTTCTAATTCGGCCGCCGATAAGGCCTTCAATTAGCAGTTTAAACATATAAGTATGAACATATAATCATACAATCGAACAGATAGAATGCAATTTAACTAACATATACTCAATCAATTCGGTTTCCAGTTTCAGTCAGTCAGTTCAGTACTTTTAATCAGTTCAATTATCAGTCAGTTATCAGTCATTATCAGTCTCGTTTAACAGTAATCGGTGATCAATCGGTCATTAATCAGTAAACAGTATGAGGGTTGTTACACTTTAAGTGTAAGATTGCTAGATTCGAAACACTGTTTCCAATTGAAAATCAGCCAAAACTTTATTCCACAAATTGGAAAGGTTTACAATTGGCTCATTTAGTGTTTCATTTAAAACAATTAAGTCCAGATTCAAAGGATGAAATTGTTCGAGGTTCGAAGCTTTGAGTTGACTTTTAAAACACAAGTAAAAATACGAGTAAAGACAGGGTCAAACAAAGACAAATGAAGAAGAATTTTTGTTTATATTAAGATCAGAGCGATTACATCAGCTGACTCTATCTCGGTATGAACTCGAGCTCATAAAAATAAGGAATGGAATAAATAACAAGATCATGAAATTTAGTCCAACAATGATCAATGAACTTTTGTTCTTTCCTTATTCTATCTTCTAAATTTTCTAGCATTGGCTGCATAAGTTGATGTGCTCTCACTTCATAGTAGAGCTCTTCAGCCTTTATTTCGAAGGCCACCTCTCTTAATCCTTGTTCCAATTCATCAATGTCTAAGTCATCCCAATACGCAGAATCTTTATTCTTGAAATCATTGAATTCTTCAATAAAGTTCTCTGCTTCGTACTGGGCATGAATTCGAAGGGACGAAAGTTGGTCTAAAGATTGTGTAGTAGCCACAGAATTGCGATGCCAGTGAAGAAGCAATGGAAGTTGGTCCAGAAACATATGAAGTTCTGCCTGAGCAAGGGGATTAAGGACATGGCCCCTAGTCATGATGTCACAAGCCCATCGAAGGTTCTTGAGAGGGACTTCGTCCTCGAGAACATTAAAGGGCAAGTGAGAGAAGGCTGCAAGCAGAAGTTGAGCCTGTTTCCGCTCAGATGGGGTAGGAGAAGGCAGAGGTTTATAAGGTGGAAAGACATTCTCCGTGGATAGGGCAATCTTCAGTTTCTCTGTCCAGGAAAGAATTGGTAGGGGAGAATCAATTTCGG
Organism: Camellia sinensis; assembly: GCF_055761805.1. NCBI lineage: Eukaryota > Viridiplantae > Streptophyta > Magnoliopsida > Ericales > Theaceae > Camellia > Camellia sinensis. The sequence goes on from NC_138969.1 coordinate 34,190,965, forward strand.
GAGACGAAGAAGAAGGTGTGAACGCTTCTGTTTTCGAGGATGATACGGGAGCAGAAGGAACAAAGGCATTAATATAATCAAGCCAGTCAGAAGAACAGATCTTCGCCTTCTGGGCTAAGAATGATGGGTTATACCCTTGTGCTTCTTCTGGGCGAGGAGCAGAGTGCACTATCTTTGTAGGCATGGAAGATGTATACCATGCTACAAGAAGATTCTCCTCCAGACTACGCCGATGGTCAATGGGCACATAAGGATAAACAACTGAACTTCGAGCATAGGAAGGAAACTCTAAAAGGTCAGTGAACTCAACAAAATGGTGGTTGATTCGCTCCTTTAAATCATAAGTCTCAGGTACTGACCAGCTTGTCCAGTCAGAACCTCCAGAAGAGGAAGAAGTTGCAGCTTTATCCCATACAGAAATTTGCGAAGAAGAGTTGCTCAAATCCATATTTGCAATTTTACGAATCAGAGGTTTGAGAGCAGATTGTTCGAACTGTAAAGGTAGGTCAGAGGGGAAAATTCTTATGTCTTTGTTTGTAGCCTTTTGAATCGAAGGATTAAGAGCAATGTGTTCGTAATCCAAAGGTCGGTAATTTGCAAAGGCGTCCGTGACCTGAATATAGAAAGGTGGGTAAAGGTGGCTAATAAATGCATGCTTTCTATGAGGAATAGCATCGACATATGACTCTTCGTATGCTTCATCATTGGAGGAAAGAATTAATTTGGCCATGAAATGTATCAGTCTGTTCGAATAATAAGACAGTGAAAGTACTTAAAGGATCAAGACGAGAGTATTAATACAGATGGTGTGTGACAGTTGCATTTCTGGGAAGATGCAAAACCCATGCACGTTCTAAGACGTGGGAAAAGGGACTCTAATCCACTAATATCACCAAGTCTTGGGTATATTAGTGCGGGGGGTAATGTTGGCTACACATTTTGTGCTAGCCAGTGACAATTCGACGCATGGCAAAGTGAGGGTAATATGGGGAGACCAGGTAGGTCTTCGATCCTGATTAGACACGTGGCAATTAGTATTGGTTGTTATAAGATCTGAGTAGTAGCGGATCAACAAAGAGACGTACAGTGACGTGGCTTCAACGGTTGCTCACATTCAAATTCGAATATAAGGGGGAAGCCTAACTGCAAGTGAAGGCGTAGTGGAGCTACTTATAAGGTAGCATGATCAGCGACTACGGAGGAGCAGTTCGACGGTTTGAAGTACAATTCGATGGTTATTTTCGGAAAGTATAAATAGCAGGAAGGACTTCAGAGATGGGAGGAAGAAAAGATCTAAAGAATTACTTTACATATTCCAGTGTTATTTCCTGTCCTTTATATTTCTGTACTTTAAGTTCCTGCGCTGCACTTCATTTGTAGGAGTTGTTTTCGAGTATATTGCCGCTGTAATTCTCTACGGAACTAAGATCATTGTAAGTTTTTCATACTAATAAAATGCTTCAGTTTATTTAACTGTTCTTATGCTCAAGTTCTCTGAAGTCAAATTATTAGTAAGCCACCAGTAAAAGTCCTCTTTATTGAGGCCGAAAGAACCATAACATAATCGTCTGAATAATTGTTTGGCAATTACAATTCTGTAAGGACTGATTGATCCTTACTGGCACGCTCATAATTACAAAAGTAACCTTCGAAAGCCAAAAAGCCAACAATGATGTGAGTATTCACATCATATATCATGTAATTAAAATGAATATTCACATTAATTTGAAATAAAATTTTGTCATTGTGTTGTCAATTACATGGTGTGAATATTCATACTAAAACATACGAATGTGAACGTTCACATGACTACATTAGATAAGAGAGAATGTTCACATATTGTGAATGTTCACATCACTACATGTTGTGAATAAAAATATGTTGTCAATTAAAAATATAAGGAACCTTATTTTTAATGCATTGTCAATTAAAAATAAAAAAGGTTCACATGTTATGAATATTCACATCACCACATTAGATTAGAGAGAATTTTTCTGAAAGGTATTGTGAACATTCACATCAGATGAGAGAGAATGTTCACATTATTTTTAATGTGTTGTCAATTAAAAATATATTCACATTAGATAATAATATAAAATAATAACATTAATATTTTTTAATTTTTGTATGAAATTTCTTATGCCTTGGTCCTTTCCTTTCTTTCTCTTCCTCTCAATATTAAATATCAACATTAAATATAAGGGCTAGGGGTGGGCGTGGGTCGGTTGCGGCCACGGAACCTCCAATCCGCCATCCGTCCGTTAGATTGGCAGATTGGAGAAAATCAATCTGCATCCGTCCGCTAATCCAGTGGATGTAGATTGAGCGGATTGGCGGATGGATGCGAATCGGTTTGGCGGTTTAAAATTTTATAAATTTTCAATATAATTCAACTTGTGCACTTCTTCAAAAAAAAAAAAAAAAGTATTACAGTTAATGACTTAAAAAAGTACAGCAGTGCTAGAGGCCTCGAATTTGCCTCGACAACAATATTATTTATTTATTTATTTATTGTTTTGTTTTTGAGTGGTGGTTGCGTTAGTTAGTTATTTTTTATTTTTTGGTTTTTTTTTGTTTTTTTTTTAAGGGTGGTTTATGTGTAGGAATGTGTCAAAAAATTAGACATTCCACACTAACTCATCGTATAAAATTATATGGAATTAACAAAATTTAACTAACAACCTAACTGATCAGTTAATTTTATCACTCAATCAGTCCAACCTAATTGACTGATCAGTTAAGCTGCTGGTTAAATTTTGTTAATTTCATATAATTTTGTACGATGTGTTGGTGCGAAATGTTTAGTTTTTTGGCACACCCCTACACATAACCACCTTTAAAAAAAAAATACCAAACCAACATAACCCAACAAATAAAATAAAAAAACCAACATAGCCCAACAAATAGAAGAAAAAAAAAAAACTGAGCCTACATAGTTTGATAAGGTGAGTGAGTTGGGTTAGACTTTATCAAACCATAAAGAATAAGTTAGTGCGAGACGTCTAATACACATAACCACGTTTGCAAAAAAGAAAGAAAAAAAAAGGATAGAATTTAAAAAAAAAAAAAACCAAACACACAGCACAAAAAAAAAAAAAAGAAAAAAGAATTTCGAGGCAATTTCGAGGCCTCAAATTCGAGGCCTTAAGCATTAATAAAAAAAGTATTACAATCACTACATGTCTCATCCAAAGAAATAAAGTTTGAAACTTCAGAATATCACAATCACTGCATGCATCATCCACATATTACAATGACATCATGCCTTATCGACATAAAGTATTATAATTTGTGATTCTTAAAATATAAAAACAATTTAAACCACCAAAACCATGAACAGAGCAGTAGTAGAGATTGTATGCCTCTGTATTGTTACATCTATATCTGTTTTTGAAGACAAAAACCAACCAGCATATATCATATTTTCTATTTATTATTTTTAGAGTTAGATTTAAAAACCAAAAAATATAGATAAATAATACGTTTATTTTTTAAATTAAAAAGATATATTCAAGTTGAAAACTTTTTTTCAACAGAATATTTAAACTCTTTTTCAATTGAAAACACAAACAAAATATTTAAACAAATTGAAAACACAAAGTCTTATAACTATTAGGAGTGCTTACGGTTTGACGGTTTGGTTGCGGCTAAAGGAACCACAAATCCGCCATCCGTCTGCTAGATTGGTGGATTGGAGAAAATTAATCCGCAACCATTCGCTAGTCATCACGCATCCGTCCAAAATGTGGCAGATCGGTTCGGTTCGGTCGGTTTTGACGGATCGATATATCCGCTGCTCATCCCTAATAAGGGCATAAAAATCTAAGAAAATAGTGTAAATTAAGAAAAATGACTTTATGAAATAAAAATATAAATACATAGGACTAAGTGGGTTAAAAAATTCCTTTATAGACTTCTTGAGTCAGAACACTTCTAAATGAGATTTATCAATAAAATCACATTGGAGAGGAAAACTAAAAGGGAGGAAAGAATGGTAAAATTATCCAATTCGATTATATAGGTTAAAATTGTTAAAATTAGGGTAAAATACGAAACCGTATTGTTAAAATAATTGAGTTCAAAGAAAAGAATTCATGCAAATACTTGAGTTCAAGGTAAAGAATTCATGCATAAAATCTGAAAAGATCTAACATGTTACCATCCCTGGAGTGGGAGAAAACTAATTTATGTGATTATTTTTTTAAGTAATCTTATTTCTATTTCTTTTCCACCTATATCTTGTTCATATATATATATATGTTTTGTTGAAAAAGAGTTCATGGATATGTTTGGTTTAGTTTTAAAATAATGATTTGAGTGTAAAATTGTGTTTTGAGTTTTAAATTTTTGAATCATGATTTGCAAAAGAGAAAATTTATTTGATTATAAATTTTAAAAATAATTTTGTAATTTTTTTTTTAGTTTGATTAATTAGCGTATAGAATGTTGAAAAATATGAAAGAAGAGAGAAGAGATAAAAGAGAATAAGTGATTGATTGATTGATTAATGACAATGAAAAATAAAAAAAATTGAAATTTTAAAATTAATTTTAAATTATATTTTAAATATATGTTTGACTAATATATTTTATTTAAATCATAATTTAAAAATTAAATTAAATGTTAAAAACTAAACCGCTGTTCATATTTCTTCCTTCACTAACCCACTTTGGTGTCGTTTGGGACGAGCTCATTTGGGCTCTGTTGGCTCATTGAGTCACAAAAGATAAAATAGGCTATTTGAGCCACAACAGATAAAACATCACATCCAACCCATAATCATTACACTCTTCTCTTACAAAAAAAGTCAAAAAAGTCAAAAAACCAAAAAGTCATTCCCAAACCAAGCTTTTGAGCCCATGCTCAAATAGCCAAAAAAGCCAAAAAGTCAACTCACTTCACAAACAGAGGCTTTATGGGCAAAAGATCTTTTTAGGGGTGTTTTAAGAAGATAGTTAAAATTGTTTTTTAGTTTTTTTTTATAAATTTTTTTGTGAGGGAGGAAAGTGGGTTACAAGTTGAAAAGTGATTTTTAACCCACTTTCTAAAATAACAGTTCGTTTGAGATGTGGTTTGACTTTTTGACTTTATTAGTCTGAGATTAAAAAAACTCGTTTATGATAGACTTTTAAATTTTTTTTGACTTTTTTAAGAAAAAAATGAAATGATTATAATGTAGATATGATATTTTATCTTATTAAATTAAAAAATATATTTTATTTTTTTTGATTAAAATATTTAAAAAAATTAAAAAGTCCTCAAACGAAAGCTTCTAATGACTGTACCAACTAGTTAGTGGACTTGACGGTTCAGGTCGGTCAATGGGGCATATTATAAGTCTTTCATTAATAATTTATTTTATTAATCTGTAAAGGTTTAGTGGATAAATCGTGTATTGAAAAAATTAAATTAATAAAATAATTTTATTATTTTAATATATAAGATCTAAACGGTCTAAATATAACTTAATTTATTTTATTTTATTTTACAATGATCTGGGAAGAAGGTTAGAAATAAAAATAATTAATAAAGATAAAATAAATTAAAATAATTAATAATATAAAATATTACATTTAAATCATAATCATTATTTTTTTATTATGATCAAATAAACAATAAAAAAAATTAATTATCTTTTCCAACATAATTTTTTTTAATCAAATTAAAATAATAAAAAAATTAAAAAACCAATTAAAAACGAACTTCTCCAAATAACATTGTGGAAAGTGAGACTCGAGCTGCTGAGCTAGCCCACGAGACCGCAACCGTAGTGGACCGCCCAGTCACCCCGTCAACGTCCTCCCCACCCCACTTCAGCTCTTCACGTCCTCGTCGCGTTTATTTCCAGCCTCTTCAACCTCTCGCTATCTCTCTCTCTCTCTCTCTCTCTCTCAAATTTACTCTCTCTCTAAATCCTGTACCCAAAACCCTCTTCCACCCCCTCCGCAATCGCAATCGCAATCGCAATCGCAATCGCAACCGCAACCGCAACCGCAACGCAACCGCAACCATGAACATCTTCAGATTCGCCGGCGACATGACTCATTTACTCAGTATTCTAGTCCTCCTCCTCAAAATCTACGCCACCAAATCATGCTCAGGTACACAAACTCTCATAGATCTTGAATTGAGTATTCCAAACTGTAATTGAAGCTGAGTTTGTTGTTGTTGTTCCGAGTTAGGGATTTCGCTGAAGACTCAGGAGCTGTACGCCTTGGTGTTCGTGACTCGCTACTTGGATCTATTCACAGACTTCATCTCTGTTTACAACACTGTGATGAAATTGGTGTTCATCGGAAGCTCGTTGGCGATCGTGTGGTGCATGCGCTGGCACCGAGCCGTGAAGCGGTCATACGATCGAGAACTCGACACTTTTCGCCATTACCTAGTAATCGCAGCGAGCCTTGTCTTGGCTCTACTTGTTCACGAGAAGTTCACATTTCAAGAGGTATTTTCATTTCTCTAATATATTCCATTATATTGGTTTTGTCTGTTTTTCTGATTTGTATTGACCTAATTTTGAGCTGCTAGTTTTGATTGGTATAGTGTTGTGGTTTTGCCAAATAGGAATACAATATGCCTGATTTGATTTTCTATATCTTGCTCATCTTTTTTTTTTGTTTTGTTTTTTTTTTTTTTTTTGAATGCTCTAATATTGTGAGAGAATTGATTATTGCTGACCATGTTATTCAGAGTTTGACTCTAATTTTTTGTTTGATGTCCTTACTAGATTCTAGTCTTGATATTAGGATATTGTAGTTTGATTATTGGAACTGGCTGTGGATCAGTAAAAATTCATCATGGCCACCATTCATTATACAAAAAATACAATAACAAATCGGGCCATTCGTTATTTTTTCAGTAGACCACATCATTGCTCCATACTCCAATTAATGAAGCCCTATCTTCTCAAAACACCTAGTATCATGAATTCAAATGGACAACTTTCAGACTAATCTCCCAGAGAAGTAACTAGGTTCTCACAGTAATTTCATCAAACACCTAAGTAGCACCGAGCAAAAAGGGAAACAAGTGATTGGAGAGGGAAAAAATTAGCAGCAGCAGAGAAGAAAGGGAAAAGCAAGCAGCAATGGCAGTGAAGGAACAGAAAATGCAATAGCAATAACAACTGCAGAGAAGAATAGAACAACAGGAGTAGTGATAGAGGAAAGGAAGGAATGGGGGAAAACCCTAAAGTCCACTACGGAGCTCTAATCCACAAGCTAAAGAATAGAGAAGGGGAAAGATACGTGTAGCCGTCGCTCTAACAAACTCAAGCGCTTCTCACATCTTGGCCTCTTTTTAACTGACCTAATTGAATCCTATTTATAGACTTTTCAAAACCCTAAAATACAAATTCATTAAAATAACCCTCATACAAAAATACAATAAAAAATCAGGCCATTCATTATTTTCCCTGTAGACCACATCATGTCACATCTCCATCTGCATGTACTGTTAACATTGATGGTGTTACTAGCAAACTTAATTCATTATGTATCCACTGCAAGGGCATAAATGAGTGCTGTGAGTATTTTAGTAGCCTACTAATGTACCATATCAACAAATTTTCTGAATTTTAACGACATTGTTATTATTGCTTTGCATATTTATACTTTACAGCTTGATCTATTATACAAAATGTCACATTCTTTGTTTCAAAATTTGGATTGAATGATAGTGTCCATGCTACAGTTTGAATTAATTCTTCTTTCTAATTGAGATATTTGTAGGATTTTTATTTTTTCATTTCACTATAAACAACTTTTCTTGTTCTTTGATTATTCCCTAGTTGTGCTCTATCCTGTCTTGTTTTGATTATTGTCTTTGTTGATTCTATTATTTGATTGTAGAACTAAAGAATAGTTTATTAGTTATTAATTGAAATTAAGGTTTTATCAAGAACACCAATCTCATCAACTTTCTTGTAAACTGGAAATCATCTTGTTCTTTCTTTTGTAACAGGAAGCAAAGCAACCTTTTGATATTGTGTTATCTTGGACATTCTCAATTTGTTTTGTAGGTTGTTGTAGTCATTTATTAATACTATATTTGAACGTGGGAACTTCATAGTGTGGTTGTATCATATATGCCCTGTGACTAACAAGTTAAACAGTATAGATAGAATATTTACCCGAAGATTGATTGATTTGTCATCATGGCTTGAAGTAGGTTTAAAAGATCAACTCTATGGAGTTTTTCCTATCTATTCTAGGACATGAAATATAAATGGGAAAATAGTTTTAGAAAACCAAACCAAACAGCTGTAAGTTTTTGGGTTTGCCTCTATCAAGTCAAGTGTACGTGCAAACAGTTATATTATAGCTTGATTTTGAACTTCGACAATGTTTTGTGCTAAGATCATTTTACTTTGTTTACTTTTTGGTTGAACTTGGTGTATGGAAATATGGAAGGGAAAAACAAAAGGTTGCTAATGAACATTGTTACAATAATGCTGCTTATTAAACCTTACCCAAACCTTGAACTTGTTTGATCAGTTTGATGATGTGCACTTGGTGGATATTGTTTCTAGGATTTGTTTCTTGTCCACTGTGGTTCTATAAATGTATTCTTACACTATGTTTGGGAACCTAGGAGCGAAAAGAAAAGAAATGATTACTTAAGTTATAAGAGAAAAGAAAAGAAAAAAAATGATTGTGATTTTTCTCCTTTTTGTTTGGATAAATAAGAAATAAAAGAAAAGAAATGATTGTGACTTCTCTCCATCTTGTTTGGTTAGATTTCATAAAAGAAAAGAAAAGAAACTGTTTTATGTTATATTACCAAAACAACATAAAAGCCTTTGAGGACATGGGTGTCAATCATTTTATTTCTTTTATTTTTACAAGGACAAAATTGGTATTATGAAAATATAAGAATATGTTGGTTTCTTTTCTCTCCTAATCTCTCAACTTTTGGGAAGATTGAAAATGAGGGTTATAAGAGAAATGGGTTTATCTCCGTTTCTCCCAATTTCTCTCCACTTAAGTTATCCAAACAAGTAAGAGAAATACATATCTCTTTATTTCTTTTCTTTTCTCTTCAAACCACTCAATCCAAACATAGTTAGTGTTTTATCCATTCTTAGTTTTCAATATCAGCACATCCTCTTGTTAGTTGCTTCTTTCTATTTAATTTGACATTGCTGCAAGATGTGCTGCTAAATTTGATGTAATTATGTTGCAGATCCTCTGGGCCTTTTCAATATACTTGGAGGCACTTGCAATTCTTCCCCAATTGGTTTTACTGCAAAGAAGTGGAAATGTGGACAATTTGACTGGACAATATGTCTTCTTTCTTGGGTATGTTTGACTGAACAGTTTTCTTGAGAAAGAACAACTAGTTCTTGAAATCTTACACTGCTCACTGTTGTCCTTACCCAAGAAAATTCTCGAGTACATTATTGTCAAACATTCTAACTACAACTATTGAAAGTGGCTTCAATATATATTTTTTTGTCTAACCTCTTCAGTTAATAGGATACACAAAAAATCTTGATTCATCACATGATATAAAATTTATTTTTAATGTTATTTTTTAAGAGTCCTGCTAATGACAGCCCTAAGGTCGATCAATAAAAAGCACATAATGTCAAAATATTTTTAATTCCAATACACATTTCACATATCTCAAAAAACTTGGTACATATTTCATACATTTTTTTTTACACACATAAAGGTTAATTACACTTTTCACCCATATAATTTGACCCCAATTTCACTTTACTTCCTATTGTTTCAATTTGAACAATTTGGTCCCTACACTTTAAGGCCTCATCTAGGAATTGGCCTTTTGACTTGTTACGAAAAGACGTATAAAAAAGTAAAGAAAGTAATATGATAATTTGTAGTGGCTTTTTGGCTAAAACACACACTCCCCAAACATACCCTAAGTTTCAATTGTCATTCTCATTCTATTTAATTCTTTGTTGATTTTGTCTGTTTGGTATAATTTTCCGGTTCATATTTTTTTTTTACACAGGGCCTATCGTGCACTCTACATTCTTAACTGGATCTACCGCTACTTCACGGAGCAGCGTTTCAGTCGATGGATATGTAAGTTGCTAGTATTAGAGAGCAGACCATCTTGGTTTGATCCGATGCATAGTTGATCTTTTCTAACTTCACATCTTCTTTGTCTCAGCTGTCATCGCTGGTCTTGTCCAGACTGCTCTCTATGCAGACTTCTTCTACTATTATTTCATCAGGTAATGAATCCTCGCACCTATTTTACACTGATTCTTCTCTTCTGTGTGTTTTTCCCGATAAACAGACTGAACGAAGCCATTTGTTTTGCAGCTGGAAAAACAATGCGAAGCTTCAACTGCCAGCCTGAAGTAAGGAAAGATGTGGATATTAAGTTGATACTTGCTGACATGAATTGCTGTTGCAATGGGAGACTCAGTACACCTATCATCAGGATTCCACTAACAAAATCAGATATAGGTTTTCAATGGAAAAAAAAGAAATTTAGTGTTTAGGCGGATCGAATAGGCCATGTTGGTACGAGGGGATTGTTTTGAAGCCCTTGTGATCTTCTTGTAACATGTAAAGATGCTGTTGGAAAGTCGAATACATGCTTTAGTGTAGACGTGAGTATTTTGTTGAATAGTGAGGGATATTTCTTAAAGGATATTTAAATTATGAATTTGAGTAGTAATATTTGGTGCGGTGACATTTGACATTTGCATTCACAGGAAGGGAGGACCTTTATGTGCTCCCAAAATGAGTTGTAAAGGTGGGTTTGAGCTATAGGTTGATCTTAGCTCCACCAATACTGTGTGTTTGGTTGAGAGATTTGAAGAGAGATTTGCAAAGAGAAATGAAAAAGGTAAGTGAAATGTGTATAAAATATATTTATATTTTATTTATTTTTATACATTTTTTTCTTTTTTCTTTTTAATTTTTTTTTCAAATTGTGCCACCAAAATACTAGTAATAAGGAATTGGTAACCCAATAATACTAATAGACAGACACCTTACCCCAAAAAATAAAAATAAAAACTAAACATGAGTCTCGCCCTTGAAGTTTTCTTTGGAAACTTGAATTATGTACTCTTAATCATTGGGCTCGCACCCGATAATGTAACTCTTTTATTTTTGCAATAAAATGATTTTTTAAAAAGTAAAATATAAAAAATTAAATCACTTGGAGTATGCTCACAATCACCGAGCTACTAGCTCGGTTTTTATTTTAAATTTTTTTATTGCAATTTATATATATATATATATATATATATATTGTAACTAAATCACATGGGAGAAGCTCCACAGGACCCTCTGTTGGTAGCTCATTTACTTTTTATCGTAGTAAAATGATTTTTTTTAATAAGAAAAATAAAGCAAAAAAGTCTTCTTTGAAGACAACCACCAAACTGGAGGTTGTATAATTCCACAATTACTGTGAATTGAGAGTTGGGGCATACACGGTACACCCACCAAAAATAAAATAGAATAAAAAACACCATAACTGAGTAAGTATAAAAAACGAAAAGTAAAAATCAAAATTAAAAGGTGTAATTAATAACACAAGAATTTTTAAATATTCATTTTAAATTTCTTTCATCTCTCACTACTATATAAACACTACCATATAAAGAGATTCTATAATCCTGTATTATAAATGCAACTTGTTCTTTTAGACCAGAATTATAAACATACCTTACATACTTCCTCCTATTTATCTTGTTTTTAGGCAAAAGAGTCGTCATTAGTTTTTTTCTTGTCTAATTAAGGCTATGTTTTGTTTTAATGGAAAACATTATTTATTTATTTATATATTTAATTGTTATCTTAAAATTAATGTTTAATGATTGTATTAGTGGTGAGATAGTGGTGGTTATGATGAGGTAGTGGAGATGGAGTTGGTAGTGAGGGAAGATGGTAGTGAAACAGTTTAATTAGTTTGTAATTGTATCCGTTGTTATTTATTGTGAGTTCATTTGTCTTGTAACTTAGTGACTCTCTTTACCACTCCCTCATAAATAAGTTAGTATAAAATGTACTTTGAATAATAAAAAAAAACTAGCCCATTTCAAAAATAAACATACTAGAGATTCTAAAAAAATATCAAAAATTTTACTTAATTTCAAATGGAAATTGTGTATGGAAGTAGTAAATGAGCAAGTGGTACAAATTATTTTATTAGTTTTGGGAAGATGAAATTTTAGTTAAAATGTCAAAAAGTTAAATAATTTTTTTTTCTTTTCTTTATTTTTTTACGTTTTTTTTTTATATAAAAATATCAAAAAATCATTTCCAATTTTTTTTTAATATTTTCACCTCTTATTATAATAAAAAAATTATTTAAAAAGCCACATCCAAACAAACCTCTATCTTTTCCTTTGAATCGTTTTTCATTCTTTCGAGAAATTATAATCACGGAAGAAAATTTCTTCATACTTTTTAAGTCATATTTACAAAAAAAAAAAATCATAATCAAATATTTTAAAATAATAGTTATAATTAAATAAGAAAATAGTATAATTAAAAATATAATAGAATTGTTCTCATTTTTATCAACTGAAATGAAAGCCTCTAAAATTCCACGTCATACCGCCAATCACACGCGGTGAAACCTGATAGGCCAAGGCCTCGTGGCATTGCGTCGCGAAAAAGCTCTTGGGATCTACCTGATCTGCATCTGCTCAACCCGAGAAATCAATAAAAACCCTAGACACTGTTAAGCCCTGTTCCGCCATCACCATCACCATCACCATCACAATTCTCTGTTGGGTTGGGGTTTCAGATCTTCGTATTTAAACACGTGAGTAAAATTTGATCTCCGACCCTCATTTCGTATTTTTTCAACTTCATAATCGATACTTCCTATATGATGCATTGTGATCTGAATTTTAGTCTTTGATCTGATCTGATCTGATGGTTTGTGGTGAATTTTCTTTTCTTAAATTACTTGCCTTTATTCGTCTGGTTAATTTCGATCTCATGGAATTTTATTGGATCGAGCTTAGATTTGTATTTTATTATTGTATCTTTGTTTTGAATATATATATATGTATCTATCTGTAAATATTACTGTTTTATAATTTTGGGTTCTGTTTGGTTGCTGAGAAATTTTGGCAACTACAAAGTACTGTCATGGAATTTGCGGTTTTGGGTTGGGTTTTTATGAAAATGAAAAAAACTGACTTCTAATGAGCTGGGTGGTTGCTTTTGGGGGGGCACAGTTGAGTGGAGGTTTCCGATTTAATTGTTGAATAAACCGATATGGAATTGAATTGCTTATACCAAATTTGAGGATCAAAAATGGATTCTGAGATCTTGAGACAGTATATATATATATATATATGTTTGTGCATGTGTAAGTGTGTTTTCGGTGAGAAATTCGTGGTACCCTCCGACTATGGACTAGTTCTTTTTGGCGAGCCTTAGTTTTGTCTTATTTTGATCTTATATGGGCTTCTGGCTAGCTATTCACTTTTTTTGCTTGTGAAGAACTGATAATTCTTCGAAGGCATCCAGCTGCAATTTGTTTTGCATCTTTGCTTATATGTTTTATGGCAGTTTTAGACTAATATTTGTTGTATGTTTGATATGCAATTTGTGTAATGAGAATTGAACTGGAATTGTATATTGGAATGTGCTACTCTTGATAATGTGATTATGATCACACAAGGAAGCCAAATGTTGTTTATCCCATTTGGTAAGGAAATGTTTCAGTTTTGTACGCATCGGACTATCTTGTATCCCTATTGGCATGCATGGTTATTGGAAAAATGTGGCCTTATTTGATAATTGAGAGCCTCGTCATCGCTTTCAACCTGAATAAGTTCATATATTGGATGGTGACAATGCTAGTATATATTACTTTTAGCCTTTTAGTTATTAATTTGAATTATGATTGTGGCTTACACATCTTGGCAAAGAGATGCTCAACCTTTACCTTGACAATTGGCATTGGAATTTGAATATGAAGTCCCAGGCATGATGATGCGTCGATAGAAATTCATCACCACGGCCCATAAGGTTGTCATAATCTGTTGAGTTTCAGAAAGACTTTGTTGAGGCTCATATTGGTCTCTTTCTGTGTTTATCCAGCAGCTGAAGTAAACCTAGGGTATCAATCATGTGAAAATCATTATTGCTTTTGTATATGTTCTACATGGAATGCACAATGTTAAGTGAAATCTCAGAATATGGAAGTTTTACGATTATGTTTAATGCACTTGCTAAAGTTTACGTCATGGGTTTTTCTTGCTATGTTGGGTTAGTTTATTTAGCCTCTTTTTTTCCCCCTAGAGAAATTTTGTTGCTATTTTATAAGGATGCTTGCTGGGAATTCTATGTTTAATCAACCCTAGTTGTAAGTGGAACTTTGGTTTTCAATGTTACTAGATAATTATCTATTGCATTTCTTGTTGAGTTGGCATTTGCATCTAAATTGTTAGTTACATATTTACAAATGGCTGGAAGCAGGTTGGAGTAACTGTTTTTCTGGCTAAAAAATGGGAGGAGGATTTAGAGTGCTGCATCTGGTCAGACCATTTTTATCATTTCTGCCAGAAGTTCAGAGTGCTGACAGGAAGATTCCCTTTAGAGAAAAGGTCATATACACCGTCATTTCTCTTTTCATCTTTCTGGTTTGCAGTCAGCTCCCTCTATATGGCATACACTCTACAACAGGTGCAGACCCTTTCTATTGGATGCGTGTTATTCTTGCTTCAAACCGTGGAACTGTCATGGAACTGGGGATCACTCCTATCGTGACTTCTGGTCTGGTGATGCAACTCTTAGCTGGGTCAAAGATCATTGAGGTGGACAACAGTGTCCGTGAAGATCGTGCACTCCTGTGGGTATCTTAACTCCTAGTTATTTTTTGTGATTGTCTGTCGCTGGTTTTAGCAATTAGTAGAAAGATTTTATTGCCAAAATTGGTTGCCCTCTTATCTGATTATGTTGTATACATCGGGTCTTTCACCTTTGTTTGTAAATTGCTAACTTGCTGCTTCTCCCATGTTGCTTTAGATGATTAAGTTTGATTCAACTTTACTCGAGTGCCTACTAGTTAGTGAATCATGTTGTAAATATACTTGACTTAGTGAATCATGTTGTAAATATACTTGACTTATCTCTGCTGTCCTTTCCAGAAATGGTGCACAGAAGTTGCTGGGAATCCTGATTGCCGTTGGTGAGGCTGTTGCCTATGTTCTGTCAGGAATGTACGGAAGTGTCGGCCAACTTGGTGTTGGGAATGCTATTCTCATTATTATTCAGCTTTGCTTTGCTGGAATCATTGTTATATGCTTAGATGAACTTCTCCAGAAGGGATATGGTCTTGGATCTGGGATTTCCCTTTTCATAGCTACCAATATCTGGTAAACTGCTGCCGCCTCTTCCATTTTAAGCTTTGGTGTTTGATACTTCTGGATAATGGATAGTGTCCTAATTTTTTGGTTTATTTGCAGTGAGAATATTATCTGGAAAGCATTTAGCCCCACAACTATCAACAGTGGCCGTGGTGCTGAATTTGAAGGTGCTGTTATTGCTTTGTTCCATCTACTGATTACTAGGACAGATAAAGTTCGTGCTCTCCGGGAAGCTTTCTACCGGCAGAACCTTCCAAATGTGACAAATCTGCTTGCGACTGTCCTGATCTTCCTTATTGTTATCTACTTCCAAGGTTTCCGTGTTGTTTTGCCTGTGAGATCCAAAAATGCACGTGGACAACAGGGTTCTTATCCAATTAAGCTATTTTACACATCGAACATGCCCATCATTCTTCAATCTGCACTTGTATCCAATCTTTATTTCATCTCTCAGGTTTGGAGCTTTATATGTGCGAGTGGAATTGTAGGATCTTATTTTTTTCCCTTACCGTTGTGAAAATATAAATACCATTCTCTCTATGTACAGTTGCTACATAGGAAGTACAGTGGAAATTTCTTGGTAAATCTATTGGGTAAGTGGAAGGAATCTGAATATTCAGGCCAGTCTATCCCAGTTGGTGGTCTTGCTTACTATGTCACTGCACCATCAAGGTATTAATGCCTTTCCTCCATATTTTTTGACCATTTGATTTCTCTCCATCCATCATTTCCATATTAAATGGGCATGATAATCTTCCAGAATACACACACACACACACACACACACATTCCTCAATCTTTTGTTTCCTCTTGGTTTCACTGATGCCTGGTTTCTCTTTAACCAATGTGGTAAAATTTCAGCTTGGCAGACATGGCAGCCAATCCCTTTCATGCTCTCTTCTATTTAGTGTTCATGCTGTCAGCCTGTGCACTGTTCTCAAAAACTTGGATTGAGGTTTCTGGATCTTCTGCTAAAGATGTGGCCAAGCAACTTAAGGTGACATTAGATGAATGTTTAGATTTCTCATCTTATGCATTTTGTTATAATTTGCTGTATGTTATAATTGATTCTGCAAGCTGAGGTGAAGAAGAAGATTGGAACTTAGATGTATTGGTCTGAAAACAATTAGTAGAATGTTGATTCTGGAAAGAGGGATGAGAGAGAGAGAGAGAGAGAGAGGATGGAGGAGACTTAAAAGAGGGAGTGACCCAACTTGAATCCTTGTGCACTTCTCTTTCCCACCCTCGTTCAAATCAATCAACCTGGATTTGAAATTTAGGCACGGTAGTGGATTTTGTAGCAAGTCATGTAGCATTTGAAAAAACAAAGTCACCACGAGTTCTGATCATAGCCATGTAGCATTAAAAATAAGTCATGGCAAGTTATGATTTCTATTTACTGTTAAATTGATAGTAATCTGATGCATTCTTGTATATGGTTCTGCATGCCTAATTGGAAACATATGATTGATCTGGTAGTGATTGAGCGAATGAATTTGTGCTCAATATATTATTAAGCAGACACTGTTAGCAACTTTAAAAACAAATCACTGAACTTGTTAATAGCCTAGTGTTGGTGAGTCAAGCTCTTTATTATGAACAATTAAACTTTGAAAATGAGTTATCTACTTGTGATATTTAATTCTTTTTGTGGTTACTTTTGCAGGAGCAACAAATGGTGATGCCTGGACATCGGGATTCAAATTTACAGAAGGAATTGAATCGGTATATCCCTACTGCAGCGGCGTTTGGGGGAATGTGCATTGGTGCCTTAACCGTGTTGGCCGATTTCATGGGAGCAATTGGTTCGGGGACAGGAATTCTACTTGCGGTTACAATCATATATCAGTACTTTGAGACATTTGAGAAGGAGAAGGCCAGTGAGCTGGGTATCTTTGGCTTTTAAGATCTAGTGGTTTTTCTTGGATGACGATGACAGTGACAATGAGTTCGATTGCAGCATAGGTCGAGCTGAGAGATCAATGTAGTGTTTGACCTTTGTTGAAATTTTACTTAGCAACTTGACTACTTGTTTACTTGTGAAATTTCAAAATGTTAGGAAATACATGGAGGCAAACTAACAGCTGTTTTGGCAAAAAAAAATTTTCTTCTTTTGACTTACTGGTGTTTGTGTTCTCTCTCTCTCTCTCTCTCTCTCTCTCTCACTCACACACACACACACACAAACACATTTTTCCTTCTTTTTCTGCTTTTGCAAGATCAAATTAGATTGATAATAATTTTATCATTTTGAATACAAATATGAAGAAATTATTTCGAATACAAATATTAAAATGTAAAGAAATTATGATTACGTTTATCATATCAATTTGTTTTAATGAATGATCACATATAATAGCGTTTAAAATAAATGACTCAAATCAAGGGTGTGGGTCTAGTCAACTGTGTGAACTAGAGATGAGCTTACCTTCTTTTTAACTGAGCATTTTTTTGTTTGTCAAAATCATTGGAAACTCCTCTCCTTTACGTGCCAACTTGTCAATCCTCCAGCACTTGAAGCTCCCTCCTTGCTGAAAAAGAGTGTGTAAAAATATTCCCCAAGTTTGATTGTATATGAAATAGATTATATATATATATATATTGTCGAATAATTTATATTATGTTTGATTAGAATAAGATATAATATGGGATAAAAGAGATGATAACTCATATCTTATAATACGGGATATGCAATAATATGGGGAGTGGTATATAATATACTACCGGATTTCATATCCACCTACTAATCAAATAAATAATATAAAAAAAGTGAAAATCACATGTTTTTCTCTCTCTTATATCCGGTCAAAGGAGTTTATCCCTATTATATACCCTAATCAAATAGACATAAACAGTTAATGTTACACATCATTTTTTGTTTGTGTAAAAATAATATTTGAACAATGATAAAAAAACTTAAGCCCTAATTTGAAAACTACTGTGGGAGAAAAGTAACTGTGTTACTGTATAATAATATTGCAAAATACATAAATAGGCTCTCACTTGGAAACAACATGCTAGAAAAGTAAAGGTATTCATACTTGAGTAGCTAGCTACTTCAATTATACGTATTCAAGACACAAGCAACAATGCAATTATGAAAATATTGTTCTCGTCCTCTTTGTTTGTGTTAGAGAGTACAAATAAATAGATGTGATTGTGGCCCCAAAGGAAGGATAAATCGTTGCCAAGATGATTTCACTTCAATTTTTATATCTATCTATATATATTTTAATGTTGAGATCAATCAGAATGAGAGAGAGGTAGTTGTTCATGATAGAAAAATGCCATGTGGTGTATATCTTTTATTTGACTAGGTTGGACATTAGAGAAAAATAATTAGATATTTGTCAGACAAAATTTACTTATTTATTTCATTTCTGTTTCCCTTCAAATTCCTTTTTCCTTTCAAATCCAAGAAGATCTAAACATAATTGAAATTGAAGACAACTTTCTCTTGTAAGCCTTAGGAAATAAAGTAAAGTGTACAAAGCATGTATAAGAACATAATTATGGCATGGATTACACATTTGTTTAATTGCTTTGTGTTCGAATATAGCATTATGTTTCTCTGTCTTGTGGAGCAATGCATCAACTGCGGATATTATTTGAGTTGTGACCTTATTGATGATATTTTCAGTCAATTAAAAATCGCAACACATATTAAGTGAATTATTTATTGTCTCTTAATTACTTGACATAGGTGAGTCACTATCTCCTCTCTGTAAAAATTTTCGCTATGTGATTGGTTTAAAACATAAAATGCCACGTAATATTTCAAAAATACCTAATAACTATCTTGATAAAAGTTCGATATCAGTACTTGTTGGACTCTAGTATACTTCAATCCCAAGTTAATACTATACCAACATTGAAGCCTAACTCTTAAATTTGATCTTCTAAACTAAGCAAATGTGCAATCAATGTTTCGTACTAAATTTGAGTCTTTCTGTCTCAACATACTTTTATAGTAGATGGAGCATATTTCAAGATTTTCGTATTTCAAAATTATAACGTAATCTAACATTTGTGTTTGTTTTGAAACAAAAAAGTCATAGATTTTGATTAAAAAAAATCCTTAGCCATGTTGGTGTGACCCTCTTGAGGTTGGTACTAAATACTCTTATTATTGAATCACCACTATACCTCTAAATCAAATATTTTGAGTCTACTAATGACACTTCCGATGATATTGTTTTTAAATTTTATACAAATTTATTAATATACTATTCTAGTGTTCCTAAAAAACGAAAAAGAAAAATTCATCAAATCCTAAAAAATTTTAAAAGACGAACACTAGAATGAACATAATTAAGTTTTGACAAACACTATAATGAGTTATAATCAAAATAAAAATTATAAAGATTGTAACTAAGTCATAATTAATATTGAAATGTGTCATAATCAAATTATAACCAACATTACAGCGAGTCATAACCACAAACCATAAAGATCATAATTGGACCCCAGAAAGGATGTGTGCTATGGAATTTCCCTTCATTGTTTAGAGACAAACAAATAAAATAAAAAATATTATGATTATCGAATTAACCTAAATTTCTTTTATAAATAATTAACAAGAAATATCTTATAAAATAAATTATTAAAATTATTAAAATAAGATCGGTGGTACGTCCCATGGCCCCGTTTTGAGAGAAGCCCATTCTTTTTTTTTCCTTTTTTTTGAATGTATGAATTCCATGTATTTGTGTTGAGTGACCAAAAAAAAAAAAAAAAAAGGTAAAAAAATCATTTATATATATATATATATCATTTTTCTTAAAAAATAGAGTGCACATATATACATAATTTGAAATCATGAATATGTAACAAACAGTTAACATCTTTGATCTTCTTTTCCCGCGCTTCAAATCTTGCTTTGCCCACTTCCATCTCCTGCTTCAACCTCAGATTCCTAGCTCTCTCTCGCTCTCAAACTCATTCTCATACTCTGATTTCCCAAAACCCAGATGGATTCATTGAAACCCAATTCAGCTCCAACAAAGAACAAGTTATCCAAGACACTCCACAAAGTTATCCACCTTACAGCACCCCCAAAATGTAGATGTAGAACAACCAATGCCTTCTGTCTCCCCATACCTCAAGAACACAAACCCAAAATCGATCCAACCCACAATTCTCAATCTTTCAACAATTCCCACAACAATGAATCAACAATGTCTCGAAACAGAGCAGCCATGGAAGCTTTCATCGCCAAGCTTTTTGCCACCGTTTCAGCCTTCAAAGCCGCCTATGCTGAGTTACAAATGGCTCAGTTTCCTTACGACAGTGAAGCTGTTCACTCAGCTGATGAAGCTGTAGTGGTTGAATTGAAAACGCTTTCGGAGCTGAAACAGAGCTTTTTGAGGAAACAGATCGATTCTTCACCGCCTCATGTGACGATGTTGCTAGCTGAGATTCAAGAGCAGCAGAGCTTGATGAAGATGTATGATATTACTATGAAAAAATTGCAATCTGAATTGGAAACAAAAGAGAATAGTATTTGTGCTCTTGAAGAAGCGCTTAATGAAGTAATTTCCAATAACAATGCGATCGAGAAGAGACTGCGCTTGAGCGGGCAATTTTCGGTGCTTGATGGTATAAAATTGTGTGAAACTAATTGGAATCCGAATCCCAATTGTTTCAACATGGTTTTACAGTACTGTTTGAGATGTGTTCGATCTTTTGTGAAGCTGATGCTTCGAGAAATGGAGTCTGCGAATTGGGATTTAGAGGCTGCTGCGAATGCGATTGTGCCCGAAGCAGTGTTTTCGAAAGCAAATCACAGATGTTTCGCTTTCGAATCGTTTGTTTGCAGAGAAATGTTCGATGGTTTCGACTCTCACAACTTTTCTCTTCCAAATGATCAGTCAATACGTAGATTTGTCTTTGTTGATCGGTTTGAGAAATTGAAGGCAGTGAATCCAATTCGTTATCTAAAAAACAACCCAAATTCAGCATTTGGGAAGTTTACAAG
The DNA here is from genome assembly GCF_055761805.1 of Camellia sinensis. Classification (NCBI taxonomy): domain Eukaryota; kingdom Viridiplantae; phylum Streptophyta; class Magnoliopsida; order Ericales; family Theaceae; genus Camellia; species Camellia sinensis. Next base: position 34,212,267 of record NC_138969.1, read on the forward strand.
GAACAAGTACCTCCGTTTGGTTCACCCGAAAATGGAGACCTCATTTTCAGGGAATTTGAGACAGAGAAAGCTGATCAATTCCGGGGATCAGTACCCAGAATCTTCATTCTTCGCAGCATTTGCCGAGATGGCAAAGCGGGTTTGGCTTTTGCATTGCTTGGCTTTCTCGTTTGATCAAGAAGTGAACATCTTTCAAGTTGGAAAGAATTGTAGATTTTCGGAGATGTACATGGAAAATGTGACCGACGAGGTGTTTGCCTCGGCAGAGGAGGACGGTGGTGACGGCAGTTTGAGGGTGGTGTTTACGGTGGTTCCGGGGTTTAAGATCGGAAAAACAGTGTTCCAAAGTCAGGTATATCTATTTCCGGTGGGAACTCCAGTGAACGGTTGATGCTATTTTACTTGGTACTTTTTATAAAATTTTTAAGTTTTTTTATTATCAAACCTTGCACACTTGATTAATGTACTAACTTTTGTAATCAAATAGAAGGAAAAAAGGTCCAATTTCGTTTCTGGCAAGGGAGGAAGATATGGAGAAAATTTTACCATTCATCATCCAGCCAGGTCATCCCCAACCCAATCTGCAGGGGGAGATTAACTTTGGTGCCTCTCCCCTTCGGCATTACCAACTTCGCCCTAACACCTACTCCCCTCCCCTGGTTGCGACTCCCCTTTTTTCAATTATCATTCCTCGTGTTATCATCACCTGCTGGATGAGAGGGTTCAAGAATACTGTCGAAGAATTCAAAAATCTTCGAAGATCGTAGGAAAATTCGAATTCTCTAGAAATAATGAGAGACTTAGATTCTTTAACGGTCCCAATTAGGAACAAAATAGTAAAGAGACGATGGAGATAAGAGATTGGGTGAAGAAGAAGGCATAGTAGTTACAGAGATAATAATGACAAGACTCCCATAGATCTCCTACTTTCACTTTTAAGTAGATAATGGAGAAGAGAAATTAGTTCTTTTTCAAGAGTTGTCTCTTCAAAATTCATCCATTATAAAGCTATGGGTGAATACTATTTATAGGTACTTCATGATGTAGGATGGAGCTCATGTGCACATAGGGAATATTCCCTCTGACAACCTTATTTGAAGAGGTGACCTCTCCGAGGATAAGAAAAAAACTCCGAAGAAGAGATCAATCCCTCAGCGAACCCTTCTTCTTAGCCACACCAAACCAATAATTTCCAATCATCCCAAAGGGCCCTGGTAGTCCTAAAGGACCCCCGCCACTAATATTGGCGAGTGTCATGAACCTTCCGGGGTCGTGCCATCTTGACCTAGGTATAGGCAAAATCAACCAATGGGTGAATTTATCTCCACCCATCGTCCTCGGGATTCGGGCCCTTTGTTTGGGCTCTAACCTCACTCATGATTCTTGTAGGTTGATCTTGGAATGCTCCAAGTCCAAAAATGTTTTGAAACTCACCAATGGAGCGGCTTCTAGAGTGCAATCGAGTCCGTTCGAAATCTGAGTGCCTCAAATCTCTAAGTTTGCTCAATACATTTTTGAGTTCAAACCTGAATAAGTCTCCAACTTTGTGAATCCGAACCCTTTTAAGGCTAGAGCCATCTGACCTGCTTGATGACGATAAATCCAAGCCCACCAATTTAGGACTTTTTGATTGGGCTAATTAATTTTAATAGGCCGACTTGACGACTCCCAACACCTGCAAACCATTTTGCAACTAGTTTATCCACTGTACTTGCATCAAAGTTTTAAATATCAACCGATACCCAACATAGCTCCCCTGGTTGATGTTACGTTATTCTTTGATTCATAGTCTCATTATTACGTCTTACCTCTTCTCTAGAGCATTCGGTGGACCTGCATCTGGGTCATCACCATCACATCATCTCAAATTTCATAAAACATTGCACATGCCCCTTTCTGTCAAAGGTTTGTCATTCATCAAGCAATAAATTGGACCGACCAGCAAATAAAGAATTCAAGGCGTAAATTCTATCAGATTTACAGAATTTAAATAATTTAATGAATTGGGCTGAGTAACGACATAAACAAAAATTCCACTCAAAAGGGCAAAAAAGAAAAAAACAAAAAACGCAACTGTGTACAGTCAGTCTAATCCAATAAGGCAATTCAACAAGCTGAAGTATGGCCTATGTCACTATCAGAAACTTCGATTTTCCTATGTCACTATCGAACTCCGATTTCCTTCCCCTCTTAATCACAGGAAATCCAATCTGCTGATGTTCCGAGCAGAACATCAAACAAAAGGCTATACAGTGTTTTCTTCCATGAATTTCTTTCCAAACAAACAAAAAACAGAAATGGAATCGCTACCATGGCGTGCACGATATTTATCCAGAATGGATTGATGGAAGAGGCAAACTGAAGTTTTTCAACACGGGAAAGCCACAAATAGTAACAACCTTCAAGGCGTGCTTCGAGTCCCAACTTCTGTTGATGGTGGAGGGCCTGACTCTTCGGCTAGAGCTTCAAGCATTGTTATGACCTCATTTGGATCATCCAAATAGTACTTGGCCTTACTTGGTTTCTGTCCAACCGTGCAAGCAAACACTGATGTATTAGAGGAGAGGACACCGCTGTTCATTGCATTGCCAATGATCTCAAACATATCCTCATCGGATCTATCGTCACCAATACACAGTACGAAATCAGCTTGCCTTCCACTCTCGGCCATTGATGTGAAGATCTTCTCTGCAACTAGGCCTTTACTCACTCCCTAAAACCATAGCCAATGATCGATGATTCAAACAACAAATTGACAAAAGTATAACAACAGCTAAGCATATATTCAAACTTCAAACACAAAGACAGGCAGACTACAGTAGCAATGTCTTGGCAGAAATTGCATTTATTAGATTGTGATGAAATGACACAATCAAATCAGACATCTCTTATTCTCATCCACACTTGGTTAGAAATGAAGAACATAAAATTAGTAGTAAGCGGGCCATGGGAAGACTAATGGTCATTGCAACATGTAACATCATAGGATCCTTATCTTGTGATGCAAGCACACCATTTGTAAAGAGACTATGATGGATTGTCAAGATAAAAATAAAGGCAGAGCCAATGGGTGAATAGTATCTATTCATAAAAGGAAGGCCAACTATACAACAAATGGTAAATTAAAATAAAATAAAATAAAATAAATTGTCATCTTGGTTTTGCCATAACACAAAATTAGAGCGATTTATCAGGATATTTGAGTAGATTGTGATTCTCACTATGGCGCTGTTTGGGAAACAAGGGTTCAGGCTAATACAGCCCCAAATTAAAAATAAGCCAAAAAGCCCCACTATTTAACCCTTTTTATTAAAAAAAAAAAAAAGGTGCAGATGCCGGACAGTGTAGGCTGTGCCTACACTGTCACATTGACAAATTGTTACATCACTTGATAAATTACGATTTTGCCCCTTTATATCAATTTAAAAAATTGTAATTTTAGGGACAAATTTGTCATTTTAACTTCAAACATTATTTCAACACATTTTTCAATACAACAACTCAAATAAAAATCCATCTCATCTTCCTAAACACAAAAACTAAAATAGCTTACTACAATAGCCAAAAAGCCTCTAAAATAGCCACTTCCCAAACGAGGCTTATGTTTCTTACTATTTACATGATTTTCATGTTTATATAACACTAGACAAAGGTACTGTCAGTCTGTAAGATAAATAGGCATTGATTAAATTGAAATGATAATCCTAAAGACTGCCTAAAATCTTTGCTTACATACTGTTTATAAGAAGAAAGTCTCAATAAATAAAAAACCTAAAAACAAAACATGCAACTGTTGGCACATGCTACTGGATTACATCAAATGGCATAAAGGTTTGAAGTTTTGGGGCCCAATAATAGATCTGCTGAGGCGACCCTTTTGTTGGCCCAAAATGGACCATTTCTATTTAGCACTGAAGGTTGAAGAAGAAAATCATCAGCAGGTTACAAAATAAGGTTGTATTTTTGGCTCATTGCAGGACTGTTATTTGTCCAAAGTAAAATTTTTGTTCTAAAAACAACTATAATGAAATATGAAGCATCATTCATCGATGAAAGACCTATGAACATCAAACCACTTTTTGACAACTTGGAAGTTCTCGGGTGTCCACGCAAGTTGGGGATGAGTATCAGAATAAATGCTCAAATGATATCATTTCCACAGATGTCATCAGTTGTCAGGAATAGAAGAAAACAAAGTTTGAGAGCTAATAAATATGCTCCAAGAACCTTCAATTTCTTCCTTTTCTGTGTCATGGTCTTACATTAGGTGAAAAAATTAGAAATAATTGTTATATCAAACGGTGGTGCTACATGCACCAATCAATATACACACTAAGTATACCAACTAGTAGAGTATGCCATCATTATTGACTCTACCTATTATACAAATTACAAATACCCAAAACTTCTAAAATTATGCCATATCATCTGTCAGTATACTAGTTGGTACATTAATTGGTACATATAGTATTATTCTATATCAAATTAGGAGAACTAATTATATTAATTATGATCACGTGTTAAATGTAAACTACTCCAATTATCAACAATATTCTTTCCACCAATGTCATGCTAGGTAACGGAAGTAAACTTGGCAACCATTTTTAAAAATATTTACTTTTAATTACCCTTCATCTAAACATGCCCATGTATTTCAAAACAAAGCAGGGTCATAGCCATGAATACCTTAACAGTTCTTCTAGGAAGAAAGAAACCGAACACAAAACTGGACACAATCCTCTCATATGGGCTCACAAGAAAGTATGACCCACCTCATGTGAGAGGGTTGTGTCCAATTTTGTGATTAGTTTCTATGTTACTAGACTTTTTCATCCCCTGAAGGGTAGTGCCATCAATAGTTGGTGCAAAGAATAATAAAAGGTTGTGTAGCCAAGAAAACCAAGAAACTGCTCACATGGTTCCAAAAAAAAAAAAAAAAAAAGAAAAAAGAAAAAAACAAAGAAGCCTTGAAAAAGAAACAAGATCATTGGAGATGAATTAACGAGCAGAAATTCTAGATATGAATTGCGAGCACAAGAAAATTACATACCTGAGGTTTCACTTCAACAATGAACTGGCCACTTTTCACTACTACAGGTTCATTTGCGAGCACGCTTTCAAGATGGTCCAACATCTCCTTGGCTTGGCTGGATCCAAAACCTGGATCTGCATCCTGATGGTGCCAAACCAATGCGCTCTCCTTTGTTTCAATGGAAGAACCATCAGTAGCTTCTGTATATAACTTCATGACAGGCTCAGCTATCTGCATCCACCCAAAATCGCTGCTCTGCCCACAAACTTCCCATGCCTTGCCCTCAGACCACCTGAAATATAATGCAATTAAGAGACAGATGACGGAAATGGGTAAGAATAAGAACAAAACAAGTAAAGAAATAGCATACCTCATGAAGTATCCGTGTTCAGCTGCAATACCAAGTTCCTTGCATGGAGTAAACCACTTGCCTAAACTTTCCCTTCCACGTCCACTGACAACAAAAACCGTATTTTTGACATCACCACTGAGTGTGTTTATAATTGAAATAACCTCCTGACTGGGGGTCTTGATGATGGATGTTTGAGGCATCACAGTGCCATCATAATCCAACAATATGGCCCTGTTTTGAGCTTTTGAATAAGCAGTTACAATAGCATCTATAGACAATTTTCTGAAATTAGGATCAAGTGCTACAACTCTGAAACCAAAGCTCAAACCAATCCCCCAACACCGTCGCCTGAAATGGTCCTTGCAAGTTCTCTCCATATCTTGGAAAAAACTTTGTGACCAATATGCTACATCATGTGTGCTAACATACCTATAATGCTTCTCATGACGCAACGATTTTTCAGCATCGGTCATTGAAATTGCCTCGTTCATTGCTTCAGCTGTTGCTTCAACATTCCATGGGTTGACCCGTACAGCACCACTCAATGAAGGAGAACATCCAATGAACTCTGATACTACTAGCATGCTCTTTTTGGGCCCATTTGATTCTGAACTAGAATCAGCTCCGGAGATTCCTTGCCGGCACACAATATACTCATACGGAGTAAGGTTCATGCCATCCCTCACAGCTGTGACAACAACACACTCAGCAATGGTATAATATGCAACTCGTTCAGCGAGAGAAACTGGCCTATCAATGAAGACAATTGGTTCATAACCAGGCCGCCCAAAAGTCTCATTAATTCTCTTGGAACTTGCCTGTATTTCAGCTTGTATTTCCTCCAGATCTTTCCCTCTTCCCCGAGCAGGATTTGCAATCTGGACCAGTACTGCCCTCCCCTGCCACTTCGGGTGCTGCTTGAGCATCTGTTCCATTGCCATAAGTTTCAGATTGACACCTTTGAAGATGTCCATATCATCAACCCCGAGCAACACGGTCTTTCCTTCGAATTGCTGCCTGAGCTCCCCAACCCTCCATTCCTTATCTGCATGTCTCAAAACAGACTCAATCTGCCCCATGTGGATCCCAACTGGCATGATCTTAATTCCAACTGTTCTTCCATAGTACTCCAACCCAATGTAACCCCTCTTCGACTGGTACTCCAAGCCAAGCATCCGACTACAACAAGAAAGGAAATGGCGAGCATAGTCAAAGGTGTGAAAACCTATAAGGTCTGAATTTAATAGTGCCTTGAGAATCTCCTCTCTTACAGGTAGAGTCCTATAGATTTCTGATGAAGGAAATGGACTATGGAGAAAGAACCCCATTCGCAACCGATTGAAACGCCTCCTTAGGAAAGTCGGCAGAACCATCAAATGATAATCATGAATCCAAACATAGTCATCATCCGGGTTTATCACCTCAATCACTCTCTGTGAGAAAATCTTATTTGCAGCCACGTAGGCCTCCCATAAGGACCGATCAAATCGACCCCCATGACTCGCAGAGAAAGGGAGCATATAATGGAAGAGCGGCCACAAATGCTGCTTGCAAAAGCCATGATAATATCTTGCCAAAATGTCCGGAGGCAAAAAAGCTGGGACACACTTAAACCTGTCCAATAATAGCTGCGACACATCATCTTGTTCGTTCGGGTCTACCTCAACTCTCAAAGACCCGACATAAATAACCTCCATATCATCTGGCAAACCATCCTTAATGTGTAATAACAAGGAATCCTCATCCCAACTAAAACTCCACCCTTTATTATCCGGTCTACGCTTAGCTTTCACCGGAAGCTGATTAGCCACAATAATTACTCGATCCACAACCAACGACGATTGGACATCCGACGTCACACTATTCGCCTGATCATCATCAAGCTCAGATATAACCCCCGGTACAGTCATTACCCGGGGAAGGCGCTTCTTTTCGCGCCCCATCACGGGAAAATTCCCCGATGCTAGATCTAATAGATTGGTATACGATCTGGACATCATTTTTACAACTTTTTATGAACAAATTCCTTCACAATGTCTTCAAATCACAAACCCAAACCCCAGATTGCGTTTTGAGTTAAAACCAAGTATATAATTGTGCACGATCTGAAATGGGTATATCGAAAACAATAAGATCATCACATTGACTAGAAGCTTAAGATCAAAGAAATGAATAGATCCATGTAATCAAACAGAAACGCATATGTAAGTGTAGTAAAAATGATCAATTTTTTTATAAATAAAGTCCACCACCAATACAACACAATTTATATGCACAAATACTAGATATCAAAGCAAAAACAAAATATGTATAATCATCAAATAGAGACTAAACAAACTGAGAAAAATGGGAAAATTGAAACTCACCTGGGTGTGTAATGATTCAAAAAACTGAGTTTTTTCGGGATCTGAAAGTTTTAAATCCAACAAATAAAAAGAATATTTCTTTGTTTTCAGTCAGAACTAATCTAGGGTTTGCTCTCTCTCTCTCTCTCTCTCTCTCTAGAATTTCTATATCTGCCTTCTCTGCTCTTCTCTTCTCTTCTCCCTCTCTCTATAATAATTTTCTCTCTATCCTTCCCTCTCTACAATTTGCTTATTCTTTTGAGAAAAAAATGCAAAATTTTTTTTTTAAAAAAAATGAAAAAGAAAATAAAGAAAAGAGGATAAGGTCGGACAGCAGACACATCCAGTGGTGCCAGCTGGCACAGATGTGGTTTTTAGTCACGCGTTAATTTTTCTGGGGCGTGGGCACGTGTCGTTTGACCAACAAATCCACGTGTCGGTTGATCGCACCGTTAATCCAGTACCTTGTTGCACCACGGTTAAAACCGTACGGATTTTGGGCCCACCTGAGGGCCCCACCAATCAATAGATAGTATTTATCCACTAGACCGACACATCGAGTGCTTTATTCAGCGCTAAAAGCGGTTACATTACCCATAGAGTTGTGACACGTCGACAACATTAGATAGATGAGACGCTTGGGGATAAATGAGGCGAAAGCGACACGGCTATCTTGTGGTCCGCAGCGTACAGGAATATACCCTACGCCAACTCTTCGGTGGGGACCACGTCGGCGTGTCTCCAGGTGGCACACAAAGTTTTAACGGATAAGGAGCGAAATTGGGTGAGTCAATTACACTATGCCTCGTTCAAAAAAATAATTTTACTATGCCCCTTATGTTTGGTTATTTTTTCATTTTGATTTTTAAAAACAACAATTTCATGTTAGTTTTTAAATTTTTTAAAATTTACTCTTAAATTTAACTTCCATTAAAAATTTGACCAAAAAAATCACGTTAACTGACTTATAATATAAAAAAATATATCATTATATTGGAGTTTGAATTTGTATTAAAAGTATGAGTTATATACAATAAAATACTTTTATATTTATTTTCTATCTAATTTTAAACATAACAATAAATTAAGAAAAATTTAAAATATGTAAGACCCAAGTGAAAACAAATAAATTTTAAAAGGTTAAAGTGAAAAATAATAAAATATAAATGTGGGAAAGTGTAATTTAGCCAAATTGGGTAATACGGATTCGAAGTCGTCATCGGTGACGTCATTTTGCTTACGTGGCACAGTGTGGTTGGACTGTTGTAATTTGTCTTTGGGGGTATAGTTGGTGGTGTCCTCGTTTGGTGGGGTGCGTATTAATTTAAATACCGGGGCAACTGGACTTGTATGAAATGACTTTTTAGCCCTTGTGCTTTTGCTTTATTGCACAATTGAGTCTGAAGTGGCGGGGGACAAATATGTAAATTAAAGTGTCAAAAAATGTAAATAAATAAACATAGGAATCCAGAGTATTCAAAACGTGTGTAGTGCGTTGTCTTTCTTTGACTCGTTGATCGTCTTTACCTAAGTTTTTGCACCCTAAAAAAAAAACATTAATCACGATGGTTTCAGAAAATTGAAACTATTTATTTAAAAAATTAATTTTTAATTTTTTTAATTTTTAATAATTTTTTTAGATACACTTAATCTAAACATATCTAATTTTTTTTTAAAAAAAAATTCACTAAATACAAAACATAAAAATATATGAAAATCAATATATTTTTGTATTTTGCTTGAAAAGGAGATTTATGGTCTGGTTTGGGCCGTGGAAATGGCCGGGCAGATTAGAGCCGAACAAGTTTGAGCCGCGATGAAACGGGTCTATCTTGAAAGGTTTTTCTCGGTTAAGGCAAGGCGTGGTCGAACCGAGCTACGTAGCTCCATGGTGTAGAAGCCAGTGAAGTGGGATGACCGACGCCAGGGAAGGCGTGTAGGTCCTACGGTTCATGATTTAGCTCGGTAGGAAGGCCGGTGGCAAACTAGTATGAGCTGTCCCGAGCTCGGCTATGCCGGGATGCAGCCGAGCTCGGTCCTCAATGGGTTTGGTTATTGGAACGCTTGGGCTTGAAGTGCAGCATGGCCGTTGGCAGCCGAGATACTGCAATCCGGCTGCCGAACTCCCAGTAGAGTGGGCTGGCAGTTGGGATTAGGTAATGTTCAGCAAGATTTGTGCTGACAGATGGGATAGCAGCACCACGTGTCGAGAGACTAATGAGAGTAGATTTGGGGCGCAGAAGGTATATAAGCGAGTCTGCGCCCCCCCATACTAGACAGATGACATTTTGGTGAGAAAAACACTAAACACAACTCAGTCCTCTCTCTCTCTCTCCATCCCTGTGTGTGTATCTAACTTGGTCGTCAGAGGGGTTTTCTGGCCACACACCGCCGGGTAGCTCACCGCCATTGCGCTCGCAGGTCGATCAGACAGACGGGAACTTGAAAGAAAGGAGTGCGGGCTTGCCTGGATATTTGCTCCCTGCACAATTGGCGCCGTCTATGGGAATATTGCAAACAAAACCTTGTCTTCCAGGCTCATCTGATCGCTGTCCATGGCAAACAACAAAGAGATTCCGCTGTCCGCCGCCGACGGAGTTACCCCAGAGTCGGGCAGATGGAGAGAAGGACATCCCACCATCATTCCTCCGATGGCGGACCTGGAGACTGCTCCAAGAGGACACTCAGGAGACGCGCGCGATAAGCGCGGAAGAAGTTATGGTCATTCACGGAGTCCAAACGGTCATCGACGGCGAAGAGAATCTCACGCCAGACATCTGGAACACAAGCTAAGGGACCAGGACGCCGTCATCCGACGAATGACAGCGGAGATGGAGGAGCTGAAGCGGCATGTCAAAGGGAAGGGTGTAGCTGGGGGGGAGACCACAGTAAGCGCACCCAACCCCGCCATTCAGGCAGTCAGAGTCAGCGGCACACTCCTTCCATTTCTATCACCAGAAGTTACAAGGTTGGAGATTCCGACGTGCATGTAGAGAAATCCAGCGCGCAAGATAGCACTTACTAGCCCTCACGTCCGGTGACGACGTCGAGGTACTCTTATTCCGCTCAATCAGAGGATTTGCGGACAGTTTTAAAGGAATAGGCTCGCCGGCGGGAGGCTCAGAGGGTGTCGGCATTCCAACGGCTATCCTATGGGGTTCACGCCAGCGAGGAGGTCAGAATGCCTCCACCCCGCCCAGCCGCGCCTCTCCTTGTAGACACAGACTTGGCGAGCCTGAGTGCCACTCCATTCTCCGTGGATATAGAGATAGCACCGCTTCCGGCGAGCTTCCACCAGCCAAAGTTCACGCTCTACGACGGAAAAATCGACCCGTATATGCATGTAAGTCATTTTCGACAGGTCATGGCCAGACATAGGCAGAATGACGCCCTTATGTGCTTGATCTTCCCGTCGAGTTTGGGCGAGCTGGGTTTGAAATGGTTCGAGAGGCTGCCGGAGGGGAGCATTGAAAGGTGGCAGCAGTTGGTCGAAGCCTTTGTGACGCGCTTCAAAACCAACACCAAAACACCAAAGGAAGTTGATCATCTACTGAGTGTCAAGATGGAATCGAGCGACACATTGAAGGCATGCAACTTCAGATATTGGGAGACCTTCAACGAGATCTTGGATTGCCCAGTCAACCTTGCAATCACACAATACAAGCGTGGTCTCCCGGTCGGACATATATTGCGGGACTCGCTTACCATGCACCAGCCGCCATCCATGGGCCAGCTAATGCAACGCATCAAAGAGTACATCCGAGTAGAGGAGGATGCGTCAGCATCTACCACGAAGGCAACTCCGGTAGCAACAGACAAGAGGTCGGTTGGCAAAGTGCACATGGTCGGACAAGAGTCCAGTCGTTCCAATGACCGCGCTGAGGAATCGGACCGTGGCTCAAATCGCAAAAATCGGGGTAGGAGACGTCGGAATGACCGGGATGACTACCCCCGGGATGACGTAGCAGATGTAAACAGAAGATTGAAGGCCAGGACAGGTATCACCACGGTCTTTAAGATTCCAATCTATCACATACTTAGTGAAATCCGTGACGAAGAGTATGTCCGGTTTCCTGCTAAGTTGGGCGACGGACAAAAGGACTTCAATCCGCGGTACCGTTGCACGTTTCACCGGGAGCGCGGCCACCGGACGGAAGACTGTTTGCCTTTGAGGCAACACTTGGAAGAGCTAGTCGCAGCCGGACACCTGGAACTTTACATTGATGGAGGTGTGAAGGCAAATCAAGCTCTGGTTGATCCGCGGGGACCAGATGACCGGGATGCGCCTTCACAAGGGATTGTTAATGTCATCCATGGGATAGTGGAACCGACGCGTATATGCGAGCTCCGCGGTATGATAAAAAAGGCAGAACACATGAGGGAAGTTTTGTCGGTTTAGCCTGCAATCAAGAGGGGGAAGACCGAAGTGAAAGATGTGATCAGTTTCTCCTCAAGGGACCTAGAGCGCATTTAGATGCCGCACAACAATGCCCTAGTGGTTACACTCCGCGTTAAAGAATTTGATGTCAAACGGATCTTGATCGATCAGGGAAGCTCCGTCGAGATCATATATTACGACGTATTCAAACAGCTCAAGCTCCGGGATACAGATTTGGCTCTGGCAACTTCGCCACTGGTTGGTTTCAACTCACAACCAGAGTGGCCTTTGGGAAAGATTATCCTACCGGTCAAAGCGGGGTCCATGGTTAAGCAGGTGGAGTTCTGGGTGTTGCAGGTGCCATCCACTTATAACCTGATCCTTGGAAGAAGATGGCTTCACGCTATACAAGCCGTGGCGTCAACCTACCACCAGGTAATGAGATTTCCCTCGGCTATGGGGGCAATTGAGGAGATTTGAGGCAATCAAGTCATGTCGAAGCAATGCTTCGTGACAGTGAACGGGAGCCAGACTGCCAAGGGCTTCATCCAAATGATTGAGGGACCGGAAGACCGGGGAGTCCTTGATGATGTAGGTACTAAGGCCGAGGACAAAGCCGTTGAAGAATTGGTGGAAGTGCGAATTGATACAGAGAATCCGGACAAGTTCTTTTTGCTTGGCTCAAGCCTTATCGCCCAAGAAAGAGCCGAGATGGTTGAGTTTTTGATGGCTAATATCGAAGTCTTCGCATGGTCACCTTACGACATGCCTGGCCTCAATCCGCGTTTTATTTGCCATCACCTCAACATCTTCCCCGGAGCCAAGTCGATCATTCGGCGAACAAGGAGATCGGCGCTGCATCACGCTGAGGTAGTTGCCGAGGAAGTGAAGAACTTGCTGAAGGCACGCGCAATTCAGGAAGTGCACTACCCTTGGTGGATTTCAAACACGGTCGTGGTGCCTAAGAAAAATGAGAAGTGGCGAGTCTGTGTGGATTACAAGACCGTCAACCGAGCCTGCCCGAAAGACAACTTCCCTCTGCCCAGAATTGACCAGCTTGTGGATTTAACGGCTGGACATAACAGGCTCAGTTTCTTGGATGCCTACCGCGGCTACCATCAGATTGCCATGCATGGCCCAGATCGAGAGATCACCTCATTCACTACACCAAGGGGACTCTTCTGCTATCGAGTCATGCCTTTTGGTTTGAAGAACGCCGGGGTGACTTTCCAAAGAATGGTGACTAAGATGTTTGCTCCTTTGCTGGTCCGGACAATGGAGGCTTACATTGATAATATGGTGGTTAAAAGCCGGCATCAAGCAGACCACTTGTCCGACTTAGCCGAGATGTTCGCCATTCTCAAAAAACACAAACTACGCTTGAATTCACCTAAGTGTGCCTTTGTGTAGACGTCCCCGAACGGCCCGGGAGGGATGGCTCCCCCGTTCCGTTCGTATTGGGCTCATTACAAGTTCGGACTCTCAAATTGTCACGGTTCTAAATCTGAACCAAAGAGTTCAAATCCGGCAAATCGTTTTGAGAAAACAGATTTTGAAAGAAGTGTCAAATATGGACTGCTTTGCCAGATACAGAGTCGCCACCTAAATGTTTTATTTTGGGGGAAATTTAGGAAACCCTGACTCGTTGCCTAAGGCCACGTGTCCGTCATCACCAAAGTTGCCTCGGCTCGGGAACTGGGGTACGATTGGGACAGGTCACTTCGTGAGCACCCCTGCTCGCCCGATCAAAGATCGGCTCCTACTAACCATGATATCTAGTTTTGAAAACTTTATGCATTCTTATTCCGGTTATTAGCCTAGATTTACTATGTGATGTGCACAGCATACAAGTATAGACTGGATCGCCTGAATTGGAACAAAACATTTCATGTTTGTTTGTTTGAAAATGGTTTGATGGTGCTACCCGCAAGTAGGCTAAGACGTGGATTTGCCACCCTTGGGTGGGCTTAGAAAATATGATTTTGCTACTATCTAGTGGGCTTAAAACTCACAGTCAATGCATTTATTCCAGTTCATATAATCCAACCTTCACCCACAGGCATTCAGGCAGTTATATCACATAAGCAATTAGCCTCATGGTAAGCATGCTATCATGGCAGTTACTCACACGCATGCAAGGATGCTAAAGCATAAATCTTACCGAGTACTCCAAGCCAAAACAGAAGCTAATTAGAAATCCATGTATAATCCTAATTATACAGAAATGCCTAATGCAACACATGCAAAGTGCAACTATAGTAGGCTCGGCTATTCTAGACATGGCATATGAAATGCTACAGCTAATATGTATTCAACTTGAAATTGAAAATACAATACAGTTAGTATAATGCGCCGAGCCCGGTGCATGCAAAACAGATGAATGGATGCAAGCATGCTATCATACTGTATGCTAATTGAAACATGTCCTAATCTAACCATCATAAGCGGGTAAATAAAAGGGAGGAAGACGTGGGGTTGGAAGACATACATCACACACACGCACACTTATTACAACATTGCCCTCGTGCAGAGGGTCCGAATAAATAATATACAGTCCCAAATGAATAATTACAGTCCAAATATGTACAAAACCCTAATTAATTAGCAAATTAAATTAGGAAAGCAATAAATTGGCATGCAAGCCAGGGACTGCCTCAAATCTGCTCCGGATGATGAATGATGCATGCTCCGGTTGTCTTTGTCGGAGAATCCCTTGCGATGCCCCGGTTTGTCTTTGTTTGCAATTGTTCTTGGAATGCGTGCCAAGCTTCGGAAGGCTGCCGATTTCTGATTTGCTGCAACAGAGAGCAACAAAGGGGCATGGCAAAGTATTTTCACATATATATGCATGACTACTCTTCAGGGAGTGTAATCCTCGATCCTCGTGCCACCAATCACGCATCTCGATGCATGATGGCCGAGGAGTCGATTTGCACGACTCAATATGAAATGAATGCACATATAAACACAACAAGGCCTAGACTCCATCATGGATAATCCGGAGTGTCGGTGACTGGAAATTGAGACACGTTCCGTCACTCGAAATACGAAACATCCCTCGTTTCCCGTGCTCGGGCTAACTCCTATCCCAAACACAATGCAATATGCATGACATGCATGAATGTAACTAATATACAACCTAGCATGCACAATGCACTGAGATGGCATACACAATGCACGATGTAACAAGGCATACACAATGCTCTAACATACAACCTAGCATACGCAATGCTATAAATTGAAATGGCATACACAATGCACAATGGACTTACACCAACATGAGCGGACCTCAGCCACACTCACATCAGTAGCCATGAGATGAAAATGAGACACTCGAAATGCGTGCACACATGCATGCAAACCGAGGACCGATCCTAAGGCACAAATGCCACTCTAACAAGGCATGGCAAGGCACGAAATATGGCATACAAATATGCAAGTTTCAGCACTGAAATGTGATGCAAAATGATCCCGAAACATGGAAACACGGCACCCGATGCATGGAATGGCCCCGAAACACAAAACTAGGCATACGCATTGGCCTATAGCTATACAAAACATGCATTATTTGATCATGAATCATGAATAAAGATGCAAGACAGTCCCAAAGCATACATATTTCCAGTTTATAACAAGCTTCAAAAATGAACACAAATAGGGCTAATCTATCATGCAAAAATGGCCCTAAAAGAGAGATTAAACACAAAGGGACAGAAGCTGGCCCCAAATGGCAAAGATCCCTTAAACAAAGTTGAAGAGGGGCTCAACAAAAGGCACTTTACAATTTACATCAAACCACGAAAATAATCACAAATAAAGCCAAACTATCATGCAAGAAAAGACCTAAAAGAGGGGTAAAGAGACAAGTGGCAGCTTCTGTTCTCAAACAGAGGAGAGCCCTTCAACAATGTTGAAGAGAGGCTCAAAACAAGATATTTCAGAGTTTATGGAAAAGTCCAAAACAGCTCGCAAATAAGCCTAAAATACTACGCAAAAATTGGCCTAAAAGAGAGATAAAGAGGCAAGTGATAGCAGGAGGCCTCAAACAGAGGAGAGCCCTTCAACAATGTTGAAGAGGGGCTCAAAAAAAGTTATTTTACAGTTTATGAACAAGTCCAAAACAACTCAAAAATAAACCTAAAATACTATGCAAAAAATTGGCCTAAGAGAGAGTTAAAGAGGCAAGTGATAGTAGGAGACCTCAAACAGCAGGAGGTCCTCAATCAAACATGAAAAGGGGGTCAAAATACGACTATTTACAGTTTGGATTGGATCCTAAAAATGATTGAAAGCAAGACTTAGATATAGAGCAAGAAAAGACTAGAAAAGGGAGAAAGAGGACTCACCCTTGTAGAACCAAGCTTCAACAACTTTTGGGCCAAGTTTGGGAGCTCTTCGTCTCTGGAAAGCAGCCTCAAGTTGCTAGAATGAGGGATGGAGACCTTGTGCTATGAGGTGTAGGGTAAATGGTGTAGAACTTAAGGGGTTTTGGTGCTTGGAGTAGAAAGAGAGAGAGATTGAATGCAAGAGCTCCAAACAAGTTTTTGTAACCTTCTCAAATGCAGCTGGAAGTGCTGGTTTTATAGGGAAAGGAGTGGAGGAAAAGGGGGGGGGAAACAAATTCAAACTTCCCCCCAAAAGGGAAGACCTTCGGACAGTGGGTCAAATGCAGAATAGCTGGCACAGCTGGAACACACTCAGGAGGGCAAAAATGGCTGGCCAGCTCAAAAGGGCCAAAGTGGTCAACCGACCAGGCAAGTGGCCGGACGACCAGGTCAAAAGGGTCAAGGTGGCCGGCCACCCCTTAGGATGAAGCCCTAGAAGTTAGCTTTCCAATGTCGCAAACCTTGCATCAAAATTCCTCCTATGCAAAAAGTTATGCCTGTTTTGGTGAAGCCGCGCAGATTCAGTCCAAACGGACTTTAACCAACCATATCTCCCCCACCTGAACTTTTCCTTAGGAGATTCTTAAGTGGAAAATGAAGCCTCGGAAGTAATCTTTCCAATGTGGTAACCTCATATCTTAAATCCAAGTATGCAAAGAGTTATGCTCGTTTCGGTGAAGCCGCGCAGTGTTTTTCTCCTTTCCGGATTCATGCTGAATCACTTTTGACCAAAAAAAGCTAGTTTTTTAGAAAAATTGCTGACCTCCCACTCTCCTACAACCTTTCTAACAACGAAAATAAGGTCTCCACAAAAAATGAACCCAAACCGATGCAAAACGAAGGTTCGGGGGCCAAAACACGTGGTCTAGGGGCCCGAAAACTGACTGTTAAGCACCGGAGGTGGCGTTTGACCACGAAGTTAGTCTCTCGGACCCCAGTGTCCCTCAAAAGGGAGGAAATAAGATGTATGCCAAAAACCGGAGCAAACGGAAGTGGTTAAGCGGTCCCGAACCGAGACACACGGCCGACGGCTCCGAAAAACTAGAAACTGGGCTCCAAACGGGAAAAATGGCCTACGACCACGAAACGTAGCCTACGGCCACCGAGAGATGGTCTACGAGACCTCTCCCTCCCATTGGGAAGAGAAAACAGAGAAAACGGGACCTGGTTCACAAACCGAGGCAAAACACGAAAGAGCCCCGAAGTCCGGAGGCAAGGCTCGCAACCGAGACTCTGAAACCTCAGAACGAGCACCATATGCGACATCACCAAGCGCTCAATCGGTGACGTCTGAGTCTTAAGGTCGGTCAAAAATGGGGTGTCTACACTTTGGCGTGGGATCCAAAAAATTCTTAGGCTTCCTAGTCACGAACCGAGGCATCGAAGCAGACCCCACATAGATCAGAGCCGTACAAGAATTGAAGAAGCCTAGCTTGGCTAAGAACGTGCAGCATCTGGCCGGAATGGCCACCGCACTTAATCGATTTATAAGCCAGTCATCAGATCGCTGCCGTCCTTTCTTTCAAGCTTTGAAGTCAAAGTTCTCATGGGATGAAGAGTGTGACCGGGCTTTGGCCGAGCTCAAGGAGTATCTGCCTTCGGCGCCACTGTTAGTAACACCGAAGCCCGGCGAAGAACTTTACCTTTATCTGGCCGTTTCACAGCATGCAGTCAGTGCAGTGCTTGTTCGGTCAGAAGGAATCAAGCACCTCCCTATCTTCTACGTTAGCAAAACCTTGTTACCAGCAGAGTCGAGATACTTGCCGCTAGAAAAACTTGCGTTGGCATTAATGATGGCCTCAAGGAAGTTGGTGCACTATTTCCATGCGTATACAATAATCGTTCTGACCGAGTTCCCCCTCAAAGCTTTATTCGAGCGGGCGGACTTCTCCGGTCGAATTCTTAAGTGGGCGGTCGAGTTAGGACAGTTTGACGTCAAGTTCCAGCCGCGCACTGCTATAAAAGCCCAGACTTTGGCCGACTTCGTTGCTGAATTCTCACCCGGAACTCATCCGGTATGCCTGGTCGATATTGCTGCGGCAGATGAAGAGGTTAATGCAAGCCTGACTGAAATACCACAGCTTGGCGGTGTTGGCGACGCGGAACTTGCGCGCCCCGCTGAGGCACCTTCAGTTGATACGATACTACAGCTCGCCGATGCGATGATGGAGTTGGGTATCACCGATCAACCTGCTCTGTCCGGTACCGCATCACCGCGGGGGGAAGAAATAGAACCGTTCATCACAGAGCCTGCGGCTAGCATAGTATCGCAACCTGGCGATTCACCTACGGACTTAGGCATTATGGATCAACTTGCTGAGTCCGGCGCCGAATTACCAAGGGGGGCTGATGTGGAATCGCTCAGCACGGAACTGGAAGCCGAACAGCCGAGCAACCGTGATCCCATCAACCTTCAAGCCTCTCAGGATCCCTCAGAGTGTTGGAAGCTCTTTGTTGGCGAAATGTGAAAACTTTTTGTTGATAGGGCCTCGAACCGTCACGGTGCCGGGCTGGGCATAGTTCTAATTTCGCCAGACGGACTGACTATTGAACATTCTATCACCCTTGGCTTCCCAGCATCCAAAAATGAGGCCGAGTACGAGGCGCTCTTGGCCGGGCTCAAGAGCGCGCTTCAGATGCAAGCATCCGAGCTGATGGTTTACAGTGACTCCCAGCTTGCGGTTAACCAAGTTTCTGGGGTTTACAAAGCAAAGGTTGACTGAATGATGAAGTACCAAGCTCTGGTCAGGGACCATATCAAGCGATTTCAGGCGATCAGGGTCCAACAGATCGGCCGAGAAGAAAACGGCCGAGTCGATGAGTTGGCCGGCCTTGCTTCTATGGTCGACAGCGCATCCCCCAACCCTCTTTTGATTGAATTCCTTCCGAGGCCCAGCATTGAGGAAACTGGGCAGACAACAGTACTCTGCGCCGAGCTAGGTCCTTCTGGGATGGACCCCATCATCCTTTTTCTCAAAGACCGGACCCTTCCAGCCGACAAGAAGGAAGCACATAAAGTGCGGGTGAAGTCAAAGCGATTTTGGCTCTCTTCATCTGGCGCTTTATACAAGAAGTCTTTCATCGGTCCCTACCTGAAGTGTGTGCACCCGAGCAGCGTGGAAGCCTTCCTGTACGAAATTCACGAAGGCATCTCTAGCAGTCACATAGGGAGCAGATCTTTGGCTTACCGAGCTATTTCGTAGGACTACTGGTGGCCGTGCATGCAAGCTGACGCGCAGAAGTATGTTCGCAAGTGCGAAAAGTGCCAGAAGTTTGCCCACCAGATCCACCAGCCGGCCCGGGAACTTCTTCCTCTCACTAGCCCTTGGCCCTTTGCGATGTGGGGGCTAGATATAGTGGGGCCACTCCCAACCGCACCAGGCAACCGGAAGTTCTTCATCGCGGCCACAGACTACTTCACCAAATGGGTTGAAGCAGAGCCTTTGGCAACAATCAAGGAGAAAGACGTCAAGCGGTTTTTCTGGCAGAATGTGGTAACGTGGTTTGGCGTCCCCAAAATTCTGATCTCTGACAACGGCACCCAATTTGACGGACGCCTTTTCAAAGGATTTTGTGAAGAGTTGAAGATAGAATTCTACAACTCCACTCCAGCTTACCCACAGTCTAATGGTCAAGCCGAAGTGCAAACAAGACCATCCTTGATGGGTTGAAGAAAAGGCTAAAGAAGGCAAAGGGAAAGTGGGCTGAGGAACTCCCCAGCGTCCTTTGGGCATACCGAACAACCTCATGGCGATCTATCGGGGAGACTTCTTTTGCTTTGGCATATGGCATGGAGGCGGTCATACCTTTGGAAGTTGGAATGCCCACCCTCAGAAGTGAAAGTTTTGAGCCCGAGCTGAACGCCGAAGCCATTGCCCTGGAATTGGACCTCGTGGACGAACGCTGAGAAAAGGCTCTCATCCATGTGGCCGCCTACCAACAAGAGCTCTCAAAGAAATACAACAAAACAGTGCACCCCAGACCGTTCAAAGTAGGTGATTGGGTCTTGAGGAAAAGTCATGGGCAATACCCTAATGCCAGGTAAAGGCAAACTAGGGGCAAATTGGGAAGGACCCTACAAGATAACCGATCTGGCGGGCAAGGGGGCATACCACTTGGAGGACTTGGATGGTAGAGGAATACCCCGGCCATGGAATGCGGCCAACCTCAAACTGTATTATTTCTAGCTTTTGTTTTCTTTTTGCGCAAAAGAATTTTTTGCCTTACACTTCAGAATGTAATATTCTTTTTGTCAATATATAGAAGTGTCTCATCTTTGCCTTAGCATTCTTATTGTTGCTTTTTAATTGAGACTGTAACCGAGATGATTTACTCCGGTTGAACGAGTTGATGATTTGCTCAACTCTGGGATTCTCAACCGAGATGATTTACTCCGATTGAATGAGTTGATGATTTGCTCAACTGAGATTCTCAACCGGGATGATTTACTCCGGTTGAACGAGTTGATGATTTACTCAACTCTGGGATTCTCAACCGAGATGATTTACTCCGGTTGAACGAGTAGATGATTTGCTCAACTGAGATTTTCAACCGGAATGATTTATTCCGGTTAAACGAGTTGATGATTTGCTCAACTCTGAGATTGCAACCGGGATGATTTACTCCGGTTGAATAAGTTGATGATTTGCTCAATTCTGAGATTACAACTGAGATGATTTACTCCGGTTGAACGAGTTGATGATTTGCTCAACTCTGAGATTGCAACCGGGATGATTTACTCCGGTTGAACGAGTTGATGATTTGCTCAACTCTGAGATTGCAACCGAGATGATTTACTCCGGTTGAACGCGTTAATGATTTGCTCAACTTTGAAGATTCTCAGCCGAGATGATTTATTCCGGTTGAACGAGTTGATAATTTGCTCAACTTTGAAGACTCAACCGAGATGATTTACTTCGGTTGACTATGCTGATTATTTATTCAAACCGAGATGTATTGTTCCGGTTGAAACAGTTGATGATTTATTCAATTATGTTCTTGCAACCGTGATGTATTTCCCGGTTAATTAAGTTATGCAAGATGGTTAGTGTTGTCGAAGTATTTTGTCCGGTTGAAGTTACTCAGCTTAAAGACCGTGCAAACACTTGATGAAATTAGAGCTTTTTCATTGATGTGAAAATAAGTACAAAAGGTGGGGACCTTAGCTCGATTACATGTTCAGACAAAAAGTAAGAAAAAGAAAACTAAGCTAAGGGGGAAAGGTTAGTTAATTCATCATCGGTTGCCTCTAATTTGACCGTTGGTGGTTGGCCTTGGACACCGGTCTCAGTTTGGCCGGGTTGCTCCTCCGTTTGGCGGTCTTGCTCCTCAGCATTTGCCTCGGTTTCTCCTTCGAGTCCTTCCTCGGCCTCAGCCTGCAACGCGCTGAAGACGTCGTTGGCATACGGCACGAGATAGGTCAGTAGGAAGACAGCCGGCAGAGAGGCAAACATGTCGGTCCCAAGGCCTTGGCCGAGCTGATCGCAAGCAGACTTCCAACCCGCTTTGAAGTATATATCTTGGGTGGCAAAGGCTTGGTTTTTTTAGCTATCATCGGCCTCCTTGAAGCCGGCATTATTTGCGTCCTCCAGCTCCTTCTCCCTAGACTTTTTCAGTGCATCCAGCTCGGCCTGGAACGCATCCCTCTCTTTCTCGGCCTCACCAAGTTAGCCGAGCAACCAAGAGTTGTCCGTGCTTGCTATCTGTAGTGAAGACTTTGCTTGGCCTAGCTTGGTTTGAAGGCTTTGAACTTGGCTGGCTGTGTCATTCGCCTTCTGCCGCAGTCGATGAATGCGCTCCATGACCAAGTGTTGCTTCTGGATGGCTTGCAAGAAGAAAGATTGATCAAAGAGGAAATTGTGCAAACACTTGTGAAAATTTGAGTAGAAGTTTGAGACTCTTACCCTGGTCATGGACTTCACGGCCGACTTCACCAACCGGGTGTTTGGAACATGGTCGCTACCGACCACGTCGCTCGGTAGGAGAAGGGCCTTGGAGAGGTCAAATGCGAGAAGATGTTATTTGTCGCCCTTCACGGAAGCTGTTGTTGGGATCTCCTTACCCCGGTGTTTGAGCTGCGGGCGCCATGCCGGTGTCGGGTCGACGGTGACGACGGGTTGCTCAGTAGTTAGCTCTTCAATTAGCTCGGCAGAGGGGTCTGCGCGAGGCCGTTTCCCAGCCCGGCGGTTGTCTTGGCTGGCTTGGTCGACAGCAGGAGACGCTAGCGCAACTACGGCCCCGCTGGATTGACCGACAGCAGGAGAGCGGGTGATGACGCTCGGCACCTCGGTGGAAGTTGCTGTGAGGGGGTTCTTGATACGACTTTGTTTTGCCATCTCTTCTTCTTCGGTTAACCGGATTAGGAGCACGCCCGGTAGTGTTGGGTCTGGAGGAGGTGACGGAGCATGGAGGAAGTCAGTGACCTTACTCCGGCGCGGAGTTGAGTATCTATATGTTGGGACGTAACTGAGTAACTCGTTATAATCCCGGTGGCGGTAGCGGAGCACGGTCCGAATGGCTTCTTCGTTGGGGTAGTGGTAGTTGGCTTGTAAGGCTTGGATCGCTACAAAGGAAAGAAGAAAAATGTTAAAATATAGAATATGGAACAAAGGCAATTAACCGAGCCAGTTAGCACGGCTTACATGTCTCGCTGAAATTTTTGCTAATGAACCAGCCCGGTACGTCGGCCGCTTCATAATTGCCGGACATCCAGAAGAAGTCGTCGTCGTGTAAGTCTTTGTCTGGGGTACCGGTCACTATTTTTTCTTTGCCCGGCCTAATCTTTAAGTAATAGGCGAGGCCATCGCCGGTGTGCCCAAGGGTGTACTGTCTCAGTATCTCGGCTAAACCTAAGTTGGTCCATAGCCAGTTATTTAGCTCATGGATGCCGTTGATTATTCGGTAGGTGTTGGTTGATACTTGTGTGGGTGCTAGCCCGGTACGGCGCAAGAATTTGGTCAGCAGAGGGTTGACCGGGAAGCGGAGGCCTCCTTCAATGATGGAAAGCATGGTGAAGGGGCACTGGTCTATTCTGCCCCAAGGGGTTGTCTCAATTTCGGCAAGCTCTAGGTGAACGTCTGCCGGGATACCGTAGTCTTCCCGGAACTCGGCCAAGGCAGCCGGAGTGTCAACAAGGAAGTGGAAGCGCCCCATGTGTAGCCAGCTGGATTAGCTCGGCTGAGGTGGTTTGGCATACTGGTGTCTTGATGGCTGCTCGGTCTTTGAGAGCCTCAATATTTGGTCAGTGGTCCCCTTGGACTCTGCAGGAAAAGGATGGCAATTGTAAGTGTGAGCGTGGTCGCGCAAAACGAGCTTGACTTTAGCTCAGTCATGAAGAGTGCCAACCACCTCGGTCGTGAAGGTGAACCAAGGAGCTCGGTCGCTCAAGCGGACCAGATGTTCCTGGTCGAGCGGCCAAGTTCCCTGCCTACCCCGGATTCTGCTAAAGGTTTTGATAAACTAGTAAATTGCTCAGTCTTATTGTATTTTGGGATCAAAAGGCGATTTGGAGCCCGGTCCGCCCTAGTTCTTCTTGTATTCATGTGTTCATCACTGGGATTGAAGAACAACGAAGAGAATAGGGGCGAATGTGGGTTTTGGGAGGGTTATGTCCTAAAACCTACGGATTTGGTGCCCTAAAAGGAGTAATATCAAACGAAATGACAATAAAGAGAGTTGAAGGACTTACCAGTTGAGGGGAGGGACTACTTCTTCGAGCACGAGTGCAAAAAAGGGCAGAAGTGAAGCTTGCTAAGTGATGCTTGAGCTCTGGAATGTTGAAGGTTTGAGGTGAGACAATAAGAATGGAAGGAAATGAGATGGGGCATGTTTATAGGGGTGGAAAGGCTGCCCAAAATTTGAATTGAAGGGACGCGACTATTGGCAGCTCGAGGCCAATAAACGCACGACACGTGTCCCCATTAATGGCAGCGTCAGAGCTGAAGAGACAAATAGGTCAGACGAGGTGTCGACTGAGCAAGTCAAGGTACAGGAAGGTTAGAGGTGTCGACCGAGCAAGACAAAGAACCGAGCGCAGAAATTAGCTCGGTCGACTTCCTGCAAAACTAAGAACCGAGGAACTATTTATCCCGGTCATAACAAATAATCCCAGTCACGCTTTGGCAGACGGAATTAAGGGGCAATTGAGAGGGAGATTTATGGTCTGGTTTGGGCCGTGGAAATGGCCGGGCAGATTAGGGTCGAACAAGTTTGGGCCGCGGTGAAACGGGCCTATCCAGAAAGGTTTTGCTCGGTTAAGGCAAGGCGTGGTCGGACCGAGTTATGTAGCTCCATGGTGTAGAAGCCAGTGAAGTGGGATGACCGGCGCCAGGGAAGGCGTATAAGTCCCACGGTTCATGATTTAGCTCGGCAAGAAGGCCGGTGGCAAACTAGTATGAGCTGTCCCAAGCTCGGCTATACCGGGATGTAGCCGAGCTTGGTCCTCAATGAGCTTGGTTATTGGAACGCTTAGGCTTGAAGTGCAACATGGTTGTTGGCAGCCGAGATACTGCAATCCGGCTGCCGAGCTCCCAGTAGAGTGGGCTGGCAGTTAGGATTAGGTGATGTTCAGCAAGATTTGTGCTGACAGATGGGATAGCAGCACCACGTGTCGAGAGATTAATGGGAGTAGATTTGGGGCGCAGAAGGTATATAAGCGAGTCTGCGCCCCCCTATACTAGACAGATGACATTTTGGTAAGAAAAACACTAAACACAACTCAGTCCTCTCTCTCTCTCTATCCCTGTGTGTGTATCTAACTTGGTTGTCGGAGGGGTTTTTCGGCCACACACCGCCGGGTAGCTCACCACCGTTGCGCTCGCAGGTCAATCGGACAGACAGGAGCTTGGAAGAAAGGAGTGCGGGCTTGCCTGGATATTTGCTCCCTGTACATTGCTATATTCAATAATTTTTTTAAAGATTTTTATACAATTTTTTATTTTACTTTTTAAGTATATTTGATTATGTGGATCTAAATTTTTTTTTAAAAAAAAATTGATTAAATTTTTTTAAATTTTTTAAAAAAATATAAAAATACAAATTCAAAATTCAAAAAATTGTAGAGCCTAAATTTTAATATGAAGTTTTGAATTTCATATGGTTTTTTTACTATTAATGCATTGATTCAATTACCACTATTGAATTAATGACGTATTATAATTTGGACATTATTTTTTTGTGTCAATTTACGAGCACCTCGATTAATACCCTCTTCAGTCCACTCAAAGGTTAACCATCCATGCCAAGACTAAGAAATTCACAAAAAATTACTTTTTTTAATTTGACAATATATATATATATTATAAATAAAATTATCATTTATCAATTTAAGAGAATGATGGCTATTTTATTAAAAAATTTTAAAAAATAATTATTTTATTTTTATTGAAAATTATTTTAATGAGTCAAATACTACCTAAAATTAGGTAATCATAATTTTACTAAGATGCACGTTTGTTGAAGATTTTTGAGATGTAACATCCAAAGAACCATGACTAGCTTTAGGCCCATTTTCAAAAAGGCACAAGCTCTCTACCTAAAACATAGGCATTATATAATTCTATACTACTTATTATTTCTTTTTGTAGGCGAAAGGCTTAATTTGAAAAATGGCTACACATCATCAGAAAAAAAAGAAAAAAAAGAAGAAAACTACCCATAAAATTTTGTTTGAGAATTGATTATTTTAATTAATATTTTGATATTTATGAAAAAATATGTAAAAAATAGAGATTATGATAAGACAATTTATAATAACTTTTTATGTTTTAGCTAAAATTCGTAATTTTCAAATGTGACCTAAATATAATTTTTTTAAACATATTTGTAGATTGAATAGTCCACATTGAAAAAGTCCACATTGAAAAAGGATTGCACATATTTTAAAAAGCATATAGTCTGTTATTTTGAAAAGGCTCACTTTGAAAATGATCTCTACAAATTTAGAATAGTGTTCACCATTTTTTATACAGCGCTGCTTGAGGGCCCTAAATTTCGGGGCTTGAATGCCCCGAAATTCCACTTTTGGTAAAAAAAAAAAAAAAAAAAAGGAAAAAGAAAGAAAAAAAGAAAACAGTTTCCAAAAATGGAAATTAGGGGCATTAGGGGCAAATTTTTTAGGGCCACCAATCATTTTCCTTTTTCATAACATAGTTTTCACTTTGAATCTAATGTGGTTGTTTTTTTCACTTTTTATTTCATAACTCGTAAAAGCTTTAAATAATCAAACCCAACATAATACTTGTTTGTAAATATGTACTATGTGGCTTGGATTACACAGACCAATAGAAGAGATTAATCACAAGTAACAAAATGAAGTGGGAGGGGCGGTAGTTGGAAGAGGTGGAGGAGGAGGGTGGGGAAATGGGGTGGTAAGGAAGGTAGCGAGTGGTGGTTGGGAGGTGGAACGTGATATAAGGTTAGGGTTTTCTAAAGTAGAAGAAGAAATGGGCAATTTTATTTTTTCACATTAAAACTGGACTTTAACTAGATTTTTTCTTTTCTAACTCTCAAAACAAGTGTGTGAGAGACACGTTTTGTCAAAAAGTATAATAGTAGCATGTGAGATTAACTATTTTTAATAAATTGCTCTGAATCCACACCACTAAGGTAAAATAAAAATTTCTCCAATATCACAAGGATTAATAGTTAGTGATGTTAAAGTTGTGCATTTCCTTTCTCTGCATGCCCAGGGCATCACAATAACAAATGGTCCACTTAGTCTAGATACCTTTTACAAATTGAGAGTAAATATTGAATACAACGATAATACTATATAACAATATCATCAACCAATAAAAAGGTATCACTTTGTCATAATGGAGATTATATTATTGAATTAGTGGGAGAAAAGGACATTCATCTATTTTTATGTACAATTTTTATTAGCTAATAACACAACTAAAAGGTTATGCCTTGCCTTCTCTTTGGATGTACCAAAGTTTCATTCACTCTAGTGTGCATAAACTGGCCACTGTGCTCTGCCAATAATAATTTCAATTTTAAAAATGTTGCTTTTTTGGTGAAATGAAATTGGCCACTGTACTCTGCCAAACGCTGTGGCAATCTTTTTCTTTATGCACAAACGATAAGAATGTAAAAGAATGGCTTAATGGAATTCATGATAAGCAATTTGCAAAGTAAAGCCTAACTTATCCTTTTTAAAGTGTTTGAGAGAGTGTATGAATGTACTTTGAATTCTTTTTTGTGTCATGTAATGTAAAACCGCTCCTCATTCCTGTGCACATTCCTTGGCATATTCCTTGCTTAGGGAATAGCTTCTATATGCAATCATATGTGTATTGGATATTTGAAGCCCAAACGCAAAAATAGTTTGGGAACCCAACAACATATGGGCCTCACCATTAATGTATTCATTAGAAAATTTAGATCCTACAATGATCACTTATTTTATTTTAATTATTTTTTGTTTATGTTTTATAGCGATTTCGGTTTTGACCCGACTTTGTAGTATCCTGGACTCGGGTTTAATGCTTTCATATTGTTGTTTACCTCTTGTTCCCCTTGTATTCCTTTAGAATTGGTTTTCAGGTCATAATCGTGCGTTTGGAACAAGTTGGTTGCTTATTTTTCCAAACCTTTATTGCCTAGATTTTGGCTCTCCCGCTTGAACGGGCATTCTTGTGCTCGAGCAGGCATCACAACTTTTGTTTCTCCACTTGAGCGACCATTCTTGTGCTCGAGCGGGATTTGTCAAATCTCAGTGCTTTTGCAGGTCTGCAAATACTGGGAGAGTGCATTGGACGCTCGAGCGTCCAGTCTCACGCTCAAGCGGGATCCTTCGTCTGCAAATATTCTGGAAGTGCGCATTCTATGCTTGAGCGCCACTTTTCACACTCGAGCGGAACCTTGTGTCTGATGCTCGAGCGTCGCTTTCTACACTCGAGCGGACTGCGTGTATAACAGTCCGTGAAGATAATGTTTTGAATTAGTTTTTCATCATTCTCTCTCTCTAAAACTTCCCAAAAACCATGTTCTTGAGTTTCTCTCTCTAAGGGCTATTTTGGGAAGATAGTTATAATTAACTTTTTGGTTAAAAATTGATTATAATCAGTTTTTTTTGTAAGATAGGGAAGTGGGTTATAATCTGGAAGTGGATTATAACCCACTTCCCAAAAGACCCCTAAAACTTACCTTCTCTCTTAGATTTCATCTAGATCCGTTGATCTTTTCACCCTTGTGCCTTTGAGAAAAAGATAAAGCATCTCAAAATCTATATTTTGATTCGAATAGAAGCGGGTTTCGGTGTTCTTGGAGTTTCTCTCTTGTTTGGCTCATCTTCTTCCTTTGAGGTAGTGATCTATTCTACACCTTCATATGATATTTAGCTTAGTTATTTGTATTTTGTGTAACAATGATGTGATTTGAGGGTGTTGTAAGTAAACCTAGGGTTTGGGTATGATATGGAAAGAAGGATTTGTTGTTGAATATAAAATAAGTGAGTGGGGTTGTGAAAATTATATTATGGTGGGTCAAAATGGTTGAGCATGATGTTTGGGTTGATATATGGTAAAAAATGGAGTTTTGCCCTAAAATGACTATCTTAATTATTTGATATAAATGACTAAAATTGACATTGAAAATGTGAAATAAAAAGGGTATTGATATAAATGGTGGAATTGGTTATGTATTAACTCATTCTTTGGAAGTTTGAATAAATTATCTGTCATAAAATTGAATATCTATTTAGAAATAACTGTATTAGGCTATCGGTGGAGGATAACTATGATTGTTGTAGAAATTACATGAGGATTAGGTGAATTAAAACCAATTTCTTGTTGTTTGTCATTGAATATGACTATGTTTATATACATTGTACATGTATGATTATGTGGGGGTGGAAAGGGAATGTACTCCATTGTCTGATTATGTGTTTAAATACATTGTATATGTATGTTTGTTTAGGAGGAGAAATGGGATGGACTCCATTGTTTGGGAGGAGAAAGGGGATAGACTCCATTATAACTAAGTTGGCCGGAGTGTCCTGAGTGAAAATCCTGAAATTATATATAGGTGCCTAGCCCGCGGATGAAATATCGGTAAAATGGCAATTGTAGTGGTTGTATAGCCTAAGTTTACATGGATCCCGTTTGACGGCTGCCCGCGGATGAAATATCCGTGAAATGGAAGTTTGAAGTGTTTATGCATATGTGTTGTATGATTTGAAAATAATTGAGTTGTAGCCTCAATTCGGTTGTTGAGAAATAACGAAATTGACTCATGAATTGAGACAGATAAGTGAATGGAATATGAATTAAAAGTAAATAAATTAAAACTTGAAATTGATATCTTATGAGTATATAAAGTTGTGAAAAATTTTACCATAAACATTGTTTATGCACTCGTACCTATATCTTTGCTAAATTTCATATACCGTGTTAGATGATTTCTACTGGGTTGTGGCTCACCCTATTTGGGAATAACATTTTCAAGTAATGATGGCATGCCTTCACCAAGGCAATAGCATTGGAGGAACCCTTGGGAAGCAAGAGTTTCTCGTTTTGTTTTATTTTGTATAGCCTAGGGCTAAAGTTGTATTGAGGGAAGCTCATTTTGTTGTAACCAAGTCAAGGCTTGGAAAGGTGTAAGCCAATAGGGCATTTATTTACGCTAAACTCTTTGTATTCATTAACTTCATGTAATGAAAGGACTAAGACTCTGATTTATACTATCATTTATATATGTTTGTGGATGTATTTATGGTATTATTTCGGGGGCATGACATGTTTGGTGTTTGTGTAAATTTATATATTAGATTGATGAAACTTATTAACACTCTGTTTGTTTCAAAAGAGACCATTTGTAACCTTTTCAATAGGAGTGGAAATAGGGTTATCCAGCCCACTGTAGACGCCCCATTTTTGACCGTTCTCAAGACTTGGACGTCATCGTTTGAACACTCGATGATCATCCTTGTTCGTGTTCGTTTTGAGTTCTCGGGGTCTCGGCTACGCGCCTTGCCTCAAGATCTCTCAACTTGTCTGTTTTGTACTTGGTTATGAACCAAACACTTATGCTTTTGTTTCTAAGGGTAGAAAGTGGCTTGTTAGCCATCTCCTCAGCCCATCGGCCATGGCCTAAGGCCACCGGCCCTGTTTTCTTGCCATCGACCAAGTGTGTTGGCCGATCGACACTGTGTTTGGTCGGCCAGCCATTGTGTTGGTTGATCGGCTATTTTTGCTGGCCGAACCCTGTTTATCTGCTTTATGCAGATATTTTATGCCAGTTGGATTAGCTGGCATGCACATTTGCTCCCCTCCATACAAGTGTATGGAGGGATTTGCCTCTTGATTTTAGCTTGCTTTGGAAGCTTTGTTATTGGACTTCTATAAAGAGGGAGCTCCTCCTCCCTCCTCAAGGGTTCAGAAAAATTAGGTTAGAGAGTTTAGATATAGTTTTGTATCTAAATTTCTTGGTTTAGTTTTTTTTTGTGACCTAAAGTGAGTTTTTGTCTTACTTTTGCACTTGAACACCTAGCATTACACCATCCTTGGGTTACTGAGGTATTAAAGGGTTGTTATTAGGATTCTTGAGCTGTTTTTGATCAGAGAAACCTACTGGAGTTTTGTTCTTGAAGAGGTTCTACAAGGGTGAGTTCCTTGCTTTAAATACCCTTTTTTTGCTTAAGCTTTTAGCCTATCTTTCTTATTGTTTTAAGCTTAGTTTATAACTGATAAAAGTTCTTTTTTTTAGTGCTTAAGACCTTTGT
This sequence comes from Camellia sinensis, assembly GCF_055761805.1. Taxonomy (NCBI): domain Eukaryota; kingdom Viridiplantae; phylum Streptophyta; class Magnoliopsida; order Ericales; family Theaceae; genus Camellia; species Camellia sinensis. Next base: position 34,243,484 of record NC_138969.1, read on the forward strand.
TTAAGATCATATTTGTGTTTGGGGTTGTTTACCCCCTTTTAGGCCTTGTTTGGCCTTATTTTTGTGCTTTGTTTTTAAGCTTTGAGATCACTTTGCTTAGGCCTTCTCGCCACTAAAATCCAAAGGGATTTAAGTGGTGGGGATGATGTTTTAAAGTCTCAAATAGGAGAGGGTCATCCCCTCTTTTTATCATCTTTCATGCTTGCATAAATGACTTATGTTGGTGGCTTGTATGCCTAGCTTATTTTAGTTTCATTTCAGTGTATGTTAGGCTTTGTTTTGCCATAATATACCTCTGTTTCAGTTTGGTTTAGACATACCATGCATGCTTTGTATACTTGTCTTGTAATCCCATGATTTGCCTTAACATGCACCATGTTGTAACATGTCTTTTTAGCATGATTTTGGCTCAACTTCATGAAGCTTCTAGCTTTGTTTTAACATGCTAAAGCTCTGATTTTTGTTGTTTTGGTCGTCCATGACTTGCTTTGTATAGCCACTATGTAATCAAGCTTGTAGGCTTTGAGTTTTGAATCCTTTGACATGCTCTATTTCGATCATTTCAGTGGTTTGGCATCACTTGTAACGTTATTTCAGTCCATATTCCATGCTCATATGCTTGCACTTATGAATTCTTTAATGTCTTAAAGGGTTAGTGTCTTATGCCTCATAAATGTGTCATTGTGTATGCCATCATGCTTAGGCATTTGGGATGCCATCTAAGTGGGTTTTTGGGCTTATTTTGACATGCCATAACTCTGTTTTTGGTTGCTTAAGTCATGCCATGTTTGACTTTGATAGGTGTAGTATAACACCTCTTTTGTGGCCTTGCATGCCTCATGCTTTTGGCCCATTGTTCTAGCTTATTTTGGCCTTGGCCATTGCATGTTTTATGCTCATTTTGACATGATTTGGGACTGTTTTGGGTTATGTTTGCCATATGCTCCTTGTTTTGTGTAGCTTTGGTTCAAGTCCCTTCACAAGTCTTAGGCTTTGAGCCTTATGTATGCTATGCTTGATTTGTTTATGTGATTTGGCATCACCCCTAGCATCATTTCAGAGCATGTAATGTTGTCACATTGACATGCTTTTCACCTCTTTTAAGTGTGCTTAGGAGTTGCTCCACTATGCTTAAGTGTTAGGCTAATTGGCATGCATGTTTGTATGTGTTTTTGTCCTCATTTCCTAGCATTTTGGGCACTGATTTGGACTCATTTGAGAGCTGTCCATTTCGGTTTAAGACACTCCCCGCATGTTGTTGCATGCTTGCCTTGTATGTTGTCACATGCTTGTTGTATATTTGGTAAATTGCATGTTGTAACATGCTAGTTCAATTGTGCCTTGTTGCATACTTAGTCCATAACATGTTGTTGCATGTTTAAGTGGTATTGCATTTGGCATGCTTTTGTTAAGTAGCTTTGCATGTTTGCATATCTTGTCCCTTTACATGTTGTCACATGTTTGCCTTGCATGCTTGAATGTCCATGTTGTATTTTGCATGCTTGTCTAAGTTGCATTGCATTTGGCATGCTTGGCCTTGTATGGCATTGTCATTAACATGCTCATGTTGCACTGGTTTTGCTTGCATGTTCACATCCATTGCCTCTTGATAAACCATGATAGAGGTTGGGGTCCTTTATGTGTTTTGTGTGCATTTCATTTGACATTAAAATGCACACTTGGCTCCTTGGGCTATCATGCATTGAAATGCGTGATTGGTGGCCCGAGGGTCGAGAACCATACTCCTTTGAGTTCATGACATGATAGGGAGGATGGTGGTGCAAACATTGCCTTGAAAATGCGTTGCCATGCTCTGTCTGTTCTCTGTTGCAGCAAAAACAAGATTTTGCAGGAAGAGATGGTCGGTCGGCCATCTTCAGTGCCGGCCGGCTATGCATTGTTGGCCGAGAGCCTTACATATAGTCGATGACCACTATCCCTTGGCCGATGGCCCTATCTCTTGGCCGGTGGACTCTCAGCATGTCCCCAAGGTCGTTCAGAAGTGTCACAGAAGTTGGCACAGTTTTAAGAGGTACAGAGTAGTGCAAACAGAGGCAACATGAAGCATGGCGATGGATTTTTGAGCGAAGCCGATCGAGCATGTATGTATCCCTCTTCCCGAGGCTGCTTTACCTGCTTTCGTAGCTTAATTAATTTGTTAATTATTTAAGTGTTGCAATAATTAGTTGTAGCTAATTATTCATTTGGTTGTGTAATTAATTAATTAGCTTGTTAGTTAGTTAATTTGTATTATTCTTTCGGTCCCTCCGTCGAGAGGGCGCAATTGTTGTAATAAGCGTGCGTATGTGTGATGCATGTCTTCCAACCCCAGTTCTTTCTCCTTTTTACTTACCTGCTTTTAGTGGTTAGTTTTAGGTCATGTTTTAATTAGCATCCTTATATTCGCATGTTTGCATCATTCATTTGTATTGTATGCACCAGGTTTGGCGCATCATACTAACTGCATTGTATTTCAATTCCAAGTTGAATACATGATTATCAAGTTGCATTCCACATGACATTCTAGAATAACTGAGCTTATTTTAGTTGCATTTTTGCATGCGTTGCATTAGCCATCTTAACATGAATTAGGATCATGCATTGATTACTAATTAGCTCTTGTTTTGGCTCGGAGTACTAGGTAAGCTTTTATGCTTTAGCATCTTGCATGAATGTGAGTGTTGCCATGATAGCATGCTTGCCATAAGGCTGTCTGCTTATGTGATATAACTACCTGAATGCCTATGGGTGAACGTTGGATTACTTGAATTGGAACAATTCATTAAATCCGCATTTTAGCCTACTTACAAGTAGCAAACTTCAAACCATTTTCCAAACAAACGGATATGCAATGCTTTGTTCCAAATTAGACAATCTAGTCTATACTTGTTTGCTGTGTGCATCACATAGTAATTCTAGCTAATTAACTGGAATAAGAACACATATGTTTCAAAACAAAATATCATGCTTAGTACAGGCCGATCTTTGATTGGGCAAGCAGGGGTGCTCATAGATGACCTTCCCCAATCGTACCCAAGTTCCCGAGCCGAGGCAACTTTGGTGATGACGGACACGTGGCCTTAGGCAACGAGTCAGGGTTTTCTAAATTTCCCAAAATAAAATATTTAGGTGGTGACTCTGTATCTGGCAAAGCAGTCCATGTTTGGCACTTCTTTCTTAAAAATCAGTTTTTCAAAATGATTTGCTGGATTTGGACTCTTTGGTGATTTATCAGTCTTGCATTGCACTTTGCGGGATTAGATTCAGAATCGTGACAATTTGAGTCCGAACTGTAGCATGAAGCCCTCGGGGCGCGTCTACACCAGCCTACCCGTTTACCCGACCCGTACACCTATGGGCGGTTTCGCAAACACATTAGGGTCAGGTACGGTTTGGATTCTGTTTGATTTTCAGGTTACGGGCAGGTTGCGAGTTTGAATCGCACCTGTCCATCCCGCCCGCATTAATAATTTTTTTATTTTTATTTTATTTATATATGTAAAATATGGACCGTTCATCTTCATCTATACCCAAACAAACAAAAGTAAAAAAAAAAAAACCCTAATCTCTCATAAACACATTTGCACAACTGCATCTTTTTCTCTCATCTCATTAGTCTCTCTCTCTCTCTCTCTCTCTCTCGTTTTTCATCTGCTCACAACTCTCTTCTCATTGCACCGATTGACCTCGCAAGATCTACTCTCTCTCCGGTAACTCTCAGGTAAGCGTCTTTCTGTCTCTATCTCTCTCCCCGATCTCTGATTTTTTTTTTTGTGGGCATTCAGTTTTGTGTCTCTGTTCTGTGTGCAGCCTCTGTGTCTTTTTGTGTTCTTCCATCTCTCTCTCTCTCTCTCTCTCTCTGTGTCGACCAGCGAAGAGACCGATTGACCTTTGCAAGATCGACTCTGCTCTGCAACTCACAGGTAAGCCTAACTGTCTCTGTCTCTCTCCCTGATCTTCGATTTTTTTTTTAAGCAATCAGATCTGTCTGTCTGTCTCTCTGGTTTTTGAATTTTTTTTTTATGCAATCAGATGTGTAGCAATAGATCTCTGAGTTTATTTGTTTATTTCTGTTTGTGTGACTAAGATTCTGTTTCAATGATGATTTTTTTTTTGTAATATTTTTTTTTGTTTCAATCAGATTCTATTTTGACTTTTTTTTTGTAAGTAATCTGAATTTTTTTTTATGCAATCAGATTCTGTTTATTGAATATATTGGACATTAATTGAATTTGTTATTGGAATTAAATCTATTATTCAATCTGTGTTAAATCTGAGAGTTGGAATTGAATCTGTGTTATTGAATCTGTTAGAGAGTGATTGAATTTGTCATTAAATTGAATATGTTATTGAATTTGCTATTAAATCTGTTATGTTACTGAAATTGAATTTAATTGATTTGTTATGTTATTAAATCTGCTATGTTATTGAATTTAATTGATCTGTTATGTTATTGAATATATTATGTTATTAAATCTGTAATTATGTTATTGAAATTGAATTTGTAATTTTTGCAATCTAATTTAAATAGAGGATAGTGTTAAATCTCTCGCAATCAATCTGTTATGTTATTAAATCTGTAATTTTTTTTTTCAGTTTGTTTTTGTACAGGGTTCATCAACCAAATTGCATGGAATTGAAATTTTTGAAAGTTGGATTAGATGTGATTCATGATGAAGTTTGATATCTTGCAAATGCTTTTATTTTATTTCATGGGTTTGAATTGAATGAAATTTGAAAACAATTTTTTTTTTTAATTGCATTTTGGATGAATGTTAATGAAGAATTAGTTTTTTTTTTTATTGCATTTTGGTTCAATGTAAAAGTGGAAAAAATGTGCTTGTGTTAGTTTATAATTTGATTTTGGGTTAGGAATTGATTTTGTTGTGTTTTTTATTTTATAAGTTTTAAAATAATTATTAATGTTGGAGCATTTTAGAAAATGAGGAGAAAAGGACCCAAAATAAATATTGACAAAATAAGAAGAAAAAAAAAAGACTCAAAAACAAATTTTTGAAAAAAAGTCCAATTCGCAACCACCCGCACATCCGCGAACCCTATCCACACAAACTGCAAACCGCACCGCGGGCGGTTGTAGGTTGACTTTTTCTCAAATCGTATAGATGAGGGTAGGTCCAACCCGAGCCGCAAACCGTCCCAATCCGAACCGTAGACACCCCTACTTTTAAAGGTAAAAATATTTTTCACCAAAATAAGTTTTTTTCCGTTGACAACTTAAAACAGTTTCAGTTGACTTTCGTTTTTTGTTCCCTCAAATACTAAAAGTGTGAATTTTTTTTTTTCTTTCAAAACAATGAAGCAAGCAGTCCAAAAGAAAAAAAAGAAAGAAAGGAAATAACCTCTCTAGAGCACTGTGGAAGGGATGAATATGTTTTAAAGAGAGTGTTCAATACTCAACTTGGTTTAATTTTATTTTCCGACCTTAGCAAAACTGGTGTAAGAAGTTTTATTTTTTGTATTTCAGATTCTGAAATTGTATTTATAAATTTTAGAATTTGTTTAAGGCTTTTCACATTCACAAATTATTTTTCTAAGATTGTGGATAAAAGTGGCTTCCATCAAGTGAAAATTATGGAATCAAAAGCCTTCAAATAAGGAAATTATGTTTCACTATCTCTTCAACAATAGAAAGGAATAAATTGTATTTGAATAATGAATTTGTATATGGATGTGAAAAGGAAAACAAAATTCACTGACATTTCATTTACCTTTTCTCTCTCTCATTTTTTTTAAATTTTTATCTAAATTTATAATTTAAATATAGCCTAAAAAAATTTAACATAATTCACCTTGCAAAGTCTCATTCCATTGATTGAATGCAAGTTCAAAACTAATCCAATCACTTGATTGGATAAAGACATGGAAAGTATTTAACTACACAAATCTTAGCTTGCGTTTGTTGAGTTTTCTAATTATGATTTGAGAGTATGAGTTGTATTTTGAAAGTTTTGAAATAGTTTTGAATTGAGTGGGAAATTTTTGATGTGACATTTGATGATACAAAAACTTACAACTCTAATCAAACATATAACTCAAAATTCTATTAAAGCACGTAAAAAATTAAAAAAAATTCAGAAAATATTTTTTTCGAATATATAAAAATTAACATATCAATTGCAAAATAAAAAATAAAAAATAAAAAATTACACTGTTCCGGTCAATCGGTGGGATGTCCGGTGGGACGACCGGGTAAGCCAAATTTAAAAAAAAATAATTTCAAAAATCGCGCTTTACAGAGAATTTTCTGCAGAGTTATGTGTTTGTTGTGAAAAACTAGTTCCAAAACTCTATCCAAACATGATATTCTAATGTGGGGGTAGGATTTAAAAATCCTTCCAAACAGAGCCTCAATATTCCAACCCACCTGATAAGAGTAATAATTATTAGATATTTTAAGAATATTACCTAATATTATTTATGTATTGTTATATTAATGGCACAGCGGGAAATTTTGTAAGTGGATGGTGACTATTTTTTATTGAAAAAAAAAAAAATTTATTTAATATATATTATAATTTTTTATTTATTAAAAATACCAGATAACGTGGCTTGATATTTCAAAACTATGGAATAAAAGATGATGATAAGATTGGATAGACACACATGGACTAACTACAATGGCATTTTTAAAGTAGACTTTTTGAGCTTTCAAAAGGTGAACTTTTAGCATCATTGAAGCCCTTTTTCTTTAACCTTTTATCAAGTCGTGCGCTTTTTTTTTCAAAGTCAATAAGTATATATATACAACATCGCTACGAAGTTCAAAAAATTAAAAATACGAATGGCTCGAAATTTTTAGGGGTGAGCATGGTCCGGATTGGACTGGATTGGGATAAAACCAGGACCAATCCGTTATTTACGGTTCCTAAAAAATTGGAACCAATCCAATCCGTTTAAATCATGGAACCAATCCGAACCAATCCATTTAAATACGGATTGGATCGGTTTAGGACCACGGATTCACATAATTAAATAACAAAAATATATATATAACACTTGAATTTCATAAAAATATAAACATAGCGCTATATTAGTTCCATAATAGCAACATGTTTTTCTATAATAACGACATACTGTTCTAGAATTTAAACAACCATAAGAAAACTGGTTTCACCATAAGTATTTAGACCATTGCAAATTAAAACTTAAAACTAACAAACAAAAGTAATAAAAGAAGATATTATACGATTTTAGGTTTGAGTTTAGATTTTACATAGAATAAGAAAAGATACTATAGGGGAGGATGTATAATAAAAATATAGACTATTTGTATACGGTCCGGATCGGTTCCAATCCGGAACCGTGGGATTCAATCCGGAACCAATCCGTGAACTACGGATTTTTAATTATTCAATCCGGAACCGAACCACGGATTCAAAAAACCAATCCAAACCTATCGGATTGGACTGGACTGGATCGGATTACGGATTTCACGGATTCCTTGCTCAGCCCTAGAAATTTTAAAACGATGTCATTTTAAAATTTTTTTTTATTCTCTTACCGGTAAGATAATATTTTTCGTACCATTCAAGCCATTCGAACCTCAGTTTTTCAGACTACAGAACATTTTTGATATACATATATATATATTCTATCATTTCCTTGCTTACCGATTGAAAAGACCACAAATTTTCCATAATACACAAAATGCCAACTCTCAACTTAAGGGTTATTTGCGAACAAGTTAAAAAAATCAACAATTCATTTTAAATCATATTATTTTTTATATAAAAAAATTAAAAAATTAATTTTTAATTAATTTTTCAAAATACCCCTTAAAATGTTAAAGTTGGTTAAAGGAGGCAATTTCAATGGGAAACATGAAAAATAACATTTTGTAAAAGACATAATCATACATGTAAGAAAATTGTTCAAAAAATACATGTAAGAAAAAAAATATATACTTTACTGTTGAGGAAGAAAAACTAATGGAGAAGTTGAATAGAGCGAGCGTATGTTAATTTATGAACAATGATGCTGCAAATCTCTAGTTGGGGCGACCTCTACCACTCCCACATCCACATGGGGTAAAGGAGAGAGAGAAAAAAAAAAAAATTATTTTTTAAACCAATCAGAACGCACTGAGGGTGCTGAGTCTCTCCCATTTTCCTTTTATGAATTTTGTTTATTAATATTTAGTTACAATATTCTGACATCCAAGCCAGTCCTCCATTATCAAAAAGATTTTAGCAGACATCGTGTTGAAAACGTAGACATATCCATTCTTGTGATGGTTAATCCCTATTTATATTAGTGGATGACTTACCCAAGAAATTGCAGAATTTCTAAATAGATTAGGGCAGCCCATCCATGTCGGGGCAGGCCCAATGCTACTGTACGATTTTACTTCTTCAATGCAGCAATTGTCAACGTGTGGCTTGTGGGAGGAATAGAGTGGCCCGTTTAGTAGAATTGTGAAAAAATGATTATACCTTATAGTTTATCAGTTTATAATTTATAATTGTGAATATAAGTTGATTTTTGATTTATAAATTAAGGCCAAGTTTGGGAAGACTAAATAAGTGCACTTTTTGTCTTTTTGGACTAAAAAATTGAGATTGAAAATATGGATGTTTGGGTTAACTTTTTGACTTTTTATGAAAAAATGTGTAATAAAAAATTGTAAAAATTGGTTTGTAGAGGAAAATTTGAATTGGGAGTTGTGCAGCCGTAATTGTTGACTTTTGGTGAATAGTGTTAACTTTTTAACTTTTTGAGTAACTTTTTGACTTTTTGGCTTATTTGGGACTTCCCAAACTTAGCCTAAGTTTCTCCTCTCCCATTCAAAGAATAAGTTGATTTTTGACTTACAAAAAGCTATAAGCTGTATTGTTAAGCTAAACCAAACACATCAAAATAACTTAAATTAAGTTAAAAGCTGAAATAAGTTAAAAATAAGTCCTACCAAACAAGACCAGAGCCTAACATGGGACAAAACTTATAGTCGTCGAGTAGATTATTTATAAATAAATTAAAAAAAAAATTAATTAGGTATCTGTAGTCTTATAATAAGACACTTTTAAAAAAAAAAAAAACAAAAAACAAATAGAGTGATTTTGATAATTTTTTAAAAATAATTAGGGTCAGATCATAGAGTTATGATTTGACTTTTTATGAATGATATATTCAAGAATCCTATAATACAAACAGTTCAGATTATCAAAATATGTCCAGTCAACAAGCTCAAGTCCCAATTGCTACTACTAAATTATTTTGAAAAGTTGGTTAAAAACAATTTTTTAAACTTTTTTTAAAAAAGTATTGAAAAGTAAAGAGATTGTATGACTTAAAATAGGTCAAAAGCTAAAATTTAACTTTTAACCATCTTCACAAAAAAGATCTGATCACGTGCTTTTTTTTTTCATTGTTTTTTTTTTTTCTTGAAATTTTCATCATTTCGTCAATATTTAGTGATTTGATCTACACAGAAGTCAACATTCAATAAAAGTCCTAATCCAAAACATAATTTCAATAATGCTCCTAAATCACGTTCAAGGATAAAGATATTTTGCAAGACATGTTTTTTGAACGCATTTTCCAAGACATGTTGTAGATAGTATATTGTAGTGAGTTTTGAAATTGATAATTAAGTCCATGAGATTGGGCTAGGATGACTAAATGGGCTGGGTTTGGGAAAGTTATTAGCAGCTTGGCCCAGCCCGATTATACCTTATATAAATTATACATAATATTATGTACATATATGTATATATCTAGGTATAGTTTACTTAGTTTTATTTCTTTTAAATAAAAAAAATTGCACTTTAACGTTGTGTTTGGTTAAGGAATTTGAAATGAATTTGGAAAGAGGAGAAGGTGTGTGAAACTAGGTGAAATATATGTATATTTTATTTACATTTCATCTCTTTTTTCTTTTTCATTTCCAAATTCCTTCTCAAATTCCCTAACTAAACACAGTGCAAGAGGACATTATACCTAACTAGTTTAAGTTTACAAGTAAGATGTAATGTTTAAATATTTAAGCTTTTGGACCAACAAAAAATGACCTTAGCATAGGATAGGAAAATTAAACTATGCCACTTAAAAACGAGTAAATTTAGAGATTACGAAAATGTGATTTCCAAATTTGTAATGAAAATGCATTTACTCATTATTTTTATATTTTTTTTTATTAAAATAGTGATGTGAGCCCCACTAAACCTAGCCATCCTTCAAGTTTTAGTGACAAAAAATGGTAATCATTTTTTATGATCGGTAGAAGCTCTCCTAAAAGATATTAATAAAAGGTTGAATTTCAACAACATGAAATCAAATTCATATCACCTTCTCATACATTTTCATTTTCTTTGTCATTCAAAATGTTGAACTTATAATCTCTCTCTTGTTAGCTTTTCATGTATTTGGAACAAATTGAATGTAGATGCAAAATGCATCGAACAGGAAACATAAATCATAAGGTGTAACTTTATTTTTGTATGCAAAATTGATAACATGATAAAAAGTCTAAAACTTAACATATCCAATGTGCTTTCTTCGTTTTTTTTTTTTTCAATTCAAAAAATTTTGATGCTGAAATTGGGAACAAAAACCTTCAATAATTCTAGTGCTAAAATTCTGCTAGTTAGATTGTGTGGACTCATTTCAATTTCTTAAAGATTACTTCCAAATGGGTTTCTAGTAGAAGAGGTAAAAGTCAAATTTAGAGGCTCTGTTTTTTTTTTAATAATTATTTATTTATATATATTTTTAAAGTATTTCTTTTGGGAAGTCATTTTTAGATGTTTATACAAAGGCAACAAATAATGCAGCCCAAATTTTCAAATTGTAGAAGATAAGAGTCATTTTTAGACACAATTTTTGTTGGAATGCAAGTTGCAACAAATTAATAAGAGATCAGAATCTCTTCACTCAGTCTAATTTTCTGGTTCACACTTGGGTCCGTTAAAATAATTTGAATTGTTTATTTTTTATCTTCATGGGTATAGTTCGTTCCTAAAAAGGATTAAATTGAACAGACAAATTAGAGTTTTCAAACCAATTTAATTTATTGAAGGAATAATTTATGCACATGAAAACAAAATATAAATTATTCAAATCTATTTAGTGGGCTTTTTTTATGGGCCCAAAATTGGTCCGGAACAACAGTCCAGTCACATGATTGGAGGGTGAGAACATACTCTAAATCAATTGGGTGAATTACATCGACTCGAAGTTTTGATATAATTATATTGATTTTTTTTATTAAGGTTAAAGAGATTAGTGCAGATAATATAAAAATATAAAGATATGTAAAGCAAAATATACATTTCAATATAAAAAGATGAGAGCGTCATTTCTTCATTTATATAATTAACGAATTTTTAATAAAAAAGGGGGCCAAACATTATATGAATTGAAACCTTAAAAGAGTCTAGTGTGATTACACCAAACTTATGGGATTTATTGTATTTTTTCCAAGAAGTCAGTGTAATTTACCTAAATTAATAATACAAAGTTAAAATCAAGAGATTGACTTAGTGGATGACGCTTCCTTATCAAGTATGATGTCTAAGTTTGAGTCTTATTGTTACGTTAGGTAGTTTCTCATTCCCTTATTCTTCTCCTTCCTACCGATTGTTAATTTTTAATTTTTTTCTTTTTTTTTGGCTTTTGAATTTCAGTGACAAAAAAAAAGCTGAAAAAGGTGTCAAACTTCGTTTCATTTCTATTCATAAAAATTCCCATATATTCCGTTGTAAACATTGAATGTATTCACAAGGATAGTCCACATTTCTGAGAAATTGTCTGTTGCATTCTGGCTCTGCCTTCACTTAAGTTCAGGGAAATTGCTTAAATTAAATGTAGAAAATATTTCAACTTACATGTACATACTACTGCAATGTCTATCTTGTTGCAAAATTATATAGAGCTAGATTGTGTGGTCTCATTTCAAATTTAATTCAAAAGCATGATATTACACTCATCTTTATGCAATTTTTTGCTCAGTGATTCAACCCTTGAAGATTACTTCCAAATGGCTTCTAATAGAAGAGGTAAATGCCAATTTTAGAGGCAAATATATATATATATATATATATTTAAATATTTTAAATGTTATATAATCTAACAAATCTTATCCATGTTTTAATTTCTAAATTTTATTATTTAAAATGAATCCTGTTTCAGTTTTCAAATTTTTATTATTACATGACACATCAGTAAATAAGAAAGTTATTAATTGGCTAATTTGTATGACATTAATCTTATTTTTTGGGTATGTCACTTTTAGAGGCTCAATGTTTGTTTAAAGGCAACAAAATAATGCAGCCTAGCTTTGAAAATGGGTTTCTACTAAAGAAAGGTAAGATTCATCTTAGGAGGTTTAATTTTTATTGAAAAGGCAATGGCTCTATGACGAATTAACTTATATCCGATCCAATCTTGTGATTAGACTAGTCTAGTACAAATTTTTGGACTCACAACAAGGTTTGTTAGGTTGGTATGAGTTGCTGATGGTTTATTTTATGCTTATAGAATGATACATTCCTTTAATTTGAGAGCTTTAAAAGAATATTAATGATGTGAAAAAATAAAAAAAATAAAAAAAACCAATGTCAAAACATCACATCACATGAGACCCACACACCAATTAAAACTATTAGAGCTCTTAATTTAGAATTCTCAATCTTTTTTCTTATGCCTATTTCAATAATTATAATCACATTATTTGTATTAAAAAAGACGGCGAAAGAGATTTTAAAGCTATATCGTCTATATTTTTAAAATATAAATATAATTAAAATGTTAGATCGAGATAAAACTTTCATAAATAATATACATAAAAGGGGATAATATATAAATGATTCAAATTATTTTAATAGGTCATGTTATGGGCTAACAAATTGGATTGGATCCAATCTCACAAGAGTGGAGGGAAGGAGAGAAGCTACCCCTAATTAACAACAATAAGAATAAGGTCATGTTATGGTCATGCTAAGTTTTTGTTATTGACAATTTTGTTTGATAAAATTTTTTTCAGTTGTAATTTTATTCGAGCATTTTATTTCAGTGAAGTTATGAGTATTTATATGCAAATCCAACCTGAATTATACCTATACAGTGGAGTTTGTGATCCTAATCTTTTCATGTTTGTCACTTCGCTAACTAAGCAAAAAGTAAAAATGCAGTCGAAGTTGTTTGATCGCTCAAGCGGTCATGTGTGCGCTTGAGCGAAAAAAAGGATCATCCTGTACTTTTGCAGAGCATTTGAATTTCTAGAAAGAAAGTTTTACTGCTTGAGTGGTGAAAGTTGCGCTCGAGTAGTCAGCCTACATGTTTTGCACCGCCTTTAATCACACCGTTGAAGCGATGAAATGTGCTCTCGAGCGGTTTTTGCAATCCAAGTTACTACAAAGTGTGCTACTTGCTCGTTTTAGGGTTTAGGTCGTCTAGATTTTCAAAGAGGAAGAAAAAAATAAAATGTTTTATATTGAAGGGTACTTCTTTATGAGTGTTTTACTAATGATTTAATAGTGATCAACAGATGTATGAACTTTATATCAACATCATCAAGGGATTTATTTATTTTATTTTGTGTACAAAAAAGAGAGTTGTTCTTCGGTAGAATCCGAAAAACTTGGGCCTGAAGTTTTGGTGGATTCTGGAGTGGCTCATCGTTGTGGATTCGATATCAGCATTATGGATTCAACGTTATACAAGACAATTCCGATGTGAAGACGACGGTGGAAGAGGCACTTCGGGGTCTATTCATTTCGGGTGTGGATTCGCTAGGTAATTGAAAGTACACTTATATAATTCTTTCTTGTCTTCTTAGTAGATTGTTTTGTGCCTTTGACCCGTGATTTTTTTATCACAATTGGAGGTGCTCCAATTGTGATTTTTTTTTTACATAAAATCGTTGTGTCGGTTTGTGTTTGATTGATATTATTATTTATTATTTAAAATTAAAATATAATCACAAATAAATATCTTGAAAATTTTTAGATTTTTGAATAACTAATCACATAAAACAATCATAATCATATATATATCATATGATGAAAATTATCATAAAAAATATAATTTTATCAAATTATTGTATTTATATTTTATTTGATTGACTCACTCTCCGTACACTTATTTGATTTCATAATGCAGCCCAACTTTGGATTTTCAATTTCGGTGGCAAAAGAAGACTGCAAACGTGACAAACTTTCTTTCATTCCAAGTCATTAAATTCTCATATATTCCATGGCAAACATTTAATGCATTCACAAGGATACTCCACATTCTGAGAAATTGTCGGTTGCTTTTATAGTCGTATATTGGTCTACCTCTATCTTCACTCATGTCAAGGAAAATGGTTTAAATGTAGAAAATATTTGAATTTTATACAAATATAAAAAATATATATATGAATAAATAAGATTTTGCCTCCGTTTGGGAAGTGGGTTGACTTTTTGGCTTTTTGGCTTTTTTGATTATTTTAGCCTGGGCTAAAAAGTTTGGTTTGGGAAGGGCTTTTTGGCTTTTTGGCTTTTTTGATTTTTTTTGTGAGAGAAGAGTGTAATGATTATGGGTTGGATGTGATATTTTGTTTGTTGTGGCTAAAATAGTCTGTTTTGTCTTTTGTGGCTATTTTAGCCCCAACCCAACTTGCCAAACACCACATTTACATCATTTATAATAAGACATCACTTTTTAAAAATCCTATCAATTTATATATTATGTGTTTGATTCCGTTATTGATTTTTGTGTTTTTAAGATTAATCAAACTATACAGAGATTAAGAGCGAGACATATACCCAAAAAAAAAAAAAAAAAAAAAAAAAACGGAGAGAAAAAGATTCGCCTTTAATTTTTTTTTCTTAGAAACTCGTGTGAGCATGAAAATGACACTGCGGTTGAAGGTCAATAGTCATTGCAGCCATATAATGAATAGGTCATTATTTTATTTTAATTAATAAAATAATTGCAAACCGTTGTTTTTAAATTTTTATGACATGTAATAATTCATGCATTGAAATTGAGAGGGTGTTCGCGGATCGGTTTTGTGCGGTTTGCGGTTCGGTTTTGACCCGTCCGTATTTATGCGGTTTGGAAAAAAGTCAACCCGCAACCGCCCGCAGTGCGGTTTGCGGTTTATGCGGATAGGGTTTGCGGATGTGCGGGCGGTTGCGGGCGGTTTGCGGTTTACACTTTTTTCTTTAAAAATTAATTTTTGAGTTTTTTTTCCCCATCGAATTTAGGCATCAGATTCATTTTATATATTTGTGATTATTTGACAACAATTTTCTGATGAGTTTACAAATAAAAATTGAATATCAATGCATTAAATGAAAGTACCTAAAACAAAAAAACCCTACACTAGCATTTTTGCCATGAAAAAAATATATATCGATGCATTAAAAAATATATATCAATGCATTAAAGGTTGTACGCAATTAGAATTGACAGTTCAGTAATCAATAATCAAACTAGAAGCTCCATCGACTACCAGAAGGAAAATTTTATTAGAAAAAAGTGGATGAGTCACCAATGAAAATATATAAGAAATCAAGTTTAGGACTTGATAATTCTACGGCATTAAAAAAGTTGAGAAATACTTAAAAATAAGGATCCTAGTGTCATAGAGAACATAATGGGGCTCCTGTTAAAGTTACAAAGTTGGTATATTAAAAAAAAATAATAATAACAATAATAATTAAAGTGCGGGCGGTTTTTGCGGGTTGCGGGTTTAAACCGCGACCCGCCCGCAACCCGCAAATTTTTCATATTTCAAACCGCATCCGCCCGCATTATATTTGCGAAACCGCCCATTTATATGCGGATTGAACGGGTTGGGCGGTTTGAGCGGTTCGGATAAACCGTTGCCCACCCTATTGCTAACCATGTAATGGAAACGATCCTAATTTTTATTTTTGCATGTGTAGTGATTTTTGGGCAACTATATATATGAGAAAAGAAAATTAGTACATAGGAGGCTGTAATGTTACTATGTATTAATTTTGTTCAACACCAAGCAAAAATTTAGGTAAAACTTAACTGTAATGCTACATATAGTAAAAAAAAATAATTTGAAAAATGATTTAAAAATGAAATGAGTGGACCAAATTTGTTATAGATGTAACTCACATCACATTAAATTTAAATTTACATTATACACTTTATAGTATTCGGGTTATGCTAGAATGTCTATTATCTAATGCTAAAAGCTTTGGCCAAAAGACAGCAAGACGAGGTCGCTTTGTTTTGTGGTATTTTCTATTAACTTTTCGAGCTGCTTTTCTTGACTCCATAATTTGTTTTCCAAAAACAGAAACTATGAATCAATGCTTTCAGAGTGGAGACTTGACACAACAATCTTTTAGAAGAAACAAATAAACTGAGATTGTCAAAGATAAGGGTTGCCAGCCCTCAATCTTGGATGACACTATATTATTAGTTAACAGAAGTCAAATATATCACCCAATTCAATGTATGTGAATTAGTTTCAAGATTGAGTTGGTTGGGATCTCTAGTACAAAGTTGAATTTGAAATTTAACATGGAACTCTGGACCACTCTCTTTGCAACATATTTTGATTTTCATGTGATCAAAATTTCTCTTGGTTGGGAGCAGCTTGGTTTTGGGCCGTGTGGTTTGATTTTGCGGGGATTCATATTTTTTATCTTCTTGTTAAGTCCTTCTTAACTTTTTATTTTTATTTTTAAAAAAAAAAAATTCGCGAGGTCAAGGGGTTGGTTGTATGGATGCGAGTAGCAGTAGTAGGAGTAATTTGTACTTTCCGAATCTCTCTCGATGCATGCCATCTTCCTGTACCTTTAATTTCATGCTGTTAATGAAAATTTTCTTTGCCGATAAAAAAAAAAAAAAAAAAATTCTCTTTATTGATGGATGGTTTGTGTGGAGCCCTTGTGTTAAGTTTAAATCCTAACATGTTTTTTTTTTTTTATCTTATGGGGCCAATATGTTTCATCAAGCACGCTCTCAATAATTTCACATTCATTTAATTTTGCAGGTTAATCTAATTGTTCTTCATATACATATTCAATTTGATTTGAGTATCTATGCCTTTCACTAATAACATTAAGGGGTATTTCTTAAAGCATTGATTGAGCAAATTTACAAAAAGATGAAATTTTTTAGGGCACATTTTTACAAGCGTCTTCATAACGAGTGTCCTAAAGGTCAATCCAACCAAAAAAAAAAAAAGAAAAAGAAAAAGAAAAAAGTGTCTTTGGAAAATCTTAATTATAATACAATATTAAACAATGGGTTGTGTTAAATGGTGTCATAAGAGTATTGGTTACTAAAACTTAAGATGATGTCCATTATTTTAAGATGCACATTTTTATAAAGAAGGAAAATTTATCTGTGAGGTGTTTGTAATTTACCTCTTTTGTCAATTTGATTACCGTAGTTTTAAATATCAATTTTTCCTTTAATTTTTTAGATTGTATCAATTTAATCCAATCAATAAAATCTATTAAATTAGACAGAAATAAAAGGCAAAATACTTCATTCAAAAAGTTATTGACTATTTCAAATTAGACATCAACCACTCAATCAATTTAAAGAGAGTGAATGAATAATTTTATATATTGATTTCAGTCTAATTTCTAAAAGAGCGTTATGAATTAAACATTGATATAATATGAAAATTTTGATATTAGCAAATTATAAAGACTATTGGTATAATTCGTCCTATAAAGCATGTACAATCATTTTTTAATTTGTTAATGACCATACGAAAATTATTAGAAAATATCATTTGGAAAAGATGTCACAAGGCAAGTCATTACTTGGACTTGAAATTTGCTTATTAGTTGAAGAACAAGTTTTCCAGGACGGCTCGGACAGTGGTGTGATAATCTTCTTGTTTTGAAATCTCAGAGTGTCCAATCCAATCCATTTTGGTCTAGTCAATGAAGATGAACTTGGTGGAAAGGTAATATTGGCTTTGACTAATCACTGTCAATGTTGCAAATCAATGACTAATCTCACTTATGGTGTCTTAATATATGACTTGAAAATTGACAGATTATGGTAACCATTCACCTACCTTGACATGTGACTAATCTTGTATTAATATTTTGCTAAATGTGCTCAACATAAAATTAACAAGTTTTACAGACTTTTCATACTCACTTAAGTTGTTCATATCGTATTATTTCAGTGGATCACATTTCAGGTAGTAAAATTCTATCATTACATGTCACGTTAAAAAAACCCTCCTTTCTTTTTCTTTTTTTTTTTTGTGTCTAGCTTGGATATGTTTGAATTTGATTGTTGGAAATGTTTGCAAATTATATATTCTATGAGGAATGTTTGCTTGCTAATTATGAATTTGAACCCAATAAAAAGGGAGAAAAAACCTCTAAAAATTTAGGGAGATTGAGAGAAGAAAATTGGAGGCGGCATCGGTGATGGTGGGTGAAAAAGAGAATAATGAGAGATGAAAAGTGATCATTCAATTATAATTCAGTATAAGTTATCTGTTTTTAAGTCATCATCCGTAAAATACAAGATTATGATTAATCTAAATAAAACTTTATTTCTAAATATATATATTATAACATGTTTACTATTGCTCTTAACCAACTAAAAAGAATACGTCAACGCAATTATTATTGCCCCTAACTTGAAGGTTGAAAAATAGGGCTTAATATGTACGGCCTAATGGAAACCTTTGGTGGACTTCGAGAGTTCAAGTGGGACAATACTTGTGTTAGAATTTTTCCAACTAGCACAAAAATTTAGCTATTGGAAACACAGGACGGCAAGTTTACTTATGTTATATTTGGTTGGGAGATTTGAGGAAAAATTTGAAAAGAAAAATGAAAAAGTTAGGTGAAATGTAAATAAAACATACTTATATTTCACCTAGTTTTACATATCTTTTCATTTTTCTTTTTCAAATCTCTCTCCAAATCTCCTAACCAAACACATCGTTAAGGTTTAGTTTGGCATGAGATTTTTTTGCAAAATTAATTAATAAAAATAAAATTAATTAATTTAATTAATAAAATAAAATATCACATTTAAATTATAATCATTTTATTTTTTCCACTCATAATTATCAAACCAACTATAAAAAAAATCAAAATTATTCTAAACACAAGTTAAAATAACCAAAAAAATAAAAAAGACAAACTAAATTAGCTTATCCTAAACGAGAGCTAAGCAATTTGCAATGTGAATATGCCAACCATGTCACAATATAGATATGCAACTGTGTTTCTATCTTTAGAAAACAAAAACACACACCCAAAAAAAAAAAAGAAAAAAAAAAGGGCAATCGGATTGAAAAAGTCCCCAAACGCGTTCTTATATATGCTCATTTTTAGATCATGGCCTAAAATATACCTGTGGACGGCAAAGATAAGTTGGACAAAAAAAATACTATAAATATACAAAAATAAATAAATAAGAGTGTTATTATTAATATCCCATCAATTATTTTGAATTTTTTTTTTAGCTTTTGTTTTTTATTACAATAATAATCTTAAGTGAAATTATTAAAAATAATATCAATAATTTTGGAACACCCATCTCACAATTAAGCTCACATACCCACTACATCATGAGTTATGATTTATGAGAGTACCAATGTCCATCACCATCTATTCATCTTCCTCAAATCCCACATTCAAGACCTATCCACCCTCAAAATCTTGAAAACCCTTTAGTGGTAATTGGCGGTAGCAATGACAACCATTTGATTACCTACACTTTTTCGACAATGATAATGAGTAAAAATTTTTTCGACAACCACAATTTCATAAGACGAAAGGAATACAACAATAAAAACTCAAAGGAATTTTATAACTTTAATGGTATTTCTAGTTCAGAGGAGATTAGCCTTGTAAAGATAAGTTTATTAAAAAAATAGCAAAAATAATAATAAAAATTCATCATTTTTTCAGGACTGAACTCCCAAACATATGACTGAAATTTGAGAACATAGGCCCGAACATTGTTTATTTGTTCGGGAACAGGTAACCGAATATTTCTTATTTGTTCAAAAACATATAATCGAAACTCGTGGAGATCGGAGAAGCCACAAAAGGGAAATTTTGAATCAATAACAAAAAACCCTACATTTATTTTCCCAGATCATGATCAAGTATGTGGAGATGAAATAATAATCACATTGGTAGGTTTTGTTAGAATTTTTGAGAGAGAGGCTTTTTGGGGTGTAGGGGTATGGGGGTGTAGATTCAATTGAATGGGTGTAATATTTTTGCAAGGATAATTTCGATATTATTTGAGGGGGAAAAAGAAATTTTAAGGATTTAAAATTTGTAAGTGATGATCCAAAGAAATGGGAGTTCAAAATAATTGATGAGGTGCCACTAGCCATACTCATGAATAATTATACAAAAAATTCATGTAACATGAGGTGGTGCTGATATTTTTAGGAGAATTTATCAATTAGTGGTACTATCTTAAGTAATTATAGATTTATGAAAAAATTTATGAATTTAATCATTAAAATGTGTAAAGTTTACTATGAATCTGTAATTATTTTTCAAAAGTAACATTGATTTATTATTTCTCCATATTTATAGAATAGGTAAATTACACTTTGTCTCCTTATGTTTGGTCTTTCTTTTTTTTTTTTTTTTTTACTTTGGCTCTTAAAATTTTGTTTTGTTTTTTTTTTCTTTCTATTTTGGCCCTTTATGTTTCAAAATTTTACCAATTTACTTCAAAAGTTAACTTATATTCAAAATTAGGTAGAAAATAACATATTGATATCCACATGACATAAAAATATTTTATTATATAACTTAAATATCTGACTCAAGGCCAATTTTAATATAATAATATATATTTTATGTCATGTGGTGGCCAACGTGATATTTTTTTGTTTAATTTTGAACATAAATTAGGTTTAAAAGTAAATTAGAAACAACTTAAAATATAAAGAGTTAGAGTGAG
Source organism: Camellia sinensis (assembly GCF_055761805.1). NCBI lineage: Eukaryota > Viridiplantae > Streptophyta > Magnoliopsida > Ericales > Theaceae > Camellia > Camellia sinensis. The sequence goes on from NC_138969.1 coordinate 34,264,391, forward strand.
AAAAAAATTCAAGGGAGAAAAAAAAAAAGACTAAACATAAAATTATAAAAAATAAATAAAATAAAAAATAAAAAACACGAAGTGTAATTTATCCTTTACAATTATGAAATAATCCTTTTGACCTCCTATGAACAGATGACATAAATGAGGTACATTATTCAGTATGCATTTTGTATTCAAAATTATGTTTAACACTACGCCGTGCTTTTAAAAGTGTTTGTGAGGCCTATCAAAATTAATATTAAATGCCATGGTGATAATTAATAAAAATTGTAAATAGTATTAGATGACATATCTTATTTTTTATTAATTTAATTATTACTGTCACATTATATCACTATTAAATTAATATATTGAAAAATTGGTAACAGACTAATTTTTGACTTTTTAATTTTTTTAACTAAAAAAACTAAAAAATAAAAAAGTTAACTTTTTTAGCTTGTTGCCAAAAGACACCAGAAGCTTATCCAACAAATAATATAAACAAAAACCCTACATAGTAATTAAGGATTTAACTAATGTAAACTTTGCATGAATGAGACATCAATTGTTTATGTAATGTGAATAATAAACAAATTAACGTCTCAATAACAACATTTACACAATAAAATAAAATAAAAATAGGTACAGCGTAATCTTATTAGATGGGTAGATTATACAAATCTAAAATAAATAAACATTTAAAAAATCAAAATTTATATATCAATAAATCAAAAAAGATAAGTCCAGTCTTTAGTTCTATACACTCTCATCTATACCTCAATCAAGAGAATAGACAAAATTTCCAAAATTGTGAAGAACTAAATAAAAAAAAAGCAACAAAAAATTGGCATGGAGAAAATACTAATGGCCGACGCCGGGGCTGGGGACGGAGCGGAGAATCCGATCGATGTTGGCAAGGTGGCGGCCGAAGAGCTTTTCGTCAACCATGTCAGCATGGCCCCTCTTGCTAGGTGAAGAAGGTGGGGTTGTACCCTTAGGAAGGGCATTTTGGTACAAACTGTCCCTCTTCCTGCGCTCTTCTTGCATGGTTACAAGTTTCCTGCCATGTGAATAGGACACCAATGAAGCACACATGAGAATGAACATGAACAACATCACAAGGTTTGGGCGAGCCATATGAATATGGAATGTAACAATGGCTATAGAGGGAGAGATATGAGTATGTATATATGCTTATGGAGAGAGAGGGAGAGAGAGGAGGTGGATGTGGGTATTGTTGTTGGAGAGGAGATATGTAATGGGGAGTGTTTTATGGGGATGGGTGGTATGTATGTGCATATATATAGACTATAGAGAAGGGTATGGGTCTAATTGGAGAGAGAGAGGCTGAGCCAAGTCAAAATTCAAAATTTATTTTGAAATTGAATACAAAGAGAAAATAAATAAATCAAGCATAAAAATGAGTACATAATACATAGAAATAGGATAATACATATATATACTAGATATAAAATTCTTAAAATGACACTTACAATTTTACTCTGATTTGTCAGAAGGTTGGATCTGATTGATTTGTAAATAAATTTAAAATGATGTTACACAAGTCTTAATTATTTTCATTTATTAATGTGTACTTTATTACCTTACCTTTGTATCTAGTGATAACTTTATAAATATTATTATTACATCATTTTTGTTATGAATTTTGTATAAAAATTATTTAAACATATCATTTTCCATAAGTTTATTTAAAATAGAAAAGAATGTGGAAAGGCTGCCGCGTGGAAGCATGAGTTAGCTGATGGAGTGAGAGCTAAGCCGCCGGCCATCCTTTCTTTCTTGGCAGTTTCATGCACCACCCACTCTCAACAATATATTAATCATGTTAAATTGTTTGGATTATAAATTTAAATTAATATTTTTAAAAAAGATAAATAAATAAATAATTTAATTTATATTCTTCTCACTTTTTTTAATTATTTTTTAAATTTTTATCTAAATTCATAATAAATACAATTTTAAAAGCTCAACAATTATCTCATGGCTCAAATACATGGCCTTTTGACTTGATTCGGTGAACTGCCTATGTTCATGGCAAAAAAGGAGAACAAAATCTATTATATATGCAATAAGGATTACAAAAAGACTCAATTTTTTTTTGTAACTTTTTGTTTTCTGTGACACTCTCGAATCATATTTGAAAATAACAATACATTCTACCAAGGGCCTAGGTGAAGCTAGGTTTGGGCGTTTTACTCGAACTCTAGGTCTCATCTCCCGCCTTTATGAAGTTTTTTATAATACTTTAAATATATATGATAAATACAAAACACTTTATAATAAAACAGATTTATAATTTATTTTAAATTTATAATTATAAAACTAACTTATAAGTAATATCAAACTAATATGTTCAAATTAATCACAAATTTATGAGGCAATTCAAAACATAGGCATATATATATATCCGTGTGGGCTCTTGTGAAAGTGTATAAGTTAAGAAATGAATGCTCACACGCTTAGCTACCAGCTTGTGGACCCTACCTTTTGTGCCATAGAGTTTAGCATGTTGTGCACATTTGGGTTCAAAGTCTCTTATGCATTTTTTATTATTATTTTTAAATCAACTTTGTTGACTAATGTTACATTATTTTTGGGCAGTTGCGTAGTCCTACCATAGGGGCATATCAAAAGACAAATGTGTATTGCAACCCTACTCAAAGTAGTAAAAAATTTATGTTAGTCCTTTTCTTTTGTGTCTTAGTATTCATAGGGATCACAAAGGCAAGGTTGGACCAAATGCATCCATGTGGCTATCCTTATAGACTAGAGAGGTCCAAATCATATCCACTATTGGTCCATTATGATAATTTGAGTCATTAAAATTAGTAAAAAATATTTTTAATTAAATTGATTTGATAATTATAGTTATATGATTTAATTATACTAATCATAAAAAAATGATGACCTTTTTTAAAAATGAATATGATAAAATTATGTGACTGCAACTACTAAATCAATTTAATTTTTTTCACGAATAATTTATATGCAAAGATTTACAAAATAAACAATGAAAATTATTATAATAAAACTCATAATGAACTATATTAGCTCCAACTCTAAACCTCCCTAAAAAATTATAAAGGTACAATCACTTGGGGGTAAATGTTTGATTCAGAGAGATCTAAACAGTAAAAACTTGAGAGGACCCAAACTCAAGCTGATGACATTATTTATAGAAAGATAAAACTAAACTGCACATATAAATTTGAAAAATAAAAAATAAAAAATAAAAAAAAGGATTTTTTTACATGGAAAACATTAATTAAACTCGGTTACAAGTGTGCATAGTCACATGCCAATGTCGAGTGTTGCTTTCACAGCATGTCCGAATCAAGGCCGCTTGTTAGGTTTGCCACCATTTTGTCTATTTTCACTAGGTCGGTGTGTTTACGTAATTGTTTTATCAGTCGTGCCTTATACCCTCAGTGGGGGTCGCACCCCCAGTGAGGTGGCGCGCCCCCACTGGCTGCCAACCGAAAAAAAAAAAAAAAACTATTTTTTTTCGCCCAATCATGGGCCTCCACCTCACTGGGGGTCGACCCCCAGTGGGAGTATAAATCATTTTTCTTGTTTTATTTATTTGATTTTCTTATAGGAAGAAGCTTGCCTCGGTCTCTAGTCAGACTTGATGGTACTGTTCTATTCGTGGAGGCCCACTAGAGTCCCGTTTTGATAATTTGAATCGTTCAATATGTAAACCTCGTCAAATACTATATGTCTGTAAAAAATCAAATTGATCGGATATCAATAGCTATCTCATCTTATCAATTTTTTGTCAACCGTTAATTTGTTCACCGTTCATTTTTTTTTATATATACAAAACTAATTTGATCCATAACTATTGATATCCGATCAGCATGATTTTTTACTGGCATATAGTATTCAACGAGTTCTACACATTGAATGGTTCGGATTATCAAAACGGGACCCATGCTGAGCCCTTACAAGCCGAACAACACCGTCCAGTCTAATTAAAAACTGTAGGCAAGCTACTTCCTAATTTATATTTAGTGTGTCTGTATTTTTACCATAATCTGATTTCTAGTCATTTTACTTTCAGTTCATTTATCGTTAGTAAGATTGACAAAACTTGTCTAATGAGTTAAAAGTGACATTTTTTTTTTGTTTTTTGGTATTAGTACTCCCATACTTTCATCAAATCTCACTTTAATTCTTGTATTTTAACTAAAAGGACAAATTACATGTACTTCCCTCGAGGTTTAGCAAAATTACAGATACCCCCTTGAGGTTTGAGAAATAACAGATACTCCCTGAAGGTACTATTTGCATAACAAATTATGGGGCAAATTGTTATGAAAATATAAACCTCATGGGGGTATTTGTAATTTTCGAAACCTAATGGGATATCTGTAATTTAGCTAAACCTCGAGGGAGGTATATGTAATTTGCCCTAACTAAAATCTCATTTTGGTCACTTCACTTTAGTCTTTGTACTTTAACTAAAAAATAAATGGTCTATTTTTAAAAAACATCATTGTCGTCCAATTTTTTGAAAAAAAAAATGTAATTAATTGAATAAGTTGCGATTATCAAATCAACTTTTTTTTTTTGGTGAACGATATACACTAAGAATCCTATAAAATGGACGCTTTGAATTATCGAAACGGGACCCGTGATGGATCACACGAGTTCGGGCAGTACCCTCCAATCTAGATGCATGGAGAGCAAAGTCCTACTTTTAATATTTTAAGGACGAAATTGACACAATTAAAATATTTGAAAGCAAAATGACTCAAAACACATAGTTTAAGGACAAAAAGTTGAATTAACCTTATAAATTATACTTTAAATCAGCCAAGTAACAAATATCAAATATCAGCACCATTGTTTTGTATGGAAATAGAAGGAATGCTATGTTTATTTATTTTGATAATTTGTTTGATCCTCCTTAACTGTATCCCTGAAAAAACTCAAACAAAAACGCTAAAATGAATGTTAGTTGTCTATGTCCTAACATAAAAATTTATTTTGAAGATTATTTTTTGAGCCCCACCCTCCTAGCAAGTTGTTAGAGCATGTCAACATGCAAAACATTGCTTTGGCTTACCATCAAGAAAAAATGACAAACAATGCCTTAACCTGCTCTTAATTTGTATGTTTATGAATGTAACCTAGTATCTGTTGCTATTCTGAGGATTACAACAATAATTAATGTTTAAAATATTAATTAGTATATTAACAAATGTATCAATTATTCATGTTGTGTCTTTGTTGATATATTGGTTAGTATTTGTGACATTAGTCAGGATTACAGAGAATTAATTAGGAAAATGTCATATGAGGTATCAATGTCACGTAATCATATATTTAGGTGTTGATTAATGATACAAGATTTAATTAGGTTTGTTGATATAGTCTTTCCATATCCATCATGGACAAAATTGTCCTTTTCGTTTTGGATTTTGGCTTATACGGCAGGATCCATCTATGTATCCTTTAACCTTACAAAATTACATGCCAACACTACTACAAATACAGATAAAGATTACATTTTTTTATGTGATGTATGTTTTTTAATCACACCTTTAAGTTTTATTAAAGTGTGGTCTTTGAGAGTGATTAAAAGGAGTCATTTTTAATCACACTTTTTAAGTGTCATTAAAAAATACTTTTATCACATCTTTAAAGTGTGATTAAAAACATTTAAATAACATTTTTTAAGTGTGATTAATAATAAATAAAACCTGTAATAAAAAAAAATCGATATGTTTGAAGAATAATCAATATTATTTTTATACGCGCATTTCAAGAATGTAATACACACTATATACTATACTTTGAATTGTAACCACATATTGAATAGAATAATGCCATATATTTTATAAATGAAAATTAAATATGTTCAAAAGTATATACAAAGGAATTAAATAAAAAATTTTAAACCATGCTTACATATATTAAAAAATGAAAAAACTTAAAAAACTAAGTTCTTGAATTCTTTGACCATATTTTGCATCTCTCCAAGAATTTCTAACCTGAAAAATAAAAACAAAAATTAATTCAGAAACCGCTAGAAGCATATGAATAAACTAACTATTTGTAGAGATTATTCTAATTTTACAAAAGATAAAGTCCTACCGATCACACCCTTTCAAATGTCTTAAGACTTGGACAACAAGTATCATTTCTTATATCGCTGAAGGGAGGCAAAGATGAACTGAATGATGGAAAGTGGCCAGTAATCAATGAAGACAAGGTTTCCCCAGTCCTCCACAGGCAACAATTTGCTGACAGCACACAGGGTTGTCATTTGTTAAGTTCATCAAAACCTACCACAAGGAGCATAGTATAAGTGTTGACAATCATCACATGAATCACAACCACGTCAAACAGATTCTCAATAAAACACATTTTTAGCCACTCCATTGCAGATGCTCTCATCTTTTCTCTAACTTCTATATCTCAATATTCTATTTGACATAAGTAAAACCAATAATATAAAAAATATTTGGAACTGATGGGCAACTTATTAATGTTGTAATTTATCAGAGATATTTTGTTACATGAAGGATCATGCTCTCTTATTCATTTTCTATTTTTCTTCCTCGAATAAACAACACACAATCAAATCCTAAAATCAATCAAGTTTCAGAGCAAAGCATACACCCTTGGGAATCAATTCACAACAAAGTGGCTTAATGACAGCTGTTAATGTCACCAACTACATGTAAAACGATAAAATTTGTATGCTATGTTGCCTGTTGTCTTTATGTTGAAGTTCACACCAGTCACTGTTTGTTTATCTATTGTTCTGAATCCTTTCTTTTGCATATGAAGTTTATGCTATTAGTGGTGGTGGTGGTGGTGGTTAAGTTTCTATTTTCCTATATACTTGTGTTACTCATTTTACGGTTGTTACTTATCAAAGAAAAAATTACTATAATAATTTTTTGCAATAATTATGCACCTTGGTATTAATAGGCCTTATTAACTCAAATTACTTAATACACTTTATGGGTAAATATCTAATTACACATGTTAGACAAATACAGATTTGAGACAAATGATGAGTCACAAATACATTTTTATGAAAATTTTCGGTATTCATAAAACAACTGAATAACATTAAATTGGGCATGGTTAAGTTTGAAGACATTAGGTTATGGTGTGCCAATATCAAAAGGTGTAAAGCCTTCCATCCCAAAGGACATTCCATCCTCCTATCACTAATTTCAATAAGAATAATGATACATTAACATAGTTTTTATGTATGATTCTCACAAATTCAAAAATATCATTCGTTTTCAAATCATTTTCCTTTCACTAATATTACTTACACAAGCAGTAAGTAATAAAATAATAAAATGATTATTAGGAAAAGTTGAGAAAGAGCTAACCTTTGGCTAAAGGCTTTGAGACCAAAGGTGGAAAAGTTACTAAATCCGCAGCCATCAACAACAGCAAAGAACCATTGAAAAGTGCATTAGTAAAGCTACCACAGAAGGAATAGAATAGAATCATTACTTGTTTCCTGTATCCAAATTAATTAACTCATTAGCTCCCAAAAAAATTTAAAAAAATAAATAAACAAGATGCTAATTCTAATAATTTTCCCCCACTATCCCTCACAACTTAAAATTTTAAAAAAAGATAAAAGTAAAAGGAAAAATTGTAGATCAAGAATATGAATAAACTTAAATGTTAGAAGGCAATTGTTTTTGTTAGAAAAAGTGTGGTATAAATATTTCTTCTCTTTTTTCCTACATTATCTGTAAAAGGGTCAAAATATTCATTGGGTGTACTCGACTAATCTCAAGACTCACACAAAGCATTTCCTTCCATGCGAGTCAGGCAAATCTTCGACTATGCTCACAGGCATAGTCCCTGAGCAATTGATAGCACTCAATGGGAGGAGAAGTTATTGTTGGGATATACCTCCTTATTGGAGTTTGAGACCCAATTAGTTTTGGTTAAAGAATTTTAATTTGTTTTGGTTTAGGTATAATATATTTTTATGTTATATCTAATTCATGAAGACCTAATTCAATTTGATAACAATTAGGAATTGATTACAAAATCCAATACCCAACTCTATATATATACATATATATTTGGTATTGTTGTTTCTAAGGAAAAAAAGAGGTACAGCGGCTAGTGCACTTTTTGGGGTCCGTGCTCATTAACTCATCTTTGATGGGTTTTTGGTTATTGAGTGGCAGTGCTTGAATTCAACCTTTGTGGATTTGATTCGGCAGACGTTGTACATTTGATTTGGGTATTATTTTGGGTTTTCTTCAATTTTGATTCTGAAGATTTTGGTTCATCTATTTGGTGAGGTCTTTCCTCTTATTTATTTGTGATTATTTGGAATTCACCTAAGGGTGGTTTTGTGAGACCATTCGTATCTCGCTTGTAATCGTTTGAAACTTATTTGGTTGATAGTGGAATCGGATTTCGATCCCGTGGACGTATCTTACATTGAGGGAATCATGTAAAAATTCTTGTGTTGTTTTTGATTTAATTTTTCCGCATTAGTTTTTATTCCCATTGATTGATTTACTTGTGAGAATCACATATTTTTCCTAACAACTGGTATCAGAGCATACGGTTTATTTGGGTTTATTTATTTGTGCAAATCAATGGAGGGGAATGTGGGTCGTATGTCTAGCTTCAATGGAAGCAATTGGGTAACTTGGAAAACTAAAATGGAGGATCTATTATTTTGTAAAGATTTGTATGGGCCTATTGAGGGTGATAGTGGCAAACCCGACGGTATGAAAGATGATGAATGGAAGAGGCTTAATCAAAAAGCCGTTGGTGTCATCTGTCAATGGATAAATGACAGTGTGTTTCATCATGTTGCAACTGAAACTTTGGCATATGATTTATGGAAAAAATTAGAGAGTCTTTATGATAGAAAATTAGCCACAAATAAAGCTTTTCTGTTTCGTAAGTTGGTTAATTTAAAATATAAAGAGGGCAGCCCTATTTCGGAACATCCGAATGAAATAAAGAGTATTGTTAACCAACTTGCTTCTATGAAAATTGTTTTTGATGATGAGTTGCTAGCTTTGATGCTACTTAGTTCTTTGCTCGAAAGTTGAGAGACTTTGGTTGTGACCGTTAATAATTCGGCGCGCGATGGAGTTGTCACAATGGGCCAAGTCACTAGTAGCCTGTTGAATGAAGAAACTAGAAGAAAATCAGCGGGTTCCTCTCATTCGGAAGCATTCGTTATGAGAGGCCGAAGCAAAACAAGGGGGAGGAGTAAGACTCCTCATGGTCGTGATCAAAGCCGTGACAAATCAAAAGATGGTTCTTTTTCAAAGAAAGACATTGAGTGCTATTATTACCATGAGAAAGGGCACATGAAGCGAGAATGCCAAAAACTCAAGAACAAGGAGAAAAGGCGTGACAAAAGTGTGGATAAGAAGCAAGAAGACACAACGGCAGTTACTACCGATGATCTCATGGTTGTTTGTGAAGATGATTGTATCAATTTTGTAGGCCAAGAGAGCAATTGGGTGATTGATTTCGGTGCTTCTTTTCATGTGACTTCTCGAGTTGATTTCTTCACTACCTACACCAAAGGAGATTATGGTTTTGTTCGAATGGGTAATGAAGGTTTGTCCAAGATTATTGGCATGGGTGATGTTTGCTTGGAAACAAATTTGGGTTGCAAGTTGTTGCTTAAAGGTGTGAGGCATGTTTCCGACATTCGCCTCAATTTGATCTCTACTGGGAAGCTAGATAATGAAGGCTTCAACAACAAATTTGGTGATGGAATATGGAAGCTCACAAAGGGTTCTTTGGTGGTGGCTTAGTGCAAGAAGACTCATACACTTTATTCGATGCAAGGAAAAATTTGTAAAGATGTTGTCAATGCACTTAAAGATGATACTTCTACCGAATTGTGGCACAAGCGGCTTGGCCACATGAGTGAAAAGGGGCTGCAAGTTTTGTTCAAGAAAGAGCTTCTACCCTGTTTGAAAGGTACACATCTCAAAACTTGTGTTCATTGTTTGGCGGGTAAACAACATAGAGTTTCTTTTCATAAAAATGTTGTTTCTAGAAAAGAAAATATTTTGGAGCTGATTCATTCGGATGTTTGTGGTCCTTTGAAAGTTAGATTACATAGTGGTGCACTTTATTTCGTTACTTTCATTGATGATTATTGAAGGAAAGTTTGGGATTTTCTACTAAAAATTAAAGATCAAGTTCTAGAAGTATTTAAGCATTTTCAGGCCATGGTTGAAAGAGAAACAGGGCAGAAATTGAAGTGCATCCGATCAGACAATGGTGGTGAATACATTGGGCCATTTGATGAGTATTGTCGCAGCCAAGGTATTCGGCACCAAAAGACAGTTAAGAAGACTCCTCAACAAAGTGGTGTTGCCGAGAGGATGAATCGCACCATTGTGGAAAGAACAAGGTGTTTGCTTTCACAAGCTAAATTGCCAAGATCCTTTTGGGGTGAGGCAATGAGTACAGTGGTTGACGTGATCAATTTGTCTCCTTGCTATCCTTTGAATGGTGATGTTCCAGAAAGAATTTGGACCGGCAAAGATATATCTTATGAGCACTTGAGAGTGTTTGGTTGCCGAGCTTTTGTTCACATTTCAAAGGATGAGAGGTCCAAGCTTGATAGTAAGTCAAGACAATACATTTTTCTTGGCTATAGGCGTGACGAGTTTGGTTATAGATTGTGGGATCCGGTCGACAAGAAAGTTATTCGAAGCCGTGATGTTGTATTTCTTGAAGACCAAACAATTGAGGACTTTGGCAAAGGTAATCAACCGGAGCCAAAAACTAGTGACCTCATTGACATGGATCCATCTCCTTCATCTTCAGTTGATGATGAAAATGGGGGAGATATGCAGCCACCTATTGAAGATGTGGAGGATGCTGCTAATCCTAATGAAGTTGAGCTAGAAATTGAGGAAAAGCATCCAACTCAAGAACCGCCACCACAACTTGAGTTAAGAAAATCTACAAGGGACCGACAATCTTCAAGAAAGTATCCTCCCAATGAATTTGTATTGATTTCTGATCAAGGGGAGCCTGAGAGCTACCAAGAAGCAATTGAGTATGCAAAGAAAGGTGATTGGAAAAAGGCCATGGAAGAGGAGATGAATTCCTTACTTGAAAATCACACTTATGATTTAGTGAAGTTGTCTAAGGGGAGAAATTTTTTGAAAAATAAGTGGGTCTTCAAATTGAAAAATGATGGTAAGAATCTGAGGTACAAAGCACGTCTTGTTGTAAAAGGCTTTAGGCAAAAGAAAGGTATTGATTTTGATGAAATTTTCTCGCCAGTTGTGAAGATGTCTTCTATTCGGGTTGTACTTGGCATGACTGTAAGTATGAACCTTGAAGTTGAGCAACTTAATGTGAAGACCGCATTTCTTCACGGCGATCTTGAAGAAGAAATTTACATGGAGCAACCGGAAGGTTTTGTAGAGAAAAGGAAAGAGAAATTTGTTTGCAAATTGAAAGAAAAATTGTATGGCCTCAGGCAAGCCCCGCGGCAATGGTACAAAAAATTTGACTCTTTCATGATGAATAATGGTTTTTCTAAATCCACTTCGGACCATTGTGTGTTTGTGAAAAATTTTCCGGATGGTAAATTTATTATTCTTTTGCTTTATGTTGATGACATGTTAATTGTGGGTCAAGATTCTACCATGATAAACAAGTTGAAATTGGAGTTGAGCAAGTCTTTTACTATGAAAGATTTGGGGCCGGCAAAGCAAATTCTTGGTATAAAAATTGTTCGTGATCGCAAAGAGGAGTTGATTTGGTTGTCTCAAGAAAACTACATTGAGAAAGTTCTTGAGAGGTTCAACATGAATAAAGTAAAGCCGGTTGATTGTCCACTTGCAGGTCACTTCAAGTTTAGTTCGAATCAATGTCCTACAAGTGAGAAAGACAAAGAAGAGATGTTGAAAGTTCCTTATGCTTTAGCAGTTGGCTCTTTGCTGTACGCCATGGTTTGTACAAGGCCGGATACTGCTTATGCCGTTGGTGTGGTGAGTCGTTTTCTCTCTAATCCAGGTAAAGAACATTGGGCAGCGATAAAATGGATTCTAAGGTATCTTCGAGGGACTTCGAAGGTATGTTTGTGTTTTGGGGATAGTAAACCGATGCTTGATGGGTTCACAGATTCTGACATGGCCGGTGATATTGATTCTAGAAAATCTACTTCGGGGTATTTGATGACTTTTACAGGAGGAGCTGTGGCATGGCAATCTAAATTACAAAAATGTGTTGCTCTCTCAACTACCGAAGTTGAATTTATTGCCATTACAGAAGCTTGCAAAAAAGAGTTATGGTTGAAGAAATTTTTGCAAGAATTGGGTTTGAAGCAAGAAAAGTATGTACTTTATTATGATAGTCAAAGTCCTATTCATTTGAGTAAAAATTCTACTTTTCATTCGAGATCGAAACACATTGATGTGAGATACCACTGGATTCGTGATGTGTTAGATTCGAAATTGTTGCAACTCGAAAAAGTTCACACGGATGATAATATTTCAGATATGTTGACTAAAACTTTGTCGAGGGACAAACATTTAAAGTGTCGAACTTTGGCTAGTATGGTTGATGTCTCCACCTAAGTCGGTAGGGGAGAATTGTTGGGATATACCTCTTTATTGGAGTTTGAGACCCAATTAGTTTTGGTTAAAGAATTTTAATTTGGTTTGGTTTAGGTATAATATATTTTTATATTATATCTAATTTATGGAGACCTAATTCAATTTGATAACAATTAGGATTTGATTACAAAATTCAATACCCAACTATATATATATATACATATATATTTGGTATTGTTGTTCCTAAGGAAAAAAAGAGGTACAGCTGCTAGTGCACTTTTCGGGGTCCGTGCTCATTAACTCATCTTTGATGGGTTTTTGGTTATTGAGTGGTAGTGCTTGAATTCAACCTCTGTGGATTTTATTCGGCAGCCGTTGTGCATTTGATTTGGGTATTATTTTGGGTCTTCTTCAACTTTGATTCTGAAGATTTTGGTTCATCTATTTGGTGAGGTCTTTCCTCTTATTTATTTGTGATTATTTGGAATTCATCTAAGGATGGTTTTGTGAGACCATTCGTGTCTCGTTTGTAATCGTTTGGAACTTATTTGGTTGATAGTGGAATCGGATTTCAATCCCGTGGACGTACCTTACATCGAGGGAACCACGTAAAAATTCTTGTGTTGCTTTTGATTTAATTTTTCCGCATTAGTTTTTATTCCCATTGATTGATTTACTTGTGGAAATCACATATTTTTCCTAACAGTTATGTGGTGGTCTTGGGGCATGGCTAGGTAGTGTCCAGAAATATTGTGATTGGCAGAATGAGTGGAGCCTATAATTTGGTGTTTGGTAATAGGAGAACAACAAGGGATATGACATTTGATAATTGGTAGGAGTATTACCATGTGATGCTCCAAGACTATCTAATAATTTTTTCAATGGGAATTGAATCTCAAACTTAATGCTTCATGAGGCACTAAGGGCCAAGTGGTAAGTAATATCAGTTTTAGTTCTAAATAGCTACATTGTGTGGTAAATAATATCAATTTTAGTTTTAAATAGATACATTAAATAAGATTAGGGTAAGAGATAGTATTAATTACTTGGCTAGTTTGGCTCCTTTAGGAGTGTGAAAGCTGTTGATGAGGTAGGCAGTTGCAGTTCCACTAGGGTTTGTTAACTTGTACTTGAGTATCATCATCTGAGGAGGAGAGGAAAAACAATTCAAAAAAAATTACAAATTAAAAAGCTTATCAATAAAATATATTATTAAAATTAAAATTGGTTTGTTGTAATAATCTATTATTATTATACCTTTCTAAGGGGGACAATTGAAAAGAGACCAACAAAGCTGACAAGAAAGAGAAAATCAATCATCCAACCCAAAGATAGATTCTTCACATTGATTGGGTTGCTTGCTTCATCTGCTTGAGCTGCAATACGTCCACTCATTCCTAGTAGATAACTTGCAGTCTCACCTGATATATATCCAAAAATTATTAGCAAAAACACAAACAAAACAATGTTCTGTAACAAATATGGGTGAAGTAAAACAAACCATTTAAAGATTATTAGGCCTACCGTCAAGGACATATGTGGGCCAATGAGTGTAGTAGCATAGAAATCAAATATAGAATCAGGCATAGAAAATATATGGACGAGCAAGATATTACAAGATTGATTGGTGAAATCTATTTTTAAAAAGAATCATATACGTATTTTTGATTTCTATGTTTCTAAAAGTTGTAATATATTTACTAGTAGTCATGTATGCAACAAAAAAAGAGATGAAAACTTCTATTAGAGAATGCTTGATTAATCTCAAACAACTATTAATTGTTTTTCATTGAGGAAAAGTAACTTGAAATTTTCGTGCTCCATATTTTGAATATCTAGAATTAATTATGTACAAGTGCCATATAATTAGTGTGGTGTTTTTTTATTTTGAATATCCAGATCATCAGCATTTAGTAAAAGATCAGATTGTTTCTACATGTACGGAATGATGAATTATTGCCAATCCACATCCTAATACTAAACCAAATAATTAGTCACTACAAATGAAATCATATTGAAATCTTACACAACTCAATAAACTTTTTAACATTCAATCTAGAAAGAAAAAAAATGGTAATATGGAGTCCCAATATCACACCAAGAGACAAAGAGATATATGCTTGTTTCTATCTGCCAAAGATGAATTGATTAAGTGATGATGACTATCAACAGTCAACAAATAAGGAAAAGTGTAAATGATACCTTTAGAAAATGATATTTAGCCGCCCTCTGGACCCTGTGACTGATGGACCCTTCTTCTGGTTTCTGAACAAAGGGGAAATAGAAAACAAAATAAGGGAGAGCTAAAGCAAGTATAGAATACGAAAAAAAAAAATGAAAATCGAAAAAAAAAATGTCACATTAACGAAACCAACAAAACTATATGAAAATAAGGGACATTCTCCCTTTAGCATTTGCACTCAAGTTCTATCCAAGTAGATACCAAAATAAATGGACAAATTTTGTACTCAAGTTCTATCCAAGTAGATACCAAAGAAAGAAAGTGACAAAATCTCCTGGCCTATATTAATTCAAATACCTATAACAATGCTTACCTTCTTTTAGAAGCTTGGAATTGTGCCAGCTTCAGCACTCTTTTGCTGCTTCTCTTTGAAAATATTAAGCAATATTCTCTTTGTCTTAAGCTCTATAAATCAAAGCACAACGTATATAGTTATACTACTAGAGAAGCATGCACGTGGTAATCATGGCCATGTTTACATCTGCTATGTAATTCATGCACAAAATGCGTATATACAAGCCACCAATAACAGCTGATAAAGAAATCCCATTTTGAGATAACTAACTAACATAAATATGTTGTCAACATGCAATCTATAATCCATACCAACATGAATTAACATTAGCATTACCTTACCATCAAGCCTGACCAGAAAAAAAAAATCTTGAAAATGTATAATCCATACCCACATGAATAATTCCCCTACCGTGGATGACCCACAAACTCCGGAACAGAATTTTGAGCCTCAACCTCCCCAAATCATCAACACCTAGTTTGGATTGAATGATTTCAAACACTAAGCATAACATATAAAAATTAAAATCTGCCTAGTAGATGAAATATAAGCTCCATAATTTGCCATATAGATTATCATGAATCTAAGGGAAAACGCATAGATAATCAGAAAGTGTAATGATGCATATAATATACACAAAAACTAGGGCAAAAAAAAAAGGGGTTTACAAAGAGAGAATTTTACCGTAAAAGTTTCATCATCATTCTTATTTTTCGGTGTTTGGCTAAAAATTAAAAGATAAAATAAAAATAATAAAAGTTTCCCATTGACACATTTTATCGAACATTTGACATACAAGGAAAATGGTACGATAAGAATCACAATATCAACAAGCTATTCCAACAACAAAAAAATTCCATAAAAAATGAATGGTTCATTGGTTACAAAGAGTGCAGTGCACGTGGTTAAGGTCAACTAGCATATCAAAAGTTCATGGGGTTGGGGAAGGAATTGAAGAACTTACAGTGAATGAGAAAACATAAACTAGAGAGAGAGAAGCAGCAACGGTGAGAGGAGAAGCAACGCTGGAAAGGCCAATGACGGCGACTAGCAAGAGCAGCGGCGACGCCAATCAGCAAGGAAAGGAGGAGGAGCAAGAGGGGAGATGGAGAGGCGCGTTGATCAGTGGCCATCAACGACAAAGGCGAGATGGAGAGCCGCAAGAAACCCTAGAAAGAAATTGCCCAGCTCTTTCTGTCTCTACCAAAGTAATTTCATGAGCTTATATACAATATGGGAATAATTATTTAATATAAAAATTAAATTGAAAAATTATATATAATCACACCAAACTGTGATGAAAATAAATATTTATAATCACACTTATTTAAAATGTGTGATTGAAAAAAAATATTATCACACTCATTAAATTAAGTGTGATTAAAAAATCATTTTAATTTTTTTAATCACATTTCTAATAAAAGTGAGATATTTTTAATTCTTCTTATGTGATCCTAAATCACATGTTAATTAGAAGATGTGATTAAAAAATATAAATACAATCACTCTTAATTGAAAAGTGACATAAAAAATAAATAGTATCACACTTAATCAAATCAAGTGTAATTAAAATATTAATCTAATTTTTTTTATCACACTTCTAATAAAAGTGAGATATTTTCGTTTGTTAAAGTGTGATCTAATCATACTCATTTAAAAAGTATGATTAAAAAGTAGTAGTGTATATATAATCACACTTTAATTAGAATGTGTAATTAAAAAATATATAAATAATCACATTTTAATTAGAATGTGTGATTAAAATATATATAAATAATCACACTTATTTAAAAAGTGTGATTAAAAAGTAATAGTGTATATATAATCACACTTTAATTAGAATGTATGATTAAAGATATATATAAATAAACACACTTTAATTAGAATGTGTGATTAAAATATATATATATAATCACACTCATTTAAAAAACGTGATTAAAAAGTAGTAGGATATATATAATCACACTTTAATTAGAAGGTGTGATTAAAAAATATATAAATAATCACACTTTAATTAGAATGTGTGATTAATATATATATATATATATATAAATAATCACACTTATTTAAAAAGTGTAATTAAAAAGTAATAGTGTGCACTTTAATTAGAATGTGTGATTAAAAAATATATAAATAATCACACTTTAATTAGAATGTGTGATTAAAAATATATATATATATAATCACACTTATTTAAAAAGTGTGATTAAAAAGTAACAGTATATATGTAATCTGTACGGGAAAGAAATAAATCTTCTCGTATAATCCTGTTGATCAAGTCTGCGCTCCTCCAAATGTCGTCGCTTTTTTCCCTGAAAACATAAACGTGAGCTAGCCGGCGGGTGTGTACCGGAAATCTCTCCGATGCCTATGTCAGCAAAATAGACAAGTAAACAAAAGCTCTGTGTATTCAGGAATCAAAGTTGGGATATCTGTACATAGGTCTGATCATGAGCTTTTATAGACTTTACTTGGCACAATCCTAAAAGGATTCCAACTCTTCCTATGAGAGTCCTCCTAGGAATCACGCACCCTACTCACTACCAACCAAGTAAGATGATTTACACAATCCCAGTAGGACTCTAACTCTCCTTAGCAGAGTCCTACTAGGAATCTCATCACTGCAAGCCAAGTGAGATGGCTGAACCTTTTACCTCGGTTATACATTTTCGCCCGAACTGCTTTATCTCGGTCCCCTACCCTTCGGACCGTGTGATCGAAAATCGATCTAACGAATGCCACCCTGCCGAGCTATACACAGCTCGGCCCTCGCCATTGATGCTACCTCCTTTTAATAAGCTGCTGCAACCACACCGAGCTAAATTACCTCGGTCACACGCTTAAGTAATGATGTAGATGGCGCCTGGCCGAGTTATACCAAGCCCGACATCCTTCACCAATACCTCGGCTAACCACCAGGCCTACTTATTTCGGCTGGCATCTTTACCTCGGCTAACATTGCGGTCAGCCAAGTTACTTCGGCTCTATGATACTTTAAGCACTACCACCAGTCTTGACTTTGAGATGACGCCCTGCAGAGCTATCGTTTAGCTCGGTTCTCTTTCTACCGATACCTCTGTCCATAGTTCGGCCCAAATCCAAAATATGAGATGTCTTCTTGGCCTAAGACCGAGCTACACCAGCCCTTATCTCGACCCATTACATGGTCCAACTCCCAAAGAAGACACTTCCTAGCTCGGCCCAATTTGTTTACAAATTACCCTCTCAATTGCCCCTTAATTCCATCTGCGTAGCATGATTGGGATTATTTTTCCTTCAGCCGAGCTAAGAAGTTGTTCGGTTTCACAGCTTGTTCGGTCCCAATAAGCCTTGTCAGTTGTTCAGCATGTCTTTCCACTAATCTGGTACGACGTTATTCCTAGGATACATGGCGTGCCCCCAATATCCTTGTTCTCCTTGTTACCATCGTCATGCCAAAAATTTGAATAGCCCTGATTTTTTGCCTTTAACGTATATATCCTTCGTGTTTGTATACGTCGAGTCGTTCTCTCTGTGTCTCGCCGAACAGACTAACTCGGTTTATACTAACCTTGCCAACTTATTTTGGCCGAGGTAAGCATCATCTTGATCAAAGAGTTTAAAAATTCGTTGGTCAAACCTGCCAACCTGCTTTGGCCGAGGTAACCATCATCCCGGCCAAATAGTTCCAAGAATTTTGTTGGTCATACCTGCTAACCTGCTTTGGCCGAGGTAACCATCATCCCGGCCAAATAGTTCAAAAATTTGTTGGTCATACCTGACAACCTGCTTTGGCCGAGGTAACCATCATCCCGGCTGACAACTTGCTTTGGCCGAGGTAACCATCATCCCGGCCAAATAGTTCAAAAATTTGTTGGTCATACCTGCCAACTTCCTACAGCCTAGATCCTTATTTCGGCTTAGGAGAAGTGTTGGTTTTTCCAGCCAACCTCTAAGTTGGTTATTCCGACCAACCTAGAGTGAAGTGTTTGGTTATTCCGACCAAATGTCCTGCAGCCTGGATCCTTATCCTGGGCTTAGGAGGGGTGTTGGTTTTTCCAGCCAACCTCTAAGTTGGTTATTCCGGCTAACCTAGAGTAAAGTGTTTGGTTATTCCAACCAAACGTCCTGCAGCCTGGATCCTTATCCTGGGCTTAGGAGGGGTGTTGGTTTTTCCAGCCAACCTCTAAGTTGGTTATTCTGGCCAACCTAGAGTAAAGTGTTTGGTTATTCCGACCAAACGCCCTGCAGCCTGGATCCTTATCCTGGGCTTAGGAGGGGTGTTGGTTTTTCCAGCCAACCTCTAAGTTGGTTATTCCGGCCAAACGTCCTGCAGCCTGGATCCTTATCCTGGCTTGAAGAAGAGCTAAATGCTTGGCCATTCTTGCCAAGCTTCTTGGTTTCCCCCCAGTCGAGCAAAGACTTTTGCGCTTGGTTAGTCCTTCTTGCCAACCGTGCTAACTTTTGCCGAAGGTGTTCTGTCCGATATCGTTGTTTGTATCGAATTCTACCTTGGTGTGCATCCCATCTTCCTCTACCAAGATGTGTTGGTGCACTCGCTCCATCAGGGCTTCCATAGTAAGAGATGGCGTCATTGTTATTGAATCTCTTAATTTATGACCCACTAACAGACCTTGCTTGTACTGTGAAATAGCTAGGTTTGTAGGACAATCTGTTACTTAGTTGAAGGTCTCCCAATACCGATTGTCGTAAGACTTTAACGTTTCCTTCTCCCCCATGCTGATGGAGAGTAGCTGGTCAATCTCCACTGGCGTCTTGGTGTTTGTTCTGAATCTGGTTACAAATGCCTCCATTAGTTGCGCCCATGAGGCTATACTACCTTCTGGTAACCTTTCAAACCATGCTAAACCCATGTCGCCAAGGCTGGACGGAAACATGATACACATTAAGCGCTCGTTTCGTCGATACACGGCCATAACCTGGCGAAAGTGGCTTAAGTGTATGTAGGGGTCTGACTCCCCCTCATAAGTTATGAATTTAGGCTGATGAAAGCCTAAGGGTAATGGTGCGTCCTCAATTGTCGGGATGAACGGTTGTAGACACCCCATTTTTGACCGTCCTCAAGACTTGGACGTCACCATTGGAACACTTGGTGATTACCCTTGTTTGTGTTCGTTTGGAGTTCCCGGAGGTCTCGACTCGCGCGCCTTGCCTCAGGATCTCCGAACTCGACTGTTTAGTGTCTGGTTTTGCACCAAACACTTGTGTTTTTCCTTGGAGGGGCAGGAAATGCCTTGTGAGGCATCCCCACACACCACCGGCAGTGGCTAGAGGCCACCGGTTGGTTTTTGTTTCCATCGGCAATCTATTTTGCCGGTCGGCACTCCCTTTTGCCAAAATGGCATCTTTGGCCGGCCGACTACTGTGCATCTGCTTTTGCAGATATTTTATCACAGCTGTCTTGCTTTTGGCTCCCCTCCATACACGTGTATGAAGGGATCTCTCTCTTTAGAAGCTTGTCTTGTAAGCTTTACAAGACAAAAGGCTCTATAAGAGAGAGCCTTCTCTCTTGGCCTTAGGGTTAGACACTTGAGACACTTTAAATTTTTTTAGACAGCCATTTTTAGGGTTTTGAGTTCTAGGGTTAGAATCCATACACTTTCTATCTCTATATCTCCCTCTTGTGTGTGCTTAAGTGTGTTTGTGTCTTACTATTGCACACAAACACATAGTGTTTCACCTTCTCTTAGCTACTGAGGTTCTAAGAGGTTGGTTTTGAAGTTTTGGAGCTGTTTTCAACCTAAAAGGAGCTGTTGGAGCATCATTGTTGAAGGGGTCTTCAAGGGTAAGAAACTAGCCCCTTTATTCTCCATTTTTGCATTGTATTTTTACCTGTCGTAAAATCGTTTTTGAGCTTAGTGTATAATACAAAAAAGTTCTGTTTTTAGGCCCTCTAAATTGTTTGTTTAGAGTGTTTTCTGGTTTGGAGGTGTTTGACCCCTCTTAGGCCTTGAAAGGCCCCATTTTGTGCGATTTTGTGCAAGTTTCGAGACTTTGGTGTTTGAGCCTCTTCACCACTGAAATCTTGAGGGATTTCAGTGGCGGAGATGGTGCCTTGAAGTCTCCAAAAAGGGAGGGCCACCCCCTCTCCTTGTTGTCCTTGAAAGGGACCCTTTTTGGCCTTTTGAGAGAGCATCATGTTAGAGTGTGTATTGATCATGTCTTGGCTATTTTCCATGTTTATTATGCCATGATATAACCTTGTTGTGTGTTGGTTTTGGTACACCATGCATGCTTAGCATACCTACCATGTAATGCCATGTTATTGCCTTAATATGCCTTAGGTTGTTAGCCTTTGTTCTAGCATGTTTTAGGCTTAGCCTTGTGAAGGTTTTGTGCTCATTTTGCCATGTTTAAGGTTTGTCCTAGGTTGTTTGGGTCGGATTTGGCATGCTTAGTATAGCTCATTTGCATTCCGGCTTGTTGGCCTTAAGTGTATGAATGTATAGCATGACGTTCTTGCATTGATTTAGTGGTTTGGAACTATCCACGATGTCATTTCAGTCCCCTTTGCATGCCTGTATGTTTGCCTTGGATGTCTCCTTAATGTTTTGAAAGCTTGTGTAGCATGTTCCATGTTTTGGCCATTGTACATGCCTTTGAATTTGAGCCACTTAGATGCCATCTAGAGGGTCCCCTTTGCATGGTCTAGGTCTGCCTTGAACCTATTTTAAGTCCTCTTAGGCTTGTTAGGCTTGGTTGGCTTGGTCATGGTTCAAGCCCCTTTGATTTGCTTCAAGCACTTGGGCCATTTGTTGCATGCTTAGCTTGACTTGTTACTTGGTTTGGCACCATGTTTTAACATGATTTTCAATGCTTACCTTGCATGCCATATGTCCATGATTACCTTCTTTTAAATGTGTTTGAGAGTTGTCCCATTTGTGCCTAAGTGTTGGCTCCTTTAACATGTGCATGTGTGCATGTGTCTAGTCCTTTATTTTGGTCACTTTGGCCACTGTTTTAGGCCTATTTAGAGTTGCCTAAATCATGTATAAGTCCACCTTTCCATCAATTTGCATTGCCTCATGTTTGCTTGTATGTTTGCATAAGTGTCTTGCCATGCCATGTTGCATCCTTAGCTCGCATGCCTAGGTTGCATTGCATCTTGCATGCATGCCTTATTCCTTGACTGGGTGATAGGAATTGGGCCTTGGTTTGTTTGTTTGGTTTACATTTCATTTGACATGAAAGTTGCACACTTGATTCTTTGGGCCGTCATACATGGAAATGCGTGATTGGCGGTCCGAGAATCGAGACATATGTCCTTTTGAGTCACAAACATGATAGGGGACATGATTGGTGCATACATTGCTTGAATTGTATTGCCATGCAAGTTCTGTCCTCTGCTGCTGTGAGTTGCAGGTTCTTCAGGCATTCTTTGCCGACCGGCAGTAAATCACCAGCCGATGGATTCATTTTGTGCCGGTGACCACATACCACTGCCGGTGGTAATTCTACTCAGCCGGTGGTGATTCCCAGTATCCAGAGAGGCATCCCTGAGACTTTGGCAGTCTTCAGAGAGGCAGAGCAGGGAAAACAGAGGCAGACTATGCATGGCCGTGCACTTCCGAGCGGGACCCGAGCGTGCGCTGCATCTGGCTCTCCTCCCGAGGCGGTTTACTGCTTTTCCTAGCTTAATTAGTTTGTTAGCTGATTAGGAAATTCGTAATATTTAATTAGCTTGCGTAGTTAATTAATTTGTATTATTTATTTGGTCCCTCCGGGCGAGGGCAAATCTGTAATAAGTGTGTGTGAGTGGTGTATATGTCTTCCAATCCCCACTTCTTTCTTCCCTTTTATTTACCAGCTTTGATGGTTAGTATTAGGGCATATTTAAAATTAGCATACCTTATGCAATGCATGCGTGCATTCATACATTTGTTTTGCATACACCGGGCTCGGTACATCATGCTAACTGCATTTGTATTTCAAATTCCAAATTGAATACGTGCATCAATTGACTGCATTTCACATGCCATGTTTAGGTTAGCCGAGCCTCTCTAATTGCATCTTGTATGCGATGTATTAGGCACTTAACATGGACTTGGATCATGCATTGATTGCTAACATGTTTCTGTTTTTAGCACGGAGTACGATGTAAGTATTTATGCTTTAGCATATCGCATGCGTGTGAATGCTATCATGACGGCATGCTTACCATGTGGCTAGATGCTTATGTGTATAAATTGTTTGAATGCCTGTGGGTGAAGGTTGGATTGTTTGAGTTGGAAAAACTCGTTGAAATCCGTATTTTAGCCTACTTGCGAGTAGCAAATTCCAAAGTACTTTTTTTTTAAGACAAACGGATATGCAATGCTTATTTCCAAATTAGGCAATCTAGTCTATACTTGTTTGCTGCGCGCATAACATAGTAACGCTAGGCTAATAATTGGTTTAAGAACACATAACGTTTTCAAAATCGGATATCATGGTTAGTAGAGGCCGGTTTTCGGACCGGGCGAAAGGGGGTGCTCATAGCTGACCTTCCCCGATCGTACCCAAGCTCCCGAGCCGAGACAGCTCCGGTGATGACGGACATGTGGCCTTCGGCACTGAGTCAGGGTTTCCTAAATTCCCCCATAAAAAATATTTAGGTGGCGACTCTGTATCTGGCAAAGCAGTCCATGTTTGACACTTCTTTTCAAAAATCTGTTTCTCAAAATGATTTGCCGGATTTGGGCTCTTTGGTTCAGATTAAGAACCGTGACAATTTGAGAGTCCGAGCTGTAGTGACCCCACAAATGAACGGAACGGGAGCTCACCCTCCCGGGGCGTTCGGGGACATCTACAGTTTCTGGCGACTCTGCTGGGGAATTAGAGAGCTTGACTCGAACTCGTGATATCCTATTTTGATCTCATTTATGTGTCTCTTTGCATTGCATGTGCATTGGTGCGCCTAGGAACACAGTGTTTGCCATCTGCCATTCTTGAACGGTTTGCCGGAGGCTTGTCTTGTCAAGGCATTACCATAAGGCTGACCGGTTATGAGCTCTGACAGTATGGGAACACAAACCCCGGTTTTACCGGGCACCCTTTTCGACCATTCGACCTAGTGCATACTCGGATCCATAGTGACCGTTCCAAGCTAGGATAGGTTGCTTACCCGATTATAGGTTGTTTGAAACTACTGCGTGCATAGTGGAACCCTAGCTCCTGACAAAATAGGATAGGGAAACCCTACCCCAACATAGGGGTGTTTTGGCTCTCTTTACTTGCTATGTGCTTTTAGAATGTATCTCTACAGGAACATACATATCAGTTTGCAAGTTTGAATATCGGACCCAAGGGCACCAGTATCAGTGTTGTTGAGGAACCAGTTATCTGCGGGCATCAGGTTCAGTTTTTGGGGACAGTGATTTCTGGGGAACAGTGATCAGTAGTAGAGTGCAGTCGTTCAGCTACATCCATGTTTGATCTGTTTGGGCTGAAATGCTGTTTGTTGTCTCTTTCAATTCGGACAGCTGGTACAGAATAGCTAGTGCTCCCCTTGCCGAGGCAGGACTTGTGATGACGCAGAATTCAGAAGAGATCGTGGTTATGACTGCTGCATTAGAGCAAGGGATCACTCTGCAAGGTGAGACCTAAATTGATATGCCACATCCACCCAGGTCGCCTGTTGCGCACCCG
The DNA here is from genome assembly GCF_055761805.1 of Camellia sinensis. Taxonomy (NCBI): domain Eukaryota; kingdom Viridiplantae; phylum Streptophyta; class Magnoliopsida; order Ericales; family Theaceae; genus Camellia; species Camellia sinensis. The sequence continues at coordinate 34,289,118 of NC_138969.1, forward strand.
GTCTGGGCCCCCCAGTTATACCAGGCTCGCGAGCCTACTACATTTGAACTGATGGGGATGATAGGTGATCTCCAGAGGTCTGTGGCGGATCTCGCCTACGGAATGTCAGCTTCACCGCCAGCCGCACCATATGCAGGGAGTTTTGTACCCCAGGAGCCCCCGCTGTTGGGGCGAATTGTGATCGAACTTAGCCAACCGGAGATGGCCTCCAGCTACGGCAATGACATATCAACATCAACCCAAACCCTCGATCAGGCTGAGGCCAGAGGAAAAGACAAAATGAAGGCAGATGTCGATCCCATTGAACAACTGCTATGGGTAGTCGAGGCTTTGAAAGCCGGGGGGATGAATAAGCAACAGGTATCCGCAGTTGTGGCAAAAATTGTGGAGGATGCTTTCCCCACTCCACCTGAGGGTAGTTCAAACCAGTCAGAAAATCGGGATAGGCCCCGTCATGCCAGAACAGTTCCTCCTGTTCCCGCCCCTGCACCCGGGAAAGATTAGAAACCTAAGGTGGCGTTTGTTGACCCTTTTGCTTGTGCGACTAGTAAGAGCGCTCAGACTCCAAAGTACCTGCCCCGGGGGCGCAGGACCTTTCATGCTCTTTACATGCCTCTGTCTAAGGCACTTCAGATCCTTGCCGAGAGGGGGCACCTTATACCCTTAGAGCCTCGGCCTCTCCCGAAGAATCTCCCTGCTACGCATGATGCTGCTCAGTACTGCGCTTACCACCAGTAGATAGGCCATGCCACCGACAATTGCTTCCGCCTCCGTCATGAGGTGCAAGATTTGATTGACAACGAGGTTATCCTCCCACCTACCTCAGCCAAGTCCGTTACCACCCAGTTATTGGATTTTGAGGACACAGATACTGCAAGTATGTAATCAGAAAGTGAACCACCTGCGGGCGGCATCTGGATATATTTTGAATGTGGCGTCTGGCACGTATTTTTGAGCATCTGTGAATGCTAACTTTGTAAATCCTGGCTTGGGTATCGAGTCAGTCTTTTGTTTTGAGTCTGTCTCTTTGTCTTGAGTCAGTCTTTTTACTTAAGGGTCTGTCTTGTTGTATCGAGTCAGTCCCCTTTGCATAGAATACCAGGTGATTCTGGGGTTGTTGTCCCGAACACCGTTTTGTCTTGTAATTACCCGTTTTTGTTTTTGAGTTTGTTTTTGCCGAGGGGCCAGTTATACCAACAAATCTGAATGAAACAGCTGTGGTTATCTCATTTTCATGCTTGCTTTCAGTGTAAGCTAGTTGTGCCAAAGAATTAAAATGGGCTGACAGTACATCTCGCCTGCTCTCCTACGCGCCAAACTCATTGCATTAACCTAAGTTTTTCAAAAACCTTTTTTTGAACACTGCAGTGATAAAAACGAAGAGGAAGGAATTCCTCGGGTTTTGCGAAATTTTGATCATCTTAAGAAAAAGAGAGACGTGCTAAAGTTCTTAATGAACGGAATCATGCTTGTCAGCGTGAGTACTGGGAAGGACCCTGGCTTGATCCAGATTGGTTCCACACTATCTTCGGCGCGAGCGATTTGTCGCTTTCTTGAAAACTTTCAAAAATAAATGTTTTACACGGCCCTGTGAAGACTTGTGTGGAACCGCTCTTGAGATTGTGCAGCCTAGGATCGCTCTCAGCCTCAAGATTCAACCCCTCACCTTCAAACCTCGAACCCGTTCAGAAAGCCCAACGGTCAAACGTCATGTAAGGTCTGTATGGCCAGATCAGAAGCAGCCCTCGAACAAGAGGCAACAAAGTCGAATCAAAGAGTAGATCTCACCCAAAGGAGCTCGTGGAGTAGCCATGACGGAGTCTCCTACAAATCATTGCAACAGCCGTTCTCCTAGACACAGAGAGGCTTCAACTTCAAAAACCATTTGGCATGGACTTGTTACACTTTTACCCTTTGAGAGGCTCGCTGGGCCGAAAACTCGGAAGGGCGACTCAAGCAAAAGTTAGAGCAAGGAAAAAAAGAGAAAAGAAAAAAAAATGAAAAAAAAAGAAAAAAGAATAAAAAGATACAAAAATTGAAAAAAAAAGAAGAACAAAGCTCGCAAGGTCGAAAACCCGCAACGGGCGCCTTGGCAAAAGTTAGAGCTTGAAAAGTGAAGGTTAAAATACCTGAGTAAACCTTAACCGGAACTACGTGAGGCTTGATTCCCATGTTTGGGATACGTAGGCAACTTCATCCTGAAGTCCAGCCCCCAACGCCTTCATAGCGTCTCTGTCCATGCAATGGTTTCAAAGTCCAGTCGCCAACGCCTCCAAGGTGACTATGTCCATATATTTGTTGTGACCGTCTTCGTCATCTCTGTGTCCAAGAGCTCGGCCACCGCCAATGAAGACTATTTGCAGACTGCTGCGGCACCATCCAAACAAGGGGCAACTTTCCGTTGCCACGAGTCGCCATGAGCCGCCATTCAAACCAGGGGGAACTTTCCGTTGCCATCCGCCCCCTCTAAACCAGGGGCAATTTTCCATTGCCTCCGATCCGAGGTTGTGCATCTCAAAGAGTAAGTTCCATGCTCGTTGAGCGTTGACTGTTTGCAAAATAGTTTTTGAAAATTTTTACTGAGGTTGACTATTTTCTCAAAAACTATTCCATTTTTCAAAATCGGACCATTGTCTTGGACCCAAAAGGGAAAATTTTCAGTGCTTATAGCCTAACTTGCATGGTTTTCAAATCAAAAATCAAACAAGTACGTTAATCCGACTCTCATCTTGATCAAAACTGTTTTAGTAGAAAACCAAAACGAAAAATGGTCAAAATGATAAACTAGGGGCACAGTTGAGCCAGGCGTTCTGTCTCCCCCCCCCCCCCCGTCGTCAACGTACTTGCCAGGAGGGCACTCTACCCACCAGAAGAAATAGCCGTGAGCTAACGGTGTTGAGCATGAACCCGCAACTTCCTATTCATTCATTAATCACCTTAGGGAGGGACGAAAAATGAGAGAATGAAGAATAGAGAGGTGTGAGTTGAGAGAAAAGTGAGAAAAAAGGGTTTTGAGAGAAAAACCGAGCTTGAGGGTCGAGTGATGTGAGAATCACAAATCAGAGAGGGTGGGAAACAATACCCAGATTGAACTGGCTCCTCGTGATCCGAGGTCCCCCGCATTCGTTAACGCGTCTGTATGTCGTGTCTTTTGTTTTGTTTACCTCAACCTTTTTTTAGGTCTTTTCCGAGCGTGTCTCGTTGTGTTTAGGTCGTGTACCTTTGTTGAGTCCTCCCTGCTGTGTTCAGTTGTAGGCTCGATACCCCGGTTTGAAAAACCCTTATTTAATTTCAAAAATCGTTTATACTCAGAATGCGGTGCCATTCTCTATATTTGAGCATGTTTCAACCCTAGCCGGTTTCACCTTTGTAGGCCGTCTTGTCAGATTGGACCGTTCACTCAGGATTTGCTGTGTGCAGAATGAACCGAATGCTGTGTTATGGGCTGTATACAGATTAATCCCCAGTAGAGTAAAAGGGCTGTGTGTCCAGAATCAGGCAGTGGGTTGCTTGGGTTTATTTTGCTGTTGGCTGTTTAATTATCTGATTATCACAGTGCAAGTGTTCAATCATTCAGACAACAGATCAATTCCATTTACATTGAGGTGTAACATGATGGGATGCGATGCAATACATAAGATATGTAAATGTAACACTTTTTACGCAAAAAAAATTGTTCATTTCATAATCTTTTTCAAGTACAAAGTTTTGAGGAAAACAAAAATCTATCTGCGGCAGTACAAGGTAATCTAACTACCAACAAAAAGGAAAAGTACAAGAAAGAGAAGAAAAACAAAAAGTCTACATCCATGTCAAGCGGCTCCGAGGGCTATCAGTCTGTCCTAGTCCTCTTCCTGGACGAAGGTCCAGGAGCATCATCAGCATCGTCGTCAGAGCCCGAGCTAGTGCCGCCTCCGGTCTCCTCCTCCGATGACTCCGCCTCCGCCTCCGCCTCCGACTCGTCATCGTCACCGTCATCATCAGGGACGGGAGCCCGCGAACTACTCCCGGCATGAGTGCGCCCCGCCTTGGAGCGGGGGAATACTCTGCCCTCCTCATCTCTCCCTCGAGCGGGGACGAAAGGTCCAACTAGAGCACCTCCTACCACGGGAATCTGGAAGGGAGGCTGAAAAATCACAAAGGGCAAATACATCAGAATAATGTGAGCAGTGTATCAATGCAGTATACAGTGTGAGAATGCCGAAGGCAGTGTATCAGTGCAGAATGCAGTGTATGAGTACAGTGTGTGAATGCCGTGAGCAGTCTATCAGTGCAGAATGCCGTGAGCAGTTTATCAGTGCAGAGTACAGTGCAGAACGCAGTGTATGCAGTGTATTAGGTGTTGTGCCATGCATCAGATTACGTGAACCAGCTTGTGAGTGATTTGAGGCCGTGATCAGAAAAACATACCGGAATGCTGTAGAGGGCCAGGAGATCAAAGGTCCGCTGTAGCATCCCCATCATGGAGGCATTCATCTCCAATGACTGTCGGGTGTACTCAGAAGAAGCCTGCAAAAGTATCAGACGCATCAATATTCTGTGGAATATCAAATAAACTGAAATGAAATGACTATACAGAAATGCAGTAATACATACCGGAAGCAAGTCGGGGACACCGACAAACTCGTGATCAGCCGGCGGAGGAGCGAAGGAGATCTGATAGGTCACCCCACCCTGCCCTCAGAAAGTCAATGAAGTGGGCAGAACAGGCCAATCGGTCCCCCGTCCCCCCTGAACTCCGCCCCTGCCACGGACTCGGGCCCTCCTCGAAGCTCCTGCTCCAGCTCCTGCTCCTGTCCTAGCCGCTGGCGCTCCGGGCCTGGCTCTCTCAGCTCGACGGACGCCGCTCAGAGACTGCATAATGTACGTCTGCACGTACTCTCGGTAGTTGCCAATGCCTCTAAAGCGGGTCGCCTCCCAGCCAATGGTATAATCGGCCATCTGCTCGGTGGTGAGCCTCTCAGTCTCCCTCATATCCTCAGGAGGGTGAACCGGGACTATCTGCTCCGGTAACCCTAGGGTCTGGAGTAAGAAACACTCACCCAGGTACCAAGCCCGACAGACCGGGCCCTCCAGCAAGATCCGAAAACGCGAGGTCTCATCGGCACCGGCAAACCGATCCCGCGTCATGGCTGGCAAAGGAGCCCAAGGCTGCCAGGTGATCTGAAAATGCAATACAGTTTGTTATCTACTGTTATTGAAATATGCAGTGGAAAGGCGAAGCTTAAATGAACTGCAAGTAAAACATACCTCTGCGGGGGTGATGGTGTCGAAGAAACAGCGGAAGAAGCTAAAAGTCTCTCGCGGCCTCCGAGTGTATCGCCCGTCAAAGCGACGCGAAAAAGGGATGACCAGAGGGGTCTTCGTGACTGGCACGGGTGCAAGCCTAGGAAAGTAGGCATAAACCCACAACTGCAAGGTAAATACCAATGCATTTATCAGATAAAGCAGAATATAGAGTGAAAGCAGAAATAGTAGAGCCACGTGTTATGCAGTGTATTGTGCAGAGTGTGCAGTGTGAGCAGTGTACAGTCAGTGTAAAGCAGAGTGTATGTGTGTGCCGTGTGTACAGTATACAGCAAGTATAAAGCAGACTACAGTGTGTACAGTGTACAGAGTACAGAGAATATAGAACAGAAATGAAAGGCAGAAAAAGAAATGTACCTCCCAAGCACGCCAGTAGCCTCCGAGCAACTGTCCGCTGCCGCGGGAAGCTGAGCTCATATATCTGTAGAGAGTGGCCAGAGCGGCGCTGCCCCAGTCGTAATACAAGATCCGCCTGACATCCACTAGTGCGCTGAGCAGGCAGAGAGGCACGGTGTTCGCCCGGTCGGCGAAAATGGTCGTCCCAAACAAGAACATGAGGAAGCCGCGTGCGTATCTCTCCACGACCTTCAGAGTCATCGGGGCCGCATCAACAAGGGTGGGCTGGACCCTAAACTGCACCTCGAACCAGGAATATCGGACGTAGCCTGGACGAGCGAGAGGTGGCATCTCACCAAGTAGATGGATCTGAGTGGCAGTCCACTCGTCCATGTCAGTATCAAAGGGGATCGGATCAGCCCCTACCCCGATGCCTGTGAGCATCGAGAAATCGTAAGGGGTCATCGTCATGTCCCCTGCCGCGGAGAAATGGAATGAATCGGTGGTGTCCCACCACCTCTCCACTAGGGCGGCGAGGAGAGGTCTGCATGTAGTGAGCCTGGAGAGTCCTCTGCAGAATGCGCCAAAGCCCGCCTAGTCCACTATGCGACGGACCGCATCGGGAAGCTCGGCATACCAGTCATGGGCGCCGGTATTTCCATACCTGCGGATGGTATGGGAATCCCCCTGTAAACAGAAAACAATAATTGCGAGGCAACATTCAAAATGCAGTTCTAAGAAGCATATAGATGTAGCATGTGTGCAAGTTTAACAGATTCAAGCAAATACCGGGTGCTGGTGTGCTTACAATGAACTACAACGTGTGATGCGTCAGCGTGTTCGGGTGGTTCAGGGCAGATGTAGCATGTGTGCAAGTTTAACAGATTCAAGCAAATACCGGGTGCCGGTGTGCTTATAATGAACTACAACGTGTGATGCGCCAGCGTGTTCGGGTGGTTCAGAGCAGATGTAGCGTGGGTGCAAGTTTGACAGATTCAAGCAAATACCGGGTGCCGGTGTGCTTACAGTGAACTACAATGTGTGATGCGTCAGCGTGTTCGGGTGGTTCAATACAGTATAGCATGTGTGCGTGTTTCCAGACTCAAGCAAATACTGGGTACCAGTGGGTATGCAATGAAATACAGTGTGCGCCGTATGTTTGGACGATTCAGGGCTAGTGCAGTGTGTGTGCATGTGTCAGTCTCAAGCAGATATCAGTTGCACGTATGTTTACAATCAACTACAGCATACAGGGTATCTGAGCTAAAGCAGTTAAAGAGCACAACTAGCTACGACAGTTTTGTATCCTACATTGCAGAAAATAAAGCATAGAAAACAGAGTTACCTCGGAAGCGCCGAAGGACAGGTGGGAGGTAGGCTCACGCAGTAATAGCTCGGGTGGCACGTGCCTGGCGAAACTCCTGAACTGGCGCAGTCCGTCAGGGGGCAGAACATGAATCGCCAGCCGGTAGGTCGCCGGGTCGAATGGGCGCTCGCTCAAAGGTAGGAGCTCGACCCCGGGATCCATCTCGTGATCCGGGGGAGTCCCACCGCGTGAAATGTCATCCGCCATGTCAAGAATGATGAGAAAATAGCCGGAGGAAGGAAAATCGGGCTAGAATATGGAAAGTCAATCGAAAAGTCAACTCCCGAGAAGGTCGAAAATGGCCGAAAAGGCCGGGATGTGAAAAGGGTACGGAAATCAAGAGGAAAGCGAGGGGAACAAACCCCAAAAAGATGGGAACGGCAAAAGAGGCACCGAAACAAAGATTTGTTCGGTTGAAAATGTCCGAAACGCGAAGAAAATCGCGAATCCGACAATGAAACGGGCGTAGAACGCGAAGAAATGGAGAAAAGAGGAGAGGAAAACAATCTAGAGAGAGAGGGTTTGGAATTTTGGCGGAAGAGGAAGTGAAAAATAGGGTTTAGAAACGCTATTTTAAAACACCCATGGTGAAATGTCGAATCTGCCCCGACTCAGGAACTTTTTGCCGGTCGGCAACATTTTGTGCCGGTCGGCAGAATATTGTGCCGATGGAATTATTTTTCAGCCGGTGGACAGCCGGTGGCTTCCCCTCCTGGCCGGTGGTGTTCCCACAACCTTGTTTAGGCCATATGAGTAGTTTTTGGTCTTCATAGCTCAATAAAGTGCAAGAAAGTGTATCTCCGACGCTCAACTGGCCTCCGTTTTGACCTCGGACCGCGTCTTCTGTGTGTAGCACTCCAACTCATACAATGTTGTATCCTTTGGTATCCTTTTTGCCTTTTACAAGATCCAAAAGTTGCCTCGTGTGCGTTGCACGCGTTCATCGCACTATTTCGGTGCATTACATCGCGCTATCATGCGCCTCACAGTTGCATTGTTATGCACATACTACATGCGTCGTAACACGCACCCCCTGCATTGTTGTGCACATCTCTCATGCATTGTCATTGCATTTTTATTACAAGCATTGTCATGTATTTCAATACATACGTCGCCTCGCGCATCGTTCGCGTTGTCGTGCATTCCCTTACCATGCATTGTCATGCATTCCGAAACACGTGCGTTGTTACGCATTTAAGTCCGTTCGCATCATTTTACTTTCCGTGTGGCATGCGTGTCACACTTGCATCATTTTGCATCTTATGAGGCATGCGTGTCTCATTTGTTTCATTTTGCATCTTATGAGGCATGCGTGTCTCATTTGTTTCATTTTGCATCTTATGAGGCATGCGTGTCTCATTTGTTTCATTTTGCATCTTATGAGGCATGCGTGTCTCATTTGTATCATTTTGCATCTTATGAGGCATGCGTGTCTCATTTGTTTTATTTTGCATATTATGAGGCATGCGTGTCTTATTTGTATCATTTTGCATCTTATGAGGCATGCGTGTCTCATTTGTTTCATTTTGCATCTTATGAGGCATGCGTGTCTCATCTGTATCATTTTGCATCTTGTGAGGCATGCGTGTCTCATTTGTTTCATTTTGCATCTTATGAGGCACGCGTGTCTCATTTGTTTCATTTTGCATCTTATGAGGCATACGTCTCTCATTTGTTTCATTTTGCATCTTATGAGGCATGCGTGTTTCATTTGTTTCATTTTACATCTTATGAGGCATGCGTGTCTCATTTGTTTCATTTTGCATTCCATGAGGCATGCGTGTCTCATTTGTTTCATTTTGCATCTTATGAGGCATGCGTGTCTCATTTGTATCATTTTGCATCTTATGAGGCATGCGTGTCTCATTTGTTTCATTTTGCATCTTATGAGGCATGCGTGTCTCATTTGTTTCGTTTTGCATCTTATGAGGCATGCGTGTCTCATTTGTATCATTTTGCATCTTATAAGGCATGCATGTCTCATTTGTTTCATTTTGCATTCCATGAGGCATGCATGTCTTATTTGTATCATTTTGCATCTTATGAGGCATGCGTGTCTCATTTGTATCATTTTGTATCTCATGAGGCATGCGTGTCTCATTTGTATTATTTTGCATCAGGCCTCATTTGCATCGGCACGTGTGCCTCATTTGCATCGGCACGCGTGCCTCATTTGCATCGGCACGCGTGCCTCATTCTCATTGGCACGTGTGCCTTATTCCCATTGGCACGTGTGCCTCATTCCCATTGGCACGTATGTCGTCATTTGCATTAGCATGCGTGCCTCATTTGCATTGTCTTACATTCCTTGCGACCTGCGTTGTCTGGCTTTCATTTGCATTGTCATGCATGTTGCTAATAACATTGTACCTGTTAAGTTTGTTTTCTTTTCAGGCATGATATTGTATGTACGGTTCATTTGAGACTGGAGCGACCAGACGAACCACACAGGTATCGCCACGGTCTAGGAGACCTTAAATCCTTGGAAGATGCGAAACCTTCGGCACATTGATGTGTGTAGTTCAACTGCATTGTTATGCATTTCTTGTGCAATTTTCGACGGTCTAGGAGACCCTAAATCCTCTGAAGGTGCAATTCCTTTGGTGTTTGTCGTGCCCGAACGACTTTTGATAAGTTGCATTGTCATGCATATCTTAAGCCGCGTGCTGTCGCGCATTCCATGCAACATGCATTTTATACATCATTTGCATTTCAAAAGCAAAACAAAAAAAAACACGTGCATTGTCACGCATCATCGTAAATAGTTGCATTGTCATGCATACATTTTGCATCCCGGTCCAGGAGACCCTAAATCCTCTGAAGGTGCAATTCCTTTAGTGTTTGTCGTGCCCGAACGACTTTCGGTGGTCTGGTAAAGCCACCTGCCTATGTTCGCGGTGAGTTCCTAGAAGACCAACTGGGACGGTGGAAACTAGAGTTCGAACGGCTAATGCCTAGAACGTAAAGGTTCGGGAGTTCCGAGACTAAAGTCTGGTTTAAATACCCAGGGGTGTATCCTTGGCTTGAAATCTGTATGGAAGCCCCATAGATTGAGGCAGCATGTTGGCGCCTCAGTTCTGGATACTGAACCAACCTAGTATATCGCCCTGTTGGTAAGATAGGAAAAATTGCAATCATAGCTGTTGCATCATAGTGCATTGTCATGCATTTCCATTGTAGCTTGCATGCATCCATTCATTTTCCCCAGTAGATCGCATCATACTGCATTGTCATGCATTTTGTATCCATTTCCATTCCATTGCATATTTGTAGATATTGCATCGTAGATTGCATGCATTCACTGCATCGCCTCCTCCGCCTATGGCTTGCACCTTTCCAAATTGAGCTTGGTCTGGTATGTGCCCTTACTTCTCACGTTAAAGCACAGTTCTGCATGTGTACGCGCCTATTCCACGCTGGTATGTTGGTTTGAGGGTTGTGGCACCTTTTCTGTGTTAGACATGGCTCGTATGCATACATGCCTTTCCTAGGCAAGATTTGGTTTGGCCCGCGTGCCATTTCCATTGCATTGTAGATTGCATGCATTCATTACAGCACCTTCCATCTACGGCTTGCGCCTTTCCATGATTGAGCTTGGTCTGGTATGTGCCCATACTTCTCGTATCGAAGCATAGTTCAGTGGACCGTTCTATGTTAGACATGGCTTGTATGTGTACATGCCTTACCTAGGCAAGATTTGGTTTGGCTCGCGTGCCATATCCATTGCCATCTCCCCAGCATATCCATATATATATTGCATTGTAGTGTAATTTTTGCATCCGGCATTAGGATCATTGTCCTTTCTCCAGCGGGTCGTTTCCCCACTTATGTCAATTCCCCCCAATACTTGTTCTTGTGTCTGTCTACGTTGCTCATAGTTCAGTTGACCGTTCTATGGTAGACAGACTTGTTACCTCCATCAATCTATTTGACATAGGTGTGGTCTCGAACCACTCGTGATTGGATCATGATTCAATTGCTTTGCATATAGTTTGCATTGTTTCAATTACATTGCGTCTTCATTTGCATTATTTATACATTGTTTTGTATATACTGCATATCATCTTGCATCCATTTTTGCATTATCATGCATGCTGCTAACAATATTGTACCTGTTAAGTTTGCTTTCCTTTCAGGCACGATATTGTATGTACGGTTCATTTGAGGCTGGTGCAACCAGACGAGCCGCACAGGTATTGTATCCTCCGAGTGAGAAGTTTCGAGAATTGCATAATTCTCTTACATCCTTTCTGCATTTTAGTGTAGTTTGGTGTATGCTAGCTTAAAACTGTCGCATGTTATGCATCGTTACAGTTTTCTTTGCATGATCATAAGTTATGTCCGGCTCTGTGCATTGTCTTGCATTTTGCCCCTGCCTTCGGGCGCATATCTTGTTTGTCTTGCATGTTTGTCTGAGTCTTCGGCCTTGTCAAAAATGGGTCGTCTCTGGGCTTTGACATTCACTCCCGTCATTGTTATGACTTTCGAGTTCTGTCAAAGAGGGGCAACTGTAGACACCCCATTTTTTACCGTCCTCAAGACTTGGACGTCACCATTGGAACACTTGGTGATTACCCTTGTTTGTGTTCGTTTGGAGTTCCCGGAGGTCTCGACTCGCGCGCCTTGCCTCAGGATCTCCGAACTCGACTGTTTAGTGTCTGGTATTGCACCAAACACTTGTGTTTTGCCTTGGAGGGGCAGGAAATGCCTTGTGAGGCATCCCCACACACCACCGGCAGTGGCTAGAGGCCACCGGCTGGTTTTTGTTTCCATCGGCAATCTATTTTGCCGGTCGGCACATTTTGTTGCCGGTCGGCACTCCCTTTTGCCAAAATGGCATCTTTGGCCGGCTGACTACTGTGCATCTGCTTTTGCAGATATTTTATCACAGCTGTCTTGCTTTTGGCTCCCCTCCATACACATGTATGAAGGGATCTCTCTCTTTAGAAGCTTGTCTTGTAAGCTTTACAAGACAAAAGGCTCTATAAGAGAGAGCCTTCTCTCTTGGCCTTAGGGTTAGACACTTGAGACACTTTAGATTTTTTTAGACAGCCATTTTTAGGGTTTTGAGTTCTAGGGTTAGAATCCATACACTTTCTATCTCTATATCTCCCTCTTGTGTGTGCTTAAGTGTGTTTGTGTCTTTCTATTGCACACAAACACATAGTGTTTCACCTTCTCTTAGCTACTGAGGTTCTAAGAGGTTGGTTTTGAAGTTTTGGAGCTGTTTTCAACCTAAAAGGAGTTGTTGGAGCATCATTGTTGAAGGGGTCTTCAAGGGTAAGAAACTAGCCCCTTTATTCTCCATTTTTGCATTGTATTTTTACCTGTCGTAAAATCGTTTTTGAGCTTAGTGTATAATACAAAAAAGTTCTGTTTTTAGGCCCTCTAAATTGTTTGTTTATAGTGTTTTGTGGTTTGGAGGTGTTTGACCCCTCTTAAGCCTTGAAAGGCCCCATTTTGTGCTATTTTGTGCAAGTTTCGAGACTTTGGTGTTTGAGCCTCTTCACCACTGAAATCTTGAGGGATTTCAGTGGCGGAGATGGTGCCTTGAAGTCTCCAAAAAGGGAGGGCCACCCCCTCTCCTTGTTGTCCTTGAAAGGGACCCTTTTTGGCCTCTTGAGAGAGCATCATGTTAGAGTGTGTATTGATCATGTCTTGGCTATTTTCCATGTTTATTATGCCATGATATAACCTTGTTGTGTGTTGGTTTTGGTACACCATGCATGCTTAGCATACCTACCATGTAATGCCATGTTATTGCCGTAATATGCCTTAGGTTGTTAGCCTTTGTTCTAGCATGTTTTAGGCTTAGCCTTGTGAAGGTTTTGTGCTCATTTTGCCATGTTTAAGGTCTGTCCTAGGTTGTTTGGGTCGGATTTGGCATGCTTAGTATAGCTCATTTGTATTCCGGCTTGTTGGCCTTAAGTGTATGAATGTATAGCATAACATTCTTGCATTGATTTAGTGGTTTGGAACTATCCACGATGTCATTTCAGTCCCCTTTGCATGCCTGTATGTTTGCCTTGGATGTATCCTTAACGCTTTGAAAGCTTGTGTAGCATGTTCCATGTTTTGGCCATTGTACATGCCTTTGAATTTGAGCCACTTAGATGCCATCTAGAGGGTCCCCTTTGCATGGTCTAGGTCTGCCTTGAACCTATTTTAAGTCCTCTTAGCCTTGTTAGGCTTGGTTGGCTTGGTCATGGTTCAAGCCCCTTTGATTTGCTTCAAGCACTTGGGCCATTTGTTGCATGCTTAGCTTGACTTGTTACTTGGTTTGGCACCATGTTTTAACATGATTTTCAATGCTTACCTTACATGCCATATGTCCATGATTACCTTCTTTCAAATGTGTTTGAGAGTTGTCCCATTTGTGCCTAAGTGTTGGCTCCTTTAACATGTGCATGTGTGTATGTGTCTAGTCCTTTATTTTGGTCACTTTGGCCACTGTTTTAGGCCTATTTAGAGTTGCCTAAATCATGTATAAGTCCACATTTCCATCAATTTGCATTGCCTCATGTTTGCTTGCATGCTTGCATAAGTGTCTTGCCATGCCATGTTGCATCCTTAGCTCGCATGCCTAGGTTGCATTGCATCTTGCATGCATGCCTTATTCCTTGACTGGGTGATAGGAATTGGGCCTTGGTTTGTTTGTTTGGTTTACATTTCATTTGACATGAAAGTTGCACACTTGATTCTTTGGGCCGTCATACATGGAAATGCGTGATTGGCGGTCCGAGAATCGAGACATATGTCCTTTTGAGTCACAAACATGATAGGGGACATGATTGGTGCATACATTGCTTGAATTGTATTGCCATGCAAGTTCTATCCTTTGCTGCTGTGAGTTGCAGGTTCTTCAGGCATTCTTTGCCGACCGGCAGTATAAATTGCCGACCGGCAGTAAATCACCAGCCGATGGATTCATTTTGTGCCGGTGACCACATACCACTGCCGGTGGTAATTCTACTCAGCCGGTGGTGATTCCCAGTATCCAGAGAGGCATCCCTGAGACTTTGGCAGTCTTCAGAGAGGCAGAGCAGGGAAAACAGAGGCAGACTATGCATGGCCGTGCACTTCCGAGCGGGACCCGAGCGTGCACTGCATCTGGCTCTCCTCCCGAGGCGGTTTACTGCTTTTCCTAGCTTAATTAGTTTGTTAGCTGATTAGGAAATTCGTAATATTTAATTAGCTTGCGTAGTTAATTAATTTGTATTATTTATTTGGTCCCTCCGGGCGAGGGCAAATCTGTAATAAGTGTGTGTGAGTGGTGTGTATGTCTTCCAATCCCCACTTCTTTCTTCCCTTTTATTTACCAGCTTTGATGGTTAGTATTAGAGCATATTTAAAATTAGCATACCTTATGCAATGCATGCGTGCATTCATACATTTGTTTTGCATACACCGGGCTCGGTACATCATGCTAACTGCATTTGTATTTCAAATTCCAAATTGAATACGTGCATCAATTGACTGCATTTCACATGCCATGTTTAGGTTAGCCGAGCCTCTCTAATTGCATCTTGTATGCGATGCATTAGGCACTTAACATGGACTTGGATCATGCATTGATTGCTAACATGTTCCTGTTTTTAGCACGGAGTACGATGTAAGTATTTATGCTTTAGCATATCGCATGCGTGTGAATGCTATCATGACGGCATGCTTACCATGTGGCTAGATGCTTATGTGTATAAATTGTTTGAATGCCTGTGGGTGAAGGTTGGATTGTTTGAGTTGGAAAAACTCGTTGAAATCCGTATTTTAGCCTACTTACGAGTAGCAAATTCCAAAGTACTTTTTTTTTAAGACAAACGGATATGCAATGCTTATTTCCAAATTAGGCAATCTAGTCTATACTTGTTTGCTGCGTGCATAACATAGTAACGCTAGGCTAATAATTGGTTTAAGAACACATAACGTTTTCAAAATCGGATATCATGGTTAGTAGAGGCCGGTTTTCGGACCGGGCGAAAGGGGGTGCTCATAGCTGACCTTCCCCGATCGTACCCAAGCTCCCGAGCCGAGACAGCTCCGGTGATGACAGACATGTGGCCTTTGGCACTGAGTCAGGGTTTCCTAAATTCCCCCATAAAAAATATTTAGATGGCGACTCTGTATCTGGAAAAGCAGTCCATGTTTGGCACTTCTTTTCAAAAATCTGTTTCTCAAAACGATTTGCCGGATTTGGACTCTTTGGTTCAGATTAAAAACAGTGACAATTTGAGAGTCCGAGCTGTAGTGACCCCACAAATGAACGGAACGGGAGCTCACCCTCCCGGGGCGTTCGGGGACGTCTACAACGGTGAGCTCTGCAACCTTGCTAATGCTTTGTCTGCTGGTTCATAGGCAAGGCGTGGTTCTGGAATTCCAACCTCGACACTCCTATGTGTTCTAGGAGCCAGTCGTTATAGTGCGGAGACTCTGCGGGGGTCACGAGCCTGAGTGTCTTCTCTCCTTCGAGCCCTTTCAGTCTTCTTTCTCTCAGGTCTGGAGTAGCGTGTCCTGGAAGTCTTTGATTGTGTATCATTCGACCTGAGGCTTCTACTTTCAGTTTGTGGTAGTGTGACTTGTCTGTCATGATCTTCTGAGTGGCAAGAGTGTGTGTTGCCTCTGCTCCCCTCTTTTGTTGCTACCCTTTTGCTTTTTATCTCGCTCTTCATAAACTCTATGTCAGCCGTCATTCTTCTTATTACTTCGTCTTGCTCCCTTACGCGATCTTCGAGAACCTGATGATCCATCTTCCGCCTCTGTCTATCAGGGCTCTGAGAGCGGTGTGGACTTGAGCCCTGTCTTCTTCTTGCTTCTCTCCGCGGATTCCTTCACTGGGGATCTAATTCTGACATGGGTGGGATAGAAGGTAAACCTTCGCGCCTCCCACCCCCTTCCGAAGTTTGCCCATCTATAGCAGATTGCAACAAGTCTTCATTGTGCGCCATTACTTTCAACTAGAGAGAAAAACTTGATCAAGAGGTTTTGCTCTTTGTGAAATTCCCACAGACGGCACCAATTGTACAGGAAAGAAATAAATCTTCTCGTATAATCTTGTTGATCAAGTCTGCGCTCCTCCAAACGTCGTCGTTTTTTTCCCTGAAAACATAAACGTGAGCTAGCCGGCGGGTGTGTGCCGGAAACCTCTCTGATGCCTAAGTCAGCAAAATAGACAAGTAAACAAAAGCTCTGTGTATTCAGGAATCAAAGTTGGGATACCTGTACATAGGTCTGATTATGAGCTTTTATAGACTTTACTTGGCGCAACCCTAGAAGGATTCCAACTCTCCCTATGAGAGTCCTCCTAGGAATCACACACCCTACTCACTACCAACCAAGTGAGATGGTTTACACAATCCCAGTAGGACTCTAACTCTCCTTAGCGGAGTCCTACTAGGAATCTCATCACTGCAAGCCAAGTGAGATGGCTGAACCTTTTACCTCGGTTATACATTTTCACCCGAACTGCTTTATCTCGGTCCCCTACCCTTCGGACCGTGTGATTGAAAGCCGATCTAACGGATGCCACCCTGCCGAGCTATATACAGCTCAGCCCTCGCCATTGATGCTACCTCCTTTTAATAAGCTGCTGCAACCACACCGAGCTAAGTTACCTCGGTCACACGCTTAAGTAATGATGTAGATGGCGCCCGACTGAGTTATACCAAGCCGACATCCTTCACCAATACCTCGACTAACCACCAGGCCTACTTATTTCGGCTGACATTTTTACCTCGGCTAACATTGCGGTCAGCCAAGTTACTTCGGCTCTATGATACTTTAAGCACTACCACCAGTCTTGACTTTGAGATGACGCCCTGCAGAGCTATCGTTTAGCTCGGTCCTCTTTTTACCGATACCTCTGTCCATAGTTCGGCCCAAATCTAAAATATGAGATGTCTTCTTGGCCTAAGACCGAGCTACACCAGCCCTTATCTTGGCCCATTACGCGGTCCAACTCCCAAAGAAGACTCTTCCTAGCTCGGCCCAATTTGTTTACAAATTACCCTCTCATAATCACACTTTAATTAGAAGGTGTGATTAAAAAAATATATATATAATCACACTTAATTGAAAAGTGACATAAAAAATAAATATGATCACACTCAATCAAATTAAATGTGATTAAAATATCAATCTAATTTTTTTTTATCACACTTTCAATAAAAGTGAGATATTTTTTTTTATCAAAGTGTGATCTTTAACTATTTTTATAATAGTGCAATGTCGATAAGTGTTCAACGAGTGTTTAAAATTTTCTTATAATTGTTTATCGAGTGTTGACACTCAGACGGATAACATTATTGTTTTCGAAATCTTGTGTATTTTTTAATTGTAAATTGTTTAAGCGAAAATTTTGGAACCAACTAAAGAAAGTGACTTCAAGACAGTGTTGCTATAAATAAAGTTTGGATTAGAAAAATGCTGAATGATCAATACTTTCAATATCCTAAACTGAGGACTCTATAATAAGGGTTAGTGAGATACGAAATCGAATAAAAATCAAAATCAAGTACATGAGAACAAAAAATTACATGATTTACTGCATAATAAGATTACATCCACAATCGTGGTACAGTTTTACTGTAATTTTAAAAGAATTTCGATACAATATAGACAAGTGAATCACTTCTACTTTAAATATATAGGCAACAAAAGAGAACTATAAAATATCAAAAGTACCCTTACTCCAAAATTTGCGGTTGAGAAGTAAGTGTTTAGTACTTATCAGAATCTGCATTACCACAAGATATGACATTCTTTTAAGAGCACATAATATTCATACTAACTTAGAGGTATTGTTATTTAGGAAAATAAAAATAAATAAAAAAACAAAAAACAAAACTAATAATGTCATATCCCTGTCGGAGAAATCGCATGGCATTTCATTGTCAAGAGCATGGGGCATGAGCTGATAAAAAAAAAAGAGCATGGGGCATGACATTAGCAAGATTAATCAATGTCCAACAGCACTATATTAGGAAAAAATGCAAAGCATTATTGTCCGTTTTGTTCAACTTCTTCCGTTTCTCGTTGTGTTTTAAGCCGGCCAGAGATAGCAACTGCGACTTCACTCGTTTTTGGACTTTCAGAATTGGCTAAATAAAGACCATAAAAAAAAAGTTGCTAAAAAAAATTTGTCAAGCCAAGATATGTTTATCTTAATTGATGTAGTCACCTTTTTTTTCTTTTTTTTTTTTTCTTTTCAGAATCAATGTACGTAGTCACTTAAATTTGCAATAACAAGAAGGTTAGGCCAGTATTCATCTACCAATTGCTAAGAATATCACACATTGTTCGGAATTGGGACCAGTGCTGACTAATGATCTATTGTATTTCATTTCTTTGAAGAATAAATTATAACAAGGATTGAACAACAATTGTGAAGTCATTAATCTAATTATAAATGACATATATAAAATAGATTGAAGATCATGGTATGCATTTCGACCACAACCTTTAAGCAGCAACAGACTTGATTACATATTTTTCTGCTAGGTGTCAGCTGTATTAGCATACGTTTAGACTAACTACTCATCGATTTTTAAATAATTTAGGACCTCACACTTAAATTTGTTTTAAAAGAACAATGGAGGTCAACAATAATTAAACAAGTGTTTGACAAGTATAAGAATAAGAACTTGCCGATTAGGAAAAAATTAGAATAAGAAGTTGATTCGAGCGTGATCAACATTATAATTTAGTGAAACAAACACCTAATCTCTCATTTAGAAGGTAGATGGCACATCTTAAAGTAATATAAAATTGTATTAGAAAATAATGAGAGTTGGGTAAAAAATAAAAATAATAAAAGTTGGCATGAGGAGGAAACTAACTTTACTAACTTAATATTAAAAGGCTTATGGTTTTGGATAATTAGATTAACAGTCAAAATTTGATTAGTTTGATATTCTTGGTTTATTAATGAAATTAGAAACACTTTGATTAATACCTTTTTTGGTTTTTTTTGTCAGTTGTTTAACAAACTTCACATGTCCTTCATACTAGTTATACTTTCATCTCTAGTCATCAGACAACAATATCAATAGACAAACATGTTAAATTATTGATGATCATCTTATGTAAAATAAGGTTGAATAAAGAAAGTGTGGAGATATATTTTCTGAATACCAACACGTGGCCAAGGTGACGCCGACGTGTCAGCCGAGGTGCCACGTGTCCTCGTCACGACACCGAGGTAATCTCGGCTAGGCCGAGGTTATCTCCGAAGATATCAGAATCCGGAATAAGCGGATAAGGGACAAGAGTCCTAGAATGAGGAAGGACTTCAGCCTGGATAAGGATAAAGCTCTTAGGGAGTTTATCTTTATCTATTGAAGAGTCCATGATAAGCACTGAGCTAAAAGTCCATTGATGCAAGGCTTCTATTGGGACTAGGATTGAGTTAACTATAAAAGAGAGGCACCCCCATGGGTTCAAGGTACGCAATTTATATTCTGAATAGTGAGTTAAGCACTATTGATTATCTTTGAGAGATACTTTATTGACTTGATCATCGGAGTGCCCCCGGGTGGACGAACCACTGCCGAAATCTTCTCTTTCTGTTGCAGGTCATTCAGGCGCCATCTATTCTGCCAGTGCTCTCCAGCTGAATACTGAGTTGGCAGTGTGATCGGAAATTCACTCACACAATTTGGCACCGTCTGTGGAAAAGAAAGGAGAATAGATGGCCAGCGATGGACAGAAGGATAAGGTTGGAGACGAAACCCCTGCTGGGAACGGTAAGCATATTGATCCTAATATGGAGGAAGATGGTCGCAATGAGGAGACTCAGAACCAGAATCACGGCAAGAAAGACGTCGGCCAAGATGGCGACGTGCCAAAGAAACCAAATCGAAGCGGGTACTACAACGAGGACGACCTCCAGGTATGGAAGGATAGATGCTTGCGGAGGGACGAAGAGGTGAAAGAGATGGCGAACAAATTGGCAGACCTGCAATCGGTCGTCAATTTTATGATGCAAAATAACGTCATGCAGCCACCGTTCCCGCTGCAGGACACGCCAATTCCAGCGGCCAATGCCCAGAAGGGGGAGATAAATCAATCCCAGTAGTCCCCTAGCACACCAGGAGCGGAAAACACTCTCACCGACCTTCAAGGGAGGTCAGAAGAGGAGAGTCGAGGAGGGAAGAGTCACGAAGGACACATTGCACCAAGGAGGCTGACCCCAAAGAACATCGGCATATTCAAAGGCAGGCACTGTGTTTCGACACGACTAATGGAGAAAGGTCGAAAATGGCTCACAACGAAGCTGAAAGCAGTATACCAAAAAGATTGAAATTAGGAGATAGCCGAACTCCTGGGCGGACCAAAGAAGACTTGAGAGATTACCTCAAGAGGAAACAACAAAATGCCGATGCCGAGGTAACCTCCCCTGATAAGCCGAGAACACTATTCTCAGTGGAGTTAGACAAATTTGAGGCTCCAAAGAGACATCGGACAAAGGAGTGCCAGGGACCAGTAGTGTCCTTTACTGAAGCTGACCTTGAGATGGTGCAGCACCCGCACAACGAAATTAAGGGGGAGACTCAGAAGGTAAAGCACTTGCAGCATGTGTACCAGGTCGGGGAGAAGAGACATCGGACAAAGGAGTGCCAGGGACCAGTAGTGTCCTTTACTGAAGCCGACCTTGAGATGGTGCAGCACCCCCACAACGATGCCTTGGTAGTATCCCTCCAGGTTATTGACCAAGGTAGCTCTTGTGACATCATGTACGTCAGGTGTTACAAGGAGCTTGGCCTTCACCCAGACGATATGGAGCAATCCAACGACCTAATGGTCGGGTTCAATGGAACGCCGACGTAGCCACTGGGAACAACGAGCTTGGAGGTGTATGCAGGCACCAGGAAGATAAAGATAGAGTTCATCGTAATCGACACACCCTCCCCATATAATGCAATCCTGGGAAGACCATGGCTGCACGCAATGAGGGTTGTTCTCTCAACATTGCATCAACTACTGCGATTGCCAACAGAGCATGGGATAGAAGAAGTCAGAGGAGATCAGTTGCAGGCAAAGAATTGCTCCATAGTAGCAATGAAATCTACCTGCAGCATACGAGAACCAGAGAGGGCAGAGATCGAAGACGAAGACGTAGAAGTCCTAGAGGACGTCGACAAGGAGCCAGCCGAGAAAAGTGAAGAAGCACTAAAGAAAATCCTCGTCCAGGAGGGGAATGAAGAACGCTTCTTCCTTCTCGGCTTGGGCTTAGCCGAAGAAGAGGAAAAAGAGTTGGAGGCTTTCCTGAGAGCAAACATTGAAGTGTTTGCCTAGACGCCTTACGAAATGCCTGGCATTGACCCCGAGGTCACTTGCCATAAACTGAAGGTTGACAGGTCGGCCAAACCTGTAATCCAACGAGCAAGAAGACCGACATTGATGCACGTCGAAGCAGTGGAGGAAAAAGTAGACAGACTTCTGGAGGCTAGGGCCATTCGAGAGGTAAACCACCCGACATGGCTATCGAACACAGTAGTGGTGAAGAAAAAGAATGGTAAATAGAGGGTCTGCGTGGACTTTACTAGCCTAAACAAGGTCTGTCCCAAAGACAGTTTTCCTCTACCCAAGATAGACCAGTTGGTGGATGCCACTTCAGGGCATGGAATGATGAGCTTTCTTGATGCCTACAGGGGGTACCACCAGATAGCCATGTACCCTCCAGATGAAGAGAAGACTGCGTTTATCACCTCAAAAGGGTTGTATTGCTACAAAGTGATGCCTTTTGAGTTGAAAAACGCAAAAGCGACTTACCAAAGATTGGTAACCAAGATGTTCAGACACCTGATTGGCCGAACGGTGGAAGTTTACATCAACGACATGGTCTTGAAGACCAAGGAACCTGAAGGTCATCTAGCGGTATTTGAAATCTTTAAAACGTATCGGCTCCGACTCAATGCATCAAAGTGTGCATTAGGAGTTGGATCTGGTAAGTTCTTGGGATACCTGGTGACCAGAAGGGGCATTGAGGCCAGCCCAGATCAGATCAAGGCCATCCTAGAGTTGAAGAGCCCGACGTCGACAAAACAGGTACAAATGCTGACTGAAAGGGCCGCTGCCCTGAATAGGTTCATAAGCAGAAGCTCAGATAAGTGCAAACCTTTCTTCAACTTAGTGAAAAAAGCCACAGACTTCCTATGGACCGAGGAGTGCAAAGCTGCCTTGGCCGACTTGAAGAAGTATCTGACCACAGCTCCAGTTCTTTCAAATCCAAAACTTGGAGAAGAGCTGTTCCTGTACTTGGCAGTTTCAGAACATGCGGTAAGTGCAGTGGTAATCCGAGAAGAAAAAGGGGAACAAATGGTTGTTTACTATGCAAGCAAAACCTTGACTGATGCAGAGACTAGATATTTACTAGGGGTGGGCAACGGTTTATCTGAACCGCTCAAACCACCCAACCCGCCCAATCCGCATATAAATGGGCGGTTTCGCAAACATAATGCGGGCGGATACGGTTTGAAATATGACAAATTTACGGGTTGCGGGCGGGTCGCGGTTTAAACCTGCAACCCGCAAAAACCGCCTGCACTTTAATTATTATTGTTATTATTATTATTTTTTTATATACCAACTTTGTAACTTTAACAGGAGCCCCATTATGTTCTCTGTGACACTAGGATCCTTATTTTTAAGTATTTCTCAACTTTCTTAATGCCGTAGAATTATCAAGTCTTAAACTTGATTTCTTATATATTTTCATTGGTAACTCATCTACTTTTTTATAATAAAATTTTTCTTCTGGTGGTCGATAGAGCTTCTAGTTTGATTATTGATTACTGAACTGGCAATTCTAATTGCGTACAACCTTTAATGCATTGATATACATTTTTTAATGCATCGATATACATTTTTTTTATGGTAAAAATGCTAGTGTAGGGTCTCTTTGTTTTAGGTACTTTCATTTAATGCATTGATATTCAATTATTATTTGTAAATTCATCAGAAAATTGTTGTCGAATAATCGCAAATATATAAAATGAATCTGATGCCTAAATTCGATGGGAAAAAAAAACTCAAAAATTAATTTTTAAAGAAAAAAGTGTAAACCGCAAACCGCCCGTAACCGCCCGCACATCCGCAAACCCTATCCGCATAAACCGCAAACCGCACTGCGGGCGGTTGCGGGTTGACTTTTTCCCAAACCGCATAGATACGGGCGGGTCAAAACCGAACCGCAAACCGCACAAAACCGATCCGCGAACACCTCTAATATTTACCCCAAGAGAAGTTGATGCTGGCCTTAGTAATGGCTTCAAAGAAGCTAAACCATTACTTTCAAGCCCATAAAATTGTGGTGCTCATTGAACATCCAGTGAAGTCCTTGTTGCAGCAGGGAGACCAGAAAGGGAGAATAGCCAGATGGGCAGTGGCCTTGGGCCAGTATGACCTGGAGTTCAGACCCAGAATAGTAATCAAAGGCTAAGTTTTGGCTGACTTCGTGGCCGAGTTCACACCAGAATCTATCATACACCGGGCTCCGCTGAGCCAAGGTGAATGATGTCATAGCAAGCAAGGAGGAGCCCAGCCGAAGGCGACAGAACAAAGGAAAGAAGAAAAACTCAGACCCTGCAGCATCTGCATCGGCGAATCCTTCCGACTGTTTGTCAATGGGAGTTCAAATCGACAAGGAGCGGGGGCAGTGGTAGTATTAGTATCTCTAGATGGACAGATATTGGAACAGTCCATATATTTGGGATTCAAGGCCTCAAACAATGAAGCAAAGTATGAAGCATTGATTACAGGATTGAAGCTGGTAGTAGCATCAGAAGCAGATGAGGTAATAGTTTTCTGCGACTCCCAACTCATAATCAACCAGACGACAGGCGAGTTTGCAGCCAGAGACGAGAGGATGTCGGCCTATGCAAAAGAGGTCAACAGGTTGGTGGCCTTGTTTCAGAATTGTCGACTACATCAGGTTAGCCGAGATGATAACAGTCACGCTGATGCACTGGCCAACCTGGCTAGTGCAATATAACCTGGAAAAGCAAGGATGATAATGGTCGACTACTTGTCGGGCTCGAACATCGAATCACTGACCACAGAGGGTGAAGCAATGTATGTGTACATGGGACCAAGTTGGATTGATGTAATAGTAGCATTCCTGAAAGAAGGAAAATTGCCAGATGATCACAAAGAGGCACACAAGATCAGATTGAATTCGGCAAGATTCAATCTGACAGCGGCAAGACATCTCTACAGAAGTCCTTCACTGGACCCCTTTTGAGGTATGTACATCCTTCACAAGTTGAAGATTTTTTGTATGAAATACATGAAGGAATTTGTGGAAGCCACACTGGGGGCAGATCACTAGATCATAGGGCTATCACCCAGGGGTATTGGTGGCCCTACATGCAGAAGGATGCAGAGGCCTATGTCAAGAAGTGTGAAAAGTGTCAAAGGTTTGCACCTCTGATACACTAACCAGCAGCAGACCTAACCAGTATCCAGTCCTTGGCCGTTTGCCCAATGGGGCATGGATCTCGTTGGGCAACTGCCCCAAGCAACTGGACAAAGGAAGTACCTGTTGTTAGCAACAAATTACTTCACCAAGTGGATAGAAGCTGAGCCCCTAGCCAAGATCCGAGATGTGGATGTAAAGAGCTTCTTATGGAAGAACATAATCACAAGATTTGGGATCCCAAGAGCAATAGTTGCAGACAATGGAACACAATTTGACAGTAAGCTAATCAAGAGCTTCTGTGCAAAGTTCAAAATCAAGAATTACTTTTCAACCCCAAGCTTTCCTCAAAGTAATGGACAAGCATAAGTATCTAACAAAGTTATCCTGGATGGGATAAAGAAGAGGCTGCAGGCAGCAAAAGGAAAGTGGGTGGATGAACTGCCAAGTGTACTCTGGGCGTATCGGACTACGCCGAGAAGATTAACTGGGGAATCCCCATTTGCCATGGCTTATGGCACAGAAGCAGTCATTCCTTTGGAAGTCGGCATCCCAGGGATCAGAACCCAAGGAGTAGAGAATGGGACCAATGATGTATTATTAGCCCGAGATCTGGACCTACTAGAAGAAAGAAGGGAGATATCTCCAATTCAGTTGGCGGCATACCAGCAGCAGCTTGCCATGATTTATAATAAGAAGGTTAACCCAAGGGAGTTCCAAGTCGGCGACCTGGTCTTGAAAAAAATCATCGGCAACAAGAAGGATCCCAAGGAGGGCAAGCTTGGCCCAAATTGAGAGGGGGCCTATAGAATCATCTCGGTATTGGGCAATGAGGCATATCGGCTAGAAAATAATGAAGGCAAAGAGTTGCCAAGACCCTGGAATACTTGTAATTTGAAAATTTTCTATCATTAGACTTTTCTGTTGTTTGTTATTTGCCGAAATAAATAAATAAAGTTTTAACTTGACTTCCTACACTTATGACTAATATGATACTTGCCAATGTTTCTGGAATACATGCATAATGAGAACCCAAGTGAGACTTAAATTCACATTAGGGGGCAACGATGTCACGATCCAAACCCGCCCCTATAGGTTTAGCACCGTAACCGGCCAGTAATCCGCAGATTACCAAAGGCCTCTGAACAGATTATCAAGTAATAAGGGGCTGCGGAAGCAATAATACAAAATAGACAAGGTCCAATGAGCTGTGACAACGTACATGGGACAGAACATTTTAAGACTTATTCATATATACATAAACATGCCAGTTAAGAACACCAATATTTACAAAATAATTACAGAAGTGAACTTCCCAAGATCTGACTATACAGTGCAAACACTAAGACTAGCATGAAATACAAAAACAGCCATGGCATTAAACTTCGATCGGAACCTCCCTGGGAGGCACAAAGGTTGGCTGACAAAACAGTACAAAAGGCCGTCAACTCTGGCCCTGGTCATGTACCGGCTCACCTACATACATAATATAAATTGTGAGCGAAAGCCCAGTGAATAATAATAGAATAAAGGGGTTTATATGAATGATGTCCAGCACAAACTAGAATCCATCATTTAAATTAGAGCATAATTAGACTTCAAAACATAAACGGATTCATATACATTTTCATATTCAGATTTTACATAAGATCATACGTGGTACACCCATTAGCTATCAGATCAGATTGGTCCAGAGACCCACATCTATAGTTGTTACCAACGACCACAAAGGTCCATATCTTGCGCGCAAGTAGCCATGGTATTGTTACCCCCAGGCAAGGGCCACGTGCAGATTGGCCGCGGTATTGTTACCCCCGGGCGAGGGCCACATGCAGATTGGCCGCGGTATTGTTACCCCCGGGCGAGGGCCACGTGAACTAAGGGTGCCACAAATACTTTTCAGAAAATTGGACATTCATTCATCATTCGTAAGATAGCATTTCAGAAAACAGATTACACCGTACCAGTTAGAAAATACATAGGTTAAACATAACTTTACAGAGTTATTACTTACAATGGGCCTTGAGACAGATAGACGGAGTAAACTTGGTCAAACGGTACGTGGCACGTGACCTACATAACACATAACAGATGCACACTTGAAACACACGATCTAATTGCACAAAACTTATTTCATTGGCCCTTAGTGTGTTTCTAATTCCTTATCCTTATTATGGGGTCTAAAACATGGCCTAGGAATGCCTATGATGAAATGAAGATGCAAAGGTGCCTTGGAAAATATTTTTCAAAACTTGCTGAAAACAGGGGTCTCGCTCGAGCGTGGCTTTCTTCACTTAAGCGAGCTTGTCAAAACAGAGGGATCGCTCGAGCGTAAACTCCTTCGCTCGAGCGGTCTGTAAAATGCAAAAGTACTAGTTGTTGAAATTTTACGCTCGATACCCGCTCGATGCTTGCTCGAGCGTGAGACACAGCTCTTCGCTCGAGCGTAGGTCTCGTCGCTTGAGCGTGCGTCTGCGTGCACCAAAAACTTGAGAGTTTTCAATTTACGCTCGAGCCACCATTCCTTCGCTCGAGCGGAGCTCTGAACAAATGATGGTCGCTCGAGTGTGGAATCCTTCGCTCGAGCAAGGAAGCCAAATTCTGGAATTTCCAGATTTGCTTCCCAAGCTCAAACCAAGTATTCAACACCTCAAAACTCGACCTCTTGGGCCCATTTCTAGAAAACACTTGTAAACTCATAGTATAAGGTGTTTCAAAGATCAATTTGTAAAATCAAAGCCCAAAGGTGAGTCAATTGAACACAATTTCAAATAAAACTTCAAGAACAAAACAAGAGCTTAACATGCAAGTGTTCATTTTAAATCCAATGCTCTAAAACATGACCAAATGTAAGATTAAACTCAAAATCATGATGAACTCATGGACTATAACTAGAATATGGTCTTGCATGCAAGAATTTCCATGAAAACACTTCAAAATGTTATGATATGAACATACATGGATGGATTATTACCCAATTCAACATTTTAAACCAATTCTAGACTTTAAACTCTAATCTTCCATGAACCATGCAAGAATTAAACTTAAATGCACAATTGAAAGGGAAATTTCCTACCTTAAGTCTTGAATTCTAAGTCTTGGAGCTCAAATTTGCCAAGCCTCTTCAATTCTCCTATGTTCCAAGCCCAATCTCTAGATGAAATCAAGTTTCTCTCACTCTCCCTCTATCCCACGAGTTGGACAAGAAATATGGCTAAGGAGAGATGTTTCTAAGTGTAATGAAGTTGGTCTCAAATAAGTCACTAAGTGGCATTTGTGTAATAACTCAAACAAATATAAATTAACATGATTTAATCTAATTTAATCGCTCCGAACCGAATTTTAGTTAAACCTACCATAAAATTCTATGAATCTTAACTAGCACATAAATCAAGTCAATTCCTGATTCGAACACCGATAAGGCTTCCACTTCGCAATTTCAAGTCAAAACATGAACAGATCATTTTGTGGCAAACAGATAAACACACATAAATAATGCAATACACATGCAAATAAATCCCAAATCCTTCCTAAACTACTGTTAAGCATAATTAATCATGAATTAGCATCAATCGGAGGTCGGGGTCATTACAAAAGAGTTAGAAAATGGTTCCTAGAAAGATAGAATCATGTTTAACACTTGTTGAAACTTGAGAAAAGTTTACAACTTGAATTTAAACCGAGATCATGTTTAATACTTGTTGAAACTTGCGAAAAGTTTAACAAGTTGAAGTTAAACCGAGATCATATTTAACACTTGTTAAAACTTGAGAAAAGTTTACAAGTTGAAGTTAAACCGAGATCATGTTTGACACTTGTTGAAATTTGTGAAAAATTTACAAGTTGAAGTTAAACCGAAATCATGTTTAACACTTGTTGAAATTTGTAAAAAATTTACATGTTGAAGTTAAAATCGAGATTATGTTTAACACTTGTTGAAACTTGTGAAAAGTTTACAAGTTGAAGTTAAACCAGAATCGTGTTTAACACTTGTTGAAACTTGAGAAAAGTTTACAAGTTGAAGTTAAACCGAAATCATGTTTGACACTTGTTGAAATTTGTGAAAAATTTACAAGTTGAAGTTAAACTAAGGTTATGTCCAACACTTGTTGAAATTTGTGAAAAAATTACAAGTTAAAACCAAGGTAGTATTAAACTGAGTACTTATGTACTTGTCGATGTAAACCGTTGGTGGGTATAGCTGAAGTGTTTCATCCCGAGAAAATTACACAGATAAAGTGTGTATTGAAGATTTGCAAAATATTCTAAGTATGAAATCATACATGAGCATTAAAGGGAAGACAAATATGCAAGCAAAACAAAGAAGTTGTATTTATAAGAAGGCACATCGGCCATGTGAAGAGCTTACATTGTTTCAAAGGAAAACCAAAGTGCAAAGTATAGAAGCAAAAGAAAAACTTCAAAACTAAGACTCTTCAGCGTCTTGAGGAGGTTGGGTCTGGAGTTCAGAAGACTGCAGAGAAGAAATCTCGGAGGCCTTCTCAGCCGTGAGCTCGGCATCTATCTCTTGAAGGGTTTGATCGAGGCTCTTGTCAGCGAGAGGAACGTCCAATGATGCCTTCTCAGGAGTAGCATTCTTGGGAACCTCCTCACCCTCCTCCTCTTGAGTCAAGTCCAGGACTTGCTCAATTGGAGTAGGGGACTTGGCCCCAGTAGCTTCCTTTGACTTCCTCTCCAAAGCCTCCTCCTCAGACTCAGAATCGTCCTTAGATTGGCTTGGAATTGGGGGGAATGGCAGAGCAAGGACGTCAGTGTTCCTGAAGGGGGAGTCATCGAGGATTGCAAGCTTTTTTAGCAAGGTCATCCAACCAAGGGTGAAACCCTTGTTGCATGCCTGCTTTACCTGTCTCTCATAATCCTCCGTGACATCGGCCACCCCCTCATTGTATCCTTTCTGATTGGCGGCCTTAAGCTTAGTGTCCTTCGTGGCCAAGGCATCTTGCAGCTTTTTCTGGGCCTCGGCCGTCTTTTTCTAGGCCTCTTTTCTCTGGGCCTCAAGAACCTTCTTTATGGCATCAGTAGCCTCTACTTTTTCCTTGGCCACGTCTTTGGCTTTGACAACAGCCTCGGCCTGATCTGCCAGTGTCTTCATTTTTTATTGCAAGTTTTTGTTGGTCTTTTGCAGACTGTGGCCTCTCTAGTCTTGTCGGTGAGCGCCTTCCTTGTCTCAAAAGATTGCATTGAGAATGAGTGGACGTGCTGGATTGCCTGAAGAAAACAGGCAAAACAAAAGTTGTTAGAAAAATTTTCTAAGTATAACGGAAAAAAGAAAGACACCAAGTGTGAAGACTTACTTGAACAGAGCGTCGGAGCATCAGAGCAAAGTTTTCATACTCGCTCATCTCGGCGTTTCGGTCGAGATCTCCAGAGAGGCACAAAACGGTACTAAGGGCAACGCCGACATTAACATCATCGGCACTATCGCCAGCTCTGACTAGCCTGTCCTCCAGCGTAATTTTGGGGGCCCAAGGGGACCAGACTTCATGGAGCCTGAAGCTGTTGCATATTCAGACCTCGGCCTCTTTGATCGAGTGGATTCGGACTGTTGGGCCTCGGCTGGCCTTTTTTCAGCAGCAGATGAGGTCTTCTCACTCTCAGTCTCAGCCAATTTCAAAATTGGCAAAGTGTCCTCAGTATCAACCTGAGTCATTGTTGCCTTTGGCTGAGCTTTTTTTATTCTTTTTGGCTTTGACTTTTGTAGAGGCTAGGACTGCACTGGTTAGGCGTCTACGGTAGAGGGAATGTTGGCTAAAAGATCTTTAGCAATTGCTTTCTGGCGGCCCATCTTGGCAGCAAAAATAATTCGTTGCCAGCGTTGGCGCTGGGATATTGGGATCAGATATGGAGCCGAAGTTGATGGCTGCTCTGTTGGATCAGAAGTCGATCCTTGATCTGGTTGAGATGTGGAGGCAACTTGAGGAGTTGTGGCGGAAGGAGGAGTCAGACTCTTTTTCTTCCTCTTTGGGACGTCGGGAAGAGTCGACTTATAGGTAGGAATAAAATTGAGTAGCAAAGGGGCCTTCCGTTTGTGGACAGGCGAGTCAAGTAACCTCTTCAAATTCTTACTGGGAAAGAAAGACTTGCGGAAACCCTTTGGTAGCTGTGAAAGAACTGCAAAAAGAAGAGCACAGACATTAGAACAAAGTATTGAGAACTTTAGAAAAAAAAAGTAAAAAATGACACTTAGCCCTTACCATTTCCTTCTCTGAAAACTGTTTGGCTTAGGGGATAAAGGTGAAGGTCATCGTTGGGCTAAAACTCCCAGTTGCTCGAGACGATGAAGTAATCGTCTCCAGCACTCTTGTTTGAGTCTGGGAGGTCGACAATGAGCTTATTCTTGGTGGACCTCGGCTTGAGGTAGTAGATATGGCCTTTTTCTGATTTCAGGCGACACATGGTATAACAATACTAAATATCGGCAAGGGTGACCCTAGCGTTTTCATTTTTGGCTAAGGTAATTATGCCATTGATAACTCGGTAAGAGTTGATGGCAAGTTGCATTGGGTTCAATTTGTAGTAGTGAAGGACTTCTCAGAAAAGGGGATCAAGTGGAAACCTAAGCCCACATTCGACAAAAGCCACTATTGGGAAAGGCATAAGGTTTACGTCGGGCATAATAGAGTCTTCCTCCCCTGCCAACCTAAGGTGACATCGGCAGAAATAGAAAACTCTCGCCTAAAGTACTCTAGTTTGGTCGGGGTATCTACTCTATGCTTCCACATACCCATGATGTCGGCTTAACTGGAGGAGTTAGGTTTTAGAAGGGGGTGTTTTTGAGGGTTTTAGGGACCTTGGCTAAAGCTAAAAAATACACAGAATCTATGGAATCGTTTCAGTTTTTCCTAAGGATTTGTGGGTTCTACAAACAAATCCCAAACCTAGATCTATGGGAACGAAGATTGAAGGCACGAATCTGGAGAAAATGCAGAAAACACAAACAAAAGCGGTGATTCAAAGTCAAGAACAGTGATAGATCATCAAGAAACACAAGACAAAAATTCGCGCATGTATGTAAGGCCAAGAACAGTGGCAGAATGAACAAAGTATAAGGATATTTTGTGTGTTAAAGAACAATTTGGGTAAAAAGCAAAATCATGAGAAAAATATGCTCAGAATACATGGTTGGACTCAATAAGACAAATGAGAACAACAAGGCGATTACAGTATACAGATAAAACAGTTTAAAAAGGAGTAAAAAGTCGAAACAAAGGAAACAATGACTTACAATGGAAAAATTAGAGTCACCGAGATCAAACGGTAGCAGCAACCAGAGAGGTGCAACAAAAACCCTTGCCGGAAGGGAATGAACGGAAGTAGTTGCAGAAAGCTTCGCGGGAGCAACAATGGTGTATTTTGAAAAAGGAAGCTAGAGGGAGAGAGAGTTAAGAGCTTGAGAATGAAAATACAAAAGTGAAGAGACGAAGAGAGAAAAATTGATTTTGATCAGAACACAAAAGTGGCGGCAAAGAGGCCATTAATGTGCCTAAAAGAACGTATGCGTCAAACGGCGCACAAGAGAAAAATTTGACTTACAGCTGCGTAACAGGTATGATCTAGTAAGGGGTAGATGCGTGTCCTAAATGGTTGAGTTACTGTGTATAACAACTCATACGCGAGAAAGAGCTCTTGGAATTCATGTTCCGTGGAAGACATGTCGGCCTGGAGAATGATCTCGGCTAGGAAATTTGAACAACCCTGGTTAATGGTTCTAAAACATAGATAAAAAGCAAACTATAGGTCTTGGACAAACTAAGTCAACAAGTTCTTACTTCGGCAATGAATGTTAGAGCAAGATAGCCGACATGCTATTCGGTATGACGATATAGGTTCCATCACCTCAGGATGCTGAGATAATAGAACCTAGGAGGTAGTTGTGGGGATATATTTTCTGAATACCAACACGTGGCCAAGGTGACGCCGACGTGTCAGCCGAGGTGCCACGTGTCCTGGTCACAACGCCGAGGTGATCTCTGCTAGACCGAGGTTATCTCTGAAGATATCGAAATCTGGGATAAGCGGATAAGGGACAAGAGTCCTAGAATGAGGAAGGGCTTCAGCCTGGATTACGGATGGCAATTTAAACCTGGCCCGACAGGGACCGCCTCTCTGACTCCAATTCGAGCGGTTTTTTCCCGAAAAATATCCTCGACAGGCCGGGGATAGTATTTAAAAATGAATCCTCGATCACTTTCGGGCCGGGGACGGTGATACGTTTTCTAGCCCCGTTCCCGGCCTCGACCCCCGCCTCGCTTCTCCCCAAAAATAAAATTACTTCTTTACCCCTATGTATATATATATATATATATATGCGTGTCTTGATCTTAGCAGAGCCACTTCGCTACTGTGTGAGAAAAAGAGAGTGAGGGGAAGGGAATGAGGGAGGTAGGGAGGGAGAGAGAGAAAGAGAGTCGATCCTCTACCGTCGCCGATCTCCTCCGCCGAGAGAAGAGAGTCGTCCTCTTGACAACGCTGATCTTCTCTACCTACTCCTTCGCGGATCTGCTCCTCCACCCTCCTTCGACGATCTGCTCCGCTACCCTCCTCCGCCGATCTCCTCCACCGACTCCTTCACCGATCTCCTCTTCACAGCGTCGTCGATCTCTATCCCTCTCTCTTTCTCTGTGTTATACACACACATATATATGTATACATATGACAGATTGAAGCTTAGATCTTGAGATCTATGATGAATCGATGATGATAATGTTGTTGATCTTTTTTTTTTTTGTGGATCTATTGGTTTTTTTTCTTTGTTCTGTTCTGTTTTTTTTTTATGTTGTTGATGATGATACATGATGATGATGATGATATGTTGGTGTTGATCAATGATCTCTATGTTTGTCCATGTTGATCTTCTTTTTTTTTATCCTCCAACTTCAAAGCAGTTTTTCAAAAAAAAAAAAAAAGGGTCGGAGGTTGTTCGGGGTCGGGGAAACCCGATCCCCGGTTGGGGGCAGGGGCGGATATAGGCTCCGCGTCGGGGATCGGGGCCAGGGACGAGGGGATTTTCACCATCAGGGATCGGGGACGGGTAGTGTAATCCCCGGCCTCGCCCCGCCCTGTTGCCATTCCTAGCCTGGATAAGGATAAAGCTCTTAAGGAGTTTATCTGTATCTATTGAAGAGTCCATGATAAGCACTGAGCTAAAAGTCCATTAAAGCAAGGCTTCTATTGGGACTAGGATTGAGTTAACTATAAAAGAGAGGCACCCCCATAGGTCTAAGGTACGCAATTTATATTCTGAACAGTGAGTTAAGTACTATTGATTATCTTTGAGAGATACTTTACTGACTTGATCGTCGGAGTGCCCCCGGGTGGACGAACCACCGCCGGAATCTTCTCTTTCTGTTGCAGGTCATTCAGGCGCCATCTATTCTACCAGTGCTCTCCAGCTGAATACTGAGTTGACAATGTGATCGGAAATTCACTCACATAGAAAGCAACCCGAATTGATCATGTGATTTATTTTGGTGATTTGTATCAAGAAGATAACCGTGCTGATCATCAAAAATAAATAGTTGATTAAAATTTTACTCCAATACTATGTTGAATTATTATCATCATAACTTGATTGTTTTTTTAATCAATAGAACCATATGTAAATTATAAATCTCTCTTGATACATGTCATCTTCATATACCATTAATTTTATATTTTTAGTAAAAGTTTTCTTTACTAATTAATATATATATTTGGGTAAATTACAAATACACCCTCTGAGGTTTGCTTAAAATACGAATTGTCCTCTGTAGTTTGAAAAATTACAAATACCTCTCTGTCAGAATTTTTTATTTAACAAAACTAATTGAAAAAGTAAAGTTTCTAACTGTTCACCTATACAATAATAAAATTATCTAAATTATTAATTTAAATAAAATTTTAACATTATTAAAAAATTGTTAATTAACTTGATGATTTATTAATAAAAGGACCTATTTGTTATGAAATTAAAAACTTTAGGAGGTATAATGTAATTTCTAAAATTATAAAAAATAATTTATAATTTAAATAAATCTCAAGAGATGTGTTTGTAATTTATCCTATATGTGTGTGGGTGTGTGAATTGTTATCAAATTTTAGTTGTTTCACTTTCACATTCTTATCTTCTATTAGTAAAGAATGCATGTATGGTCTTGCACTATGAGCCTCTTATTTTATGATTTTTTTTTTGTATTCTATAGAGAAAGTCAACAACTTATTACAAATGGGATGTCATAAAGTGAAGACACACATTGCATTAAAGAAATCAACAATTCAATAAGCAAAGCTAAAACATTAGTACCAGTTGTGACTTGCTCAATACAAATCCATATGGGTCTTACTTTTTTTCTTTTATTTCTTGAGTGTCATATTCCCAAGACCCTTTGGTAGGTTGTTGTAGGACCATTTTACATAATCTTCTATTATATTGCTTTTATTTTAATTCTTTCTGTCTTTCCCTCTCTTTTATCATTGTGGAGGACATAAACATAAAAATCTAATCACCATAAGTTACAATCTTAGAAGCGTATTATAATAACCTTAACTCGTGCTGGCATGTGTTGAATTCTACATTGAAAGTTCATATGAGAATTTTTGAGTACATAACCAGGGACAATGAACTTCATTGATATCATATGGTACCTCTTTTAGGTGCCAATTGTGTTTATTCTAGTGCAACCATAAACAATTATCGTAAGATCTATCACACACAATTCTTTTTCTCTTAAAATTGTTATGCTACGTTTGGCAGGAGAGAAAAGCAAGAAAGGGAATGGACAATTTTAAACCTTTTTTTTTTCTCTCTCTTTGGTTGTCTTAGTAGAAGAAAAGATTAATTTTTTGGAGGTAAAGATTAAATTTTAAATTAAGGTGCAACAATAACACTAAAAATGCAACAAAATAACAAAATTTTTCCTTTACTTTCTCTCCATATTCTACCAAGCAAGGGAAAGGATTATTTATTTTCTTCTTCTGTTTTTTCCTCTTTTATTTTTCCTTCCCTTTCCTCAATTTCTCTCCTATCAATTACATAATTAAAATTAGTGATCCGCACATAAAAATTCTAACCAGCCTTTTTCTCCTTTGATGATACTCAGTAAAAAAGATTCATTTTAACAATTATGGTTATAAATATCAGGTCGATACATCTCTCGATATTGTTATTTAAAATCGTGCTTACAACAAAGCATGAGAATCTTGTGTTGGGTGGTCGACATTATTGACTTACAATGCGCATACATCTTTGTATGGATGTGAATTGCCTACACTGAAAGACATAGAGAGAGAGCCCACTATGACTGTATGTGTCTTGAAATGGCTCAACAGTCAGACATTGGAGGGGTCTAAGATAGAAGAAATTGTTGGCTTGATTGTCTACAAAAGGCCTTGAATCATTCACCCATGTCAACACCTCAGGTGTCATTTAATGTGATTATTAAGACAGTTTCAACAATTGCAAGCCATAGTGATACTACTTAGCACATGTGTGCAAAAAATGAGAGAAAAAAAAGCCACACAGGCCCTGTTTGATAGAGTTGTGGGAAAGTACTTATAGCTTATAACTATGAACATAAGCTGATTTCTGACTTATAAATTAAGCATCTCCTGCCCAACTCAAAGAATAAGCTGATTTCTGACTTCCAAAAGGCTATAAGCTATAAGCAATAAGCTAAACCAAACACATCAAAATAACTTAAATT
The DNA here is from genome assembly GCF_055761805.1 of Camellia sinensis. Lineage (NCBI taxonomy): Eukaryota > Viridiplantae > Streptophyta > Magnoliopsida > Ericales > Theaceae > Camellia > Camellia sinensis. Next base: position 34,325,239 of record NC_138969.1, read on the forward strand.
AAGCTGAAAGCTGAAATAAGCAGCTTTTAAGCTGCACCAAACAGGCACACACTTGCACTTGAATATTTTTTTCCACATATTATATTTAGTTTATTAAAAACACTAATGTTGTTTACATTTCATTATAAATGTATTATGTCAAAAAATGTAGAAGTACTAGTTTAAATAGCAGCATTGAAATATTTATTAGTATTTGCCGTGGCGTGACAGTATCAAGTGTACAGAGTTATATACACCATGAATTAAATACCGGAGTTGTAAATTTTTAAAAATTATGAACCGTCCACCTCACCTCAAAAAAAAATTATAGTAGCAAAACCAACCATGCTTATGAATCAGTTATGGACGATAAATGCGACCCTCTTACGTTCCCAAATAACCTTAATATTATATTTATGTTTTATTGGCAAAACACAACCTTAATACATTCTTCAACCAGTAACTATATTCAATTAATTTATAGTTCATTCACAAAATATGACCCAGTACAGTTTTTTAAGATTGAATCTAGTCACTAGTTGAAGAATGCAAAATCAAAGCATTAGTGCAATCTAATCTTGGTCAATTTCAGTTCCAACGTATAACCATAATACCCCTCAAAAAAAAACATATAACCATAATAACTGACTAGTCCAAGAACAACACATTTATTTATCCAAAAAAGCATAGCCCAACCTTCAAAGCCCATGGACCACAATGAATATCTGAGCCCGTAATTTGTTGTTGGGCTTGATCCACTATAGTTTTGTATTAGTACAGCCCATGCATTTGTCAGATACGTTCATGTTAAATGAGTGTACAAAATGAGCCAAGCCCATAATACATAACTTCATTCACAGTTACACTGTGTTTGGGTCAAAAAAAAAAAAAATTTAAAAAAAAAAAAGAAAAAAAAAGAGGAAAATGTTAATGAAACCGTCCCTCTATCATGCATTTTTCATTTAATTCTTGCATTCGCGTTCAACTTTGGTGGTTTGCAATGCATACTGAGTGTTTTTTTAGGGTTGATTTGGCATAAATTAAGGATTGGTTTGGGATGTTTTAAAAAAATGTACTTTTTGACTTATTGGCTTATATGGGTTGAGTTTGGGTTGGGTTTGATGTGATGTGTTAGAGAGGTGATGTGATTTAAATAAGATGATGTGACTTAAATAGGATAGTGACTTTTTAATTTTTTGACTTTTTTAGGTTATGCCAAACCAACCCTAAATAATACAAAAAGTCAAAAAGTTACTATCCTATTTAAGTCACATCATCTTATTTAAATCACATCACTTCTTTAACACATCACATCAAACCCAATCTAAACCCAACCCATATAAGCTAATAAGTCAAAAAATACACTTTTTTAGAACATCCCAAACCAATTCTTAGTGTGCAAGTTCATTGTATCGTAAGACAAAAGCTCATTAATTGTTTTAAGTTGTGTTTAGTTTATAAATTTGTGAAGAAATTTACGTAAGGAAAAAAAAATGTATATAAAATAGAGATAAAATATAATTATATTTCATTCATATGTCGTTTGTCTTTTCTTATCTTCTTTTCAAATCTCTTGTCTCAATTCATGAACCAAATATAGACTTGAGGACATAGTGTCACCGGAGCCTTGATCGGCTTCAATTTCATTGTTCCAATCATTTGTGAGTTTTTTCGGCTTCAATTTCATTTTTCCAATCACGGTTTCTTTTTTTTTTTTTTTTTGATAAATAGTTTGCAAAATTAGTTTGGTTTTATTTTATTTGTTTATGTTTTACATAAATTCTGTTAATAATTTTATATATTTTTTTTAATGACAAATAATTTTTTATTATCAGAGTTTTAATGACAAGTACAAGACTAACCTTTTGTAGGCCCTATTTGAATGTCACAAAATTAATGTCACTGCACATTACAGATCAATCCGAAGGACATACTGTTCAAAAAAAAAAATCAAAGGACATGCACACAAGATCATGTTGTCCTCATTATCCCACTACCTTGTCTCATATTGTTTTTTCCACCACGTTGCATTCTGTTATATTATACAAGAACATAATTTTGAACCACATAACAAATAATAATAAGAGAATAAGTGCGCGTACATATAAATACAAAATATATATGACTCGGCTTATCGGTCTCAGCCCTTTGCTTTCATAAAAAGTTTTTTATAGAATTTTAAATTTACAATAAATACAAGACACCTCGCAATATGCTTATCAAATACTGCACTTAAGACTGGCAAAGCGAAGTGCCGTTAGAGCTGCCCAATAGAAGTTGGTCGGATAACCCTTTGGTGTGGAAATGAGTGATCAGAGAAGATAAAATACTCTCTCTAGGTGTAGAGAAAGGAAGAGAAAGTGTGTTTAGATTGAATGGGTTCAGTTGGTTCAGAGTGAATAAGATACCTTCAATGTGAGCTTAACTTGTTCCCAAGGTGAGATTCATGGAATTTGGGTACCTCATGGTTTTCTTTTTCATTACCCAAGATGGAGGACCACAACGTGGTTAATTATAGAGTCATGTGCTCATTATAACTATGTATATAACATATCACATTCATTCTATTAATTGATTCTATGATTCTAAGAAAGGGGGGACAGCTCAAGGATTCGTTAGCTTGGCTCTGATCATACATCGATTCGGCCTTTTATGAAGTTGCTCGTAGAGATGGACTGACCCATTTAGATGGCCTCATGTGTGCTCAGCCCACTTTGGTTTTATTGATAGGTTCGGCCCAGCTCAGTATCGTGCCTAGGCTGACCTATTCCTTAATATGCTTGGCTCAAGTGCTGGAGGACTTGGATAGATAATTCATGTGGAGATGGGCACAACGATTTGGCCCACGTGGATATCTAGCCCATATTGGATACCATTCGGGTTTGGGCTTAGTAGTTTGGGCCAGCCAAAGGCTTGGATCTGCTTTATTTATATTTTGCCCCTTGATATTCAATTCATACACAAGCATGTGTTGGTAATTATTGTTTGGTAATTTTTTTTTAATTTTCATTTTTGGTGTTTTATATACAATAAAATTTTCAAAAACACCTATAATTTTTATATTGTTATCGGTTTTGTGCAAAAACTGCTTTCAAAATAGCTTTATATTTTTTTTTGAAGTCACTTTCAAAAAATTTACTCAAAAAAAAAAATTCAAAAATAGTACAAAAAGTAAATTTTCTGAACAATAAAAATTTTAAAAACCAAAAAACCTCCCGATTTGATATCATGAATTCTTGCTTATATTGAGCATGTCACAGTGTCCTTCACTTTGGCAGCATTTCAGGCATCAAACAAAATGTGAATCACCTTCCAGTGGTTGGGTCATATTCAATTAGTATACAGACGTGGGAAAATGTGAAACAATGACACTTTTGTTTGATTTAATTTTTGAAAATTATTTTTGAATTTTTTGTTGTTATAATTTTATATTTTATATTTTATTTAAATTTATTTTTTAGATGTACTTAATATAAATGTATCAAAAAATTAAAGTATTTGTGAGAAAAATTAAAAATTATTCACTGAAGACATTTTTTTTTTGGTTGGAACCTGTGAGACGAGTAAAATGACAAGGTGGGGGGCTAACCCAAACAAGTGGGCCCAAAGGATGAGTGCATAACCAAAAGCCCAATGATGGGAGAAACGAGCGCAAAAGATTGGTTGGGGAGGAAAGACCACTCTGTCTGACCGACTAGCTACATTAGCTAAAGAAGCACAACAAAACTGTTCAAATTGAATGAAATGACACATGGGAGCACAACGATAGTGGATTGTTGTTGCTTTGGCACTATAGTTATTATGCTAAAATAGTTTTTTTTTAAAAAAAAAAAAATTAAAAAGTTAATAAAATAAAATATTATATTAAAATTATAAATTTTTTTTTAAAAAGTCAAAAAAATTAAAAATTTCAATTCAAGCGAAATTTTTTAATCCCAGATTAAAATAATTAAAAAATTAAAAATTAACTCACTTTCTAAATGAAAAAGGGAGAAATAACATTAAAGATACGTAGGTGCCGTTTGGTAACACTTTCGTTTTCAATTTTCTGTTTATATTTATAAAAATTTAAAAAACTCAAATAAAAACTTTTTTTGGTAAAATTTTTGATTTATAAATCAGTGGTCTCAGTTTATAAACTTGGCCAAAAAAATGTAAATACAAAAAATGTGCTTCCATTTTGAGTTTTCAGTTTTTTTTTTTACCACCCAACACTAGCCACCACCCGCCACAATTTTGTACCACCGTCTTCCGCCACCACCACCCACTACTCGCCACGTCCACCACCACCACCATCCACCTGCCAGCCACCCGTCACCACCAACCACCCACCACTACCATCCACTGCCCGCTACCACCATCCGCCACCTACTTGCCACTACCACTCACCACCCATCTGCCACCACCAGCCACCGCCACCCATCCACTCATCCACCACCACCTCCACCACCCACCTGCCACTCACCCGCTAGGGATGGCAATTTAAAACCGGCCCGACGGGGATCCCTGATCCTGACCCCGATTTAAGCGGTTTTTCCCCGAAAAATTTCCCTGACGAGGAGGTGACGGTATTTGAAAATCAATCCCCGATCTGTCACGGGCCGGGGACGGTGATCTGTGTTTGATCCCCGGCCCGGCCAGATCCCCGGCCTCGGCCCCATCCCCGAAATTCCCCGAAGTGAAATTACTTTTATACCCCTCATAATAATAATAATAATAATAATAATAATAATAATAATAAACCAAACCTAGCCTAACCTGTGTATTTCCCCGAAACTTCCCCGTACTACCTGTGTGTATTAAAAAACCAAGCCAAACCTCTTTCCTTCATCTCTCTCTCACTCTCTCAACTCTGTCTCTCCTTCTCTCCATTACTCTCTCTCAACTCTCCTCCTCTCTGTCAACTCTCTCACTCTCAACACCACACCGCCGTCCCCGATCTCTTCTTCTCACCGAACCAGTGTCGATCCCTCACCTCTTCCTCACCTCTAATCTCTCTTTTCCTCACATCTAATCTCTTTCTCTTTCTCACCAAACCAGTGTCGATCTGACAGAGCACCGAACCAGAGCACCGATCTGAGCAGAGCACCGACCAGAGCACCGGATCGATCTCTCTGTGCCGCGATTCCAAAGTCGATTGAGCAGATGAATCTCTTTCTCTCTCTACTTAGATCTGAGCAGATCGATCTCTCAATCTCTCTACTTAGATCTAATATAAATTGTTGTTGATGTTATTTATATAAACTGTTTTTAGATGATGTTGGTAGATGATGTTTGTTTGTTTTTATTTTTATTTTTTGGATCGGATGTTGATGATGTTGAATCTGCAGCTGCTGTTTGTTTTTTTTTTTTTTTTTGGTCCGGGGAATTTTCGGGGTCAGGGAAACCCGATCCCCGATAGGGGGCGGGGATGGGGATGATGATTGGTTCCCCGTCGGGTATCGGGGTCGGGGCCGGGGAGATGTTTACCATCGGGGATCGGGGACGGGGAGTTCGATCCCCGGCCCCGCCCCGCCCCGTTGCCATTCCTACTACCACCCACCACGCACCACCACCACCATCACCTATCACCATCACCCACCATCCACCCGCCACCACCACCCACTACCCACCACCACCATCACCCACCACCCACCTGCCACCGCCACCCACCTGCCACCACCTACTACCCGCCACCATCACCCATCCATCCACCACCACCCGTGCATCTACCCGTCACTACCCACCACCACCCGCCATCCGTCACCCGCTTGCCACCACTTCCCACTACCACTACCACCACCCACTCGCTACCACCCGCCACCGTCACCCACCCACCCACCATCACCACCCACCTACCATCACCCGCCATTCGCCACCCACCTGCTACCGCCACTCGCCACAGCCACTGCCACCACTACCACCACCCACTCGCTACCACCCACCACCCGCCACCTACCTGCCACCACCTATCATCTGTCACCCACCTGGCACCACCACCCACCACCTGGCACCACCACCACCACTCACTCGCTACCACCCACCACCCCCCGCCGTCACCCATCCACCCACCACCACCACCAGCTACCCACTACCCACCGTCACTACTTTCCACCACCGTCTTCCACCGCCACTTGCCACCACTTGTCATTTCTCACTCTTTTTAATATTTTTAAATTTTTTTAAACATTTTGTCAATTATCAAACACGTTTGTAGTTTATGTTTTTTTAAAAATAAACAAAAAATAAACAAAGACCAGTTTATAAAAATTTTGTAAATATAAACTGAAAACGTAAACGTTACCAAACACACCCGTAGCAATTCTTTCTCAAATACTATTCCCCGTTGCCCTCTTAATCGTTTATGTGTTCTCCCTATCAACAATCAAGTCTTGCTTTATAAAAACCTCCATTCTCATCTTACTCTCAATGAGTGTGAGGCAAATCCATTTATGATAGAATTTTTTTTAGAGTTTTTCACAGATTTTAGATGCATTTAGTGATTGTCTGGGGTTTATTTATTTAGTATTTTTTTTTATCCTTCTATAAAAAAAAAAGGTGTAAAAAAAATAAAAAAAAATAATGTGACAATTTGTAGTAAATAAACAAGAGAAAATTAGTCTAAGGTCCCTATCTCATTTCTATTAATGGAAAAGGTCCACAATATTATTTTATGATGTCTAAAGTCCCTCAACCTCAACACCCATATTTCACAATGAAATTTGATTCTTTTAGATCAAACCCCAGGCCCAATCTTTTCCTCCACTACCACCACTACATGGGGGGAATGGGCTTCTTTAATTCGAGCATTTCCATCTCCAATAATCTCATCTTCTTTGGAATTGAGAACATGATCGAAGGACTTAAAGGGAAGGGAATTAGAGCGTGTAAATAAAGGGGAAGGGCCGACAAAGGAGTGGAGCCATGGTGAATGATCTTGGGGTCGTCTTCGAAGAGGGAAAGTAGGGAAGATGAAGAAGAGAGATGAGGACCGAATACATCGGAGAGAAGAACATGAGGATTTTGGGATTATGAGCTTGCTTAGCTTGCTCGCAAGCTTCACGTGGAGTGTCTTCTTCTTTTGAGCTGTATGTACCATCGTTAGAGAGAGAGAGAGATGATGATGATAATGATGATGATGATGATGATGATGATGATGATGATGATGATGATGATGATGAAAAGCCAGCCGAGAAATGAATTCATGGGAGGCAGAAAGGATAAGGATTACATTTTTGAAGAAAACAAAGAGGTTAAGAAAGCTTTGAGATCTAAACGAGAGAGAGAGAGAGAGAGAGAGAGAGAGAGAGAGAGAGAGAGAATCAAGGTCGAAAGCAGAGGAAAAAGAGAGAATCAAGAAGAGGTTGGGTGTTGTTTTTGCTGATATAAGTGTCCTTTATGCTACAAAATCGACCTCTAAAAATCTAGAGAAATTCTCTGGAAAGCCAAAAGAGAGAGATGAATAGTAGGGTGGTGGTAGTGGTAGGTTTTTAAGTAGTGGGTTCTAGAAAAATTCACTTCATTTTTTTCAATGTAAACTCTATTCAATTTTGATAATTAGGGGTAAGTAAATAATTTTTGTGTGGGATTCGCTTCTGAATTGGCTTCAATTTCATAATTCTCTTTGAAATCTAAAAAATTTCTCTCTTACTTTTCAGTTTAAAGAATTTCTCTAGAAAACCAAAGGAGAGAGGTGAAGATAAGGGTGGTGGTGGGTTTTGAAGGAGTGGTTTCAGAGAAATTCACTTTATTTTTTTCAATCTAAGCTCTATCCAATTTCTAAATTTCTCTGGAGAGTAGGAAGTCAAAATTTCTCTGGATCTAATTTTCTCTAGATTGATGTTAAGGGATCTTAGATATTATGAAAATATTACATATCCTTTATACTATAAAATCTTAATACCGGGGACCCTAAAAAAAATCCTCAATAAACAAATAAGCTGCTTATTAACAACTTCCCAAACTCAATCTTAAAAAGTTTAAAAAATAAAAAGGCTAAATTATAAAATTAAAAAAAATATATCATTTTATCTCTTAAACTTTCATGCGTTTTTCAATTTGACCGTAGACTTCGTATAATATCAATTTGCCCCTCAAATTTCAAAATTTTGATCAATTCGGCTCCTGCCGTCACATTTCATTTATGATCAAACGAATTTGCTGATATGGCACCAAATTTTATTTGGAACTTTATTTTATCCTCCAAACTATACTTTAAAAATCAATTAGTCCCCAAAATATATTAAAAAAATACAAAAATATTTAATAAATAATTTTTTATCTCAATAATGAAAAAATTAAATTTTAAATAATATATACTTTGCAAAAAAAATATAAAAACCTCATTTAGAATTATATTGGGACTATGAAATATGGGTACTTCGACAAATATGTCGTACCTGTACATGGTACTTATTGACGTATGGTATTTCTGCATATGTATTGGATACACAAAATACGTACACAAATTTTTTCTTCTTAATTCTTAACGTACCCAAACATGCGTAGTAGAAACTCAAGCTGTGTCATACCTCAGTCGAAACAATAAAATATTTTTTTCTACTACAAAGATAAAATTCATTTTCCTAAATTTCTATTACATTTTTAATTTTATGCCTAGTATGATTTTAAAATTAAGCTATGGTTTGTAAATTATTTAATATAATGAAATTTAATTTTGGTTTATCTTATACATGTACTGTAGGCATGTCAATTGTATGTTAGATCTTAACAAATTAAACCATTTAATCAATTTTTGTCTTACTCCAAATCAAAAATAAATATTTTTTACAAACGTATCAAGTTGTATCTGTACCCTTTTTTTTTTTTTTGAATTTTACTGTATCAATGTACTCGTATTGTACCAGTACCAGCACTCATGCCCGTACCTGTGCTTCATAGGTCTCAAAGTATCTCAAGTTAATCCTGAAGAAATTTATTGAGCCGAAAATTTATTGACTACTCTATGTGTGTGCGCGCACGTAATTGTAACTAGTTTATTTTTTAAATTAATTTCAATAGAATTGATTGAATAATATTAATTTCAAAATTAAGTGGGAATTTTTTTAAAAAATATTCAATTACTGTCTAAAGAATACTCAACAAGACTAATACTCAATTTTTTTTATTCAAAATTTAATTTTTTCATTTTTGAGATAACAATTTATTAATTAAATATATATTTTTTAATATTTGAGGGGCTAATAGATTTTTAAGGTATAGTTTGAGGGTAAAACGAAGTTTCAAATTTAACATTTGGTACCACATTAGTAAGTTCCGGTTGATTGTAGACAGAATGTGACGGCAGGGGTCAAATTGAACAAAATTTTGAAAGTTTAGGGGATAAATTGATATTATACGAAGTCTGGGGTCAAATTGAAAAAAAGGTGAAAATTTGGAAGGCAAAATGATATTTTCTCTTATAAAAATAAAACACTCAAAAAAAATAAAAAATAAAAAAAGAACCTCAAAAACCATTTTTGAAAAAAAAAAAAAAGGTGAATTACCTTGCAGTTTTGGTCATATTAAGTTGTCGTTTGGCAAGAGGATTTTTTAGTTGGCTTTTTGACTATTTTAATTTGAGACTAAAAGTTTGTTTGGTTTAACTTTTTTGAGAGAAAAAATGACATGATTATGATTTATATGTGATATTTTATTTTTTTGACTTCTTTAATCTATTTTATCTTTTATATTTTTTTAGCCAAAAAGTTGAATCCAAACAAACCCTGATTATACAAGATGACTTGGGATTTTTGGCTTGGTTTGGAAGTATTTAAATAAGAAAAATGCTTGGGAGCACTAATTAGTGCTCCCACTAATTAGGTGGCAGTGGGTCCCGCCATTAATGATGTGATGTTTTGGTCTTGGAGATGTGTTTTTTTTTTTTTTTACTTTTTTAATGCATTAGTGCTATTAGTGGTGATGTTTTTAGTGGGATGAATCATTGTTGTTTAAATAAATTGTTTGGAGTGTTTTGAGAAGTTAGTAAAAAGTTAATTTTTTGAATTTTTAATCTATATTTTCTTTTTGTGAATAAAAAATGTGAGAAGTGATATGACTTAAAATGGGTAAAAAGTTAAAAGCTGACTTTTTTAGTACTTCTCAAAAGTCCCCAAAAGTTTATTAGTTTATTTCAATTACATCATCTCTTTATTTATTTTTATATTTCTTCAAAATAAATGAAAAAGTTAAAAAAATAAGTTATATCCAAAACAATATTACGCATACAATGACTTTCTATTCCCCATTAATTATACTACTGGGTGTTTTGGAGTTTATTTATTTATTTTGTTTATTTTTTCTTTAGTGATTTTTTTAAAAAAAAAAAATTCAAACAGTTTTAGATTTTTAGATTCAGCTTGATAAGACGAATTAAAAAATTATAATTTTGTAAAAAAAAAAATTAGAAAAGACAAAAATAAGCAATTTTTTTGGACTTATTTTTGCCTTTAGTGATTTTTTTCTGGATTTTTTTTTAAAAAAAATATTTTTTAGATTCGTCTCGACAAGATAGATCAGAAATATAAAAAAAATTAATATAATTCTTTTAAAAATCGTTAAAAAAAGAGGAAAAAGAGGTGTTTTTTTTGTTGCCAAAATGGGCAAAAACAGTGGTTTTTCAAACTCAAAGGTACAACTGGATTGAAAACGTTTTCAAAAAACAGAGCTGCAACAGCTCATCAGAGAAGAGAGTAGTAGGGGTTCAGAGTCTTAAAAAACCACAACAGGCTAGAGCAGATAAGTCAAGCTGTTATTCCTTTCTGTTCAGTAAAAGGACCCATCAGTTTAATGTGTATGAGCTGTGATTTTTTTATTTTTTATTTTATTTTTGGGTGATTGCTTTTCTTTTGAAATTTTTTTTGAACAACTTTTCTTTTGAAATTGATATGGCTGTTTTTTATAGTCAAACTTTAAACATTCAAATGAACATTGTCATGAAATTTTCAAAACTCAAGAGAAAAAAAAATTTGTAATTTGTATTTGTAATAGAAGCTCACAGATTGCATTTGTAATTTACTTATGCCTCATTTAAGAATATATTATTTTAGTAATTTTTTGATTTTTTACGAAAAAATGTAAAGAAAAGTAAGGAGAGTGATATGACAACTTATAATGACTTTTTAACTTTTTGACTAAAATACTTAGTTCCCATACGAGGCTTCAATATTCGAATATTTACATGAATTGATTGAAATTGGAGTTTTTATGAAACAAAGACCAATGAGTTGCTGATATAAAAATTGCCGTACATGGTAATTTAAAAGGGTGAGTGAGGTTAGTTAAAAAAAACTAAGAACTAAAATTATAAAAAAATCAATATTAAAAAGTCAGTTTGTTAAGTATATTCTTGACTTTGGACATTTCTAATTGCTTTTCAAAGTAGTTGAAGTTTTTTTTTTAGTGAGAAAAAGTTTTTTTTTTTTTTTTATCAAATAACACTTCTTTAACAAAATATAAGACTTGCACTCGTTTTGCAAGTCGTGTTTTTTTTTTTTTTTTTTTTTTTCTCACTTTTTGGCTAAATTATTCATAAATAAGATAATTGGGGTGTTTTGAAAAAATGATTAAAATTGGTTTTTGGTTTTTTTTTAAAAAAAAATGTGTAAAAAATGTGATTGAAAATAGATTAAAAGCTGGAAAGTAACTTTTAACCCACTTTCTAAAAGAAACTAAAATGGTATATGCAAATCATAATCATTTCACTTTTTTTTCTTATAAAAGTCGAAAAGCTAAAAAAACCAACACAAACGAACTTTTTAGGTCCAGACTAAAAGTCAAAAATTTAAAATGTCAACTCACTTTTCAAACGAAGCCTTTTTTAATCTGTTCAAATAAAAAACAAGACTTCTTTAACAAAGCCTCTGTTTGGCAACTTAGGTTTTGGGCTTTTTTGGCTATTTTAGTCACAAAAGACAAAATAGGCTATTTTAGCCACAAAAAACAAAATATCACATCCAACCCATAATCATTACACTCTTCTCTCACAAAAAAAGCTAAAAAAGTCAAAAAGCCAAAAAGTCCTTCCCAAACCAAGCTTTTTAGCCCAAGCTAAAATAGCCAAAAAAATCAAAAAGCCAAAAAGCCAACCCACTTCCCAAACCAACCCAAAATAACATTTTTTAGTTAAATTGACTTGTAAGCCATCTCCAACGTTGCACCAAATTCATCACCAAATTTAAATTTGGTGAAAAAGTTTCTCTTTTGTGCTATAATGGTTTCATCAAACCTGTATCAAATTGAGAATATAACAAATGTTTCACTAAACTGAGAATGCCTTGCACTTTTCAGCAATTTACTATGCATAGTCGTTAAGTGTCGACCCACCGGATGTCCAGCTGAACGTCCCCTAGATAACCACCTCAAGACAAAATTTGTGAAAAATTTACATTGACCGGTCGACCCTATATGACCATTTTTGCTCTCAATGACCATTTTTGCTGCTAAAATAGTAAATAAAACATACATTATTAATTTAGATATTGAGCTTCTTATGATAACTTATTTGATTACGAAACCAAAATGTTTATTTATAGTGATTATATATGTTCAAGCTTAATAATGATTATATATGTTCACATGAAAAGGTTCTTTCATTGTTTCACTCTTTTAAAATGTGCCAGAGTTCTCCTTTTGTTTTCTGGTAAAAAATTGATGCTTAAATATGATTAGTTCACATAAAAAGCTTCTGTGGAACATAAGCGTATTATTCAATTTCTATGATGTTTGGAGAAGTTAGTAAAAAATTAACTTTTTTGACTTTTTTCTAAAAAAGCTAAACTTTTTGTGGCTTTTAAAAAAAAATTTTATAAAAAAGTTAAAAAGTCAAAAAATTGACTTTTTACCAACTTCCGTTACCATTTTAACTTTTTCTTTGATTATTCTTTGATCATTATTTAGTTTTGGCTCTCACATATTCTGATATGCATTTTTGTTGCAGAAAGAATTGATACGAACAGTTGATCTTGGTCCTTTCAAGCACATAGTGGATGATGGCTTGAGCTGAGGAAAGCAGCATTTGAATGTGTGGACACATTGTTAGACCTTGATCAAGTGAACCCTTCATCTTTCATCGTTCCATACTTTAAATCTAGTCTGCATGGTGAGTTGCTTGCTTTTTTCCCAAGTCCTTCTATTTGTGAATAATGTTTGAAACCTACTACTTTTCTTTCATGGAATAAACAGAGAAGAAAAAAAAGACGGAAAATAATGGCAGAACGTGAAGAAAATAAGGGAGGGAAATCATACGAGCAGTGCACTTGGTAAGCTGGATTACAGTTGTCAGTCGATCGGTTGGACGTCCTCCGATCGACCTGTGTTTTGATGACAGCTACAAATTCACCATGGGAGTGGTTGATATCAAATAGAGGAATTCATGCTTTTTTTTATTCAGATTTGATAAAATGTTTGGTGAACCGTTAGAGATGTCCTGAGTCTCTATCAAATGAAACCTTTAATGATAATGTTTTCACTATAAAATAGTTGGTCTAAAGTGGACAAAATATACGCAGTTCTATTTCTAATTCTTTGGAAGAATTGCAGCTCAAAATTTTCCGTGGGTTGCTTGAAATCTACACAAAATCTTGCAAGCATAGAGAAATTAAAAAATAAAACAGAACAAAAAAACTAGAAGAGATACAACTGGACCATATGCATATATGATTATGCATTCTCTTTCTCTATATTTTTTTAAATTAAAATAAAAGAAATTTACAATTGAGGAGATGGGAAGAACAGGAAAATAAAACTTGGATATTTCCAGCCTGGGTTCAACATCTCCGTGGAGAACGCCAAAATGCCTGCACAAAAAAGAGTTCTATGTAAATGTTAATGTGCTTTCAATTGAACACATGTTTCAATACAGAGAATTGGCTAAAATAATGTGATTTTATGTTTTCGTTTTTTTTTATTCTTTATGTTTACAAAACAAAATAATAAAAGTTTGAAAACACCTCTTATTTTCGTATTGTTTTTAATTTTGTGCAAAAACAATTTTCAAAAATTGCGAAGCGACTTTGTTCTGTTTTTGTTTTATTTTTTGATACTTTCGCTATCCATGTCTTCGAAAACAAAAAGAATTAAGAGTTCAAAATCATTTTATATCTTTTCATTATTGTCAAAAAAATAGATTTTGAGAATTCAAAAAAAGAAAAAAAATTAAAAGCACTTGCTTTAGCTCTGTTTGGCTGATTTTCAGAATCTGTATTTTGAATTAAAAACTAATTTAGTAAAATAAAAATTACAAAATAGTCTTCTTGTTCATATATTTTTAGATTTTTTGAGAGATAGAGAATAATTTAAAATTTTTGAAATATCTTTTTAATGTTTTTTTTTGTCAAACTAATTTTTATTTTTTCAGAAATTTTTTAAAAAATTGATTCTGAAATTGAAACCAAACAGACTTCTAAACAAGTTTTCTAATCAATTTCTATGTTTTTTTCAATAACAAAAAACAGTTTTCGAAAACCATACCCAATGCGCAATTTTTTTTTCGTTTTTCCTAAAAAGTGGGTTATTTTTAAAAAAGAAAAATTCCAAAAATAATTCGCGAAAACAATTCGCCAAACAAATTCTCTAAAAAATGAAAACGAAAAAAAGAGTTTCATGAAACAAGCATACAATGCAGTAGTTTCCATACATTGAGGCAACCTCTGTATTTTCGTCTCCGGCGAGCCTCCAAAGCACTTAGCTTCTCCACCATTTCATGTTCTGTAAAAATGAGACCGGGTGAGCTCAAGAACACACTTCTTCTGATTGGAGGAGACCACAGTCCACTCTGAGAATAATCAAATCCCAATTCTGAAACATCTGAGAATTTCACGAGAAGCCGATCGGAGACCGACTTTGAAACCTTTTGGATTCTCAGAGGAGATGAGGAGGACTCTCGCAATGGAGGTGAAGCTGAGATTTCAGAGATAGACATTTGATATATAATAAAGAGTTTATTGAAATAAAGCTCAAAAAAAAAAAAAAAAAACAAGTGGGAATGGGGGTGAGATTGATGAGGAAACAACCTTACATTTAGAGGGGGTGTTTTGGAGATGAATGTGAAGGTGGGAACTCCATGATAAGGATGTGTATGGCACTATGCAATCATAGAGTGGACGTGGGTTACTTTATTATTATTTTTTTTTTTTTCAGATATTAATAATCAATATATGAGAATAGAAAAAACAAAAAAATAAAAAAAAGAGAGGGGGAAATTGCATAACGCAAGAGTAATTGTAAAAGATCGTCAAGGATCATCTAACCCGAGTCTAAGCCCAAACCCATATCCTAAATAGGTTGGACAAGTCCAAATAAGGCTTGGCATGGGCATGGGCATGGGCATGGGCATGAGCATGAGCGTGAGCCTAAGTGTTAAAACTTGATTCGAACTATTGGTCTATGTCTATTGACTTGACAAAAAAATAAAAGAATAAATTTTAACCATATGTTGTCCCTAATGCTAGGCTTAGCCAATGGGTTGGGTTGGGTTGTGCTAGTCTAACCTAAGCCTAATCCCAACCTTTAAGTAAGAGAATAAAAATAAAAAATAAAAAATTACATTGTATAATAATAAATTTTAAATTTGAACATCATGCCATATAAGTGTCATACATGGCCAACCCCTTATCTCTTTGGGAACGTGTTTACATAGGTACGCAATTTGGTGTTTGAATTTAAGGGCCAACTTTAGGGTAACCTTCACTATAATTAGTTAAGACTTATTTTGAAAATTTGAAAGTTAGGTTAATCTATATGTGGATATAGGCCTGTTTGGTGGAATTTTTTTTAAAGTTAAAAGTTAATAATCAGAAAGTAGAATTTAAAAGTACTCTTATCTTAACTTTTAAATAATTAATTTTTTTCAGTTTATTTAAACTATTTCTACTTAATAAATTATAAGCAAAAACTGCACCAAACAATCTAATATAAACTCTCAAATCAAAATAAACTATAATCACTCCAAAAAAACTATAACAAACAGTGTCATAGTTTTAGACATGAGGCACATATGTCTGCGACCTAGTTCATGGTGGTGGGTCATACTTATGATTTTGATTGATCCAAATCTGAAATAGAAATGTTAGGGCCCTAAGGTCAGTTCACCTGACTGCTCAAGTTGTTTATTAATTTGTGGTCCATTGGTTGTCTCTCTACCAATTAGATCCATACATCCTAAACAAATATGCATTGACATATGTATTTATATTATATTTATATATATATATATATATATTTTATCATACTTTGAGATACAGTTGGAGAAGTACCAAATGGGTGTGTCACCGACCAAGGATTCTCTCTTTGTCTTTCTTACTTGATTCTTTTTTTGCAATGGTTAAAATTCACTATAAGAGAATTTAACAGTCCAAATCATTTTATTAAAAAAAATAAAAATTAAAAAATAACATTGTTTACTATTAAATTTTTTTAGAGTGAATCTTAACTATTAAAAAGAGGGAATCAAGTAAGAGAGAGGAGGAGAGAATCTTTGCTCCGTGACACCACCTGTCTACTGTGGTCCTATTTTTTAGCTAAAATTTAAATAAATAAGTATATAGAAGGGGCTTTGGAGAGGCAATTATGATATGGCAATCCTCAGTGAGATATTATCGGCTTGAGTAACACCGAATGTTTATTCTAGTCCAATCACGAAAGCGAACCTTATTTTAATGGTCAATTTTAATCATTTTATAGATTTTTATAGGGTCATTTTTTGATAATTTTTTTTAAAATGTTTTATTTTATCTAATTCATATTTCTTTTGAGTATGAGTGCTGCTATTAGCACCTATCAAAATTCTTTGGACCCTCCATTTCTTTGGACCCTAACCCTAAATCTTAAATTTTAATAATATTTTTTTGGGCACCCCACTTATTACCAAATCTACCTGTATTCATAATATTTTCACAATGAAATGTACACCCACCTAATTTTTCATCATTCTCCTTCCCTGACTCACTTAATCTTCAGAGCTTGGAGCTTTGGTCCAGTATAGAATTCTTGAACCCCAACCCTCCATCACTCTCGTCGCCGTCTCGACCGTCAACGGAGTATTCCGACGACTCTCATCTTCTCTGAACGCTCTCCGTATCGCCGAATCAGTAACATTTCTCATTCTCTCATCATCATCTTCTTCGTTGCGTTTTGTATCTTCGTCATTGCTGAGATCGATCGAAGATACTCCAATTTCTACGGGATTTGCATAACCGTTTGCAAGATGAGGAAAAACAAAATCATCATCTGAATCGCCATCAGAATTCTAAATGTAACCCAAAACAATTGGTTCACCACTGTGTAGCAGAAAAAATGTACTTTGTTCAGAACTGTTTTGTCAAACAATAATGATCCTGTCAGCACTGTATGTCCGAACAAAATTTGTTCATCACTATGTAACTTGAATCCATTCTAATTCACAACTTAAAATAACATGAATTAAATCCATTCAAAATACATAACTTAAATCTATTCTAATTCACTCTTTTCCATTCTAAGTTAGTTTAACAAAGAAAATTACAGAACTGACTATTTGCATTAATGTTCGGAACCTATGTATTGAACGAAAGGATTATATTTAGTACTGTATTACCAAACATAATTTTAACAGTCAGCAAACTAGTACTGAACTGCTCGAACGAAATAAGAACGACCGAAAACGACCGAAAATGTTAATACAAGACAGATAAACTTATTAATGGAACGTCGTTCTCACTAGAATTGTTGTTCATTGCTCTACACAGTGAAATAAGTAAAATAAGTGATAAAATATAAGTTATACTTGAAGCAAAACTTTCAAGTTCAATAGCGTTGATGATGGTGATGAAGATGACACATTTAGTATAGCGATCCCGGTTGTCCCTTTGCTGTTCTGTTGTATTCCGGACTCGGTTCCGTGATGTTGGTAGTGGTACACCTTGTTGTTATCCTTTAATTCCACTTGATTGAGTTGTAGGATGTATTGGGCAGAGTTGTTACATGTTGGTTAGGCTTTGGTTTCAATTCTTTGTCGCCCAGATTTTAGGAGGTCCGCTCAAGCGGGTCTTCTTGCGCTCGAGCGGAGATTGCTCGCTCCCAGTTTTTCATGTCCCTGCAAAACTTCTGCAGGTGTGATTTTTATGCTCGAGCGAGTTTCTTTACGCTCGAGCGGTGGCGCTCGAGCGGGTACTTTGGCGCTTGAGCGGGTAGTACCTTTGGGTGTACGTTCTAGGAAGGGGAAATCTACGCTCGAGCGGACTGGTTTTCGCGCTCGAGCGGATGTACTTTATTCTTGTGTCTTGGCGCTCGAGCGGGTCTTATTGCGCTCGAGCGGACCTAGTTTTTGTTCTTGACGCTCGAGCATTGTGTTCTCCGCTCGAGCGGGAATGTCGTATATCAGTTGACAGCTGGACATTTTAAAATCACTTTTTACATTCACACTCTCTCTCTTACTTTTCCAAAACGCCATTTGAGAGCTTCTCTCTCTAGAACCTTGCCTTCTCTCTAGGTATTGATCTAGTTAGAGTTGTTTCCTCATCTTTGGCCTTTATAAAAAGGTTGTTGATCGTCGAGGGCTATCTTTTGATCAGAGAAACTTGTGGTTTGGAGCAACTTCGTTTTTATCATCTTCTTCGTTGGGTGTCAACTTTTGAGGTAGGGATTCCTACTCACTCTTATGGTCTTTGACCTAGATTTTTGGTTGTTTTGATAAAGTGTTGAAGTTGGTTAATTTTGGGACTTAGGGTTTCAAAATGTGTTAAAGAGGGTTTTGTGATTTGGGGCTCATAATATGTATTTTGGGTTTCAAATAATGATGTTGTTGTTGGTTGTTGATATATAGGCCATTGGGTCAATATTGGGAAATGGGGTAGAAAACCCTAACTCGTTGAATAAATTAATTGGTATAATTAATTTGGGAAAAATTGTGGACTTATGGAATTGAGTTGGAAATAATGAAATTGACTCATTATATGGTTGAATAGTGGAGTTAGATTTATTAATCACTCACTTTTGAAAACATTGATATTTTATCTGTTGGCGCTTTTATTATCTGTTTAGAAATAATTGCTTGGGCTACCGGTGGAGAGTAGTTTTGATTGTTGTAGACAATGCATGATGATTAGGCAAACTAAAACTAATCAATTGGATATGTCATAGAGTATGACGGTTGATGGAATACATTAACGTTATGTATTAATTGATTGTGTTTATGACTTTTGTGTATATACGTTGTGTGTGGGGGAGGAGATAGGGGATGTACTCCACGGTTTAGGGGAAAATAAGGGATGGACCTCTAAACCGGATGTTGTTTGGGAGAAGATAGGGGATGGACTCCACTGATACAGCTCATATGCTTGTCAAATAATGTATTGATATAGCTCATATGCTTATCTTTGGATGTGTTGATACAATTCATATGCTTATTATTGGAAGTGTTGATATAGCTAATATACATACCTGTTGAAATGTGGATACAGCTTGTATGCTTATCTGTTGAGAGGTTGATACAACTAATATGTTTATCTATTGAAAAATGGGAAATGTCTAATATGAGTCACAGTCTCATAGAAATGGCTGGCTAGGTTCTGAGCCGTTGATGTAAATTGTGAAATTGAAATGAAATATGAACATGGTGGTTATGAATTGATTTATGGAAATTGAACATTTATCAATTGCTAATGTCTTAGTCATTGCTCATACTGTGTTTAGCATATCTCTACTAGGTGTTGGCTCACCCTTTATGGGACATTATTTTCAAGTACAGGTAGTATGCCACCTCCAAGGACATAGCTTGGATGGTGATGAGAGTTGAAGACTCTTTTTGTTTATTTTGATGTATTACATGTAAATTCAAGCCAAAGGCTTAATATGTATTGAGTTAGTACTCTTCTTTTTGTAACCAAGTGTTAACTTGGAAAGCTGTAAGCCCATAGGGCATTTGCTTTTGTTGTTAACATGTAATACAGTTGTAAGAATTACTCTGATGAATAGAAATGGTTGATTTCTTTTGTATCAATGCATGTCTAATATGTTGGGTATTATGTATTATTTTGAGGGCGTTACAACTTGGTATCAGAGCGTACCGGGTTTGAATACTTTGGGTACGTGGGAAGTGATTAGGATCACAATGGGTTTGTCTCGCTTGATAGAGACTTAGATTTGGTGTCATATGCTATGTATTTAATTGATAACATGCTTATGTGACTATGTGGGTATGGAATTTAGTTTCTAGGATGTTGATTGGATCCTTGGGTTTCTGGGAGTCTTGTTGGAAAGGCACTTGATCAATGCTGTTTCTAACTGGAACTCTAGTAACGCCTCGGGACTGTCATTATCTGGAAATGAAATTCGTAATTGCTTATGTGATTATGTGCTTACGTGGAGTGAATTACAGTTGTCCATGTATTAGGACGTGAGTGTTTAATTTCGGCACATTTATGAATGTGCTAACGTTCTTCGTTACCTTTATTAGGATGTCAGGACGAGGACGTGGTAGACGAGGCAGACATGGTAGGCAGGAGATGCCTTTACCGGATGATATTCCGGCACAGCAGGAGGGGGTTGGCCAGGCCAATGTGGCCGAGCCAGCAGGTCAGGAGGCTATGGGCGCTTTAGCCCGAGGGATAGCCGATGCTTTGAGGGAGTCTGTGGGAATTTTCCGAGCTGAGAATCCAGTTCAGGCTCCATTCAGGCCCAGGTTATTGAGGCAGGGCCTTCCTTCTTAAAGAGGGAATTCTTTCGGTCCAATCCGGACGAGTTTGTTGGGGATCCGAAGGAGCCACTTAAGGCTGACGAGTGGTTAGAACAGATAGAGAAGACGTTCGAGATGCTTGGCATCGAGAACGAGGCTTTGAAGGTGACCTTGGCATCCTTCCAACTGAAGGGAGATACAGGTCAATGGTGGAAGTACGAGAAGGGCAGTGTTGGTGGTGCATGGGAGGCGTTTGTGAATGCTTTCCAGGAGAAATTTTTATCTGCAGCTGCTAGGGAGAAACTGAGAGAGCAGTTTTGCCAGCTTAGACAACAGGGTTTGTCAGTGGCCGAGTTTGAGGCTACTTTTACTAGTCTGTCCAGGTTTGCACCTGAACTAGTGGCGTCCGAGGAACGCCGTTGTTTTGAGTTCGAGCGGAAGTTGAGGCGTGGACTCAAGTTGAGGGTTGGAGGGTCCTTTATCCGAGAGTACAGACGTTTGGTTGATGCTGCTGCTCATATGGAAATTATGATGCAGGAGGAAGACGAGGGGCAGAAAGGTTCCAAGAGGATCCAAGACGATCAGGGTGACGGTAAGAGACAAAGGGGTTTTAACCCTCATCAGTCTCAGGGTGGTTTGGCTAGATCAACCTTTCCAGTGCTGAGTACGGGCTCTGGGAGAGGTAGTCAGGGAGGCTTGACTTGTTTTGCGTGTGGCCAACTAGGTCATAAATCTTCAGTTTGCCCACAGAAGGAAGGGGGTCAGCGAGCTGCTTCTTCTTCAGCTAGACCTCAGGGCCAGAGTCAGAGTAGGGGCCAGCCCTTGTCTTGCTATCAGTGTGGTCAGCCTGGGCACCTGAAGAGGTTTTGCCCACAGTTGAGTGCCACTTCGGGCGCGTCTGGTTCTAGGCAGACGCAGAGTTATCAGCCAGCTCAGTCTGCGCAGGCCTCGAGGGCCAATCCGGGAGCTTCGTCATCCCAGTCAGTGCAGCTTTCTTTTGCTCCTAGGGGTGAGCAGGTAGATCAGGGGCCTACAGGGCGCGTGTATGCTGTTACTGCGCAGGACTTAGTACCGGCTCCATCAGTTGTGAGAGGTACCTTCTTGTTTTACAACTCGGTTGCTAATGTATTAATTGATACGGGTGCATCTCATTCTTTTGTGTCTACTGCATTTGCATCTGTTTTGGAATTGGAGTTGGCACAGTTAGCATCTCCTATATGTGTGGTATCGCCTATTGGTGGTGAGTTGATCTTGAAACAAGGTGTTAGGGGTTGTGATATAGAGGTCGCCGACCATAGGCTTCCTTTTCCTTTTGTTGTCATGCCCATGAAGGGTTTTGATGTTATTTTGGGTATAGACTGGCTATCGTCATACCGGGCTGTTATTGATTGCTACCACCAGAGGGTCACGATTTGTACCTTGAGCGGGGAGTGTTTCCATTTCTTGGGGGATCGAGTTGGTAGTGTGTTGCCACCGATGTATGATCCGCGAGGGTGGAGTGAGCTTAGTGGTCTACTTGCTAGCTTTTTGAGTGGTGAGTGTGATGAGACCCAGATTATATTGCCGAGGGTGGTTTGTGAGTATTCGGATGTTTTTCCCGAGGATCTCGTTAGTTTGCCACCTCACCGAGAGATAGAGTTCTCTATTGATTTAGTGCTCGGCATAGTGCCGATTTCTATGGCACCTTATCATTTTGCCCCAACCGAGTTGAGTGAGTTGAAGGTTCAGCTCCAGGAATTGCTAGAAAAGGGTTTTGTTCGCCCTAGTGTTTCGCCGTGGGGAACACCGGCCCTCTTTGCTAAAAGGAAAGATGGTGCCTTGAGATTGTGTATAGACTACCGGAAGTTGAATCGGGCTACAGTCAAGAATAAGTACCCTATGCCCCGTATTGATGATC
Organism: Camellia sinensis; assembly: GCF_055761805.1. Lineage (NCBI taxonomy): Eukaryota > Viridiplantae > Streptophyta > Magnoliopsida > Ericales > Theaceae > Camellia > Camellia sinensis. The sequence goes on from NC_138969.1 coordinate 34,347,744, forward strand.
TGTTTGACCAGTTGAAGGGCTCCTGTTGTTTCTCTAAGATAGACTTGAGATCGGGTTACCACCAGTTGAGGGTCAGGGAGGAGGATATTCCGAAAACGGCATTCCGTACGCGGTATGGCCACTATGAGTTTCTAGTGATGTCGCTTGGGCTCACCAATGCGCCGGCAGTCTTTATGGATTTGATGGACCGGATCTTCTAGGAATTCTTAGACCGTTTTGTGGTCGTTTTCGTGGACGACATTCTTATCTGTTCGCCTTCTGAGGAAGAGCACGAGGAACACTTGAGAGTGGTGCTTGAGTTGCTTAGAGCCCATAGACTGTATGCCAAGTTTGGAAAATGTGAGTTCTGGCTAGGAGAGGTCAAATTCTTAGGCCATGTGGTATCCAGGGAAGGGGTGTCTATTGATACATCCAAGGTAGAGACAGTGCAAGACTGGGCACAGCCTAAGAGTGTGTTTGAGATCCGCAGTTTTCTGGGATTAGCTGGGTATTACCGTCGGTTTGTGAAAGATTTCTCCAGGCTAGCTTCGCCGTTGACTAGGTTGACGCGAAAATGGGTCAAGTTTGTGTGGAGTGAGACTTGCGAAAAGTCGTTCCAAGAGTTGAAGGTTAGATTGACCACCGCTTCGGTTTTGATTATTCCGGAGAGAGGGTTGGGTTATGCGGTCTACTGTGATGTCTCACAAGAGGGTTTGGGTTGTGTGTTGATGCAGAAGGGGAAAGTGGTAGCTTATGGCTCACGTCAGTTGAAAATACACGAGAAGAATTACCCTACACACGACCTAGAGTTAGTAGCAGTGATCTTTGCCTTGAAGATTTGGAGGCATTACCTTTATGGTGAGAGGTTCGAGGTGTTCTCGGACCACAAGAGTTTGAAGTATTTGTTTACACAGAGAGATTTGAATTTGAGGCAAAGGAGATGGATGGAGTTCATTGAGGACTATGATTTTGAGTTGCACTATCACCCGGGAAAGGCCAATGTGGTGGCCGATGCCCTTAGTAGGAAATCCATTAGTGATGTAGCTTGTATAGCCATCCGAGAATGGGAGATGTTAGGTGCACTTGGCGAGTTTGATTTGCTTCTGGGCGAATCTGTTGAGGCTACGGCCTTGTTTTCTGCCGTTGCACAGCCTACACTTGTGACCCGAGTATTAAAGGCACAGAGAGGTGACCTTGAGGTAAAGTCCTTCCGAGAGAAGATCTCCAGTGGGAAAGTTGAGAAGGGTTTGACGGTGTATCCCGACCTGAGTGTGAGATACCGGGACCGTTTGTTTGTGCCGGAGTCTTACCGGGAGGAAGTACTCCGAGAGTTCCATCATTCACGTCTCGCGGTGCATCCGGGAGGCACTAAGATGTATCGGGATTTGGGTCGCCAGTTTTGGTGGCGGGGTATGAAGAGAGATGTGGCTGTTTTCGTATCGAAGTGCCTTACTTGCCAGCAAGTGAAGGCCGAGCATCAGAGGCTAGCGGGTTTGTTACAACCCTTGCCTATTGCCGAGTGGAAGTGGAAGCATGTCACTATGGACTTCGTTGTAGGTCTTCCGAGGACTCAGCGGGGTAATGATGCCATTTGGGTGGTTGTAGACCGATTGACTAAGTCGGCGCACTTCATTCCTATGCGCGTGAGAGATTCGGTAGATCATCTTGCCGACTTGTATATTCGGGACATAGTGAGATTGCACGGGGTCCCAGTGACGATCGTCTCAGATAGAGATCCTCGTTTTACTGCTAGGTTGTGGCAGAGCTTGCAGAGTGCCTTGGGCACTAGGTTGACCTTTTGTACAGCTCATCACCCTCAGACTGACGGGCAGTCTGAGTGTACTATTCAGATCCTTGAGGATATACTTCGAGGTTGTGTCCTTGACTTTAGTGGGACGTGGGAGAGGCACTTGCCTTTGGTGGAGTTTGCCTACAACAACAGTTTTCAGTCTAGCATCGGTATGGCACCGTTTGAGGCCTTGTATGGCCGACCGTGTAGGTCTCCAGTATGTTGGGCCGAGGTGGGTGATGCACCTTTGTTGGGTCCGGAGTTGGTTAGGGAGACGACGGAGAAAGTTGAGCTTATCCGTAGGAGGCTTGCTACAGACCAGAGTCGCCAAAAGAGTTATGCCGACTGTAGGAGGAGGCCTTTGGCGTTTGAGGTAGGTGATCATGTCTTCTTGAAAATATCACCTAGGCGAGGTTTGATGAGGTTTGGGAAGAGTGGGAAGTTTTCCCCTCGGTTTATTGGTCCCTTTGAGATCCTTGAGAGGATTGGCGAGGTTGCTTATCGTTTAGCTTTACCGCCGTAGTTGTTCGGAGTGCATGGCGTGTTTCATGTGAGTATGCTTCGAAAGTATGAGCCGGATCTGTCTCATGTGTTAGATTGGACCGACTTGGAGGTAGATGAGGATGCCTCGTATGAGGAGAGGCCGGTTCGGGTCTTGGATAGGCGGGATCAAGTCCTGCGTGGCAAGGCCATTTCTTTGGTGAAGGTTTTGTGGAAACATCACGAAGTGGAGGAAGCCACTTGGGAACGTGAGTTGGAAGTCCGTGAGAAATATCCGGACTTGTTTGTTGATGTGTAACCATGTATCGGTAATTTTGTAATATTGTTGAACTTTAAGAACATTGCATGTGTCTTAAGTTGTAAAACATCGTGAATGTTTTGGTTAATGGAAGTTTGTTTTAACATTGCATATGTTAAGTGTATTGTGGAAATGCAAGCATGACGATAATGTCGCATGTATTATGGAATTGTGGAAAATGAATTGAAATTGGTAAATTTCAAAAGAATGCATGTTGATAATGCAGGTTGCTATGAATAATGTGTTATGCCTCTTGAAAAGAGATGAGATTGACCGGTAATGGGTCGGGTTGTTTAATATTATGTGGTAATATTGTTGAGAATTGAGAAAATCTTGTTTTTGAAAAACTTGTATTTAATTTCGGGGACGAAATTCTTTAAGGGGGGGAGGTTATAGCGATCCCGGTTGTCCCTTTGCTGTTCTGTTGTATTCCGGACTCGGTTCCGTGATGTTGGTAGTGGTACACCTTGTTGTCATCCTTTAATTCCACTTGATTGAGTTGTAGGATGTATTGGGCAGAGTTGTTACATGTTGGTTAGTCTTTGGTTTCAATTCTTTGTTGCCCAGATTTTAGGAGGTCCGCTCGAGCGGGTCTTCTTGCGCACGAGCGTAGATTGCTCGCTCCCAGTTTTTCGTGTCCCTGCAAAACTTCTGCAGGTGTGATTTTTATGCTCGAGCGGGTTTCTTTACACTCGAGCGGTGGCGCTCGAGTGGGTACTTTGGCGCTCGAGCGGGTAGTACCTTTGGGTGTATGTTCTAGGAGGGGGAAATCTACGCTCGAGCGGACTGGTTTTCGCGCTTGGGAGCATGTACTTTATTCTTGTGTCTTGGCGCTCGAGCGGGTCTTATTACGCTCGGGCGGACCTAGTTTTTGTTCTTGACGCTCGAGCGTTGTGTTCTCCGCTCGAGCGGGAATGTCGTATATCAGTTGACAGCTGGGCATTTTAAAATCACTTTTTACATTCACACTCTCTCTCTTACTTTTCCAAAACGCCATTTGAGAGCTTCTCTCTCTAGAACCTTGCCTTCTCTCTAGGTATTGATCTAGTTAGAGTTGTTTCCTCACCTTTGGCCTTTATAAAAAGGTTGTTGATCGTCAAGGGCTATCTTTTGATCCGAGAAACTTGTGGTTTGGAGCAACTTCATTTTTATCATCTTCTTCGTTGGGTGTCAACTTTTGATGTAGGGATTCCTACTCACTCTTATGGTCTTTGACCTAGATTTTTGGTTGTTTTGATAAAGTGTTGAAGTTGGTTAATTTTGGGACTTAGAGTTTCAAAATGTGCTAAAGAGGGTTTTGTGATTTGGGACTCAAATAATGATGTTGTTGTTGGTTGTTGCTATATAGGCCATTGGGTCAATATTGGGAAATGGGGTAGAAAACCCTAATTCGTTAAATAAATTTATTGGTGTAATTAATTTGGGAAAAATTGTGGACTTATGGAATTAAGTTGGAAATAATGAAATTGACTCATTATATGGTTGAATAGTGGAGTTAGATTTATTAATCACTTACTTTTGAAAACATTGATATTTTATCTGTTGAAGCTTTTATTATCTGTTTAGAAATAATTGCTTGGGCTACCGGTGGAGGGTAGTTTTGATTGTTGTAGACAATGCATGATGATTAGGCAAACTAAAACTAATCAATTGGATATGTTATAGAGTATGACGATTGATGGAATACATTAACGTTATGTATTGATTGATTGTGTTTATGACCTTTGTGTATATACATTGTGTGTGTGGGAGGAGATAGGGAATGTACTCCACGGTTTAGGGAAAGATATGGGATGGATCTCTAAACCGGATGTTGTTTGGGAGGAGATAGGGGATGGACTCCACTGATACAGCTCATATGCTTGTCAGATAATGTATTGATATAGCTCATATGCTTATCTTTGGAAGTGTTGATACAGCTCATATGCTTATCATTGGAAGTGTTGATATAGCTAATATGCATATCTGTTGAAATGTGGATACAACTTGTATGCTTATCTGTTGAGACGTTGATACAACTAATATGTTTATCTATTGAAAAATGGGAAATGTCTAATATGAGTCACAGTCTCATAGAAATGGTTGGCCAGGTTCTGAGCCGTTGATGTAAATTGTGAAATTGAAATGAAATATGAACATGGTGGTTATGAATTGATTTATGGAAATTGAACATTTATCAATTGCTAATGTCTTAGTCATTGCTCATACTGTGTTTAGCATATCTCTACTAGGCGTTGGCTCGCCCTTTATGGGACATTATTTTCAGGTACAGGTAGTATGTCACCTCCAAGAACATAGCTTGGATGGTGATGAGAGTTGAAGACTCTTTTTGTTTATTTTGATGTATTACATGTAAATTCAAGCCAAGGGCTTAATATGTATTGAGTTAGTACTCTTCTTTTTGTAACCAAGTGTTAACTTGGAAAGCTGTAAACCCATAGGGCATTTGCTTTTGTTGTTAACATGTAATACAGTTGTAAGAATTACTCTGATGAATAGAAATGGTTGATTTCTTTTGTATCAATGCATGTCTAATATGTTGGGTATTATGTATTATTTTGAGGGCGTTACATTCAGGATTTAAGATAATTATGAAAAATAATAGATTTAGGATTTATGTTAGTTGGTTATGAAAAGTAATAGGTTTAGGGTTTACAAACATGTAATACGTATAGTTGGAGTTGGAGGTGGGGTTGGGGGTGGGTGTCAAATATTATAGAGTATTAGTTCTTATTGATAGGTGGGTGTTCCATTTAATAATGTCTTTTAATGTAATTTTACTTTAGGGTATAATTGTAATTAAAAAAAATTATAAAATAGAGAATCCAAAGAATTTTGGCAGGTACTAATAACAGTACTTTTTGAGTATTTCATTAAGTCTTGTTCAATGTAATATGGCCAAATCATCCTTTCTAATTTTTACACTTGTTTCTATTTTGAAACTAATACATAACAAAAGTCCTTCATTTTATGAAAAACAATTTCTCCCTTATTCTAAAAGGAAAGTCTTTTCCTTATTCTATGAAAAAAATTTCTCTCTTATTCTTAAAAGAAAATCTCTTCCGCATTCCATGAAAAAAAAATCTCAAATTATGAATTTTGAACCTTTTTAAAATTTGAAAATTTTAAGAATAACCCAACAAAAAATCTGAATAAAAATCAAAATACAATATGAATGTTCACAGTAAACAATACACATACAATTAACTTTTGAAAAAACAAAACACATACTAAAGTACAATATGAATATTCACAACACATAACAAACATACAATTAACTTTCAAAAAAATAAAATTCATAGCAAAATACAATGTAAATGTTCACAATTTATAATTAATATACAACTAGCTTTCAGAAAAATAACTCATACAAATGTAAACATTTACATTGCAACATGAAAACATAAAACAAAATTGAAAAAAAGTGAGAATCAATTATTTCAATTGTTTAATAGTAACAAAAATGATTGTTCAACTAACAAGTATAGTAACAAAAATAACAAACATATAATTAACTTTTGAAAAAATAAAATTTATACCAAAATACAATGTAAATGTTCACAATTTACAATTAATATACAACTAATTTTGTTTAAAAAAAATAAACTCATACCAATGTGAACATTCACACTGCAGCGTGAAAACATAAAATAAAATTGAAAAAAGTGAAAATTGATTATTTCAGTTGTTCAATGGTAACAAAAATGATTATTTAACCAACAAACTTAGTAAAAAAAATAACAAAATTCAATTAACTTTCGAAAAAACTTCAAAAAAAAAAAAAAAAAAAAACTCATATCAAAATACAATGTGAATATTCACAATTTACAATTAACATACAATTAACCTTAGAAAAACTAAATTTATACCAATATGAACATTCACGTTAACGTGAAACAAAATTGAAAGAAAAAAAATGATTATTTCAATTGTTCAATGGTAACAAAAACTGATTGTTCAAATAACAAGTATAGTAACAAATAACTAATGATATGTGAATATTCATATCTTGCAAAATATATAATTATGTCTATATCTATATTCCAATATTTATTTCTCAGACTTTCAAACAATATGAAATGCGAATATTTACATTGATTGACAAAAAAATAAAAACAATGGCAGCAATAAAATTAAAAATTCAAAAAAAACTTAATCACTCTAAAAAATAAAAAAAAATATCACTTACATCCTTTATCACTATCATTTACAATTTATACAATTTCACCATTCCACCTATCCAATCCAAATCAAACCAAACCCATCTTTGAAGAATATGTTCGTAGCCAAATTAGCTGGACATAAATAGAGTTCCAACTTACAAGAATAGAGAAACATAGAATTTCAAATACAGAGTAACAATGGAGGAACACAAAGTGACAATGGAGGAACACAAAGCTTTACCGCAACAATGGAGGAACATAGTATTATTTCACCATAATGTGTAAACTAGAATTTCTAAAGCCTACCAAATAGAGAGTTTAACCCTAGCACAATGAAACAATACCACAAATATGAATGAAACTGATCAAAAAGAAAAACGTGAATAATGGTAACTACCAAAATAGAAGTAGTAACAAAAAGGAAATGTATATATCCTTTTTTCTGTGTAATACATATCAATAATAGATATAAGGGTATAATAGTCCAACAAACAATATAAATCAGGAACAAAAGACCTCATAGAATAAAAGTATAAATACAAGGGACTAATTAGGTTATAATTTTCCTTGGTGAACTTGTTTGGTTAGAATAGCTCTAAATGAGAGTTGTCAATAAAAAAATCCGTTTTTTATATATATATTTATATTACTTATAAAAAAATTACATTAATTTGATAATTATAACAAAATGATTTAATTATATATATGTATATATTTTATATAAAAAAAAGCAGACAAACAAACAAAAACTAGACAATCACTATAATTTTAAAATTAAATAATTCATATTTTAAAAATAAGGACAAATTACATATACCCCCTCGAGGTTTAGCAAAATTACAGATACCCCCTGAGCTTTGAGAAATTACAGATACCCCCCTGAAGGTACTATTTACATAACAAATTATGGGACAAATTGTTATGAAAATATAAATCTCAGGGGACAATTTGTTATGAAAATATAAATCTTAGGGGGTATCGGTAATTTAGCTAAATCTCGAAGGAGGTATATGTAATTTGCCCTAAAAATAAACACGATGATATCATATCACTACCATCGGCAATTGAATGCATGCTAATGGTAATAACATTTTTTTGATAACAAATGGTAATAACACTTAGGGGTTATTTGGGGTGTCCTAAATAAATTTACTTTTTATCTTTTTACACTAAAAAGTTGAGGAAAAAAATATGAATGTTTGGATTAACTTTTTGACTTTTTATGGAAAAATGTGTATTAAAAAATTATATAAATAAGTGTATAGGAGAAGTTAGTGATGGAATAGGCCGTACAGTCGGCAGCGTGAGGGGCAGCGTGGCAGAGTGTAGGGTAGGAGTTGATTCTCTCCTTTTCGGGCATAAATTAGACGGTATTGTTCGGCCCATGGAGGCCCACCACAGGTCCCGTTTTGCTAATCGGAACCGTTTTAATGTGTAGAACTCGTCAAGTATTATATACTTGTAAAAAATTACGTTGATCGGATATCGATAGCTATCTGATCGGATTAGTTTTTTTCAAACGTTAACTATAACACCATCTATTTTTTTTGTACAAAACTGATTTGATCATATAGTTAACGATTCCGATCAACGTGATTTCTTACAGGCATATAGTACTCAACGAGTTCTACACATTAAACAGTTCGGATTATCAAAACGGGATCCGTGATGGCCCCACGGGTTGAACAACACAGTCCTTAAGCTTGCCTCCGCCTGTGTAATTTATCCTCACTAAAGTCAAGCACAGCCGCCTTCCGTGGTCTCACAATTTGTATGAATATAATTTTTTTTAATATTTTTTGGGTGAATAGTGATAACTTTTTTGGTAATTTTTTGATTTTTTGACTTTTTTGTAAGTTGCCAAACTAGCCCTTAATACAGCTATTGAGTTGTTGAATCAAATGTCAGGTCAACATATTTTAGGTTTCATTTCAATGGATAAATTTTAATTAAAACAGATGTTGCATTTTGTAGCTGAAAGCTGGTTGTGGTGAAGAGGTCGGCGTAGGATATGAATAAATTTTTATCCTGTTAAATGGGGATATAACTAGTAGGGGTGGGCAGCGGATATACCGATCCGCCAAAACCGACCGAACCGAATCGAACCACCGCATTTTGGACGGATGGGTGATGACGAGCGGACGGTTGCGGATTGATTTTCTCCAATCCGCCAATTTGGCGGACGGATGACGAATTTGAGATTCCTTTGGCCACAACAGAACCGCCAAACCGCGAGCACCTCTAATAATTTATAAGATTTTATGTTTTCAATTTATTTAAATATTTTGTTTGTGTTTTCAATTGAAAAAGAGTTTAAATATTCTATTGAAAAAAAGTTTTCAACTTGAATATATTTTTTGAATTGAAAAAAATAAACGTATTATTTATCTATATTTTTTTGTTTTTAAATTTAATTCTAAAAATAATAAATAGAAAATATGATATATGATGGTTGATTTTTGTTTTCAAAAACATATATAACTGTAACAATTCAGAGATATACAATCTCTACTACTACCCTATTCATGGTTTTGGTGGTTTGAATTGTTATTATATTTTAAGAACCACAATTATAATATTTTATGTGGATGTATCATGCTGTGATTGTAATATGTGGATGAGCCATGCAGTGATTGTGATATTTTAAAGTTTCAAACTTTTTTTTTTTTGGATGAGATATACAGTGATTATAATAATTTTTTAAGTCATTGACTATAATACTTTCTTTTTTTCTTTTTTTGAGGATGTGCACAAGTTAAATTATGTTGAAAATTTATAAAATCTTAAACCGCCAAACCGATTCGCATCCATCCGCGAAACCGTCAATCTGCTCAATCCACATCCGCCGGATTGACGGACAGATGCGGATTGATTTTCTCCAATCCGCCAATCTGGAGGACGGATGGCGGATTGAAAGTTCCGTAGCCGCAACCGACCCGCGCCCACCCCTAATAACTAGGGGATTGATTAAGAATTTTTTTCAAGTATTTATATCTTAATTAGTCATATTAAATGTTTATATTATGAAACATTTATATTGTTAGATATTCATGAATAAATATCCCATATAACTAATATTTCGAATTGAGTTCTCAAGGTATTTTTTTTATTTATCCAACTGCTGGTGCTAGACTTTATATTGAATGTTCACATATGAAGTTTACATCACAAAACATTCATATTATTAAAGATTTGAATAAATGCCTCATATAACTAATATTTCGAGTTGAGTTATCAAGATATTTTATTTTTTCATTTTAACTATTGGTGCTAAACGTCCCCACAATAACAACGTTGATGACGTCACGATCTTGATTGTATTTGATCAAATCTAACCGTTAGGTCAAGTTCTGATAACATTGATATATTGTTAAAGATTTATAAATAAATGTGTCATATAACTAATATTTCGAATTGAGTTGATATTTTATTTTTTCATGTAATTATTGGTGCCAAACTTCTCCGCGATAACGATGTTGACGATGTCACGATATTTGATGGCACCTTATCAAATCTAACCGTTATATCAAGTCTTAATAGTGCAAAGCGCGTCAAACACTACATAGCCTACACATTTCAAAGGGATGGTTTTGAATGGCCTAATTAGGGGTGAACGCGGGTCGGTTGTGGTTACGGAACCTCTAATTCGTAATCCGGCCGTCAGATTAGCGGATTGGAGAAAATTAATCTGCATCCGTTTGTCAATCCGGCTGATGTGAATTGAGCAGATTGGCAGTTTTGCTGATGGATGTGAATCGATTTGACGGTTTAAGATTTTATAAATTTTCAACATAATTTAACTTGTGCATTTCCTCAAAAAAAAGAAAAAAAAAGAAAGTATTACCGTTAATGACTTAAAAAATTATTATAATCACTGTATATCTCATCCAAAAAAAGAAAATTTGAAACTTTAAAATATCACAATCACTGCATGGCTCATGCACATATTACAATCACAGCATGATACATCCACATAAAGTATTACAATTGTGGTTCTTAAAATTTAATAACAATTCAAACCACCAAAATCATGAATAGGGCAGCAGTAGAGATTGTATGTCTCTAAATTGTTACATCTATATATGTTTTTGAAAACAAAAATCAACCATCATATATCATATTTTCTATTTATTATTTTTAGAGTTAAATTTAAAAACCAAAAAATATAGATAAATAATACGTTTATTTTTTTCAATTCAAAAAATATATTCAAGTTAAAAACTTTTTTTCAATAGAATATTTAAACTCTTTTTCAATTGAAAACACAAACAAAATATTTAAATAAATTGAAAACATAAAATCTTATAAATTATTAGGGGTGCTCGCGATTTGGCGGTTCAGTTGCGGTCAAAGGAATCTCAAATCCGTCATCCGTTCGTCAAATTGGCGAATTGGAGAAAATCAATCTGCAACCGTTCGCTCGTCATCACGCATCCGTTCAAAATGCGGCGGTTCGATTTAGTTCGGTCGATTTTGACGGATCGGTATATCCGCTGCTCACCCCTAGGCCTGATTGCAGGCTATTTATAAGGGTATGATGCACCCGATCAACGTTACATATAGTCCACGCACTTGTGGAGACAGTAGCATCTTTCTTAGTATACAACCTAGCTAAAGTCATTGACGGTTGTGCTTTAGGTTTTAAAAAATTGGCTCAAAATAGGGCTTTTAAGTTTAAAAAAGTGTTATAATATATTACAAATTTAAATAAGTCAAAATTATTTTTGTTATTTTAGAATCAATTTAAAAGGTCTAAAATATTCTATTGAACCCATATTTATTTATGAGTATGGATGTGATTCGGCCCAATTAAATTTATTTTGAAGAAATTAAAATATAAAAAGCACTAAGCACTAAACAGTGCCTTGAGCAAAGAGCACTCAGTGAGCGCTCTCTCTCTCTCTCTCTCTTACGAAGTGACGAACACGAGCCCTTGCACAGAGCAGTGGCTAGAAATTATCGTGACTCGGCGCCGGCGGTGACTCACTCACTCTCTCACAATAAGTCTTCTCTCTCTCTCTCATTATCAAATTTTAATGAAATAAATATGTTTGCTCTATTTTTTTTACCTTCTTTCTTTATCAGATTTTAATAAAATAATAAATTTATCTTCTTTTTTTTTACCTTCTTTATTTATCAAATTTTAACGGAATAAATAATTTTATCCTAATTTTTTTACCTAGGTCTTTATCAGTTTTAATTGAATAATTTTTTTCTATTTTTTTGTCCTCATTTTGTTTCATTAAATTATTTTTTATAGTTTATTTATTATCAAATATGAGATAATCAGTAAATTGTGATTTGTAAATTAAATTGTAATTATATTATAGTCTTATTTCCTACTATTGTAATTATAGTAAATTTTTTTTTATTAATTTTGATGACATGTACAAGTAAACTTAAAAAAAAAATTTGTTGATACTTATCATGTTATGCATAAATCTTTTTTATTAAAAAAATATATGTAAAAGGAACTCATTTTCATAATTCACCTTAAGCTTCACAATTCTCGGGATCGGCCCTGCATTTTCCCTACAAATATTCCATTTGGGTATTTATTAACTGATTTTTTTCTCTCTTGTCTTTTCGATGCGGAATAAGCCACAAAGTTTTAAAAAAAGTTTTTTAAGGAGTGAGGAATGTTTTTGAAACACAATAAAAAGTAAACTCATTTTATTTTAGAAAATTCTCAACATTGACCAAATAAAAAAAAAAAAAACAAAACAAAACAAAACAAAACAAAACAAAACAAAAAATAAAAATACTCATCGTTTCTCCTTATTATATTATTTGGTCCTAATTAGATATAATACAATTAATCCTATATACAATTTTATGGGACTAAAAGCAATCAAAGGAAGCTTTTTACAACCCATTTTGCCTTGAACATTTTATATTTGCAATTTATTTTCTTCTTATTAGACAATTTTTTTAAAAAAAATCGAAATAAAATTACAAAAAATAAAAAATCAAAATCAAAAGATTTGACCTCAATTACAAATTAAATAATAACTTCACAGTTATTTCAATTTAAACTTCAAAATTTTAAAGAGAGAATGATTGAGAATCCTATTAGGAAGATGGGTACACCAATATGTCCTCTTGACTTTTTGGTGAAAAGTCCTACTCACTTTTAATTGTTACTACAATTTTTTTTTTCTTTTTTTCTTTTTTTTTGCAAAAATTATTAATTTTTAGCAACAGTTGAAAAAATTATCACAAAAAAGGCATGTCACGCCTCAAAATTTGGACAATTAAATATTAAATTATGACTAAACCCCAATCAATATTCCATCATCCAAATCCTGTAGGTGAAATAAAATCTAAACGTTTTCGTCTTCCTAAGGTTTAAGTAAATTTCTATACTCAAAAGATTATAATGGAAAAAAAAAAATTAACAAAACGCCAACCAAACCATCCATCATAAATTCATAACTTTCCCAAACCTCCAACATTAAAGTAGCAACAATTAGACAAAACAACTTAGATAATGTAAACTAGGAAAATAACCCACAATGTTAAATTATCAAAATACTAAGGTCATAAAAAAAAAAAAAACACATAAATTAATATCAACCCTAAACTCAAGAAAACAAAAGAAGTCCAAGCGACATGTCCAACAACTAGAGTTATTTCTCGTCACCACTGTAGTCTCAACTAATCCTACAAAGGAAGCTCAGTTATGCTCAAACAGAACGCATCCAAGATACCAAGAGACAAAACGGGTCGGTATACAAGTATGCTGGTATGAGTACGAATATTTGACACCCACGTGTCTACCAGACATAAACAAAAGTACATTTAATTCTTGTTATGGGACAAGATAAGTAATTTTACTTGCACTGAGACGAAGGGGTAGTTTCCCGAGATACAGTGACATTTAATTTCTTATCCGTACACAACTAAATATAAATTGAGTAAAAAATAAACAAAATAAACATAAAAATATAGTGGGTTAGCCCTGCATAAAAAAAAAAAAAATTAATAAGACCCACCATTCTGTAAAAAAATAAAGTTAGTATAATTTAATCATAAGTGGATTGTTGAAGAAGCATAAAAAAATGCACTGTTTCATATTTAAATAATGCGAATTGACCAAAACTCAAAAAATAAAAGTTGTACAAAATCAAATTTTATAGTAGGCAACACAAACAAATTTAGTAGCAACTAAACAGGTTGATAGAAAAACTTGATAGAAGAACCTAGACGGAATTTAACCGAAAAATCTGAAACTGAAAACGAAAAGAAACTGTTCTAAGATGATTTTTTTCGGAAAATTTCAAAACACAAAAAGTGTTTAGAATAATGTTATACTTCAGTTTGTGCGAAATTAACAAAAATGAGCTCGTTTCGTGGGTTAAAATAACATCTAAAATCTACATTGCTAAAATAAACAAAAACTGTTGTTACCAAGATAATCCAATTACAAGTTCTAATCAATCTTTTTTCTAGAAAGTTAAAACACAAAAGTTGTCTAGAATTACGTATACATGCCTATGTCCAAATTTTGTAATTTAATGAGGTCGTTTACTATTTTTCAAGATGTACAAATCAATACAATTCAAACTATACCAATAAGTTCATATTAATTCTTTGTACCTTAACTCCACTACTTCGACCCTTCACTTCTGGCCTACATACATATCCCATGTGCCTCTCGTATACCTAACACTATTCCGAAGCCAAACTTGTGTTGGAAAATTTGAATTTGAATTTAAATTTACCCCCATGGTTGTGTCTCTTGAGATGGAAGGGTGCGTCCTTTTGAAGGGTCACAACCTTTCTGAAAAGTCACATAGAAGTCTATATATTCCATCTCCCTCACTTTAATTTGGATAGAGAATTGTCATTTTCTTCATCACTTCGCATTTATTCTTCATATTTCCTAAGTATAATTTTCTTATAAAGAGAGTACATGCACATCGAAGTTCGCTAGGCTTGCAATAGTAGTGCTGCTAGTGCAACACATTGATTGTTGTATCCTGGGAGATAGACGTCCATTGAATCCTAAGCACCGGTGGAAGGACGAGTCTGTCTTAAGGAAAGAGTGTCATACACTCGACTCGATCAGGTTTTATCTATTCATGTACTATAAGTTTTATCACGTTATTATGTTAATTTATTTCAGTTTTTTGGTTTTGCCCAAAAATCATTTGCATAATTTTAATTATATTTTCCATTTAGTTTGGTACTATTTTTCTAACAATCTTAAGACAGATTCGGATCCTGTTTATGATTTTTGGAAAAATATAATTATGTGTTTTTGTAAATTGTTCATGAAGGCCAGGATTGTGCACATGGAGGTATAAGTGCAATTAACTATATTGGTAATTAATTTGAATATAAATTTGTGATACAAACTTTGTTTTTTAATTGGAAAAGCAATGTGTAGTTCGCCAGAAAAATTTGTTTGAAGTGCTTCTACAAATTTGTGAAGATCATTGTATTCTAGGAGATAGACGCCACTCAACCGTAAACACCGAAGCGGAGCGAATCTGTCTTAAGGACAAAGTGTCACACACTCGACTTGGTCTTTTGATTTTTATTTGGTTCGACAAAATAAATTCTGTAAGTTTTATTTTATTTTGTTTGAATTAGTTTCTATTTATTTTATTTACACAGAAGATTGTTCACACATTACAGAATTTTATGAGTATAGAGTCATATGTACAGACAAAGATCCAAATAAAAATTCCAATTAATGACGGTTTACAGAATGAAGAATTAAGAAAATCTTTGAGTACAGAGGCCCATATTCAACAAAATTCTGGATTACTAAATTCTGAATATGGGCCCAAAGATTGTTCCCGCATTATTAATTTTCTGTACTCCCAGATTACTCGTATATCTACTTAATTTACTTACTGCATAAGCTATATCTGAGCGAGTGCAGTTCATCAACTACATTAAGCTTCCAATAATTTGGGCATACTCTAATTGAGAAATACTTTCCTGTACATTCTTAGATAGAAACAAATTAACATTTACAGGTGTTCTAGCAAGATGATCATCATCTTTGCTGAACTTGTCAAGTATTTTCTCAATGTAATGAGATTGTGACAAAGTATAACCTTCTGATGTTTTGGTAATTTTCATACTAAGAATTACATCAGCAATGCCCATGTCCTTCATGTCAAAATGTTTATTCAACATTTTATTGGTAGTTTTAATCATATCATTATTACTATCTATGATAAGCATATCATCTACATAAAGACATACAATGACATAACCTTTGTCTGTGTTTTTACTATAAACACATTTGTCACAGTTATTAATTTTAAATCCATTTGACATCATTGCCTTGTCAAATTTCTCATGCCATTACTTTGGCACATGTTTTAAACCATATAATGATTTAACCAATTTACACACTTTCTTTTCTTTTCCTGGAACAGAAAACCCTTCCAGTTGTTCTATGCAAATTTCTTCATCTAACTCACCATTTAAGAAAGTCGGTTTTTACATCCATTTGATGAACTTCTAGATTGTATAGACATGCAATGGTAATTAGCATTCTAGTGGATGTTGTTCTAGTAACTGGTGAGTATATGTCAAAGTAATCAAGACCTTCTTTTTGTCTAAATCCTTTGACCACAAGTCTTGCCTTGTATTTGTTAATTGATTCATCCGCTTTCATTTTCCTTTTGAAAATCCACTTATATCCAAGAGATTTACAACCTGGTGATAAGTCCACTAATTCCCAAGTGTGATTTTGCAAGATGGATTCAACTTCACTATTGACAGCTTCTTTCCATAAAGGAGCCTCAGGACTGGGCATAGCCTCTTTAAAACTTAAAGGCTCATTTTCTACCATATATGTTAGAAAAATCTGGACCAAAAGATTTTGAGGTTCTAACGCGTTTACTACGTCTAAGTTCCTTATCCTCATTTTGATCTATCCCTTGCTCTTGATCTTGTTTTTTATCATTACTAGTAATAGCATCAAAATATCTTTTCTTATTACTAGTCTCTTGTCCAATCTTATTCGGAAACACATGTTCAAAGAAAGATGCATTCCGAGATTCAATAATAGTTTTTACATGTATTTCGGAATGTTCTGATTTATGAATCAAAAACCGATATGCACTACTATTCTTGGCATAACTAATGAAAATGCAATCAATGGTCTTAGGACCTATCTTAGTCTTTTTAGGACTAGGAATAGCCACTTTAACCAAACACCCCCACACTTTTAAGTATTTGTAGGATGGTACTCTTCCATGCCACAATTCATAAGGTGTTTGATTCACTTTCTTTCGGGCTACTTTATTAAGTATATAATTAGCATAAAGTATTGCTTCCCCCCCACAAGTTCTGAGGTAATCCAGAACTTATTAACATGGCATTCATCATTTCTTTTAAAGTCGTATTTTTCCTTTTAGCAATTTCATTTTGCTGAGGTGAGTTAGGAGCAGTGGTTTGATGAATTATTTCATGTTCTTTACAAAACTCACCAAAACATGATTCATATTCACCACCTTTATCACTCCAAAGTTTCTTGATTTTCTTACCAAGTTGGTTTTCAACTTCATTCTTATATTGAATGAAAGTTTCCAAAGCTTCATCCTTGGTTCGAATTAAATAAACATAACTATATCTAGTATAGTCATCTATAAAACTGATAAAATACTTGTTCTCACCTCTAGTTTGAATTGATTTAAAATCACAAATGTCACTATAAATTAATTTAAGTAGTTCCGTACTTCTTTCAATTGAATGAAAAAGAGTTTTGAATAATTTTGCCTCAACGCAAATTTCACATTTATAATTTGAATCAATATCAAATTTAGGTAAACATTCCATATTAATTAATCTACACAAAGATCCATAATTAACATGTCCTAATCTACTATGCCATAAATTTGAAGACTCAAGCAAGTAAGAAGAAGATGCATTTTTATTAATAACTGATGGTACAACGGTCATTACATTCATCTTGAAAAGGTCATTAGACATGTAACCTTTTCCTACATGCATCACATTCTTAGTAAGTACAAATTTATCACTTTCAAATACTAGTCTAAACCCATTCTTAATCAACAAAGATCCGGAAACAAGATTCTTGCGAATGTCTAGTATATGCAGCACATTGTTGAGAATGAGTTCTTTTCTAGATGTCATCTTCAAAATAATCTTCCCTTATCCTTCAACTTTGGAAGTTGAGGAGTTGCCCATAAAAAAGTTGTTCATCATTGTTCACTGTAGAATAAGATGTGAACATCTTTTTGTCGGTACAGATATGACGAGTAGCACTAGTGTCCACCCATCATTCTTTAGGATTTCCAACAAGATTTGCCTCGGAAACAACTGCAGAAAGATCGATGTCATCTACACCATTGGAAATATTGTCCACTTCAGTCATATGGGCTTGAGTAGGCTTCTTGCTTGTTCTTCTTTTGTTTTTGCCTTTGCTACGGCAATCTTTGGCCCGATGTCCCTCTTTGTCACAGATGTAACATTTGCCATTAAACTTGTACTTTTTATTTTCCCCACCTTTAGAGCCTTGTGATGAACTTTCTCCAGAAGACTTTCGTTTCTTGGTTTTTGAAGCATGTTCCACCACATTTGCCTTAGACTCTATAGGATGCTTACCAACCCGCTTTTCAGAATTGCGGTTGTCTGCCTCAATCCTCAAACGCACAATTAATTCTTCCAAAGATATTTCTTTGCACTTGTGTTTGAGGTAGTTCTTGAATTCCTTCCAACCTTGTGGTAATTTCTCAATTAAGGCTACAACTTGGAAGGATTCACTAAGACACATGCCTTCTACATGAATGTCATGCAGAATGAGTTGGAGATTTTGAACTTGGCCAATCATAGTCTTAGAATCAACCATTACAAAGTCTAGGAATTTGCCAACCACAAATTTCTTTGTGCCGGCATCTTCCGTTTTATACTTCTTCTCCAAAGACTCCCAAAGTTCCTTTGTTGTCTTGATAGGACTGTAGACGTTGTATAATGTGTTGTCAAGTCCGTTTAAGATGTAGTTTCGGCAAAAGAAATCAACATGTTTCCAAGCATTGACCGCAGCAACCACTTGCCGGTCGGTTTCATCCTCTTTCAAAATAGGAGCATCCTCACAGAGGAAACGAGTCAGGTTCAAAGTTGTAAGATAGAACAACATTTTCTGTTGCCATCTTTTAAAATCAGTTCCTGAGAACTTTTCTGGCTTCTCACTGTGATTTACCGGTACTGTCACAACAGGAGAGGGGGTTGGCGCAATTGCAGCCACCACAGTAGTACTTGTTTGGGCATTAGTTTCAGTAGCCATCAATTCTAAATTATAAAACAAAATTATAATTAGAATTTATACTACACAGAAAATTAATCCAAATTCACAGAATTAAATTCTGTAAAAATAAAAGAAACAAGAATGTAACTTTTATTTTTCAATTAATTTGAAAATAAAATAAAATTTTATTTAACCAAATTAATTTCACACAGAAAATTAAATTTCTATAACACTTCAATAATTAAAAAAAAACTAAAACAATATTTTTTAATTAATGAACACTCAGAAATAAATTAAGAAAACCAAAATTAATTTCTAGCAAAATTTCACAAATATATATTCTGAATTGTTAATGACACCAGTATAGTATATTACTACTGTCTGTCAAATAGCATATAACCACTATTTGTTTTTCCAACCAGAATATTAATTTGTAAATCTACAGAAAATAATTCTTGTAAAAGAAGAAAGAGAAAGGGAAACAAACGAAAAATTTTGTAACAGAATAATTAGAAACTAATTCAACGTCTATAGTCTCCCACTTATATATTTCTGGATTAAGATTGTTGGAACAATCTTCTGTGTAAATAAGATAAATAGAAATTAATTCAAACAAAATAAAATAAAACTTAAAGAATTTATTTTGTTGAACCGAATGAATAATTAAAGACCAAGTCGAGTGTGTGACACTCTGTCCTTAAGACAGATTCGCCCCGCTACGGTGCTTACGGTTATGTGGCGTCTATCTCTCAAGATACAATGATCTTAACCAATTTGTAGTAGCACTCCAAAACAAATTGTACAGCGAACCAAACCTGTATTCTAACTCTCTGAAATTTATTCTAAAACTAATATAAAGAATAATGCATCAAAGATAAAAGTTGGATAGCACAAAGGAATTAATTTCAGATTGTTTTTTTCCGGATCCTAAGACTGTTGGAATAGTAGGTATTTATAGGCAAAGATTTCCTGTCCGAACAAGTGTAAATTTTAAACAGAACTATTGCACTATTTCGGACAGATGCAATTTCAAAAATTGGACAGATTTGATTTTGTAACTAACAGATGCAGTTACTGTATCAAACTGTAAATGTCTGGACAGTTTCTGTAATGAATCTGTTCGGCAGATTCTATATGGAATTTAAACTGTAGGAGGCACAAATTTTGGACAAAAATTTGAATTTAAATTCAAATTATAAAAATGCAAAAGTTAAATTAATTTTTCTTGCAAGAAATTTGGAAAAAATTCAAATAAATTTTGTCCAAAAAATTAATATTAGAACCGACCCACACCCGTGCCCGGCACGGCTCGGCTCGGCCGGACGGACGGACGGACAAATGGCGGCGGCGGCGGCGCGTGCGTGCGTGTGTGGTGGTTTGGGCTAAGGTTTATTTTGTCCATAACTCCTCCCTTCTACAAACTTGGGGTGCCCCTTGGGGTCCAACCCAAGTGTTGTAGGCTAGAGCTTATATACTTAACAAAACTTTCTTAAAGTTTCAATGTGGAACAAGCCTCACAAGGAAACCCATATTTAAAACTTAAATGTTCAATTCCACAAACCCGAAAACGATGTCAACTTCCTATTCACTCATAAATAATTTTAAGTAAATAAAATAAAATTTAAAAGACCAGGTCCAGAGTAAACGTGCTAGAACATCAGTGGTTTAGAATTTACAGTTTAATTGACACTAAAACTATAATGAAGAATTAATAATGCAATGGAGAAAATTGGACAGCAAATATATAAGTTGTAGACTGATTTTCGGATGCCCAAGACTGCTGGAAATGTCATATATTTATAGGTACAAAAAGTCGCCCCGAACAGGTGCAAACAAGTAGTGAACAGGTGCAAAACTGGACAGATTCAGTGACCGTTACATACTGTAACTGCAGCACTGTTTCAGACAGATTTGAACCTGTTACAACAGATACAATTGCTGTTTTAAAACTGTAACTGTTTGGGCAGTTAAGAAATTTGAAACTGACCAATAGATTGAAAACTGTTTGGACAGTTTTGAATCTGTCCAGTTGAAAAAAAACCTGTTCAAAAATTGCAACTATAGTGGAATATGGAAATGCACAAAATTGGACAAAATTTTTGAATTTCGCATTCAAATTTGGAATTAAATTTCTGCAATATATTTTTTTTTTTGAAAAAATTCAAAAGAATTTTATCCAAAAAATTCATATTAGAACCGACCCGACCCACAACCCACACCCGCACCGGGCACGGCTCGGCTCCGCTCGGCCGGACGGCGGCGGCGGCGCATGCGCGTGTGTGGTGGTTTGGGCTAAGGTTCACTTTGTCCATAACTCCTCCCTTCTACAAACTTGGGGTGCCCCTTAGGGCCCAACCCAAGTGTTGTAGGCTAGAGTTTAAATACACAAAAAAGCTCTCTTAAAGTTTCAATGTGGGATAACCCATTTCAAGGAAACCCACATTTACTACCTTCAATTTCCTATTCTATGAACCCGAAAATGACGTCAACTTCCCATTCATTCATAAATGGTTTTGACAAACCGTCTTCACCGTGTGACTTACCACGCAGCAAAGAACACGTCACCTCTTTGGACCCGCCCCAAAAAATGATCGGGGCCCACTCAATTTTTGACTCAAAGATGACCCAAAATAAGCTATATAAAAACCAATTTTCCAACAATCCCCCACATGAATAGAATTTGACGAAGAGAAAATGCAACAACATGATCTAATTACAAAGAGTACAGAAATTGGAAATATTCTGCAAGGATAAGTAGCTTTTGGTTTTGAACCTTCCCTTGTGAGACACTATCAGATTTACTAGCTAACCAGTGAACATGATGTCTTGAATTGTTCAGCCATTTGTGTAAACCAAGACAATAGAACCCACACAGTATATCCCAAACACAGTTTAATTCTCACTATTGTGTTTATTTTGGCCCTAAACAACCTGGTCTTTCATGAGTGCTCTAGAGAATTGTAGCACTTCTATTCGGATTAAAATGGAGACCTTGAAGCACTCTATCTTTTTTTCAAAGGCACTAGGGTAGAAATCTCAATGGATCTAGATGAAATCTTAGAGAGAATGAGAGTTTTAGAGTGAGAATGTGTAGATCTAGATTTTTGGATAGCTTTATAGAGACAGAGAGACAGAGAGAAGAAAAAATGATTCAAAATGTCATTTTTATGGACTGTTATACACGCAGTCCGCTCGGGCGTGGAAAACGATGCTCGAGTGTTAGACATAAAGTTTCGCTCGAGCATGAAAAGTGGAGCTCAAGCGTAGGATATGCTCTTTTAGAAGTTTTGCAGACGAAGGACCTCGCTTGAGCGTGAGACTGGACGCTCGAGCGTGCAATGCACTCTCCTAGTATTTGTAGACCTGCAAAAAAATATTGAGAATTGACAAATCCCGCTCGAGCACAAGAATAGCCACTCGAGTGGAGGAGCTAAATTTGCGAAGCCTACTCGAGCACAAGAATTCTCGCTCGAGCGGAAGAGCCAAAATCTGGGCATCACATGTTTGGTAAAACACACAATCAACCTATTCCAAATGCACAACTACAATCCGATAACTAAAATAAAGAGAAGACAAGACAAACAAGATATGAATAATCATTTTAAACCATACCAACCCGAGTCCAGAATACAATAAATGATGTGTCAAAACCAGAATCGCTATAACCTTCCCCCCTTAAAGAATTTCGTCCCTGAAATTACAAATCAAGTTCAAAATCAAAATTAAACCATTCACAACAACGTTATGCTCACAAGTTCAATACCATGACCCATCCTCCGGTCATTCATTCTTATCGACTCGATATACAAGTCCCATATTAAAATGAAATTTACGATTTCCCAAAACATTTACAATGTTTAATCAAAATCCGAGTTTCCAAAATTTTCATAACTTATTGTAGACACCCCATTTTTGACCGACCTTAAGACTCAGACGTCACCGATTGAGCGCTCGGTGATGGTGCATATTGTGCTCGTTCAGAAGTTTCAGAGTCTCGGCTGCGAGCCTTGCCTTCGGACTTCCGGGCTCTTTCGTGTCTTGCCTCGGTGTCACGACCCAAACCCGGCCCTATGGGTTTAGCACCGTAACCGGCCAGTAATCCGAGATTACCGAAGGCCTGCTGAACAGTAATACAGTGAAACAGAGTACAGGGCCTGGCGGAAGCCAATACAGTAAATAAATAGTGTCCATTGAGCTGTGACAGTCTGTATGCAAAAAGGCTTTTCATGCATTATACAAAAACAGTACAGAACAGTATACACAATATTCACATCCACTTAACTAGGGACTCAAC
Organism: Camellia sinensis; assembly: GCF_055761805.1. Lineage (NCBI taxonomy): Eukaryota > Viridiplantae > Streptophyta > Magnoliopsida > Ericales > Theaceae > Camellia > Camellia sinensis. The sequence continues at coordinate 34,371,003 of NC_138969.1, forward strand.
CCCACATAACAGTACAGAAAACATTCCGTCTGTACAACACAGTATACAAAATTAACAGTCACACAGTACAGGGACCTAATCCCTGTATAACAGTACAGTAAACAGTCAGTCTATACAAAACAGTGAAACAGTACAAAAAGGGGGAAATTCTAAAACACCCCTAAGCCTTAACAGTAGGCTCGGAACCTCGCAGTGAGGCACAAAGGCTGGCTTGACAAAACTGGAGTAACCCTGACGCCTCTAGCTGCGGTCTGGTGCCTGTACACCTACATATATATATGAGCAGTGAGCTAAAGCCCAGTGAATAACATAAAGCGTAAAGGGGTTTAGAATGAATGTCCTTACAGTAATGAAAACAGTTCATTTCAATCAGTAATTCAGTTGCTCAGTACAGTAAACAGTCATATGTGGTACATCCATTAGCATAACAGTAACAGTAGGTCTTAAAAGACCGAACAGTAATGATGGCCATCAGTCAGTAAACAGTAGTGGTTCCACAAGGAAACCGACAGAGATCTCTGTGACAGTAACAGTAACAGTAAACCGTAGATACTAAGGATGCCACAGTACAGTTCAGAAATAAAGGACATACATTCATTCAGTAAATAATACCAGTTCAGTAAACAGTTCAGTTCAGTATTCAGAAGATAATCAGTTGAACATATCTTTACACAATTGTTACTCACAGAGTTCTGGGCTACAGTATGCTAGAGCGTGTCTCCCCAGTTGCCAACCCTACACAGTTCACAGGTTGAACACACTAAGCTACACAGTTGGGAAATCTCATAACTTAATCCCTAATTTGCCTTGGTGTGTTCTACAATGATATCCTCATCAAGGTGCCTTAAACTAGGCCTAAGAATGCCTAGGATGGGATGAGGATGCAAAAATACACTTAGAAAACATTTCGCAAAGTTTGCTGAAAATAGGAGCCTCGCTCGAGCGAGACTTTCTACGCTCGAGCGTAAGTCCAAAATCAAAGGCTTAGCTCGAGCGAGGAATCCTTCGCTCGAGCGGTCTGCAAAACAGTAAAAGTACTGGATGCTGAAATTTTACGCGCGATGGTCGCTCGATGGTCGCTCGAGCGGAGCCCTGGACAAAGGTGCTCGCTCGAGCGGGGAATCATTCGCTCGAGCGAGGAAGCCAAATCTGGAATTTCCAGATTTGCCTCCCAAGCTCAAACCAAGCATTCAACCCCTCCAAACTCGACCTCTTGGGCCCAAATTCTGGAAAACATCATTAAATTCAATGTATAACAAGTTTCAAAGCTCAATTTATGAATTCAAGCCCCAAAGGTGAGTCAATTAGAACCATATTCAAACCCATTTTCAAGAATATGAAGAACATGCAAACATGCAAGGATTTAAACCAAATCAAAGCTTCAAAGCTTGTTCAAATGAGCTCATTCTTTTCAAAACAAGATGAAAACATGGTCTACTCTTACAACATGGACATGCATGTAACCATTTACCATGAATTCAACTCAAAACTCATTAATTCAACCATGCATGCAAGAAATGAGCTTCAATTCACCATTAATGACCCAAATCATGACTTAGTTCTACAATGAAGCATGAACCATGCAAGAACTAGTTCAATAGCATCAATAAGAAGATAAGATCCTTACCTAGAGCTTGAATTAGAAGACTAGGAGCTCAAATATGCAATCTATACTTCAATTCCTTCAATTCTCCAAGCAAAACCCAAGGTAGAATTCAATTCCTCTCACTCTCTCTCCTCTCTTCCCTCTTGGTCGGCAATGAGAAGGAAAATGGCTGAGGAAATGTTGTTCTTGGCTCAAGTATGTGTGTGAGATAGTGGCCCACTCAATGGCAAAACGGTAATTAAGTCCAACTCTTCAATTGGCTTATTTTAATCTAATTTAATCATACCTAATCAATTTTCAGATACTTATACCATAAAATCACATTAAATATGAGGGTCACGTAACATCAATCGGTTTCTAGTTCGGCCGCCGATAAGGCCTTCAAATAGCAGTTTAAACATATAAACATGAACAGATAATCAGACAATCAAACAGATAGAATGCAATTAACTAACATATACTCAGTCAATTCAGTTTCAACTTCAGTCAGTCGGTTCAGTATTTCATTCAGTTCGATTATCAGTTAGTTATCAGTCATTATCAGCTTCGTTTAACAGTAATCGGTGATTAACGGTAATCAATCGGTCATAAATCAGTAAACAGTACGAGGGTTGTTACACTCGGTTTGCGAACCAGGCTCCGTTTTCTCTGTTTTCTCTTCCCGAAGGGAGAGAGAGGTCTCGTAGATCATATCTCAGTGGCCATAGGCTACGTTTCGTGGTCGTAGGCCATTTTGCCCGTTTGGAGTCCGATTTTCGATTTTTCGGAGCCATTGGCCGTGTGCCTCGGTTCGGGACCGCTTAACCACCTCCGTTTGCTCCGGTTTTTGGCATGCATCTTATTTACTCCCTTTTGAAGGACACTGAGGTCCGAAAAACCAACTTCATGGTCGAACACCACTTTCGGTGCCTAACAGTCAGTTTTCGGGGCCTCAAGCTGCGCGTTTCGGCCCCCGAACCTCCATTTTGCATCGTTTGAGTTCATTTTTGGCAGGGACCTCTCTTTCATTGTTAGGAAGGTCGTAAAAGGGTGGGAGGCCAGCAATTGTTCTAACGACCATGTTTTATTCCTCCATCGCCCTCCGTCGCTCGTTTTTCCCACTTGAAAGCCAATGTTGACCACCCTAAGGCCACTTTTTCTTGCCCCAAACCACATATTTGTGTTGTACACACCTGGGAGGCCACCAATATCATATGGCTGGCCAGTAATTGTGTGTCACCCTTTTGAACCCCTCCTAAAAGTGGCATTTTCTCTCTCCTGGTTCATTCTCTCCAGTTTTTTACCACATGGTTGTGTTGTGCACACATGAGAGGCCCTCTCTTTGGCATGGCCGACCATTAATCTTCTTTGACCCTTTTGACCCTTGGCCGACCGGCCATGGGGAAGGCCGACCGGCCACCTAAACCCTAGGAAACCGGCCGGCCATGATCCTCTCTCCAGGTACTTTATAAAAATGCCCTCTATTTTCCCCCAGATTTTGTATCCGGGGAGGGCCAACTTTTGGAGGGAAATTTGAATTTCATTCCCTCATTTTTTTCCCCCTCTTTTGCCTATATATCCAGGCCCTCCAGCTCCCATTTGAGGGATTAGAAAATATTGTCTAAGCCTCCTACATTGTATCTCTCTCTCTCTACACTCCAACCCTCAAAACCCCTCAAATCCCACACCTCTTTCTACACCACCACATAGCACCACACCACCACCACCCTTTCCAACACTTGGAGCTGGTTTTCCAGAGCTTAGGAGCACCTTTTCTCAAGCCAAGAGCTGCTGAAGCTTGGTCTACAAGGGTGAGTCTTCATTCTCCATCTTTTGTGCTTTATTTTGTTCTATATCTAAGCCATACTTGCTTACATTTTTGGGCTCCGACCCTAACTGAAAATAGTCATGTTTTGATGTCTTTTTCATGATTGATTAAGGGTCCTTCCATGTTTAAGGTCTCTAGCTACCACTTGCTTCTTTACCTCTCTTGTATGCCTCTTTCTTGCATAGTATTTTAGGCTCATTTGTAAACTGTTTTGAGCTTGGTCATAAACAGAAAAGTGGCTTATTTTGAGCCCTTATTCAACATTGTTGAAGGGCTCTTCACTGTTTGAGGCTTCCTTTTGTCACTTGCCTCTTCATTCCTCTTTTGGCCTTACTTTTGCATGTTTTGTTAGCCCCTTGTGCTTGTGTTTTTGGACTCTAGTACAAATTGTAAATAGCCTTATTTTGACCCCCTCTTCATGTTCGATCAAGGGACTTTTGCTGTTTGAAGCTCCCTTTTTGCTCTTTGTGTTCAAACCTCTCTTTAGGCCTTATTTTGCATAGTATTTTAAGCTTGCATGTGCACTGTTTTGGGTTTGGTCACTAATTGTAAAATACCATATTTTGAGCCCCTCTTCAACTTTGTTGAAGGGCTCTTGGCCATTTAGGGCCAGCAGCTGCTACTTGCTTCATTATCTCTCTTTTGGGGCCATTTTTGCATGTTAACTTAGCCCTATTTGTGTTCACTTTTTGGCCTTGATTAAAACTGTAAATATACTTTTTTTGGGACTGTTTTGATTCTGTCATCACACTTCATGTTCGAATAATGCATGCTTTGCATAGCCATAGGTCATTCCATGTACCTAATTTCATGTTTCAGGTCTCATTCCATGTATCGGGTGCCATGTTTTCATGTTCTGGGGCCGTTTTGCATCATATTTTGCTACTGGAATTTGCATGCTAGTATGCCATATTCCATGCCTTTCCATGTCTTGTTAGAGTGGCATTTGGTGCCTTAGGGTCGATCCTCGGTTCGCGTGCACGTGGGCCCGCATTTTGAGTTGTCTCATTTTCATCGTATGGCTACTGATGTGAGTGTGGCTGAGGTCCACTCGTGTTAGTGTAAGTCCATTATGTATTGCGTATGCCATTTCAATTCATAGCATTGCGTATGCTAGGTTGTATGTTAGAGCATCGTGTATGCCATGTTACATCGTGCATTGTGTATGCCATCTCATAGCATTGTGCATGCTAGGTTGTATATTAGTTGCATTCATGCATGTCATGCATATTGCATTGTGCTTGGGATAGGGGTTAGCCCAAGCACGGAAACGAGGTACGTTCCGTACTCCGAGTGACGGAACGTGTCTCAATTCCTGGTCGCCGACACTCCGGATTATCCATGATGAAGCCTTGGTCTTGTTATGTTTATATGTGCATTCATTTCATATCAAGTCGTGCAAATCGATTCCTCGGCCATCATGCATCGAGATGCGTGATTGGTGGCACGAGGATCGAGGACTACATTCCTCGAAGGGTAGTCATACATACATATGTGAAAATACTTTGCCATGCCCCTTTCTTGTTCTCTGTTACAGCAAATCAAGAGTCAGCAGCCTTCCGGAGCTTGGCACGCATCCCAAGAACAATTGCAAACAGAGGCTAATTGGGGCATCGCAATGGATTTCCGCGCAAGGCAACCCGAACATGCATCATTCATCATCCGGATCAGAGTTGAGGCAGTCCCTGGCTTGCATGCCAATTTATTACTTTCCTAGTTAAATTTGTAAATTAATTAAGGTTTTGTACTTATTCAGATTGTATTATTCATTTGGGACTGTATATTATTTATTTGGACCCTCTGCCCGAGGGCAATGTTGTAAGAAGTGTGCGTATGTGTGATGTATGTCTTCCAGCCCCACGTCTTTCTCCCTTTTATTTACCCGCTTATGATGGTTAGATTAGGGCATGTTTCAATTAGCATACAGTATGATAGCATATTTGCATTCATTCATCTGTTTTGTATGCACCGGGCTCAGCGCATCATACTAACTGCATTGTATTTTCAATTCCAAGTTGAATACATGTTAGCTGTAGCATTTCATATGCCATGTTTAGAATAGCTGAGCCTATTATAGTTGCATTTTTGCATGTGTTGCATTAGGCATTTCCGTATAATTAGGATCATGCATGGATTTCTAATTAGCTTCTGTTTTGGCTTGTAGTACTCGGTAAGTTTTATGCTTTAGCATCCTTGCATGCGTGTGAGTGACTACCATGAATAGCATGCTTACCATGAGGCTATATGTTTATGTGATATAACTGTCTGAATGCCTGTGGGTGAAGGTTGGGTTATTTGAATTGAAACAATTCATTAAATGTGTGTTTTAAGCCCACTAGATAGTGACAAAATCATGTTTTTCTAAGCCTACCCGAGGGTGGCAAATCCACGTCTTAGCCTACTTGCGGGTAGCACCATCAAACCACTTTAAAAAATAAACATGAAATGTTTTGTTCCAATTTAGACGATCCAGTCTATACTTGTATGTTGTGCGCATCACATAGTAAATCTAGGCTAATAACCGGAATAAGAACGCATAATGTTTTCAAAAATAGATATCATGGTTAGTAGAGGCCGATCTTTGATCGGGCGAGCGGGGGTGCTCACGAAGTGATCTTCCCCAATCGTACCCAAGTTCCCGAGCCGAGGCAACTTTGGTGATAACGGACACGTGGCCTTAGACAAACGAGTCAGGGTTTCCTAAATTTTCCCAAAATAAAACATTTAGGTGGCGACTCTATATCTGGCAAAGCAGTCCATGTTTGGCATTTCTTTCAAAATCTGTTTTCTCAAAACGATTTGTCGGATTTGGACTCTTTGGTTCAGATTAAGAACCGTGACATTCGAGTCCTGAACTGTAGTAACCCCAAATGAACAGAACGGGACTCATCCCTCCCGGGGCGTTCGGGGACGTCTACACATATACAATACTTCCAAAAGTGATACAACACCCACAATATTCCATACTCTCTAAGCATATACAATACTTACATTGAATTCATGTTTCTAAGATGCGCATAACATATACAATGTTCTCGTAAGTTAAAACATATACAATGCTTATATTTCTCATTAACAAAATCAAAATTTCAACACATGTTTAGGCATCAACAAACAAGTCCGGATATTTCTCTCGAACTTCAAATTCACGCTCCCAAGTTGCTTTCTCAACTTCGTGATGTTTCCACAATACTTTGACCAAGGGAATTGTCTTGCCTTGCAAGACTTGGTCCCTTCTATCCAAGACTCTCGCCGGTCTCTCCTTATACGAGGTATCTTCATCTACCTCTAAGTCGGTCTAATCCAACACGTGCGATGGATCCGGCTCATACTTCCGAAGCATACTAATATGAAACACGTCATGCACTCTGGAAAGTTGTAGCGAAAATATCAAATGGTAGGCAACCTTCCCAATCCGCTCAAGGATCTCAAAAGGACCAATAAATCTAGGGAACAACTTCCCACTCTTTTCAAATCTCATAAGACCCCACCTAGGTGATATCTTCAAAAAGACATGATCACCCACCTTAAAAGACAATGGTCTCATCCTACGATCGACATAGCTTTTTCTGGTGACTCTGGGCTGTAACCAACCTCTTACGGATAAGTGCAACTTTCTCCGTCATTTCCCGAACCAACTCTGGGCCCGACAAAGGTGCGTTACCCGGCGCAACACATTGGAGGTCTGCACGGTCGGCCAAGCTGTTATTATAGGAAAACTCCATTAAGGGTAAGTGTCCCTCCCATGACCCTTTAAAATCAAGGACACAGCCTCGAAACATATCCTCAAAGATCTGAATGATACGCTCGGACAGCTTGTCAGTCTAAGGATAATAAGCAGTGCTAAAGGTCAATCTAGTGCCTAAAGCACTCTGCAAGCTCTGCTCCAACCAAGCTGTAAAACGCGGATCTCTATCTAAACAATCGCCACAGGGACTCCGTGCAACCTCACTATGTCCCTAATGTAGAGGTCGGCGAGATAATCTATAGAATCACTTACGCGCATAGGAATAAAATGCACCGACTTAGTTAATCGGTCCACTACCACCCAAATGGCATCACTATCCCGTTGAGTCCTCGAAAGGCCCATAACAAAATCCATCATGACATGCTCCCACTTTCACTCGGCTATAGGCAAGGGTTGTAACAAACCCGCTAGCCTCTGATGTTCAGTCTTCACTTACTGACAAATAAGGCACTTTGATACAAACACGGCTACATCCTTCTTCATATCTCTCCACCAGAACTGGCGACTAAGATCATGATACATCTTTGTGCCTCCCAAATGCACCGCAAGGCACGAATGATGAAACTCTCGGAGTACTTCTTCTCAGCAAGACTCCGGCATGAACAAGCGGTCACGATATCTCACAATTTGGTCGGGGTACATAGTTAAACCTTTCTCTACCTTCCCACTAGAGATCTTCTTCCGAAGGGATTCCACCTCAAGGTCACTATTCTGCGTTTCTAATACTCGGTTCACAAGTGTAGGTTGTGTAACTACTATAAACAAGGATACAGACTCACTAAGATATAAGTCAAACTCACCAAGAGTACCCAACATCTCCCACTCCCGGATGACGATGCAAGCTACACTGCTAATTGATTTCATACTCAAGGCATCGGCCACAACATTGGCCTTCCCTAGATGATAATACAACTCAAAATCATAATCCTCTATGAACTCCATCCACCTTCTCTGCCTCAAGTTCAAGTCCTTTTGTGTAAACAGATACTTCAGACTCTTATGATAAGAAAACACCTCAAATCTCTCTCCATACAGATAATGCCTCCAAATCTTCAAGGCAAAAATCACCGTTGCTAACTCTAAATCGTGAATAGGGTAATTCCTCTCATGTGTTTTCAACTGCCGCGAACCATAGGCTGCTATCTTCTCATCTTGCACAAAGACACAACCTAAACCTTCCCATGAAGCATCATAGTATACTGAACAGCCCAAAGCCCTCTCCGGAATAATCAAGACTAGAGTAGTGGTAAGTCTAACCTAAAGTTCTTAGAATGACTTCTCACAAGTCTCACTCCACACAAATTTAACTTCTTTCCTCATTAGCTGAGTCAAATGTGAAGCTAGTTTAGAGAAATCCTTCACAAACCGACGGTAATACCCGGCCAATCCCAAGAAACTACAAATCTTAAAAGCATTCTTAGGTCGTGCCCAATCCTGCACTGCTTCTATTTTAGATGAATCTACAGTCACCCCTTCCCCGGACACTACATGCCCTAAGAACTTAACCTCTTTCAGTCAGAATTCACACTTCCCAAACTTAGCATACAACTTATGGGCTGTAAGCAACTCAAGTACCACTCGTAAGTGTTCTTTGTGCTCTTCCTCAGAGGGTGAGTAAATCAAAATGTCATCCACAAAGACGACCACAAAACAGTCCAAAAACTCTCGAAAGATTCAGTTCATCAAATCCATAAACACAGCTGGAGCATTGGTTAGCCCGAAAGGCATCACTAAGAATTCATAATAGCCATACTGCGTATGGAATGCCGTATTCGGGATGTCCTCCTCCCTTACCCTCAACTGATGATAACCCGACCTTAGGTCTATCTTAGAGAAACAACAAGACCCCTTTAACTGATCAAACAGATCATCTATACGAGACATTGGGTACTTATTCTTAATAGTAACTCGATTTAACTTCCTGTAATCAATGTAAAGTTGTAAGGCTCCATATTTCTTTTTAGCAAAGAGAGCTGGTGCTCCCCAAGACGAGTACAAGGGCGAATAAAAACTCTTATGTAATAATTCCTGGAGTTGAATCTTCAACTCACTCAACTCAGCTGGTGCAAAGCGATATGGTGCCATAGAAATCGGTGTCGTGCCAGACACTAAATCATAGTGAACTCAATCTCTCGGTGAGGTGGCAAGCTAGTAAGGTTCCCAGAAAAAACATTGGGGTATTCACAAACCATCCTTGGCAACTCGACCCAGTCTTCATCACACTCATTACTCTGAAAACTAGCAAGGAGACAACTAAGTTCAATCCGTCCAAGTGGATCATATATCGGTGATAAGACTTTATCCACCCGGTCCCCCAGGAAATGAAAACAGTCACCGCTCAAGGTACATACAGTAACCCTTTGACGATAGCAATCTATAACAGCCCGGTATGATTGTAACCAGTCCATATCCAAAATAACATCAAAACTAATCATGTCAAGCAAAACAAATGCAAAAGGTAATAGACGACCTGAAACCTCGATGTCGCAACTTCGACAACCCTGTTTCAGAATAACCTCACCACCAATAGGTGACTCTACACAAATAGGAGATGCTAACTGTGCCAACTCCAATCCCAAAACTGATGCAAATGCAAACAAAATAAAAGAATGGGATGCACCCATATCAATCAACACATTAGCAACTGAATTGCAAAACAAGAAGGTACCTCTTACTACAGAAGGAGCAGGTACAAGATCTGGTGCTGTAATAGCATACATACGCCCCATAGGTTTCTGGTCTACTTGCTCACCCCTTGGAGCATAAGTTTGATACACTGACTAAGCCGAAGAGGCTCCCTGATTGGGCCTTGAGGCCTGTGCTGACTGTGCAAGTTGGTGACCCTATGTCTGCCTCGAACCAAACGCACCAGATGTGCCACCCAACTGCGAGCAAAACCTATTCAAGTGCCCTGTCTGCCCATACTGATAACAAGAGAGTGGTTGTCTTCTGCCTTGACTCTGGCCTTGAGAACGAGCCGAAGACGAAGTTGCTCGCTGCCCTCCTCCCCTCTGTGGGCAAGTTGGAGACTTGTGGCCCAACTGACCACATTTGAAACAAGTCACATCACCCTGACCGCCTCTCCTGGAACCTGAACTCGGTACTGGAAAAATGGACCTCGACTGAGCTCCTTGGGACGACTGGGGATTAGAACCCCTCTGCCTCTTATTGTCCCCATGATTATCCTGACTTCTCCTAGAGCCCCTCATTCTCTCATCCTCTGCATGCATGATAGTCTCAAGATGGGCTGTAGCCTCCATAAGGTGTCCATAATCCCTGATCATGGATCCGGCCACCCTAAACATGAGCCTGGTCTTTAACCGTTTCTCAAACTCCAGACAATGGCGTTCCTCGGTTACCACTAACTCCGGTGCAAACCTAGACAAGCTAGTGAAGGTGGCTTCGAACTCTGCCACAGGTGTGTTCAACTGCACCAGCTTAGAAAACTGGTCTCTCAACTTCTCCTTAACTATGGGAGGTAAAAACTTCTCCTGGAAGGTGTTAACGAAGGCCTCCCAAGTCCCTTCAATGCGTCCCCGCGCATATTTCTACCACTAACCCGCGTCTCCTTTCTGCTGAAAGGATGCCAAGGTCATACTCTCAAACCCCCATTTTCGATGCCGAGCATCTCAAACGTCTTCACCATCTGCTCTAGCCACTCATTAGCCTTTAGTGGCTCCTTAGGATCACCTAAAAACTCACCCGGATTCGACCGGAAGATTACTCTCTTCAGAAAAGATTGCCCTGCTTCAACTCCTTGGGCCTAGACTTGATTCTTAGCTCTGACAATGTCCATGGATTTTCTCAATGCTCTGGCCATTTCGCGGGCTAGGGCGCCCAGGGCCTGTTGACTAACTGGTTCAGCTATATTGGCCTGACCAACACCTTCATCCTGTGCCAGAATATCATCTAATATTGGCATCTCCTGTTGCTTAGGCCCACCACGTCCACGTCCGGACATACTAATAAAGGTAACACAAGAAATTAGCATATTCACAAATGTGCCGAACTAACTCACTCGCATCCTAACGTATTGAACAACACTAATTCACTCCACATAAGCACACAACCACGTAAGCACATACGAATTTACTTCCTAGATAATGACCGTCCCGCGGCGTTGCTAGACTTCCAATTAGAAACAACAGTGATCAAGTGCTCTTCTAATAGGACTTCCAGAAACTCATAGACCCAATCAATATCTTAGGAACTAAATCCCATACCCATATAATCACATAAGCATGTTATCATCTACGCATACAATACATACTAACGTCTCAACTAAACGAGACAAACCCATTATGGTGATAACCACTTCCTACGTACCCAAAGTATTCAAACCTGGTACGCTTTGATACCAAGTTGTCACGCTCCCAAAATAATACAAATAATCCAACTCATAAGAGAAGTGAGTATAATAGAATTGGTGTACTTCCATTCATCAAAGTTCGAATTACAAAATATAGTACATGCACTATACATTCATAAATGTTTATCCTGAATCTATAGCATGTAACATCAATTACTAACAATGAAACAAATGCCCTACGAGCTTACATCTTTCCAAAATATTGTTTGGTTATAGCAAAAGAGAGTCATGAGCTTTGTACATATAAAAAGCCATTGGCTTGAATAAACATCTAACACAAAACACAAAATAGAGCCTCCGGCTCCTAGGTCCTCCCAAGCTACGTCCTTGAAGGAAGCATATCACCGGTACCTAAAAATGGTTTCGCAAGTAGGGTGAGCCAAAACCCAATAGAAACAGTCTATCACAATATATGAGGTTTAACTAAGATATAAGTGTCAGAGATATATTCAATAGTTATGACAAAATGCTCAATCTTCTAATGACCACATGGTCCCGATATTCACATCTCAATCCATTTCCATCTATTCATTACAAGTTAATTCATTTCATTTCAAATTCATAAGCCAAGTTTACAAATTTCCAAATAACCCAATTGAGGCTACAACTCGGTGGTTCTAAATCAACATAGCTATCATCTAAGCACTTCAATCTTGCCATTTTATGAAAATTTCGTCCGCGGGATCGACATCCGTGTATACACATGATTTTGGGACTTTCAGCTTGCACGCTTTGGCCAACTTAATTTCAATGGTGTCCATCCCCTATTTCCTCCTAAAACATGGAGTACATCCCATTTCTTCTCCCAAAACATTACACATATACAATGTATTTAAAGTACCGTCATATTCAATGACCATCAATTATACATATTCAATGTTTTGTCATACCATCACATTCAATGACACAATTAAATGATTAGTTTCAATTCACCTAATCCTCATGCAATTTCTACAACAATCATAGATATCTTCTACCAATAGCCCAATACAATTATTTCTAAACAGATATACAATCTTTATAACAGATAATTCATCAAATTTCCATAGGTGAGTGATTTAACAAATCCAACTACACCATTCATTCATACATCCTCTCAATTTCACATTTCTTATACCAATTCCATTATTTATACAAAATAATTATTTAACTCATATTAGGGCAAATTTCCCCATTTTCCCAAATATCAATCCAAAGGCTAAAATCCACCTTTCTAACCTAAGATAACCTCATATTCAAAACCCTATATTCATTTACAAAACATAACATAGAAATCCCTCTTTTCAATTTGAATCTAAACCCTAGATTTTCTCCAAACCCCTTTAAACTCACCATTTATACATAACAGCAAATATCTAGGTTAAAGATTGTAACAAAGTGTAGAATGTCCCTACCTCAAAGAGTGAAGACGAATCAAGCAAGAGTGAAACGCTGAGAACACTGAAACCCACTTCTATTTGGATCAAAATAGAGGCCTTGAAGCGCTCTACCTTTTTCTCAAAGGCACTAGGGTAGAAATCCCAATGGATCTAGATGAAATCTTAAAGAGAATGTGAATTTTAGAGAGAGAATGTGCAGATCTAGATTTTGGAAAGTTTTAGAAAGAGAGAGAGAGAGAAGAAAAAGTGATTCAAAATGTCATCTTCACGGACTGTTATATACTCAGTCCGCTTGAGCGTGGAAAATGACGCTCAAGCGTCAGACACAAAGTTCCGCTCGAGCGTAGGATATGCTCTCTCAAAGGTTTTGCAGATGAAGGACCCCGCTCGAGCGTGAGACTGGACGCTCGAGCATGCAATGCACTCTCCCAGTATTTGCAGACCTGCAAAAAAATACTGAGAATGGACAAATCTCGCTCGAGCACAATAATGGCCGCTCAAGCGAAGGAGCAAAATTTGCGAAGCTCGTTTGAGCGGAAGAGCCAAAATCTGGGCATTCCATATTTGGTAAAACACACAACCAACCTGTTCCAAACACACAACTACAATCCGATAACCAAAATAAGGGGAAGACAAGAGAAACAAGATATGAATAATCATTCTAAACCATACCAACCCGAGTCCGGAATACACTAAGTGATGGTCAAAACCGAAATCGCTATAACCTTCCCCCCTTAAAAAATTTTGTCCCCGAAATTACAAATCAAGTTCAAAATCAAAATTAAACCATTCACAACAACGTTATGCTCACAAGTTCAATACCATGACCCATCCTCTGATCATTCATTCTTATCGACTCAATACACAAATCCCATATTAAAATGAAATTTACAATTTCCCAAAACATATACAATGTTTAATCAAAATTCGAGTTTTCAAAATTTTCATAACATATACAATGCTTCCAAAAGTGATACAACACCCACAATATTTCATATTTTCTAAGCATATACAATACTCAGATTGAATTCATGTTTCTAAGATGCCCGGGGAAAACAATACCGTGGTTTATATATAGCCCTTACCCGGGGGAAACAATACCGTTGTTTATACATGGCCCTTATCTCGGAGGAAACAATATCGTGGTTTATACATGGCCCTTACCTGGGGAAAACAATACTGTGGTTTATACATGGCCCTTGCCTGGGGAAAACAATAACATGGCTACTTATGCACAAGATATAGACCTTTGGGGTCGTCGGTACCGACTATGCACATAGGTCCCAAGACCAAGATGATATGATAGCCAATAGATGTACCACATACAACTGCTTCTGACTTCTGGTTACGCATATGAATCTGAATCTATTTCTGATATGAACTTTGATTTTTGAAACTGTTTAGACATCATTCATAAATCCTTTACTCTGTTGTTATTCATTGGGCTCCAGCTCACCGTATTATTATGTATGTATGTAGGTGACTAGGCCTAGAGTTGATTGTCTGGAGTTTCGTTTTGTCAGCCAGCCATAGTGCCTCCCGAGGAGGTTCCCATTTTGCAATGGTCAAGTTTTTGTGAATCATGTTAAAGATCTTTTTATATTTCTTTTGTTAAGTTTTAACATGCCTTTTGTTTGTCTGTATGTATAAATGGTGACGTGGGTATGACGTCTTAATTATGTAAATTAAGTTTTAAATTTTTAGTCTCATATATGTCTATACAGCTCTATGGACGTTATATGTTTGTATTTGCTTTCGCTAGCCCCTTTATTTTATTTATTTATTCAGAGGCCTTTGATAATCTCATGATTACTAGACGGTTACGACGCTAAACCTATAGGGCGGGGTTTGAGTCGTGACAGTTAGAAACCCTATTTTCCTTATATAATATATAGATAGATATAGATCTTATCCCACTTTTACCCCTCATTTAATATGAACAATAATTTCATAAAAATTTTCAATCTAAGTAAAATTTTATTTCTAATTGTAAAAATTATGATAATGTATTAAAATCATAAATCACAATGAAAAAATTATCAAGAAGTTCTATTTTGTTTTCAAAATTACTATTGAGTTATATCATATGTCAATATTAATAAATAAGTCCTATTTTATTTTTTATTTTATAAATTGCCATAAAAATAACTTTTTATTTTTATTTTATTTTTCTCATTAAAATATGACCCAAAGATTTTCATAAATAACCTATTTTATATAAAATTTTATAATAAAAAATATTTTAATTGTTGAAATTAAATGAATTTTTATAAACAAAAGTATAAAGTATAACATTCATCAACTTTTTCATGCATTAAAAAATATATAAATTTGTCATAGTGTTATTTTCATAACTCTTTGAAATTTTAATAGAATTTAACATTTTTAAATTGCTTACACTTAAAAAAAAATCATAATTTTAAATAATAAAAAAATATGTACTTTATATTATAATTATTTTGATCCAATTGTTATTTATGATTTTTTTAATAATTCTAATAATTTTTAAAATTAAAAATTTTAATTTTAATTAAATTAAAATTATTTATAAAATTGATGTTCGTATAAAATGATAAAGATAAAATTAGAATAAGGTATACGGAATAAATCTTTTAAAAATATTTTAAAACTTGAAAAACCATAAATGCAAAATAAAACTTATTGATTATTTTCTCAAATTTTCACAACACAATAGAAAGGTCTCAAAAGACAGAAAGAAAAAACTTCTGGACAGAGAAATCTTTAGAGAGAGAACGTCTTCCAAGTAGCAACCCATCTGCTGGCCATCTCTTCCCCACTATACCATTTTAACCAGAATACATAAAGTAGTTCTTTATACTTCCTGAGTGAGACAGGTACAGCAAAAAGAGTAGTGGTAGTACTCTTTCATGGCTGGTTACAGAGCTGAAGATGACTATGATTACCTCTTCAAGGTGGTTCTGATCGGAGACTCTGGTGTTGGCAAGTCCAATTTGCTTTCAAGATTCACTAGGAATGAGTTCAGCCTCGAATCCAAGTCTACAATCGGTGTTGAGTTCGCTACCAGAAGCTTGAATGTTGATGGCAAGGTCATCAAAGCTCAGATTTGGGACACTGCTGGCCAAGAAAGGTGATTTTTTTTTTAACTTTTTAGTTCTAATTCCTGATCTGGGTTTTCTGTAGATTTGTGTCTTTGTGAAACTATGTATGCTTTTCTGGTTATATTTTGATTTAGGGTTTGTATTTTTTTTTTGTTGTGTGTGAGTTTCTTAAGTAGGATTTGGGCATTTCTTGCCAAGAAAGGTGATTTTAAACTATTAGTTCGAATTCTTGATCTGGGCTTTCTTTGAACTCTGTAGATTTGAGTTTCTGTGAAGCTCTGTATGCTTTTTGTGATTATATTTTGATTTAGGGTTTGTATTTGTTTGTCTGTTTTGTTAGTTGCTCAAGTAGTATTTGGGCATTTCTTGCCAAGGAAGGTGGCTATATTTTGTAGAATGAGGATTTGGGAAGATGTGAATGTGGGTTGGTTGTCTTGTGGAGGTATTTTCAGTTTGGTGAGTTGGGTTGGTTTGATTTAAATTAATTGGTACGTAGAGATCTGAAGAGTTTTGGATGCATTTCTGATCTCATCTACTTTTAATCGAGTGTGGTTGTTGATCTGGTGGTTACTACCGTTTGGGGCTTGTTTAGATAGTACCTTCAGATTGTTCTATGGATCGATAGATCCTCGTCCTGTATAGGGTGCCGTGCTTGTTATCCGTGGTTCTTCAATAGTTTGTCTTGTTAACTCTCAATGAGTTGAAATAATGGGTTCAGACTGAGATGCTCAAAATATGGTTTCTGGAGTCTGGACTGTTGTAATTTTGCTTCATGAGAAGGTTATCTACCCGTAGGAATTGAAGTGTTTGTACTAAGGTTCTTACAGTCTTCTTGGTTGGTATCATTTTTGTGTATTAGTGAAGATTGGATCTTGAGTCATGATCCTACTAAAGTTCTCAAATTACTTATTCAATTTATTTCATGTTGTTTATGGTGTGGTAATGGTGATGCTGATGGTGAGTGTTGATTTTCCCTCTCTTTTTTTTTTTTTTTTTTTTTTTTTTTGGGAGTGCGAAGGGGAGGTATTGATAACAGTAGTGGTGGTGTGGATTGTACTGTGGAGATATATTTTGCTTTTGGTGAGCTTTGATGTTAATTATCCTTGTCTAATATTTTGATGATCCGCCCTTGGAACATATTTTTAAAATTATTAAATTTACCTTTTATAAAAATAGTAGACATTTTTTTATTTAATTTTCTTATATCTTGGGTTAATTGAAACTGGAAAACTTGATATGAATTGTTGGAGCTGGGTCTTGAGTGGCCTTCGGGCCAAGTTTGCACCTGGGTTTTTTTTTCTCTTGCTTTGTTCATTCTCTATCATTTCCACGTGTCCCCAGACACCACTTGTGTTGGGGAATGTTATACACTTGCATCATCATTTCTCTAAACCACTGAAACTTGGGTTGGTTCATAAACTCTTGAGGCCTTTCAAAGCAGGGAAACATGTAATGAAGAAAGATAGAAATAACAATTTTGAGTTCTTTGATTCTAAAATGAATATCCTAGTAAAAACTCCTAGTAAAGGAACAAACTGAATTTGTTGGTTCATAAAGTCTTGAGGCCTTTTGAAGCAGGGAATGGTTTGCCCCCACCAGAAAGCTCCTAGTGAAAGGAACAAACCGGGAGCACTCCGCTCCTCGAAAGTCTTCAGGCCAAAGTATCAAGGCAGCCCTGCTGAATGCTAGTAGCATCTAACAATAAAAAAAAAAGAGCCTTCATTGAGCTCTCCTCCCTATCCGTCAAGGTCCTTCGAAACTGAGCGCTCCACATCATGCCTGCCAAGGAGACCTCAAGGTGATTTTGGAGATTGTGTATTCCACCTCTTAAACTGGTTGATGTTGAAATTATGTTTGATGGGGATAGTCATGAAGGTTTTAATTAAATGGGTACAAAACTGATATCTAGCCTTGTAAATGCACACTTGTGTTATTCGAATTAAAATCAGAATCATGAGGATTTGTGCTTGGACATTTTCCATATTTCTATTGTTAGGGTAGCTTTGTGCAAAACATTTGGGTATTGATTATCTTCTTTTTGCAGTGTTTTACTTAGGCTATATTTGGATCATGGATTTGAGTAGAGATTTAGAAAGGGAAAATGAAAAGGTAGGTGAAATGTGAATGAAATATAATTATATTTCACCCTCTTTTTTCGGTTTCCTTTCAAAATCTCTACCCAAATCGATGATTCAAACATGGTCTTAGAATAGTTCTTTATCCTATCCAAGTCTTGTTGCATTCACCATGCACTTGTGTATATACAAAATTTATGCTGTTTCATACAAAATGGAGATCTATTAAGGCTACCCTATAATGAAAATTGCCAGAACTCTTTCTTATGACATTAGAATTAGGTGTTTCATGTGGCATTTGAATATATAAAGTACCAATATGATGCCAATGGGATGCTATCTTATTTATGGTGGATATAAGAGACTGTCATTTAGGTCCTGTTTGTTTTCCACTATCACAGTCTACTCCCGATTGTGAATGATTACAGTGAAGATGCCTCATGTTTATTTTGGTTTTGGAGCACTGGATTCGTAGTCCCTTTCGGACTATGATAGGCCTTGGCAAGGGTATTGTCAGTCTGGGCAAGGAGGTGGTATTAGAAAATAGTTCGTTCGGCTTAAGATGTTATTAGTCATTCGCTCAGACTTCCGGCCGGACGTCCGACCGGTCAACTGCAATTTTTTTTAACATGTTGGGCATTTTTTTTTTGAACATTAATGTTTTGTTTTTGTTTTGTTAAGTAAAAATCATAATTAAATTTGTTTTAATATGTTATATTTATTTAATTTAACAATCCCTACACTAACAACTATCATAAAAAAAAATACAATTTTACTAATCGCCTCACTATGAGTCCTCTCACTATCAATCCCCTCTATTCTACTTCTAAAAACAAATGGATCCTTAAAGCAATCAACACGTGCAATAGTTTAAATAAAAAAAAGGTTAAATAAAAAAAAAAAAAAACCCCAAATAGTACACATTAATGTGTGTTTAGGAGGGGAAAGATTGGGTATACACGTAACCTTTGACATTGGGGAGGTAAGAAAAACTAAAAAAATCGACCAAACCAATTGAACCAAATCAAACTAGCTATATTTGGTCTGTTTTTTTTAACAAGAATTGGTTTGTGCGATTTTTAAATTTGATTTTTTTTTTTATTTTTGGTTCGGTATCGATTCACGCACCTTGTGCACCGAACTGAACTGAAAATGACCGTTTCAACATATATTATATTTATAATATATATAATCTAATAATATAAAGATATTAATGAGTATAATAATTTATTAACATTAATTAATGAACCTTATAATCTTTATAACCTGAGTATGTAAATTTTTATTATATATAATCTTAATTCTAACTCCTTATTCTTGAAACCTTAGTATTTTTTAATCTTTTTTTTTTTGTTTTTATTTTTGTTAATCTAGGAATTGAATAGTATTTATTAAATGGATGGATTGGAGATGTTTGAAATGGTGGACAAATAACTAATTTAATGTTCTAATATAGATTAGTGATTATTTACTACTGGCTTAAGTTTAAAACGTCCTAGACCGACTAAACCGCACCGAACCGAACCATTCAATCGGTCCAATTCGGTGTGGTTGATGGGAGAAACGGTTTGTATCAGTATTTAAAATAATAAAATCGATATTATCGGTTCGGTAAAATTTTTTATCTAAACACTGACCGTACCGAACTAATTACATCCTTATTTGGCATAGTGCACAAAGTGCTTATCCTGAGATTTGAAAAGGTGAGGCGAGGCGAGGCGAGGCGCACCGTTTGCGCCTGTGTAGGTCCCAGGCGAGGCGACTTGAGGTAGGCTCGCTCCTTAGCTGCGACTTGAGCCAGGCGACAGAGGCTCAAGGCGCACGACTAGGCGCGCTTGATTTATTAGCCGCTAGATCTGATCTAACGGCTATGGGGTGTGTGTTCGAGTGGCTGTTAGCCACAGAGGATAACAACTCATGTACAATATGACCAAATATGGCTGAAATGAACCCTAATCTATGTCGTTTTACCTCTCTCGCCTCGCCCTCGCCTTCGACTTCGACAATGACTGGGCTAGCTCGATTCGACTTCGACTTCGCAGCAACTTCGACTTCGACTTCGCATAGGTATGCTTTGTTTCGCCTTGCCATCTTCTTCTTCTTCTCCTCCTCTTCTGGTCGTCTGGTCTGGTTTGGTCTTCGACTTAGATTTTTTTTTTTTTTGGTTCGACCTTGGATGGTCTTCTGATCTCACTCTCTCTCTCTCCCCTTCTTCTTCTTCTTCTTCTTCTTCTTCTTATGGCTTCGATTCGACGCTCTTTTATTTTATTTAATTTTATTTAATTTTATTTTTCTTGAGTTAAATAAATAAATAAATAAAGATTCGACTCTGGTAGGAAAAAAATAAAAAAATAAATACAAATACAAAATAAATAAATAAATACAAATATACAAATAAATTCTAAAAAATAAATACAAATACAAAAAATTTATAAATAATTAATTATCTGTATTTATTGAATTCTATATTTATCTGTTAGGGAAAAGAATAAATTCTGTATTTATCTGTATTTATTAAATTCTGCATTTATTAAATTCTATTTTTATCTGTATTTAATAAATTCTGTATTTATATGTGTTTATTAAATTCTGTATTTAATAAATTCTGTGTTTATGTTTGTGTTTTTAATTTATTGAATGTGGATTATTTTATCTTTGAAAATTAGAATGTTATGTAATATGCACTTTCATGACTTTGATAATTATTTTATATTTTGTCTTGAATCTTGATTACTATTTATTTTTAAAAAAATTGTCTTAGTACTATGAATGATTAGTCTATGTTAATTTTTTTATTTTTTACTAAGACTGTGCGCCTTAGTTCAATAAAGCCTGCGCCGCGCCTCGCCTTGCGCCTAGGCCCCGAGAGACCTTCAGCGCCTCAGTGCGCCTTGAGCCTTTAAAAACATTTGTGCTGGTGGTGTTAGAAATTTATTTATTTATTTAGAGAGTTCAATTTTATAGTTATGTTATGGTCAACAAGAGTGATGAATCATTTTCATTTTCTTTCAATTATTGAATGCAATCAGTTAACTTTTTCCTAAGCTTTTGAACAGGCTATGTTAAAACTTAAGCAAAAGCACAGCTGTGGTGAACTTAAAGAATTCTGCTGCATGAAAATCTTATAATTTATGGTATAGAATGTAATATTGTTGTTTGCCTTCTTCTCTCATCTCCATGTGTGTGTTTTTTAATTTATTTTTAATATAAGATTTTCAATCTTCAGCCCAACATGGCATATATTCCATGCCCCGACGTTGGAACACAAAAACACACAAATGTTAACTTCCAAGCCATTGAGCCTTCATAGGATGATTGATGCTGCTTGCATGCTTAAACTATCTCCTTCTTGCTTCTAAGATCTAGGAATCATTGGCCATACTGGATAAGTTTTTATTCCTTATTCCAAATTTGTTAGGCCACATACTTTGATTATTGAGAAAATAAACAATTGTGAAAGCATATTTCCAGTTTTCAGTTTGTGACTCATTGTTTGCACAAGAAGAATCTTAGAACCCATATCACAATTTAATCATTTTTGATCTTTTGTTAAAAGAGACCAGAAAACATCTTCAGTAATTGTTTGGTTGTAGTTTTGCTGTGGTATCTCTTCTTGCCCTTTACTTTTTTTTTTGGTTGCCGCCGCGTGCGGGGGGAGGGGGCATTTCTTTGGGATCACTCTTTAGAAGTGCATAAAACCTCATCCTTTTTATGTCACTCTTTATGTAAAAACCTTATTTTCTTTAGGTATTGCACGTGATTAAGTTTATTCTTGAACTTCTTACAACTTATAATGACTCCTAGCTAAATCATGAGGGCATACATCAATTTGACATTTTGACCACTTTCTACTGCCTCAAGTATTTAGTTGGATGAAGTTTTCAATTTTATAATTTAATTACTACTCTCACTTGCAATTTAATCTCTTGACCACTTAAGGTTCAACTTTGACTCCCATAATTAATCCTTCGATACATAAGGTATTTGCTCAATTTTCTAGTTTGTTCTTAATCATTTAAATTTACTTTTGCTTTCTAGTGTTCAAGTGAATCATGCATTCCTAAGTGATACATGAACATATAAGAACTGAAAGTGCAAGATATATAGAGATGAACACCATGAATTTGTAGTGGCTTGGCGACTAAGAATGGACACTTCTAAGAAAGTGCATATCCGGCACCGACACTCATCGGACACTTCCTAACATGTGTTCAAATGTGTCATTATTTTTCAAATTTTTTTTAGACCTAGACACACTTGATGAACATTACATGATTAAATTGTAGATCAGACTCTGGTGACCAAGGAGAGGGGATTCATTTGGATTATAGTCTCCATTCTTGATTATTGTGTTCCAATGCTTTAGAATGGTCTTCTTTAGTAAAATGAAGGTTAGGATTTGGGTTTTAAATATCAACCATTACATATTGTATTGCCCCTTGCATATCGAGATTTTGAACTTCCGATACCATTATTCATCAATATATCAGTTGATATTGTTCGATACTGATACATATCCTTTACAGTTATTTAAAACCATTAAGATTTAACATGTATAAAGTAGAAAGGTGGGGGAAGGGTGCCTATCTACTATACCTTTTTCAGACGCCATTATTAGCTAGAGTCTTGTGCATTGGGTACAACTTTGATATGATCGTGCCACGCTTCAATACCATTGATGACCGCCATATTTAGCCTTCCAATTGCCAGACACAAAGTTTGATCTACGTAATTTATTTTTGGATTTGACTTTGAATAAGATATATGTATATTTAGTCATATATGTGAATTCTTAACCCAATTTAATGAACTGATTCTTTAATGTCCACTTTGAATTTGATCAGATATGATTTTCTCTATGTTTGGGTGCATGATAATCCACCAATCTGGATTGGATTAACACATTGATCTTTTGAGAGATTGAAGTTTTATGGAAGAATAATTAATGGATGATGTTGCTCTATGTGGGTCCCATACCTTTGTCTCACATTTGTATTCTATTCTGTGAGAATTTTCTGTGTTCCTAGAATGGCTGGTTATACATTATCATTTTTCTATGGCTGGTTATACATTATCATTTTTCTATTGCTGTTGAATGTTTTCGTGCATGTGTCATGTACCTTTATTCCGAGTTTTGACAACGTTGGAGTGTGTGTAGGTATCGTGCCATCACTAGTGCCTACTACCGAGGTGCTGTGGGTGCACTGCTTGTTTATGATGTTACCCGTCACTCAACATTTGAAAATGTCGAAAGGTGGTTAAGGGAGTTGAGGGATCACACGGATCCCAACATCGTTGTGATGCTCATTGGTAACAAATCTGATCTTCGACACCTTGTGGCGGTTTCAACTGAGGATGGAAAGTCATTTGCCGAGAGGGAGTCACTCTTCTTCATGGAAACGTCTGCTCTAGAAGCTACTAATGTCGACAATGCATTTGCAGAAGTTCTCACTCAGATCTATCGCATTGTCAGCAAGAAGGCGATGGAGTCCGCCAATGACGGAGCTGCTTCTGCAGTCCCCGCCAAAGGAGAGAAAATCGACGTTGATAAAGATGTGTCCGCGATGAAAAGAACCGGGTGCTGCTCAAACTAGGGTTTTGAACATAAATTTGATTTGCTTTAATGGGATGTGGCTGGTTTGTTGTTTTGCTGCATCTCGTATTGTACACCATGATTGTGTAAAATTTTCTCAGAGATGTTCACGTTAGGAGAGAAGGTGACGAATTTACTGCGCTCAATTTTAAATTCATTAACCCATGATTGTTATATCATTTGTGCAAACAAAGAGCTTGATGAGGGATATAGGATATGAATAATGCTTGAGGGCCCGAAATTAGTGGCTCGAATTTGGCTCAAAACCCAAAACGACGTCGTTTTGGGTTTTGATTTTTTTTTTTTTTTTTTTTTTCCTTCTTCTTCCTCAGTCTGAGAGAAAGAGAAAGAGAAGGAGAGAAAGAGAAAGAGAGGGAGAGGGAGAGGCCGTCGTCGTCGCCGGTCGCCGCGCCTCCGCCTCGCTGCTCTGCTCTGATCGTCGACGTCGCCGGTCGCCGATCGCGTCGCCGATCCGATCGCCGCCTCTGCTCGTCGCCTTCGCCGCCTCTGCTCGCCGCCTCCGCCTCTGCTCGTCGCCGATCGCCACCTCTTCTTCCTCCGTCTTCTTCCTCCATTTTTTAGGCCCCCTCCAGTCCTTCCTCCCCCTCCTCCTCCCCCTCCCCTCCCCTCCCCTCCCCTCCCCTCCCCTCCTTCTCTTCTTCGTCTGCTGAAAAAAAAAAAAAAAAAAAAAAATTTCGGGGCATTCGGGCCACCCCCCTTTCGGGCCCTCTATCACTATTGATAGGATATTATTATCTATTAGCCCAAATTTGCATGATACTCTTCGTCTATTTGAATGCACTTTTTGATCCCATTATCATCATTGGGGAAATATCAGATAAATAAAAAAATGGGGAAATTGATTATGAATCAATGAAATATAAGGGTAGATTTTAATTGTATTTCATTGATTATTTCCTTTTAATCTGATATTTCCCCAATACAATTAATCGTCTATACAATTTTGTGGGACTAACACCGGCAATCAAAGGAAGTTTTTAACAACCCATTTTGGCCTACACATTTTTATGATATTTGTAATTTATTTTCTTATTATTGGACAAAAAAATTAGCTGAGAAATTACAATTTTAAGTCTTAAGATTTGACCTTTGTAATAAAATAAAGATTAAATTTTTTTATTTTGTCAATTTAAATTATAAAATTGTGATATTTTTTTTTTTAAATTTAAATAATTTATCTATTTCAACTAAGTAAAATCATTAGAAAAAATGATATTTAGTCATTAAGCTCAATAAAAAATGATATTTTTAATATTTTATGTATTTAATTATTAAATAAATCAAAATAGATGAATGGTTTAGATTGAAAATAAATCAAAATATTATGTGTCGTTTGGTAACACTTACGTTTTCAGTTTTCTGTTTATATTTACAAAAATTTTAAAAACTCAAATAAAAATTCGTTTGGTAAATTTTTGATTTATAAATCAGTGATCTCAATTTATAAATTTGGTAAAAAAATGTGTTTTCGTTTTGAGTTTTGTTTTTTTTTACCGCCCAACACTAGCCACTACTCGCCACCATTTTCTACCACTGTCTTCTGTCACCACCACCCACCCGCCAACACCACCCACCTGTCACCCACCAGCCACCACCCCTCGCCACCATTACCACCACCACCCACCTGCCATCCACCCGCCATCACCCACCACCCGCCACCCGCTACTACCATCCACCGCCCGCCACCACCACCTGCCACCTACTTGTCACCACTACTCACCACCCACTTGCCACCATCATCCACCACCCACCACCATCACCCACCACCCACCCGCTACCCACCTGCCACCACCACCACCCACTTGGTACCACCCGCCACCGTCACCCACCCACCCACCCACCACCACCACCACCACCACCACCACCACCCGCCACCTATCCATCACCACCCGCCATCCGCCACCCACCCGTCACCACCACCCATTTGCTACCATCCACGACTCGCCACCGTCAACCACCCACCCACCCACCCACCATCACCACCCCCCACCTACCCACCACCACCGCCCACTTGCTACCACCCACCACCTGCCACCGTCACCCCCCACCCACCACCACCACCCGCTACCACCACCCACCATCCGCCACCCACCTGCCACCACCACCACCCACCACCCGTCGCCACCACCACCACCACCACCACCACCCACTCGCTACCACCCACCACCAGTCACCGTTACTCACCCACCCGCTACCCACCACCCACCCGCTACCCACCACCCACCGTCACCACTTTCCATCACTGTCTTCCGCTGCCATTTGCCATTTCTCACTCTTTTTTATATTTAAAAAAAAATATTTTTGTCAATTATCAAACGCGTTTGTAGTTTATGTTTTTCTAAAAATAAACAAAAACCAGTTTATAAAATTTTTGTAAATATAAACTGAAAACGTAAACGTTACCAAATAGATTAGAGTTTAAATTGATAAAATTAAAACTCGAGATTTATTTTGTTACAAAGCTTAAACCCTAAATTATTTTATATATATATATATATATATATTTTTGTAATTGTCCCAAAAATAAATAAATAAAAAATTACAAAAAGAACTATAAGATTTGACCTCAATTACAAATCAAACCTTAACTTTTTAATTGTTTCAATTTCAATTATGAATTTTTAAATTGATATCAATTCAAACCATTTGTTTAACTGACGGAAGAAAGACACTCTAGACAATTTGACCATTTTTTTCTTCTGTTACGATTGACACCCACCTTCCACTCTTATCGTCGCTTATTTCTACATCTCATCTTTCCTAACCCACCACCATGGCTCGATCATTTGTTCCTATCGACGACTATTTCTTTCCTTCATTAGTTTATTGTTATCCCTCTTATTCCTTCCTTAGTCCATAATTATCACGATTGTCCTGTACTATTAAGAAAGAGTGTTGCTATTAACATTTCAATTAATATTTTGAACCTTTCAATTTCTTTAAACCCCCTCTCACCTACAAAATTCAAAACTCTAAAAATTTCTAACTCCCAAATAATACAAAAATTATCCTTACAAAAATATCACACCCACCAAAATGTATATCCCTTAGCACACCCCTTAAGAACCCTTCATCTCCCAAAACCCTTAACAATTGAACTCACCAAACTTTCTTTCATTGAGCTGTGCTGTTGATCTATTTGTTGTCGATCTCTTCGTCACCAATTTCTATCAGAACGGATCTCTCACCAATGACCTCTCCCCGTTGCCATATTTAGACCGACAAATTAGTTATGTTCGGACCTGTGTTACTAAACATTGTAAAAACATAAAGTCATATATCTATGAACAAGTTTAACCCATCAAAATTTAATAAACAAAGATAAGTATGTATCAACTAGTTTGATTAACAAATAAAGCTAAAGTTCATTGCATAAACAAAACATAAGTATGCATTAAGGTTACATCCAAAATGCTGAACATATAAATAAAAAAGTTTGGATCCAAAGTGTCGAATATATAAATAATATTTGGTTAGACGTTGCCAAACTAATGCCTTTAATTTGGCCCTTTATTATCATTTTCTTGGTATTTGTTCGAGAGTTCAGTATGAAAAAATTCGAACCATTTTCATCAATTTGTTTGTATTTTAAAAAAAAACCCTTACTAGTATAAGGTAATCTCCTCCGAACTGTGAATGTCATCCAAGGTGTAAACCTCCTCTGAGTTTATATTGTGATACTCCATTCATCTCATGGTATTGGGGTTGTTAGAAAAATTTTTACTCATTGCCGTTGCTAGAGAAGTGTGTGTTGTTGAATAATTGCTGTCATTGTTGTCAGAAGACTAATCGCTGAAGAGTTTTTAAGGGTTTTTAAGGTGTGCAGGTTTTAAGGATTTTGAAATGTTGGTGGTGATAAAAGTGTGTGCTCTCATAAATCCTATATTATGATTTGGGGGGTGAGTGAGTTTAATTGTAAGATAGAATATCTCAAAAATAATTCATGTTCTTTTTGTACAAGTAATTTCATTTGAGTTTATTATTGTAAAAAAAATTGAACAAAATAGGGTCCAAAGTATTAATTGGGATACTAATAACTTTGTTTGGTTTTAATTTTCTGAATTCAATTTTTAAAAAATTGACTTTTTATTTTTATTGAATTTTTTAAATAGTAATTTTTAGTTTTTAAATACACTTAATATAAATACAACATGTTTGTGAAAAAAATCTTTAAAAAGTTCAATAAATACCAAAAAAAAAGAGAGTATATTTTTGTATTCTTGTGTATTTATTAAGTTTTTAAATATTTTTTTATAAATATTTTACTTTTTAGGTAAATTTAGGTTAGGTCCATATAAAAAGTGAAATTTTTTCTTAAAATATTAAAAAAATTCAATAAAATAAAAAAAATAAAAAAATTCATTTTTTTAAAAATTAAATTTAAAAAATTGAAACTAAACAAAATAAATAGCAACACTCATCAACAAAAGTAATTAAATTATCTAAATTTTGTTTATTTCATTAGTCATAATTAAAAAATAATTAAAATTGATAGTATTTTAAAAATTAAGAGTATAAATTAAAATAATTAAAACATTATGATTTAATTTGTTACGAAATCAAAATTAATATTTTTTTTATATAAATTTTCAAAAAAATAAAAAGTAATAAGTAAAAATAAAAATCCAACCCAACAGACAGGGTCTCTATTTTTTTTTTTTGTGGTAAATTATGATTATATTTTGAGATTTGTTTTAAATACGAATCGCCTTTTGTGATTTTAAAAATTACATTTTATCTTTCAAGATTTCTAATTTCATAATAAATAGATCATTTTATTAATAAAATATTAATTAACAGTTTTTATGATATTAGAAATATATTCTAATTAATATTTAGATAATTTTATTATTGTATAAGAAAATGATTAAGAATTTTTTTTTCATTAATTTTATTAAATAAAAATTCTGACAAAGGGATATTTAAAATTTTTTAAATAACAAAAGATAATTTATAATTTAAGTGTATTTATAAATTATTTAATTTTTTTTTTTTTGGGTACATATAAATTATTTATTTTCAACACATGCAGAAAGGTCTCAAAAGACGGAAAGAAAAAAAATTCTGGAGAGGGAAACGTTGAGAGAGAGAGAGAGAGAGAAAACATCTTCCAAGTTTACAGCCCATCTGGGGCCATCCCTCCCACGTTAAACCATTTTAACCAGAATACATAAAGTAGTTCTATATACATCCTGAGTGAGACAGGTACAGCAAAAAGAGTAGTGGTAGTACTCTTTAATGGCTGGTTACAGAGCTGAAGATGACTATGATTACCTCTTCAAGGTGGTTCTGATCGGAGACTCTGGTGTTGGCAAGTCCAATTTGCTTTCAAGATTCACTAGGAATGAGTTCAGTCTCGAATCCAAGTCTACAATCGGTGTTGAGTTCGCTACCAGAAGCTTGAATGTTGATGGCAAGGTCATCAAAGCTCAGATTTGGGACACTGCTGGCCAAGAAAGGTGATTTTTTTTTTTTTTTTTTAACTTTTCAGTTCTAATTCCTGATCTGGGTTTTCTGTAGATTTGTGTCTTTGTGAAACTATGTGTGCTTTTCTGGTTATATTTTGATTTAGGACTTGTATTTTTTTTTTTTTTTTTTTTTGCGTGTGTGTCTATTTTGTGAGTTTCTTAAGTAGGATTTGGGCATTTCTTGCCAAGAAAGGTGATTTTTAAACTATTAGTTCGAATTCCTGATCTGGGTTTTCTTTGAACTCTGTAGATTTGTGTCTTTGTGAAGCTATTTGTGCTTCTCTGATTATATTTTGATTTAGGGTTTGTATTTGTTTGTCTGTTTTGTTAGTTGCTCAAGTAGAATTTGGGCATTTCTGGCCAAGAAAGGTGCCTTTTTTTTGTTTGTTACATTTTGTAGACTTAGGATTTGGGAAGATGTGAATGTGGGTTGGTTGTCTTGTGGAGGTATTTTCTGTTTGGTGAGTTGGGTTGGTTTGATTTGGACTTTATTGGTACGAAGAGATCTGAAGAGTTTTGGATGCAATTCTGATCTCATCTACTCTTGATCGAATATGGTTGTTGATCTGGTGGTACTACTGTATGGGTCTTGCTTAGATAGTATGTTTATAACATGTTATGGTAATCTTGGTTGGAGGTAGATTAAGTTTAGATTGTTCTATGGATTGACAGATCCTCGGCCTGTACAGCTTGCTGCGCTTGTTATTCGTGGCTCTCCAATAGTTTGTCTCATTAACTTGCAATGAGTTGAGTAATGGGTTCAGACTGAGATGTTCAAAATATGGTTTCTGGAGTCTGAACTCTTGTAATTTTGATAAATGAGAAGGTTGATCTACCCGTAGGAACTGAAGTGTTCATACTAAAGTTCCTACAGTCTTCTTGGTTGGTATCATTTTTGTGTATTAGCGAAGATTGGATCTTGAGTCTTGTTCATACTAAAGTTCTGGTATTACTTCTTCAATTTATTTCATGTTGTTTATGGTGTGGTAATGATGATGATGGTGAGTGTTGGGTTTTCTTTTCTTTTCTTTTGGGAGTGGGAGTGGGAGGGGGAGGTATTGATAGCATTAGTGGTGGTGTGTGTGGCTATTGTACTGTGGAGATATATTTTGTTTGGTGATTGGGTGCTGCTTGTGATGTTAATTATCCTTTTCTAAATATTTGGATGATTTGTCCCCCCTTGGAACATATTTTTAAAATTTTAAGCTTTACCTTTTATAAAAATAATAGACAATTTTTTATTTAATTTTCTTATTGCTTGGGTTAGTTGAAACCGGAGAACTTGATATGAATTGTTGTGCCACGTTCCTCCTAGTTTAAGCTTTTGAGACCAATGGTAATCTAATATGGTATCAGAGTTGAGATGGGTCTTGAGTGTCCTTGTGGGCCTAGTTTGCACCCTGGGTTTGTTTCTCTTGCTTCATTCATTTTTCTATCATTTCCATGTGCATCCAGACCACATGTGCTCGGGAATGTTATACACTTGTCTCGCATCATTTCTTGAAACCACTGAAACTTGGTTCATAAATTCTTGAGACCTTTCGAAGCAAGGAAAAATGTAATGAAGATAGATAGAAGTAACAATTTTGAATTCTTATTCTAAAATGAATATCCTGTTAAAAGTTCCTAGTAAAGGAACAAACCAAGAACATTCATAGTAAAAAGAACAAATTGAATTTGTTGGTTTGTAAAGTTTTGAGGCCTTTGAAGCAGGGAAATGTTTGCCCCCACCACAAAGCTCCTAGTGAAAGGAATAAACTGAGAACACTCACACTCCTCGAAAGTCTTCAGCCCAAAGTATCAAGGCAACTCTGCTGAAAACAGCATCTAACAATCCAAGAGAAGGTCTCCATTGAGGTGTCCTCTGTATCCTTCAAGGTCCTCTTAAATCGAGGGCTCCACACCATGCCTGCCGAAGAGACCTCGAGGTGATTTTGGAGATTATGTATTCCACCTCTTAAACTAGTTTGTGTTAAAATTATGTTTTATGGGGATAGTCGTGAAGGTTTTAATTAAATGGGTACTAAACTGATAGCTAGCCTTGTAAATGCACACTTTAAAATAAGAATCATGAGGATTTGTGCCCGGAGATTTTCCATATTTCTATTGTTAGGGTAGCTTTGTGCAAAACATCTGAGTATTGATTTTTTTTCTTTTTGTAGTGTTTTTACATAGGCTGTTTGGATCATGGATTTGGAAAAGTGAAAAGAAAAAGATAGGCGAAATGTGAATGAAATATAGCTGTATTTCATCCTCCTTTTTCCTTTCCCTTTTTAAATCCGTACTAGTAAAATCTAAATTCTAGATACGTGATTTATTATTTTTCCAAATTCAATCCACAAATCAATAAGATGGATACTACAATTCTTAACACTAAGTCAAATCTAAATCAATGCTTCTTTCAAATGGAATTGATTTAGATCTAAACTTAGAAATCAATAGATAGAACACAATAGATTTTAATTTGGAAAATACAATTCCAATTGGAATTGTCCTATTGCAATTGCTAAAAAACCACTAGTTAAGAGGCTGAGCAAACCCACTAAGACAAATCATGAAGATTACAACAAGACATCTCACCCAATCTACCTCCTAGTGAATCCACACCCCGTTGATTTCCAGATGCTTTCCAATCTTCAATCCAATTTGCTTTTAAGGATTTGAAGCTTGTTGAATTGAATCCACAACCTCGAACTGAGCTTTGTTACCCACTGAAATCACGCTGAAGAATAATCACAAACGAATCTCCCTTCTTTTTTTTTTGGATAAATAAAAAAATCACAAATGAATCTCCGTTGAATTGTCCTTCAATTCCTTGAGATGTATGGAGATATAACACTCAATTATTAAGGGAAAACTCAAAGAAGTCATTCCTATATCTCATACTCTCTGTTTCAGGAGCTTGCAGAGAGAGCATCAGAAGAGTTAGATCTTGATCTGAAGAGCAGGAGAATTTTTAACAAACTGAGATCGAGTTGATCACTTGAGTGCAGAAAAGACCGCTCTGCAGTTGTAACAAACTTTGAACACTTGACCAACTTAGAGTAATTGAGTCTTCGCTTGAGTCCACCTTTCTTTGCTCTAGCGATGAGTGAAACCATCCACTATCTCAGAAACTCAGACTGAGAAATTGCAAGCCTAAAAAGTTTTCTCGAGCGCACAAACCAAGCTTGCAGGATCTCAGATCACAGACTAAGATATTGCAGGGCTGAAAATATCGCTCGAGCACACTTTTGATTGCTCGAGCTGTCCATGGAGCTTTTCAATTGTTCTGAAGAAGTTGAAGCTGATCAGTATGAAGGAAGATCACCCAGGACACTCAATATCCTCACAACAATACACAAGAACAACCAATACAACTCAAAAGTGTTTGTCACACGAAATTGCCAAAACAAAGGTCCTAACACTACCCAAATTGGTGATTCAAACACAGCCTTAGGATAGTTCTTTACCCTCTCCAAGTCTTGTTGCATCCACCATGCACTTTGTGTATGTACAAAATTTATGCAGCTTCATACAAAGTGGAGATCAATTAAGGCTGCCGTATAATGGAAATTGCCAAAACTCTTTCTTCTGACATTAGAATTAGGTGTTTCATGTGGCATTTGAATATATAAAGCAGCAATATGAAACCAATGGGATGCTGCCCTATTGATAGTAGACATAAGAGACTTTCATTTAAAGCAATCAAGGCATGCACTAGTTTAAATATGGTGAAAAATACATTTCACAAATTATCTCCCTTTAATATTGTTTGATGTGGTGGTGTTGTTAGAAATTTATTTATTTATTTTGAGTAAGTTCAATTTTATAGTTATGTTATGGTCTACTACAAGAGTGATTAATCATTTGCTTTTTCTTTCAATTATTGAATGCAATCAGTTAACTTTTTCCTAAGCATTTGAACAGGCTATGTTAAAAGTTAAGCAAAAGCACAGCTGCGGTGGACTTAAAGAATTCCGCTGTATGAAAATCTTATAATTTATGGCATAGAATGTAATATTGTTGTTTGCTTCTTCTCTCATCTGCGTGTGTGTTTTAATTTAGTTTAATTTAATTTATTTTTAATATAAGATTTTCAGTCTTCAGCCCAACATGTCATATATTCCATGCCCAGACATTGGAACACAAAAACACACAAATGTTAACTTCCAAGCAATTGAACCTTCATAGGATGACTGATGCTGCTTGCATGCTTAAACTATTTCCTTCTTGCTTCTAAGATCTAGGAATCATTGGCTATGAAGCACGGGTATAGTTATGAGTACTGGTCCTAGTATGATACGGGTATACGGTAAAATTTAAAAAAAGTAGGGTACGGGTATGGTTTGGTACGCTTCTAAAAATATATATTTTGATTTAGAGTAATGTAAACATTAATTAAATGGTTTAATTTGTTAAGATTCAATCTACAATTAACATTTAATGACAAAAGTAGATGTATAAATCAAAATTAAATGTCAATATATTTTACGAACTATAGTTTAATTTTAAAAATATGCTAAGCATAAAACTAAAAATAAAAAAGAATTCTAGTGAAAGGAGTTTTATTTTTGTAATAGAAGAAAATATTGTTTCAACTGAAGTACGGTACGACTTGGGTATATAGTAGGTGCGTCTGGGTACGCCAAAAATTAAGAAGAAAAAATTTGGATACGTCTTTTGTGTACCTGGTACGTATACAGAAGTACCATATAAGGTGCCATACACCGATAAGTACCTGGTATGGGTATGACATGTTTTTTGAAGCACTCATACTTTATAGATTATTGGCCATACTCTGGATAAGTTTTTGTTCCTTACTCCAAATTTGTTAGCCCACATACTTTGATTATTGAGAAAATAAACAATTGTGAAAGCATATTTCCAATTTTCAGTTTGTGACTCATTGTTTTAATCATTTTGATCTTTAAAAGAGACCAGAAAACATCTTCAGTAATTGTTTGGTTGTAGTTTTGCGGTGTTATCTCTTCTTGCCCTTTACTTTTTTTTTTTTTCATTTTTTTTTTTTGTGTGTGTTGGGGGGGGGGGGGGTGTTATTTTCTGTTCAAGGCTTGACATTTCTTTGGGATCACTCTTTAGAAGTGCATAAAACCTCATCCTCTTTTTGTCACTCTTTATTTTATGACCTTATGTTCTTTATGTATTTCATGCGATTAAGTTAATTCAACCTCTTACAACTTGTAATGACTCTTAGCTAAATCATGAGGGCATACATCAATTTGACATTTTGACAACTTTCTACTGCCTCAAGTATTCATTTTGATGAAGTTTTCAATTTCATAATTTAATTACTACTCTCACTTTGCAATTTAGGGGTTGTTTGGGATGATTTAAGGGTATGGGTTGGGTTTGAAGTGATGTGACTTAAATAGGGTAGTGACTTTTTGACTTTTTAGCTTTTTTAGGTTATGACAAACTTAATCTCTTGACCACTTAAGTCTCAATTTTGACTCACATAATTAATCCTTCAATACATAAGATATGTGCTCAATTTTCTAGTTTGTTCTTAATCATTTAAATTTAATTTTGCTTTCTAGTGTTCAAGTGAATCATGCATTCATAAGTGATACATGAACATATAAGAACTGAAAGTGCAAGACATAAAGAGATTAACACAAGAATTCGTAGTGGCTTGGCGACTAAGAACGGACCCTTCTAAGAAAGTGCAAATCTGGCACCAACATTCATTAGACACTTCCTGATATGTGTTGAACACACAGCCAAATGTGTCGTTATTTTTAAAACAAATTTTAGACCCTACACACACTTTGGTAACATTATAGGATTAAATTGTAGATCAGAATCTGGTGACCAAAGAGAGGGATTCATTTGGATTATAGTCTCCATCCTTGATTATTGAGTTCCAGTGCTGTAGAATGGTTTTTTTTAAAGAAAAATGAAGGTTAGGATCTGGGTTTTAAATATCAATTGATATATTGGCTGATATTTGTTGATATATCAGAATTTTGAACTTCTGATACTGTTATTCATCAATATATCGGCTGATATTGTCTGATATTAGTTGATATATGAATGTATTGCCGATACTGATACACATGCCTATATCGTTATTTAAAACCAAGGATTCAACATGTATAAAGTAGAGAGGTTGGGGGTTATTTAAAACCATTAGGATTCAACTTGGGGGGGTTGGGGGGCCTACCTACTGTACCTGTTTTTAGACACCATTATTAGCCAGAGTCTTGTGCATTGGGTACAAGTTTTTGTTGATTTTTGTTGATTGTGCCACACTTCAATACCCATTGATGAGCACCATATTTACTTCCAATTGCCAGAAACAAAGTTTGACCTATGTAATTTATTTTTGGATTTGACTTTGAATAAGATTTGGATATTTAGTCAAATAGGTGAATTCTTAACCCAATTTAATGAACTGATTCTTTAATGTCCACTTTGAATTTGATCAGATTTGATTTTCTCTATGTTTTGGTGCACAATAATCCACCAATCTAGATGGGATTAACACGGATCTTTTGTGAGAGTTTTGTGGTAGAATAATTAATGGATGATGTTGCTCTGTGTGGGTCGCACACCTTTGTCTCACATGTGTGTTCTATTCTGTGAGAATTTTCTGTGTTCCTAGCATGGCTGATTATATATCATAATTTTTCTATTGTTGTTGCATGTTTCGTGCATGTGATCATGGACCTTCGTTCCAAGTCTTTGACAACTCATCACTATTGAGTGTGTAGGTATCGTGCCATCACTAGTGCCTACTACCGAGGTGCTGTGGGTGCGCTGCTTGTTTACGATGTTACCCGTCACTCAACATTTGAAAATGTCGAAAGGTGGTTAAGGGAGTTGAGGGATCACACGGATCCCAATATTGTCGTTATGCTCATTGGTAACAAATCCGATCTTCGTCACCTTGTGGCGGTTTCAACCGAGGATGGAAAGTCATTTGCCGAGAGGGAGTCACTCTTCTTCATGGAAACGTCCGCTCTAGAAGCTACTAACGTTGACAATGCGTTTGCGGAAGTTCTCACTCAGATCTACCGCATCGTCAGCAAGAAGGCGATGGAGTCGGCCAATGATGGAACTGCTTCTGCAGTCCCCACCAAAGGAGAGAAAATCGACATTGGAAAAGATGTGTCCGCAGTGAAAAGAACTGGGTGCTGCTCAAACTAGGGTTTTGAACAGAAATTTGATTTGCTTTAATGGGATGTGGCTGGTTTGGTTTTTTTTGCTGCATCTATTATTGTACACCATGATTGTGTAAAATTTTCTCAGAGATGTTCACATTAGGGGAGAAGGTGAGGATTTTACTTTGCTCAATTTTAAATTCATTAACCCATGATTGTTATATCATTTGTGCAAACAAAGAGCTTGATGAGAGATATAGGATATTACTATTTATTGGCCCAAATTTGCATGATACTCTTTGTCTATTTTAATGCTATTTTTGATCCCATTATCATTATTAGGCAAATATTATATAAAAAAAAAAGAAGGGAAAAGTGATTATAAATCACTGAAATATAAGGGTAAATTTTAATTGTACTTCATTGATTTGGAATTACCTTTGTTGTTTCTTTTTTGTCTGATATTTTCCTTATTCCGCAAGTCCTATTTTTATTTTAATTTTATTTTAAAATTTATCTAACAAAGTCCCGTATTCCATTTCAATAAATTTTACAGTCCTTGTAACTATGGCTTAGTCTATGAGGTGTTTGAAATGGCCTTGTTATGTCTAGGAAAGTAGCGTTTAATTAACTAGCCAGAAAGTCGAAGACTAGTTGATTATTCTGTTTTTATGTTGTTTAATTTGCCTAATTACCATATCAGTGTCTGCTACGGGCATCACTTTCGATGACTTTTTCAAGTGTTTACGATTTTTTTGGTGACTGATGCTCTGGCGGCAGAGGGATAAAAATAAAAAGTATATATTTTAATTTACACTTTTTATCAAATAATTTCATTAATTATGTTCCTACACCCAAAACAAAATAATTTTTCGACCAAATACTATACACTGACAAAAATAAATCTTTCACCAAATATATAAAAAAAAAGTAAAGAGAATCTCATCATTTTTTTTTTGGAAACGAGGTAACAGGATGGAATAGGGGATGCTGCTGTACAGTGAAATGAGTTTATTTCGATAATTCGAACCGTTTGTATTTTAGAATATATCTAGTTGAATATATCTATAAAAAAATCAAGTTAATGGTATCATTTATCCATTCATTCACTCACATTTGTAGTTACAAAAATAAAAAAAAATTATAATTTAAAGTATTAAAATGAATAAAAATATGAGTGGATGAATGGATAAACGATATCCGATTAATTTAATTTTTTACAAACATGTTCTACTTAATTTATTATAAAATATGAACAGTTCGAATTATCGAAATAGGTCCCATTTCGCCCTGTCGCGGCAGCTTCTCCAATTTCGGTATGGCCATCTAGGTTGCTTCTATTTGTCTTTAACTTCAACTAAATCTGCTTATAACTAATAAAGATCTCATTAAATATTAATTTACATCGATAATCTGGCATTTGTATTGTATCTATAAAAATTAATGAACCCAATGTGATTATGTATAAGTACATTACTAGAAAACAGGGCTTTTGAGTCGGCAGCGTGCCGTCGCAAATAGCGTATTTGCCGACGCAAAAACTTTTTGCGACGGCGTTTCGACGGCAACTCAAGGGACGAAAATAGTGGGGTCGCAAAAAGTTTTTGAGTCGGCAATCTGCCGACGCAAAAAGTTTTAATTTTTTGTGACGGTAGATTGCCGACTCAAAAAGTGGTTAAATGTTTTAAAAAATTTAACTCATAATTTTCTCATTGAGGCTCCCAAGTTTCGAACACACAACCATTTGGACAATTTGACCCGAGATCACCGCGCTAAGTCCACTTCACCACCATACCTCTTTCAGATATTAAACAAGATATATATTATTTATAGTATATATACTCAATATTAATATAAAAGTATATGTATAAATAAATATATTTATTAAATATAATCAAGTAAATATATATATATATCTTGGCTATAAAATTTTTTTTTTTGCTACGGCATGAGTTGCCGACACAAAAAGATCTAATTTTTTGCGTCGGCACAAATTTGCCGACGCAAAAGGTCTATGCCGACTCAAAAGGTCTATCTTTTGCGTCGGTAAATTCAACCGACTCAAATAATGCTATCAAATATTAATTTTTTGTGTCGGCCAACGGTGCCGACACTAAAGGTTTGGTATTTGAGTCGGTAACTCTGTGCCGTCTCAAAAAGGCTACCTTTTGCGACGGTAAAATTTGCCGACTCAAAAAACCGACTCAAAAGGCCCTTTCTTTAGTAGTGGTAATAGAATCCACAATCATCATCAGTGACAATGACTTGGTATGGATTTGCATGGGACAGTGACTTGGCTCTGTTTGGTAAGACTTTCTAATTATGATTTGAGAATATAAGTTGTATTTTGAGTTTGTGTATTTTGAAATTGATTTGAGTGTAGAAAATTTGTTTGGTTATGATTTTTGAATGTGTAATTGAGTTTTGAAAGTTTAATTTGACATGTGAAGTAAGAAAATTTGTTTGGTTATGAGTTTTGAAAAGAATTTTCAAAACTTAATTCAAATTGTTATAACTCATAACAAAACATACTATTTTTACACTATTGAAAATTGGGAAATTTTTTTTCAGGTCCCTGGTATTAAGATTTTACAGCATAAATGACACTCAGTATTTTCATAATGTCTAAGTTCTCTCAAGTTGATCTAGAGAAAATTGATATAGAGAAAATTGGTCTAGAAAAATTTCTCTGACTTCGGAATTTCTCTTCTGAGAAATTCTGGATTTATCTCCAGAGAAATTTTGAATTTCTCTGACTTCGGAATGTGTTTTCGTAATGTGTTTTAACCAAATTTCTCTGACTTTGGAATTTATCAAATGTGTTTTTATAATGTGTTTTAACCAAATTTCTCTGACTTCGGAATTTATCTCCAGAGAAATTCTGAATTTCTCTAGAACTGATATTGATGTTTTATGGCAGGGTGGGAAAATACAAAGGTTGAATGCTTGTATGATGATGGGGAGAATCAAGTAAAATAGTATTTAGATTAAACCTTTTGAATTCTTTTTTTCTTTTTCTTTTTTTTGGTCATAAATCGTATTTTCTGTCAAAGACTTGACTCATTTTGGTTGCTCTGGAAATGGAGAGAAAAAAGAAGAAAGGAAAACAGAAATCGATTTTCGGATGTGTTTTGGGTCAAAATTTCAATCTCGTTGTCATTTGAATCGTTTTCTCAGCAACCAAACATATATCAAAACGCCTTTTCCGCTTCCTGTTGTTTTTTAGAAACGAGTAAACCATAGAGAGATGGTTTCTCAGCAACCAAACAAAGTTCCAGGGCTGAAGTTATACACGTCTGAGGTGGGTCTGTTGCTCTTCTTGCGCTGTGATGTAAAGAGTGGAATCAAGCAGACAAATCGTTCGCAGAGTTCATACGCTGTTACTTGTAAGTGGATTCTCTTGTGTCTATCATCAATCAAGCATATATATATATATATATATATATATATATATATGTATGTATGTATGTATGTATGTATGTTACATTTATCCTTGATTTTGCAAAATTTAAGGTTCAAAAAATCTTCAAATTTGAGTTCTAAATCTATCTCAGGTTCTATATTAATTTGTTTATCACTTGCAGGCAAAGTTTTGTAAGAGATTGATTGAGAATGGCAACTGAACCCAAGGCAGCAACTGAAGAGTCAAAAATCGACCTATTCGAAGACAAATTTCTCTGATATATGTTTAGGGACCTTAGACATCAAAAAATAATGTTGTGGATCTCTTCCATTACGAAAAGTGGGAGAGGGACCCTAGACTAATTTTCCTTTGAAAATTCTGATCAACATTCATAACCAAACTCTTTTTAAAATTCAATTAAAAAAATTTATTATTAATAGAAAATAACATTAATCAATTTTTTAATTGAAAATACTAAAAAGGAAATACTTTTTTTCCAAAAAAAATATTCAAAAAATTTAAACCATAAATATTTAAATAATTTAAATAATCTAAAAAATTTAATAAGTAAAAAATTAAAATAAATATTCAAAAAATTTAAATCGTAAAAATTTAAATAATTTAAATATTCAAAAATTTAAATAATTTAAAATTTTAATATTTTAAATTTAAAAATAACTCTACGCTCAAATCGTAATCAAACACATAAAACAAAACTCAATTAAGAAATTATTTTTAAAACTCATAATCAAACACATAACTCGAAACTTCATACTACTTTCAC
This sequence comes from Camellia sinensis, assembly GCF_055761805.1. Classification (NCBI taxonomy): domain Eukaryota; kingdom Viridiplantae; phylum Streptophyta; class Magnoliopsida; order Ericales; family Theaceae; genus Camellia; species Camellia sinensis. The sequence continues at coordinate 34,411,442 of NC_138969.1, forward strand.
AACTCTACACTCAAATCGTAACTAAATACATAACAAAAAAAAATTAAAATATTTAATTTTTTTTATAAAATAGAGTTTGAATTTATTTTTATAAAATATTTTAAAATTTAAAAAATTAAAATCGTAATATTTAAAAATTAAAATATTTAAAAATATTCAAAAAATTAAAAAAATCGTAACATATTTAAATATTTAAATATTTAAAATCTTAACAAAATTAAAATATTTTTAAAATATTTCAATATTTAAAATATTTAAAAATTTAAAATATTGATTTGAATTGAGTTTTGAATTATGTGTTTAGTTATGAGTTTTGAAAAGTAATGATTATGTTTTGAATTGAGTTTTGAGAAATGGGTGTAGAATTATGATTTGAAACCTCAAAACAAACACCATACTCAAATCAATGGGTGAAATTATAATTTGAGAGGTTTACCAAACGGAGCCTAATCAGGCAAAGGCTATTTAAGTTTCTGATTAATTACAACAAATTAATTAAATTTTAGAGGTTTGATTACTGGCTAGACATTGTCAGTAAATTAATTTAATTTATCTTAACAATACAAGATGACTACAAAATAATTCAGGGGCCACATGGGGGTTCCCTCATCAACTACTTCTCTTAAATTAAATTTATTTATACCATATTATAATTGGTATCAATTTAATTAATGAATTTAAAGATGAAGACGTTTAATGTTTTTGTGTGTATCTTATACTATGACAAAATTTGATTTAGATTATCAAAATGCGATCCGTGATAAGTTACACGGGTTCGGACAATATCCTTCCGTCCTTCATGGACTGGAGGGGATCCCAAGTCTAAGATTTGAGATGGTGTTAAAATAGAATGTCATAGATTTTGATTTTCAAAAAAGGCCCTTCCTAAATTATTTACAATACAAAATTGTAAAGAAGGAGGTTAGGATTGGAAATCCAATATTTGAGATGGTGTTGATATAAAATGTCATAGATTTTGATTTTCAAAAAATGTCTTTTTAGCCTATTTAGAGTACAAAATTATACCGAGAAGAAGTTAGGATTCGAAATGAAGACCTTCGGTTTGGTAAATAAGATCTTTATTACTTTAGCGACACACAATATATGTACTTTTAAATAAAAATAAAAATAAAAATAAAAATTTGTACTCTTTATATTTAACAATATACCCATCAAGTGACGGACACCACTAATATATATATATATATATATATATATAGAGAGAGAGAGAGAGAGAGAGAGAGAGAGAGAGAGAGAAATTATCGTAATTTGATGAAATCGTCATATAAAACTATCATATAATAGTAATGTTCATATAACTAGTGGTAGAGTCAGAATTTTGGCTCAAAGGGGACATCATTGAGTTGAAATCATAACAAAAATCACAATCAAACTACCTAATTTTTATTTGATGGTAGGAATAAAAATCACTGTAATGCAAATGTTATATTTCAATATAAGCTCGAACTAATCAATCTTAATCATTTTTTGTTTTTACTTTGATTTTATATATGATGATCATATGGTTTTAAAAATAATCACATGCCTTATAAAGCATGAAAACGAAATTATATTAAGTTGCACACACAAAACAGAGGTAGATAGGAATAAAAAAAAAAAAAGATATGAGAGAGAAGGTGAATAAATAATATAAAGACACTAATATATATCACTTATTTTTTTTTACAGTTTTGAATCATTGAATTACATAGTAATATATTATTAGTTGTTGTTAATTGTGTAATAAGTATTTCTAAACAAAGAAACTAATTATGAGTATTCATATAATAGGTGATATAACAAAAAAATTCAATGACATATAATATTTCTCTAATATAAAAAATTTGTGACAAATAGTAATATATTAAACAAGTTTTTCATCATTATCAATTACAATATTGAAAATTTTTACAAAAATATTTCACATAAATTTTTACGATTGACTTCAAAAAAGATTAAAAAAAAACTAATATTAATTATTTATAACTAGTGTATTATGGACAATATAAAAAAAAGTCAAAGATATAAATTTTAAAATAAATTATATAATGATAAAGTAATTTTTTATACACAAAATTTGAGTAAAAATTCAATATAATAGTAATATTATATCATAATTGACATATAATATTACCAACAAATAGTAAAGAAACACATGGAAGAAAAACTCCACATGTGAAATGTAACTAACAATTCAATAGTGTAGTAAAGAAACACATGTTTGATTCGCTAGATTAGGGGGTAACAATCCACTATTTGGATTGTAATCCATTGATAGCTCCTTATTCGTTGTTTGTTTTTTTTTTAGTCCGCCGGACATGGAGTCCAGTCGGACTCCTTATCCCCCATATGGGGGGGCTATTGTATCCTAGGAGGGGTATGGGACAACTTTGGGAGACTATCTACTGTTGAAATTAGGTGGTAAAATGACCATTTTGACCATCTACTATTTAATTATGTATTATATTTAATAAAATTCAATAAAATTTAAATGTCTCAATTTAAAAATAAAATAATTTTATTTAACTTTTTATTGATGTTTTATTTATTTAATTTTTTTAAAATAATTTTTTATAGATATTTTATCGATATTTTATTTTAAAATTTTGTTTATATTTTATTTAATTTCATTGTTTAATTATTATTACTTTTAAAAACAAATTTATTGAAAATTTTAATTAAAAAATAACATATATTTTTATTGATATTTTATTTATTTTATTTAAAAAAAATAAATTTATTTAATTGTGTAAAAAAATAAAATAAAATAAAATTTATTTAATCTAGCTAAAAATAATTAAAATATTAAAGATATGTTTAATATTGCTGTTACTTAGTAAACAATTGAAAAATAGTAAAATAGTCTTTTGTTCATTTATCCTATCCAGTCCGTCCAACCAAACGTTGGATTAACTAAAAATAGTCATTTCTAGACATCTAATCTCATAAAAAAATAAATATAGGATACATATTTAATTCAACCAAATAGTCTGGGGATTCACAGTCCCAGAGCTCAAGTCTGATGGATTCTAATCCCTCCTTATCCAGTCCGGCCAATCAAATACACCCTAAATTTCATATGTTCACTGAGATTGATTATGTTTACATGTCAACGATGATAGACATCACCATTATTTTGAAATTTTTATAGATGATAATATGACTTATCATAATCTTTTTATTTTCATTCAAAACAATCATTATTACTTTCATAATTTAAAAAATATCATTGACATTTCACTCTAAATAATATTTTTATAAATTTTTTTAACTAAAATATTTTCTTTATATTTAGAAAAAAAAATATCAAAACGCACGAGACAAGTGACCTCCTAGGCCTATATGCCCCCGCCACTCCATGTGACTAACAACCGAAATTATTAGTAGTCATCAGATGAGTCCAGCTATTATTGCTTAATAGTTGATTATATGTGTTCATCACTTGACTTTAAATCTCAGTTAATTATTTATGTTTTAGTTTTCTATTGCTGAGAAATTTTGGTTTGCGCCTTCTTCATATGTTTATTGATGTATACAAAAAACGAGGATTGACTTGAGTTAATAATATACATTATTTTGATGGTGAGTTGACAAGTTGTTGTTCATAGACACATTTGCAACAACAAATAAATAAAGGGGACTTGCCCTACAAATCCAATTTTAAAATTTTTATTGCAATAGTCTAAAATTTTATTATTTTGGAACTAAAAGGATAAAATAATTTAAAAGATCATATTATTCTCATTTGTCCATCTCCGTTACATTATCTATTTGTCTATATATCATTCTCCTTATTTGTTCACGTCACCTATATGTGCACCTATCTGTCTATATCACTACTACCACCAATTGCCAGCTAGCCATCTCTAGCCATTTTTTTTAGCAATTGGTTAATGTTGGTGTGGTGGCAATGGGGTAAATATATATATATATATATATATTCAATATCAAAATAAAAAAAATACTTAAAATGGATTGTCATCGCGCAAAAATATGTATACTAACAATATTTTGAACATCTTTTTTCAAAACATATTTAACACTTTTGCAATCAACACATAATAAGAATTTTTGATTTAAAATGTCATCTTGAAATTTACTAACACATAAAACGATAGATGAAATTTCTTTTTTAATAGTATTATAATTTTTCTATGCTTTGTTCCAAACACCAGAATGAAAACGAACATGACTGGGGAGTGTTTTTCTGAAGAAAAATGCCACTACAACCAACATTAGAAGCATCAATCTGAATAATTTTGAATGAATTTTCAGTAGGAATACCAAGACAAGGTAAGGTCTTGACATATTTTTTGATTTGTTGAACAATAGCAGTATGAGTAGAAGACGAAGGTGGAGGATTATCTTTCAACCTATTAAAAAGGGGTTGACAAGTTTTTCTAAGGTCTTTGTAAAATTCAGCAATGTAATTTAAGGAGCCTAAAACCGTTGTAACTGGGTTTTGTTTAAGATTTCATTAGGGAACTTAGAAGCAAACTCAATAGATCGATTGATAGGAAGAATAATACTTTGGTGGATATCATAATCTAAGAATCTAACTTTAGTTTGGAATAGTTTAATCTTAGGAACAGAAATGACTAGACCATTATATTTGATATTATGGAGAAAGGAATTAATATGTTTCCAATGTTCATCGAATGACTTAGAGAAAATGAGAATATCATCTATGTAGACAACAGAAAAATGACTAAAGGAATTAAAAATTTCATTCATAATGTTTTGAAATTCACCAGGAGCATTTTTTAATCCAAAGGGCATGACATTCCATTTATAATGGCCAAAGGGTGTAGTAAAGACAGTTTTATAACGATCATCAGGATGAATTTGTATTTGTCAAAATCCACTTTTAAGATCAAATTTACTAAAGATGACAGTTTGACTAACTTTTAATGAGATCTTTTTTTATTAGGGATTAGATAGCGTATTCATTCTAAAACTTTGTATAACGGTTTATAATTAATGACTAATCGTGGAACACCACGTTCAAGTTCAGCATTTTTATTAACATAAAAAGTAGGGTAAGACCAAAGCGACTTACTATTACTAATGATGTTATTTTTTAATAATTTATTGATCTCTTTTTTGCACATTTTCACTAATTCATGATTCATTTGAATAGGTTGAGACTTAGTAGGAATTTGTCTTTCATTAAAAATTTTAATATAAAGGAGTGTAACTACATGTTTTTTCCTATACCAGAAAGCACTAGGTAAAGTGGAACAAACAGTATTTTCAAATTGGTTTTTAAATTTATCAATTTTGGATATAAGAATTGGATTAGTTAGTGAGTTTCAATTATTTTGTATTATACTTATTCTTTGAGAGATTTGAGTTGTTTAGTTAATTGATTATTGGGATATAGAATATTCTTTTGATTGATTTAATTCTTTAATTTCAGGAGGAGACAAGAATTTAAAAGTCATTGTTTAACCAAAAGTTTGTGTGGTTATGCCATGGTTAGTAGTGGTAAATGGATATAGTAAAAAGATAAACGGAGTTTAAGATGATTTTGTCGGTCATATTTCTGACTAGAATAAAAGATGTTTTAAAACAAACATTATTTTGACAAATATGTACTTTGGGTAATTTATATTTAATATGCATTTGACTTCCATTAGCAGAACTTAATTATTCACTAGTTTTATGATAATATTTCGTGGGGATTAAACTTTATTGAATACAATTTAAATCAGCGTCAGTATCAATAAGGGCTATGACTTCTATTTTAAATATGAATTCTATTAATAATATTAAAACAATGACTATTATTGTGATTATTGCTATTAGATTTAGTTTATTGATTATCAAAGATGACGTGGCTAGAATCAGGACTAGAACTAGATTCATTAGAGGAAGTATCATTATTATTTTGGAAATCATTAAGATTTTTAATATTGTAATTTCTTCTTCTAATGATTTGTCTTTAGCCTTTAACTCTTGAATGGTTAGTTTAATTTGGTTAATCTCATTTTGTAAATCTTATAAAGTGATTTCTTTATGTTTATTTTTTTGGAATCTTTCTAAAGTAGTTGTGAGGCTAATAATTGGTTTATCTTGATGAGGTTTTTTGTCTTTATTCATCGGTAAAGATTTTAACTTATTAGTGCATTTTCTTTTTAATTCAGGATTTTCTAATTTCCTAATTAATTTTATTAAAGAATCTTCTTCTTGTTGTGATTTAGTAAGAACATTAATTTGTTAACAGCAAGTATCATTACATCCTAATTCAATCTCTCGGTCAGTATTTTCACTGGGAGAGTAATAAGTAGAAGTATCATTCAAGGGAGTGGAGTTGTTGGATGGTCGACTAAAATGAACAGGAGATTGATTTGAGGTATTAGTTATTTTAAATATGTTGAATATTTGACTTTGATGTTCTTTACTAATTTGTAGTTGATTAAACTTATTCTTAAGTTTTTCTTTAAGTTTACATTTATTAGAATAATGACCATTTTTTCCACAATTGTAACAAGTAATATCTTGGGTAGATTTTGACTTCTTTTTAAAGTGATTAGTTTGTTTGTGATATTTCTCTTTTGGTTTAACATAATACTTATCAGGTGATTTGGTAGGTGAAAATTTCTTCTTATATTTAGCAGAGTATTTGTGTGAAGATCTCTTGTTATGATGTTTGCGTCGTGATGGTGCAACAGGAGGTAGACCATATTGTTCGTAGAAATTTTCTAATTCATATTTAGCTTTATGTTTATCTTTAGCAGTTTTTAGACTAAGTTTCAAATCTATATACATTTTTAATCATTCTTTTTGATTGTACTAATGATGTTACCATAAGTTAGATTATCATATTTTATAATACCAGTAGGTTGACTAAGAACATATCTAATCTTATGGGCAAAAAGACTCGGTAATCCATTGATAAATTTCTCTTTTTAAAATGACTTAGTACAATCCTCTCTAAGCATGACACGAGAGGTAAAGACATCTTTATACCAGCAAAAATCACTTAAAGTAGGGCAAGTGAGATTACTAAGTTGATCATGGATGCGAGAATGGATATTAGTAGGTGTTCCAATAAAATGTTTGACTATAGTAAATATTAAATTATTAATACCGTCAGGTTTACTGAATCCTATATCTCCATCAAAGATTGAGAAATCATTTTCATCTAATTGTTGAGCATGTTGAATACTTTCACGTGTATCAGAAGTTAGTTATTTATCCCACCAAGATTTGAGCATACCGGTAAATCCGGAGGTAAGTAGAGAGACTATTTCAAGTTGAGTGTAATCAGGATAATTGCTAAGGTAACTATTTATAACCATGGATATATGATTTACACTACTAGAAAAAGGGGTATATGACACCGAACTTTTTGCAACAGTTTTAAAATCGTCGCAAAAGCTTGTTTTTAGCGACGACAAATAAAGCCGTGGCGAAATTAATTTTTTTGCGATGGAAAATCTAAGACCGTGGCAAAAAGTAAGATTATACGCAACGGTACGTTACCTGTCGCAAGTTGATTTTATGTCTTGCGATTTTTATTTTTTTTTTGCGACAGTCTTTATTAATCCGTTGCAAAATATTTCATTTTTACTTATTCATTCGCGACGGTTCTTAACATTGTTGCAAATTTTAATCCTTAAATTCGCGCCCACCCCTCACCCCCCGTCCCTTCCTCTTTTCCTGTTTTCCACAAACTTTGTGCATTTTGTTGGGATAAAAATAAAATAAAAAAAAACCTTCAGGTTTTGTTTGGTTTGTTTTTCAGAAAAATTTTTAGAAAAAATTCTCTACAAACAAATTTTCAAGAATAATCAAACCAAAAAATTTTTTTCAAAAAAAAAATCTCAAAATTTTGTTTGATTACTTACTTTCCAAAATCACACACTCTCTCGTACACATCAAATCAATCACTTTTTTTAAAATTCTCTTCCCAAAATAATTTTCTAAAATCATTTTAAAAAAAAAAAACAAACCAAACAAATTTTTATATTTTTTATCTAAAAGCCTACTCTACAAATACAAACCAAGCACCCCCTATCTTCTACCCTAATCTCTTCCCCTCTCTCTCTCGTGCCCAGTCGTCAGTCTCTCTCTCGCAGCGGCAACAACACCATCGTAGGCAGTATCCAGGTAACCCTTATCTCCTTTCCTCTTCTTTCCTCTTGCTTTCGTTGTTAATACATCAAAAGCCACATAGAAGGGAGAGAGAGAGAGAGAGAGAGAGAGAGAGACTGACGGCGGCCGGAAGTTCCACCTCTGTCCAGCGCCACCTCTGCAAAAGAGGGCATCAAATCGGTATTGGGACATCGATCAGTGCAAGCGCACCTCCGTCTCTTTCACTTGCCCATCCATGGCCTCATTGCCACCGCTGTCTTACCCATGTTCTCCCCACAGATACATCTCTATTCGAGGAGCCTTGCCCATGGCCAATTTGCATCTGATTATAACTTGTTTTTGGGGTAGGTTTCTCGGTTTTTGATCTATTTGACGAATTGAACTCTGATCAGTCTTGTTTATGCTGTTTATTTTTGTTAAATTTTGATTGGGCTTTAGTAATAATCTTGATTTCATCAATTGGGTTTTAGTTATAATCTTGATTTCAGATGGGTTTGTCTTTAAATCCAATGATGATTTGGGGTTTCTTGGCTCTTCAAGCTAGCAATTGTTTAAGGGTTTTTGATTTGAAGGTGTGATGAATGTGAAGTTTACGTTTTGCCTTCAATTTGACTTTTAATAGCTTGGAACATGCAATTGCTGAAATTTTAAAGCCAACTAATTTTGTTTAATTGCTGAGAAAAACTATGGAATTTGTCTTTAGTTTTTTTTTTTTCCTTAAAAAAAAATTGAAACTTGTAACAAAGTTACGATCTGGGTGTAAGTTGTACTTTCTTGACTTAAGTATGGGGTATAGGAGGTGGAAATGATGAAAATTACATCATGTTCGCCACAATCTCGAGAAATTGTTTAAGTGGTGCAGACAAGGTTTTAAAAAGCGGCCACTACCGTTACGTAACAGTTTTGGCGATTACCGCCACCCGTTACAGCCGCTTTTGCAGTGTGATTGAGATTCATAGGTGTGTCGGCCGTAGCGGCTGCCATAGCGGTCGTAATGGTGCCGTAACGGCTTGTTACGCACCGTTACGTAACGGTTCCAAACTGTTTCTTTCAAAAAAACACACAAAAAAAAGCTGAAAATGGGGGAAGAGGGATAGAGAGAGGAGGGAAGATAAAGAGAGAAAATGGAGGAGCAAGAGATAGAGAGAGAGAAGAGGGAAGATGAAGAACATGTTATTGATTTGTTGAAACTGTAAGACCTATTCTATTCTATTCTATTCAGCTGCTATCACTAAACCATTTTGTTTGTGTGCGTCTATCTATATATTGTTTGAAAATAATAATAATAATAATAATAATAATAATAATAATAAGTGTAGTCATTATCTATTTAGCTTGGTTAAAATATGTATACATATATATATTTAGACTCTTATTTATTTTCTTACTTTTGTCATTATTTATCTTATATATAATAGTTAGTGATTGATTTTTTGTATAATATAAAGTTATTAATTATTAAAATAAAATGTAAAAAACTCAATTTATAATGATTTAAAAATATGAAATATATTTGATCATACTTAAAAATTTACAAAAATTGATCAATATTTATTTTTAACCCAATAAATATGATCATGGAAAAAAAATATGCGTATCGGTAAGTTTTTTTCAAATTGTGCGAAAAATAAAAAAATTCACGGTTTCGGTTACCGCAACCGTTACACTACGGCCTTTACACTCCGCAACCGCAACCACAACCGCAACCGCGTCACCGCCACCGTTACGAAAACTGCAACCGCTTTTCAGAACGTTGGGTGCAGGGCAGAAGTGGCACAGCATTTCAGGAGATGTTGCCATCTTTTTCTTGCAAACTAGGAATGAGTGCTACCACTGTTATCCTTGTCATACATGCTTCAAAGAATGGAAATCATAAGTGTGCCAGATGCTCTGGTCCAGCTACTACATGCTGTTCACGATGCAAAGCTGTCCGCTACTGGTATGATCAAACCCTTGATTTTTGGATGCAAGATCATGTTGGTTGGTCTTATCTATGCAATTTCGTATTAAATGTTTGCTAATGGCAGAATAGTTACATTTTTTTGTGTGTGTGTGTGTGCGCGCGCGCGCTCGCTAGTTGTTCTTCATTCTCATATACTCAGTTGTTCTAAAACTTTTTCACTAATAAGTTTTGACATTAAAAAGAGATTAAAGAAGAGAGAATATGTGCAAGACATGTTCTCAGCTTTGCACATAAATGGTATACAAGTGGTGCAACATGATCTGGATGTTTTCTAAGTTCATTGACTTTTCAAGCTCATAATATGATGCAGTTCTGGGGAGTGTCAGATAATTCATTGGAGGCAAGGTCACAAGCATGAGTGCCAGCAACTGGAAACCAACAGCCGTATCTCATCTCCTGTGGCTGCTTATACCTCAATTGATACCATTGGAATCCCCATAATGGAGAGAAGATCTATAGACGAGAGGGTTTCTATTAAATCTAAGTTAAGAAAAGAGGATGAAGCTGTATTACATTCTATAAAAGCAGCCTCCAGGAATGAGGTGTATATGAAACACATGGTTCTTATCCATTCATAGTTTTTATATTATGTATTGGTTGTTCATTATTTATAAAGTAATACTAGGGATCATGAAAAAAATATCATGAAATGTTTCATGAAAATTTTTCATCCATTGATTAGTGTGTGGTGTTTTCTTGTATGTATAATCTAACGGTGAAAAATTTTTCATGATCACTTTCATGATATTTTTTTCATGATACGTAGCATTACTCAAAGAAGAAATTCCCAGAAAGCACAATGTCAACATCTCTGGTGGATTTAGTAATGGTCACACTAGTTCAAGAAGCACAATGCATCATAGTCATGATTTACAAAGTCAACATGGAAACATACTTGATTCAAGAACTAATTTTGCCATCTCAGACTTGTTAAGTTAAGCAAAGCCTGAGACAATTGTGTGTGACATTGAAAGAGACTTCATGTCAGGTAGAGAAAGCTTTCTTAGGGCGGGAATTAATTCTAAACAGTGTGAAACAGCCTCAATGAAGAGAAGCATTAATGCTAAAAGGGTATCACATCATCCTGGAACAAAAATGCATAAATCACAGAAATCAACGATGAAGATGTCAAGAGAGCAACCGTGTTCAGAAATGAAAAAGAAGGAACAGATTGTGAATGAGTCAATTTGGCCCGTGACTTATTATCCTTAAATTAAAACTGCAGTTGGTTCCTTTCTTTGATTTTTTAGTTGTGATGTAGAAGTTGCTGGAATAAGGGATACCAATGCTGGGCAGAAGATACACATGGGGTAGTTCTCAGGATGGTGATAGGTGGAGCAGAATTGATAGGTTCATTTTAAATCCTGAGTGGCTTGAATCTTTTAGGTTCAAACTTTGGGGTTTGCCTAGATCCTTGTCTGATCACTGTCCTCTGTTGCTAATGGAGGATGAGAGGGATTGGGGTCCTAGACCCTTTAGATTTATTAACTCTTGGGCTATACACACCAGCTTTTATCAAACAGTGAAGCAAAATTGGGAGCACTTAAATTTGGAGGGCTGGGCAGGTTACATCCTAAAGAAGAAGTTACAAGCTCTTAAACTGTGTCTGAAAAAATAGAAAAAGGAGGTATTTGGTAACATCAATGAAAATCTCAAGGAGAAGGAAGCTGAACTTCACTCATGGGACTTGCTAGCTGAGGTTAGAACTCTCCAAGTTGATGAATCTGCTAGAAGGATGGAATTATTAGGGGAAGTTTGGAAATTGAGAAAGATGGAAGAGAGATTATGGTTACAGATATCTAGACTTATCTGGTCATTGAAAGGTGATAAGAACACCAGGTTCTTCCACATTACTGCCGCAAACAGACATAACAGAAATTCACTTGATTCAATAGAAGTCAATGGGATCTCAGTGGTGCAACCTGTTGAAATCAAAACTGTTGTGGTGAATCATTTCAAATTACTCTACTCAGAGCATTGGAAGTGTAGGCCTAAACTGGGAGGCCAATTTAATTCCATTAACATGCACAATAATGCATCAACCATGCTGGAAAGTGCCTTCTCTAAAGAGGAAGTTTGGGCTGCTATTAAGGACTGTGATGGAAACAAAGCCCCAGGTCCGGATGGCTTTAATCTGTCCTGTTTCCAAAAATGCTGGAATTTTATGAAACATGACATTTTAAACTTTATGAAAGAATTTCATGAGAATAGTACTTTGGCCAGGGGTCTTAATTGCTCATTTGTGAGTCTTATCCCCAAAAAGGATAATCCTGTATCTCTGTCTGACTTCAGGCCCATCAGCTTGATTAGTTCCATATACAAAATCCTTTCCAAGGTACTAACCAAGAGACTGAAGTTTGTTTTGCCTAACATTGTGAATGAAGCACAATCTGCATTCATTGGAGGTAGAAATATAATGGATGGAGTGCTAATTGCTAATGAGATTGTAGATTGGTGGAAAAAATCAAATAAGCAAGGGGTGATCATTAAGCTTGACTTTGAAAAAGCCTTTGACACAGTGAATTGGGAGTTCTTATTTGATTTGCTTGCAAAGTTTGGTTTTGGTTCAAAATGGCTGGGTTGGATGAAAACTTGCTTATCAACTACAAGTATTTCCATCATTGTCAATGGCTCACCTACTGATGAAATCCAACCGGAAAGAGGTCTCAGACAGGGCGATCCACTCTCACCCTTCCTCTTCAATATTGTAGCAGAGGGGCTGAATATCTTACTATCAAGAGCTAAGGTTATGGGCTTAATTAAAGGTGCTAATGTTGGACCTAATGGGCTGGAATTCACTCACCTGCAATTTGCTGATGACACCATTCTCTTTTGCAAGGCAGATTCAATGGAAATCACAACTTTAAAGAGGATACTTAGATGTTTCGAGATTATGTCAGGTCTGAAAATTAATTTCCACAAAAGTGTTGTTTGTGGTATTGGAATCTCTGAGACTTTAGTCAATGACTTCTCATCAAAACTGAACTGTCTCACTCAGAAGCTACCATTGAAGTATCTTGGTCTTCCACTTGGTGCCAATCCTAGAAGGAAAGCTACCTGGAAACCTGTTCTGGATAAATTTAAAAGTAAACTTTCTGGATGGAAAAAAAGACTTTTATTGTTTGCTGGAAAACTCACCCTTATTAAGTCAGTTTTATCAAACCTCCCAATCTTCTACCTTTCCCTGTTTAAAATGCCAAAGGGTGTAATCAAAGAGGTGGATAAAATTCAAGCTTCTTGTCTGTGGGGAGACACCGAGGTCAAAAGAAAGGTCCACTTGGTCAATTGGAAGGTTGTCTCTATGTCAAAAAATCAAGGAGGATTACGTGTTAGAAGTTTGGGTCAAGTTAATGAGTGTTTACTTGCTAAATGGTGGTGGAGGTTTTGTAATGAAAAACAAGCCCTATGGAGAAGATTGATTTGTTGCAAGTACAGCAGCAGATTCGGTAGTTGGTTTCACTCCCAAGGTACTATTACTAATTGCTCTTGGATCTGGAAGGACATTATGGGTTTAGCTACTGATAACCCTACCTTACTCAACTATTTCTTGGTTAACTCAGAATTGGTTGTTGGTAATGGGGCCAATATCTCATTCTGGAAGGATGGTTGGCTAGGTGGTGACTGCCTTCAATCTCTCTTTCCTAGACTATTTTGTCTTTCTTCTAATAAAGATGGTTCTCTTAAAGATTTCATGGATAGAAAAAGTAGCTACCCTAACTGGAACTTAACCTTTAGGAGACCTCTGTTGGCTTAGGAAGAGGAGGAAGTCCAAAATTTGCAAGTCCTACTGGGTAATGGGCCATTATTAAGGCATGAGGTGGAGGATGGTATGAGATGGAAAGCTTCAAATCAGGGTGCCTTCAGATCATGTGACTTATTCTGTTGGTTGCAGTCTAATAGAGATCCAGTTGTGTCCATGCCTAAACTTATTTGGAATAACATCACACCACCAAAAGTTCAATTTTTTTCTTGGCTGGCTTGGAAAGGCAGAATCAAAACATCTGCGTTCCTTCATAGCATTGGTGTTCTTAGAGGCGAGGCTGTTACTCAGTGTCATTTTTGCAGAGAAGAACCTGATTCCCTTAACCATGTATTACTCCTTTGCCCCTTTACCTGGAAAATTTGGTCTGACATTATAGATTGGTGGGGTTTTCACTGGGTATGTCCAGGCTCTGTGGTGGCCTTATTTGATTGGTGGATTGGCACTAAAATCAGGAAGAAGGAACTCCAAATATGGAAAGCCTTACCACTTGCTGTTTTATGGTCAATTTGGAAGCTCAGGAACGATTGTGTGTTTAATAGTGCTCAACCTAACTCCCTGCAGCTTTGTGAGCTTATCAAGACTAGAGTTGCCATTTGGTTGAAGAGTCACTCTATTGGGAACTCATACTCTTATTCTATTCATGATTTTATATTTAACTTCAACCAGACCAGGAGGTGCATTTGATGAATTCTGCTTCTGTTGAGTGCTCTGTGTGTGTGTGTTCTGCTTCTGTGTGTGTCTTCCCTTCTTGGTTGAGGTAGTCTGCTGCGATACCAAGAGTAATTTCTGTGTGTATTTGTAGACGTCCCCGAACGCCCCGGGAGGGTGAGTCCCGTTCTGTTCATTTGGGGTCACTACAGCTCGGACTCTCAAATCGTCACGGTTCTTAATCTGAACAAAAGAGTCCAAATCCGGCAAATCGTTTTGAGAAAACAGATTTTGAAAGAAGTGCCAAACATGGACTGCTTTGCCAGATACAGAGTCGCCACCTAAATATTTTACTTTGGGGGAATTTAGGAAACCCTGACTTGTTGCCTAAGGCCACGTGTCCGTCATCACCAAAGTTGCCTTGGCTCGGGAACTTGGGTACGATTGGGGAAGGTCACTTCGTGAGCACCCCCGCTCGCCCGATCAAAGATCGGCCTCTACTAACCATGATATCTAGTTTTGAAAACATTGCGTGTTCTTATTTCGGTTATTAGCCTAGATTTACTATGTGATGCGCGCAGCATACAAGTATAGACCGGGTCGCCTGAATTGGAAAAAAACATTTCGTGTTTGTTTTTGAAAGATGGTTTGCTACTTGCAAGTAGGCTTAAAATGCAGATTTTGCCACCCTCGGTGGGCTTAGAAAAGATGGTTTTGCCACTATCTAGTGGGCTTAAAACTCACAGTTTGATGATTTGTTCCAATCCGAGTAACCCAACCTTCACCCACAGGCATTCAGGCAGTTATATCACATAAGCATTTAGCCTCATGGTAAGCATGCTATTCATGGCAGTCACTCACACGCATGCAAGGATGCTAAAGCATAAAACTCACCGAGTACTCCAAGCCAAAATAGAAGCTCATTAGAAATCCATGCATGATCCTAAATATGCTGAAATGCCTAATGCAACACATGCAAGAATGCAACTATAGCAGGCTCGGCTATTCTAAACATGGCATATGGAATGCTACAGCTAACATGTATTCAACTTGAAATTGAAAATACAATGCAGTTAGTATGATGCGCCGAGCCTAGTGCATGCAAAACAGATGAATGATGCAAACATGCTGTTATACTGTATGCTAATTTAAACATGCCCTAATCTAACCATCATAAGCAAGTAAATAAAAGGGAATAAAGACGTGGGGTTAGAAGACATACATCACACGCACGCACACTTATTACAATTACGCCCTCGTGCAGAGGGTCCGAATAAATAGTACAATCCAAATAATACAGTCCAAATAATACAGTCCCAATAATACAGTCCAAATAAATACAAATTCCTAATTAATTTACAAATTAACTAAGAAAAATAATAAACTGGCATGCAAGCCAGGGACTGCCTTGACTCTTCTGAATGATGTATGTTTGAGCTGCCTTGCGCGGAAATCCACTGGGATGCCCCAATTAGCCTCTGTTTTGCAATTATTCTTGGAAAGCGCGCCAATCCCCGGAAGACTGCTGATTCTTGATTTGTTACAACAGAGAGCAGGAGAGGGGCACAGCAATGTATTTTCACAGATGTATGCATGCCTCGATCCTCGTGCCACGAATCACGCATATCGATGTATGATGGCCGAGGAGTCGATTTGCATTACTTAATATAGAATGAATGCACATGAAAACTCAACTAAAACCTAACTCCATCATAGATAATCCGGAGTGTCGGTGACTGGGAATTGAGACACGTTCCGTCATTCGAAGTATGAAACGTCCCTCGTTTCCCGTGCTCGGGCTAACTCCTATCCCAAACACAATGCAATATGCATGACATGCATGAATGCAACTAAGATACAACCTAATATGCACGATGCTATGAAATGGCATACACGATGCACGAGGTAACATGGCATACACAATGCGCTAACACACAACCTAGCATACACAATGCTATGAAATGAAATGGCATACACAATGCACAATGGACTTACACTAACATGAGTGGACCTCAGCCACGCTCACATAAGAGGCCATTAGATGAAAATGAGACACTCGAGATGCGTGCACGTGTGCACGCAAACCGATGACCGACCCTAAGGCACCAAATGCCACTCTAACAAGACATGGCACGGCATGCGATATGAAATACTAACATGCAAATTTCAGTAGCAAAAAGTGATGCAAAACAGCCCTGAATCATGGAAACATGGCACCCGATGCATGAAATGGTACCCGAAATGCAAAATTAGGCATACGCAATGACCTATAGCTATACAAAGCATGCATTATTTGATCATGAAATGTGAAGACAGATTCAAGGCATCCCCAAAACAAGCATGTTTACAGTTTTAATAAAGGCCAAACAATGAACACAAATGGGGCTAAGCTAGCATGCGAATATGGCCCTAAATGTGAGATAAAGAAGCAAGTCACAGCTTCTGACCCCAAACAGAGAAGGGCCCTTCTACAATATTGAATAGGGGCCCAAAATATGACCTTTTACAGTTTATGATCAAACCCAAAACAGTGCACAAGCATGCTCAAAATACTATGCAAAACAAGGCCAAAAAGAGAGCTATAACACAAAGTATAAAAGGATGCCTCAAATAGTAAAAGACCCTTAATGAAACATGAAGAGGGGGTCAAAATAAGATCATTTATATTTCGGGCCAAAGCCCAAAAACAGAAGCATAAGAGGCTAACAAATCATGCAAAAATGGAGCCAAAAGAGAGATATAAAGGCAAGTGGCAAATGGAAGCCTCAAACAGTGATGAGCCCTTCAACAATGTTGAACAAGGGCTCAAAATAAGCCACTTTACAGTTTATGACAGAGCTCAAAACAGTTTATTCATAGGCCTAAAATACTATGCAAGGAGATGGCATAAAAGAAAGGTAAAGAAGCAAGTGCCACAAGGAAGCCTCAAACAGTGAGAGGCCCTTAAACAAACATAAAATAGAGCTCAAAAAAATTCTATTTTCAGTTAGGGTCGGAGCTCAAAAAAGTAAACACAAGGAGCTAGAATATGAACCAAGAAAAGGGTCAAAAAGGAGAGAAGAGGACTTACCCTTGAAGACTAGTCTTTGACAGCCTTTTGGACCAAAATGCAGCACTCCTAGGCTTTGAAGAACAACCTCAAGCTGTTGGAATGGAGGATGGAAGGGTGAGGCTATGGGTTGGTGAAGAAATGGGTGTAGGACTTGAGAGGTTTGAAGCTTGGAAGTGTAGAGGGAGAGAGATACAATATGGGAGCTCAAAGGTGATTTTTCTAACCCTTAAAACCAGAGCTGGAGGCTGGTTTATATAGGCAAAAAGAGGGGGAAAGATGGGGGGGGGGGGAAAACAATTCAAGTTTCCCCTCAAAATGGCAACCCTCTCCCAGATACAAAATCTAGGGAAAAGGAATACAGATTTGTAATGTACCAACCCTGAGGATCATGGCCAGCCAGTTTTCTTGGGCTTAGGTGGCCGGTCGGCCACCCCTACGGCCGGCCGGCCAAGGGTCAAAAAGGTCAATGAAGATTAGTGGCCGGCCATGCCATATTAGTGGCCTCCCATGTGTGCACAACACAACTATGTGGTCAAAAACTGGAGAAAGTGAACCAGGAGAGAGAAAAGACCATTTTTAGGAGGGGTTCAAAAGGGTCAAACACAATTACTAGCCGACCATATGATATTGGTGGCCTCCCAGGTGTGTACAACACAAATATGTGGTTTAGAGCTGGAAAAAGTGGCCTTAGGGTGGTCAACATTGGCTTTCAAGTGAGAAAAACGGGCGACGGAGGGCGATGAGGAAATATAACTGGTTGCTGGAACAATTACTGGCCTCCTACCCTTCTACGACCTTCCTAGTGATGAAAATAAGGTCCCTGCCAAAAATGAACTCAAACCGATGCAAAATGAAGGTTCGGGGGCCGAAACGCGCAGCCTGGGGCCCCGAAAACTGACTGTTAGGCACCGGAAGTGGTGTTCAACCACGAAGTTGGTCTCTCGGACCACAGTGTCCCTCGAAAGGGAGTAAATGAGATGCATGCCAAAAACTGGAGCAAACGGAGGTGGTTAAGCGGTCCCGAACCGAGGCACACGGCCAACGGCTCCGAAAAATTAGAAACCAGACTCCAAACGGGCAAAATGGCCTATGACCACGAAACGTAGCCTACGGCCACTGAGAGATGATCTACGAGACCTCTCCCTCTCTTTGGGAAGAGAAATAGAGAAAACTGAGCCTGGTTCACAAATCGAGGCAAGGTATGAAAGAGTCCGGAAGTTCGGAGGCAAGGCTCGCAGCCGAGACTCTGAAACTTCTGAACGAGCATGCAACATCACCGAGCGCTTAATCGATGATGTCTGAGTCTTAAGGTCGGTCAAAAATGGGGTGTCTACAGTATTCTGCTTCTATGGTGTGTGCTCTGCTTCTGTGTTCTGCTTCTGCATTGTTACTGGTGTGCTTTTGGGGCATTTGGCTTCTGAGGCACCTTCCTCAATTCTGTGATCTGCTGCAGTGTTGTTCTTGGTTGCATGTGTTGTTTGCTGGCTGATAGTGCCTTGGTCTGTAGTTGCAGGTTGGTGAATTCTGTTGGTGTATGGTGCCATCTAATTCCCCAGTCTGAGGCTGATCTGTGTGGCTGTAGATGCTGTGATGCTGCTATCAGCCTGGCTCTAGGTAGGTGCTGATGTGTTGTTATGCTGTTGTGCTTGGGGCATTGAGTAGCTGTGGGTTTTGCGTGTTAGTGTTTTTTCTTCAGTCCACCTGAGCAGCCAACAATTGGAAGTAATGGCATGAAGTGGTTAGGATGACCAGAGTGTGATTTTGTGTTATTGTTTGAAGAGGGAGTTTTTTTTCTGTTCTTTTTGTTCTTTCTCTTTTGTTGTTTGCTTGATTGGTTTCTAACCAATCTTGGGTCAAGTGCTAGCAAATGATTTTGCTTCCTTTGCGGTGCCAACCTAGTTGGGATTGTAGAGGGTAGCTTTGATGCTCAGTGCTCTTCCCTGCTTTGTTGATGTACTTTTGCTTGTATTTTGCTTTTCCATCAATAAAACTTTCTTTTGCCGATCAAAAAAAAAAAGGGATACCATTCCTCAACAAGGAAGCAATAAGGATGCAAGCATGGAAATCATGAAGATGTTTGGTCTGAGAAAGTCATCGAAGCTTGGTAGATAGGAAAATTCAGAAGTTGTTGGTGAAGAGCATAAGAAATTAAAGGTCGGTTTTTAGTTACCAGCACCTCTCTTTGTTTGATTAAATCTCTAGAATCATCTTATTTGATTTTTGGCCTTGAGATATAAATGGAAGCTCTTATTTATGGTCTTCTATTTGAATTCTCAGATGCTATTCCCTTATGAAGAATTTGTGAAGCTTTTTCAATATGAAGTTTATGACTTATTTCCTAGAGGTCTTATGAATTGTGGGAATAGGTATTAAAGTTTTTGTTACTTATTTTTCTCTATTGAACTTCCAGCAACAACAACTAATGGACTGAACCCATTTAATTGTTTTTGGATTTATAGCATTAGTAATAACTGATGCTTAGGATCAGTATATCGTTTTCATTAATTAATTTTTTTTTTCTTTTTTTTTTTGGTTTTTTTTTTTGTTTTTGTGCAGTTGTTATGCCAATTCTGTATTACAGTTCTTGACTTGCACAAGACCTCTGACAATCTATTTTCTCCGGAGATCACATTCTAGAGCTTGTACTTGACACATTTCCTTCCTGTTGGTGGTGATTATAGCAAATAATTTTTGTTCAGTTTCATTATAATGTCCTTGGTCTATGACATGAATGCTAGGTTTGCATGAAAGATTGGTGCCGTATGTGTGAACTCGAGCAACATGTAATGATGTTAAGAGAATGTAAGGACCATTTGTCTCTCGGCAGAATTCTCTCACATATTCGAAGCAGGCTAATAGATAAAAAATAGTGTGCACGTAAGGGAAGCTAAATATTGTATCTTTAGAACAACTTTGGCAGCAATTACATGGGTCTAAAAAGATGTAGAGTAACTAAAGGCTATAATGCCAACACTTGATACCCTTGTCCCAGCTTTCACAATCTTAAAATGGACAACTGTTAGGTTGCTATTAGTTCATTTGGTAGTATGCACATGAAATGAAAGCTAAAATCTTGCTGCCTTATATATCCTTTATTTTATTTTATATCTTATCTTGCCCCAAAAGATGTGATAGGTGATTTTCTGTAATGTATATATTGATAATATATTTTCGTATTCAATGAAATAATCTTGACATAACTAGTGTCTGGCTTCTTGGAATGAATATTAGATTTGTGTTATGGTAAATTGTAATTTATCGAATGTATTGGACATCAAGCACTGTGTAATTTATAGTTTACACACCACTTTTCGAAGTGAGTCTCATTTGTGATATGAATTTTGCATCGCCATCAGTTCGAATATTTTTTTTGTTCAAATCCGTGTTTATATATTCACTCATTGAGACATTGTTGTAGATAGAGTTGCAACTTCTCTTCTCATCTATCATTCTCTCTGTATTCTAGGTTAAATTCATATGGGCAATATTTGAAGTTATTTTTACTATTTATCTAAGACCATTGTGTTTCTGCTTAATCTAATATACGTCCCCATTCATGTTAGGCATTCCTTTTATGTTATGTGATTTGTTTCTCATTTACAGTGTAAATTGTTTCTCATTCACCTCTCACAACCAAGAATATTGCCTCAGTTAAAATTTGTCTCTTTTCCCCTCTATATTTTGCGTGTCTTCGTGCATACACCATGTTCGGTAAAATTCCTCAATTAAAATAGTTTATTTTCTTTTGGTTAAACCAGTTGTTTATATAATTTTACTTTTTTGTTGTTCAAATAGTGAGTGAATCTATCATAGCAAGTCAAGTAAATGACTAAACAACGTTTCCAAAATGTAGTGTATGGTGGTAAGTTTAGCAAAAATAGAGGTGTATTCAAATTGGTGATACAAACAGTGGAGTTGGATATTATTTTTAATAATAAACAATAGGCAATTTTTAGGGAGTTGATTTTGGATAATGGATAATGAAGCTTGCTTACTTATATTTTCTATTCTTTGGAATGACATAGGCAAAGATTTATTAAGATCATTTGAAACTTTTATTTGCCTCTGATTAAAAATTTTAAACTTCCACTCTCTCTATCTGTGATGCTTTTAATTTTATTTTTGGAGATGTAGGCCCCCAAAGTCCATCAAGGACCAATGTTGAGAGCAGTGAGTTTTCTCTATTTCAAATGCCCCCTTCCAGCAAGTCTTTCCTTTATTCCCATTCTCGCCACCGTTAAATTAAGTTCCATTTGGGTACTCTCTCTCATGCTTTTGTGTTTTTGTGGGTATGCTTTCTTTCATGTCTTGAGTTTTGTCAATTGATTTGGTAAGCAATTTCATCATTATTTTTTTTGTTAACCAATGCTTTTATCAATTGATGTCATCACATGGTTATGTAATCTATCTTTTTTTGTTTCAAGTTAGAAGGTACTCCTATGATTTTATTTTTCCTTTAAAATGAGCAGTTTCTTCGCTACATAGCCGTGGTGTGTTAACTTCTTAAGCAATTTCGATGTTCATATCAATTCAAACCGTGGACAATATCAATATCAACATCAATATTGAGGCCTAATTTTTACTTATTATTATATCTAATTTCTTCATAATAAAATGCTTTTGTATCATGTTTAACAGTTGGATAATACCAGGAAACAGTAATATTAGATCCATATACCAATTTTTTTATTTAATCTACATTTTCTTAATATGAGTTGAACTCCAACATGTAAGTATGATATAATTTTCATCATTGTAGTTTTTATATGTTTTTTTGGCCTCTAAATCATCTCCTAATTAGGGTTATGTACTAAAAAGACACTCTCCAACACTAGAAATGTATTGATACAATGCCATCGAAGTTACAAAAACACATACACGTCTCCTGCATCTGTAGCTGGTACTCTAAGCAGTTGCTTGTCTTTTGGCCCATTGTCCTATGCTACCATGGTGGTGAACTGAGGGAAGATTGGTTGGTGATGGATTATTATGAGAGCTCTACAGCAACTGACCATTTTCTTTTAATGGTCGTCATCCTTGTTCCTATGCTTCTAGAGACCTCAGCTTCAGCTTTAATCTTACAAGCCTTACATCAGTTCACATTTGCAGCCTTATTAGCAGCTTTAGTGACATGTGAATGTGACCAAAAAATAAATAAATTGACAAGCAGTTCTGTTAGCACTTGATCTTTTCTTGTAACATGTAGCTTGAATTGTTCATATTTTTTAACATCTCTGTGGGGTCTGAATATTGGGACACGTAAAGGAGCCGAATAGTCGGACCGGGAGAGTCAAAATTTGTATATCGCATTCGGCCCTGTCTTATACATGTAAATCTAGAAGTACCCTATTCGGCCAAATAGCCAGTTGAGTAAAGGGCTGAATGAAGAGCGATGCGCAGCAAGAGGAGCTGAGTAAATAGTTATACGATGAATTGAAGGAGGGCCCAGTCCCGAAGACCAAGAAAGAAAAAGATATAAGTAGAATAACATCATTCAGAGAGAGGTATGGGAGAATTAGTGCACTTAACTTAAGACACACGCAATTTAGAGAGCATACATTGACTTATCCGTCGGAGTGCTAATTCCGGCACCCCCGACCGGAGTGTTCATTCTTTTTCAGGTTAATAGCAGAGGATCGCGAGCGTCTCCCGGGATCCAAAGAGTATTTCCAAACCACATTCCCCACAATTGGCACCGTCTGTGGGAATACTTAACCACATCCATGGTGGGTGCAACAGAAGATCCTTCGATAATCACTGATGAAACTACACCGAGAGATGATCTCACCCCAACAAACACGCTAGGACCAGAGGCTATCGCCGCAAGATGTGCCTTGAACTTCGACTCACCCTCGACTTCAGTGCATGAGACAATGCAAGCGATCATGGAACAAGCAAAGCAAAACGAACAGAGGTTGGAGAACATGATCGCTGAGAACGAACGTCTCCGTTAGGATTTGGCCTTGGAAGTGGCGAAGTCCAAACAAGCTGTACGGCAAGATCCGGAACGACCTCTGAGGGCAGGTGGTCGACAACCTCGAGCCTGACAACAAGACACTAACAGCGACTCCGATTCATTATCCTCGGAGCCCAAGAAGAAGGGACGGCCCGAAACTACCAGTTCCTTTGAAGAGAGTCCACGTATAAGGCATAAGCGAAAATAAAATGGTTCAGACGAAGAGGACCGGCACGATCCCTTTGTGCGATGGATCGCAAAGGTAGTACTACCCAAGAAGTTCAAAGCCCCGTCGTTTACCTTGTACAACGGGAAATCGGATCCCACGGATCATATCCGTCACTATAAGTAAGCCATGACGTTGTATGCAGACGACGAAGCTCTTATGTGCAGAATATTTCCGAGCAGTTTGGGACCGTTGGCAGTCAGATGGTATTATAAGTTAGATCCAGCGTCGATTAAGAGTTTCCATCAATTACAAAAATCCTTCAGGGCAAGATTCATCACCAACGAGGTCCAGCCGAAACAAGCCGACTCTCTCTGGACAATGCAGATCCAGCCAGGAGAAACACTAAGAGCGTATTCGGCGCGCTATTGGGAGTGCTTTAATCTTATTGATGATGCTTGCAACGACTCCATGGCTATCACCGCCTTTAAAATGGGTTTGCATCCTGACAGTGCTTTCCGCAGCTCCTTGACTAGAAGACCCCCCAAAAAAGTCTGGGCGTTGATGAAGAAAGTTAAGGAATACTGCAAAGTGGAAAATAACGCCTTACGGGTTAAAGCCGGAAACGTGGCCAACAAGACGACCCCTTCTGAAACTGTTTAGCCGTTAAATTCTGTACCACCTCAGAGCCTTAAACCATGGCATCGGGCTAAACGAGACAAGAGACGGGATTCTCGCCGATCAAGCGACCAATGCCCCCACCGAGCAAATGAACAACTGCAAGTCGATGGCAGGCGCACAAGGCGCGCAGACAAGAAATACACGGAGTTGTCAGATCCGATCAACGCGATTATGTCCAAAGTCCAACACCTTTCGTTCTTCAAATGGCCGCCCAAAATGGTGAGACCTCCCGAAACGAGAAGATGGGATATGCGGTGTGAGTATCACAAGGATCACAACCATGATATTGAGAGTTGCTATGCATTGAAGGATCACCTGGAGGAATTGGTACAAGATGGTCGGCTACAACAGTACGTCCGAAAAGGCAACTCAACCAAAGCAATAGCCTACCTCCATTTGGCGTGATCCACATGATTTACAGCTTGCCAATGTCATCTGCGGTGCATACGATTCAGTCAAATCCCGATCCTCAAAATCAACTCACTCCAGCTAAACGGTCCCATGAAGCTGCGAGCATTGCTTTTGATGATTTAGATTTGGCCGGAGTGACACTTCCCCACATCGATCCCTTGGTAATTGAGTTACGCGTAAATCGATTCACCGTTAAGCGCGTACTCATTGATCCGGGGATCACATTGGAAGTTATGTATAACAAGACATTAACCAAACTCGGCTTCTCCGAATCGGATCTTTCTCCAGCTCCTTATCCATTATTCGGCTTCAACGCGAATCCAAAATACCCGCTAGGGAAGATCACACTACCCGTTCGAGCGGGCTCCCGAACAATGGATGTGGAATTCTTGGTCGTCAAGATGCCATCGCCGTATAATCTCATCATGGGGCGAACTTAGTTGCATACTATGCAGGCCGTGCCAAGCACCTATCATCAGCTGCTACGCTTCCCGACAGAACGCGACATTGAGCAAATCTGTGGCTTCCAGAAATCGGCATAAGTATGTTATCTCCTTGCTAGAAAGATGCCAAAAGAGTTGTAAGTGAATTCTATTGAGGTGTCGGATCGAGAGAGCCTCAACGATGTTGGGCAGCTCCCAAGTGAAAAGGCCATGGAAGCCCTAGATCGAGTTGAGATTGACGGAAACCTAGACAGGTTCTTCATGGTTGGCGCATCCCTAAATCAAGCAGACAGGCAGCAACTAATTTCCTTCCTGCTCAGTAACCTTGATGTATTTGCGTGGACTCCATATGAGATGCCGGGTGTAGATTCATCTGTTTCGCAGCATCGTTTAAATGTTGACCCTAAATGCAAGACGATTATTCAGAAAAGCCGGTGGTCAGCTGTAGAGCACACTGCTGCTGTTGTTGAAGAGGTTGACTGGTTGCTTGACGTTGGAGCTATCAGGGAGGTGACCTACCCCACATGGCGCTCGAATACTGTGGTTGTGAAGAAAAAAAATGGGACTTGGCGTGTCTGTGTTGATTTCACCGACCTAAACAAAGCTTGCCCCAAGGATTATTTTTCCCTACCCAGAATTGACCAACTTGTAGATGCTACGGCACGTCACCAGCATATGAGCTTCCTTGATGCCTACAAAGGCTACTATCAAATTGCCATGCATCTGAAGGACCAAGACAAAACTGCATTCCACACCTCAAGAGGAACCTATTGCTATAAGGTTATGCTTTTTGGGCTGAAGAATGCAGGGGCAACTTACCAAAGGCTAGTCATCACCATGTTCAAGCAACAACTCGGCCACACTATGGAAGTTTACATTGACGATATGGTGGTCAAATCCAAAGAAGAGCAAACTCATCTAGCCGATTTGGAAGAGACATTCGGCATTCTACGCAAATACAGAATGAAGCTGAATGCTTTCAAATGTGCCTTTGGGATCGGCTCTGGCAAATTCTTGGGTTACATTGTCAACCATCGAGGAATTGAAGCCAATCCGAGGCAAATCACCGCAATCCTGGAACTCGGCTCCCCTAGATTGGTCAAGGAGGTTTAGAAGTTGATGGAATGGCCGCCGCACTCAACAGGTTTATCAGTCGTTCCACGAACCGCTGTCGACAATTCTTTCAGACACTACGGCAGGGTAAAGCTTTTGAATGGACCTTCGAGTGTGAAGCCTCTTTTAACGGTCTGCAGGCTTATCTCTGATCTGTTCCACTTTTGACGACACCATCGGCAGGCGACCCGCTCATTTTATATCTGGCCGTCTCCGATCGGGCTGTCAGCGCCGTATTGCTGAAGGAAGAGCTTAGAGAGCAGCGACCAGTGTATTATGTGAGCAAGGCAATGGTTGACGTCAAAACCCGCTACTGTCTACTGGAAAAACTCATCCTAGCCCTAGTCATGGCAACAAGAAAACTGATGCATTACTTTTAGAGGCATAGCATCGGGGTACTAACAGATTA
The DNA here is from genome assembly GCF_055761805.1 of Camellia sinensis. NCBI lineage: Eukaryota > Viridiplantae > Streptophyta > Magnoliopsida > Ericales > Theaceae > Camellia > Camellia sinensis. Next base: position 34,438,147 of record NC_138969.1, read on the forward strand.
CCCCCCGATCAGTACTACGTAGTGCATAAGCATCAGGGCGCGTTTCGAAATAGGCCCTCGAACTCGGCCAGTACGATATTCAATTTCTGCCTAGAGCCTCAATCAAGGGGCAAGTGCTTGCTGATTTTATAGCTGAATTCACGGGGGGTGTTGCCGACTTCAAGACCGACCAAACTCAACCCAAGCCGAATTGAAGAATTTATGTGGGGGACATTTGGCAACTGTATTGTGATGGGTCATCCAATCAATGGGGCAGTGGAGTCGAAGTAGTAATCATGGCTTCCGACGGCGCAATAATTGAGCAGGTCGTCAAACTCAGCTTCGACGCATCAAATAACAAGGCCGAATACGAAGTCCTTCTAACCGGTTTGCAGAATGCACATCTTCTGGGTGCTCGGTGTTTGCTTGTATTTTGCGATTCAAAACTAGTGATCAATCAACTAAAGGGGGAGTACGCAACCAAAAATGACCGTATGACGGTTTACATGAAAACGGCTAACTCCTTGCTAGCAAAATTTGACCATCATGAATTGAATCAAATAACACGTGATCAGAACACACATGCAGATGCCCTGACTTGCCTAGGTTCTGCCATTAACTCAGAGATCAAACGGACCATCAAAGCAGGTTTCATCCCGGAGCCGAGCATTGTCCCTTCGGAGGAAGTCTAGGTCAATGTCATAGAGTCAGGACCGAGTTGGATGGACCCCATTGCTGCATTCCTGTCTTCCGAACAACTCCCAGGGGACAAGAAAGAAGTGCACAAGTTACGAAACAAAGCTCTGCGATACTACTTGGATCTCCAAGGAAAGATTTATAAAAAGTCCATTTCTGGAATGCGTGCATCCGGACAAAGTCGAAGAGCTTCTAACTGAAATACATGAAGGCAGTTGTGGTGCACATTCTGGCGGGCGCTCTATGGCTCATCGAGGGTATTACTGACCGACAATGAAAGCCGATGCCAAGTGTTACGTGAAAAAGTGCGAACAGTGCCAGAAGTTCTCTCCTCTGATTCACCTGACTGCTGAAGAGTTAAGCTCCATAACCAGCCTATGGTCGTTCGCTCAATGGGGACTTGACATCGTTGGATCGTTGCCTTGTGCTCTGGGTAACAAGCGATTTTTGATCGTCACGATTGATTATTTCACGAAATGGGTAGAAGCGGAGGCACTAGCGCACATCCGAGATATCGACGTAAAGAGTTTTGTATGGAGAAATATCATAACGCGGTTCGGCATTCCCAGAGCACTTATATCAGACAACGGCTCCCAGTTTGATTGCGGAGTCTACCGGGAACTTTGCAGCAAGTATGGTATTCGGCCCTACTTCTCCACCCCGGCTTATCCACAGAGTAATGGCCAAGCTGAAGCCTCCAATAAAACCATTTTAGACGACATCAAAAAGAGGCTGGAGAAGGTCGTGAGTGTCTTTCAGGTTAATAGCAGAAGATCGCGAGCGTCTCCCGAGATCCAAAGAGTATTTCCAAACCACCTTCCCCACAATCTCTTATGATCAAAAGTTATGAATCTCATGATTGCCTATTGTAATATCTCTTCACTTTTACATATGCATCATGCACCTAGATTATGTAATGCAAGTAGTTTTGGTGAATATTATTTTCACATAGATTGGCAAGCATAAGTTATTGCTCTTTAAGAGTGTTGTGTTGGTTTCTGATGCTAAGTATCTTTATTATCTTTCCTAATTGCTCACTTGGGTGCAAAAAGCTGCAATCAAGAATATGGATATGCAAGCTTCAAAGGAATTCCTTGCTGAACTGAAGGTATAGTCACATGTTCATCATCTGAACTTTGTAGTGCTCTTGTCCATCTTGTAAGTGAAAATAGGAACATGCCATTCTATTGTATTTGATATGGATTTTGTTGACATTTAGAACCTAGAGTAATTTGAATTGATTTCATTTTTGGGAATCCTTTTTATTTTTAATCCTTAGGAATTTAACATCATATTATGGTAATTTGATAACCAATAGATTTACATTGCGCCATTTAGTAGCAGTAGAGTTTTGTAAGCTTGAAATTAATTATATTGTAAATGATGTTTTTTATGTGTTTCTTTTTGCAGATGCAACCCAATACGTGATGATATTTTCGCATATTGATATTGAAACTTACTTTTGATATTAAAACAAACTATAATATATATGTTTTTTTATTTGTATTGTTGATACTTTTGTTTTGCTGTAGATACAAAAATTTAAGTTCTTGAATATAAAAAATTATTAGTATTGTTGGAGGATGTTTTATATATTTTTGAAAAGAATATTTGGTTGACAATTGTTACAGGGTACATATATATATATATATGTGTGTGTGTGTGTGTGTGTATGATTTTGTAAATGTGGATGTGGATGTGGATGTGGATGTAGATGTGGATGTGGATATATTTATTTTAAAAAATATTAATAATTTGTATAAGGAATGAATTAATAAAATAAAATAATTTTATTGCGACAATAATAACCGTCGCTAATGTAATTATCATTTCCTTACATTTTATTAGTGACGGGTTAGCCTGTAGCATATACATATTAGTTTAAATCTTTGGCGATGGTTTCAACTGTCACAAATATGGTATTAATTTAATTTTACTTTTTTTTTGCGACGTTTTAGACCGTTGCTAATAATACTTTTTGCGACGGTTTAAACTGTCGCAAATACAATATTAATTTAATTTTACCTTTTTTTTGCGACGTTTTAGACCGTTGCTAATAATACTTTTCGCGACGTCAAATACCGTCGCTAAAAAAAGTTTTAGCAACGACAACCAATATCGTCACTAAAAGTGAATTTTTTTTTTCTTTTTTTTGTGTTAGGTTAAACTGTCGCAAAAATCATTGATTAGCTGTCGCTACAAGAAAGAGACGGTTTGTAACCGTCGCAAATATTTTTTGTCACGCCTCCTTCCGCCACTCCCCATTTCCTGTCACTACTCCGTCGCAAAAAGTCTTTTGTGACGATATATGGACCTTTTGCGACGTTTGAGACCGTCGCAAAAAGTCCTGTTTTTAGTAGTTTTAATTTTTATAGAATTTGATTTTTACTAAGACCACTAATATTCCATTCATATAATTTTTTAGCAGAAACTACAAAATTGATTGCTAATATTAGTTTCTTCAAATTGAAGATTTGGAGGGGGTGTAGGTTTAGTATACCAATTTTTGGTGAGAGTAGTAGGATTAACTTTAGGATGTGTGATTCGGTTAAGATTATTGTCTTGGAATTGTTGGGCTATTTGATTGATTTCATTGTTGGATGTGTCGGAGTCACTATTGAATTGAACAAGTGGTTGTTGTGTTAAGACCGTAAGGCCTTTTTCGTTAGAAGTAGTGGATATTTTAATAAATAATTGTTTAATGCCTTCAACAATAGTAGTATCATGGATAACTAGGTTTAACTGTTTCCAATTGCTAGGAAGATTAATAAGTGGTTTGTTTAAGGGTTTATTAGTGGAAATATGTCACGACCCAAACCCGCTCCTATGGGTTTAGCACCATAACCGGCCAGTAATTCGAGATTACTGAAGGCCTGCTTAACAGTAAGACAGTAAAACAGAGTACAGGGGCATGACGGAAGCTAAAACAGTAAATAAACAATGTCCAATGAGCTGTGAGTCTGTATGCAAAAAGATTTTTCATACGTATATCCATGAACAGTACAGAACAGTATGTACAACATTTACAGTCGATCAGAATAGAGACCTAATCCCTGTTAAACAGTACAGTACAGTGCTATCAGTCTATACAACATTACAAAACAGATACAGAGACAGACGGGGGAAATTAAAATCCCCCTAAGCCATAGCTTGGCAGGCTCGGAACCTCGCAGTGAGGCACAGTGGTTGGCATGACAAAAAAGAGAGTCTAGCCCACGCTCCTAGCTCCGGTCTGGTGCCTGTACACCTACATATATATATAAGCAGTGAGCTAAAGCCCAGTGAATAATATAATGCGTAAAGAGGTTATGAATGAATGTCCTTACAGTATTGAAAACAATTATTTCAATCAGCAGCATGTCAGTTATTCAGTTATTACAGTCATATGTAGTATATCCAGTAACAAAATAGTATAGTAGGTCTTATCAGACCGAACAGTCAGTTGATGGCCATCATATTAGTAAACAGTAGTGGTTCCAACATGGAAACCGACAGAGATCTCTGTAATAGTAGTAGTAACAGTAACAGTAACAGTAGTTGCTAAGGATGCCACAATACAGTTCACAATTAGGACATCATTCATTCAGTAACAGTATCATTTCAGAAAACAGTACAGTTCAATTGTTCAGAAGATAATCATATTTGAACATATCTTTACATAGTTGTTACTCACAGAGTTCTGGGCTATAGTTAAGCTAGAGCGCGTCTCCAGTCGCCAACCCTGCACAGTTTACAGGACGAACACACACTAAGCTACACAGTTGGGAAAGATAATAACTTAATTCCTAATTTGCCTCGGTGTGTTCTATATATATATCCTCATTAAGATTCCTTAAACTAGGCTTAAGAATGCCTAGGATGAAATGAGGATGCAAAGATGCACTTTAAAATATTTTTCAGAATTTTCAGAAAACAGGGTTCCCGCTCGAGCGTAGGTTACTCCGCTCGAGCGGACATGCAGTTAACAGTTTCTGCTCGTAGACTTATCCGCTTACTGCAAAACAGTCAAAAGTGCCATATAGGTGAAATTCACGCTCGATTGGGCGCTCGACACCCGCTCGAGCGTAAGACACAAGGTCCTGCTTGAGCGTAAATTACCCCGCTCGAGCTGACTTAAAAACAGAACAAAATGCTGGGAGTACGATTTCCATGCTCAAGCGCCAGTCACCCCGCTCGAGCGTGAGTTCAAAATCTAGAATTTCCGGATTTGAACCTCAAGCTCAAATTCAACTTCAAATGTATCAAATTCGATTCCTTTGGGCCCATTTCCTGGAAAACACTTGTAAATACATAGTATGACATGATTCAAAGCTCAATTTGTAAAATCAAGGCCCAAAGGTGAGGAAATTAAACCCAATTCAAACCAATTTTCAAGAACATGATTTCAATTGAACATGCAAGTAACAATCTTCCATGAAAACAACTTCAAACTCATCAATATAGGCATGCATGCATGGAATGAGCTTCAATTCAACATTATAAGGCTCAATTTAGGCTTAGATCACTAAGGACACAAGAACCATGCATGAATCAATTCAAAAACAAGTTCAAGAAGGTGGATGTTCTACCTTAAGTCTCCAATGCAAGATAAGGGAGTTCAATTTTTGCAATTACTCTACAATTCCTCAAGATTTCAAGCCAAACTCGCAATTGAACTCAATTCTCTCACTCACTCTCTCTCTAGTCAGCTAACACTCAAAATGGCTGATAAAATGTACAAGGTAAGATGAAGGCAAAGCTCAATATGTTCAATGTAGTGGGCCACTAAGTGGCACCAATGTAAATAAGTCCAATTCATGTAACTTACATCATACCCAATCACATTTCAAATAAATATGCCATAAAATCATATAAATTCTAATGATCATAAATCATCAATCAATTTCGGATTCGGCCGCCGATAAGGCCTTCAATTTGCAGTTTAAAGCATAAAACATGAACAGATAATTAAACAGTCAAACAGATAGAGTTGCAATTTAACTAATATGCTCAATCAATTCGGCTTCAGTTTTCAGTTAGTCAGTCAATTAACATATTTAGCCTCAGTTTAATAGTAATCAATGGCTTATCAGTAAATAGTGGTGAGGGTTATTACAAAATATGACTAGTTGAGTAATCATCAAAAGTAGCTTCAATTTTGTCCAATTGTTTACCAATAGTTTTTAAATATTGATTAGTACAATTATTTTGTTCAATTACTTTTTTGATATCAGATTCATCACCAGGAAGCTTAAAGGGAGAACCATATACTACAGTACCCTTATGTTCAATGATGATTGTTTCTAAAGGAAGGTGACTGGAAGAAACAAAAGTATTAGGGGAAGTTTTACATTTAGTTTTAGTAATAGTATTGACTTTTTGATAATAATTTTCTAAATAATCAAAGAAGTAGATTTCGGTGTTGATTTCGTTCATAAATTTATACCATTTCTTAGTAATTTTTGATTGTTGGTGTTCATCATAGTTGGTTCTATAAGTTTGCCGTTTTAACTTATTTGCTTTAGATTTGAATTCAACATGAAATTTATTAAGATCTGGAATAAAAGGTGTACTAAGGGTTAATAATTGTGGATTAATAGAAGGAACAACTTCAAAATCAGTTTGAGTAGGTGAATCCCGTAAGATAGTATCTTCTTCAGAAAGATGTGTGTGGGTGAAATAGACTAGTTTACTAATTTGAAAAGTCGAAGAATTATCGATTCATTTTAATTTACTATTGGTGGTGTTAGAAGTTTGGCAAATATGAATTTTCCTATCTTGTTTAGTAAATAAAGGTACAGTGAAAATTTCATCATCTTCAGTATCAGTAGAGGTACTAAAAGTACTATGGCGAGAAGATTGACTATGGGGTTGATTAAGCCTTATATGAATAGAACCATCATTATATTGTTGAATATCTTGAATATTTTAGCTAGTAGAAGATTGTTGATTTTAAGAATAATTTTCATTAACTGTAACTCAATCATCAGGAAGGGCGATATATTTCCAACAAATCATTTTTGGAACTAAAATATTGGTTTCAGTAGTACTACCTTGAATGAGTAATGTTTTAACTTTTGGACTTTTGGTTAAAGCTTGAACATTCAGATTTGTTTTAATGCATTTGTAGTAAATTCTGTAAACTAAAGCAATGTTATGGACATTATCTAGCATATTAGTAAATGCACCAGATAGTCGAATGTTTAATGTTAAGGCTTTTAATATATGAGGATCTCTAAGACTTAAAATAAAATCTAGAAAAAAATTAAAGTGGACAGGTCCTTTATGGAGGCCTGATTCTATCATACCCATTAGACTATCATGATAATTAATAAATCGAGCATCTCGTAAACATAAGAGGACGGAAGTATTGCGTCCTTGCATGGTTAATGGTTTGATTCCAACTTGAATTAATCCTAGATGAATAAAATTATGACCATTTTTTAGATGTTGGCGAATTGACTCTTTAGATAATAACGGTAGGTTTCTCTAATTTTAGTTAAAGTATAAACTTGTTCAATAGTTCTAACATGTAAATTAACATTAAAAGTTGACTCTAAAAAACTTATTCTATAGATTCTTTAACTGGTACTTTTGGGATATTCCAACTTAAATTAAGTTTAATATCATGAAATTCATGCTCTTCTTCGTTTATGACTAAATATGTATCAGGTATAGGAGCTAAAGTTGTAGTAGATCTAGAGCTTACTAAAGAGTTACTTCTGAATAATCGACTCATTTTTATTCTGTAAATTAATTCTACTTTCTTAAATTCTTATATAACATACTATGTGTTCGTACATACTCTTTCCGGAAACCCTGATATCTATCACCTGCCTATCTTAAGGACTTACACTAGATGTAGGACGAAAGGTGAGTGACAATTGGCAGAGTGGAAGACAAACATAAGTTAGTAGGAAATAAGAAGACTGGAATTAATAAATAAAGATGGAAATGAGAAGAAATTAAGCAGAAATAACGAAACAATAAGCTAATATCATCAACAAGCTTGGCTCTGAGAGGCAGAAGCAGCACATAAATAAAAGTTAAATAAACTAAAGTAAATGAATTAAAATAAAATAGATAGAATATTTTAAATAAGAACAAATAAGCAAAAATAAAATAAACAATTACAATCGTTTAAATTAACTTACAATCGTTTACTGGAAGTAATCGGAAAATACAGAATGGTTTATTGGGAGTAACCGAAAAATACAGCTTCTATTTGCATTCTTAAAAACTGAATTTTAAAATAAATTAGAAATTTTACCGAAACTGAGAGAGACTGTGAAAGAAAATTATGAACTCTTTCCAACTCTGGATTGGCCTTGACTGAGGAGCTTCTTTTATAGGCAAAGTGGATAACTGTTGAGCTTGTGAACTGGGAACTGTGAGGCCCATGACTGAAACTGTAAGGCTTGTGACTTTAAAAGTTGGATAATACTGTGAAACTTATGACTTGAAAAGCTTGAAAATCAGAGGCACATGGGTGCTGAGAGTATCTTTTTATAACCGATAACTTTTTTTTTTTTTTTCACAATTTTCTTTCACAGTTTCTCTCAGTTTCTGTAAAATTTCTAGTTTGTTTTAAAATTCAGTTTTTAAGGATGCAAATAAAAGTTGTATTTTCCAGTTACTTCCAGTAAACCGTTCTGTATTTTTTGATTACTTCCAGTAAACGACTGTAAGTTAATTTAAACAATTGTAAGTTTATTTTATTTCTGCTTATCTGTTCTTATTTAAAATATTCTATCTATTTTAATATTTACTATAGTCAAACATTTTATTGGAACACCTACTTATATCCATTCTTGCATCCATGATCAACTTAGTAATCTCACTTGCCCTACTTTAAGTGATTTTTGTTGGTATAAAAATATTTTTACCTCTCGTGTCATGCTTAGAGAGGATTGCACTAATTCATTTTGGAAAGATAAATTTATCAATGGATTACCGAGTCTTTTTGCCCATAAGATTAGATATGTCTTTACCTCTCGTGTTATACATATATATATATATATATATATTTTCAAAATAATAGTTTGTTCTTTTCATCAAACAATTTCATTAATCATATCCGTATTATCAAAAAAGATTAATTTTTAGACTTAGGCCTTGTTTGGGAACATACTATTTTAGTAATTTTTTGGCTTATTGGCTAAAATATGAGGTAAAAAAAATTAGTATGTTTGGAATGACTTTTTAGTTTTTTACGAAGAGATGTGAAAAAATTAGAAAGAAAAGAAAATCTTTAATTTTTTGGTATATGTTATAGGCTTTTTAATTTTTTTAATAACTTTTTGATTTTTAGATTAAAACACTCGCATGCCAAACGAAGTCTTAATGTTATATCCCTCTATAGAAATAAACTTATCACCAATAAACCCTTGAATAAATGCAAAGCAAGTCTTACATGTAATTTGTGGCAGATGATGGGGAATGAATTATCTCATACCCTAAACTCTAATCCGAAGTCCTAAATTAGCAATTGCAACAATAAAATTTTACAATTAACATCATGTTAAGGTTTTGTTTGAATTTAAAATTTAGAGAAAGATTTCTGGAGGAAAAAAAAATTGAAATATAAACTAATTTTTTTTCTTCATATTAATCTTCCCTCTCTCTAAGTTATTTTACAAATTTAATATCGAAACACAATTTAAAATTATATTTTCTATATATGATAGATGAAATAAGAGGAGGAAAAAAAAAAAAATCATATCCTTTGCACAAGGTTTTGCTTGCAACAGCATTTGGAAGAGGTAATATGTAAGTAATTTGCCTTTTTTTAAAAAAATTTATTTTATATATCGATTGTTATCATTAGAAAAAAATACTAATTCTCATAATAAAAATGTTCTAATAAGCTGCATTCTTTTACATCTTGTGAAATTTGTCATCCTTCGAAGAGGGAATAACTGATGAAATTGTCTGCAGTAGAATGGTGGCATACAACTTTACATAGACAATTTTAATTATAATTTAGTTGCAACATTTCATCATTTGAACTAGATTCATAATCCGAAAGCTAACCAACAATATGAAAATCAGAAAGAAGCAAAATACCAAGTAGTCCCATGAAGATCTAGGGTAATTTTGTTTTGAATATTTTCACAAACTACATAAAAAAAAAAAAACCGCAACTACCATTTTCCGACAAAATCAATCACATTTTATTAAAAAATAATGGCATTTGAAATGAAAATCTCAAATCTTACCATCTATTTCTTGGACTAATTGCGAAAAGTAAACAATTAAAGGGCCAATATGAGAAAATATAGAACTTTAAGAGAAAAGCAAGATTATTATTATATTTTCAAAAAATAAGCCGATAAATATGTATTTAAAATTAGACTAGTTATTTTGTTATAGATAAAAAAGAAGAAGAAGGTCATGATCATTAAATTGACCTAGTTGTTTTCATAAATGATATACACAAAAGACACTGACAAATAAACTATTCAGATCATCGAGATCAATAGTAAACCTACAAGCCCTTCAAACTATGTAAAATTTAAATAAGTGAAGCTCAACTCTTACTTATTTAAAACACTACTTAAATTTCCTTCAAGAGTAACTTCTTTATTATTATTATTATTATTATTATTTTATATATTTTAATTTGGATGAAAAAGCACAAGTTTTAATTTATTGCATATTCAACAATAAGTCGTCGACATGTTATTTTAGTAATTTTTTGACTTTTTACAAAAAGATGTGCAAAAAAATAGAAAAAATGATGTGATAACTTATAGTGACTTTGACTTTTTGATTAAAATTGAATATTGCCAAACGAGGCCAAACTACATCGGAGTACAATATAGATCCCACTAGAGATATAGAGAACCTTCTTGTAGGGAGGATGAGGCTCCACATAAGGAGAAAAAATAAAATTCCATACGAGGAGGAGAAAGTCTCTACATAGAGGCATTATTGCAACCAATAAATAAATAGAAACAACACAATCACTACCAAACAAACATTATCAATCACCTTCATGATTCCTCTATCGATGCAACCGATAGTTGTGGTACCTGAATTCCCACATCTACATTACAAAATTTGGATATAAGATGGTCACCTAACATATAATAACGTATTTAGCAGCGTTAGATCTCGGTCAAGAATTATATGCAGACGAGAGAAGCGATAGTGGCTAACATGGTGATAAATAAAAAAAGAAAAAGAAAAGCACAGGAGAAGAAACTAAGAAGAGAGAATGACTAGAAGCACCATCTTCTCCCCATATAGAGCAGAGTTTCTTCTTAGAAAGCATAATGTGACGAGAGTAAAAAATTAAAATGCTAAAAAGCTCATCATTTTTCTTAGCCATGTTAAAACCATTTCTTTATACCTTAGTACTTTGTCTTTCAAGAGTATTCATAATTAAAAAGTTTAAGAACATATAAACAGACTAAATAACCCTCTTATATGAGATGGACTTCACAATCCTTTCACACGAGACATACAAGGTGAGATGAACATAAAGGGTGAGAAAGTTGTGTCTAATTATAATTAATTTCAATCTCATAACAACTACACTCAATAATTTCTCAAAGTTAAGAGGGCTTTGATTATGATGTAGCCGTTGGCAACCGACGGTCATGATTGTAAATACAGCAAGATGAAGACAAAAACCAGAATCGGACATTTTTATTTCGTTATTTACGACACTGAAATCTGGACAATATAAAATAAAATAAATATGAAATAAAATGATCAAATTAAAAAAGAAATAAAAATTGGGTATCTTAAGGCGCACGATACGCACTCCATCGTTGAAATCATTGTATATCCAGCTCAGCAAATGAACAAAAGACAAATCCAAAACCAACACGTGTCATAAGATCTCACCCTGTGGTCCCACACCACGGTGCCAAATTACACCGCCGCCTCTCCTCCTCCTCCCTCTCCCTCACCCCTCGCCGGAACACCACCGCGCACTCCGGCAGCTCCCCTAAGTCACCGAACAACGACTCATCCTCCTCCCTTATCGTAAAAATCAACGCCCCATCACCGCCGCTGCCGCCACCACCGCTATCCAACATCGGGCTTTCGAGCACGGTTGATGATACCGATTCCAAATGTGAAAACCACTCGAATTGGTAAGCGTTGATCTGAGACTCTTCTTCTCCCAAATTGTCGAAAAGTAGAGGCGGCGAGACCGGTGTAGCTGCCTCGGCCGCGGCGGGGGTAGTGGCGGAGATGATGGTGGGTTGTTGGTGGTTTTGGTGGTGATTGTTTTTGGACGCCGGCAAAGCGTGGTTGTGCTCGCAGGAGTACGTCACCACTACCATGGTGGGGTCGACGTGGCTTCTCTCTACTTGTTTTCTGGCCGGACATCCTTTGGAGCTACTGCACCGGTAGTACCCTCTGCCAAAATCACACCGTTTGATCAAAATCGAACGGTTTGATTGCACTTAGTCCTACAATTAGATCATACGCTGTGTTACAACGAAGTGAAATTGGGGAATTGGATTACCTGGGGTAAGGTGAGCCTTTGATGGGTTTCTGACCGTACTTCCTCCAAGCCCATGAATCAGACGGTGGAGCACTCTCCCCCTTCAGCCTCGACCCTTCGATGTCTCCGATCGGGATGGAGACCACTCTTTTCTGTGCAGCGCGCCTACTGAATCAAACCCCACGACGTAGTTAGTACACTCATGCACATGAATCAGGAAAATGAAACCCTAAAAGTATCTAATCCATTTCTAGATGAATAATTTCATAAACTTAAGCATATAAATCAGTTACAGAATCGAACAAATAATATATCTAAATAGATAATTTTTTTAAAAAACGAGTCTTACTAAGAAATTTTGTAAAATTTTACCTTCGTTTCATTTATGTGTTTATAGTAGAATTGTACGTAGATTTACATAAATATGAATATTTATGGGTAATACCAACCTTCTTTTAGGGGAGGAGGTAGAAGTGGTCTTGGTGTCGTTGAGCATGCCGGAACGAAGCGTATCTTCGCTGTTTTCTGGTGAGTTTTCGATGTCTTCTTGCTCATTTATAAATGGGTGGTTGCTAAATCTTCCTTCCATAGCTAGGGTTTTGGAGTGGCACCCACTAAAGCTTGAGATGTTTTTAGGCCTGATGATATACTGATGATGGCGATTTTAAAAGTTGCACAGAGAGAGAGAGAGAGAGAGAGAGAGAGGAAGGAAGAAGAAATGGGGGAAGGTGGAGAAAGATTGGTTGGGATGGGTTTTGTTTTTTCAAAAATGGGACCTAATGATGACAGATGGGCAAGTGGCATAGTTTATAAAGGACGTGCAAGCAAAATGTGAAAATAATCCAAATCACCTTTCGATTATTATATTTCAATGTGAAACCGACCCTTATGTTGATTTTGATTTGTCTAATCTAAATGATTTTGGCAATTCATGGCTAATGGGGTGTCCTTCCTTGTGAAAGCCCTATTTTGCCCTTCTAATGCCATGATTCATATGCTGCATGAATAATTAAGATGTTTAATTAAAAAATGATACAATTACAAACATTGTGCTTAAAGTTTGCGTTCTGTGTTGCTTTAGTATTGCAAGTTTTAATTTTGCGAATTTATATGCTAAGTTTCTAATTGGAGACAAATTGATTTAATTTTAATTGAGTGGTTTATATGATTAACAAAATGGTAGTAATAAAATACACATAACATTTTTAAAGTATGCAGTTTGCATTATTTTTGTCGTTCATAGTTATAATTTTATTATTTCATCTTTCAATATTATAATATAGAGAATGAAAATATAGAAGAGATAGTGAAGGAAAATTAGTAATTACAATTTTAAGTGATGGAAAAAAAAACATAAATAAACTTTATTTAAAGGGTGAAGAAAAATTCATGACATAATATTTTACCCCTTTATGTTATTTTTGTCTTGAATTCAAAGGGGACTTGGTGGGTACTTTTCTTTGTCATATTTATATCTCTACAAGGGCTGCTAAAGGCTGTAGGGTGGGCTATTTTCATATTTAAAGCAAACAACTGTTCCCATTCAAACCCAAAACCTATATTTTCCCAATCCTCTACATTAATTACTACTTTAATACAATGAAGAACTCAACTACCCTCAACCAAGAGCACTCAAATCAAATGTCTCCTCAACCAAATAAATTGAGGATGCGATTTTCTATTCTTAAAAAATTTATGTTGTGCAAACGTTATATTGTTCTTCCCGTGTAATATTTACAGTGTTGCATTATTTTATTTATTTTTTTAAATTGAAAATTAACAAAACATAAGGTTATATGAGTGGGAGTGTATGAAGCAGGAGACATTTGATACTTCCGAATAGCAGTAGTAGGGATATTTTTATACTTCCGAATCTCTCTCAATGCATGTCATCTTCCTGTACTTTTAATTTCATGTTGTTTAATGAAATTTTTCTTTACTGATCAAAAAAAAAAAAAAAAAAAAAGCAAGAGACATAGAATTGATGACCTAATTAAGATATCAATCTAATAAATTGTAAAAATATGCGTACAGATTCACGCATAGTAACTTACACAGAAAATGTCAAAGCCTATTTGCCAAGTGACATTCTCCCCAACTCCCAGCAGTGCAGGTTGCAAGTTCAAACCCCAATCTCATGTGAGATAGTTAGAAGTGATCCCCTTTCCCTCATCCCTTAGATCTAGGCTGAAACTTACAAACAAAATTAATGTATAGTTGACATTGGACTTTTATATGGTGAACGTCATGTCTTGAATAAAATTGGATTACACGTTAAATTTTTTGAAAATTTTATATGCAGCATTATTCATCAATCAAAATGACCTTCTCTTCAATAAAAGTCATTTACCTGATATATAAATAATATAATACTTCATTGATGATGATCTCATCAACTTCTGCCCCAGTTCCCCATTCATACAAAGTATTTATCCTCCCCACATGACCCTATCTGTTAAATCAATTTGTTTATTAAGAAAAGTCAAATGAATTGTACCTTAACAATATTGTTTATTAGAATTGAATACATATTTTTTGTTATGGTTATCTTGTCCATATTACTGATATCATCATAGTATGGTAACATAAAATAACATACCAAGTGCTCAGTACAAATATTATTATTATTATTATTATTATTATTATTATTATTATTATTATTATTTATCAGTTTTGTTACATATTTAAAATTTTATCTAGATTTAAAATATGTACAAAATATCATTAAAATATGGACTTTTCTCAAATTAAAATTTTCAAGTCACTAGAATTATTGATTTATTTATTTATTTATTTCTGATTTATTTATTTGTTATATATGAAATCAAACACGATCTCCTGGCACAAGTGAATAAACTTAACCCTTAAGTTTATAGTTAATTATCAAGCATATAATTGGCTAGATTTCCATGATTAATGTACGGAAATTGCGGTTAAGATGCATCTTATTTAAATAATCTTTTGTCCTTTTGCTATATGACCAAGTAAACTTAGGCCTCGTTTGGGAACGGTCTCTTTTAGCTTAAAAGCCAAAAAGTTACTAAAAAAATCAAAAAGTCAATAAATTATACCAAAAAGTCAAAGATTCCATTTTCTCTCTACTTTTTGTACATCTTTTCATAAAAAACCAAAAAGTCATCCCAAACATACTAGTTTTTTTTACATCATATTTTAGCCAAAAAACCAAAAAATTACTAAAAAAGTCTGTTCCCAAACGAGGCCTTAATTTATAAATGAGGTGGGTAGGACAAAACCAAGTTGCTCAAGTGGGGCCGAAATAGGGTACAATGTTCGAACTCAGTTTGTTTGTTAAAATTTTGAGTTAGAATTCAAGTTTGAGCTCGATATTAAACATTAATCAAGTTTGAAGCTCAATCTCAAAAAACAAATTATATATCTTTTATATGTTATAAATATTACTTTATATTATTATCTACATATATATCTAACCTTAAATGCAAATTAAAAGCCAAATTTAATTACCTACTTAAAGTTACCTCATCCCCAGAAACCACAAGAGCAAGATCTAGCTACGGAAAGAAGGAAGCTCTAATCTTGCTTCAAAAGCTTAGCTCAAGGGAAAGCGATGGTCCAGATGTGGACTTCTTAAACAAATAATACTACAACATATAAGGGTGTGTTTGGTAACGTTTACGTTTTCAGTTTATATTTACAAAAATTTTATAAACTGATTTTTGTTTATTTTTTTGTTTATTTTTAGAAAAAACATAAACTACAAACGCGTTTGGTAATTGACAAAATGTTTACAAAATTTAAAAAATATAAAAAAGAGTGAAAAATGACAAGTGGCGGCGAAAGACGGTAGGTGGTGGGTAGATGGTGGTGGTGGGTGGTGGTTGGTGGCGGGTGGGTGGGTGACGGTGGCGGGTGGTGGGTGGTAGCGAGTGGGCAGTGGCGGGTGGTGGAAAGTGGTGACGGTGGGTGGTGGGTACCTGGTGGTAGTGGGTGGTGGCGGATGGGTGGGTGACGCTGGCGGGTGGCGGGTGGTAGCGAGTGGGTGGTTGTGGTGGCGGGTGGTGGGTGGTGGTGGCAGGTGGGTGGCGGATGGCGGATGGCGGGTGGTAGTGGGTGGGGGCAGGTAGGTGGCGGGTGTTGGTAATGGGTGGGGGCAGGTAGGTGGCGGGTGTTGGTAGTGGGTGTGTGGGTGGGTGACGGTGGCGGGTGGTGACGAGTGGGTGGTGGGTGGTGGTGGGTGGTGGCGGGTGGGTGGTGGGTGGTGATGGTGGTTGGGTGGGTGACGGTGGCGGGTAGTGGGTGGTGGGTGGTAGTGAGTGGGTAGTGGTGGGGGTGGTGGCAGTGGCGGCGGCGGGTGGTAGATAGTGGTGGCAAGTGGGTGGCGGATGGCGGGTGGTGGCGGGTAGGTGGTGAGTGGTGGTGGTGGTGGGTGGGTGAGTGGGTGACGGTGGCGGGTGATAGGTGGTAGCGAGTGGGTGGTGGTGGTGGGTGGTGGTGGCAGGTAGGTGGCGAGTGGGTGATGGTGGTGGTGGTGGTGGTAGTGGTGGTGGTGGTGGTGGGTGGCGGGTGGTGGTGGCGGGTGGGTGGGTTCCAGGTGGCTGGTAGTGGCAGGTGGTGGATGGTGGTGGCAGGTGGGTAGTGAGTGGTGATGGCAAGTAGGTGGCGGGTGGTGGTGGCGGGCGGTGGATGGTAGTGGCGGGTGGTGGGTGGTGGATGGCAGGTGGGTGGTGGGTGGTGGTGGTGGTGGTGGTGGTGGTGGTGGTGGTAGTGGTAGTGGCAAGGGGTGGGTGGTGGTGGCAGGTGGGTGGTGGTGGCGGGTGGTGGGTGGTGGTGGTAGGTGGGTGGTGAGTGGTGGTGGCAGGTGGCAGGTGGTGGTGGTAGTGGTGGTGGTGGTGGAGAGTGGATGGTGGTGGCGGAAGACGGTAGTGGAAAATGGTGGCGGGTGGTGGCTAGTGTTAGGTGGTTAAAAAAAAAAAACTGAAAACTCAAAATGGAAACACATTTTTTGTGTTTTCATTTTTTGACCAAATTTATAAACTGAAACCACTGATTTATAAATCAAAAATTTTATCAAACAAGTTTTTATTTGAGTTTTTTAAATTTTTGTAAATATAAACAGAAAACTGAAAACGTAAGTGTTACCAAACGACACCTAAGAGTTTAGAGACAAATTTTTGTGATCTCTAAAAGTGAAAATTTTGTTATATAAGGTATTTAGAGACTAATTTTTATTGTCGTGAGGATAGTCGTTAAAAGTCATTCTGAAAAGTAAAAAATTAAGGCAAAATTTTGAAAATGTCACTAATAAATAAATTTTTAGGGACAAAATAATTTGGTCCCAAAATAGTTCATTTATTGAGACAAAAAATTTAGTCCGAAAAGTATAATAGTTCATCAATAATGTCCAATTTTCATTGCTAAAAATATAATAATGGCACTTTTCGCAACAAAAATATTTGGTCCCTAAAAAATAATTTTGTCTTTAAATTTTGGTCTTTAAAATTTTAATTTTTTGTAATATAAGACCTGAGAGAAAGAAGACGACGAAGAGGCACTCTGTGTCAACAAATAATTCGAAATATCTTGACTTTTTCTAGAACAGGTCCGGATCAAATAACAATTACTATGCTTGGTTTCCCCTTTGAAAAAATACTTTTCAGAAAATTCTACTTTCTTATTTTCCGTAATTTTTTGTTTTTATTGATTTTTTTAAATATTTTAAGCAATTTTTTAAATTTCTAGACATATCTAACTTAGATGTATCTAAAAAGTAAAAAATTTGTGAAGAAAACCTTTTAAAAATTCACTAAATACCCAAAATATAAAAAAAAATACAAGAATTCAGTACATTTGTTATATTTTTATGTATTTATTAATTTTTTAAAATATTTTTTCACAAATTTTTTACTTTTTAGATACATCTAAGTAAGGTACATCTAAAAAGTAAAAAAAATATTTAAAATTTAAAAAATATTCACTAAAAATAAAAAAATACGAAAACCAAAAAACATAATTTTCAAAAAACTTAATTCAAAAAACTCAAGCCAAACACACTGAATAATTCGAAGCATACAACAACCCTTCTACTAAAAAGCCATAGGAGGATGGGTGGGAAATTTTTTCTCTTACGCAAGGGTCAAGTGGTGCCCCTCTATTCGAGTGAGAATGACCGGTGGATTAAGGCATTGAAATAGTTGGATTAGGTCGTTTATTTAGTATCTAACTCGTCCCTCTGGATTGGATAGAAGATCAAAACGCTTTCATTTTGTGGAAGTCCCTAACAGAGGAAAGGGCATAGCAGTGTTAGGCACTGGTTACAGGACAATCGACTTACTAGACTGGAAGTGGTTGAGAATTTTATGTCAAACGGACTAACAGTGTGAATGAAATAGATATGTTTATGAAGATGTGAACTATCTACACCTAATAGAAAAATCCTACGAAGCTTTAGTTTTTCATGGTATAAGCTTTGGGCTTATTTTAACCTGAGTTTGACTCATTTAATTATCAAGCTCAAATTGAAGTTTAAGTATGACTTGAACTACAATAGAAGGAGCTTAAATAAGTTACAAACGAATCAAGCTCGAAACAACTCACTTTACTTACAATTACTAGAACCACTTCCCTAGTATGCTAAAATGAATATCAACCATCTCTAAGTAATCTATTATATGTTCATTCAAGCAAAAATAAATTTCAATTGAATGCAAAAACACACTATGTAGGACCACTAGTAGTTCTTCCAATGTCAACCATTTTGGATATAAAACTATTAAAGTTGTTGCTGAGAAAAATAATTTAGAGTGCTTCCATATAACTGCATAGCCAAATTAAAATTAGGCAGTGTTTACTTAATTGTCTGTTATCCTCAACTAAAATAGACCAACATTAAATAGTGACTTTTTGGATAGGTATATTATACAAATTGCTTGAATTTCAAAAATTTCGAATGATAAAATATAGAAAAGTAAGGTTATACAAATAAATAAATTTTATTATTAATTGACATGATACTTATCATATTATTGTAATAGGTCTTGTTTTAAATTTCAAAATTTTACAATTTTATGGCACATCAATAAAGAAAAAAAATTTATAGTAAAAATTTATTAATTTATATAATATTTTTTAATGGAAAACTTTGGAAGCATTTGATAGTTTCGTCATCTAGAATTAAAAACAAATAATGATGTCATACACTAAAATATTAATGTTTCACATTTCTCTATATGAAGATGTCCTCCATAAAAAATAATTGTATGATTCAAAACATTTTAGTGTGTGACATAGATGAAAAATTTAAAATAATCATAATTCAGAACTTTAAAATGAAATTATTATTTTTCAATTATGCATGAATGATGTTGATGAGATCTATTTATATTTTTTTCTTGAGACTATATTTGTATTATGAAAAACATAAAAAAAAATGTGCATTGAATAATTAGTAAATTGAGCAAAATAATTCAATAAAAATATAAAGTTATAGAGAGTGAAAGAATGTGCTTTTGATATCCCCTCTTTGTTGCGTAAGTAGGTGGGTATTGAATGACTTTAATTTATTGCTGCCTTTTCTGACTTTCTTCACACCCTCTCTCTCGAACATATCTAAATACATACATACACGTACACATATACATATACATATATATATATATATATATATTTTGTCAACTTTTCTCATAGTAACTACTATTCCAATGAAAGGAAATTTCCTCCGTCATGCTTCCCTTTCCATTTCACAAGTTGTCTAGGAAGTCCCTCCCAATTGCTTTTCTCCACGTGCATATTAACAAGACAACTAGTGATCAAATGCACATAAAAACGCATTTGTTTAAAATATAAATTATTTCTCGTAATTTTAAATTACATTTTTTAATTAAAATTTTTAATTTCATAATAAATAATTTATTTTATTTATGAAATATTAAATTAATTAATAATTTTAAATAATGTTAAAAATTTTATTTCAATTAATAATTCAAGTAATTTTGTTATTGTAAAAGACATAGTTATAAATTTTATTTTTTTAATTACTTCTATTAAATAAAAATTCGAATTAGGGAATATTTATAATTCAAACTACAATAATTCATATTTTAAACAATTTCTTATAGGTGTATTTGTAATTTATCTTAAAATTTTGTGTCTTAATTTGTATGTTTTATTTGTTAATGTTCTTAGCATTACAGGTCTCGTTTGGTAATATCACTTTTTAACCTAAAAACTAAAAAGTCACTAAAAAAAAATCAAAAAACCAACAATTTATACTAAAAAGTCAAAGATTTCTTTTTCTCTCTAATTTTGCACAACTTTTCATAAAAAATTAAAAATTCATCCCAAACATACTAATTTTTTTACATTATATTTTAGCCGAAAAATTAAAAAATTACTGAAAAACCTGTTTCCACACGAGACCTCAGATATTTATGCATATAAAATTATGACTAGACTTCTTTGCTGTCCATGTAATCTCATAAACAAACAATATACTGTACAACTATTTTGCAAAAAAAATAGTGTAATAGGTAAAATCCGAATCACTACGCTATAGCACTGTAGTCAAGGCAATGTTATCGAACAAAGTCGCCGACCAAGCGATTGAGCTTCACAGGATCGACGACTTTGCTCGATAACAAAAGTGGGTGGACCAAGTGTAGGGTAAGACCATTAAGTGGGAGCAAGCTTACCCACTACGTATATCGCAAACATGAGACATGATCTCAGAAAAGCCGAAATAGAAGAGAATGATGCCTATAAACTCCCAACCTCACTCAACAGTAAACAAGCTCAGTTATAAATAGAGGGAAGCCTATCAAACCAGTTACACAATCACAAATACTACGATCAATATTCTTGCTTACATTCCTTAAGAGAGTTGAAGTGGTTCACAACATAGGTATCAAAGAGTTTCCTAGCTAACCACCTTAGCCAGAGATTTCCTCTTTTAGTATTTGTAGGACCATCAAAGGTGTGATCATATTAATCTGATAGCCAATATTTCCTCCGTTCCCCCCACACAATTAGTTTACAATCACACTAAATTATGTTACAAGTTTGTTTGATTATTAATTTCAACACTTGGAATTAGTCAAGATGTACTATTATATAGGTTGATAATTTCAGCGTCTAAGGTTGCAAACGAATCGAGTCGAGCCGAGCTCGGCTCATCTCGTTAATATTAATGAAACTTGAGCTTGGTTCAACTTGGCTCAATAACTTTTTTAATATTATTTATATTATTAAATAAAAATATTATTTATATATTAAATAATATATTTATAAATATATAAATAATGTATTTTTTTAATATATAAATAATATATTTATTATATAATCTAAACAAACACTACAAGAATTAACACTTTTGGCAACAAAAAAATTAGTCGCTAAAAGTCTATTTTTGGTCGGCAAAAGTTATTCGCGACCAATTTTTTTGGTCGCTACTTTGGTCGCCAATTGAGGGTCGACAAAAGTAATTCGCGACCCAAATTTTGGTTGGTCGGCAAAAGTTGGATTTGCCGACTAAATTTTTGGTCGCTAAATATTTAATTACCGCGACTAATTCATTTTGTCGCTAAAACACTTTGGTCGCGAAAAGTGATATTTTCCCGACCAAATTTCTTAGTTGCCAATTGTCACATTTCGCGACCAAAAAGTTTGGTCGCCAATTATCACATTTAGCGACCAAAAAGTTTGGTCGACAAAAGTGAGTTTCCACGACCAAGAGCTGTTTTGGTCGGCAATAGATGTATTTTTTGCGACCAAAACTCTTGGTCGGCAATTGTCATTTTTTGCGGAAAAAAATTATTTTTGATGTCGCGACTAATAAATTGGTCGCCAAAGTAGGAAAACAATACACTTGTAATGCCTAATAATGCATTCAATCCATAATAAACCTATAATTTTAAAGCATCATTCAAATTAACTGAATCATTAACATTCGACACAATATATAATTCATTAACATTCGACACAATACAACTATTCTAAGTTTTCAATTCATATTTGACACAATACATTAAGTTGCCTTGATAGCCAGTCAAAAAGATCCACTAAGTTTTAATTCATCAACTATTCGACACAATACATAATTCATATTCGAAGTTTTAATCCACTAAGTTGCCTTGATAGCCAATCAAGAAGATCCTTGCGCCCTTCCGTGCCTAGCTTCGCATCCATCAAAGCAGTAGTGATGTAAGGCACCTAATAAAGAAACAGAATTGGAAAATTTATCAGAGAAACATGATAGTGGCAGCAACACTGGATTGCAAACCTGTATCTTTGCAAAAATCAATTAAATCCTATAAACATGTACATCGTGTTGAGACAACTAGCTGGCATAATAAAACTGTACTTGTTGTTGTACCTGCAAATTTCAGTACACGATGATTAATAAGCTAACAGCCATAACAACCCTGCTAGTAAGATAAGCAAAACCATAGATATATGTATAACCATAAACCAAGGTAGATACATTTGATAAATTCTAAATTAAAGAATTCAAAATGAATCAAATCTTTGCCTATAAATATATGTATAATCTCAATGATTCAATAGAATTGTTGATGGTATGAGAATTTGAGATTGCGTTTGTGTGTGATTGGCTCAACCCTTGTGCGGGGTAAGGCACCTCTTCTCTCTCTTCTTCTTCTCTTATTCTTTGCGCACACACCCGAGTTATTATTCGCGGGTTACTATTCACAGTCCACTAAAAGTGCAGTTCTCAACACCAAAACCCTATCCTCTCACCTTCAAATCAACCCTAATCCCTTGCCCTACCTTTTTGCCTTCAATTTAACCATTGAAACCCTAAATTACCCACTGTTTAGGCCATCAAATAGCCTCTGTTATGGAAATCCAACAAGCTGTCCTACATCACTAAGCCTAAGGATTAAGACCAAAACAGCCATAACCAATGTAAGGAATCACTCGATCCATCCCCGCCATAAAAACGATTCCCTCCAAGCTCCACCACAAGGTCAAAGCCATAAGACAAGGATAATACAAAAATAAATGATCACTATTTTCCTAACCCCCTTACACATTCTGGAAATCCAGTAAGCTGTCCTACATCACTAAGCCTAAGGATTAAGACCAAAACAACCATAACCAATGTAAGGAATCACTCGATCCATCCCCGCCATAAAAACGATTCCCTCCAAGCTCCACCACAAGGTCAAAGCCATAGGACAAGGACAATACAAAATTAAATGATCACTATTTTCCTAACCCCCTTACACATGACATAGCATTTGGCTTTTCCTCTCCTATTTTCTTTAAAATAAAAAAAGGGTGAATTCATACATATAGTGGAAGTGTGGTATAGGTCCAAGCTCAGTCAGCCAGCTGAATTTGTGGACTTATCAACCAAGAGAACTAGATAAATCGACATGCATGTAAATCTTTTCAATTGGTATATGCATCAACTAAATTAAATACCCATTGTAAATTTGCAACATTAAAAAGCTAGTTGCAACTTTTTAAGTATATAATGTTAAAATCTAACAATAGAATTAAGCATTAGAGATGTATATTTCAAGTAGTTACAACCTCCTAAATCTAGACTACAAATACTAAACAATATTATCTATCTATAAGACAGCGAATATGACAAGGCATAACAATTAGTGACCACTGAAAATTTTAAAAGGTAAGAATAAAGACCCAATTTGATTAGTATAAAAAATGTGTCGCTATTGAGCCCAGAGCCTACTAAAAAGTGCTAGCCTAAGGACTTTACGTGGGCCTGACTGAAGGGCCAGGGCTGGCTGTAGACACCCCATTTTTGACGGACCTTAAGACTCAGACATCACCGATTGAGCGCTCGGTGACGTTGCATATTGTGCTCGTTCAGAAGTTTCAGAGTCTTGGCTGCGAGCCCTGCCTCCGGACTTCCGAACCCTCTTCTGTGCCTTGCCTCGATTTGCGAGCCAAACTCAGTTTTCTCTGTTTCTTTTTCTAAGGGGAGGGAGAGGTCCAGTAGATCATCTCTCAATGGCCGTGGGCTACGTTTTATGGTCATAGGCCATTTTGCCCATTTCGGAGTCCGGTTTCTGGTTTTTCGGGACCGTTGGCCGTATGCCTCGGTTCGGGACCGCCTAACCATCTCCGTTTGTTCTGATTTTTGGCATGCTTCCTTTTTACTCCCTTTTGAGGGACACGGGGGTCTGAGAAACCCACTTCGTGGCCAAACGCCACTTTCGGTGCTTAACAGGCAATTTTCGGGACCCCGAACTGCATGTTTCGGCTCCCGAGCATTCGTTTTGCATCGGTTTTCGTTCATCTTTGGCAGGTGCCTCTGTTTCATCACCAGGAAGGTCACTGGAGGGTAGGAGGCCAGCAATTATCTTGGCAACCAGTTATATTCCATTTTCGCCCTCCGACACCCGTTTTTCTCACTTCCGAGCCAATGTTGAACACTTTGGAGCCATTTTCTTCAATCCCAAACCACATATTTGTGATGTACACACATGGGAGGACCCTAAAAGTTTATGGCCGGCCATTAATTCCATTTGAACCTTTTGAACCCCTCCTCAAAATGGCTTGTTCTCTCTCCTGTTTTAGAGTTTCCAAATTCGAACTACAGGGTTGTGAAAAGGTGACCTAGGAGGCCACCTTTTTGTGGTGGCCGGCCACTAAAGCAGGTTGACCTTTTTGACCCCTAGCCGGCCGGCTAGGGGAGGTGGCCGGCTGGCCACCTGCAAGTCCAAAAGGTGGCCGGCCATGTTCCTTGCATTGCACACTTTATAGCTGTATAGCTGTATCCCCCAGAAAATATCTCAATCCGGGGGATATTTCTTGGGGGAAAAACTTGTCTCCTTTTCCCCCACCTTTGCCCCTCCTTTTCTCCCTCTTTTCTGTCCATATAACCAGCTGCAAGCATTGGTTTAGGGGGGTTAGAAAAATTGGTCTTCAAGCTTGCATGCAAAGATCCTCCATCTCTCTCATTTCCTTGAAAACCTCCAAGTTCTACCTCATTTCTTCATCACCACCAAGCACCACCACCACCACTCCATTTCCAGCAACAAGGAGGGCTTCTCAGAGGCTAAAGGTGCTGCAACTTGGTCCAAGAAGCAACCAAAGATTGGTCTACAAGGGTGAGTTGCCATTTCCCCATTTTTGGTCCATTTCTTGCACCATTTATAAGCCATACATGCTTGCTGTTTTGAGCTCCGGCCCTAACTGAAAGTGGCCTTCTTTTGAGCTCATTTTCTTGTTTCATTAAGGGCTCAACCCTATTTGAGCCCTCCATCTTGCACTTGCTTCAATATCTTCCTTGAATGCCATTTTCTTGCATGCTTTGGAAGCCCATTATGCTTCCATTTTTGGGCGTTTTACAGAACTAAAAATAGGCTTATTTTGAGCCCCTCTTCAACATTGAAGAAGGGCTCAACACTGTTTGGGACCTCCATGCTATACTTGCCTTTATATCCCTCTTTGGCCCCCTTTTTTTGCATGTTTTGGTAGCCCATTATGCTTCCATTTTTGGGCATTTTATAGTACTATAAAAAGTCTTATTTTGACCTTCTTAACATGTTTTATTAAGGGTCTTTGCTTGTTTGATGAATTCTTTGTATACCTCATGTTATAGCCACTTTTGAGCCTCATTTTGCATTGCATTTCTAGCATGTTTGTATACTGTTTTGGGGTTTTTACAGTTCTGTAAATATGCATATTTTTGGTCCCTCTTCAATGTTGTAGAAGAGAATTTTTTAGTTTGGGCTTTTCATACATCACTTGCCTCTTTGGCCACCTTTTGGCCCTTTTTCTTGCATAAGAGCTTAGCCATATCTATGTTTGTTTTTAGGGTTTTTACAGTTCTGTAAAGTGGCTTATTTTTGGCCCCTCTTCAATGTTGTTGAAGGGCCCTAACCTATTTGGAGTTAGCAGCTGTGAGTTGCTTCATAATCTCATGTTTAGGGCCATTTTTTGCATGCCATTGTTGCCCTATCGTTGCTTGCTTTTTGGCCATGATTTGTACTGTAAAAATGCTTATTTTGAGGCTGCCTTGCTTCTGTCTTTTCATCTTGTGTACCAATTATGCATGCTTTGTATAGCTGTAAGCCATTTCACGTACTTAATCTTGCATTTCGGGAGAAATTCCATGCATCGGGTGTGTTTTCACCTCATTTCGGGGCTTTTTCCCCCACATTTCAGTGCTGAAATTCCATTAGCATGTTTCTATATGCCATTTCTATGCCATTGCATTGCATATACCATTGCCTCGGTTTGCGTGCCCGTGTGCACGCATTTCGAGGCACTTCATTTTCATCCACCGGCCTTTTATGTGAGTGCGGCTGAGGCTCTCTCATGTTAGTGTAAGTCCATGTTGCATTCTATATGCCATTTTAGCCCTATTGCATTGCATATGCCATTGCCTCAGTTTGCGTGCTCGTGTGCACGCATTTCGAGGCACTTCATTTTCATCCATCGGCCTCTTATGTGAGTGTGGCTGAGGCTCTCTCATGTTAGTTTAAGCCCATATCATATTTTCATGTCATTTGCATTGCGTATGTCATTTTCTCGATTTACGTGCCCGTGTGCACGCATTTCGAGGCATCTCATTTTTACAGCATAGCGCATACTAGGTTGTATCTTAGATCGCATTCAGTCATTTTTCTCAGTTTGCGTACCCGTGTGCACACATTTCGAGACATCTCATTTTCATAGCATTGTGCATGCTAGGCTGTATCTTAGTTGCATTCATGCATATCATGCATATTGCATCGTGTTCGGGATAGGAGTTAGCCCGGACACGGGAAACGAGGTATGTTCCGTACTCTGAGTGACGGAACGTATCTCAATTCCCCAGTCACCGACACTCCGGATCATCCATGATGGAGTTAGGTCTTGTTGTGCTTTCATGTGCATTCATCCCATATTAAATTGTGCAATTCGACTTCTCGGCCATCATGCCTCGATATGCGTGATTGGTGGCACGAGGATCGAGATATGCATATATTTGTGAAAATACATTGCTATGCCCCTTTCCTGCTCTCTGTTGCAACAAAATGAAGAATCAACAACTTTTCAGAGTTTGGCACACTTTCCAAGAATAACTGCTAAACAGAGGCTAATTGGGGCATCCCGGTGGATTTCCGCGCAAGGCAGCCCAGACATGCATCATTCATCAGAAGCAAGGCAGTCCCTGGCTTGCACGCCAGTTTTACAATTTTCTTAGTTAATTTGTTAATTAATTAGGAATTTGTATATTATTCGGACTGTAATATTTATTTGGACTGTAATATTCTTTTATTCGGGACTGTATATTTATTTGGACCCTCTGCGCGAGGGCATAACTGTAATAAGTGTGCGTGTGTGTGTTGCATGTCTTCCAACCCCATGTCTTTCTTCCCTTTTATTTACCTGCTTATGATGGTTAGATTAGGGAATATTTCAATTAGCATACAGTATGATAGCATGTTTGCATTCATTCATCTGTTTTGCATGCACCGGGCTCGGCGCACCATACTAACTACATCGTACTTTCAATTCCAAATTGAATATATGTTAGTTGTAGCATTTCATATGCCATGTTTAGAATAGCCGAGCCTGCTATAGTGTGCATTTTTGCATGTGTTGCATTAGGCATTTCTGTATACTTAGGATTCATGCATGATTTCTAATGAGTCTTTGTTTTGGCTTGGAGTACTCGGTGAGTTTTATGCTTTAGCATCCTTGCATGCGTGTGAGTGACTGCCATGAATAGCATGCTTACCATGAGGCTATATGCTTATGTGATATAACTGCCTGAATGCCTGTGGGTGAAGGTTGGGTTATTTGAATTGGAATAATTCATCAAATGTTTGTTTTAAGCCCACTAGATAGTGGCAAAACCATCTTTTCTAAGCCCACCTGCGGGTGGCAAATTCTGCATTTTAAGCCTACTTGCGAGTAGCAAACCATCTTTCAAATAAACAAGCATAAAATGTTTTGTTCCAATTCAGGCGACCCAGTCTATACTTATGTGCTGTGTGCATCACATAGTAACCTAGGCTAATAACCGGAATAAGGACACACAAAGTTTTCAAAAATTGATATCATGGTTAGTAGAGGCCGATCTTTGATCGGGCGAGCGGGGGTACTCATGAAGTGACCTTCCCCAATCGTACCCAAGTTCCCGAGCCGAGGCAACTTTGGTGATGACGGACACGTGGCCTTTGGCACCGAGTCAGGGTTTCCTAAATTTCCCATTTAAAAAACATTTAGGTGGCGACTCTGTATCTGGCAAAGCAGTCCATGTTTGGCACTTCTTTCAAAAATTAGTTTTCTCAAAACGATTTGCCGGATTTGGACTCTTTGGTTCAGACTTAGAACCGTGACAAATTTGAGAGTCCTGAGCTGTAGTGACCCCAAAATGAACAGAACGGGAGCTCGTTCCTCCCGGGGCGTTCGGGGACGTCTACACTGGCGTACAGTGAGAACCTTTTTTGAGGCTTGATGACCGTAGGGCATTGTTGGGACCTAGGCGCACCTTTGACTACTATGGCCTTATTAAAATGCAAACTGCATAAAGTAACCTGTTGTTCTGTCATTCAAGTGCATACTAGAGACTTGTGAATAAATAGCTAGTTCAGAGGAACTCACACATGTATCAGAGACATATTTGAATTGAAAAGTGAAGTCGCTGCCAATGGTTAAAGTAATTGCCGAAGCTGCTGAGTTTCTTTACGAAGTGACTGAACTTCTTTCATAATCTCAGCTTGATACAATAATCTCCTCCCTGTTGCAATACTACAGGTCAATGACCATTCTATTTTAACAAAAAATGACACTAGCTTTAAGAAATCTGGGTGAAAGGTTAAGATGTTGAATTATCACAAAGTGTAAGTCTACCTCATAGTTCCAGGAATAAACCTAAATTTAAGCTCACAAATGTAAGTCAAGTTCACACCTAAATTTAATAGATGGAGGCACAGGAAAATTGTACAAACAATAAATTAGATAAATCCATGATGGTGATCTTACATTCGCATATGGAATAGTCCTTTGTTCTGTAGCAGATAATGTGTCCATCCTTGATAACAAGCTATTCTTCCAGTTCTTCTCTCGTTTCAGCTCCTATTTTCTTTGTTTTTGGTGAACCCACCGAGAGGGATGTTCCATCACTAAAGGCTAGATTAGTACTCATCCTTTCAGCATAAGTGGTAAATTTTCGAGGGTGGTTTAATGCTGACCCCAGAGAATCAAGGTTAGACTGCCCTGAAGTAGTACTTTTTGTCCCTAGAGAAAGGGACATAGAACTGAAGGGGATATGCTCTGGAAATCCCAGTGAAGACTCTTGATTGGAGGAGTTGTCTCTGTTGCGTAAATTTGCCGAGATCAGGTTTGAACTTGTTAGGTAACTCATACTTGTCTGGCTAGTTGAAGAAAATTAAATACTTATAGCCAAAGGGACAGAGGAAAAACCAAAACAAGGACAGAGGGAAAACCAAAACAATACAAAAAGAAAATTAAATACTTATAGCCAAATCATATATATTGCACAATGAAATACTTATACTTATAGAAAATGAAATGCTTATACTTTTCTTTTATGTGTTGTTGTTCACCTTCTGCTCTTGTTAACATACAATGTGCATTCTAATTATCTAAAAGAAGGAAATTTGTTGGTAGATGCCAAATCATATATATTTCGAGTTATATGTGAGAAGACCCTTAATATCCGGTGGTGTTAGTTGGCAGCCCTTAAATTGGTGAGTTCCTGACATCAGTTTCTTCCTTCTTACTTCTTTTGCAGCAATTGAAGGAACCTTAGAGACACAAGCAGCCCACATGAAGGAAACATCTTCAACTGAAAATGCTGAGAACAACGTAAAAATAGTAAGTAATATCATTAGACTTTGATTTCAGTAGATTTTAAATTTATATGCTGCTAGAGCCGTCTTTTTATTGTCTGTGCTTTCTCTTCAATTTTTTCCTTGCATACATAATATGATGGAATATTCATTTTCAATTGGGATAAAGTGGATTTTGAGTTAGTTCTGGTTTTATATATGTTAAATCACATACTTGATTCATTGGAATATTTTCATCCAACTAGAAGTAACCTAGTTCTTCCAACTACTCTACATGAATTGGTTATTATCCTTGGTGTTTATTTGAATGTCTATATTAATGATAGTCCTCCTGTAACAAAAATTAATTTTTTAGAGACCATCTAACTTTGAACATTAAAAACCATCAAGTAGTCAGAGTAGATTCAATATGTTGCACAATGTGCACGCAAACTCTCTTTTGAAATAGATATTAATTTAATGAAGGTATTGGGGAAAGTTACACCTTGTTCCTATAACTGATCATCGCTGTTTTTCTATTATATATGTTGCATTGCATTGATAAACACAAATTTTCATCTGAATCCATGAAAATGTGTGGTCACAAGTACAATATTTTATTATAAAATGAAACACTCATAATACATAATCAGTAATAACCATAATAATAACTTAATACCTGTGATTCATTGACCTTTATTATAAATACAAACCAAAAGTAATGTTTGAACTTTGCCAGAACATACTTTTTACGGCCCGCTGAAATTCATAATGCGTTGTCAATGATAAACATGAGGATAATAAGTGTAATTTATGGTTGATACCTATTAATCAGTTGACCGTGATGTCAATCTACACTAAAATTAAGAGGCAACAATCTTGGATGGACCATTGACGAACATCATTACATAACTTCCCATGAAATGAGCGTGTTTTGCAACATTAATAACTATTTCCTCTTCTTTTTTTTTTCCCCCTCATAAAACATCTACTAGAAGAGGCACATCCATTGAATCTTATAATATATTGGTACCTTTCTAAGCATCTCCAACCATGCTCTCTAAAATGCCTCTTCAAAGTACACAAAAAACTACCTTCTTTATTTTGCCTAACTAGTTTAGCTAGTGTACACTCCAACCATACTCTTTATTTTAGCTAATCAATCAAACTAACTTAACTAATTTTTAAAAGAAAACTATTATAAATATTAATAAATAAATAATCTTTTTATGACATGTTCATTGACATAAATAAATAAATAAATAAAATTAAAAAATCCCAAACTTATTTTTAGAAAAAAAAATTATAATCATTGATATAAAAAAAATTGTGCTCACTGACAGCAAGTCATACTGAGAAGCAAACATGTAAAACATAGAGGTGGAACTAACATTTTATAATTTACAGATTCAGCAATATTTTCACTAACTTGATACTTAAATTGAGGAGATTTTTAATGTAGCAATTTTTTGTTTACCAGTATGAAACTCGTTTTATTGCTTTCTTGAGTAAACAAAAAAAAAAAAAAACCACACACACATACATACACAGAGTGAGAGAGAATCACATAAAATTTCACCTTTTGAAAACAGGATTAGCAGCAATTTGTAAACAATGCAAAACCAAGACAATACCCATATCAAGAAGAGTGAGAATGGGTAAAATACACAACATGATTAGAGAGCATAAAGTAGTTTGAGGAAAATAATATGTACTTTTCAACAACTGAAAGTACTTCCTTCTTCTCAATCTTTCCACCAACACCAGTAGCCAGATCTAATGCTCCAGACTTGGCCACCTTCCAACCAAATAAAAAACAGAAAATGTAACAAAGAAAAAAAAAATTAAAATCACAAATAGAAGTGAACCCATTTGAACAATTAATTATAAATTGATAAAAAAAAATGTAGTAATAATTTGATTTGATTCCCACAATTAGTAAAAAAGAATCAGATTATTTGCAGCAGCAAATGCTGAGTGTTTACAAAGGAGTTGACTTGTGAAATCCAGGACTTGAATGGACATCCAAAATATAAACAGCTGGCATAATAAATAGCACTAAATGTAAATAGCACTAAATCCAAGTCAAAGCACTAAAATCCAATAAGAATTAAAACCCAACAAGTCTGTCTCCATTTCAGATTTGAAGCCTCAAAACCATACTGTTTGGCGGGACAAATTAGATTCTGGTAAAAAATCTGTACATAAAAAATTGGCTTGTGAATCAATTTCACTTTCCCTATACAAAACCAGCCAGATCAAATAGACCAAATAACTTATTCATCATATCATTGGCAAAACTGAGAACCATGAATCAACTTCGCTTAAATGCTTTTTCATTTTCTCAGTAACAAATCAGAGAATTAAGATTTTTATTTTTATTTTTGATTTTTGTTTTTTGAACAAGAGAGTATTAAGTTAAGTCTGATGTTTAAATCACATTAAAAAGCCCATAATTGTTCTTGAAGGAATTGAACGTGTACAATATATTGATCTAATCTTTTTGTTCTTACTTAGCTCCAGAGCAGCCACTATGGCCCCAAATGTAACAGAACAAAAAAAAAATTAATTGATAGTTTTGAAACACTCAAATGCAATGTATGCATCCCCAAGAATGAACCTGCTTACCCAAACACATAAAAATCAACTTGTAAACAAGTCCAAAATTTCAGAAAAGGCCAAATTGAGACAGAAAAAAGGGAAGTGTATGTATAATTAACATGATTTACAAAAATTGGGAAGTGTGTTTATAATTAACATGATTTACAAAAATTGGAAGCCCTAAAACATGTATAGATTCTTGGCTGGAATTGTGGAGTCAATTCTTTGAGGCAATTTATCGAACATGTAGAGGACATTAGAGAAAACCCTCTACACATTGAAAAACCCATCATCAAGCAATCTACAAAAGCAAATACAAACAAAAACAGATTAAAATTGAAATGCTAATGGGTTACCTGGAAAAGGGTTCGACGTGCCTGACGAGACCAGGAAGTTTGGGGAGCAAGACAGAAACAGGGGATTTGAGAGCAGAGGAAGGAGAAGAGAGGTTTTCGTCTTTGCAGAGGTAGCAAATGACATCGACCATGCAGACTTTTCCGACACAGCGACACTCCTTGGCGGCGGATTTGGAGTGGTCACAGGTCCATACGCTGAGGCAGGTGTCGGAGGAGGATTTGAGGGCGGACAAGGCGTCGGCCACGGTGGCGGAGATTGAGAGAGATTTGAGAGGCGGCTTGCCTAGGCAGATGTCAGCTACCTCGTATGCTAGCAAGCGAACTGCCATACAAAACTGAATATGGGGGTTTTTTGAGAGAGAGAAAGAGAAGATGTGGAGGAGGATTCTTAGGTAGATAGAAAGAGAGAAAGAAAGGCTGAGACTTGGCAGTGAGGCTTGGTAGAGAGAGTGGGCACCGATTGAGAGAAAGAAAATTCAAAACCCGCCCCACTGAAAATCAAATTTCACTCCCAAACTTTTGGCGACCAAAAGACCATATTAGTCGCAGAAAATGTACCTTCGCTGACAAAATTTTTTAGTCGCCAAATCTCAATCAACGGCGACTAAAATATTAGTCGCTAAAAGTACTGATTTGGCGACTAATTTTTTTTTGTTGTTGAAAATAAGTTTTTGGCGACCAAATTTTTAGTCGCCAAAAAATATGTGACCTTCCGCGACCTAATTTGTAGTTGGTCAGCAAAAGTATACCACTTTCTGCGACCAACTCATTTTTTGGTCGCCAAAATATAACCTTCTGCGACCAATAATATTTGGTCGCCAAAAATAATGATCATTCGCGACTAATTAATATTTGGTCGCCAAATGTCATTTTTTTGCGACAAAAATTTTTTTGGTCGGCAAAAGTGGTCGCCAATTGTGTAAATTCTTGTAGTGAAAGATAAACGAGTCGAACTTATGCGAGTGCGAGTTCGAGTTTGAGCTCGAGCTCAACTCGTTTAATAAACGAGCCTAATAATCGAGTATCAACTTGGCTCTTTTACTAACAAACTGAGCTGAGCTGAGCTGAGCCCTTAACAATCCGAGCCGAGCTTATTCATGAATAGTTCAATTTATTTGCAGTCTTATCAGTGCCCAAAATTAATTGATTCAAGCATCCGATAGAAAGAATAAAAATAAAATAAAAATAAACAACGATGATAACGACAATGATGAAGTTTCAAGCTGAATGATTTGTGTGGTGAATCATTTTCACTTGTACTGTAATACAGTGAAATTTGCATTGACATAACTATAAACCAAATGAAAATCTATTGCAAAAGTGTGCTCTCTCTCTCTCTCTCTCTCTCTAAACGAGAGCTTCTCTCTATCCCTTCCCTTAGAGTTTATATGTGAGAGGTGCCACTTGGGGAGGGGGAGGGGGAGGGGGCTTCGGCTTCCGGCCACTCATACAAAAAATTAAAGTTTTAGAAATTAAACTTTAAGGATAAAATTATTTTCTAGAGATCAAATATTTTTATTACGAAAAGTGTCGTTAATTTTTTTTTATCAACGAAAATTGGATTTTAGTGATGAATTATTATCATTTTGAGACCAAATTTTTTATCTTAAAAAATAAACTATTTTGAGACCAAATTATTTTGTCACTAAAAGTCTATTTATTAGTGACATTTTTAAAATTTTGTCGCTAAAAGTCTTGTTTTTGACTTTTCGGGATGACCATTTAGCAATTATCCTTAGACGATAGAAATTGATTCCTAAATATTTTTTGTTACAAAATTTTCACTTTTAGAGACAAAAAAAATTTAATCTCTAAAACTCTTATATGTTATAGTGACCCCCCTCCTCTCTCCCTCCCCTTTTCTTCCTCTTGTTTTTCTATTCAATAAGCCTTGGAGATCTCTATTCCCAACCCCTCTCACATCTTTGTGAGGAGTCTGTTTCCCCTTGGTGGAAGTTTGCTGGGATTCTCCTTCTCCATCCCTCCGATGCCGGATCTGCCATTTTCCTCATTCTCCATTGTTTGCCGTAGTCGTTATAGCCATTCCACTGCCAGATCTGCTTCAGATTTGGCCACCTCCAAGGATCTGGCAGTTTCTTTAGGTTTGAGGTTGAGTTTTTCAGTTTTTTTTGTTTTTTTTGTTTTTTTGGATTTTTTGGCTTGGGAGTTTTTATGGAGTCCATTGGTGGTTTGCTATGGCTTACTGATTCTGTGATTGTAACCTATGATCTATCTCAGACATACTATATGGCCAATTATTTGACTTTTGCTTTGCAATATGAGCATAAGAACGAGACGTGCATTTGTATTTTTCATAGTTTTATTCCTGCGTGTTATCTGATTTGATTTTTTCTTTGCTTGGTGTAAATTTTCTTTTGAATGGACTCCTTTCTGTAACTGCCGTTTGGGTTCTTTAATGAAAATTTCTTTCTGATAAAAAAAAAAAAAAATGAAACTCTATTGCTTGCTAGCAGCATAATTTTATGTAAATATATATTTAAATTTTCCAATACGGTTGACTTTTTAAAGTTTTTTTAACAATTTATTGAATAAATAATAACCAATTGATATGTCATTACGATTATTTAACAGATCGTGTTTAGAAAAAGAAATTGTCTGAAAACGTTATAATGGATCCATTGTTGCACAGTTGTCTTGGTGGAATTTGAAGACATTAAATAAAAGAAATATAATAATAATAAAAATGAAAAAAAGAATAAGAAGAATTCTGT
This sequence comes from Camellia sinensis, assembly GCF_055761805.1. Classification (NCBI taxonomy): domain Eukaryota; kingdom Viridiplantae; phylum Streptophyta; class Magnoliopsida; order Ericales; family Theaceae; genus Camellia; species Camellia sinensis. The sequence continues at coordinate 34,473,707 of NC_138969.1, forward strand.
TTGGTAAGGATTATCAATCAGTGAATATTGATAATAAGGAAAGGCAGATCAATGAAGAGGCATTGATTTAATTGAAAATTCAGTATTTTAATTTTTTAAATGCATTAATAATTTCAAGAGCAAGAGAAGAAATGTAATTAAAAAATAATAACATTTAAACAATGACCCACTTAGTACAACGCTAATAGAGACCCTCACGACCCCCACTGACACCCCATTGGTTAGGATTTTTTATTTTTTTCCCTCTAATCACCAACCCCCACGTGTGTGTGGGGTGGGAGAGAAAGGGGGTTCGGAGCATTATTGCATTTAGTATGATTGCGATTCCTTATTTGTCGGGAGTATTAAATAGACAACATTATATGTTACATTGAGACTATTTAGTATTTTTGAGAGATGTCTCTCTTTAATAAGAAAATATATATATATATATATATATATAGAAATACGTAAAAGAAAAATGAGTGAGAGCACTATTTAGGGCTGTTTTGGGAAGTTGGTAAAAAGCTGGCTTTTAGCTTTTTACCAAGTTTTTTGACTTTTTTGGAAGTGATTTGGGAAGTTGATAAAAAGCTGACTTTTTGCTTTTTAGTTTAATATTTATTTATGGTGTCAAATCAAATTAAAATGACCAAAATACCCTTACCCAACATAAGAGAGTTATTTTTTTATTTATTTTTCATTGGCCCTAATTTGTAATTTTAGGGCTGCATTTTTGGCACTTGCCAAATGACTTTTCTGGCTTTTTTGGCAGCCACGTTTTTGGACATTACCCATTGCTACAATGTTATTGTGTCTGTTTTTTTTATTTTTAAAAGTGAATGTCACATCATTAGTAGTTGTTTTAGAGCATCACTTTTAATTCTCTATCATTTACCCATACGTAAAATCTATTTTAAAATTTTAACTTCTGAAATATTATTTGGTCTTTAAACAAAGTCCATTGACCGATCATTAACAAGATGTTAATTTAAAACAAGTGACAACATCAACTAAAAGAATGCCTAACCATCATGCAATATATTTTTTTATTTATTAAAAAAACTCACAGGAATTAAAAGAAGAATGAGATTGGAGAGAATGCAGTTTAGACGCATGAGTCTATAATGAGGCCTCGTTTCGGAACAGGTTAATTTAGTAATTTTTTGGCTATTTGGCTAAAAAGGTAGGTAAAAAAAACTTGTATGTTTGGGATGACTTTTTGGCTAATTACGAAAAGATATGCAAAAAGTAGAGAGAAAAGAGAATCTTTGACTTTTTGGTATGAGTTGTTGACTTTTTGACTAATTTAGTAACTTTTTGACTAATTGGCTAAAATAGCCTTTTGCCAAACGAGGCCTGAGTCATATTTCGCTGATTTGAGTTACTTATTTTGTAGATCTCTTTGTGTAACATCTATAAAAAAAAATAAAATTAATTTAGAAATTGTAAGCATATAATTTTATTGTTTTTATTTTTCACAAAATAAATAACAAGTATGATTTTGACAAATAAACTATCTAGTTTTTGAAAAAAAAAAAATATGATGAAATCCCATGGTTACGATTACCAAATTAATTTGATTTTTTTACATAAATGATCTACCCGCAAAGACTACAAAATAAATAACTAGGATCATTAGAGTTAAAATCTATGGCGATTCTCATGAATTCAACTCAATGCCATGGACTAGAGAGAAGTCTTTCTCTCAAAAAAATAGAGTTAACCCTACCAATAAAAAACCGAAAGTGAAATTTTAATAGGAAAATGTTTTAAATAATTAATATCCATTAACTAACTCCCTTGAACATTTGGCGATTTTAGATGTGTTGATGATGACGATATCTTCTAACTTTTTGTATTTTATTTTTAAGTAAAAGTCAATTTTCTATTCTTGAAGGTCTGCAGCACTGATGAGATAAGAAATGAAAATATTTATAAAACATAATTTTTATTGAATTTTTTTTTTAGAATAACGTGATAGTTATATTTTTATAATTTAAATTATAATAATTTATTTTTTATTCAAAAATAATATGACAAAAGGTATATTATTTGTACAAAAATGTTGGAAATAAGATAATGAGAAAGAATGAGAAAGGATAAATAAAAGTATTTTTGCGTCATTTGTTTGGGAAAGAGTGTGAAGAAAAAAAATTAGGGGAAAATTAGTTTAAATTTTCTCTCTCATTTTTAGTAATGGAAGAGATTCACAATATTATTTTTTAATGTCTAAAGTCCTTCAATCCCACGCACCTCTATCACAGAGAAATTATATATATATATATATATATCTCATCGATCTCAACGAGGATCTCCTTCTCAAGATCTATCTCTCTCTTCCTCTTCTCTCATCTTCGGCTTCTCACCGTCGCCGCCGTCTCCATCATCGCCTCAGATCGCTACCACCATCATCGCCTCAGATCACAATCGCCGTCACCATCTTCATCATCGTCTCCTCTTCTCTCTTCTCCAACCACAATCAGTGTCTCTTATTGCCATTGTTGTTACCGCCACAGCTCCGCCTCTGTCACCAACAAAGAAGCAAGGAAGTGGTGGTGGGAACAACTAGTTGCCGAATCATCAAATGAAAGCCCAATTATACTACCACCAGACACTGCAATTACTATCACCAGATCTTGCCTCAACAGGTTTCTGACCATTGGATTGGCTCGTCATCATGCTAGACGAACCTCTCTCAACTACGCTTACATCAATTTCAACTCTGTCCAAGATAGTTAGACTTTGATTCCCATTTTCAAATTTTTATTTTTTATTTTTTTTATGATTTGTTTGTTTGTTCGATTGCTTGATTGGTTAAATTTTTATTTATATTGATCTTAGTGAAACATCAGATACATACAAGAAAATGTGTTTGGATTGAATTGGTTTGGACTGAATTTCTTTGGTTTCTCTGGTTTGAATTGAATTTTCTCTAGTTTGGATTGAATTTCTCTAGTTTGGATTAGAGAAATTCTCTGGTTTTTCAAATGAAGCACAGCGAATTGCTTTGTATTTGTAAAGTCTAGTTTCAAAAATTGACAATTTTGATTGATTCCAGAGTAATTCTCTCTGCACGTAATGAGACAAAGGAAAATTTCTTTGGTTTGAAGATAATTTCTCTGTGAAGTGCAGAGAAAATTACACTAGAAAAATTCTCTGTAAACCAGAATTTCTAGAGAATTTCTATAGTTTGTATCTGTGATTATTTGTTGTGTTGTCTGAACCTTCTCAAGTGTTGATTTTTTCTTGTTAAATTGGTTTAGGTTAGTGTTTATTGGATGATGGGTTTCTGGTTATTAGAGTTTCTTATTGATTGAGTAATAATATTACTGGATTTGGTTTCTTCAATTGGTCATAATAGCATGAATTTCTCTGGTATAGAATTTCTTTGGGTAAAGAGTTTCTCTGGGTAAAGAATTTCTAGAATTTCTTTGGATCGAATTTTCTCTGGATCTATGTTGAGGGACCTCAGACATTATAAAAATATTATATGTCATTTATGTTATAAAATCATAGTGTCAGGGACCCTAAAAAAAATCTCTCAAAAATTAGTTGCAAGAAAAATTAGCAAATATATATATAAAATAAAAACCAAAGCGAAATTTAGATCAAACTGAGGGGTTACAAAATGTAATTCAAACCCTTATCCCCAAAAAATAAATAAATAAATAAATAAATTCATCATTTTCATATGATTTTTTTGAGAAATTTTTTATTTTTGAAAATTTGAATTTTTTTTTATGGTGGTTATTTTTGTCAAATTAGTTTTGAATAAAAAGTAGAAAAAAGATTCTAAAAATTCATGCTAACAAGATGAAGGGTTTTCTCTATGTGTTTTCCAGATTGTTTTAAAAATTTTTTTTATAAAGAAATTTTTTTTGCTGATTTTTAAATTTGCGAACTATTTGCAATGATAGAAAAGAAACAGGTGGGCCGTTTAAACACAACTCCCGAACAGTGAGCCCAATAAAATCCCAACCCAAGCCCCAAAGCCCATGAACAGAATTGATTTGGACCGTTCACGCACTTTGGGCTGGGTGGGCCTTTCCATTTGAGCTGACGATTTTGGATTAAGCCCTCAATCATGGGAGATTGTATTTGTACCCAAAAAAAAATGATTAAGTACACTCAATTTCTTAATAGACCCTATTAAATTATTTATGATAATAATTTATTTTCAATACCCTATATTTTTTCCTAAATTACCCTTAAAAGATACACCTAAATTATAAACAAATCAAAATCCTAAATTACATCACTTTGTAAAATCCTTAAAGAAGATTTCTCAAGCAAATGATATGACGAAATACACATCTCTCTTCATCTCTACATCCTCATTCTCTCCCAATATGATAATATTAATATATAATAATATCGAACATATATATATATACGTTGATAGATATGATTGTAAGAGACAATTAACCCCAGTTTGTGATCCACGATATGTTTCAGCTAGTGGATGGTCATGATGCTTGCTCTTTGATGCTTGCAGTGGCGCAAGTGGGTGGTACCGGGGGCTAGGTGTAAAACCTGGGTGTTTATTTTCCCTTTTGGTTACTTAGGTCAAGTTTGGGAAGACTAAATAAGTGTACTTTTTGTCTTTTTAGACTAAAAAGTTGAGGTTGAAAATATGAATGTTTGGGTTAACTTTTTGACTTTTTATGGAAAAATGTGTAATAAAAAATTGTAAAAATTAGTTTGTAGGAGAAAATTAGAATTGAGAATTGTGCAGCCGTAATTGTTGACTTTTGGTGAATAGTGATGACTTTTTAACTTTTTGAGTAACTTTTTAACTTTTTGGCTTTTTTTAAACTACCCAAACTTGGCCTTAGAAAGGATGGCTGCCCTGTTTTTGTTTAAATTCTGATTTTATCAATATATTTACTGTTAAAAAAAAAATGTAACAACACAATAAAAAAAAATGATTTTGATGATGATGATGAGTTTTGATGACTTGGATTAGAGTTTGGAACAAAGAAGAAGATAAAAAAATAATGGGTGAATTACACTAATAGTCCATCTAGTTTGGGGTTTGTATCACTTTAGTTTTTGACTTTTCAATTGTGATATATTTGACCCTGAATTTTGAATCTTATTCTAAATAAGAACAATTGAAGATACCATTAAATTTTTCAAGGATAAAATCGTCAATTTAATAAAATATAAACTAATTTGACAAAAATAAATGTTAAAAAAAATATTTTTGAATTTTTAAAAATTATTTTTACCAACTAAAGATAAAATTATGTAAAATTGATAAATCTTTCAGACATTTATTTATTTTTCTTACCAAATTAATTTTTATTATGTGTTTAGATGATGATCATGTAAAATTAATTTTTAAAAATTATTAATTTTGATCAATTTTACATAATTTTATCTTTAGTGGATAGAAATAATTTTAAAAAAATTAAAAATATTTTTTTGACATTTATTTTTGTCAAATTAGTTTATATTTTATTAAATTGACGATTTTGCCCTTGAAATTAAACAATTATATCTTTAATTGTCCTTATTTGGAACAAGATTCAAAATTTAGGATCAAATGTATCACAATTGAAAAGTTAGGGTTTAAAGTGATACAAGTCCCAAATTATAGGGACTGTTAGTGTAATTTGCCCAAAAATAATTGAAATTTGGAGAAGAAGATGGAGATAGTTGAATATGAAAAATATATATAAGTAATTTGGGTGTATTATGAAAAAAAAAAAAAATATTTTATTTTAGGATTTAATGTGTATTATCTTTATGAGTAAAACTACATTAGGATATTATGCCTCCGTTTGGGAAGTGGGTTGACTTTTTAGCCTTTTTGATTATTTTAGCCTCGCCTAAAAGACTTGGTTTGGGAAAGACTTTTTGGCTTTTAGGTTTTTTTGATTTTTTTTGTGAGAAAAGAGTGTAATGATTATGGGTTGGATGTGATATTTTGTTTGTTGTGACTAAAATAACCTATTTTGTCTTTTGTGACTATTTTAGCCATAAACCAACTTACCAAACAACACCTATAGAAATTAAAATCTCAATAGGGAACTTACTGATAAGTCCCATGTAACAAGTTCAAAACCCAACTAATCCCAAAACAAAATACTTGCACCAATCAGTCCAACACATTTTTAATTGTTACCAAAAAATTCTTTTTTTTTTTTTTTTAATTTATAGACACTGTTCACATCTTACTACCGTCGGACTTCCGTTTAACGGTCGCCGGAGACTCACCGGAATGTCTAGAATATTGCCGGAAAAAAAATAATTAAAAAACATGTTATGAAACTGTAAAATTTTACAGTTCTAAAGAATGTTATAAAACTGCAAAATTTTACAGTTTTAAACCATGATTCATTCCAGCACCAAAAAAAAAATTGAAACTGCAAAATTTTACAGTTTTCACCGCCTGTAACTAAAACTCGAAAACTGTTTGTTCAGAATTCGAAATTTTTTTCCATTAGAACAGAAAAACAGAAGTGTATAGCAGAGAGAAAAAAAAAAAAGAGATCGAAGGGGAAAGACGGATGTCTAACCAAATCTGTGTAGATCTACTCAGATCTGATGTAGATCTGAGTAGATCTATATCAGATCTAAGTAGATCCATTCATCTTCTTCGTCGGAAAATATATCATCTTCTTCGTCGGAGTTGATTTCAATGCTTGGTGGTTATCAATGAATCCCGATCAATGGAGAAAGATATGATCACCGGTGGTCCTCTTCCATGACAAACACGGTGACAGAAAAATGTAGAAAAAAAAATGAGAGAGGAAGGGAAGCAAAAAGCAAAGAGAGAGAGAGGAAAGGACTTTTGGGTGTAGTGAAAAAGTTATGGAATTAAATGGAGATCACATGTTTCCCATGGGATCTATGGGTAATTTCCCCAAATTTTAATTGAGCGTATTGAATTATTATTTGGGTACAAATAGAATCACTCCTCAATCATAGAGTGAGTTCGAGCCCAATAGCAGTTGAACTGGGCTTTCAAGCCCAATAAATTATAAAAGCATTGAACATTCAATAGATTAAAAAATGTTTATATAAGGGTCTCCGGGGTATTGTTTAATATTAAGGTTTTTGTAAAAAAAAAAAAAATATTTTGAAAATTGTGAAAATATTGTTATTTTTTTAAACCAATTAAAAGTGTTTTGAAATTAGTATTTTTTTTTTCCTAGTGTCTTAAGAACACTTATTAGTATGACCCAAAGATTAATGAATCCTACAATTTTTTGAAAAATAATCACTATGCTTGGTTACCAGTTTTCAAAAACATTTTTCAGAAAATTCTACTTTCTTATTTTTCGTATTTTTTTGTTTTTACTGAATTTTTTTAATATTTTGAGCAATTTTTTTAATTTTTAGACATATCTAACATAAATATACCTAAAAAGTAAAAAAATTGAAAAAAACCTTTTAAATATTCACTAAATACCAAAAATACAAAAAAAAAAAAATACGAGAATTCAATACATTTTTTGTATTTTTATGTATTTATTAATTTTAAAAAATATTTTTCACAATTTTTTTTACTTTTTAGATACATCTAAGTGAGGTGCATTTAAAAAAGTAAAAAAAATGTTTAAAATTTTAAAAATTTTCACTAAAAACAAAAAAACACAAAAACCAAAAAACTCAATTTTCATAAAACTTAACTTAAAAAACTCAAACCAAACACACTCAATATTTGTCACGGAAATATTTGATAACCATATTTCATCTTAACATATATATATATATATATATATTGAAAATAATGAGACCCGCCATGTTACGTGCGTTGAATTCTAATAATGAATTGAAGTAACTAGAAGGAAAAGGAATATTAGTATGGATAGAGTGGGCTACCATGTGGCGAAATGTGATGGTATGCCTAACTTATCCATCATTGCTAAAGTGTATAATAGAGATATTACATTACAACCATTTAAGGAAATGAATCTCAATCCAATGTAAGTATACTTTGATCATGTAAAATATAAACTTCTTAAACACCTTTCTCTAACAAATTGATTTATATGTTTTTTTTTAGAATAAATTATATTGATCTCTCTTGAGGTTTGAAAAAAACACAAAAAGTTTTATAATTTTAATATAATTATTGTATTCGAATCATGAATTTAAATAAAAATTTAGAAAAAAAAGAAAAACTTATATTATCTGCCTCATACTTTTCATATATTTTTTTTAATAAATTTTTATTCAAATTAATAATTCAAACATAACCCTCATGTGATCGAACTTTGAAATGGATATGCTACAGCACAATTCCAATCCAGCTATCCCTCTTGGCTTTTTGCTTTCTCTCTCTCTCTCTCTCTCTCTCTCTCTCTCTCTCTCGAATCTTCTTTGTGGAAGTATTCATTCTTCTTTTGCTTTCTCACTCTACAATGTTAAAGTATTCATTCTTCGTATACTGCTGGTAGGAACAAAATCAGGATTTTATTTCAGGGTGTCCAAACATTGTGCATGTAGAGACAAATAAAACTGAAGAAGATAGTAAAAAATTATTTTTTGAATTTTAATTTATTTTGAGTCATATCACTTCCTTAATTCTTTACACATCTTTTCAAAAAAAATCCAAAAATTAATTTTTAACCAACTTTTCAAAACAATCCTATATTTACATTTTCAATATAGCAATTATTTGAAAAGCAAAAGAATGAATGTTTTAAATGTATAGTCTCACTTAATCGGCAATCAAGATCATATTCAATGTTCTTTTTAATGGCATAATTCATCTACGAGTGAATCTATAGATAATATTTGATATTTGTTTTTTGGACTTACGTATAGGTCTTTATAGATGAACTTATTGTTTAATAGGTCCTGTAAAATTTTTCATCAAACACTATTACAAAATGTCATTAATTTTTATTTCAACGATAGTTTAAAAATCTTACACAAAAAATGTCACTAATTGTAAGTTTTGGTGATAGTTTAGAAAAATCGTCACAAAAGAACGTCACTAATTTTTAACTTTCAACGACAATTTGAAAAATTTATCACAAAAAAATGTTACTAATTGTAAGTTACCAATAATTTATAAAAATCGTGACAAGAAAAAACATATGTAAAAAAAATATCACAAAAAGTTATTTTTAACAATAATTTTATTAGGATTTATTTTTAATAAGATTTGATGAAAATTAAATTTAATTATTAAGACCTATTGATAGTTTACATCTCTCTTTCTTTCTTTTTCTATTTTTTTTTAAATTTTTTTTTTTATACACAATCAAAGTGTTTAATATGCTTGAAAAATGACTCACCAAGTCATTGTATTCGTAGTATATGAACTAAACCTCAAAATAGAATAAAAACCTCAATTGTATAATACTTTAAGCAAAATCAGTTGGCTTAAGAATCTTAGAAGACGAATTACGATCATCACATTGCATGTAAAGTACAAACAACAAATAACAAAAAGAATTTACTTTCTCTCAGTATGTTATTTCAATTTCAGAGAGTGTTTAAACTTGATAGGCCTGTTTGAAACCAATTTCAGTAATCCAAATCATTAATTGTTTTGGACTCGTTAAATAGAACATTCATGTGAAAAAACAAGATGATTAGATATCGGTCGTTATATGTTTGAATCATATTTGTTTTAAAAAAATGGATGACAAATATAATTTCAAGAATAACCATTCATTTTTTGTAATACAAAATTGGTTCAAAGATATAGTTACCGATATCAGATTATTTTTATTTTTTATATGAATATTTTACTCAACAAATCTTAAAAATTGAATGGTTCAAATTATCGAAATGAGAAATGTGGTGGGCTTCAAAAGCTCCTCAAATTTTTTCATGTTGAAATGCAAATATGAAAGAAGTCTAATCTTAATAAAAAATGAGTAATCTCAAAATAATTAAATAAAATCAGATTTAGCATTAGATTAACCACCCCCCCCCCCCCCAAAAAAAAACCACATAATTATTGCCTTTCTGTAATGTTATTTATTTTTAGATATTTCCCCGTCTAAAAAATAAAATAATAAATTAGTTGACAGGAATGCCATTTTGTTTAGGTTTTCTATGAAATGATCATTCTCTTTCAATAGTGAATAATAATTTCATGTGTAATGTATTTTTTTTTAGTCAAACAACTACAACAAATTAAGATTTTAAAGACAAAAATTTAGATACAATATCATTTTTTGGAATGAAATATTTTAGTTGTCAAAAGTGTAATTATTATATTTTTACTACTGAATTAGACATTTATTAATGAATTATTATCATTTTCAGATCAAAAATTTTGTAAGAAAAGATAAACATTTTTGACACCAAATTGTTTGTCCCTAAAATTACATTTATTAATGACATTTTCAAAATGGTCATCAAAAGTCCTATTTTTGACTTTTCAAAATGATTTTTTAGGCTTGCGGCAACATGAATTGGTTTCTAAATATTTTCTATAACAAAATTTTTACATTTAACGAGAAAAAAGGTATAATTCCTAAAAATACTTATATGTTTTTGTGACTAAATACAATAATGAATATTTTAATAAAATGATCATTTTATTACAGTAAATTAAATATTACCTTAATTTGTAGTGGACAAGGTGATCAGATTATTTATAAGAAAAGGGTTTATTACACTTTATACTTTTAAACTATTATCAAATTTTTTATTTAGTCTTTGAACTATCGATTATGTCTACTAAGTCTCTAAGTATATAAATCAAAATTTATTTCGTTGCTAAACTATCGATTGAATCCATTAAGTTTCTAAACTATTTAAGTCAAATCTATTTAATCCCTAAAAGAATTATAAAAATAAAATATAAACCCATAAGTATTATAAATTAGTAAAATATCGAATCTAGTTAAATTTTTATTTCAAAAAAAGCTTAAATTTTTATTCTATTTTTTGTTTTTATCATGAATTACCTTTATAATGTTAGGGGTAATTGTCTATAGTATTTTCTTACTTATCTTCTACAATGGTTACATGCTTGCCTTTACCAAGTATTATATGCCAGATTTCATTTATAATTTATAGTGGATTATTTTTAAGTTTTTCGTCAAGTTTTTTTATTATTTAATCAATGTATTATTTTGTTCTATTATTATTTGTAACGAAGTGTTCTTATTTAAATTATCTAATTCTACTTTTTCAGTATATCTAATATTCATATAATTTATTGACAAGATTGGAAAACTAGACTCTAATATTAATTTAAACACAACGAAATAAAAACACCTGTTATAAACAAAATAAAAATTTAAGATTTCTCTGTAATAAAATCTTAATTGGACATGTGTTTTATTAATTTATAATACTTATGGGAATATATTTTACTTTTGTAATTTTTTTTAGGGACTAAATAGGTTTGAACTGAATATTTTAGGGACTTAATAGATTCAATTGATAGTTGAAGGACTAAATAAACTTTAATTTATATATTTTAGGAATTTAATAGATTCAATCGATAGTTTAAGAATTAAGTAGACAATTCCACGATAATTTAAGAGTAGAATGTTTAAATTAATAATAAATTTTATAAATAAAAAAAATTCCACTGGGATTTAATTACCTTATTTATATTTTTTTTTTGAGTTGACATGTCATGTGAAACCATAAAAGTACACATGCCATTGATCAAAGCCCAAAATATAATGAAAATTTTCATGGTTGACGAATATTTGTGTTAGTCCCCACAACACCATCCCTAAACACACAAAAGTATGAAACCGACATAAATAAAAATGCTATCTCGAGTTTTTGCATAAAATATAGGGCACAATCAACTTTTTAGGCCCATTTGGTGGAACCTTCTTGTGGTCATGAAAGGAAGCTAACACCATGTCAACTGTCCTTGTACATTAAGAACATGCCCATGGATATCCTTTCTTTTATTCCGTGGTGTTAATTTTCTCAAATTGCTCTTTGACTATTTCCTATTGAGAAAGTAAGGGGTTGTTTGGGATGACCTAAATAAGTGTACTTTTTATTTTTTTATGAAAAGATGTGTAAAAAAGTAGAGAGGTGATCTGATAGAAAAAAGATAAAAAGATTGATTATTTTTGGGTTGCCAAACTTGACCTAAATCTCTAAATTGATGCTTGTGCTAAAAAATATCTCAAAAAAGTCTATGATACCATTAAAGTGTCTAGAAAATTCATTAATTTTAGATAAATTTTGAAACTTTTGTTGTCGGTTTACATTCCAATTGAATATTGATGGGAAATATCAAGACTTTACGGTTTATTTATTTATTGGCATTGTAGCATTGCTGAAAATATCTAGTTGCCCCTAGGTTGTTTATTTATTTATTTTGTTAATTTTATTATAATGATTGAGTTTATAATTTTCATTTGAAAAATGATGAATAAATCGAGCATTTGGCTAAAATCATTTGGGAAGCCTTACCATAGCCGTTCTCTGGTCTCTTTGGCTCACAAGAAATTAGAAGGTATTTAACAAGAAGTAACCTAATTAGAAGGAGCTAGTGGAACTCATGAAAATTAGAACTGTAACTTGGGTGAAGCATTTGGCGAATCTCAGACTACTCAATCAACGACCTCATTTTCTCTTTGAAAGGAATCAAGACTATAATGTCGTGTTTAGTTAAGGAATTTGAAAGTTAAAGAGAAAAGAAAAAGATGTGTAAAATAAGATGAAATGTAAGTACATTTTATTCACATTTTACATACTTTTTTTCTTTTCAAAACCCTCAACTAAACACAACATTAAGGTTAAGGTCAAGTCTACTAATTCCTGTGGTCGTTACCATTTCCACGTTTGATCTATGTCTTGTTGTTTGAATGGTGTTCTCTCTGTTTTGATTTGGTTGGAGCCTCGCCAACCACCCTGTTTTGTAGTGGTCTTGGCATGTACATGTTTAAGTTTGATAGTAGATGCCAACATAGTTGAGATATACGTTTTGAGTTACAATAAGTCTAGGAAACCTCTCCAGTTTACCTAAAAATTTACCAAAATCCCATCTAGCAGCCCACAACCCACCTCAATGTGGTGGCTATTTTATTTAAAAGGAAAAAAAAAGAGTACCAATTAATTAGGTTAACAAAATTAAGTCATAAATTTGTGTTACTATATAGGGAGATAAGTAATAGAGAAAACGTGTATGTATTTCTTATTTTTTAATTTTTTTCCCCCAAAATATGTCTTAGGATTGGCACCATGATGTATAGAACTAAAAAAATAAAATAAATATGGATTTCAAATATATATATATATATATATGTATACAACTCTGTTGGTTGAGTTTTTAAAATTTATTTTGCCTACGTTTGGAAAGTGGGTTGGTTTTTTGATTTTTTGGTTTTTTTGGCTATTTTAGCCTGGGTTAAAAAGTTTGGTTTGGGAAGGGCTTTTTGGCTTTTTGGCTTTTTTGACTTTTTTTGTGAGAGAAGAGTGTAATGATTATGGGTTGGATGTGATGTTTTGTTTTTTGTGGCTAAAATAGCCTATTTTGTTTTTTGTGGCTAAAATAGCCAAAAAAGCTCCAAAATTTTCTTCCCAAACGTAGGCTTTGTAATTTATTTTTCCAAAAATTTAAAACTAGTTTGACAAAAATAAATACTGAAAAGTAAATTTAAAAATTTATTTTCAACCAAAAAGAGAAAATTATATAAATGAGTTATTTTAACAAAATAATTTTTAAATTTTGTTTTTATTTAAAAAAAAAAACTCATATAAACCAATTCAATCAAGTGCCTCGATATGTAGGTTAATTGGTTTTTTAATCAAAGAAAAAGACAAAAAAAAAAAAAGTTGATGGTTAAAGATTAATTATTTGTTTTGTAAAAAAACGAAAAACAAACTAAGAACACATAAATCGATAACGTTATCCAACACAGCCCTTCACATGAGATGGGTTCTATATTTTTGTAAATCTCAGCTCGTATTAACTGATTACACTATCTAATTCTATGATTAATTTTTGTGCAAATAAAAGAACTATTTCTAAGTTGATTTGGTAGATTCATATGAATTTCTTCTTTGGTTGTGAAAGAAGTAGTTTCTTAATAAGGGCATGGCTTCTGTCCAGTCCTTAATCAAACTGGATCGTGTTGTTGGGTCCATGGGGGTTCACCACGGGTCCCGTTTTGATAATCTGAACCGTTGAATATGTAGAACTCGTCGAGTACTATATGCCTGTAAAAAATCACGTTAATCGGATATCGATAGGTATGTGATCAAATCAGTTTTGTATAAAAAAAATGGACGGTGAATAAATTAACGGTTGATAAAAATCTGTTTTGATCACATAGCTATCGATATCCGATCAACGTGATTTTCTAAAAGCATATAGTACTCGATGAGTTCTATACATTGAACGGTTCAGATTATCAAAACGGGACCCGTGGTAGGCCTCCACAGGCCCAACAGCACGGTCCAGTCCGATTAAGGACTGGACAGGAGCCATTCCCTCTTAATAATCACTTATTTACATGAAACTTTTGATATCAATAATAGACATCGATAATCTAATTAATTAAAGTAGGTTAGGACTAGGTTATTGTACATATTTTTTTCTTGTAAATAAAAACAACCTCAACAACGAGGTGGGCTACTAGATAGGATATTGGTAAATTTTCAGGTAAAATGGAGAGGCTTCCTGCTGTTTCAGGATATGATGCAATTTCTACAAGGCATTTTATGTTGTAATTTTCCTTCGATATTAATATGCTGATAAGCAAAATCGAAAAGTTACATTTTGGAGTGTTTTGGAAAAATAGTTAAAAGTTGACTTCTTAAATTTTTTTCAAATTTTTAACCTTTTTTTTTTTTGTGAGAGAAGAAGTGCGTTAAAAGTTGAGAAGTGACTTTTAACCTATTTCCCAAAATAGGCCTTTAAAAAGGCCTAGTGATGTGTCTTCATGACTGTAATGTCATTTTAATATGGGAAAATTACCCATAAGTCCTGTTTGAAATATGTGTACACTATTTAATCTAACAACTTTTTGAGTAGACCCAAAAGTCCTATATATTTTCCACTCTCTCTCTCTCTCTGCTTTTTGTCTCATTTTTTTTTAATATTTTTTTATTGCGTATTCCTCTCATTCTCTTTGTCATGTACGACGACCGGTGATCACTTTCCTTACTCTCTTTCTTTCTAATATATAGTCACCGGTGACCGACGGCCACTATTGATTAGGGTTCATTGGCAACCATCAATCACCGACATCAACTCGTGACTTCATTCTCACCGACAATGAAGAAGATGGGTAGATCTATTCAGATCTGATGTAGATTTACATCAGATCTGAGTAGATCTACATGAGATCAGACTAGATCTAAACCAAAAATAGTTGTCGAAGTACAATATTCTTATTTCTTTCGTTTTCTCAATTTTTCTATCTTTTCTCTGTTACACACGTCTATTTTTCTGTTTTAATGGAGAAAAATTTCAAATTCTGAATAAGTTGTTTTTAAGTTTTAGTTATAGGTGGTGAAAATTGTAAAATTTTACAGTTTCAGCTTTTTTGGTGCTGAAATGAATCATGTTTTAAAACTGAAAAATTTTACAATTTCATAACATTCTTTAGAACTGTAAAATTTTACAATTTTATAATATGTTTTCCAGCTTAATAGAATAATGTTTTGAAATTGTAACATTTTACAGTTTCAAAACTTACTTTTTAGTTGATCAATATTACAGATTATATATTTAAACCCTACAAAAATTGAAAAATGATATATACGTTTTTCCTATGTTGTTTGTTGTTGTTATATTTTTTAACTATAATTTTGCCATTTATTATTTTTTTGGGGACAATATTCCGAATATTCCGGTGATTCTCCGATAATGTTCTTGACATTTTCCAATGACGTTCAGAACACTCTGGCGAACTTCTGACGATGCTCAAGACACTCCGGCAAACTTCTGGTGATGCTCCGGTGACTTCTCGATGATGTTGAACATTCCGGCGAGTCTTCAATGAGTCTGACGAAAGTCGTTGGATGTAGCAGCATTTTTAAAGTTATTAAAAAAAGAAAAGAAGAGTTTTTGGTAATAATTAAAAATATGTAGGATTAATTGGTGCAAGTATTTTGTTTTGGGATTAGATGAATTTTGAACTTTCTGCATGAGACTTATTGGTAAGTGTCCCTTTTAATAATATGGACCCTTAATGCTACAATGCTGAGGCCATGTGTGTTTTGGGTTGAATGTTGGCTTAATTTTTGGGCTTGTAAAGCACTACTTTTTTCATTTTTAAGTTAGGTCTCATTTGGGTGTGAGTGAATTTCTGACCACATTGCCAACTCAGTATTCAATTGGAGAGCACTGGCAGAATAGATGGCGCCTGAATGACTTGCAATAGACAGAAGAGATTCTGGCGGTGGTTCATCCACCCGGGGGCACTCTGATGATCAAGTCAGTTATCTCTCAAAGATAGAAAAAGTGCTCAATTTACTATTCAGAGTCCAAATTGCGTACCTTAGATCCATTGGGGGTGCCTCTCTTTTATAGCTAACTCAATCCTAGTCCCAATAGAAGCCTAGCTTCAATGGACTTCTGTTCAGTGCTTATCTTGGACTCTCCAATAGATAAAGATAAACTCCCTAAGAGCTTTATCCTTATCCAGGCTGAAGTCCTTCCTCATTTTAGGACTCTTGTCCCTTATTCGCTTATCCCGGACTCCGATATCTTCAGAGATAACCTCGGCCTAGCTGAGATCACCTTAGCGTCACGACCAGGACGGCGTCACCTTGGCCACGTGTTGGTACTTAGAAAATATGTCCTCACAACTGCCCCCTAGGTTCTATTACCTCGGCATCCTGAGGTGATGGAACCTATATCGTCATATCGTATAGCATATCGATTATCTTGCTGTATCATCCATTTACCGAGGTCATAATACGTCAGCTTCACACGACCAGGTCCTATAGTCTATCTCATCAAGGCTTTTAGAACCAATAACCTAGTTTATTCGAGTTATTTAGCCGAGATCTTCCTACCAACCGAGGTCATTGCTTCATTAAACTGAGAACTCCGAGAGTTTTATCATGCGTATGAGCTGTCACGCAAAATAAATCAACTGTTTTTGCCACGCGTTTGTCCCCCACTGGACCGTGTCCGATGCACGCTTGTAAGTCGTCTTGTGTCTGGGTGCGCCGTCTGACAAGCACGTCGCCCTAGACGCATTGATGGTTTTTTGCCACCATTCTCCGCGTTTCTCTCTCTCCGTCTCTTCACTTTTGCATCCTCGTTCCCAAGCTCCCAACTTTTTCTCTCTCTAATTTCTCTCTTCAGAATACGCCATTGTTCAAGGTTTCCTAGCTCTGCAACTTGCTCCGTTCACCTCCTCTGGCGTGATTTTCACCACTCTGTCGCTTTTGTAACCGTCGTCTGACTTTGGCGATCCTCATATCGGCCTCACTTTTTCTGGTAAGCCACTGTTCCTCCTGGTTTCAGTTCTTGATTTATCTCGAACTCTGTCATTTTTGCGAACTTGCTCATGTCTCTGATCGTTTAATCTGTACCTTGATTACTATTATGTGTTTGAGTATGTTTACTTCGTGATTCTGTTTTTGCCCAATCCTTTCTTAAATATTCGCACACTGCTCACAAATTTGTTCACTTTTGCCACTGTTCTTGGCCTCACACCCTTGTGCACACTTGGTCACAGTGTTTTTGTTAGTTCATCACTGTTCTTGATTCTGAAACACGTTCTTGTTTTCTGTTTTCTGTGTCTTTTCTAGATTCGTGCCTTCAATCTTTGTTTCCATAGATCTAGGTTTGGGATTTGCTTGTAGAACCCACAAATTTCAGGAAAAATTTAAAACGAGTTCCCCTTAGAATCCCACAAATAGTACATTTCTAGGTTTTAGCCGAGGTCCCTCAAACCCTTCCAAAACACTTCCTTCTGAAATCCAACTCCTCCAATTAAGCCGACGTCATGGATATATGGAAACATAGGGTAGACACCCCAACTAAGTGAGAGTATTTTAGGCAGGAGTTTTCCATTCCTGCCGACGTCCACCTCAGGTTGGCAGGGGAGGAGGATTCCATTATGCCCGATGTGAACCTCATGCCTTTCCCAGTAGTGGCCTTTATTGAATGTGGACTTAGGTTTCCACTTGATACCTTTTTTTGAGAAATCCTTCATTACTATAAATTGAACCTAATGCAGCTTGCCATCAACTCTTACCGAGTTATCAACGGTATAATAGTCTTAGCCAAACAAGAGAATGCTAGGGTTACTCTTACCGATATCCAGTACTGCTACACTATGTGTTGCCTGAAATCGAAAAAAGGCCACATCTATTACCTCAAGCCAAGGTGCACTGAGTACAAGCTCATTGTCGACCTCCCAGACTCAAACAAGTGTGCTGGAGACGATTACTTCATTGTCTTGGGCAATTGGGAGTTTCAACCAAACGATGACCTCCACCTTTATCCCCTAAGCCGAACAGTTTTCGGGAAAGGAGATGGTAAAAGTCAAGTGTCACCTTTCTTTGCTCTCTTTTTAAAAGTTTTTAATACTTTGTTCTAATGTCTATGCTCTTCTTTTTGCAGTTCTTCCACAGCCACCAAAGGGCTTTCGCAAGTCTTTCTTCTCCAGTAAGGACTTGAAAAAGCTATTGGATTTGCCCATCCACAAGCAGAGAGCTCCTTTGCTTCTAAACTTCATCCCGACCTACAAGTCGGTGGTGCTTCCCGACGTCCCAAAGAGGAAGAAAAACAGTTCTCCCCCTTCCGCCACAACTCCTTCAACAGCCTCATCATCTCGGCCAGATCAAGGATCGACCTCTGATCCAGTAGAGCAACCGTCAACCTCGGCTCCATATATGATCCCACAATCTCAACGCCAATGCCGCCGTAGAACTGCAATTTTCGCCGAGCTGGGTCGCAAGAAAGCTGTTGCTGACGATCTTCTAGCCGACATCCCTGACTCAGTTGACGCTCAACCAGCACAAACCCAGCCTCAACCAAAGCCAAAGCCAAAACGTTTGAAGAAGGCTCAACCTAAGGCAACGGTGACTTAGATTGACACTGAGGACACCTTGACAATTTCTAAATTGGCCAAGAGCGAGAAAACCCCTTCTGCTGCCGAGAAGAGGCCCGCCGAGGCCTAACCATCCGAATCTACTAGATCAAAGAGGCCGAGGTCATCCTTTGCGACCACCTCGAGGCCATTAAAACATGATTCCCTCTGGGCCCCACCAATTACAATCGACGACAAGCCGGTTAGGGCTGGTGATAGCGCCAACAATATTGAGGTCGGCATTGCCCTTTCCACCGCCTTGCTGTTGCCCGAAGATCTTAATCGTAATGCTCAGATGAGCGAATACGAAAATTTTGCTCTGTTCCTGTAGCATTCTGTTCACGTAAGTTCTATATACTTGGTATTTTTCTTTCTTTTTCTTTTTTATACTTAGAGAATTTTCTAATAACTTCTGCTTTGTTCATTTTTCTTCAGGCGATACAGCACGCCCACGCCTTCTTAATGCAATCTTTTGAGACAAGGAAGGGGTTGGCCGACAAGACTAGGGAGGTTACTAGTCTACAGAAGGCCATTAAAAGGGCCGAGGCAAAAATGAAGACCTTGGCAGACCAGGCCGAGGCTGCTGTCAAAGCTAAGGATGAGGTCGAAGAAAAAACGGATGCCGCTGAGGCCATCAACAAAGTTCTTGAGGCCTAGAAGAAAGAGGCCGAACAAAAGACGGCCGAGGCCCAAAAGGAACTCTAGGATGCCCTAGCCACAAAGGAGGCTGAGATCAAGGCCGCCGATGAGAGGGCATATGCAGAGGGGGCGGCCGACGTCAATGAGGATTATCAAAAATAAGTGAAGCAGGCATGCAACAAGGGTTTCACCCTTGGTTGGATGGCTGCTCTAAAAAAGCTTGACGTCCCCGAGGACTCCCCCCTCAAGAAAGCCGACATTCTATCCCTGCCATTCTCCTCTACTCCAAGCCAATCCAAAGATGATTCTGAGTCTGAGGAGCAAGCTTTGGTGAGGAAGTCGAAGGAAGTCGCTGGGGCCAAGTCCCCTACTCCGAATGACCAAGTCTTGGACTTGACTCAGGATGAGGAGGGTGAGGAGGTCTCCAAGGATGTTACTCCTGAGAAGGCAACATCGGACGTGCCTATCACTGATAAGAGCCTCGACCAAACCCTTTAAGAAATAGATGTCGAGCTCGCGGCTGAGAAGGCCGCCGAGATGTCTTC
Source organism: Camellia sinensis (assembly GCF_055761805.1). Classification (NCBI taxonomy): domain Eukaryota; kingdom Viridiplantae; phylum Streptophyta; class Magnoliopsida; order Ericales; family Theaceae; genus Camellia; species Camellia sinensis. The sequence goes on from NC_138969.1 coordinate 34,493,829, forward strand.
TCAGCAGTCTTTCGAACTCCAGACCCAATCAGCCGGAGGCACTGAAGAGCCTTAGCTTGATGTTTTTCTTTTTTGTACTTTTTTTCTTTCTTTGAAACAATGTAAGCTTTTTATGTGGCCGACATTCCATCTTTTGAATGTAAATACAACTTCTTCTTTTGAATGCTAGTATGTTTGTCTTCCCTTTACTGCTCTTGTATGAATCTTATACTTAGAATATTTTGCACATCTTCAATGTACACCTTAACTGTGCAATCTTCTCGGGGTGAAATACCTCGGTTATACCCACCAACGGTTTACATCGACAAGTACAAAAGTACTTATTTTAATACAACCTTGGCCTTAACTTGTATATTTTTTCACAAATTTCAACAAGTGTTCAGTTCAACTTCAACTTGTAAATTTTTTACAAATTTTAACAAGTGTTAAACATGACCTCGGTTTAACTTCAATTTGTAAATTTTTCTCAAATTTCAACTAGTGTTAAACATAACCTCGGTTTAACTTCAACTTGTAAATTTTTCACAAATTTCAACAAGTGTTAAACATGACCTCAGTTTAACTTTAACTTGTAAATTTTCCTCGAATTTCAACAAGTGTTAAACATGATCTCGGTTTAACTTCAACTTGGAAAATTTTCTCAAATTTCAACAAATGTTAAACTAATTTTAGCTTGTATATTCTACCTTTCCAGGAACCATTTTCCAACTCTTTGCCCTCTAATGTGAACTTAAGTTCTACTTGGGTTCTCATTATGCATGTATTCTAGAAACATCGTCAAGTATCTTATCAGTCACAAGTGTATAAGAAAAATCAAGCTAAAATTGTATTTATTACTTCGGCTAATAACAAAGAACAAGAAAATCTAATGATAAAAAAATTTCAGATTGCAAGTATTCCAGGGCCTTGGTAACTCTTTACCCTCATTATTTTCAAGCCGATATGCCCCATTGCCCAATACTGAGATGATTCTATAGGGTCCCTCCCAATTTGGGCCAAGCTTGCCCTCTCTGGGATCCTTCTTGCTGCCGACGACTTTTTTCAAGACGAGGTCACCGACTGAAACTCCCTTAGGTTGACCTTCTTATTATAAGTCCTGGCAAGCTGCTGCTGGTACGCCGCTAGCTAAATTGCAGCTCTCTCTTATCATTAGTCCCATTCTCTACTCTCTGGGTTCTGATTCCTGGAATGCCGACTCCTAGAGGAATGACTGCTTCTGTGCCATAAGCCATGGCAAATGGGGATTCCCTAGTTGATCTTCTCGGCGTAGTCTGATATGCCTAGAGTACACTTGGCAGTTCATCCACCCACTTTCCCTTTGCTGCTTGCAGCCTCTTCTTAATCCCATCCAAGATGACTTTGTTGGATGCTTTTGGTTGTCCATTGCTTTGAGGAAAACTTGGGGTGAAAAAATAATTCTTGATTTTGAACTTTGCACAGAAGCTCTTGATTAGCTTACTGTCAAACTGTGTTCCATTGTCTGCAACTAGTGGTCTTGGGATCCCAAACCTGGTGATGATGTTCTTCCATATGAAGCTCTTCACATCCACGTCTCGAATCTTGGCAAGGGGTTCAGCTTCTATCCACTTGGTGAAGTAATCTATTGCTACCAGTAGGTACTTCCTTTGCCGAGTTGCTTAGGGCAGTTTTCTGACGAGATCCAGGTCCCATTGGGCAAACGGCCAAGGACTGGATACTGGGTTTAGGTTTGCTGTTGGTTGGTGTATCAGAGGTGCAAACCTTTGGCACTTTTCACACTTCTTGACATAGGCTTCTGCATCTTTCTGCATGTAGGGCCACCAATACCCCTGGGTAATGGCCCTATAAGCAAGTGATCTGTCCCCAGCGTGGCTTCCACGTATTCCTTCATGAATTTCGTACAAGAAATCTTCAACTTGTGAATGATGTACACACCTCAAAAGGGATCCAGTGAAAGATCTTCTGTAGAGATGTCCCTCTGCTGTCAGACTGAATCTTGCTGATTTCAATCTGATCTTGTGTGCCTCTTTGTGATCATCTGATAGTTTTTTTTCTTTCAGGAATGCTATTATTACGTCCATCCAGCTTGGTCCCATGTCCACACACATTGCTTCACGCTCTGTGGTCAGTGGTTCGATGCTCGGGTCCGACAAGTAGTCAACCATTATCGTCCTTGCCTTTCCAGGTTGTATTGCACTAGCCAGGTTGGCTAGGACATCGGCGTTACTATTATCATCTCGGCTAATTTGCTGTAGTTGGAAATTCTAAAACAGGGCCATCAATCTGCCAACCTCCTTCACATAGGCCGACATCCTTTTGTCTCGGGCTGCGAACTCGCCTATTGTCTGGTTGACTATAAGCTGAGAGTCACAGAAGACTATCACCTCATCTGCTTCTACTACTACTGCCAGTTTCAGTCCTGCAATTAGTGCTTCATACTCTGCTTCATTGTTTGAGGCCTTGAACCCCAAACGAATGGATTGTTCTAGCATCTGTTCGTGTGGAGATACCAGTATTACTCCTGCCCCCGCTGCTTGTTGGTTTGAACTCCCATCAACAAACAGTCGGAAGGAGTTGCCGATGTAAATGCTACAGGGCCTGAGTTTTTCTTCTTTCCTTTGTTCTGTTGCCCTTGGTTGGGCTCCTCTTTGCTCGCTTGGACATCGTTCACCTCGGCTCAACGGAGCCCGATGTACGATGGCTCTTGGAGTGAACTCGGCCACAAAGTTGGCCAAGACTTGGCCTTTGATTGCTGTTCTGGGTCTATATTCTAGGTCATATTGGCCCAAAGCTACTGCCCACCTGGCTATTCTGCCTGTCAGATCTCCCTGTTGTAACAGGGACTTCAAGGGATGTTTAGTTAGCACCACAATTTTGTGGGCTTGAAAGTAATGGTTCAGCTTCTTTGAAGCCATTACTAAGGCTAGAGTTAGCTTCTCCAAGGGTAAATACCTAGTTTCTACATCAGCCAGGGTTTTGTTTACATAGTAAACAACCCTTTGTTCCCCGTTTTCCTCTCGGATTACCACTGCACTTACCGCATGTTCCGAAACTGCTAAGTACAGCAACAGTTCCTCTCCAGGTTCTGGATTTGAGAGAATTGGAGCCGTGGTCAAATACTTCTTCAAGCTGGCCAAGGCGACTTCACATTCCTCTGTCTATAAGAAGTTTGTGGCCTTATTCACTAAGTTGAAGAAGGGTTTGCATTTGTCAGAACTTCTGCTTATGAACCTATTCAAGGCTGCAGCCCTTCCAGTCAACATCTGTACTTGCTTCGCCGATGTTGGGCTTTTCAATTCTTGGATGGCCTTGATCTGATCTGGGCTGGCCTCAATGTCCCTTCTAGTCACCAAATATCCTAAGAACTTACCAGATCCAACTCCAAATGTGCATTTCGATGCATTGAGTCAGAGCCGATATGTTTTTAGGATGTCAAAGACTGACTTTAAGTCATCCAGATGGTCCTTAGGTTCCCTGGTCTTCACGACCATGTCATCGATGTATACCTCCACTGTTCGGCTAATTAGGTGTCTGAACATCTTGGTTACCAATCTCTGGTAAGTTGCTCCTGTATTTTTTAACCCAAAAGGCATCACTCTGTAGCAATACAGTCCTTTTGGGGTGATAAACGCAATTTTCTCCTCGTCCGGGGGGTACATGGCTATCTGATGGTACCCCCTGTAGGCATCCAGGAAGCTCATCATTCCATGCCCTGAAGTGGCATCCACCAGTTGGTCAATCTTGGGTAAAGGAAAACTGTCTTTGGGACAGGCCTTGTTTAGGTTGGTAAAGTTCACGTAGACCCTCCATTTACCATTGTTTTTCTTTACCACCACTGTATTCGATAGCCATGTCGGGTAATTTACCTCTCGAATGGCTCTAGCCTCTAGAAGTCTGTCTACTTCCTCTTCCACTGCCTCAACATGCATCAACGTCGGTCTCTTTGCCCGTTGGATTACAAGTTTGGCTGACCTGTCTATGTTCAGTTTATGGCAAGTGCCTCAGGGTCAATGCCTGGCATTTTGTAAGGCGTCCAGGCAAACACTTCTATGTTTGCTTTCAAGAAAGCCTCTAGTTATTTTTTCTCTTCTTCGGCTAAGCCCGAGCCGAGAAGGAAGAAGCGGTCTTCATCTCCCTGCTGGATGAGGATTTTCTTTAGGGCTTCTTCACTCTTCTCGACTGGCTCCTTGCCGATGTCCTCTAGGACTTCCACGTCATCATCTTTGATCTCTGCCCTTTCTGGTTCTCGTATGCTACATGTGGATTTCATTACTACCATGGAGTAGATCTTTGCCTGCAGCTAATCCTCTCTGACCTCCTCTATCCCATGCTCTGTTGGAAATCGCAATAGTTGATGTAATGTTGAGGGAACAACCGCCATTGCATGCAACCATGGCCTTCCCAGGATAACATTATAAGGGGAGGGTGTGTTGATTATGTTGAACTCTGTCTTTATCTTCCTGGTGCCAGCCTATACTTCTAAGCTTGCTGCTCCTAGTGGCCACGTCGGCATTCCATTGAACCCGACCATTGGGCCATTGGATTGCTCCATATCGTCTGGGTGAAGGCCAAGCTCCTTGTAACATCTGACATACATGATGTCACAAGAGCTGCCTTGGTCAATTAGGATGCGCTTTACTTGGCATTCCCCAACCTGGAGGGATACTACCAAGGCATCGTTGTGCGGATGTTATACCATCTCCAAGTCGGCTTCAGTAAAGGACACTACTAGTCCCTGGCACTCCTCGGCCCGATGTGTTTTCTGCCGGACTTGGTATACATGCTACAAGTGCTTTACCTTCTGGGTCTCCCTCTGTATTTTGTTTTCGTTAACTTTCAAGTGAATTACATTAATTACCCGAGGTCTGCCTGCCTGCGGTTGTTGTGCTGGAGGAGGTGGAGCTGTTGGTGCCTGAGGCAGTCTTGCCTACTCTTCCCTTGTCCTGGCCTCATCTACAAGGTCCCTCAAATGGCCTTGCCTTACCAGGTCTTCTAGGTGTGACTTCAGGGCTCTGCAACCCTGAGTCAGATGCCTATCTTCATTATGGTAAGCACAATGCTTTCCAAGGCTTCTTCCCATAAACTCTCCTGCTACCCTTGCTGGTGCTCTGAAATAGGGTTAGGTTCGAATTTTATTCAGGACCTTGTGAATTGGGATTTAGAATACAGTTGTGACTGCCTGTACGGTCCTCAATCCTATCTCTTGTTTGTTGGATCCGTTGTTACCTTGGCCTCGCTTCGGCGAGCCGTTTCCTTTCTCTTGCTTTGTCGCCTTAATCACTGGCGTGTCTTCTTTGGCTCTGGCGTATTTCTCAATTTTGGCCATGAGCTCCTCTATGCTTTTTGGCAATATCTTCGCCAATGACTTGCGTAGTGCACAATCATCTTTTAGGTCGTTTTTGCAAAACACGACTGTCATCTCTTGGTTGCACTCGGGTATTCGGTTGAACACCTCATAATACCTTTTCGCGTAGAACCCTAAGGCCTTCATCCTCATTGATTCTCAGAGCCATCAGGGCATCTACCCTAAATGGATGTAGTTTGTTTGCCACGAACCTGGCCACGAACATCTCGGCCAGGCCTTCCCAAGTCTTCACACTTCCTTTTGGCAATTTGTGAAACCAATCCGATGCAATTTCCTCGAAGGATGAGGGGAACACCTTGCAAAGCAACGACTCATTCCCAGTGGACAATGCCATCGAGTTCAGGTATGAACCGATATGAAAGTTGGGGTCTGACTTACCATCATATATCTGGAACCTCGGCATACTGAATCTTTTCGGGGCCTCAAATTTGTCTAACTCCACCGAGAATGGTGTTCTCGGCTTAACAGGGGAAGTTACCTCAGTATTTTGTTACTTCCTCTTGAGGTAATCTCTCAAGTCCTCTTTGGTCCACCCAGGAGCTTGGCTATCTCCTGATTTCAGTTTTTTAGGTGCACTACTCTCAGTTTCGTTGTGAGCCCTTTTCGATCTTTCTCCATTGGTCACATCGAAGCACAACTCCTGCCTTTGAACATGCTGATGTTCTCTGGGATCGGCTTCCTTGGTGTGGCGTGTCCTTCGAGATTCTTTCCTTCTCGATTCTCCTCGCCCGACCTCCCTTGAAGGCCAACGAGAGTGTTTTTCGCTCCTGGTGTGCTGTGGGGCTACAGGGATTGTTTTCTACCCTCCCTTCTGGGCATTGGCCGTTGGAATCGGCGTGTCCTGCAGCGGGAATGGTTGCTGTATGACGTTGTTTTGCATTATGAAATTGACGACCAATTGTAGATGTGCCAATTTATTCGCCATCCCCTTCATCTCTTCGTCCCTCTGTAGGCATCTATCTTTTCATACCTGGAGGTTATCCTCGTTATAGTACTCGTTTTGGTCTGATTTATTCGGTACGTCGCCCTCCTGGCCGACGTCCTTTCCTTTGTGATTCTTATCACAAGTCTCTTCGTTGTAGTTGTCTCCTTCGATGTCAAGGTCAATAGGTCTTCCACTTCCTGTAGAAGTGTTGTCCCCTATTATCTCTTTCTGTCCGTCGTTGGCCATCTATTCTCCTTTCTTTCCCACAGATGGCGCCAAATTGTGTGAGTGAATTTTTGACCACACTGCCAACTCAGTATTCAACTGGAGAGCACTGGCAGAATAGATGGCGCCTGAATGACCTGCAACAGAAAGAAGAGATTCCGGCGGTGGTTCATCCACCCGGGGGCACTCCGATGATCAAGTCAGTTATCTCTCAAAGATAGAAAAAGTGTTCAATTTACTATTCAGAGTCCAAATTGCGTACCTTAGACCCATTGGGGGTGCGTCTAGGAATGGCAATGGGGCGGGGCAGGGTCGGGGATCACACTCCCCGTCCCTGATTCTCGACGGGGACCCTAAATCCACCCCCGCCCCCACCCCCTAACGGGGATCGGGCTTCCCCGACCTCGAAAATTCCCTGGACAAAAAAAAAGTTAGATCCAACCCATTAACAGATCTGATGAGATGAGCTCAAAAAAAAAAAAAAAATTCAGATCTAACAGATCTGTTCTTCATCATCATCATCATCAACAACAACAACATAAACATAAAAAGAGAGGGATCTATTCATCATCAACAACAACATAGAGAGAGAGACAAAGATCTGAATATGATGCTCAAATATACTATATATATATACTATATATATAACAAATCGAGAGAGAGAGAGAGAGAGAGAGAGAGAGAGAGAGAGAATATTCCAGATCTAGGGTGAGGGTCGCGGCGGAGATTCGCGAAGCTTGGCCTCACCGCTGGATGGTGTCACTGCCGGATTGGCGAAGCTTGGTCGGTGATGGTGGCGGTGATTCGACAAGCTTGGAGATCGGTGGTGGGAGAGACGGTGGAGTTGTGGGAGGATGGAGATTGGCAGTGGAAGGAGAGAGATTGGCGGTGGGAGATGGAGATCGGCGGAAAGTTTTATAGAGAGGGAGACCGAGAGAGAGGTGAGGACTGTGTGAGTGAACTGTGAAAGGATTGATTTATATATATATATATATATATATATGAAGGGTAAAATGGTAATTTTACTTCGGGAAAAATTCGGAGCCGGGAACGGGGACGGGGATGGGGACGGGGACGGGCCGGGGCTTGAACATTGATCACCGTCCCCTGTCTGAAACTGATCGGGGTTTTAATTTTGAATACCATCCCCGTCCGCACGGGGGTATTTTTCGGGAAAAAACCATTCTCATCGGGGTCGGGGGATCCGGTCCCCGTCGGGTCGGGTTTAAATTGCCATCCCTAGGTTCCTCTCTTTTATAGCTAACTCAATCCTAGTCCCAATAGAAACCTAGCTTCAATGGACTGCTGCTCAGTGCTTATCTTGGACTCTCCAATAGATAAAGATAAACTCCTTAAGAGCTTTATCCTTATCCAGACTGAGGTCCTTCCTTATTTTAAGACTCTTGTCCCTTATCCACTTATCTCGGACTCCGATATCTTCAGAGATAACCTCGGCTTAGCCGAGATCACCTTAGCGTCACGACCAGGACACATGAAACCTTAGCTGACACTTCAGCGTCACCTTGGCCACGTGTTGGTACTCAAAAAATATGTCCCCATGGGGAACATGTTATTTTAGTAATTTTTTGATTTTATGGCTAAAATATGAGATAAAAAAACTTGTATATTTGGAATGACATTTTAGTTTTTTACGAAAATATGTGCAAAAAGTAGAGAAAATGGAATCTTTGGCTTTTTGGTATAGGTTATAAACCTTTTGGTTTTTTTTAGTTACTTTTTGACTTTTAGGCTAAAACTATTACTTCCCAAACGAGGCCTTAGTTGATTCTTGAGTAGGCTTTGAATGGCCATCATGACTTTTTTAAGGGTTTAGTCTTTAGGGGAAGGTCATGGGTTCAATTCTTCTTAGGAGGAATTGAATTAAAGAGACAAGCACTTGATGCTTTACAAAATCTAACAATTAACAACTAACTTTCATTGATAAAAAAAAAAAAAAACCACAAACTTTGATCAGATAGACAAATTATGTAATATGAAAGTAAAAGTCATGTATTTGAGTCAGCATTTATCTAGGATAGTTTCATTAGACTTATTTTATTGTGTTCATGATCATTTGGTTTAATTTTGGACCATAAACTTGATTAGCTATAAGAATTAACCTTTGAAATTTTTTCAAAGCTCTCAATTAATGGTCAAACACCATGGTGAAATTATGAGAGAGCTTTCATATAATATGGAATCGAACTCATGACCTATTAGTGAGAACACAAGGTCTAACAAATTATGAGCGAACATAGTGAAATTATTTTTTTTGACCATAACCAAATATCTGCTATTGAAACTTTTTCACTCTAACCAAAAAACAAAGAAAATTAAATCAAGCAAATGAAAAAAAATAAAATTAAGAGTAACATAATTCATATTTCATTTAGTTTTCCCTTTATTGATATATGTTTTATGGTTTTGAGTGCCTTGATATCTCATCAATAATTTTTTTTTTTTGCTAATAAAAAAAAATTGTAGCCATTTGAATCTCGCATGCTATTTTGGTTTAGCATGCAAAATTAAGTTTATTTTTTGGCATGAGAATGGTGAAAATGTTTGTGTTATTGGCATGCTTAGGGTGATGGAAATTATGAGTTTCTTCAGTGGCTGCATTTCGAGTTTTATGGTTTTGTCCTAATGATTTTGAAGGATTGGCTCGTGGTGATTTGGGATTGGTCTCAATAATCTAAAGATGTGAATTTATTAGGTGTTTGATTGATGGTTGCTAAACTGGTTAGAAGGGGATGTTTCTTCTTCTTTTTTTTTCCCTGATAAATCTTCTTTAGTTTTGTCTTTTGATTCTATTACATATGTGTATGAATTGAGAGATAGTTGTTGGGAGTGTTTTTGTTTTTCTTTTTCGCTTGGCAGTTGGCTTCTAATCAACTGTTCCATTCTCCATTGTTGTAATGTTTTATTAACATTAATAAAATGTTACTTTCTTTGACAATCAAAAAAATAAAATAAAAAATTAATAATCCCTAGCTCAAATACACCAATATGTGCAAGTTTACAACTCCGCTTGAGATTGTTATGGCAGCGACATACCATTTAGTTTTGGATTAATTACACCAAGACCTCTCAATGAGATATTCTCCAAACTCGTTTTTTTCTTCCATGGTCTTTTGGTCATTTGTTGTGTTACCATCTTGCCAATTAGTTTGGTGTTTTTGCCAGACGCTGCAGATTGTTGGTTTTTAGTCCATGTGCCAACTTAGTTGGAATAGAATTGGTAGGAACTTTCCATTATTTGTATTATGGAATTATGATGGAGTTATGGGGTTAGAGACGAAGTTAGCAACACAAAGATGGAGAGAATTTACATTGTCTATTATGTTGGTGTAAAAGCCAATTAATAGAATACAAGATGGATACAAACAAAACCAAAAACTTAATGCATACCTAACTTGGCTAGACTTACGGCCAAAATTTGCACAAAATTCCAACTACCTAGTCAAGCCTAGTCATAGGCTTCACAAAATGTCTAGATAAAAATAAATACAAAGAGACAAAAAAGTCTAAAGAAAAAACTACAATTATTTTCTATATTCTGACAAACTAAACAATGATGCCTTTTGCGCCTGGTTATGTTCCTGTATTCTACTATTCTTGTTCTTTTTGTTTCTTGGTTTTTATTATTAAAATTCCTTTGTTTTTGTTGCTAAAAAAAATCTATTAACTAGTACCAGCTTATCCCTCGTCTATAAATCTGTACATTTTGATAATCTCAACTATAAAACTATATTTTGTACAGTTTTTAGTTAAAAGAAGTCAAAATATACTACTTCATATATGAAAAGTAAACTGATATTCACTAATACACTAAAAGAAATTACACACTTGGCAACTAAATTTGACGACCAAAATAAAATTAGTCGCCAAAAGTGACAGTTTTGGTGACTAAAAAACAAATTTGTCGGCGTTGATTCAAATTTCAGCTACTATATTATTTTAGTCGAGATATCTTATTTATTGGCGACTAAAAAAATATTTAGTCGCTAAATATTCACTAATTGGCGACTAAAAAACTATTAGTCAGCGATAGTCTGCACTTTAGGCTACTAAAAATTTAATTTGGTCGCCAAATACAATTATTTGTTGACAAAAGAAAGTTTAGTCGCCAAATAGTTAGCAGATTTTTTTTTACTCTTTGCCGACTATAGAATTTGGTCGCCAAATATGAGGTTTTGGTGACTAAAAAAAATTTAGACGTTGTATAATAACTCTTTGCCGACCAAAGAACAATAGTAGCGAAATGGTACTTTTGGCAACGAAAGTTTAGTTGCCAATAACCTATCTTTTGGCTACAAAATGTTTTTTTTGTCGCTAAAGGTTGAATTTTTTTTAGAGGAAAACGAGTTAATATTGGCGCCCGCGTCTTCTCTCTACACTTACACAGATTGCTCTTTGTTCTGTGTCACGCACAAAGAACAAAGTCAGCACCAAACCTTACCCCCGCTCACCACCGTCGCGTGCCACAATCGCTGGCCACCGTCGCTCACTAGTGTCGCACATCGCCACCGCCGCAAATCACCACCCCCACTGTCACGAATCACAGGTTTCTCTCTCTCTCTCTCTCTCTCTCACTCTCGGTGTCTATTCCTCTCTGTCTATCTCAGTCTTTCTCTCTCTCTCTCTCTCTCTCTCTCTCTCTCTCTCTCTCTCCATCTATTTCCCTATTTCTCACACTCTAGGGTTTGATATGATTTTTTTTGTTTAATTTTATGTTGATTTCTGAAATTGGTTTGGTTCAACTGGTTTGTTTTGTTTAGTTTTAAGGGTTTGATGGTCAAAATAGTTAGCCTTAATCTATTTCCGAAATTGGGTTCAACTGGTTTTATGGGTTTAACGGTTTGATTTTTGACATTGGTTTGTAATTTCTGAAATTGGGTAAATATTTTACTAGTGTGAAACATTTCCCCCTCTTTTTTCCTTTCTCTCTCAGCAGTTTGAAAGCCCTAATCCATTGCTGTGTATTTATTTGCATGTATGGCTGGTAATATGCGATTGTATGTTTATTGGCCATGGCTGAATATTTGAATTGGAATTTGATGGTATGATGCTGCAATTGCAATAGTAAAAAAAAGAAGCTTCATTCACATTTGCAAGTGGGTTAGATAAAACTTAAATGTTCAACTGAAAAAAAACCCCCCCAAAAAATAAACAATAGAAAACAAACCTTGAACAACATTCCTATATAGAGGCCTACCAAATTATATTTTCTTTTTCTATTTAATTGGATAAAAAACTTACTTCCAAATAAACGCATTTTCACTTAACATGAACAAGAATCTGACGAATAACAAATTAAGGCATAAAAAAAAAAAGAAAGAAAAAAGAATAGAACTTACTTGAATCTTGCTGTGTAGATGGAAGACAGAGGAGTGATGAAACGCATAATGGAATGCAATGAGAGAGAGAAACAGAGGGCTGAGAGATTAAAGGCGTTTCTGTGATTAGAAGTATGTAAAGTTTGTCGTCATTTATTACTAGAAATGAATGTTTTTTGGGTAAGTTAATTTGGTCCAATAACCATGTTTGCTCATTTCCAACATAGAGACAAATTTGGTATGTATAGTTACTGGGAAGTTAACATCTCCTGTTTAATTGCTTAATCATTGTTGGAAGCATTATTCCCATTTATTTCCTTTTTGATACAGAAGAGATGTAGTGGGCATACTCAGATATGAGGAAATATAGTTGTTTCCGTCTTAAATTCCACACTTATGTCATTGGAATTCAAATATGAATTTTAGAAAATGTTATTTTTAGTTTGGTTTTATAATTTGAATATTTTATTATGTAAAAAAATTTGGCATGTAATTTTTTATAAGAAAAATTTGATCGATTTGATAATCATGACTTAGTACTCGTAATGAAAAACCCTAGTCATGCTTTACTTTCTCCCTTATTGTAGCACTTTGTCATGTTCTTGCAATTATGTTGTGAGATAAAAACGTAAGTGCTAATACTAATTCTTCATGGCACCTCTATGATGGAAGATTTATTTAGTCATGATATATGATGTTCATTCTAAATAAGCTAGTACGATTTTGCCTACACTTCAGGAGAAGCTTGTATAATCATAGAATAGGACAAATAGGATGTTCTACTACCGACAAATCATTTTTGGAAAAAATTTGATATGTTACCTTCACAGTAGATTTTTGAACTTAGTTGCAAATAAATGATTTCCGAACTTTAATATATGTTGCAAATAAGTGAAAACTAAAAGATAGGTTGAAAAGATGGACAACAATTAGATGATGATAAAAGACACTGTAACATGCCCGGAGGGTACCCGTGCGCATTAAACAGTTCGGACTCTCGGTCTCTTTGATCTAGTCTCAATGTGAAACATAGATGACAGTCCAGATTTGGCAACTTTTAGAAAATCCATTTTATTGCAAAACATTTTGCCAAAAATGGACTGCGTCATCAGATCTCAGAGTTGCCACCTAATATTTTTGTGAAATTAGGAAACCCATGACTCGTGCCACGGCCACTATTCGTTATAACTAAAGTTGTCTCGGTTAAGAACCTTAGGTATGAGAAGGGAAGGTCATTAATTGAGCACCCCCACTCACCCGATCAAAAGATCAATCTTTATTAAACTATGATATGGATTTTATTTATTTTATATGTTCATATTTTGATTATTTAATAAATCCTAAAAATTACTATGTGAAGCATACAAGTATAGACTATATCATTTATTTTGGAATAATTTGATTTCATGTAGTTTTGAAAGAGTTTTGGAGATGTACAACCCAAATAAATTGAGTTTACAAATATGAAAATCAACACTATTCCAAATTAAGCGACACAACCTCCATCCATTGGCATTCATACAGTTATATCAAGAAAGCAAGTAGCCACATGGTAGGATGCTTAAACATAATAAGAAAAACGCACACAAACGGGATGCTAAAGCATAAAAACTTACATATTTACCAACGTCCCTCGAATAGTTACAAAACAAAGTTAGTAAAACATGCATGATTTTATATACAAAATCCTAATACAATTCACTCATGAGATGCAACTAAAGATTCGGCTTTTAAGATATGACATGTGAATCATCTCAAGAACATGAGATAGCACACATAATCATATAGGAATTGATTAAATCCACAAATGTAAACTTAGCCGAATCAAGATGTATGAAACATAGACGCAAAGCATGGATATAACGGCAAAAAAATAAAATAAAACAAGTATGATGCATATTTACAAATAAGGAAAGCAAGTAAAAAAACAAGATAGAAAGAAGTGGGGCGGGAAATTATTATAACACTTTGAATAAATTATTACAAACCAAATTAGAAGGGGGAGGAGAATATTACAACAAAATAAAAACCTCACAATACACTCAAAATAAAATAAGCAAAAGAAAAAAAAGTTTCATGTGCCTTGGAAACCACCAGAAGTTGGTTAACATCGGAAAACAACGCTGTATTTTCCAAAAGAAGCTAACCGGATAGCCAAATAAGCCGGTCGGCCAACTAGGCCTAGCAAAACCTGTCTTATTGCAAAACTAAGAAAAGGAACATTGCAAAACCAAGAAAAGGAGCAAACAAGAAATATGTAGGTGGCTTAACTAACCACTACTGGTTAGATTAAAAAGAAGAAAACAAATATAAAATAAAAAATATAAACTTACAGCAAAACTAATATGAACTTAAAACAAGAAAACAAATATGAGGTAGAACTTGCAAAATTACAACACAATTACTATGAAACTAAAACAAGAAAACAAATATAAGATAGATGTAGACACCCCATTTTTGACAGTCCTCAAGACTTGGACGTCACCGTTTGAACACTAGGTGATCATCTATGCTCGTGTTCGTCTTGAGTTCTCGAAGGTTTCGGTCGCGCGCCTTGCCTCCAGACCTCTCGACTTGTTTGTTTTGTACTTGGTTGTACACCAAACACTTGTGTTTTTGCTTCTGAGGGCAGGGAATGGCTTGTTGGCCATCCCCACACCTCACCGGCCTTGGCTTAAGGCCATCGACTCTATTTTCTTGCTACCGGCCAAATATTTTGGTCGGTCGGCAATGTTTTTGGTCAGCCGGCCATTTTTATTGGTCAATCGGCCATATTTTCCAGCCGACCCCTTTCCATCTGCTTTTGGCAGATATTTTATGCCAATTGTCACAGCTGGCATCCACTTTACACCCCCTCCATACACGTGTATGGAGGGATTTGCCTCTTGTTTAGCTTCTCTTGGAAGCTTGAGGATTTGAACCTCTATAAAGAGGGAGCCCCTCCTCCCTCCTCCAGGTTCAGAGAATTAGGGTTAGGAAGTTTATATCTATCTATCTCTATAATTCCTTTTCTTTGCCTTTGTGTGCGTGTTTTGTGCCCTAAAGTGACTTTTGTTCACATTATTGCACACAAACACCTAGTGTTACACCATCCTTGGTTGCTGAGGCTCTAAGGAGTTGTTGTTAGGGTTCTTGGGCTGGTTTTGATCCAAGGAAGGTGCTGGAGTGGTATTCTTGAAGAGGTTCTTCAAGGGTGAGAAACTACCCTCTTTATTCCCCGTTTTCACACAAGCTTTTAACCTATCTTGCATATTGTTTTAAGCTTCGACTATAACTGATAAAAGTTCTTTTCTTAAGTGCTTAAAATAGTTGTTTAAGATCACTTTGGTGTTTGGGGTTGTTTACCCCCTCTCAGGCCTTGTTTGGCCTCTTTTTTGTGCCCTTTTTTGTGAGCTTCGGAACCACCGTGTATTGGCCTTCCCACCATTGAAATCTTTGGATTTTAGTGGTGGGGATGGTGTTTTGAGGTCCTAAGAAGGAGAAGGTCATCCCCTCTCTTTGTTGTCTTCAATACTTGCCATATTTGCCTCATATGTGAGCACCTTTGTTAAGTTCATGTTGACCATGTCTTAGCTGGTATTTGTGGTTATCTTGCCATGATATAGCACTGTTTTGAGTTGGTTTAGACATGCCATGTATGCCTCATACACTTGTCTTGTAATCCCTTGTTTTGGCCCTAACATGTATCATGTTGTAACATGTGTTTTTAGCATGATTTTGGCTCAACTTTGTGAAGCTTCTAGCCTTGTTTTAACATGATTGAGGTTTGATTTTGGTTGTTTGAGTCATCCATGACTTGCTTTGTGTAGCTACCATGCAATCTAGCTTGAAGGCTTTGAATTTTGAACCCCCTAGCATGCATTACTTGGCTTATTTTAGTGATTTGGAGTCACTTACCATGTCATTTCAGTCCATATGGCATGCTTGTTTACTTACATTTGATGCTCCTCTAATGCTTTAAAGAGTTGTTGTTTTATGGTCTATGTTTGGACCATTGTGTATGCCATCTTGTGTAGGCCATTTAGATGCCATCTAAGTGGGTTTTTGGTCTTGATTAGACCTGCCTTGGGACTGTTTTAGGTCCCCATGGCCCTTTGGGGTTTGCTTCATATAGTCTTGGTTCGAGTCCCGTGGCTAGTTTCCAAATTTTGGGCTTGGTTGCATGCTTTGCTTGATTTGTTTAGTTGGTTTGGCACTATTTCTAATATGATTTCAGAGCTTACAATGTATGCCATTTGTCCATGTTCATCCTCTTTTTAGTGTTCTTAAAAGTCCCATTTTATGCTTAAAGTGATGGGCCATTAGCATGCATGTTTGTATGTGATTTTGTCCCTTATCCCTTAACATTTTGGCCACTGTTTTGGACCTATTAGAGAGCTGTCCTTCTTGGTGTAAGTCCATCCTTTGCATGTTGTAGCATGCTCGCCTTGTATGTTGTTGCATACTTTGCTCATCGCATGTCGTCGCATGCTTAAGTTGCATTTTGCATCCTTGTTAGCTTGCATCTTGTCATGTATTTGATATGTTGATTACATGCTTGCATGTTTGCATGCTTGCATGCTTGTTCACATGCTTGTTTGCATGCTTAGGTTGCATTATATAGTGTGTGCATTCCTCACCTCTTGATCAACCATGATAGAGGTTAGGGCCCTTTGTGTGTTTCGTGCATTTCATTCCATATTGAGTTGCACACTTGGCACCTTGGGCCATCATGCATTGAAATGCGTGATTGATGGCCCGAGGGTCGAGAACCATGCTCCTCTAAGTCTCAAACATGCTAAAGAGGGTGGTAGTGCATAAATTGCTTTAAAAATGCATCGCCATGTTCTGTTTGTCTTCTGTTGCAGCAAACCAGTGTTCTGCAGGAGGAAATGGCCGGTTGGCAATTTTCAGTGCCGGCCGACTACCAAAATAGTGCCGGTGATCCCATTTTTGGTTGATGACCATAACTCCATGGCCGGTGTTGTTTTCTCTTGGTCGGTGACATCCCATTGTGCTCAGGGAGTGATTCTGAAGCTTCCTTAGGACTTGTGAAGTTTTCAGAAGTACAAATCAGTGTAAATAGAGGCAGCGTGAGCATGGCGACGGATTTCCGAGCGAAGCCGAGCACTCATGCATTTGACCCTCTTCCCAAGGTTGCTTTACTGCTTTCTTAGCTTAATTAATCTGTTTAATTAGTTAAGCGCTGTGTAATATTTAGTTAGCTTGTTAGTTAATTAATTTGTATTATTCTTTCGGTCCCTCCCTCGAGAGGGCGCAATTGTGTAACAAGCGTGCGTGCGTGTGTGTGATGCATGTCTTCCAACCTCCAACTCTTTCTCCCTTTTACTTAACCGCTTACAATGGTTAGTTTTAGGGCACGTTTCAATTAGCATCCTTATGCTATGTATGTTTGCATCATTTATCAGTATTGCATGCACCGGGCTCAGCACATCATGCTAACTGCATTGTGTTTCAATTCCAACTTGAATACGTGTATCGAGTTGCCGCATTTCACATGCCATTTTAGATTTGCCGAGCCTATTCTAGTTGCATTTTGCCAGCGATGCATTAGCCATCTTGACATGGATTTGGATCATATATTTGATTACTAACATATTCCTTGTTTTGGCTTGGAGTACTAGGTAAGTTTTTATGCTTTAGCATCTCACATGAGTGTGAGTTTTTCCATGATAGATGCTTACCATGAGACTATGTGCTTATGTAATATAACTGCCTGAATGCCTATGGGTGAAGGTTGGGTTGCTTGAATTGGAATAATTCACTGAAATTCGTGTTTTAGCCTATTTGCGCGTAGCAAACTTCAAACCATTTCCAAACAAACGGATATGCGACGCTTTGTTCCAACTTGGGCAATCCAGTCTATACCTGTATGCTGTGCGCATCACATAGTAATTCTAGGTTAATAACCGGAATAAGAGCACATAATGTTTTCAAAACTCGATATCATGCTTAGTAGCGGCCGATCTTTGATCGGGCGAGCGGGGGTGCTCACGAAGTGACCTTCCCCAATCGTACCTAAGTTCCCGAGCCGAGGCAACTTTGGTGATGACGGACACGTGACCTTAGGCACGAGTCAGGGTTTCCTAAATTCCTCCAAAATAAAATATTTAGGTGGCGACTCTATATCTGGCAAAGCAGTCCATGTTTGGTACTTCTTTCTAAAAATCAATTTTTCAAAACGATTTGCCGGATTTGGACTCTTTGATGATTCATCAGTCTTGCATTGCACTCCGCGAGATTAGATACAGGACCGTGACATTGAGTCTGAACTGTAGTAAGCCCCAATGAACAAAATGAGATTTTTCTCGGGACGTTCGGGGACGTCTACAATAGAACATGCAATATTACAATAAAACTAACATGAACCGAAAACAAAAAAAAGGCAAATATGAGGTAGAACATGTAAGATTACATCAAAACTAATATGAGACCAATACAAGAAAAATATAAGCTAGGAAATATAAAATTAAAACATAATTAGTATGAAACTAAAACAAGAAAACAAATATAAGATAGAACATGCAAGATTACAACAAAATTAACATGAGCCTAAAATATATAAAAAAAGAAAACATGTAGTAGAACATGCAAGATTACAACAAAACTAATAAGAGACTTAATACAAGAAAAATATAAGCTAGGAAATGTAAGATTACAACATAATTACTATGAAACTAAAACAAGAAAATAAATATAAGATAGAACATGCAAGATTACAATAAAAGTAACATGAACCTAAAATTAAAAAAAAAAAAAAAAAGCAAATATGAGTTAGAACATGCAAGATTACAACAAAACTAATACGAGACTTAATACAAGAAAAATATAAGCTAGGAAATGCAAGATTACAGCACAATTACTATAAAACTAAAACAAGAAAGCAAATATAAGATAGAACATGTAAGATTACAACATGAACTTAAAATAAGAAAGCAAATATGAGATAGAACATGCAAGATTACAATAAAACTAATATGAAATTAAAGCAAGTGAATAAATACAAATAAATAAATAAATAAATATAACTATGAGCTAAACAAACCACTTAGATTACAAGAACACACTATGAAATATAAAGTAAGAAAATAAATATGAGATAAACAAACCACTTGGATTATAACAAAACACTATGAAATAAGAAGTAAGAAAATAAATATGAGATAGAACATATAAGAAAATGAAAGAATAGAAATTCACCTTCCAAAGAAAGATTAAACTTCTTGATTTCCAAACTTCCTCTTGATCACCTCAAGTTGTGGAGTATGTTGTTGAAATCTCAGCAACAAAGTTCAAGTTTTAGCTTTGGTGAAGTTTTGGGTGGTAACAAAATAAACTCTTTATTTGATCAAAGTTTAAACCCATGTCTAAAAATATTTTCACTCAATTGGAATAAAATAAACTCTTTCTTTGATCAAAGTTTAGACCTCTCTCTCATCAAAAGTTTTCACCACCTCTCATAGTTCTAATGGTCTTCTATTTATAGGCCAAAAACCAAGACCCTTTCATGTTCTGAAAGGCCAATTTTGAAGAGCCAAAACCTATTCATGTTTTGAAAGGCCAATTGTGAATAGTCAAAACCCATCCATTTGTTTGAAAGGCCAATTGTGAATAGTCAAAATCCATTCATTTGTTTGAAAGGCCAATTGTGAATAGTCAAAACCCATCCATTTGTTTGAAAGGCCAATTGTGAATAGTCAAAACCCATTTTATTTGTTTGAAAGGCAAATTGTGAATAGTCAAAATCCACTTAGTTTTTTGAAATGCCAATTATGAATAGTCAAAATCCATTTATTTGTTTGATAGGCCAATTGTGAATAGTCAAAATCCATTTAGTTTTTTGAAAGGCCTATTATTTCAAACTACTAAATTTTCTGGACAAGAGAAAGAAAATGCAGAAAAAGATTTTTAAATAGGTCTCAACTAATTTGGCTAAAACGGGTGTAAAATTGGGATTGAAGCTTAAATCTGATTTTTTTGCTGAGAAATTCATAAAATAGCACATTATAATTTTCATCATTGGGTGTTCAGAAGAAAGCGCCCAAGTCTTAGGGTTGATCAAAATGCGGTGTCTACAGTTGCCCATCTTTGACAGAGCTCGAAATCATTGCATGACGTGAGTGAATGTCAAAGCCCGAAGACAACCCTTTTGACAAGGCCGTAAGACTTGGGTAAACAAACAAGATGCAATATAAGTGGTTGAACTAGAATGTTGCCTACGTATCCCTCTGCAAGGAATCAAACCTGCGTAGTTCAGGGGCAACATGCAAAATGACATGCTCAAAATGTAGTTTGAAAGTTGGACTTACACGCTTCGCGAAGCCAGTTGTTTGAAAATTCATGATTATGCAATGCAATGCAATGTCATGGAGTGATGATAAAGATATGAAGATGACAACATGAGAGGAATGATATGAAACATAACAAGGGGTGCATCGCATTAAATATGCCACAAGATCACATACAAATCTGCTACAACGCAAATGATATGTGAACTCAAAATCCAAACGTGTCTTACGTGAGAAGAGAAAATAATGAACTCGAAATCCAAACGCGTTTCACGCGGAAGGAGGTATAGTGGTGTGACCAACAGATGTTCCTAGGCGTATTTCATATGGAGAGGAGGAAGGTAGACATCAATTCCTAGCACGTTTCACTTGAAAGGAATAAAGGTGGTGAAATCAACAGCGCACCTAACCGTATCTCATACGGAGAGGGGGGAAGGTTTTAATCGGGTAAATATCAAATCCTAATACATTTTACGTGAAAAGAACAAAGGTGGCATAACCAACAGACGTGCCTAACCGTATCTCATACGAAAGAGAGAAGGTTTTAACCAGGTAAACATCAAATCCTAACACATTTCACGTGAAAGATGCAAATGTGGTGTAACCAACAGACGTACTAACCGTATCTCATATGCAAAGGGAGAAGGTTTTAACCAGGTAAACATCAAATCCTAACACGTTTCACGTGAAAGATGCAAAGGTGGTGTAACCAACAGACGTACTAACCATATCTCATATGCAAAGTGAGAAGGTTTTAACCAGGTAAACATCAAATCCTAACACGTTTCACATGAAAGATGCAAAGGTGGTGTAACCAACAGACGTACTAACCGTATCTCATATGCAAAGGGAGAAGGTTTTAACCAGGTAAACATCAAATCCTAACACATTTCATATGAAAGATGCAAAGGTGGTGTAACCAACAGACGTACCTAACCGTATCTCATACGGAAAGGGAAAAGGTTTTAACCAGGTAAACATCAAATCCTAACACGTTTTACGTGAAAGGAACAAAGGTGGTGCAACCAACAGACGTACCTAACCGTATCTCATATAGAAAGCGAGAAGGTTTTAACCAGGTAAATATCAAATCCTAACACGTTTCACGTGAAAGGTGCAAAGGTGGTGTAACCAATAGACGTACCTAATTGTACCTCATACGGAAAGGGTAAAGGTTTTAACCAGGTAAACATCAAATCCTAACACGTTTCACATGAAAGGTGCAAATGTGGTGTAACCAACAGACGTACTTAACTGTATCTCATACGGAAAGGGGGAAGGTTTTAACCAGGTAAACATTAAATCCTAACACGTTTCACGTGAAAGGACTAAAGGTGGTGTAACCAATAGATGTACCTACCCGTATCTCATACGGAAAGGGGGAAGGTTTTAACTAGGAAAACATCAAATCCTAACATGTTTGACGTGAAAGGTGCAAAGGTTGTGTAACCAATAGACGTACGTAACCGTATCTCATACGGAAAGGGGGAAGGTTTTAACTAGGTAAACATCAAATCGTAACACGTTTTACATGAAAGGTGCAAATATGGTGTAACCAACAGACGTACTTAACTGTATCTCATACGGAAATGGGGAAGGTTTTAACCAGGTAAACATTAAATCCTAACACGTTTCACGTGAAAGGAACAAAGGTGGTGTAACCAACAGACGTACCTACCCGTATCTCATACGGAAAGGGGGAAGGTTTTAACTAGGTAAACATCAAATCCTAACATGTTTCACGTGAAAGGTGCAAATGTTGTGTAACCAACAGACGTACCTAACCGTATTTCATACGGAAAGGGGGAAGGTTTTAACCAAGTAAACATCAAATCCTAACATGTTTCACGTGAAAGGTGCAAAGGTGATGTAACCAACAGACGTACCTAACTGCATCTCATACGGAAAGAGGGAAGGTTTTAACTAGGTAAATATCAAATCCTAACACGTTTCACGTAAAAGGTGCAAATGTGGTGTAACCAACAGACGTACCTAACCGTGTCTCATATGAAAAGGTTTTAACCAGGTAAACGTCAAATCCTAACACGTCTCACGTGAAAGGTGAAAAGATAGGATGTGATGATATGCAAAATACGTATTACATACATATACGTATACACACAGGCAAACTATATACATATACAGATACACACCTATACATATACAGACAAAATATATAAATATTTAGATGTACACAGACATACACGTACATAATATATATGCACACACATACATACGTACACATACAAAGACATATACATATCTCTCTTCTCCTCTGTTTTGTCTCTCTCTTTCTTCCTTCATCTTCTTCGAGTGTTGTGTCTGGCGTGCGATTTCAACAATCATGGCACTTGACCGACAGGATGCCCCGATTCTTCAACGCCTTATCCCAATGTTTCTCCTCTTTGTCTTCTTCTCCTTTCCCATTCTCTTTTTAAACCAAGGCCTGTGAGAGATGAAGAGTAAAAAGCTACAAACTCTCTTTGCCACCACTCTGTAACCCTTCTCTTGTTGCATCCCTCTCCTTTGACATGGGCTCTTCCCACAATTCTCTTACTCTTTTTCCAAACCTCAATGAGTCCACGATAGAGATGACCGATTCTGACTCCTCTAAACCTCAACCACGTGCTCCTCATTCTTTTCCTATTTTCAGCTTTCCAGCGATGTCAGTTGAGCAAATAATGGCGGCACAGTCTGACATTAAAGCAAACTCGTATACGTTGAGGTCATGTGTGGAGACAGTGACTGTGGTCTCCAACTTATCTCGTCGACTGCAGAATAGGACGTTTGAGGCACATCAGTTAACTGCACAACTCTCCATGTTCCAACGTATGTACAAGGACTCTCGAGTAGAAATTAATGCACTGAAAAAGCAAAACAAAGAACTGAAATGACAGGCCACCTCCATGGCCCGATTTGGAGTTCCTTCACATAACCAATTTGATGGCTGACGAGGAATAATCTCCTTCGGAAGCACTGCCAAGGCCGAGGAAGAGTCTTCAAAAGCTTTGAAGGAATAAAGATGAAGCGAGGCAACTGATGGTAAATTCAGGCAACGAAACTGTATGCAAATGAAGCCGATTGTAATCTTCGTTGCCGAGCTGCTGTCAAAAAATTGAGAAAATGCTACTCTCTTTTTTATTTTTATTTTTTGTTTTTTGTTTTTTTTGTTTTTTGTTTTTTTGTGTGTGTTTGGAGTGGGAACCTATAGCTTCAACTCCTTTTTGTATAACTTTGATCGGGGTTGACCCCTGGAATTTAATAAAATGAGTTTGTTCTGCAAATTTGAATGGCATGAATGGCACAACGCTGAACATAAAAATCATTTTGTTTTGAATTTTGAACTTGAAAATGGCTACATTTTAATGAATTATGAACTGAATATTGAGCCTAACATTGACCAAAACACAAAATACAACTTAATGAAATGAAAATAAAGCAAAAACCATCCCAAAACACACCCCTTTGCTCTTGTCGGAGCAAAATGAACACAAAACAAAATAACACCGGTCGACTGCCTGACGAAAAAGTATTGCCGGTGACAACTACTGTGCATTTTTCAGCGTTTGCTTGATTAAGGTGATGAGAACTCAATAGTGTGGGTAAAAAACAGAAAACTTGACTCGACTGTGTCCCTAATTCATCACTTTGGCCCTTTTTGTTTTTTTTTTTTGCTTTCTTCTAAAGCGATTTTGATCAACATGAGAGGTAAATTAGCACAGTTGTTCAATTTTCTATCTTGAAATCATAAGAGCCAAATTATGAGCACCAAAAATTTTCTTTTTTTGGTCCAAAAAATGGTCTGAGTTTTGGAAAAATGGAATAATTTTTGAGAAAATTAGTCAACTTCATTAAAAGTTCTCAAAATCTATTTTCACAAATGGCCACTACTCGATCAACATGAAACTAACCTTTAAGATGTAAAACTGAATTCGTCTTGTCACTGAACCTGTTATGAAGGAGAAATAGGACAACTGAATCAAATTCGGGCGAGCCAATCAAATATGGATAGCTGAGTCGAATAAAGATACACCAATCAAACATGGACGAGATAAGTGAGTTAAAAAATGATTAAGGCCAAACTTCAAGATGAAGCTGCCTACATATCCCAAAGATAGGAATCAGGCCATGCGTAGTTCCGGTTAAGGTTCACTCAGGTATTAATACTCTCCTTTTGTGCTCTAACTTTTGCCAAAGTCGCTGTGATACCCCTGTCCCGTAGTATGTTAATTGGTCCTTAATTTGAGTATGATTATGTGTTTAGCATGATTTTATGTGCCATTATATGGATATATGTGATTTTGAAGTTTTATCTGTTCACCGTAGGAATATCTGTTTGAATAATCTGCTTTGGAAATTAAATTGAGGGCCTTATCGGCCACAGAACCCGAAATTGATTACGCCATTGTGATTAGCGTAATTTTTAGAGCCTACGATGAAGTTTAATTGAAAAATTGATTCGGCCCAAATTAAGTTGATTAAATTAACGTATTAGTGCCCAATCACTCTATATAATATATTACGACTTAATGGGGCACTATACACTCAATACCCTCTTTGTTATTCTTCTTGGCTGAATTAAACTCAAGAGGTAGAGGAGGGAGTCAGTTAGAGAGAAGGAAAAGAGGAGAGTTGAGTGTTTTGGCTCAAATTGAGAAGAATTGAAGAATTAAACTCTAGAATTACTATAGTTGGAAGATTGAGCCTCTAGGTAAGCATTTGGTCTTGAATTCATAAGTTTGAAATTTTGATCTTATAAGTTCAAGGGTTGTTATGATCAAGAGCATGTAATGAGTTGATTTTTGTTGAGTTTGGAGTCTTAGAACTTATGCATATAGCAATTACTTTGAAATTGCATGTTTGAGCTTGGCACACATGATTCATGTAGAGTTTTGGTTAAAGTTCATGTTATAATCACCATTTGTACCATTTGAACTCAAATTGGGAGCCAAAACATACATGCATGTTTGATTTTTAGAGGAATGGAGCTTATACGGAGTTTGTAATATAGGAGTTTTGTTCATACTTAAGAAATGAGAGTTGTTTGAGAATTAGATGATGTTTTTGAACAAATTGATGTAATATCCTTACACTCTCGTACAATATAATGTGTTTATATGTTTTTGGGACCAAAATCATGAGTTGAAGCCTTTGAACATCGAAATTGAAGCTCAAGAACTCAATCTGGAATTTCCAGAATTTTGACTTCTGCTCGAGCGGGGGAAGGGCCGCTCGAGCAAAGAAATCGTGCTCCCAGCACTTTTTACAAAGTTGGATGTCCGCTCGAGCGGGATATCTCACGCTTGAGTGGGGAGTTTTGCAGACAGGCCTTCCGCTCGAGCGCTCTATGCCACGCCCGAGCGTATTCTTCATGCAACCAGTACCTTTGCAGGCCTTAACGGTCCGCTCGAGCGGGGAATTTGACGCTCGAGCGGGGACCCTGTTCTCTGAAATTTTATATGCTCGTTCTGTGCTTTGTTTTCCGTTTCCTTTCACTTGAAAGCACTCTTAGGCATGTGTTAAGCATTGTAAATGAGTTAATGAGATAAGAATAAAGCCTAAAGAGGAATATGTGAATTAAAGAACGGGTTGAATTGATAATGATCCTTTTGTGTTCATGGAATGTGTAGGGTCAAGCTCCAGGGCGAATCCACACACTGATCACTGTGAGTAATATCGATATTTGAATAATTGTGAATGTCCAATTGTTTATTCCCTTATAAGCTTTATGAATTGCTGATTGGGATTGTGGACAAAAGTCTGACATGAAAGTAACTGGACCTAAGGTCGTTTTGATAGAAATGAATGGACCGAAGGTTTTTTTGACATGAATGAGTGGGCCGAAGGCCGTTTCAACATAAATGAATGGACCTAAGGTCGTTATGACACGAATGTATGGGCCGAAGGCCGTTTTGACGTAAATGAATGGGCCGAAGGCCGTTCCGACATAGATGAATGGGCCGAAGGCCGTTTTGACATGAATGGAAATCTGATTAGGCCAAAGGCCAGTATGTTTGGGACTATAGTCATTTGATCCGAATTTTGTATAAGTGTATATATGTTAAGCAGAAATATGCATTGGGCCCAAGGTCGTTCGGAGCACGTTGTTCTTCACATTGCATATGTAATTTATGCATTCGATATTATTCACTGGGCTATCGCTCACGCTCATTCATGTGTTTGTAGGTGAGTAGAGGGAAGTCCAAACCCAGCCCCAGCGAAGTCTGCCAGGAACAACATGAGATTTTGGAGAGTCAGCCTGGTGTCTCACGTACGAGACCCATCCTTGCCATTTTGTTATATATTTATAGTCTGTCGTGTTGGCAAGGACTTTGTGTACATTTTTATATAGTTTTGATATGGGTTGACTCAGTTTGGATGATCCTGTCTGTAAAGGATTTTGTGATACTATACTTGTTGTGGGTTATTAACGTATATGAGTATGGTTTGTTTTGTAGTGCATATAAGCACGGCTCTATGGACAAAGTTTTTGATTATTGCTTCCATTTGGCCCCTTTACTCTGTCGAGTTATGTCTAATTTGATTTGAGGCCGTAGGTAATCTCAGGATTACTGGCCGGTTACGTCCTTAACCCATAGGGGCGGGTTTGGGTCGTGACAGTCGCCTTTTCGGGTTTTCAACCTTGAGAGCTTTTCATTTTTGATTTTTTTTGTTTTTGTTTTTGGTGTTGTTTTTGTTTTTGTTTTTCTGCTCTAACTTTTACCTGGGTCGCCCTTTCAGGTTTTCGGCCCAGCGAGCCTCTCAGGGGTAGTACTTCTTCAGCTTGTCTGTTGATTAGTTGTGAGAACTCCAAACCATCCAAATCCATGAGATTGACTGCTCCTCCTGACCAGATTGATTTAATGATGTAGGGAGTCGTCCAATTGGATCTAAACTTGCCCCTAGGGCCGTGAATAGGAGCTCAGTTGTCTTTTAACACTAATGGGTTGCCCCTATAGACGTTCGGATTGATGTCCTAAGGGGTTCCTTCAAATTCCTAGATCTAACCTTTTTGTTGAATGCTCTGGCAATCTTGCGTTGATACCCCTGAATGTGATATAACACCTTCAATCTTTTTGTTTTTGGGTAAGTATAACGCCTTCAATCTTCGCTCATCTAATAACATTGGTTCCTTAAATCGGTTCTGTTGCCAATTAGCTTCTGTTATCTAACATTTAGACATAATCCTCAATGAAAGCACTTCCAACTCAATCGGCAAAACAGCCTTCATTCCATATACCAAAGAGTAAGGGGTTGCCCCTATAGACGTTCGGATTGATGTCCTATATCCCCAAAGTGCAAAAGGCAACTTATTTGGCCAATCTCTATAAGTTTCTACCATCTTACACAGAATGGTCGTGATGTTCTTATTTGTAGCTTCAACGGCTCCATTAGTTTGTGGCCTATAAGTTGATGACTTGTGAAAAGCCACGTTATACTTCTCAAGTAGAACCACCACTTCTCCTTTGAAATGTGAGCCATTGTCTGAAATTATTTCGTTTGGTACCCCATATCTACAGATGATGTTGTTCCTGATGAATTTGGCCACGTGTGATGCTTTCAACACCGAATACGACTGTGCTTCAACCCACTTGGTAAAATAGTCAGTGGCAACCAAGATGAACTGATGCCCATTTGAACCTTTCGGTGTGATTGCCCCGATGACATCTATGCCCCAGACTGAGAAAGGCCAAGGCGAAGTCATGTTGTAGAGTTTTGATGGCGGGATATTCATGCGATTAGCGTGGATTTGACATTTGTGGCATCGCCTAACAAAGTTGATACAAGTATTCTCCATGGTTAACTAGTAGTATCCTTGTCTAAGGATTTTTCTGGTTAGCATTATACCGTTCATATGGACTCTGCACTCTCCTCCATGGATGACATCCATGATACGCTTTGCCTCTTCTTCCTCTACACACAACTTGTGCATTCCCAGATGCCCTCTCTTGTATAACTTATCTCCACAAATGACGAACTGAGTGGCCAGACGTCGTATCCCCTTTTTGTCTTTGGTGTTTGCCTCTTGTGGGTATGTACCGCTTTCCAGAAAATTTCAAATATCAAAGTACCAAGGGTTTTTATCTTGAACTTTTTCCATTGCGACTATCATTTCATACGCGGGGGTGTACATTTGTTTTATAAGGATCGGACGCATTTTGACCTCGATCGGTATATCTATCATTGATGCCAGGGTTGCCAATGCATCAGCAAATCGGTTGTTCTCTTTTACCAGGTGTGTAAAAGTTAGTTTTTCGATCCTCGGGATCAACATGTCCAAGGTTTGATAGTAGACTTTCATTTTTTCCTCTTTAACTTTCCAATCTCCGTTGGCTTGAGAGACGACCAAGTTCGAGTCCCCGATCACATCCAACCTTATTGCCCCTAGTTCCAGGGCTGCTTCCAATCCGGCAATGCACGCCTCATACTCTGCTTGGTTGTTAGATACCATGAATTAGAGTTTGAAAGCTAAGGGGATATGGGAATCATCCGGCGCTATGAGCAATACGCCTATCCCATAGCCAAATTGATTGGACGCTCCATCAAAGTACACTTCCGAGTGTCTTTTTTAATTTACATGACCTCTTCATCTGAAAATGAGTACTCCATATCTTCTTCTCCTTTAATTGGGTGATCAGCCAAAAATTCTGCTACGGCCCTTCCTTTGACAGATTTGCGAGTGACATACTTAAGGTCAAATTCGGAAAGCAAAAGCAACCAACGAGCTAGCCTATCGGTAAGTACTGGTTTCTCAAAGAGATATTTGATTGGGTCTAATCTTAAAACCAGAATTACCTAGTGAGTTAACAGGTAGTGTCTCAACTTCCTGGTGGCCCATACCAAAGCTAAGCAAGCTTTTTCCAAAGGAGTATAGCGGGTCTCATATTCAAGCATCTTTTTACATAAGTAGTAAATGGTCTTCTCCACTTTCTCATCCGACTCTTGTGCAAGCATACATCCCATAGTTGATTTGGTCACTGATAAGTACAAGATCAATGGGTTCCCTGGCTCAGGCAGTGATAACACAGATGGATTCCGCAAATACTGCTTGACTTGCTAGAACGCAAACTGACATCGATTATCCCATTAGAACTTCTTCCGTTTTTTTAGGAGACCAAACAGTGGTTCACAAGTCAATGTTAGCTTTGAAATAAACCTCCTTATGAATTGCACCTTTCCTAGAAAACCCTGCACCTCCTTTTCAGTCATTGGTGGCGGCATTTCTAAGATGGCCTTAATTTTAGATGGATCAACTTTGATTCCCTGTTGTGTAATCAGAAATCCCAACATCTTGCCCGCAGTTACCCTAAAGGTGCATTTCTGTGGATTCAGCCTTAGCCTGTATTCCCTAATTCTCTCAAAGGATTTCTTCAATGTAGTGTAATGGTTTTCCTGATCTTTGGACTTGACAATCATGTCATCTACATACACCTCAACTTCCTTGTGGATCATATCATACAAAAGAGTGGTAGCAGCTCTCTGATAAGTGGCCCTGGCATTCTTCAAACCGAATGGCATGACCCGGTAGCAGTATGTCCCCCATGGTATGGTAAATGCTGTCTTTTCTTTGTCCTTTGGAGCTATAAGGATCTGGTTATACTCTGAAAAATCATCCATGAATAACAGTAATGCATACCCTGCAGTGAAGTCTACCAATTCGTCAATATGTGGCAATGGGAAATTATCCTTCGGATAGGCCTTATTCAAATCCCGGAAGTCAACACTGTAGACACCCCATTTTTGACCGCCCTTAAGACTTGGGCATTACTGATGGTTTACTTGGTGGAGAAATGTGTGCAGGGCAAAAGTTTAGTTTCTTGGGCAAGGAGAGAGACAAATCTCAACTTCATACCCCTTTTGGACCAAAACAATCTTGATCAAAAGATTTTAGACCTTGAAACCGTCTCTTTCGAAATGTTTTAAAAATAAAGTTTCTATGATGTTCCGACACTCGTATTTTGTTAAATGTCGCGCTTTTCGATAAACCGAGCAAGGACAAAGTGGAAATGAATGAAAGAGAGATGAAATCTTTAAAAAATCTTTCAAAAAACTTTTTTTAGGGGTTTGGAGTTGAAGAAAAGAGGAAAGGAGAGAAGAAAACTAGTTTGGGAAAAGTTCGGCATGAATTTGGGTAGGACCAAAACTGCGCGGCTTCCCCAAAACAAGCATAACTTTTTGCACAGTTGGAATTTTGATGCAAGGCTGCCACCATTGGAAAGCTTACTTCTGGGTTTCAATTTAGACACAAGAATGACCTGAAAAGGAGTCCATATGAAGGAGTTATGGCCATTTGAAGTTGGACCTGGAAAGAAGAATTTTCCTGCCGACCAGAAAAACTAGCTGGGCGACCAGAAAAATGAAAGTGGTCGGCCGACCAAAAAAAGTGGCGGGCCGACCACTTTAACTGGTCGGCGGCCTTCCTGCATATTCTACAGGTGTTGTGGATGCCAGCTGTGCCAGCTAGAGTGCACAGATTTCATCCTCCATACACGTGTATGGAGGGATTGCATCTAGCTTCAAACTTCTTCAACAAGCTTGGTGCTTGTTTTTCTATAAGAGGAAAGGCTTTCTCTCTTGTCTCAGGTTCTGAAGTTGGCTTAGGGCATATACATACATCTCCCTCTCTATATTCTTCTCTCTCTCTGTATTTTGTGCCTTAAAGAGTGTTATTCCTTCACTTTTGCACTACAACCTCCTAGCCAAACACTCTTACCTTGTTGCTGAGTTGCTGGAGGGTCTTGTGGGAGCTCAAAAGTTGGTTTTGGCTCAGGAAATCTGCTGGTTTTGTAGTGCTTCAAGGGTAACCCTCTTTTTTCCTTTTTTAAGCTCTATTTTGATTACACTCTTAGCCATATTTGCATGATTCATATGGATTAACTTTCAACTGAAAAAAGCTTTATTTTTGAGTACTTAACATGTTTGTTTAAGGCCTCTTGGGTGCTGAGGGTCTCCTACCCTCTTGCATGCCTTGTTTAGCCTTGTTTTGAGCTATGCCTTAAGGCCTCTGAGCTGGTCTTTGTTTGGCCACTAAAATCCAATGGATTTTCAGTGGTAGGCATGTGGTTTTGAGGCCTAAAACTAGAGGGGGGTGACCCCCTCTCTTTTGGTTTTGTTTGCTTGCATTTTTGGCCTATCAAAGGAGGATGTATTCCTTTACTTTTGAGGCTTGATTTAGGCACTTTTTTGTGACTTTTAGGACCTATCTTAAGTCTGTCCATGGCTGGTTTGGTCACCTTGTGCATGCATCTAGTATGTGTAGTGTAATCCCATTTGTGGCCCATCAAAGTAGCATGTCTTACTAGCATGTATTGACTCCATTTCAGTGGGTTTTTGACCATCATTCGGCATGTCATAACTCTGTCTAAAGCTGTTTTGGTTGTCTCTTAAGTGGCTCATGTACTTGTAGAACAAATCTTGCTTACTAGCTTTCTATGCATGATGTTTTGGCTCATCATTCTAGCATATTTCGGCTATGCTCTAGCATGATTTTATTCATATTTTGGGCTGGTCTAGGACTGTTTTGGGCTGCCATGGTCATATCACTCATGTTTTGTATAGTTATAGTGCAAATGCTTTGGCTAGTCTTGAGTTTTGTGTTCCGTAGCATGCTATATTGGCGATGTTTGCATACCTTGGCATCATTTGGCATGGAATTTTAGAGCTTATATCTTTTCCATACTCTCATGTTTATCATTCTTTAATTGTATTTGAGAGTTGAGCTTTGTGCCTTGCTTGCGAGCCATCATTTGGGCATGCTTTTTCTTGCTTAGCTTGCTATCATTTCAGTCCATTTCAGCCACTGTTTTGACCTGCATTAGGTCTGTTTTGAGTGCTTTAGGTCATTTGAGCATTGCTTGGTATGGTTGTAGTGTAAAGCCCTTGACTAGCTTTGTATTTCAAGTCTATTGGCATGCTTTATTTGAGTTATTTGCATGATATGGCTTCACTTTACATGTAATTTCAAAGCATATAGACTTGCCATGCTCCCACTTTTGTCACCCCCTGAGTGCTTCTAAGGGTTGTGTTCTTGTTGCCTAGCTTGTGGACCAATATGTGTGCATATGTGTCTTGCCTTTTGATGCCCTAGTCTTGGTGTTATGGCCACTGATTTGGGCATGACTAAGGTCAGTCCATCAAGCATTGTGTATTCCATATGGTTCATTGCGTTGTGTATGCCATGTCCATTCGCATTGTGTATGCTAGTTGTTGTTCATATTGTTGTATGCTTATGTTGTCTTGCATTGGGTATACATGCATTAGCATAATTTGCATGTCATTAGCTTTGTTAAGTTAATCATGTCACATTGCATTGAGTGGCCCATGTGGTTCTTAGCATTGTGCATTGTGCATGTCATTGGCATTGAGTATGCTAAGTTACATTGCATTGCATGTTTGCATGCTTTGTCCATTGCATGTTGTTTGCATGCTTGTTTTGTTGTATTGCATGTTTGCATGCTGGAGCCGCATTATGTATGCCATGTTTATTGCATTGCGTATGCTAGTTACCATGTGCATTGTGTATGCTAGTGTCATGAGCATTATGTATGCCATATAGTTCATAGCATTGTGTATGCTAGTTGCATGTTTGCATGTTTATCCCTTGCATGTTTGCATGTCTAAGTTGTATTGCATCAAGTTGCATGATTGAGTCGCATAGTGCATGACATGTTTGTTGCATTGTGTTTGGAATAGGCGTTAGTCCAAACATGGGAAACAAGGGACGTCTCGTACTCAAAGTGACGAAACGTGCCTCGATTCCCGGTCACCGACATTCTTGACTACCCATGATGGAGTTGTTGGCTTTAGGTGCTTGTATGTGCATTCATTTCACATTGAGTCGTGCAATTCGACTCCTCGGCCATCATGCATTGAAATGCGTGATTGGTGGCCCGAGGGTCGAGGACAACACTCCCTTGAGCTTATGCAATGATGGGGAGAGTGGTCGTGCACACATGTGTTGCAAATACTTTGCCGTGCATCTCCCTTTTCTTTTGTTGCAGAAAACCAGAAACCAGGAGAGGAAACTGGTCGGCCAACCAGATTTACTGGCAGGCCGACCACTTTTTTTGGTTTCCACCACAAAAGGTGGTCGCTAGCTAGTCTCCCATGCCTATAAGCTGGTCGGCAGCCTTCCCACAAATTCCCAGGGTGGAGTTTCATCTCTTTGGAGCTTTGTGCAAGTTTCTGAGATCAATTGCAAACAAAGGCGAGTTGGGGCATCGCGAGGGATTTCCGAACAAGGCAATTCAAGCTTGCATGCGTCCTTTGTCATTCAAAGCAGAGCTAAGGCAGCCCACATTCATTTAATTTGTATGCTCATTTAGATTGCATACTTAGTTAATGTTGTGTAATAATCAGCTGTAGCTTATTATTCATTTCGTTGTGTAATAACTAGTTTAATTAGATTAGCTTAGGTTAGCTAGTTGGTTTTGTATTATTTATTCGGACCCTCCGTCGAGAGGGCAAATTTTGTAATAATAAGTGTGCGTATGTGTGATGCATGTCTTCCAACCCCCATTTCTTTCTCCCTTTTATTCACCAACTTACGATGGTTAGTTTTAGGGCATGTTTCAATTAGCATCCTTATGCTTTGCATGTTTGCATTCATTCATCTGTCTTGCATGCACCGGGCTCGGTGCATCATACTAACTGCATTGTATTTCAATTTCGGGTTGAATACATGTTATCTGTAGCATCTCATATGCCATCTTAGAATAGCCGAGCCTATCTTAGTTGCATTTTGCATGTGTTGCATTAGCCATCTTAACATGAACAAGAATCATGCATTGATTACTAACTAGTTTCTGTTTTAGTTTGGAGTACTCGGTGAGTATTTATGCTTTAGCATCCTTGCATGTGTGTGAGTGACTGCCATGATAGCATGCTTACCATGAGGCTAACTGTTTATGTGATACAATTGCCTGAATGCCTGTGGGTGAAGGTTGGATCACTTGAATTGGAACAATTCATTGATTGCGAGTTTTTTAAGCCCTCTTGAGAGTGACAAATCACCATGTTTTCTAAGCCTACTTGAGGGTGGCAAAATCCACATTTTAGCCTACTTACGAGTAGCAAACCGCTTTAAAAAACAAACATGAGATGTTTTGTTCCAACTTAGGCGATCTAGTCTATACTTGTATGCTGTGCGCATCACATAGTAATTCTAGGTTAATAACCGGAATAAGAGCACATGTGTTTTCAAAAATAAGATATCATGTTTAGTAGTGGCCGATCTTTGATCGGGCGAGCGAGGGTGCTCATTGCATGACCTTTCCCTCTCGTACCCAAGTTCCCGAGCTGAGGCAACTTTGGTGATGACGGACACGTGGCCTTAGGCATGAGTCAGGGTTTCCTAAATTTTTTCAAAATAAAATATTTAGGTGGCGACTCTGTATTTGGCAAAACAGTCCACGTTTGGCACTTCTTTCTAAAAATTAGTTTTTCAAAACGATTTGCCAGATTTGCACTCTTTGGTGATTTATCAATCTTGCATTGCACTTTGCAAGATCAGATTAAGAACCGTGACATTGAGTCCGAACTGTAGTGAGCCCCAACGAACAAAATGATATTTTCCCGGGACGTTCGGGCGCGTCTACAAACACAAACTCGGATTCTACCATCTTTCTTCAGAACTGGCACAATATTGGCTAACCAAGTAGAATATTCTAATACGAGCAAAAACCCAGCATTGATTTGCTTGGTAACCTCTTCTTTAATTTTCAAGGCCCAATCCGGATGAATTCTGCGAAGCTTCTGTTTGACAGGTCGGGCCTTAGGGTCGAGAGGAATCTTATGCTGTACAATCTCAGGGTCAATTCCTAGCATGTCTTCATAGGACCGTGCAAAAACATCTTTGAATTCTTTTAATAAAGCAACTAATTGTTCACGTTCCTCTGAATACAATGTAGAACCAATTTGGATCAAGCGAGGATCTTTTTTAGTACCCACATTTACAGAAACAATTTCATCCATTAATGGCTTAGCACGCCTTTCTTCCTCCCAGTCGATTAAATTTTTTAAAGCCCGAGGAATTTCTTCCTCTTTATTTTTATCTAGATCTTGAAAATTTTGGTCAATGTTATGAACTATGGGCACAGAAGAGTAAGCAGAAATCACATCTTCATTCAAAGCCTCGGGCTCACCAGTTGCAACAGAATCAAAAGAGAAAGAAAAAGAAGACTCAGACATTTTAGACAAACTTAAATCTGCCTCCAACCCCACAGGCCCACCAGACTCAGACTCAACAGCCAATTCAGAACTCTAGATACAACTCTTTTCAAAATGCCAATTTATTTATGAGCCATTCACTACATCTATGATGAAGCTTAAGCAGTCAGTAGGTACCTCTTCCCTGATCATGACAATGGTCATATCCCCCAAATTCATCGGTTTAGTGCTAGTACGCAATTCTGTTAGTAAATCAGCCAGTGTTAGACTCAAGACTGCCTCTGTGCTGCTTTCCGAGTTGACTTCGCTGTCTTGTTCGATGTCGATACTAGGATCTAACCACTCCTCGTCACTGTTGGAGAGCTGATGATCGAAGAAGATCTCAAACCCAGGGTATCTCTTTCTCTCCACTTGATCAAACTAGGGCTCAGGAAAACCACAAAAAGGGAAGTTTTCTTCTACAGACAAAGCGTCCATTCAAGGTTCCATGGATTGGCCTATGAACCAGCTCATACTTCTTTTCCGTCTTCTTTGCATTGATTCTCTCTCTTATTTCCTTCCATTTCTTCTCTCAGTCTTCTACTATTGGTTCATATCCTAACCCAAATGCATGTGCATTGTGGATTACCTTAGTTGTCTCTGTGGTGCCTTATCGACCACTTCTTCCCAATCCAGATCCTGGGATGTATCCTAGCTTGTTCATCATATAGACTGACTGAGCCTCTTTTGCCATGATTTTCTGCACTAGCCGTGCTTCTGCCAAGGTAAAACCCGAGTGAAAAACATTTCCACTCCCATGTTGTACTTCCAGTACTGGCGTTATGACTTCTGGAGGAGGGTGGATCGTAGAATTTCCAAAAACTATGGCAATCCCTCTATTGTGCGGATACTTCACCAACTGGTGTATAGTTGAAGACACTGCTCTCATCTTATGCAACCAAGGCTTGCCCAACAATAGGTTGAAAGTTGTCGGGACATCCATGACATGGAATTCTGCCTCATGCTCAGAGGGACCAACTAATATCTAGACCTTGAAAGTCCTCATAACATTCCTGCTGGTGTTGTCATATGCCTGAATAACTTGGCTTGTTGGCGTGAAGTTAGCCGGCTTTAACCCGATCGCATAAGTAGTCCTTGCTGGGCACACATTAATAACAGAACCAATATCAACCAAAACTACTGGAATCCACTTCTTTCTACACTCCAAGGCCACATACAAAGGCTTGTTAGGGTCAACCCCCTCGGTGGTAACTCTTTGTCTGTAAATGATAACATAGGGGTCATGTCTCCAGGTGTAATGAAAGATACTAACTGATCCAGCGTTGTCTCAATGGATAGCTTGGCCTTGTTTAAGGCTAACAACATTACTTGTCGGTGTTCTCGAAAAGCCATGAGAAGACCCCAATTGGAAATGTTTGCCTGGATCTTTTTCTGTTGTTTCAGAACTAGGTCTTCTTCTACCTCTTTCTCTTTCTCTTTCTCTACTTCTTTATCTTTGCCAGAGGGCTCTCCTTGGTCTAGATGTGGAGGCTTGAAGTAGCGTCCACTCCTGGTCAAATGATCAATTTCATTTACATACCAAGTCTCATTCGGTACATTGCTTACCCATTCATTATCAGTGTGGGTGAGCTGTAGGTCATTATCATCCCACCATTCGCCTTCGTTGACCGATAGGCAATTATCTAGTGCTGCTAGAATCATTCCCACAGTATGCTCTGAATGGCTTTCTGGTTCTTTTTCTTTTCCTTTGGAACTCTTTCTGTTACCACATTCAACAGGTTTTCCGAAATCAAGTCGCAATTCATTCCCTTTTCTTTTAGTTTCCTCATTAGAAGCTTTGTCACCACTTGACCAGCTGTGACTATAATTCTTTGGTTCCCACCATCCCATCTGTACATTCCCAAGGTCTAATTCTTCAAAGAAATGGAGATTAGCCAAGTCCTCATCTAGGTCAACCAAGTCATCCAACCCCTCTTCAAGTACATCCTCTCTGACAATATTGATAAAAAATGAGTCAAGCGGATCAACCTTAAGCTTTAGTTGACCACTGGGAACAATATACCGGTTAGGATCATATTTTTTCTCTGATAGTTTGTCCGTTACCACCATAGGGATTTTGGGTTTTGGTTAGGTTGGAGATGCATCCATCATACACAACTCGGTGCCTTCTGGAATATATACCTCAAGTTTTGGTAAATGGGTGGGTGTGATATAGATACTGGGGTTAAAGGTGGATGAAAGTGTATAGATGAGGTTAAGATGAGAAGGTGGTGAAACTCTATCATGGGGCGGCAACGGGTTGGTAGTGACATTGGGTTTTGGTGGTTGTGGGGGAGCTATGACTTTATTGTCTATGAGATCTTGGATCTCATGACGAAGGCGAAAGCAATGGTTTGTGTCATGTCTGGGTTGTTGGTGGAAAACACAGTGTTTGGTGGGGTCATGTTTGGCTGGCAGAGGTTCGGGAAGAGGTCGGGGGTCTAAAGGCTTTAAATACCCTCTTTTTGTCAAGATTTTCATTGCATTGGAGAGTAACATATGGAGAGGCGTGAATGCTCTGCTTGGGGCTCGGGTTGTGTTTTGCGAGCCAGCATGAGCAAAGGGGTCGGCTATTTTAGTGGTGGTGGCAACCAAGTTGATTTTAGAGGGCTTCACAGCTATGCTACCACTAGTGGTAGCATTGGAACTATGACCAAAAGGCTTCCGAACAGGTTCCTTATCCTCCACAATGATTCCCTGTTTGATGGCATCCTCTATCTGGACCCCTATCTTATTTAAGTCATTAAATGTGAAGAGCGGGAGGACTATCATTTTTTGTAACATCTTTCCATGCATATTTCTAACTATCATATGGATTTGGTCTTTTTCAAGTGGTTTGTTGGTCATCATTACTGTTTTTTTCCTCCATCTAGTGATAAAGGCCACGAAACTTTCATTGGGCTCTTGACAGGTGGCCTATAATTCGCAAGTAGTCACTTCAATCTGGGTGTTATAACCATACTGGGTGGTAAAGGCCCCGGCCAACTCTTCCTAACTTTGTTTTATCGAGTCCTCTAACTTGGCATACCGGATGGTAGCCACTCCTGACAAAGTTCGTCCGAATAAAGAGAGCTTTTGCGGACGAGTCAAACCCATAGGCTTGAAGACATCAGAGAACAGGTGAATGTGCACCATTGGGTCGCCGGAGCCATCAAACCTATCAATGTGTGGCATGTTGAACCGTTCTGGCAACTTCACAACTGTTTCAGTGTACCCGTCTTCGATGTACTGGATTGAATTGACTCCTTGTGCCTTTTTGAAAAGTTTTTCCAACTTTGCCAGCTTTAACATAGTTAAGTCAAACTCAGGTGCTTTAGAGGGAAGGAGCCCCCCCACTGGTTATGGAAGAGAAAATGATCCTCTTGAAGTTTGTGCAGGAAACCTCAGATCTTCTGGTGAATTAAGTTCGGGAAACTCATCAGCTGGTGGAGGTGGTTGTGGTGGTGGAACTGGATGAGTCATCGGAGGTGGTTGAGTAATTGAAGCCCCAGATGGGCGTTGCAGTTTAGCAAGAGTATTGCCTTGAGCAGCAAGAGTAGTGCCTTGGGCAACAACCGTAGTGGCAATGATATTCATGCTCCATTGAAGGCCCAATAGTATGTCTGTTAAATTTTTTGGAATCTGAGCCATCACTGATTCTGGTGAGTTGAGTGGTGATGATCTAGCAAGTGAAGAAGGGGTATTCTGGACAGTTGATGATGCTTTTGCTCTTCTTCGTGTAACTGGTGGCAAAGAAACTAACATTGGTTGACCCTGAACCAAATCTGCACTTTTGCAAAGTCTACCAATGCGAGTCCACAGAACTTGGGAGATATCAGACCTTTCAGAAGCTATAGTGCTCGACTACCTTCCTGAAACAAAACGGGACCCCCAATCAGAATTTCATTAGCATTTCGGCTCAACTAACTGTTAACTCATGCTGAAAAACTGAACTCAACCCCACAAACTGAAATGACTGTACCATTCATCTAAATTTGAGAACCCTCATACCTTGCACATAACACATAGTAGGAAAGAGAACAAACACCCCTATGGAGGCTAGGGCTAGCCTGTCCTAGCTTTGAAATGATCTAGAGTTTCACTATTCAAACAAGCGGCATCATACATCTTAGAAATGAGAGAGTATCCTATCCTAATTTTAGAAGGTACTATAGCTCATTATATGCACAAGGTTAGCTCTACTCTAGGGGTTGAAGTCAATGTGACGTTACCAAAGAGTCCTTTGGGTCATAACCAATGAAGATCTTAGGAAATCAGAAGAGTCAATATAGCCTCTCTTCAAAGTCTAAGTACCTTCAGATCTCAAAAGATTATAACACAAGGCCTTCAAAGTAACGTAGAGATAGGTGTAGTGTCACAAAAAGTGTGCCTATGCTCCCACCAGTATCTGGGTAGCACAGGAACTTTAAGTGCACCAATACATGTAATGCAATAAACATATAATTGAAAATAAAAGTCATATAATTGAATTCGAGTTAAGGTTTCATAAAATCCCTAGCAGAGTTGCCAGAAACTGTAACATGCCCAGACGGTACCCGTGCGCATTCAACAGTTCAGACCCTCGGACTCTTTGATCTGGTCTCAATGTGAAACATAGATAAGAGTTCAAATTTGGCAACTTTTATAAAATTCATTTTATTGCAAAACCTTTTGCCAGAAATGGACTGCATCATTAGATCTAAGAGTCACCACCTAATATTTTTGGGAAATTAGAAAATCCATGACTCGTGCCAAAGCCACTGTTCGTTATAACCAAAATTGTCTCAGTTCGGAACCTTAGGTATGAGAGGGAAAGGTCATTAATTGAGCACCCCCACTCACCCGATCAAAAGATCGGCCTTTACTAAACCATGATATGAATTTTATTTATTTTATATGTTCATATTTCGATTATTTAATAAATCTTAAAAATTACTATGTGAAGCGTACAAGTATAGACTATGTCATTTATTTTGAAATAATTTGATTTCATGTAATTTTGAAAGAGTTTTGGATATGTACAACCCAAATAAATTGAGTTTACAAA
Source organism: Camellia sinensis (assembly GCF_055761805.1). Classification (NCBI taxonomy): domain Eukaryota; kingdom Viridiplantae; phylum Streptophyta; class Magnoliopsida; order Ericales; family Theaceae; genus Camellia; species Camellia sinensis. Next base: position 34,534,180 of record NC_138969.1, read on the forward strand.
TATGAAAATCAACACTATTCCTAATTAAGCGGCACAACCTTCATCCACTGACATTCATACAATTATATCAAGTAAGCACATAGCCACATGGTAGGATACTTAAACATAATAAGAAAAATGCACACAAATAGGATGCTAAAGCATACAAACTTACATATTTACCGACGTCCCTCGAACAACTACAAAACAATGTTAGTAAAATATGCATGATCTTATATACAAAATCCTAATGCAATTCACTCATGAAATGCATCTAAAGATTCAACTTCTAAGATATGACATGTGAATCATCTCAAGAACATGAGGTAGCACACATAATCACATAGGAATTGATTAAATCCACAAATGTAAACTTAGCCGAATCAATATGCATGAAACATAGATGCAAAGCATGGATATAATGACAAAAAAATAAAATAAAATAAACATGATGCATATTTATAAATAAGGAAAGCAAGTAAAAGAATGGGATAGAAAGAAGTGGGGCGGGAAATTATTACAACACTTTGAATAAATTATTACAAACCAAATTAGAGGGGGGAGGAGAATATTACAACAAAATAAAAATCTCACAATACACTCAAAATAAAATAAACAAAAGAAAAAAATAGTTTCATGTGCCTTGGAAACCACCGGACGTTGGTTAACATCGGAAGACAACGCTGTCTTTTCCAAAAGAAGCTAACCAACAAGCCAAATAGGCCAGTCGGCCAACTAGGCCTAGCAAAACCTATCTTATTGCGCAACCAAGAAAAGGAACATTGCGAAACCAAGAAAGGAACAAACAAGAAATATATAGGTGACTCAACTAACCACTACCACTTAGATTAAAAACAGGAAAACAAATATAAAATAAAAAAAATGTAAACTTACAACAAAACTAACATGAACTTAAAGCAAGAAAACAAATATGAGGTAGAACATGCAAGATTACAACATAATTGCTATGAAACTAAAGCAAGAAAACAAATATAAGATATAACATGCAATATTACAACAAAACTAACATGAACCTAAAACAAAAAATAGAAAATATGAGGTAAAACATGTAAGATTACAACAAAACTAATATGAAACTAATACAAGAAAAATATAAGCTAGGAAATGTAAAATTACAACATAATAACTATGAAACTAAAACAAGAAAACAAATATAAGATAGAACATGCAATATTACAACAAAACTAACATGAACCTAAAACAAAAAATAGAAAATATGAGGTAGAACATGTAAGATTACAGCAAAACTAATATGAAACTAATACAAGAAAAATATAAGCTAGGAAATGTAAAATTACAACATAATAACTATGAAACTAAAACAAGAAAACAAATATAAGATAGAACATGTAAGATTACAACAAAACTAACATGAACCTAAAATAAAATAAAAAAAACAAATATGAGGTAAAACATGCAAGATTACAACAAAACTAATAAGAGACTTAATACAAGAGAAATATAAGCTAGGAAATGCAAGATTACAACATAATTACTATGAAACTAAAACAAGAAAATAAATATAAGATAAAACATGCATGATTAAAACAAAACTAACATGAACCTAAAAAAAAAGAAGCAAATTTGAGGTAGAACATGCAAGATTACAACAAAACTAATAAGAGACTTAATACAAGAAAAATATAAGCTAGGAAATACAAGATTACAACACAATTACTATGAAACTAAAACAAGAAAGCAAATATAAGATAGAACATGCAAGATTACAACATGAACTTAAAACAAGAAAGCAAATATGAGGTAGAGCATGCAAGATTACAACAAAACTAATATGAAATTAAAGCAAGTGAATAAATACAAATAAATAAATAAATAACTATGAGCTAAATAAACCACTTAGATTACAACAACGCACTATGAAATATAAAGTAAGAAAATAAATATGAGATAAACAAACTACTTGGATTATAACAAAACACTATGAAATAAGATGTAAGAAAATAAATATAAGATAGAAAATATAAGAAAATGAAAGAATAGAAATTCATCTTCCAAAGAAAGATTGAATTTCTTGATTTCCAAACTTCCTCTTGATCACCCTCAAGTTGTGGAGTATGTTGTTGAAATCTCAGCAAGAAAGTTCAAGTTTTAGCTTTGGTGAAGTTTTGGGTGGTAACAAAATAAACTCTTTATTTAATAAAAGTTTAGATCTCTCTCTAAAAATATTTTCACTCAATTGGAATAAAATAAACTCTTTCTTTGATCAAAGTTTAGACCTCTCTCTCATCAAAAGTTTTCACCACCTCTCATAGTTCTAATGGTCTTCTATATATAGGCCAAAAACCAAGACCCTTTCATGTTCTGAAGGGCCAATTTTGAAGAGCCAAAACCTATTCATGTTTTGAAAGGCCAATTGTGAATAATCAAAACCCATCCATTTGTTTGAAAGACCAATTGTGAATAGTCAAAATTCATTTAGTTTTTTGAAAGGCCAATTGTGAATAATCAAAATCCATTTATTTGTTTGAAAGGCCAATTATGAATAGTCAAAATTCATTTAGTTTTTTGAAAGACCTATTGTTTTAAACTGCTAAATTTTCTGGACAAGAGAAAAAAAATGCGGAAAAAGATTTTTGAAGGTCTAAACTAATTTGGCAAAAACGGGTGTAAAATTGAGATTGAAGCTTAAATCTGATTTTTTTGTTGAGAAATTCATAAAATAGCATATTATAATTTTCATCATTGGGTGTTCAAAAGAAAGCGCCAAGTTTTAGGGCTAGTCAAAATAGGGTGTCTACAGACACTTAATTCCATATTGTTGAGTATTTTTGTTTATTTAGTGTCCATTCCTATGTTAATCCTTGCTTGATTTGTAGGATTCAAAAGATGGACAAGAGTTGGATGATGATAAAAGATTGCTTGAAAAGTAAAGATTATCAACAAGGTGTTAAGTCATTTATTGACTTTGCTACGAAGGATTTAGGCTCATATGATGACATTCGTTGTCCGTGTGTCGATTGCTTGAATGGCACAAAACATAGTCGACAAGTTGCATGGCTGCACTTGATTCGCAGAGGAATCGCGTGTTCTTATAGAACTTGGGTACACCACGGGGAACATGTTCCATTGTGTCATGATCATCAGCCTAGTGTGTCAAACGATAATGGTGAAAGAGATGGAGCTGCAAATTTTGACAATGACGATAATTTGGGCGAGTTGCCTATTATGTTGAAAGAGATTTATATACGTGGCCTCATGAATGATCATATCGACGAAGAACCTAATAGCTCCGAGAGAGAAAATTTATTGAAGTTCATTAGGTTGTTTGATGATGCTCGACACAAAGTTTACCCGGAGTGTGAAAAATTCTCCGTGTTGTCTTTCGTTATTAAGATGCTTCATTTTAAGGTGTATAATAAATGAAGCAACAAATCTTTCGATATGGTTATGAAAATTTTCAAAGATATTCTCCCAAAGTGTGATGAAACTGTTCCATGGACCCTTTATGAAGCGAAAAAGTTCTTACAATGTTTGGCACACTATTTATAAGTTGCAGGCCTTACACTTGTTGCCCTTCTTGACCAGGGAAAAATAGGTCAACTTGTGTACGCAAACCTACACTCAGAAAAGGAGTGCAAAAAAAAATTGCAAGCAAAAAAGGGGAGAAACTATATGTTTATGTCAATCGCATGTTGAATGCACTCACTTAAGGGAATGCCACCCCTGCAACAAATGAGTTGGGATTGCAGATAAGGCAGTTGTGCCCTCTAAAGGAAGTGAAGTCATGGAAGGAAATTGATCAGAGTATCAAAGATGCTGTTGTACAAGTTGTGCTAGTAATTTCTAACCTTAAACTAAATATCCTCATTACGTAAATTTGCAATTGTTGCATTTAATTTGTGTAATACTTCACACACTTATGCTTGCAGGACAAGTTTGAAATTGGTGAGGATTTTCATACTGATGAACAAGCTTAAGAGATCGTTGATACAAAGGCGTATCTCTTGTACAAGGATTGGAGGTACAACCTAAAACAACACTTCGAAAAACTTCAAGAAGAAGGTGTTGATGACCCATATAGTCCTTCGCCTACAGGAGTTTGCTTGGACGATTGGAAACATATGATTGATGTGGCTTGGAAGGATGAATCTCATTTGGTAACAAACAAACATAAACGACTTTATTGCTTAGTTGTGTGTTATGCATTGATATGTACTAATTCTTAAATAATCCCTTTTTTTTTAAAAATGCTCAAAAGCTGGGAAAGCAAACAGGAGTTTGCTACCATATAACCATACAAGTGGATCTCGATCCTTTCCAATAGCAATGTCAAACATAGTGAGCTAGATGCATTTGAAAAATATTTCCCATCGCTTATATGTGTAATCAAAAGTCAGGCTTACCACTGTGACGAATTAATTTTGTTATTTGAAAGTAATAGGTAGATGAAAATAGAGAGTTGAATTTTTCGGAATTTTATTCGAAATCACACAAATCGAAGAATACAAACGAATAGATTCATCCCAAATGTGGTGAGCTACATGTAAGGATCAAACTCTTTTTCCAATTGTATTTAATATTAATTAGTATTTTAGCACAAAATTGCATGTCATTCTTTGTGCCTTTGTTGAACAGTCTACTTTTTTTTTTTTTGTAATGACAGGATGCGATGGTGAATCTACAAGCGTCAGCCACGGATGAGGGGACGCCATTGACACATGAGGAACTCTCACAGCAAGTGCTTGGACAGAGAAAGAATTACTTGCATGGATTTGGGATTGGCCCACGACCCTATTCACCATCTGATAGTGCGACATGATCTCGTGACAAACAAATAGAGGGAATGAGATTTGAGATGGAGGTTCTTCATGAAGATTTGATGAAAGAGATAGAAGAGCACCAGAAAGTTCGTGAAGAGATGACGAGGGAGGGAGAGGTGCTGACGAAAGAAGTAGAAGAAGGAAAAAAAAGCACGGGAGGCGCAACAAGAACAACTTAATCATCTGAACAACGTGGTTCTACGACTTACAACTCTATTGGAGGGTTCAGACGGTCATCGTCGTATTTGGTAAGAAGAATTTTATTCATATGATACTAACACTTCTACAAAAATACTTCACATATTGACATTACTGTTTTGGTCCTTTGGAATTGTTTTGACATTATACAAATAAGAGGAGAGAATAAAGAACACATTAATTCGTTAACAAATTAATTAATTTTGTAAAAAAAGAAGAGGAGCGGCGAGAATATGTAATGATGCAAATTTCCCATGTTATAGAAACAATGGAATTTCATTAAATGATAAACTTAAAAAAAAAAAAAAAAAAACATATAGGACCTTGACAAAAAGGTGTTCTAGGGGCGAAAATTCAAAACAGCCCTCGAACCATCATGTGGCTCTCATGGACAGGTTCCCCATGGAAAATAAAACCTGTGACAACAGACAAAATGTAATTTGAACCCGTAAGTTGGTAGTTAGAGCCGAAAACGCCTTAAACTTAGTCAAAAAATGGCGCTTCGAGGTTGAAAATTCAAAACAGCCCCTGAACCAGCATGTGGCTGTCACAGAAAGCTTCCCCTTGGCAAATAGGATTTGTGACAGCTAACAGAATGTAATTCGGACACGTAAGTTAGAGCCGAATACGCCTTACACTTAGTCGAAAAAGGCGTTCTGGGGGTAAAAGTTCAAAACAGCCACCAAACCATCATGTAGTTCTCATAGATAGCTTCCTTATGACAATTAGGACATGTGACAATTGAGGAAATGTAGTTCGGACCAGTAGGTTGGGAGTTAGAGCAAAAAATGCCTTAAACTTAGTCGAAAAAAGGCGTTCTGGAACCGAAAATTCAAAACAGCCCCCGAACCACCATCTCTCACGAACAACTTCCCCATGAAAGTTAGGACCTGTGACAACTGACAGAATATGATTCGGATCGGTAGGTTGGGAGTTAGAGCCGAAAATGCCTTAAACTTAGTCGAAAAAGGGCGTTTCGAGGGTGAAAATTCAAAACAGCCCCCGAACCACCGTATGGCTCTCACGAAAAGCTTCCCCATGACAATTACGACCTGTGACAATAGACGGAATGTAATTAGGACCCATAGGCTTGGAGTTTGAGCCGAAAATGGCTTAAACTTAGTCGAAAAAGGGCATTCCGGGGGCAAAAATTCAAAACAACCCCTGAAGCACCATGTGGCTCTCACGGAAAGCTTCCCCATGACAAATAAGACTTGTGACAATAGACGAAATGTAATTCGGACCTGTAGGTTGGAAGTTTGAGCTGAAAACGCCTTAAACTTAGTTGAAAATGGGCGTTCCGAGGGCGAAAATTCAAAGCAGCCCCGAACCATCGTATGGCTCTCACAAACAGCATTCCCATGATAATTAGGACCTGTGACAATAGACAGAATGTAATTCGGACCCGTAGGTTAAGAGTTAGAGTCGAAAACACCTTAAACTTTGTTGAAAAATGGCGTTCCGAGGTCGAAAATTCAACACAGCCCCCGAACCATAGTATCACTGTCACGAACAGCTTCCCAGTGACAAATAGGACTTGCGATAATAGGCAAAAAAATTTTGGACCCGTAAGTTGGGAGTTAGAGCAAAAAATGCCTTACATTCAGTCGAAAAAAGCGTAACACTTAGTTTAAAGAGCGACAACTTTATGAAAATAACATCCACATATTCTAATAATTGCCTTTGTATATTTATAGGATGAAGAAATTACAAAATAGATTGTTTGTGCAGTTAGTTGGAATAAATATTACATGATATATATATGTTTTTATTTCCAAGAAGACATTTCTAGATTGCTCCATCTTAAAATCATGTTAGAACCTTTTCTCTATGGCTGACTGAATTAATATTTTGTAACCAATTCTAATAGGTATATATATATATATATTTTAGATGGCTTTGTTGCGTGGACTTGTGTATAATCCATTTTGGCGTATGGAGAAGAAAGCTCACTTTTGAATAGAACTAATACTTTTTGTCATTCTCGGCTTTTGTGTAGTTCAGTATTACAGATACAGAAAACTTTTGACAACCATTTGATAATTGCTGGCGTGGTACGCAGATGACCTTCTGTCATGGTACATATATGACCAGTTGTCGTCATACATATACGACCATTTGTCATCGTACATATATATGACCTTTTGTCGTGGTATATATATGACTGTTTGTCATGGTCTATAGAAAAACTTTTGTCGTGGTACATACATCACCTTTTGTCATGGTACAGATTACGATGGTAATTTGTACCATGCCAAATAGTCATTTCGTATGGTAGTAAATGAATTTTTTTGTATACGGAGAGCTTTGATTTTTATATGATTCTATATTTTATATGAAATTATTATTTTAGTTTGGACAATAGTTGGTTTGTATGAACGTCAACATTTAAAGTTATTTACTTTTTTGTATATGGATGCAGATTGTGGAATGATTGATAGTATATATATATATATATATATATCATTTTGTTTATATACGTATTACAGTTTGCATGGAATATAGACAAGTTGGGGAGAAATTATAATTTTGCGATAAAACACAATATCATGTTTTTGGCGACTAAACAATTAGTAGCTAAAAAAATTTTGGAAAATAGTTTGGGCGACTAAAAGTTTTGTAGCAAAAAAAAAAAAAAAAATTAAACATTTGGCGACTAAAGGTTTTGTAGCCAAAAGAAAAGCAAAGATTTGGCAACTAAAAGTTTTGTAACTAGAGTTTTGTTTGATCATAGCCCTTTACTTTTAATGGAAGATGAGAGAGATTGGGGCCCTAGACCCTTTAGGTTTATAAATGCCTGGACTCTACATTCTAACTTCCTACCTTTTGTGGAAAAGTGGTGGGCGGAGCAGCAGGTGGAGGGATGGGCTGGTTTTAGATTATTTCAGAAGCTGAAAGGGTTGAAAATAGCACTCAAACAGTGGAGCTGTGAAGTTTTTGGTAATGTGAATACTAAGTTGAAGCAAGTGCAGGATGAACTTCATATGTTTGATCTGGTTGCAGAAGAAAGGGAGCTTGAAGAGGTAGAAAAAGCTAGAAGAAGGGAGGCTAGGGCTGAAGCTTGCAGGCTAACTAGAATGGTGGACTGGATGTGGCTACAAAAGTCAAGACTCAATTGGAATTTGAATGGGGATAAAAACACTCGATATTTTCATGTGACAGCTAAGTGTAGACAGGGGAGAAATGAAATTAACTCTCTAACCATTGGGGATGTGGTCTTAGATGATCCTTGCAAAGTTAAGCAAGAGGTCCAAGCTCATTTTCAAAAACAATATACTGAGGTTTGGAAGTGTAGGCCTTTATTAGAGGGACCCTTCCAGTCAGTGAGGGAAAGTCCCTACTTTGATTTGTTGGAATCAAAATTTTCTGAGGAGGAGATATGGAGTGCTGTTAAGGGTTGTGATGGTAATAGGGCTCCAGGCCCAGACGGGTTTAACTTGTCATGCTTTCAGAAATTGTGGAAGGTAATGAAGTCTGATGTGCTATCTTTCATGGCTGATTTCCACCAAAACAGTAAGCTGGTTAGAGGGATCAACAATTCATTCATTACTTTGGTCCCTAAGAAGGAGAATCCTATGGGCTTAGCCGATTACAGACCTATAAGTCTGGTTGGGTCATTGTATAAAATCCTCAGTAAGGTTTTATCCTCAAGGTTGAAGGCAGTCATCCCTCACATCATTAGTGTGAATCAATCAGCATTTATTGGAGGCAGGAACATCCTAGATGGTGTGTTAGTGGCTAATGAGGTTGTGGATAGTTGGAAGAAATCTAGGAAGAGAGGATTGATTTTAAAACTTGATTTTGAGAAAGCTTTTGACACAATGAATTGGGAGTTTCTGTTCTCTATGATGGAAAATTTTGGGTTTGGTGAGAAATGGGTGCAGTGGATTAGGGTATGTATAACTTCTGTCATATTATCTGTACTTGTCAATGGTGCTCCTACTGAGGAATTCAGTCCCCAAAGAGGTCTTAGACAAGGGGATCCCCTGTCTCCCTTCTTGTTTAATATAGCAGCAGAGGGGTTGAGCATTTTAATGTCAAGAGCTTTGAGTTTGGGGATAATAAAAGGGGTGAAGATTGGCACTGGTAGGGTGGAACTTACTCACCTTCAGTTTGCAGATGATTCACTAATATTGTGTGAAGCTAATGTTCGGGAGGTGCGAAATCTAAAGAAGATTCTGAGGTGTTTTGAGATGCTTTCAGGTCTTAAGATAAACTACCACAAAAGCATTGTTAGTGGAGTGTGTGTTCCAGATGAGGAGATGTTGGAGTCTGCTTCAGTGCTAAATTGTAAAGTAAGAACTATGCCATTCCAGTACCTTGGACTCCTATTGGGCGCCAACCCAAGTAGGAAAGCAACTTGGAGGCCTGTCCTGGACAAGTTTAGAAGTAAATTATCGGGCTGGAAAAGGAAATTACTTTCATTTGCTGGGAGACTTACGTTAATTAAGTCGGTTCTATCCTCTCTGCCCATTTATTATCTATCATTGTATAAATTGCCTCAAGGGGTAGCCAGAGACCTGGATAAGATTCAGGCTTCCTTCCTCTGGGGTGGTTCTGAATTGAAGAGGAAGGTTCACTTGGTAAAATGGAAGGAAGTAGCTAAACCAGTGCAGCAAGGGGGTCTGGGGGTTAGGAGAGTCAAGGAGGTTAATAATTGTCTCTTGTTGAAATGGAGGTGGAGGTTCGGGGTTGAGAACAAAGCTCTGTGGAGGAGAGTCATTTGCAGCAAATATCGATTAGAGGAGGGGAGTTGGAACCCTCCTGCTAGCCCCATTAACAGGTTTTCTAAATTGTGGAAAGACATAATATCAGGTTCTGATCAGAGTAGCAATCTGCTGGAGTTCTTTCTGAATAACTGTAAGGTGAAAGTGGGGAATGGCCATAGAGTTAAGTTTTGGGTGGATAAATGGTGTAACAACTTATGTCTCAAAGATGAATTCCCACTCTTGTATAGGTTGGTAGGTGAAAAGGGTGTGACTCTAGCTGTAATGCTGGATAGGAAGGAGGATGCTGGTGAGTGGGTGTTCCAGCTTAGAAGGGAATTGTATGATTGGGAAAGATTGGAGGCAACCAGATTGATAAACCAGCTAGAGGCACTTGGCTCAGTTCTTAGGAACTCTGAAGAAGATACACTAGTTTGGTTGGCCTCAAAAACAGGGAGTTTTTCGGTTGAATCAGTGTACAGTTTTATCGCAGAGGGTTTCGGTAGCCTCAGTCCAATCAGCAAAAGGATTTGGGTAAACCACATTCCACCTAGAGTTCAATTTTTTGGATGGCTTGCTTGGAAAGGAAAATTAAAGACTTCTGAATTTCTTACCAGGATTGGTGTTTTGCATGCTAATGCACCCTCAGTATGCTGTCTGTGCAAGTCTGGGATTGAGTCACTCAACCATGTGCTACTGTCATGCCAAATGGCTTGGAGTGTATGGTCTGCAATACTAAAATGGTGGGATGTACAAGGTGCTCTGCCAAATTCAGTGGAAGCTGTCCTTGACTGGTGGGCCGGGGTGAGGTTTAAGAAAAATGTGAGGTTGATGTGGAAAGCTCTTCCTTTGGTTGTTATGTGGGCTCTATGGAACCATCGCAACGAATGCTTATTTCGAGATGTTACCCCAAGTGGGGAGGGTGTTTCTGATCTGATTAAGATTAGAATGGCTGTCTGGTTTAAGGAGGTCTTTAAGGATAGTAGGTTCTCTGTGCATGATTTCATTTTTAATTTGGAGCACATCAGATTTTGCTTGGGAAATGATTCCAGGGGTGTTTCTTGATGCTTTGGACTGTGGATTGGATTCTGGAGCTTTTGATTCGTCATCAATTCTAGTATTCTGCTGATGTGTCTACATTGCTAAAGTGTTTGTTGTGCCCAGGTGCTGTATATGGTTTGCTTGTTGGTTTGAATTGGCTGTTGGTCTGAATGGAGCTCATGGCAGCTGAAGCTTGCACAGGCCTCATGTTGGTCTGCTGTTTGATGATCTGCAAGGATCTGGTTATTAAAAACTTCAAGGAGTGCTGTTCTAAGTTTGCAGAATGACTATAGGGCTGCAGTATTGCTCATGGGAATTCAAGGAGGTTGATGCAGGTTAATGCAGGTTTTCTTCTCTGGTTGGGGTATAGTTTGCGGAATGTTTGATCTGTGCTGGTTTTCTTCTCTGGTTGAAAGCAAACATCAAGACTGATGGTTTGTGATGGTTTGTATGGGGATTGGCCTAGTTTCTCAGCTTTGGACTGTAATCTCCCTTAGCTGGAGTACTAGTTCTCTGGTTTGGACTGCAGTCTCCCTTAGCTGATTTCCTGATTCTCTGGTTTTTTGCTCTGTTGGTCTCTCACCAACTTGGAGGTTGGAGCTTGTTTAAGCTCCAAGCTCCTCTTTATTGATGTAATTCTTCTTATATTTCATCAACAAAGACTTCTTTTTGCCGATCAAAAAAAAAAAAAAAGTTTTGTAACTAAAAGAAAATCAAACATTTGGCAACTAAAATATTTTCTAGCTAAAAACAAAAGCTGAAGAATAAAAACACTTTTGTAAACTAAAATGTTGGTTGCAAGAAATATGTGATTTTAGGCAACCAAACATTTAGTAGCCAAAACAAAAACTATTTGCCGACTAAAATTTTTGTAACCAAAAGCATAACACTTTAGGCGACTAAACCTTTAGCAGCCAAAAAAAAATGATTTTAGGTGACTAAAATGTTAGTAGCCAAACACAAGTAATTACTTTAGACGACTAATATATTTAGTAGCTATTTTTTTTTTTTGCGACTAAATGTTTAGTCATTAACAATAACTGAAGCTTTTGGCGACAAAAAAATTGGTCGTCGAAAATGTGCTATTTTATTTTATTTCTAACCTTTTGGCAACTAAATATTTAGTCAGCAATTTAATACATTTGGTTTTAGTTGCCAATTACCTTTCCCGACAATTCTTCCGTGACTAATGCTGCGACCAAATAATTTAGTCTCTAAAAGGCTTTGACGACTAAAAATTGACTCTTGACGATTAAAAATTTAGTCGCCAAAAATAAAAATTCTTATAGTGATAGTTGAAGAGTCCCGATGAATTTGTCCAAGTAAGTAATCACAATTCTACCAATCTTTCACCCTCGAAGACCTTAAATCCTAAATAATGATATTTGGATATGTAATGGTATCAATAATACAATATTGTCATTGTTACCAATATGGGATGATTTGAAATGATTTAAATAAGTACATTTTTTGACTTTTTATAAAATATGGGTTGGGTTTGAAGTGATATGGTAGAGAGGTGATGTGACTTAAATCGGATGATATGACTTAAATAAAATAGTACTTTTTGACTTTTTGACTTTTTTTAAATATGCGAAACCAAGCCATATTGCTTGAGCTTGACTCCTTTCACCTGCCAGTTTCTAAAAAAGCTTAATTCAATATACTTTGACAAAAATAAAATGATTGTTACTTGGATAGCGAGTTAGAATAATGGTAGAGTGTTGTTTAATGGTAGGTCAATTTTCCTTTGGCATAAATAAACTGCATTTCTATATGCATAATATTTGTGTTAGAGGAGAACTGCCTGTCATTCTACTCTATCATAGAAAGCAGAAACTGTTTTTTTTCTTGTCAGTGTTACTTGTATTGCAATCGAAGAAGTACTTCAAATACTGCATTTTATTCCAAATTATTCGCACAATACGTAGATTTTCTACAAAAGCGAATCGGTATATGCTAAGTATCATTCTTCCAAAGCTTTTCTTTCAGACCTAAGTTGCTAGAATCTGTTGCAGTCATGGAATCATGGTCCCCCCTGCCTGAATGAGCCTCTTGTTTCATCTTTCTTTTGTCTTCGAACTTATAAACTAGGTTAATAAATATTACAAATGAAAAGAAAAATTAAAAAATCTATGTATGATAACTTCTATCTATCGACCATGAGATATTGACATGAGTTCATGAATCATATTCATGAAAATGAAAACAGTATAGAAAAATTAATCAATGAGGCTAATCATAAAGTTACATAATATTCAAATGTACTAGCTTTTAATAGGGACTTATGTGCAGGAGCATGCATTTAGACGTACATCTATATGCATCCACATGTAGGCATTTGAGCTTCTACGTGAAAGAATAACCATTCCAACCACAAAACTTTTGATTAATTATTCGGTAGTCCCAAAGTATTATGTAGCATCGAATAGGATCCAGATCCTCTCTAACATTTTCTTCATGGAGCTATCACCGAACAATTGATCCAAAGGTTAGTCTGCCTTTTAGATCAACTATTAAATGATGATTGGATAAAAAAAACACTAGAGAGAATTTGCATTCATATTAGTCGAGCGATGTTTCAAATCAATTACATTGTGAAATTTTTTATAAGTGAGACATATTAACTCATCTTTAGTAGTTGGTTGTGAGACAAATAATAATATATTTAGCATATGTTGTCACTGTGATGCTTTTTGCACTGTGATCCAACCTAGTTGGGATCCAAATGTTTCACTGTGATGCTTTTTGCACCCTCTTCTTTATTGATGTATCCTATTATACTCGTTATGTTTTCCATCAATAAAGCTTTCTTTTGCCGATCAAAAAAAAAAAATGTTGTCATTTTTTATATACTGAGAAGAATATCTAACAATTTTTCCAAAAGAGAGAACTAATAAAAATACATAAGAAATGGAAATATGGAATAGGATAAAAGAGAACATGCTCTTGGATCTTCCTTAAGGAGCTGTAACTCCCCATCTTTTGTTTTTTTTCTTTTTCTTGGCTGTCTGTGACAGTGGCGGCTCCAGAAATATTGATTAGGCTGTCAATCAAAAACTCAATTAAGATTTATGCAAAAAGAATCACACTTGCTAATATCTATCATCTATTTTGATAATTTTTTTTTTAATTTATACTTCTTAAATCACAAATAAAGAAGAATATTAATATATTGATACTATTATTTCAACCAAAAACATAAAAAAGAAGATACATGGAGTTTACACAGCTCATTCATAGGCCCGTTTGGAAATTTGACTATTTTATGAGATAAAAAAAATTATTTTTCGGATGATTTGTGGATGTTTTGGTAGTGGAATAGATGGTTGTGAGATAAAAAATAATTGATTGCTGTGTAAGATACAATATTTTATTTTATTAACTATTTTAACTCTTTTTTTTTTTTTGTGCGTCTTTATTGACTATTATTTTTGCCAAAATTGGGGTTGCCAAACACCTTAAAGTTCCCGACCAAACAAAAAAAAAACCTTCAAAGTTCCTAAAACATTTTCTGTAAATTTATTTGAACCCTCCTCTGTTTCTTATCTTAATTGCTAAATGTTTTATGAGCAGGTGAGAATATACACAGCAGAAGGAATACCTTCAAGCCTCCATTGTAGTGACAAGCACAAAGAGGATTGCTCTCCCTGGACTTCTTCTTCGAAACATGCCTGATTTCGCCAAAGACATGGACTCACTTGTTGAGTGGGTTTGTCACCAGCTTCCAACTTCTGTGTCTTTGAGGAAATCCGTGGTGGATTGCTTTAGGACACTTTATACTGCAAAGGTCTTCACCATTGTTGACAAAACCCCTTAAGACTCTGAGTTTCAATATCTTTTGTCTATATAAAATTTGAGAGTAATGTAATATGCATAAACGAGTTTCTAATCAGATCAAAAATTTGTGAGATTTATAATATTTATGTGGGATCTGTGTTTTTTAGTTTGATGGTAAAAAATATAAAAATTAGGTGATGTATTATCTCAACTCTTATTCAGTGAAAACTCATTAGGGAGAGAGGGAGAGAGAGAGAGAGAGAGAGGATAAACTATAAATAGGTCATTATAATTAAACTTTCCTCAAATTTTATTGAAAATTAGTCCTATTACAATTGTTGGTAAAAATAATTTTTCGTGACGTGTTTTTTGTATTTGTCACAAAAAATTGACAATTACTAACTTTATTTTGTCATGATTTTTATAAATTGTCGCTGAATTTTATAATTAGTGATGTGTTTCTATATTGAATTTTTTAAATTGTCATTAAAAGTTGAAAATTAGTATTTTTTTGTAACAATTTTTTTAAATGTCGCTAAAACTTATAATTAGCCATTTTTTTATAACAAAATTTTTAAACTTTCAGGCAACACGGCTCCCACCAAAATTTGGGTTGGGCCGGCCCACGGGCCAAAAAATTAGGCCCATGCCCAGGGGTATTCGGGCCTTGGGCCTGGGTGGGCTAGAACATATTTTTTTTCCAATAAAATTTTATTCTTTTCCACTAAAAATGACACTGAATCTCGGGGTAGACCGGGTTTTGAGTGGACCTTGAGCAGACCAATGGGTCGGGTTTCAAAACAATAGCCCAGGTCCAAGCTTAAGGTCCTGAGCTGGGTTTGAGCCTAGGCCTAACTGGGCTATGTCAACCTTGGACAGCAGGCGAATTTCAAGTCGTCCACACACCGCAAGCCATTCTTACACTCCTAGATATGGGATATGGGATACATACAAATGAGTTTATTAGCATGAGGTAGAGAAAAATCTTTGTTCCTTGCTGATTGAGACCACACATAAAATGGGGCCAAAAAGAAAAGGTAAACTACAGGGTGATTTGAAAAGTTAGTTAAAAGTTAATTTTTTGACTTTTTATTTTTTTGTCCTTTTTATGTGAGAAGTGATATGATTCAAAATAGATTAAAAACTAAAAGTTAGCTTTTAGCTAGGTTCCCAAATCACTCTTACACTTTATCCTTTTAATTGTTGTCTTGTATCAATCAAGGGTAGGAGTGTAAAAATGGCCCATGGCCTGTGGGCGGCCCGAAGCCCGCTCGTGGCCCGGGGGTGGGCCCTGCTTGTTTGGACTCGAGCGCAAGCCCAGCCCGAGCTCCTGAGCCTGGACTTGGGCCATCATTTTAAAATTCGGCCCAGGCCGTGGGCTCGGCCTACATGGTCCAGCCCATTGGCCTGCTTAAAGCCCACTAAAGGCCCTGCCCGTCTGACCCGCCCGAGGCCCAGTGTCTTTTTTAGTGAAAAATAATAAAATTTTGGTAAAAAAATTTAAAAAAAAAAAAAAAAGTCAGGCCCGCCCAAGCTTGGCCCAAGTTTGAGGCTAGACCCAGGTTCACCAGGCTAGCCCGCCCAAGGCCCAAATACCCTTGGGCCTAGGGCTGGGCCTGGACCTAATATTTTGGCTTGTAGGCCGGCCTGACCCAGCTCGAATTTTGGTTGGAGCTCACAAGGCCCAACATGGGTCGGGGCGAGCCAAGCCAGATTTACACCCCTAATCAAGGGGCTCTACTTTGACTTAGTTGGCTAACTTTTTTATCACAAAATTTTAAAAGGGAGGTCTTGGATTTCACTTCTCAAAATAAAATGGGAGGACAAAATTTTCTAATAAGATATATGGGTATGAGTTTCAATTCTCCCGAACTACTAACCTAACAACTAACCATAAACTTTTGCCGATAAAAAAAAAATAAAAAATGTCTCGTATCATTTTATCCTCCTCAACCGAAAAGGATTATATTTATGCTTTTATAGTTTAAAAATCAAAGTGATACTTTTTAATAATTTAGGGAGTTTTTGTATAAATAACCCCTAAAAATTACAACAACTAACTCCCCTCATTTATTATTCTTATTTTTTTTCAAATCAATTGGGTAAATTACACTTTGTCCCATTGAACTATCATCTCATATCACTTCAACTCCTTGAAGTATCACCTAATATCACTTTCAATTTGGATTTTTTGGATTTTTTTAATTTTATCACTAATTAATTTTTAGTTTGTTAGGAAAAAAAATTAAAAAAATAAAAACCAAACAACAAAAATATTTATGAAAACATCTAAAAGATGCTCACTAAAGACAAGAAATATAAAAATGTACTATTTTTTTATTTATGTTTTTTTTTTTCGTTTTTAGTGATTTTTTTTTTTAAATGCTTCACAAAAATTTAAAATTTAGGTGCATCTAAAAATTTCAATTTTGAATAAAATATGAAAAAAAAAATTACTAAAAATAAAAAGTGCAAAAAATTATTAAAAAAACTTTAAAATTATATTTTAAATTAAAAATTAAACATTTTGTTTGGTTGAGGGGGTAGAGTGATAGTTCAATGGAGTAAAGTGTAATTTAGTTCTATAGTTAAAAGGGTATTTTTGTCATTAAAAATTAAATTTGAAAGAATTAATAGATGAGAAAAATGAAGTATTACAATTTTTAATTTAAAAAAAATAAAGTGATGTCAGACAATAATTTAACGGTAAAACGTAATTTGCCCAAAAGAAAATGTATTATGAACTCCGGCAAGTCCTCTCTCTCTCTCTCTCTCTCGCTCTCTCTCTCT
This sequence comes from Camellia sinensis, assembly GCF_055761805.1. NCBI lineage: Eukaryota > Viridiplantae > Streptophyta > Magnoliopsida > Ericales > Theaceae > Camellia > Camellia sinensis. The sequence goes on from NC_138969.1 coordinate 34,551,476, forward strand.
CTCTCTCTCTCTCATATTTTCAAGCAAAAACCGAAAAACACCTGCCATGAAGTTAACAATTTAGCATAGGACACTTCTACTAATGTTGACTTTTAAAAAAATTATTTCTCAATTCAGGTGTAAGTGGAGATTATTTTAAATAATTTAAATAAATATATTTTTTAACTTTTTAATAAAAGATGTTTTAAAAATAGAAACGTGATATGGTCTAATTAAGTACACTTATCAAAATAAATATACTTATTTAAGGAATATTAAAAATATATTTCAAATTTTTAATTTGTTGAAAATACTGTTTCAGTCTAACAGTTATTTTTTAATTAACACGTTTGTAAAAGACTTGCCCAAAAAAAAAAAAAAAAAAAAAAAACATGTTTCACAAAGATTTTATAGTAAGTTAATTGAAATTATATTTTCAAAATAGGTTCAAGTTAATAACCGTATTTTAAAAACACAACTTTGCAAAACACAAAAATTTATTTTAAAGAATTAGGCTATGTGGATTAGGATGTGTTGTTCGGGTATGTAGGCTTAATCATAAATCTTATTTTAATGGTTTGATTTGTTTATTTTTAAACTCACTGGTTATAGATTATTTGTAAAAAGGAAAAAGACTCAGACCCTCTTTTTTCTCCAACCCCCTTGACCCCCTCTTTCTCTCATTGGTCAATTTTTTGGTTTTGTATTTTTTTTTCCCTTCTCCTCCAATCACCATCCGCCACGTGTATGTGTGGGGGGAGTAGAGGTGGTGATTGGAGGGGATCTCTATCAAAGCTCTTAAAAGCCTACAATTTTTGTATCAATAACCTTTTAAAAAAAATAAAGAAAATAAATTAATTAAATTATTGAAATGAGAGCCATAATGGCCCTACAAACCTGAACAACACAGCATTACAAACAAATTACTCTATTTTAAAATCACTTCAATTTGATAAAATAACAAAAACAATATATCTATATAATAAAGCAAAATGATTTTTAAATTTGTCTTCCACACATTTGTTCTACTAGGACATTTGATTGACTCAAATCTATTCAAATTATAAAACAACGGCTGTGATATATTTTTCAAAAAATATTCTACTTGTACATTTTCTATTTTCTCGCTTCTCTCTCTTACTTTTTCTTTTTCTCACATTTCCTTCTATGATCTCATTATCCCACCTTCATCTCTTTTTTCTTTTTCTTTTTTTATTTTCTCCCGTTTTTATTTTTCTCTCTATTTGTTTATTTTTTTTTATTTTCTCCTTTTTGTTCAATATATTTTACACATATTTTCATACAATGTATGTATACCTGTAATACACTATGACATTGCGGGCATACATACAATTTCCATATAATTATATAAGCAAAAGTAGTATTGTATGCCCGTGGAAATTGTATGTATGTTAGGCACATCTATCTATCTAGCTATATATTATATAAGCAAAAGTGAATTTTCGTGAGGAGTTTTATGAGAATTCCAAAATTTTATAATAAATTTGTGATTTTATTAAATTAAAAAATAAATTTAAATAGTATTGGGATTACAATTATACTCTAATCCTAATATTATTTACACTGTATCTTCAGGCACGGGTATACGCTAGTGTGTGTATATATATATATATATATATACACAGAGAGAGAGAGAGAGAGGGAGTTTTGCTATAGACAGGGACGGAGTTATGCTTTGAACAGTGTGTCAATTGACACCACTGAATTTCAAATTTTTGACAGAGTATATGTAAAAAATTATAAGTATTTACAAATTGAACCTAATTGGCCTAAATAAAATAAATTAATTTTTAAACTTTTACAAATTGACTCCAGTAGGTAAAAACAAAATCAAACTTTATTCAGAAATTTGGATTTTTAGAAAGAAACCAAACGTTGGTTTATTCCTCTTCGTTCATTCACTGTGATAGTTGTGATAGCTGAGACTTTTGATCTAGTTTAGACCCTTTGGTCTTTGATTGTGGCATTGATGGTAGCTTTCTTTTATTCTAAAATCTTTTTTTTTTTTTTTGTGATTCAATTGTGTTGATGGGTTTGTCAATATTTAGAATTATACAGCAACTATGTCTAGGGCTTTTTTGGGGCTTATTAAGTTTTGAGATTTTTAGTAGTTTGGGTTACTTTTGTCAATGTGATTTGAGAATATATGAAATTTACAGAGTATTATGTAAATGTTAATGCTGACAAATTGTGTAGAACTAAAAATATAACATATGACATATGACATTGATGATACTTTGTTAAATAACCCCGCTAAAAGAAATTCCTAATTACGCCATTGACTACAGACCACCATTTTTGGAGCACCACCACAACCCCAAATGGCGTGGCTTGTGGAACAAACTTTCAAAGGACTTTTTTCAACCTTCTGTTTTTGTGACCACGTTGATCCACACGCAAAATCTCACACTTTCTTATCCCTGAGATTTGATCATACTTGAACAAGTGCTTGTACTAATATCCACATTTACATAGCATGATGCATTATACTCATAATAACAGCCCATTATTGGGCATTGCTTATTTTCCTGATTAGTAATTATACAATCATTAAAGAGATGGAAGTTTATACATCCCAATTACCAGTAAACTAGCAATGAGTTAGAGAGATGTTAGAGAGATGGAAGAGAGATGTAAAGAAAAGAGAATCAGTGGAAGTTTCAGCAAATTCAATCCAAATCATAAGCCCTAATTTTTTAAACCAAGAACACTGCTGACTACTCAATTCTCAAATCAAAAACCTAATACTGTATTTGACTGAGAGATTTGAGAAGAGATTTAGAAAACCAATCCCATTTGATAGCTCGAAAGGTATGTGACTCGAATGGTTCGAGTCCGAAACGGTGCCGTTTTGAATTTTTTTTTCTCATTTTTTCTGAAGCACTTGGAGTGCTGATCACCCATGGTCATTTTGGCATCTTCATCAACAACATCTTCTCATTTTTTCTGGAGCTGGAGCTAGACACCTTCAATAACATCTTGATCAACATCATCATCATCAAATTTTATTTTTATTTTTTCAGATCTAGATCTACTTAGGGAAAAAAAAAAGAGGGAAAACAGAGTTTCAGAGGATCAGAGGAAGATCTTCATCAACAACATCTTCATCATCATTATCAACACATTATCATCATCAATAATTTTTATTTTTATTTTTCAGATCCAGATTAGAAAAAAAAAAAAAAAAAGTTTGAAAGAGGAGATCGGGCGCCGCCACCATCACCGACCATCACCGTCGATCGCCTCTTTTCTTCTCTTTTTTTTTTTTCTCTCTCTCTCTCTCTCTCCTCTTCTCTTCCCTCTTTATCTGTGTTCGAAAGAATGAAAAGAAAAGAGAAAAAAAAAACTGCCCAAAACGACGTCGTTTTGGGCAGTTCGGGCCATTCGAGCCAGACGAATTTCGAGTTACGAATCATTTTTTTTAGAAATCGAAATGAAAAAGGTAGGTAAAAAGTAAATAAAATATATTTATATTTCACCTAATTTCACAAAACTTTTTTTATTTTTTTATTTTTTAAATCTCTTCCCAAATCCCTTAACTAAACGCAGTGCAAATTCAAACATTCAAATTGATTATCACAAGCCCTAAATCAATATATATACATATATATACACAGAGAGCCTGTATATATATATATATATATTTTACTTATAAAAAATTCAAATCTTTTATTCCCTCCACCTGGATTTCACAATGAATTTTCCGTACTAAAAAGCTATTGGGTAATTATTGTACGTGTTATCCTCAAGGATAAGGAATACATCTGGGCGACCTATTTATGGTATTATCCTATGAGATATCCCTTTACAATTTTGTTACAAACACAAAAATTAAATACAAAATTAAACATCAAATATGCATCATTCGCCACGATTTGTTATTGGAGTTCACTTTTCTATATTCGTAGATTTGACTTTAGATTACCTTACTTTTAAGCGTAAATTACACTCACCTCTCCTGAAATTTAAAAATAATACAATTAGTTTTATATTTTTGATATAATTATACTGAACTCTCTTGATATTTTAATTATGTAACAGTTAGACCATCTTTCATCAATAATTTGTTAGTTGTATGAATAAAAAAATAATGTTATAATCTTTTTTTTACTAAAATGTATTTTTGCCTTTGTTTATGTCATTGTCTACTTACTATATGCATTAGTTTTTGTCAATTTAATCTTATTAAAATAGAAGCCAGTATAATTTCATCAAAACTATAAGACTGATTGTATTTTTCTCAAACCTTAGGGGAGGTGAGTATAATTTTTCCCTACTTTAAACCATCCAAAGTATAAATACTATATGTTGTCTGATCATTGTATGTAACATTTGAGCACTGCAAGTGAATTACTGAGTGAGTCTCCTCTTGGCAACCAGTGTTGTAGTTGTCTGTGAAGAGTATCATCACTGTTTGCCAAAGGAGATTTGCTCATTAATTTCATGTGCAATATCACTTTCACTTCTTCACATTGGCAATATTGCTTCAAAGGTATTATAATCAGTTCCATTTATATATTTCAATTCTCAGGAATACACATTCATGAAGGTTAGGCTTTGACAACAAACAAGATCAAGTTTAACAGTTGCTTATTCTGAGACTCCTAGGTCAGACAGGACTCCTCCGTCAGGGTGTCAGAAAGAAGGTATGAGACAAATTTTGCCAGATGGTAAGTTAAGTTTTAATAGATTAAATGATTATTAAAATATTATTTAATGAAGTCCAATTAATTTAATAAAAAACTAGTATCGATCTGAACATGTTACTCACTTCTCATAAATTTACATAATTATTTGAATATTAGTAAATGTTCTTAGCCTCATAAAACTTCACAAGTCCTTCAATTTAAAAAATTGTAATAAATGCACATAAGAAATCAATCTCTCGTCTCTAACAAAATCTATACTATATATTAAGTAAAAAGGGATTTTAAACTCACAAGTCTTGTGGGAGCTCCAATATCCCAATCTAAATTTTCTAATTTTTTGATTTAAAAAAAAAAAAAACCTCAGCATTTATTAATTTCTCTCAATCCCCATGCCTTTTGGGAGATTTGGTTAAAACCCCCTCATAATTATTTAATCATTTTATTTACTATTTTAATGGTTCTTCTTTACAATTATTATTTTTTTATTATGAAAAAAATATGATTGTAATTAGATAGCATAAAAATATTTGTGATTTGTATGATTAAAATTATCTCATTTTTTGATGTATTTGGTCTAGCCAAAAAAAAAAAAATTATAATTTGTATTTGGTTTAGCAATTTCTTCTTTTGTGTACTATTTTAATAGTTGTTTTAATGGTTTTTTTGATTGAAATTATCTCCTTTTGTGATTTGTAAAAAAAAAAATTTATAATTTGTTTTTTTAATATGATTGAAGTTAGATAAATATAAATACTCATAAAGAGAAAAATGTGATTGTAATTAGTTCAACAGTTTTTTTTTTTTTAATGTGATTGTAGTTAGTTCAATGATTCTTTTTTTTAATGAGATTGTATTGTAATTAGTTTAATGGTTCTTTTTTTTTCATTTGTTTTTTTTTTATTATAAGAAAAATGTGATGTGATTGTAGTTTGTTCAATGGTTCTATTTTTTAATGTGATTGTATTATAGTTAGTTCAATGGTTCTTTTTTTTTCATTTACTTTTTTTTATTATGAGAAAAATGTGATGTGATTGTAGTTTGTTCAATAGTTTTTTTTTTAATGTGATTTAATTGTTTTATTTACTGTTTTAATGGTTCTTCTTTACAATTATTTTTTTTATTATGAAAAAAATATGATTGTAGTTAGATAGCATAAAAATATTTGTAATTTGTATGATTGAAGTTATCTCCTTTTTTGATTTGTATTTGGTCTAGCTAAAAAAAAATTATAATTTGATTTTTTAACATGATTGAAGTTAGATAAATATAAACACTCACAAAGAGAAAAATTTGATTGCAGTTAGTTCAACAGTTCTTTTTTTTAATGTGATTATAGTTAGTTCAATGGTTCTTTTTTTTTTTTTTTAATATAATGGTATTGTAATTAGTTTAATGGTTCTTTTTTTTCGTTTATTTTTTTTATTATGGGAAAAATGTGATATGATTGTAGTTTGTTCAATGGTTCTTTTTTTAAATGTGATTGTATTGTAATTAGTTCAATGGTTCTTTTTTTTTTCATTTATTTTTTTTATTATGAGAAAAATGTGATGTGATTGTAGTTTGTTCAATGTTTTTTTTTTAACGTGATTTAATCGTTTTATTTACTGCTTTAATGGTTCTTCTTTATAATTATTTTTTTATTATGAAAAAAAAAGATTGTAGTTAGATAGCATAAAAATATTTGCGATTTGTATGATTGAAGTTATCTCATTTTTTTTTTTATATTTGTATTTGGTCTAGCCCAAAAAAAATTATAATTTGATTTTTTAATATGATTGAAGTTAGATAAATATAAATACTCACAAAGAGAAAAATGTGATTGTAGTTAGTTCAATGGTTATTTTTTTTAAATGTAGATTGGTCAGAAGAATGTCTATACATTTCAGAAGGTTAAAAAAAAAATATGTAAGTATAACATTTTTACTTTATAACATTTTATAAATACATAATATATGTATTGTTCATTAATTATAATACTAAGCCTTTGTTTGGCAATGACTTTTTTAGTTGGCTTTTTGGTCTTTTTGACTTTTTTAGCCTGAGACTTTTGGTTCGTTTGGTATTCTTGATTGAATTTTTGGCTTTTTAGCTTTGGAATAGTGGATTTTTTTTGTCTTTTTGTGATTTTTGATTTTCTGTGATTTTTTTAAATTTTTTTTGTCTTTTTGTGATTATTTAGCCAAATATGATAACCAAACACCACCTAACTATCATGTTGACAATGCAGGAATGCTAATGGAATGCTCACAACAATTTAGATTTTAGTTATTTTTTTGTTTTACTTATTCAATGAATTTCGAACAAATGTAATAAATTCTTATTTTTATTACTTTAATTATGCAATGTCAACATTTTCTTTTAAAATTACATATATTTTATGCTAACAATTTATAAATATGTTTGACATAATATAAATATATTTTTTTTAAAATTTAATCCCGTGCATAGCATTGGTGATATGCTAGTTTAATTGTTTATAACAAAGGTTTTTCTTGTTTACTATTTTCTCACACTATCTATGTAGACTATATTTCTTATTTATTAGAAGGTTTTTAAATACTTAATAACCAATATTTTTTACTAGATTTCAGATAGGATTTTTGGAGACGAATACATGTGGCATTAAAATTTGAAAGGATACCGAATAGGCTTTCCAAAAATTTTGGGGCTGCTAAATTTAATTTGGAGGTCATTTCATGGGATACAATAATTTTTGGAAGATTGAACACATAAAAATAAGTTTTATTATATTTGTTTTAAAAAATTTAGACAATTATTTTTAAAGTTATACTTGTCGTTTAAAGACAAATATGATAATATTATGTGGCTATGATAATCGGAGCAATGTAATTTTTATATATTATATATATATATATATTTATTTCTTTTTATACAAATGCGCATACAATAAATGAATTGGATCTTCGGAGTGGATCCATGGTGTACAAATGGGCCTAGATTGGATCAGTCCAGTCTACTACGTGGACTTGACAAGAGGTTATTTATTGGTCCTAGAGCACCATGGCTAGGTGATATGCAAGGGAGGTTGTAATTGGTGAAAGAGTGAGATTCACGATTTTGTGTTGGAGTTTGGAGTGCAATAAAGGGCATGACAATTGGTTATTGGCAAGTCGCAAGGACATGTGGTGCTCTTGGAGCAACTAATAATTTTTCGGACTAGATCCAATCCACTACGTAGACTACGTGTGTCACGACTCCAAACCGCCCCTAATAGTTTGGTGCCGTGATGGCCAGTAATCCGAGATTACCGAAGGCCAACTTTCAAAATTCACACACAATCAGAGTATAATTTATGGGGCTTACAAGTGCAGAAGCAATAATCTAAAATACAAGTGGTCCATAAGAGCAGTGCATAAGTCAAATGGAATGGCATACATCTTTACGTAGCTTTACTACTTGAATACATATAGAAATGAAGTACAAAAATACATATTACATCTTAACAAAAGGGCTTCTCAAGCCGACATGTTCAAACACAAAAGCTTCAAGATTGCCGACATCCTCACTGCCGACATAACATGCATACAAAACACACACCTCGGCGTAGCCGACTTCTTACTTGTTACCTACATACATACATAGGGAGGGTGAGCTTGGATACTCAGTGAATGGTATAAGTAATAAAGGGGTTAAATGAATGATTCTCGGGGTCTTTCAAAAGAATACATAATATATATATATATATATATATATATATATATATATATATCTTTGTCAAAACCATACTTATCATAGCTTGTACAAAACATGAGATAAATTCTGTTCATCAAACTTGATCTTACAAAACTTATTTAACATACGTCAATCTTATAACATGGGGTGATGACATTCCGGACCAAACAAACAAAGGTGCCACAAAAGCTTAGAGTCCCCTGGCACGTACGGACTTCACATGTGTGCTACTAATGCTTATAGTCCCCTAGCACGTACGGACTTCACATTTGTGCTACTAATGTTTATAGTCCCCTAGCACGTACGGACTTCCAAAGATTGTCATCAAAACAAAGCTTACTTGATACATTGCCATCCAAAACAGAGTTTATACTTGATGCATAAAATAGGGATATCATTCATACTTAACAAATACTTTTATCAAAACAAGGAAAATATTTATCAAAACCTTAAGAACATAACTTTATTAAAAATACCACTCACATTAGTTCTTGGGACGTCGGGGTCAAGGCAAAGGTCCAAGTCCTTAGAACACGGATCTAACGGTTCGATCTCTAGGGATCAAGCTTGGAAGTCTACCTCCTCTCAAGAACTCCTCTCCCTCTTCTAGAGCTTCTCTCTCCTCTTCCAAACAAAGATAGAACAAAATGGTAGGTTTCTCTCTCTATCGGCTGACTTAACTCTTAGCTCGGACAGGTGGCGACGGCTGGTTGGTTCTCCTCAAAAAGGTGATAGATTGACAAGACAAGACTATGACAAAAGTGTATCTAACAAGCTACTCGGTATGGCACTCCGGCAAGTGATGACATCGGCTAAGGACAAAGCTTCGGCAACTAAGGTGACAATGACCTCGGCTGGGAAGGACGACACTTGACTAAGCTGTGCCACACCTTGGCCTAGATGCGCCACACCTCGGCCTAGGTCATACCACTCCAGGACAAGATCACTAAGGTGCAAAGGTAACATCTCGGCCTAGATAATACACATCTCGGCATTGGTGATGAACACCTCGGCCTAGATAGTGATATCTCGGCCAATATGTCAAGGCGAAGGTGGAGGTCAAACAAAGTGGTTCCAAGAAAATTCTAGACTGAAGATGACCTCGGCTTGGAATGATCTAGGCTTAATGTAACTTAGGCTCGAGACACCAAGGAAGGAACATAGCATGCACACAACACTTAGACAAATCACATAAATACAAAACAAGGCATGGACCTTACTTAGGCAAAATAAGTCACAAACATACAAATGCAAGCTTAACGAGTCGTAATCATACAAATGCTCATGAACATGACTAAGACATAAATTTGGGTTGCTACATCCTTTCCCCCTTAAAGAAGTTTGGTCCCCAAACTTCGCTTACCTTGTTCCCAAAATGACTCTCGATGTCGAGTTCTTATCTCTTCTTACCATCCTTAGCTTTTACCTTGGGACAATCCTTAATACGATGGCCCATCTCACCGCATCCGAAACATGCTCCAGTTGTCCGATGACAAACTCCAAAATGTCGCTTCCCGCAACTTGCACATGTCGGCCAGGTACTACCTTCTTGATTTGCGCTGTTGGAACTGCCCACCTTTGTCTCCTCCTCGGCATTAGTCGGGTCTGCCTCTTCTTCGCGATTGTCATAGGTCTGCCTCTTCTTCTGGTTCTTCCTCGAACTTTGACTTCTGTTCAGGTTGGTTTCTGCAAGGATGGCTTTATCTAATACTCCAGCATACGTCGGCATGTTGAGCAAATTAACCTGATCTTGTATCGGCCCTCGGAGTCCACTCTCAAACTTCCTAGCTTTTCCGTACTCGTTGTCGACCATGTGAGGTGCATACCTTGCCAACTCGGTGAAAGCACGAACATACTCTGCCACTGTTTTGCTACCCTGCGTCAACCTCTGAAATTCTGTGGTCTTGCGATCTCGGACACTGAGTGGGAAATGCTTGTCATAGAACAGCTCCAAAAATCTGGTCCAAGTCAAGTTTGGATTACCTTCTCGGATCATCATCCACCATCTACGAACGTCGTCTTCCAATGTAAATGCTGCCAGTGACACCTTCTGGGCATTGGTGCTGGGAAAAACCTCAAACAACTTCTCCATCTCAAGAACCCATGCTTCTGCTTTCATCGGCTCTATACCTCCATGGAACTTCGGCGGTTTCATCTTTTTGAATTCTTTGATCAAGGTCAAGGTGTCGTCTCCATACAAAGCTGGCGGCGGCTACACTTGTGGTACTGGAGGAGGTGGACGTGGAACTGCATGTCGGCCATCTGTCTGCTCGGCCTCAGTGGAAGTGGTACCGGTGTTTTGCTGCCTTGCTTGCCTCAACTCATCGGCCAAACTTTCAACTATCCTTTCTAATCTGTCCAACCTATCTTCGGACTGATCTCGGCCGACTGGGGGTCTACCTCTTCTCATGATGCTGGGGGTATGCAGGATGTGACTCTTAGAACAAAATGAACGAATGAACATGTATGCAAGTGAACATGATCATGTCGATGTACCAAAATGTTCATGCTGAGATGATGCACACCTTGTCAAGTAGCAGGCAATATGATGCAATCCTAAAATCAATCTAAGGGACATCCTATGCTCTTTAGGACTCAAAGTGTGTGAATAACGTACTATAAGGAACGCGTGCTCTGATACCATTCTGTCACGACCCCAAACCGCCCCTAGTAGTTTGGTGCCGTGATGGCCAGTAATCCGAGATTACCGAAGGCCAACTTTCAAAATTCACACACAATCAGAGTATAATTTATGGGGCTTACAAGTGCGGAAGCAATAATCTAAAATACAAGTGGTCCATAAGAGCAGTGCATAAGTCAAATGGAATGGCATACATCTTTACATAGCTTTACAACTTGAATACATATAGAAATGAAGTACAAAAATACATATTATATCTTAACAAAAGGGCTTCTCAAGCCGACATGTTCAAACACAAAAGCTTCAAGATTGCCGACATCCTCACTGCCGACATAACATGCATACAAAACACACACCTCGGCGTAGCTAACTTCTTACTTGTTACCTACATACATACATAGGGAGGGTGAGCTTAGATACTCAGTGAATGGTATAAGTAATAAAGGGGTTAAATGAATGATTCCTGGGGTCTTTCAAAAGAATACATAATATATATATATATATATCTTTGTCAAAACCATACTTATCATAGCTTGTACAAAATATGAGATAAATTCTGTTCATCAAACTTGATCTTACAAAACTTACTTAACATACGTCAATCTTATAACATGGGGTGATGACATTCCGGACCAAACAAACAAAGGTGCCACAAAAGCTTAGAGTCCCCTGGTACGTACGGACTTCACATGTGTGCTACTAATGCTTATAGTCCCTTAGCACGTACGAACTTCACATATGTGCTACTAATGCTTATAGTCCCTTAGCACGTACGGACTTCACACGTGTGCTACTAATGCTTATAGTCCCTTAGCCCGTACGAACTTCACATGTGTTCTACTAATGCTTATAGTCCCCTAGCACGTATGGACTTCCAAAGATTGTCATCAAAACAAAGCTTACTTGATACATTGCCATCCAAAACAGAGTTTATACTTGATGCATAAAATAGGGATATCATTCATGCTTAACAAATACTTTTATCAAAACAAGGCAAAGATTTATCAAAACCTTAAGAACATAACTTTATTAAAAATACCACTCACATTAGTTCTTGGGACGTCGGGGTCAAGGCAAAGGTCTAAGTCCTTAGAACACGGATCTAACGGTTCGATCTCTAGGGATCAAGCTTGGAAGTTTACCTCCTCTCAAGAACTCCACTCCCTCTTCTAGAGCTTCTCTCTCCTCTTCCAAACAAAGATACAACAAAATGGTAGGTTTCTCTCTCTATCGGCTGACTTAACTCTCAGCTTGGACACGTGACGACGGCTGGTTGGTTTTCCTAAAAAAGGTGATAGATTGACAAGACAAGACTATGACAAAGTGTATCTAACAAGCTACTCGGTATGGCACTCCGGCAATTGATGACATCGGCTAAGGACAAAGCTTCGGCAACTAAGGTGACAATGACCTCGGTTGGGAAGGACGACACTTGACTAAGCTGTGCCACACCTTGGCCTAGATGCGCCACACCTCGGTCTAGGTCGTACCACTCCAGGACAAGATCACTAAGGTGCAAAGGTAACATCTCGGCCTTGGTGATGAACACCTCGGCCTAGATAGTGACATCTCGGCCAATATGTCAAGGCGAAGGTGGAGGTCAAACAAAGTGGTTCCAAGACAATTCTAGGCTGAAGATGACCTCGGCTTGGAATGATCTAGGCTTAACGTAACTTAGGCTCGAGACACCAAGGAAGGAACACAGCATGCACACAACACTTAGACAAATCACATAAACACAAAACAAGGCATGGACCTTACTTAGGCAAAACAAGTCACAAACATACAAATGCAAGCTTAACGAGTCGTAATCATACAAATGCTCATGAACATGACTAAGACATAAATGTGGGTTGCTACAACGTGGGTTGGAACTGTCTTTAGCCAATTATTGTGAATTGTCTCCAATCCACTATTGTGGATTGGAGCTTGCAGTTTGGGTACGTGAGTTCACCACTAATACTATTTTGATGATTCAATCCATTTATCTTTTAAGGCTGTGTAGATCATTTGTGAAATTGTTATCTTTTAAACATCCAAATCCATTGAAGACTAAATTCAACTCTATAATTCAGTCATTAAAGCTGAATAGATTAAGCGAAAATCGATTATGTCAGTTTGATAATGATAATTCATATTTTTTAAATGACTTTTAAAATATAAGTTATTCATTATGAAAATATTAAGTTGCAATATTCTTACTTACTGATTAATTTTATAACTATTTATGCATAAATGTTGATGTGTACTGTTATGACCGCACCACCGCTAACTATTTATGCGTAAATATTGATGTGTACTTTTATGACCGCACCACCGTTACCGCCATGCCATTGCTACAACCACCATCATCATCACGTTACCACCAAAGCTACTAGCACCGTCACCAACCCTCCACCACTACCTATTACCACTATCTTTCCATCACCACTATCACAACTCTCCACCTCCACCATCGTCGCCATCACGTTGACCACTACTACCTCGCTCCCACAACATACAAATTCTAAAAGAAATTTTGAAAATAATAAATTTGAAATTTCATCTTGTACATATCAATCAATTTATTTTAATACAACATTTAAATTTTTATCAAATTTAAAGAATTCAATTTTCAATTTTCATCATTAAATTTTTAATTTTTAATTTTACCAAACATCGCATAAATTAGATTTGAATCATTTACAAACAAAATAAATATCAAATGATTTTTTGAATCCAAGTCATTAAAAAAGAAAAACCTCTTTACAACTTATATTTTTCTTTTTCGAATAAATATGGAATACTTACGTAGTGTTTGATATCTCAATTTACCACTTAAAATTAAATGTATTAAATGAAAATAAATTAATTTTATTTGAAAACAACAATTCATATCACTTAAAATTTTAACTCCTAAAATATTAAAATTTGACAAAAAAAATTTAGTAGTAGGATTGTTAATTAATACTAACTTAATTTATAATTGTTTATGCATAAACATTGATGTGCATCGTTATGACCTCACCATCATCGCCATCACTACCACTACTAGACTCACACCATCATCAATGCCACCACTGCCACTAGTATTGCCACTGTAACCCTTATACCACCACCATTGCTAGTGTTGCTGCCATTCCACTACTACTATTACTGTCACCGTTACTACCATCATCACCATTGTCATTGTAGCAACAAGTACTACTACAATTTCACAACCACAACCATCACCATTGCGACTACTACCACTACAACCTCTCCACCACCACTAACACAACCATCCACCAGCACCATCACCATCACCACTAATGCCATACCAGTCACAAGGATCACCACAACTAATATCTCTCCATCTTCAACTCTACCACTATCACTATTGAGGCCATAGCCACCATCATTACTGCTACCGCAGCCACCTCCATTACCACCAACTTGGATTTAAAAAAAAAAAAGAAAAATAATGAAAATAATACACCATCCAATAACTAATACCAAAATATATTGGCAAGTCAAAACACAACTAATAACTAACATTTGCCGATAAAAAAAAAAAAAAAAAATCAAAACACAAGTTTATTATATGTAATTCACTAATTATGTGTTAAGGTTTGTTAAGCATATATTAGAATGAAACTCAACCGTCCAATATATTCTACACTTCATCAAAACCAAATTATTGGCCTAACAAAAAGAAAAGACCAAAAATACTTTTTTCATAGGCCAACCCCATACAGATCACAAAGGCTGTGTGATCAAAATTACAGGACCACATCTCTCTTACAACTTACAAAAAGAAGTGGATTATGCTGAGAATATGCTATTTGCACAAGGAAAAGAAAAAAACCCTAGAATCTTCTCATCAACTATAAATTTGTTTCAAACCTAGAACTTGGTCATCGTCGTCGCAGCAGCGACGAATGACATAGTGTATGGATCCATTACAGGGCACATTCCTCCTTTGGCAGGCAGCTTCTTGACTGCATATGATTTATCTCATAAGCAAGAAAAGTAAGCTTACTGCCAAAGGAGATTTGCCCTGCAATTCACTTCTACAATCATTCCTTCCAAGTTTATATGTCCTAGAAGCTGGTAAAAACTTTCTTTCACTTGAAATATCGCATTAGTATTCCATTTAAACTATCTCAAGTCTTTCCTCCATTTTTTTTATAAGCAAAAAGAATAAATTCTATTGATGTATAACAAAAAAGTGTTCCAGTAGAACATCATACATCAATAAAAAAAAAATGTGAGTAGCAATAGTAGGGGTATGTTGTATTTTCCGAATCTCTCTCGATATATTTCATCTTTCCATACTTTTAATTTTATATTTTTACGCTGTGTTTAGTTGGGAGATTTAGGGAGGGATTTGAAAAGAGAAAGGTAAAATATATGTGAAACTATGTGAAATGTAGATATATTTTATTTATATTTCACCTACCTTTTCTATTTTCCTTTCCAAATTTATTCTCAAATCTTCCAACCAAACATAGCATAAATGAAATTTTCACTATACTGATCAAAAAAGTAAATAAAAATGGGGGGACAAGCCTTTTCCTGCATAAAAGCATCCATAAGCATGCAGGATGCTCTTTGTGTGTTTGCAGCAAGGTTTCAAATATGGACAATTACTTTATTGTATTGCCCGTTATGTATTAGAATTTTAGATTTTTTATACATGTCTCAATACTATTATTTATTATTATGGTTCGCAAATTCTAGACATTCAACTGTCCAAAACCCTTGGAGCATTTTTAGTATAAGGAGACGATTTATTTACACTAGTAGGGACTTGTTTGGCTCACTATTCTGATGCTGTCTTGGCGAAAGGTAATGTGACCATCTTAATAAGTGCTATGGGTTATTATATACATTTATTATTATTATTTTTTTATCAAAAAAGATATTTATTGATGCAAATCAAAATGCGAATACGAGACTCTTCATTTTTTGTTGGTTTCCTATGATTGTTTTTAGCTTCATCAAATTTGGATGGGATCTTAGATGACTTGAATTCAAGATTTTAGATCTTATTCACACGTCTTTACTACTTGACTAATCTTGGAGTTTGTTGCATTTAAACTTGGCCCTCTTTTATTGTTGTGAGGATGATGTACTATCTGTATACTTTGTTTTTACATTAGTAAAAAAATTATATTTTGGGTAGTGTTGGCGCTCTTTTGGGAAATGTTGTTTCTCTAATATTGTAATTATTTGGAGTAATACATTTTTCTTTGCTGGTGTAACAAAAAAAAAAAAACTAATTTTCACTTATCAATAAATAAATAGATATTGATAAATAGATAAGTATGCACATTCTAAAGTAATACAATGGGTCTACAGATTCAGAAAAATAACTAGAAAATCATCAAGAATTTTCAATCAATTTATTCATACTATGGGTCCACAACAACTTCAAATATACATCAATGATCTAACCTTCAAGGCATTGTTTTGATTGATTTTTTTGGGATAGTAGACTTTCTAAAAGTAATATTGAAGCCAATAAGAGTAAGCCAACCTTTTAGGCTTTTTTTTTTTTTTATAAAAAAAAATACAAAAATGGGTTTATTTTTGTTTTTAGTGGACTTTATTATTAAAAATAAATAAATTTTATAACGTGATCCAGTTTAGACTAATCTAAAAAGTTTTTAAAAAAATTAACATAATTTAAAAAAAAAAAAAAAAACACTGAAGACAAAAAATAAGTCAAACTAAATAAAAAGAGGCCATAAAATGTTTTGCTATCAGCATGTAATCACTAATAGAAGCTATTCAGGCCATATTCATGGTCTACATTGAGATTGAAAGGAAAAGGACTATTACAATTAGTACATGCATTCTTCTATATGAATGAATTCCATAATTTGACAGTCATCCCACACTACAAAATATAAGGGTTTTAGTGAACAAATTTATTTGTATCTGATAATGAAAATTTTGTTGCACAAAAAAATTTGGAGACCAATTCCGGTTGTTGTAAGGATCTAAAAGGTTGTTTCGAAAAGTTTTTTTTTTAAAAAAAAAGAAATAGAAAAAAAGACTTGTAGTGACAAAATTTAGAAAATATCACTAGTAAATGCAGTTTTGAGGTAAAAACAATTTGGTGCAAAAATATGCTTACTTTTTTAGACAAAATTTTTGGTTTCACGAGGATAGTTTTGATAAGATTATACCAACTTCAGTTCAACCAACTCAAGTTCAAGACAGTATAACCCAAGTCAAGCAAACCAGAGGATAACTTCCCTAGCTCTAACAGAATTGTAACAGAATTAGTTATAGTGATATATGAATGTATAGATTGTAGAGGCGGTGGACTAATAGTTAGTAAGTCGGTTCCACTCTTGTATTATAAATATAGATGTACTGATTGATTATAGAAATGAATTGAAGTTTTCAGTTTCTTATCAAGTTTTTCATCATCACTAAATGTTTAATTTTATTACTAAAAATATAATAATGACATTTTTGGAAACAAAAATATTTCTTCCATATATAAAAAATGATATTTTTCCATAAATTTCTATGTCTAAAACCTTAATTCGTTGTAGAGACTTTTTGGTTTTGCCTTGTGTATAATGGAGGAAGGGTACCTGTTGTGCCTAGAATCACAATAGAGCCATGTGCCCTTTCTGGGCTCATCTTTAGATTATTTTCATAATTTGAGTTGTTTATCTTATAAGATTTGTTAATTGAATAGATTATTCTTACAAAAAATCAAGTTGATCAAAAATCAATAATCATATATTAAATTTAAATCGTATTAATCCTAAAAAAATGATCATATATTAAATCATCTGCAAGTGACATATATCTTTCTTATTAAAATGAATTTATTTCTATCTGATATTGAAATCATTTGCAGTGATTTTTTATTTATTTATTTTAAAAACTTGTTATTGTTGTGTTAAAAAAAAAAAAAAAAAGTCTCAAATATATCGGTCACGTGACAGACATGCCCAAATTGGGTGCAATGTGCACTTATTTATTTGCAGAATCGATATGCATGGTTACATATAGAAAAAGAAAAAAAAAAAAAATTGACATCTTCTATTTCTAACACCAAAAGAAAATAAAGAATTGTGTTCTCAAAATGACATTAAAAAAAATGCTCAGATAACACATACTCTGTCTGTTTCGTAAATAATATTCCACATAATTTTTTGTGGATGTGTAAGAATTTCAGAATTGCAAGTTTGTTTTCATCTCGATTGAGGTATAAATAAGGATCACAGTGATAGAATCTAAATGATTATGCTTATACACAAGCCTAAACATATATAATGGGATATTTCCAAAAATACAAAGGTCAAAAGAGAGCTCATTGGTGGTTCTCCAACACTCGCCGGCAAACTCAATGATAAAAGTTTTATAACAATTTGAGAATTGCTTCTTTGTCTTCATCTCCATTGAGAAATAAATAATGATTATAATGATAAAAGTTTTATAATTTGATTTTCAGAATCTTATTTTTAAATTTTTTTTTGAAAAGAAATAAAAAATAATAATTTAGTGAAAGAAATGATAAATGAAGGCACTTATCATTTTTATAGGGCTTTACGTTTTTGAGAGTGAATAATTTTTTAAAAATTCAAAAATATCCTTTTAATATTTATTTTGTCAAACTGTTTTTTTTTTTTAATTTTTTTGTAAATCTTATAAAACTGATTTTAAAATTGAAACCAAACTGAACCCTCAGAATTATGCCTACAGACAAGCCTAAAATCTCTCTCTCTCCCCCTCTCTCTCTCTCTCTATATATATATATATATATATACATTAGCGGCCGGACACACGCGATGCATGTGCAAACTCGTTTGAAGTTATAGTATGAAATTCAAATTTTTTATTTTTTATTTTTTTATTTTTTTGATTCTGCACATATGAGTCATATGTATAGCAGTATAACTATGTCTAATATAATATTTAATATTAAGAATACCGAATTATCTATACTATTATTAAAAGCCAACAGCCACTTTGGAGTCCTGAAGCCATACTCTTATAATTTTTTTACCAATTTTCCCAAAATAACCTTAATTTTTTCAATAATTATACTATTTTTAAAATTATATCAATTTATAATTAAGGGTAAAATCATAAATTACTAACTCACAAAATATAACAACTGCATAACTGCCCATGTTGAATAACTTCCCACCTTTCACAAAGATTTCATGACCATGGACTTCTTGCTACAACTCAGTTTTAATTTTTGCTAAAAACTTTTTCATTTTCTTTTTCAAACTTATTCATTTTTATTTGGAACTTATTGAAAGAACGTTTTTTCTTTTTTCTTTTTGTTATTTGGAGGAGAAACACTAATCAAGTACATTGCAATTATATGGTTCTATTGCAAGTTGGCAGAGGCGGAGCGACGTGGGGCTCAGGGGGTCACGTGCCCCCCCTGACTTTTGAATATATATATATATATTTTTAAAGTGGGATCTAACTTTTACACTCTGCAGTTAATACATACCGCTCCCCAATAGGGAAGTGGATCCCCTCCTGCACTCTTCCCTCCACCCATCTTCCTGCACTTTCATCATACTCTGCCACCTCATCTAGTAATACAATCCAAGGGTCTTAATTAATCATAATTATATAAATTGCATCACAAGCCCTTTCACAAATCTTTTGTCCGTATTCTCTTCATACCACTACAAAGCTGTTATTACAAACCTTCCATCACAATTAATTAAACTTAATATTATAAAATAATAATAATAATGAAAATTTGAATACTTAATTAATAATTATATTTGTTTAATTACAACAGTTAGAGTTGAAATAAAAGATAGTTTAGATTATATTTCTAAATTATAAAGTAAGTTAAATAGATTAAATTCTTTTTTAGTTATTGCTTCTGAATAATCTATAATAAATTATAACCAGAGAATTGTCAGGATTAAAAATAAAATATCCTTAGAAAATGCAAGTATCGATTACCAACAATTTTTTTTTTGAAAGAGTTAATATTAAATTAAATTCTCAAAATTTGCAATTGAAATTGATACCAGAGCCTGATTTCTCGGCCTTGCTAATAACATTTGTATGAGTGTTAAATATAGTGAAGAAATAGAATCTGATAACTTAAATAGTAATATTTCTTTACAAATAATAATAGAACAAAATAATACCTTGATTAAACTATTAATAGAAATTAGCAAAAAATCAGCTAAAAATAAAAACCCTCAGTTCCCCATTTATTCACGAAATTAACCCTAGGACTAAATGGGTGATGAATGGATGAATGATAGCTTGGTTGTTTACATTGAGAGAGATATTTTTTATGGCATTAACAATGATACTATTATGGAAAGATTTCAAAAGATGAAAACTCGTCGGGGTCAATTGTAAAAGTTTAAAATTAATTTTTTTTTTGTAATGAATATTAATTTTTAATGTTTAACATTAGCTCGAAAATTATTATTATGTTATCGTTATTGATTGGGGGAAAAAAATTTGAGATTGTAATTAATAAGTGTCCCCCTATATTAAATTTCTGGCTCTGCCATTGCAAGTTGGTAGAGTGATTGTCCAAAGTATATATGCACTACTCATCTTACAATCACTACAACAAAAAAACAGATTCGGCGACTAATTTTGCCGACTAAACTAAATTTAGTCACCAAAGGGTTATGTATTAGCTACTAAAAATTAGTTGGTTGCCAATAGTTCACACATTAGCTACCAAACAACATTTGGTCGCCTCAATTATTAGCTACTAAAGTTTGTTGGTCGGTAAATGTCCCCTATTTCGCTACCAAAATAATGTGTAGTCGGAATTTGTCTTCACTTTTGGCGACTAACTACGTTTTAGTCATTAAAAATATAATTTTCGGCGACTAAATATGATGTTAGTCGCGAAAAATAACTTTATAATTTGTTTAATTCGTATTTATTTAATTTTTGGCTACTAATTGTACAATGGTCGTGGAAATTTTGGGTTTGGGCGACTATTTCAATTTTGGTCACTAATGATTAATTATATACCGACTATAATTCTATAGCTAAACGTGCCACAAAATTTTGGAGGGAATATTACATTTTTCTTAAATTTATTAGCGACGAAAATTTATTTTGGTCGGGAATTATTACTTGTTTGTTTTATTTTTATTGCCAAAGCAGTCCATTTCCCTCACTCTCGCACTCCCGCGTTTGATTCTGCTCTATCTCCATCGCCATCACTGCAAATATCTGGATCATCCCCCGAACTCCCTCCCAGGTATGTCCTCTCTCTCTCTCTATCTCTCTCTCTCTCTATCTCTCTGTATCTCCCTCTCGAAGATAGTCTCCTTCTCATAGAGGCCTCTCCGTTTCCCTTTTTTTCTCTCTCTCTATCTCACTCACGACTTTGCCATCTTCTCTACAGCTTTGTCTCAATGGCCATCATCGCAAGGCTTGCTGGATCATCCCCCAAACTCCCTTCCAAGTATGTCCTCCATTTCGCATCTGTCTCTCCCTCTCTCTGTATCTCCCTTCCGATTTCACTCTCTTTGCCTCTATCTCTGTTTAAACACACACAAATACTGTAGACGCGCCCGCGTGAGGCCTTCGTGCTACAGTTCGGACTCGATTTGTGTCACGGTTCTTAATCTGAACCAAAGAGTCCAAATCCGGCAAATCGTTTTGAGGAACATATTTTTTAAAAAGAAGTGCCAAACATGGACTGCTTTGCCAGATACAGAGTCGCCACCTAACTATTTTAATGGGAGAATTTAGGAAACCCTGACTCGGTGCCAAAGGCCACGTGTCCGTCATCACCAAAGTTGTCTCGGCTCGGGAACCTGGGTACAATTGGGGAAGGTCAGCTATGAGCACCCCCTCTCGCCCGATCCGAAGATCGGCCTCTACTAACCATGATATTCGTTTTTGAAAACGTTATGTGTTCTTATTCCAGTTATTAGCCTAAAATTACTATGTTATGCGCACCGCAAACAAGTATAGACTAGATTGCCTAATTTGGAAATAAGCATTGCATATCCGTTTGTCTTGAAAAACACTTTGGAATTTGCTACTCGCAAGTAGGCTAAAATACGGATTTCAACGAGTTTTTCTAACTCAGACAATCCAACCTTCACCCACAGGCATTCAAACAGTTTATCACATAAGCATCTAGCCACATGGTAAGCATGTTGTCATGATAGCATTCACACGCATGCGATATGCTAAAGCATGAAAATACTTACATCGTACTCCGTGCCAAAACAATAAACTAGTTAGCCAACATGCATGGTCCTAGTTCATGTCAAATTGACTAATGCAACACATACAGGATGCAATTTAGAGTAGGCTCAGCTAACCTAAACATGGCATGTGAAATGCAATCAATTGATGCACGTATTCAATTTGGAATTGAAGTACAAATGCAGTTAGCATGATGTACCGAGCCCGGTGCATGCAAGACAAATGTATGGATGCACGCATGCATAGCATAAGGTATGCTAATTTAAACATGCCCTAATCTACCTTCATAAGCGGGTAAATAAAAGGGAAGAAAGAAGTGGGGGTTAGGAGACATACACACACTCACCCACACTTATTACAAATTTGCCCTCACTCGGAGGGACCGAATAAATATTACAGATAATTAAACTACAAGCTAATTAAATATTACAGGCCATCTAATTAGCTAAGAAAATTAACTAATCTAGGGAAAATAGATAAACCGCCTCGGGAAGAGAGCCCAATGCAATGCATGCTCGGTCCTGCTCGGAAGTGCACTGCTATGCATAGGCTGCCTCTGTTTTCCCTGTTCTGCCTCTTTGAAGACTATCAAAGTCTCAGAATTGCTTTCTTGGACATTGGGAGACCCCACCGGCTGAGTAGAATAGCCACCGGCAGTGGTATATGATCATCGGCTGTTGGTGAAGCTATCGGCCACCAATGGATTGCCGGTCGGCACTAAATACTGCCGGTCGGCAAAGAATGTCTGCAGAACCCGCAATTGACAGCAGCAGAGGGCAAGGCATAGCATGACAATGCAATTCCAGCAATGTATGCACCAATCCTATCCCTCATCATGTGTACGACTCAAAGGGATATGGTCCTTGGTTCTCGGACCATCAATCGCGCATTTCAATGCGTGATGGCCCAAAGAATCAAGTGTGAACTTTGATTTCAAATGCAATGCACGCAGACACATAAGGGCCCAATCCCTATCACTAAATCAAGGGACAAGGCATGCATGTTCAATGGAACCTAAGCATGTTAACTAACATGCAACATGGTATAAAAGGGAGCATGCAAACATGCAATGCACATTAGGTACACAATCTAAGCAACAAGGCAAACAAGCATGCCACAACTATGCAAACTACTTAGAGCATGCAAGATGTAATCTAATCATGCAACATGCTAGTAATTTGACCAAGGGAATGCATTCCAAATGCAAATGATTTCAAGCATGCAACACATGCAACCAAAGCATGCAAACATGAGATAATGTAATAACACTTGAATGGCATACAAGGGATGGACTTACACTAATTGGACGGCTCTAAGTTAGGTCCAAAACAGTGGCCAAAGCTTAAGAAGATGGGACCAAACACACATACACACATGCACATGTTAAGGCCTAAACACTTAAGCATCAAAGGGCATCTTTTAAGCACACTTAAAAGGGAGTAATCATGGGCATGGGGCATGCATTAAGCTCTGAAAATCATGCAAGAACATGGTGCCAAACCAAGCAAACAAGATAGGCTAAACATGCAACAAATGGCCCAAGCATTCAAGGCAAGCTAATGAAGTATTGAACTACACTTGATATGACCACACATGGCAAGACCTAAATGACCAAAAAAAGAGTTTTAGCACATAAAACAAAGCCCAAAAGACCCCTTAGATGGCATCTAAATGGCTTGAATTCAAAAGCATACACAATGACCAAAACATGGAGCATACAACACAAGCTTTCAAAGCATTAGAGAGGTGTCCAAGGCAAACATACAAGCATGTCAAAGGGACTGAAATGATGCTACAAATGGTGCCAAACCACTGAAATAAAGCAAGTAATGCATGCTACACACTCGCGCACTTAAGGCCAACAAACCTAAAATGCAAAGGGGGTATATAATGCATGTCATGGCCGACCAAAATGACTAAAGACAGACCTCAAACATGGCAAAATAAGCACAAAAGCTTCACAAAGCTAGACCTAAAACATGCTAGAACCATGGTTTACAACCTAAGGCATGTTAAGGCCTAAACATGGCATTATAGGGTAGGTATGCTAAACATGCATGGTGCACCAAAACCAACATACAACGATGCTATTTCATGGCAAAATAAGCATAAGTAACAGCCAAGGCATGGTCAACATGAGGCTTAGCTAGGTGCTCATTAAAGAGGCAAAAATGGCCCTTTTTAAGGACAATAAGGAGAGGGGGGTGGCCCTCCCCTTCTTGGGACTTCAAGGTACCATCCTTACCACTGAAATCCCTCAAGATTTCAGTGGTGAGGAGGCCCAAACACCAAAGTCCCGGAGCTCACTCAAAATAGCACAAAATGGAGCCTTACAAGGCTTAAGAGGGGTCAAACAATCTCAAACCACAAAACACTATAAACAAACTATTTAGAGGGCCTAAAAACAGAACTTTTTTATGTTATGTACTAAACACAAAAATAATTGCAAGGTAGGTAAAAATACAATGCAAAAATGGGGAATAAAGGGACAAACTTCTTACCCTTGAAGACCTTCTTCACAAATGGTGGACCAGCTGCTTCCTTAAGCTCAAACCAGCCCCAAAACTCCAAGAACAGACCTCTGGTCCTTCAGAACCAAGAAAAGGTGTAACACTATGTGTTTATATGCAATAATGAGCCTAAACACACACACTAAACACAAGAGGAAGAGAGATATAGAGATAGGATATAGACAAACCCTAACCCTAGAACTCAAACCCTAAAAATGGCTGTCTAAAATGTCTCCCCTCTTTAACAAGGGAGAAGGGCTCCTCTTATAGAGAAGCCAATCTTGTAAAGCTTACTCAAGAAGCTAACAAGGAAGCCATCCCTCCATACACGTGTATGGAGGGGAGCAAAATGCAAGCCAGCTGTATTAAAATACCTGCAAAAGCAGATGCACAGTAGTCGGCCGGCCAAAGATGCAATTGACGAAAAAAAGATAGCCGACCGGCTATCTATAGTGCCGGCCGGCCAAATATTTGGCCGGTGGCCACAAAACACAGCCGATGGCCTTAAGCCACGGCCAGTGATGGGTGGGGATGGTCTACAAGCCCTACCCTGCCTCTCAAAGGCAAAACACAAGTGTTTGGTGTCAAACCAAGCACAAAACAGTCGAGCCAAGAGGTCCTGCAACGAGGCGCGCTGCCAAGGCTTCCGGGAACTCAAGACGAACACAAACATGGATAATCACCGAGTGTTCAAATGGTGACGTCCAAGTCTTGAGGACAGTCAAAAATGGGGTGTATACAGTTGCCCCTCTTTGACAGAACTCGAAAGTCATAACAATGACGGGAGTGAATGTCAAAGCCCAGAGACGACCCATTTTTGACAAGGCCGAAGACTTAGACAAACATGCAAGACAAACAAGGTATGCGCCTGAAGGCAGGGGCAAAATGCAAGACAATGCACGAAGCCGAGCATAACTTATGATCATGCAAAGAAAAGCTGTAACGACGCACACATGCAACAGTTTTAAGCTAGCGTACACCAAACTACACTACAAAGCGGAAAGGATGTAAGAGAATTATGCAATTCTCGAGACGTCTCACGTGGAGGAGACAATACCTGTGCGGCTCGTCTGGTTGCACCAGCCTCAAATGAACCGTACATACAATATCGTGCCTGTAAAGAAAACAACTCAACAGGTACGATGTTATTAGTAACATGCATAATATGCAAAATGAATGCAAGATGATATGCAATATATACAAAACTATGTATAAACAATGCAAATGTGCAAATGAGGATGCGATGTAATTGAAACAATGCAAACTATATGCAAAGCAATTGAATCATGATCCAATCATGAGCGGTTCGAAACCACACCTATGTCAAATAGATTGATGGAGGTAACAAGTCTGTCTACCATAGAACGGTCAACTAAACTATGAGTAATGTAGACGGACACAAGAACAAGTATTGGGGGAGGGAATGACATAAGTGGGGAAATAACCCGCTGGGGAAAGGACTACGATCCTAATGCTGGATGCAATAATTACACTACAATGTAATATATACAATCAAAATGCTGGGGAAATGGCAATGGATATGGCACGTGGGCCAAACCAAATCTTGCCTAGGCAAAGCATGTATACATACAAGCCACGTCTAACATAGAACGATCCATTGAACTATGCTTCGACACGAGAAGTATGGGCACATACCAGACCAAGCTCAATCATGGAAAAGCGCGAGCCATAGATGGAAGGTGATGCAGTGAATGCATGCAAACTACAATGCAATATCTACAAATATGCAATGGAAATGCAATATAATGGATATGGCCTGCGGGCCAAACCAAATCTTGCCTAGGAAAAGCATGTACACATACAAGCCGCGTCTAACATAGAACGGTCCACTGAACTATGCTTCGACACGAGAAGTATGGGCACATACCAGACCAAGCTCAATCATGGAAAGGCGCGAGCCATAGATGGAAGGTGATGCAGTAAATGCATGCAAACTATAATGCAATATCTACAAATATGCAATGGAAATGCAATATAATGGATATGGCCTGCGGGCCAAACCAAATCTTGCCTAGGGAAAGCATGTACACATACAAGCCGCGTCTAACATAGAACGGTCCACTGAACTATGTTTCGACGTGAAAAGTATGGGCGCATACCAGACCAAGCTTAATCATGGAAAGGCGCAGGCCATAGGCGGAGGTAATGCAATGGATGCATGCAAACTACAATGCAATATCCACAAATATGTAATGATGCATGACAATGCAACTATTTATGATGATGCATGACAATGCAACTACATTTTTTGTTTTGTTTTTGTTTTTGAAATGCAAATGCATGATGATGCATGATTTCGAAGTGCGCGACAACGCGCGGCTTTTAAGCTACACGTGAACTTGAATATGCGACGATGCAAGTCGCTTGAAATGCATGTATAATGCACCTTATCAAAAGTCGTTCGGGCACGACAAACACCGAAGGACTTGCACCTTCAGAGGATTTAGGGTCTCCTAGACCGTGACATATGTATGAGAAATGCATAACAATGCAAGTGAACTTGAAATGCGCAACAACGTGCGACTCAAGATATGCATGACAATGCAAACGAACTATGCACATCAATGCGCCAAAGGTCTTGCACCTTCCAAGGATTTAAGGTCTCCTAGACCGTGACATATGTATGAGAAATGCATAACAATGCAAGTGAACTTGAAATGCGCAACAACGTGCAGCTTAAGATATACATGACAATGCAAACGGACTATGCACATCAAAGCGTCAAAGGTCTTGCACCTTCCAAGGATTTAAGGTCTCCTAGACCGTGGAAATTCTCGATATGGCTCACTCGGAGTACATCATACCTGTCTGGTTCGCCTGGTTGCACCAGCCTCAAATGAACCGTACATACAATATCGTGCCTGCAAAGAAAACAAACTTAACAGGTACAATGTGATTAACAACATGCACATTAGTGTACAAAGAAACGCGTGACAACGCAAAGCAAGTGGGAAGCATAATAATGCTGCGAAGGCACAGACATGTAAGTGGAGCACGCGGTCTACGCAGGCAACGAAATTGATCATAAGCATGCGGTCTACGCAAGCGATGAAATTGAACATAAGAATGCGATCTACGCAAGCAGAACATGCGGTCTACGCAGGTAAAACATGCGGTCTACGCAGGTAGTGAATTTGAACACAGGAATGCGGTCCACGCAAGCAGAACATGCGGTCTACGCAAGTAATGAAATTGAACAAACATGCGGTCTACACAAGCAAAACAGGTGGTCTACGCAAGTAATGAAATTGATTGAACAAACATGCGGTCTACGCAAGCAAAACATGCAGTCTATGCAAATAATGAAATTGAACAAACATGCGGTCTATGCAAGCAAAACATGCGGTCTACGCAAGCAAAACATGCGGTCTACGCAAGTAATGAAATTGAACAAACATGCGGTCTACGCAAGCAAAACATGCGGTCTACGCAAGTAATGAAATTTGAACAAACATGCGGTCTACGCAAGCAAGACATGCGCTCTATGCAAGCAAAACATGCTGTCTACGCAAGGAAAACATGCGGTCTACGCAAGTAATGAATTTGAACAAACATGCGGTCTACGCAAGCAAAACATGCGGTCTACGCAAGTAATGAAATTTGAACAAACATGCGGTCTGTGCAAGCAAAACATGCGGTCTATGCAAGTAATGAATTTGAACAAATATGCGGTCTATGCAAGAAAAACATGCGGTCTACGCAAGTAATGAAATTTGAACAAACATGCGGTCTACGTAAGCAAGACATGCGGTCTATGCAAGCAAAACGTGCGGTCTACGCAGGAGAAACATGCGGTCTACGCAAGAGAAACATGCGGTTTACGCAGGTAATGAATTTGAACAAACATGCGGTCTACGCAAGCAAAACATGCGGTCTACGCAAGTAATAAAATTTGAACAAACATGCGGTCTACGCAAGCAAAACATGCGGTCTACGCAAGTAATGAATTTGAACAAACATGCAAAATGCAATGAGATGTGCAAAACCGCGCGATGTGTTTAGACAACGCGAGTGCACAAGACAGTGCGATTGACATGTGATGCACATGGGGCAACTTTTGAGTTTTGTAAAAGCCAAAAGGATATGGAAAGGATACACCTTGCACGAATTCGAGTACCACGCACAGAAAACACACTACTACAAAAATAGTTAAAGATCACACTTTGACAAAAAAAAAGATCTCACTTTTATTGGAAGTGTGATAAAAAAAATTATATTGATATTTTAATCACACTTAATTTGATTGAGTGTGATAATATTTATTTTTTATGTCACTTTTCAATTAAGTGTGATTATATATATATTTTTCAATCACACCTTCTAATTAAAAGTGTGATTATATATACACTACTACTTTTTAATCACACTTTTTAAACAAAGTGTGATTATATATATATTTTTTAATCACACATTCTAATTAAAGTGTGATTGTTTATATATTTTTTAATCACACATTTTAATTAAAGTGTGATTATATATACAAAATTACTTTTTAATCACACTTTTTAAACAAATGTGATTATATATATATATTTTAATCACACATTCTAATTAAAGTGTGATTATTTATATATTTTTTAATCACACCTTTTTAATTAAAGTGTGATTGTATATACACTACTACTTTTTAATCACACTTTTTAAGTAAGTGTGATTATATATATATTTTTTAATCACACATTCTAATTAAAGTGTGATTATTTATATATTTTTTAATCACACCTTTTAATTAAAGTGTGATTATATATACACTACTACTTTTTAATCACACTTTTTAAACAAGTGTGATTATTTATATATTTTTTAATCACACATTTTTAATTAAAGTGTGATTGTATATACACTACTACTTTTTAATCACACTTTTTAAGTAAATGTGATTATATATATATTTTTATTAAAGTGTGATTATTTATATATTTTTTAATCACGTTTTTTTAATTAAAATGTGATTATATATACACTACTACTTTTTAATTACACTTTTTAAGTAACACTACAAGAAAAGTGGGTTTATGAGACGGAACTTTTTGAGACTTCATATATATAGTTACAAAATGGTTTAAATAAATGCAATGGTATTTTTCTATCATAAAAAAAAAAAAATTGAAAAAAACGACGTCGTCTTACTCTTTTGATATTACATTTCTCTTTTCATCAATTTTTTCATCTTCCTGTCTCTCTGTCTCTATCTCTGTCTCTCTTCTCTTTCTCTCTCTCACTCATCACTCTTCTCTGTCTGTCTGTCTGTCTCTCTCTCTTTCTCTCTGTGTCTCTGTCTCTCTTCTCTTTCTCTCTCTCACTCATCACTCTTCTCTGTCTGTCTGTCTGTCTCTCTCTCTTTCTCTCTGTCTCTGTCTCTCTTCTCTTTCTCTCTCTCACGCATCACTCTTCTCTGTCTGTCTCTCTTTCTTTATGTCTCTGTCTCTATCTCTCTTCTCTTTCTGTCTCTCACTCATCACTCTTCTCTGTCTGTCTGTCTCTCTTTCTCTCTGTGTCTCTCGCTCATCTCTCTTCTTTCTCTGTCTCTCTCTCTCGTTTATCTCTTTTTGCTATTCTCTCTCTCTCTCTCTCTCTCTTTGTCTATCTCTCGAGCATCTTTTGTTTCTCTTTTTTTTTGTCTCCCTCTCTATCTCTCTGTCTCTCTCGTTTTTCTCTCTTCTCTCTCTCTCTTTTTTTTCTATGTCTCTCTCTCTCGTTAATCTCTTTTTGCTTTTTTTCTCTCTTTTTGTTTATCTCTTGTTCATCTCTTGTTTCTCTCTCTTTTTCTGTCTCACTCTCTCTCTATCTTTTTCTCTCTTTGTCTCTCTTTATCTCTTTCTCTCTCTGTCTCTCACTCATCACTCTTCTCTTGCTCTGTCTACCTGTCTATTTGTTTGTCTGTTTGTCTCTCTCTCCCTCACTGTGTTCGCCTTGCTCACTCTCTCCCTCATCTTTTCTCTATTTATTGAGCTCCCTTTCGATTTATCGATCCAACCATGTTGGGGACCCCCAGTGGGCGGTGACCCCCAGCACCCCCACCTCCACGTGGGGGGCTGTGAGAGCAAGAGTGAAAATAAATAAATAAATAATTTTTTTTGAACCAATCAGAAAACAGTGGGGGTGGTGGGGGTCACTCCCACTGGGGGTCTAGGGCATTTTTCTTATCGATCCACTACAAGAAAATGCACTTTTAACGACCACTTTGTCTCTTTCTCGTTCATCACTTTGTCTCTATCTCTCTATCTTTCTTCTCTATCTGTCTCTCACTCATCTCTCCCTCTCACCACTCATCTCCTCTACCACATTTACCACTATTGCAAATGCCATTCCACTACCACCACTACTACCACTGTTGCCACTCCACCTCTACGATTACTATTACTACCATCATCGTCACCACTCCCCTACCACCACTACCACTACTACCACTACTACTACCATTACATCTCCTCCACCACTGCCACTCCATCTCCTCTGTCTGTCTCTCCCTTTCTCTATGTGTCTCAGTCTCTCTTCTCTCTCTCTCACTCATCACTATTCTCTGTCTGTCCGTCTCTCTCATTCTCTCTGTGTCTCTGTCTCTCTTCTCTTTCTCTCTCTCACTCATCACTTTTCTTTGTCTATCTACCTCTCTGTTTTTCTCTGTATCTCTCATCCATCTCTCTTCTCTCTATCTCTTTCATCTATCTTCTCTCTCTGTCTCTTTTCTCTCTCGCTCTCTCGTTCATCTCTTTCTGTCTCTCTCTCGTTTATCTATTTTCGCTCTTTCTCTCTCTCTCTCTATATATATCTTTTCACCTATTTTTCATCTTTCTTTCTTTCTTTTCTTTCTCTCTTTCACTCATCACTCTTCTCTCCCTATCTGTCTATTTGTCTCTCTCTCTCTCTCTCTCTCTCTCTCTCCTATTGTGTTCGTGTTGCTCACTATTTCCCTTCCGTCTTCTCTATTTACTGAGCTTCCTCTCAATTTATCAATCCACTACAAGAAAATACACTTTTAGCACCACTTTGTCTCTCTCTCGCTCACCACTCTGTCTCTCTCTCTCTCTCCTCTATCTGTCTCCCACTTATCTCTCTCTCACCACCTATCTTCTCTACCACTTTCACTACTACTGCAAACGCCATTTCACTACCACCACTACTACCACGGTCGCCACTTCATCACTACGACTACCAGTACAATATTTTTCATTAAAATATTACCCCTACTTCTACCAAATAAAAAATAATAATAAATTTTTTTTTTATTAAAAAAAATGAAACAAATAAATTTTCAAGCTTAATTAGTAACCAAAATAAAATAATTTTTTTTAAAAAAATTTATTTTAACAAAAAATAATTTTTTTTTTGCGACGACAACCCCTATCGCAAAAAATAAATAAATTAAGCAGTGTTATTTTATTGTTTAAATTTTTTTTTTTAAAAAAATATTTTGATCCCCCCCCCTCTCTTTTTTTCCCATTCCCGCTCCGCCGCCCGCCCAAAACCAAAAAACCCTAGTCTCTTCTTACCCCTCCCTCTCTATCGATCGATCGACTGTTGAAGGGTTTATATGTGGAGATGAAGTTTGAGAGGCCGAGTAAGATCCAGACGATCAGTTTGCCTATGATTCTGACCCCTTCGGCAGCGGCGAGATTTCAACCTGGAAACAGTGCTCTCTCTTCGGCGGCGAGACTGCTTGGGCGGCGGCGACGATGGAAGGGTTTCGTTCTCTTCTCTTCGATCAAAAAAAGTATCAGTTCGATTCTTGAGGTATGTTCGGATTCTACCCTTCTCTCTCTCTCTCACACACACACACACACACACACTCACTCCATATTTGTTCGATTATTTGGTGTTTTTAATTGCAATTTCGATTATGGGTTTGTAGAATTTTGATCGATGGATTAATGTTATGGGTTGTTGGATCTATTTGAGTGTTGGGTTTGTTTGGGTGTCAACATTGAGACTCTGGTTCATCAACTGTTTCAAATACTGCAACAGAGCCTAATCGAACCTTCATGAAAATGAAATTAATGGTTATAAAAGAAATCACGCTAGCAAAGATATTTTAGTGTCTGAGGAGATTCCCGGTATACTTACATATCTCCTTGACTGTATGGTAGGCCACTCAAAATAAAACTAAGAATGTTAAGCAAAATCAACAAATTCCATATACACCCACAAATCATTCTGGTAAAATGGAAACCCCGTGTGGCTGAATTTTTTTGACTGGAAGCTCAAAACTGTGTATCAGTTAATTGGGGCTGTTCTTTCATTGGTTAGTGATCTGTATTGCGACAAATTAAAAGATTGCACTTTAGTTGTTACATAAACAAAAGAAAAACCAAAATTTTAAAAATGGTACATGAATATATATATATATATATATATATAGGTATTTCCGTACATATTACAATGTGAAGTTGTACATATAGCTGATGATGCAAAGATTGATTAATCCTGCATAAAGTGGTACAATAAGAATACATGTCCCAGAAGATACACATACATTCACGTATATATCATAGTGTAAAAAACAAAGCACAAAAGAGCACCATTACTGACATTAGTGAATCAACAAAGGCTTTCATATAGAGGCAAAACTAGCAGCAACATCAACACTACTATGTGTATCTCCAATCCTTCATCTTTTCTTTCGTCAAATTTAAATTTGAGACTTTTTTTTTTTGCCATCATATTCAAATCTTTTATCAAATTTGAATTTGATGAAATTTTGAAAAGATGAAGCATTGGATTTCAAACTTTTTACTCAAAACTTACAATCAAATTAGATGAAAAAATTGGTGAATGGTTGAAAATGCTCTAATGACTATAATTTCCATGATTAAAATCCAAAGAATGTATATTATTATCTCCATGATTGACATATATAATACAAATTCTAATTAGTCATTCAATTCAACTTCCACTAGTTCTATACACTGACTATTAATGCCACTTACAATACAGATTCTGTGCATCACTGGCTATTAAGGACCCAACAAAGGATCAATCAAAACCTCGGGAGAGAGAGAGAGAGAGATGCTACCTTTTGGTGGTGGTGGTGGCATGGTGTTGGTGCGGTGGCGTTAAGCGGCAGTGGAGCATTTTTAAAATTGTTGTCATATTCCAATATTGTTGTCCATTTTTAAAAGTATAGACTTATTTTTTTTAAACATGTTCAATGAAAGGGTGTTTTTATTTTTGTTCTTAAGTGGTCACAGTAGTGTTTCTTGTAGATACCAAATAGCATAGACTTGGCTTATATTGTAATCGATGTGACAATTACAAGTTTTCTAATGCAGAGAGCTTTTACTATCCTTTCAAAAGGCAACTGGGCAAAAACCATTGAGAATAATATTCTACAGGTAATCATACTCCAATTTTTCACAGACAATTCCCTTCCCATTGATTTGTACAGTGTTATTGTTATTATTATTATTATTGTTATTGTTTTGTTTTGGTGGTTGGGATAGAGGTAGATAAGCAAAGGAATTGTATTTTGTCTTCATGATTTGTCGTTAGCTACAACTCAAGGTTTTGTACTGATGCTCCATTTTCCTTTCCCAATCAATTACATTTGTAGGGATGGCGTTAGTGATGGGCAGTTCTATCAGGTTCTACTATATGAACTCGATGCAATTCATAAGGTTGGTTCCCACATAATTAGCCCCTACTATCTTGATCATTAACCAAACTTCTATGCTTA
Source organism: Camellia sinensis (assembly GCF_055761805.1). NCBI lineage: Eukaryota > Viridiplantae > Streptophyta > Magnoliopsida > Ericales > Theaceae > Camellia > Camellia sinensis. Next base: position 34,585,832 of record NC_138969.1, read on the forward strand.
TGACCTGGCTGTTTCTAGGCGTGTGCATCACTTGAATCCAGTTACCAACCTCCGGTGACATTCATTGTTGTCCAAAAGCGCCACCACACACGACTTTTTGCAAGCAACCACAACGACAAAAGTAGCATCGACAAGAGTGGGAATATCTTACCCGGTATTGATTTTTCTTACCATGTTACAATTTAATGCAATTGATTATGCCTATTGTAGAAATTGGGTGTAGATGAAATTTGGTGATTATGGTGTTAGACATCCAATTTGAAACAAATTTTATAACCACTCTTACCACTACCATAGTTGGTGGAACTTATCTGTGAGGTGAGTATCCAATGCTTTGCAAATGTTATTTCATTGTATAAACAGCGCATTGCCATTGTGAAGGTCATTGAGAATGAGTGGTTTAAGAAGGGATATAAGCCTCCTATTTTTGCAAACGAGGATGTTAGTCTCGACGATGTGGATGCTATTTTCAATGAATCAAGGGTAACTATATCTTGCTTACAATTTTAGTCAAAAAATATTTGATCATCTACCCTTTCGGTTAGTATTGAGGAATAGGGCATTGGGGGTGACTTTAATTGTGATTTTTGTTTTGATGTACAGGACACTCAAAACCTTGTCGTGGAAAGACGGGAAGAACAACCTATGAATCCTGTCTCTATGAACGCTTTTGAATACTTATATCTAAATCTTAGGGTCTTAACCTCAGTTCTCTGTTTGAAAAGCAAATGGTATGTCAAAGGCATATAGTTTTTTGATTGTTATGTTTTGGTAGCCGAGCTATCAGATGCAGAGATCTTTAGAATCTGAGCATTCCATGCATTTTTGTCAGTTAAGTTAGAGTTCCTATCTCATATCATGAATGAACCAGCTGATATTTAGTTATTGGTCACCTAAATATGCCAATTCAAGTAACTCAATATTTTGGTTTTTATGTTTTGTGCTTTTGTTTTTCTTTTCTCTTTTTAGTTTCTAATGATAACAATTGATTTTTGTTTGGAAGGTGAAACAATGACAACCCTTCTCAGTGATAAATGTACTAAGTTATTGTATGAACAGTACAAAAATAGGTTATTTGTAGCCACTGCAAGTACCAGTTAATGCATTATTTACTAAGCTGATATATATATATATATATATACATACTTTAATTCTCGTTGTTTTTATGACTACAAGTTGCATCATGCAATTTTGGATTTTTGTTTTTATATTTTTTTTAACCTGTTTTCATTATTCATATTGATCATCAAGCCATCCAAATTGTCCCTTGTATGCAGAATGGCAGTGCTGCTCCAAAGTCACGCATTCCTCAAATGGTTGCTCAAACACTGGGTTTTGGCCAAAAACATAATGCAACTGTTGATATACCGTTGGATTCAATGAATGTAATCAATTTACAATTTGAATTTATATTGTTTCATAGTATTGGGAGCATTGAGTTGTATATCATGTGGTGTGATATGGCAAGATCCTAAGAAAAAGGAGAAGGAACTTGCAGCTTGGGAAGCGGATCTAAAAAGGAGAGAACGTGTTCGTTTTGCCTTTCATTATCGAGAATATACTTGCAACTGTACCTCATAAATCTGTTTATATTTTCTTATTTGTAAATTACTTATTTGACTGCCTTCAAAATAACAACCAGAGTTCTTCATGATTTGATGATGACTTCTTTAGATGTTGCCATTATCGCAATATATATATTGATTGTGTACACTTTTTAAGATATTTATATACTTGTTTTCAATAGTACTGATGCATGCCATATTTTTCAGGAAATTAAACGAAGGGAAGATACTGTTTCCAGTGGTAAGCCATGAGATGAAGGCCAATACGTATATATTGCTTTGAGAATAGTTTTATATGCTTTTCCTGGATAATGATATTTTTCTGATTTATTTCTTCTAATATTGCATTTTCAGCTGGTGTCCCTTCAGACGATAAAAACTGGCCTCCATGTTTCTCAATTATTCATCATGATATAGGCAATGAAATTCTTGTTCATGCTCAGAAGTTGCAGTATCTGGCTTTTGCAAGTTGGTTAGGTATAGATGGCTTCATTTTTCTAATTTGAGCATTTTCCTTATTCCTTTTATGTGTCGACTTCTGAGTTTGATCACCATATACTGGCAATACTGCTGTCTTAGCTAGTTGCTTTTTTTAAGAAACACCCCCTCCCTGCCTCTGGGCTGCCAAATGAATGAAATAATAAAATAAAGCGAAAATCAATACTCATCACCTGTTCATTTTTCATAGATGAGTTTTTGATATATGAATGAATACTCATGATCAAATTACTGTTTTTTTACTTTATTGACTGCCTGAATATCAATGAAGTGCTGATCGTCCAACATGATTTATTGTATGTTTTAGTTGAGTTTAAATATAGAGGATAGTTTCATGACAACTAAAGTGACTTAATCTGCTTATTCCTACACCACCTCCACCATCACGACCACCACCAGAAAGAAGTCTTGCAAGGTTAATATTCGAAATTGGATGATACAAGAGTAAATTTTTTTCCTCCTTTTTTCATTTATATAGTCTTTCTGATATAACTTTGGTAAGAAGACTTCAATTGATCTGCATTTCTTTTATATATAACTTAGCCTGTTTCACTGATATTTTTTTTCCCCTTTACCCCACTTGCCATTGCAGGCATAGTTCTTTGCCTTGTATTTAATGTTATTGCTGTGATAGTTTGTTGGATTAGAGGTGGAGGTAAGGTTTCTAATATTTTCTTTTCTTCCATACTTTGGGCATATGCATAAAAGTGTTGACAGGTTACAATATAGAACTTCTGACGTGGTCACTATTTCCAGGTGTAAAAATATTTTTCCTGGCAACAATCTACGCTCTACTTGGATGCCCTCTTTCATATGTCCTATGGTATAGGCCACTTTACCATGCAATGAGGTATTCAACTATTCTTGTTCTCGCTTTTCATCTCCCAATTTCATCCTGTGCCATCTGTGGGAAATTTCAAAATTCATGTACACTTTTTTCCAGGGGGGGAGGGACGACAGTAGGCCTCCCCATGTCCCATAATCCCTTCAACCTGGTAGGATTCAATCCTAGGTCTCTTATATGACTACTAATGCTTGGCCAGGTATTTTGAGATAATAATGTATTTTCTTTATGATTTTTCATACGCTTGTGCCAGCTGTTAGTGTTTGCACTTATTCTTTGGTAGACAGACATGCATGAAATGGGTAGTTGTTTTCTTTTCTTTTTCCTCCAAAGGTGCAAAAGAAAATGCAGCCTCTGCTTCTCCAAAACCTGCTGCTGCTGGTGATAGTAACCCCTCCCCACCCCCCACCAAAAAAAAAAAATAGAGTAAATTCTGAAGTTTTTATTTATTTATTTATGGGTACCTAGAATTATGGTTCAACAGTAATAATAATATGCATTCACAAAAAGATCGTACACAAGATGTATTAAGATTTCTCATTTTTAAATACTGTGCTCATTAGTGTCCTCCTAATTACAATGTCATTGACACTGAGCTGCTATGGCATCTAATTGTTAACAGGGAAGTTATTTCCAAAAGGATTAAGATCAAGCAGAAATGATTAATGTTCCTATTTTGGTTTGCTGAATTAACTTTTTAGTTTATTCATATGCATCAGCGGTTTTTGGATTAATTTGTGTTTTCATTTTTCAGGTCAGAATTTTTTGGAGAGATGCAAAATATGGTCCAAGAATTAAAGAACTTGTTTTTTAAGTTTTTTTATTTTTTAATATATGTAAGCACAGTTAATTTTTTTTATTTAATTCCTTTGTATGTAGTTTTGAATATTTAATTTCCATTTATGAAATATATGACGTTATTCTATTCAATATATGGTTATGATTCAAAATATAGTATATAGTGTGTATTATATTCTTCAAATGTGTATACAAAAATAATATTGATTATTTTTCAAATATGTCGAATCCTTTTTTTATAACAGATTTTATTAGTTATTAATCACACTTAAAAGATGTGATCTAAATGTTATTAATCACACTTAAAAGATGTGATGCAAATACTATTAATCACACTTAAAAGGTGTGATCTAAATGTTATTAATCACACTTAAAAAGTGTGATTAAAAATGACCCTTTTTAATCACACTTCTAAAGATCACACTTAAAAAGTGTGATCTAAATATTTTTAATCACACTTAAAAGGTGTGATATAAGTATTTTTAATCACACTTAAAAGATGTGATCAAAATATTTTTAATCACACTTAAAAGATGTGATCTAAATATTTTTAATCACACTTAAAAGGTGTGATTTAAATGTTATTAAGCACACTTAAAAAGTGTGATTAAAAATGACCACTTTTAATCACACTCCCAAAGATCACACTTTAATAAAATTTAAAAGGTGTGATTAAATAACATACATCACACAAAAAAAGTGTGATCTTTATCTGTTTTTGTAGTAGTGACACGACCCGAGGTCAAAACGGAGGCCGGTTGAGTGTCCGAGATGCACTTTCTTGTACTTCTTTTTGAGCTATAAAGACCTAAAACTACAAATCTGACCCAAACAAGGATGCATGAGGCTCACCGGCCGGAATAGGAGGCCACCGACTGTCCATCGGCCATAAATACAGTACATCGGCCAAATATTTGGCCGACCGGCCAAAAATGTAGCCGACCGGCCAAAAATGCTTGAATCGGGGCAGATTTGACTTTTCACCTCGGGTCTTTTAAAATAGGGTTCAAAACCCTATTTTACACATCCTCTTTAGCCGAAAATCCATTCCCTCTCTCTCTAGAGCATTTTTCTCTCTTTTTTTCTCTGTTTCTTTGCATGTCACGCCCGTTTCGTCGTTCGATTCGCGTATATCTTCGCGTTTCGAACATTTTCATCCGAATATTTCTTCATTTCGGTGCTTCCTTTGCCATTTCTACCTTTTGGGGTTTATTTTCCTCGAGATTCTCTCGACTTGCGTGCCTTTTTCCCTTCTCGGCTTCTCGGGCCACTTTTCACCCTCTCGGGTTGACTTTTTGGTTGACTTTCCATATTTTCGCCCAGTTTTCCCTTTTCCGGCTATTTTCTCACCATTTTTGACATGGCCGACGATATTCCACAGGATGGGACTCCCCCGGATCACGAGATGGATCCCGGGGTTGAGCTCCTCCCGTTCAGCGTCAGCCCGTTCGACCCGGCGACCTACCGGCCGGCGATTCATATGCTACCTCCTGACGGACTTCGCCAGTTTCGGAGTTTTGACAGAGCGATGCCACCAGAGCTCCTCCTGCGTGAGCCTACATCTCACTTATCCTTCGGCGCTTCCGAGGCAACATTTCTTTCTCTGTTTTATTTTCCGCAATGTAGAATATAAAAACTGCCATAGCTGATTACATTCTTTAACTGCTTGACTCAGATACACTGACACACTGTGCACTGTAGTTGATCGCAACCATACTGGCAACTGATATCTGTTTGAGGTTGACATGTGCACATGCACTGCGTTGGCCCTGAATCACTCAAACACACCAACACAGTATACACTGCACACACTGTAGTTTATTGCAATCATACCGATACCCGATATCTGTTTGAATCTGAAAAGCTTGCATACGTGCTATATTTGTACTGAATTCTGAATGCCCTTCGAAACTAGTATATTCAGTATTGCCTCGCAATTATTTGTTTGAAAACAAGGAGACTCCCATACCGTCCGCGGGTATGGGAACATTGCCGCTCAGGACTGGTATGCTGAGCTTCCCGACGCGGTTCGCCACATTGTGGACCACGCGGGCTTCGGCACTTTCTGTAGGGGATTATCCAGACTCACCTCGAGCAAGCCTCTCATTGCTGCTCTAGCGGAGAGGTGGTGGGACACCACCGACTCGTTCCATCTATCTGCGACGGGAGACATGACGATGACTCCCTATGATTTCTCGATGCTCACAAGCATTAGGGTAGGGGGTGATCCAATCGCCTTCGACACTGATATGGACGAGTGGACTGCCGCTCAGATCCATCTGCTTGGCGAGGTGCCACCTCTCGCCTGTTCAGGCTTTGTTCGTTACTCCTGGTTCGAGGTGCAGTTCAAGGTCCAGCCCGCGTTGGTGGAGGAGGCGCTGATGACCCAGGAGGCCGTTGAGAGATATGCGCGCAGTTTTCTCATGTTCCTGCTGGGGACGACCATTTTCGCCGACCGGGCGAACACCGTGCCCCTCTGCCTGCTTAGTGCACTGGTAGACGTCAGGCAGATCTTGCACTATGATTGGAGTGGCGCTGCTCTGGCCACACTCTACGGGTATATGAGCTCGACTTCCCGTGGCAGCGGACAGTTGCTCGGGGGCTACTGGCGTGCTTGGGAGGTACGTTTCTTTTTCCGCTATTCATTTCTGCTTTTCTATATTCTGTACTCTGTACTGTATTCTGTATTGCACACACTGTAGTCTGCTTTTCACTAACTGTATATTGCACACACGGCACACACATACACTCTGCTTTACACTGACTGTACACTGCTCACACTGTACACTGTACACAATACATTGTCTGCGCAACACACTGCACAATATGTGGCCTTGCTATTCCTGTTTTACTTTGCATTCCGCTCTTATCTGATAATCATATTGATGTTTTCTCTGCAGTTGGGGGTCTATGCCTACTTTCCCAGGCTTGCACTCGTGCCAGACACGGAGACCCCCCTTGTCGTCCCGTTCTCGCGATGCTTCGACGGGAGATGCGTGCGGAGGCCACGAGAGACATTTAGCTTCTTTCGCCGCTACTTCGACACTATCACCCCTGCCGAGGTATGTTTTATTTCAGAATTTATCTAAGCTTTGTTTTTCACTACATATTTCAATAATGATAGATAACAAACTGTATGTCACTTTCAGATCACTTGGCAGCCTTGGGCTCCATTGCCGGCGACGATTTGGGACTGATTTGCCGGTGCTGAGGAGACCTCGCGTTTCTGGATCTTACTGGAGGGCCTGGTCTGCCGGGCTTGGTATCTGGGTGAGCATTTCCTACGCCAGACCCTAGGGTTACCAGAGCAGATAGTCCCGGTTCACCCTCCTGAGGGCATGAGGGAGACCGAGAGACTCACTACCGAGCAGATGGCCGATTATACTATCGGCTGGGAGGCGACCCGTTTCAGAGACGTCGGCGACTGCAGAGAGTACGTGCAGACGTACATTATGCGGTCTCTGAGCGGCGGCCGTCAAGCTGAGGGAGCCAGGCCCGTGGTGCCAGCAGCTAGGGCAGGAGCGGGAGCTGGAGCAGGAGCATCGAGGAGGGCTCGAGTCCGTGGCAGCGGCGGAGTTCAGGGAGGACGGGGGACCGGTTGGCCTGCTCTGCCTACTTCACTAACATACAGAGGACATGGTGGGGCGACCTACCAGATCCCCTTTGCTCCTCCCCCGGCTGATCATGAGTTAGCCGGTATCCTCGACTTGCCTCCGGTATGTATTACTTCATTTGGCATCTTGAATTGGCATTTCATTTCAGTTTATTTGATATTCCGCGGAATACTGATACATCTTGCACTCTTGCAGGCGTCCTCCGAGTACACCCGGCAGTCCGTGGAGTTGAATGCCTCCATGATGGGGATGCTACAGCGGACCTTCGACCTCCTGGCCCCTACAGCATTCCAGTATGTTCTTCTGACCACTGTCTCAAACCCTTCATAAGCTGATTCACGTAATCTGATGCACGACACAACACCTAACACATTGATCTCACAACGTCTGATACGCTGCATACACTGCATTCTGCACTGTACTCTGCACTAATAAACTGCTCACGACATTCACACACTGTACTCATACACCGCATTCTGCACTGATAAACTGCTCACGGCATTCACACACTGTACTCATACACTGCATTCTGCACTGATAAACTGTCCACAGTATTCACACACTATACTCATACACTGCATTCGGCACTGATAAACTGTCCACAGTATACTGATGCATTTGCCTTTTATGTACTTTTTCAGCCTCCCTTCCAGATTCCCGTTATAGGAGGTGCTCCAGCTGGACCTTTCGTCCCCACCCGAGGGAGAGATGAGGCGGACAGAGTATTCCCCCGCACCAAGGCGGGGCGCACTCATGTCGGGAGTAGTTCGCGGGCTCCAGTCCCTGATGATGATGATGATGACGACAAGGAGTCGGAGGCGGAGGCAGGGTCGGAGGCGGAGTCATCGGCGGAGGAGACTGGAGGCGGCACTGGCTCGGGCTCTGATGATGATGCTGATGATGCTCCTGGACCTTCGTCCAGGAAGGGGACTAGGACAGACCGATAGCCCTCGGAGCCGCTTGACATGGATACAGATTTTTGTTGTTTTTCTTCTTTCTTGTACTTTTCCATTTTGTTGGGAGTTAGGATACTTTGTACTGCCGCAGGCAGATTTTTGTTTCCAAAACTTGTGTACTTGAAAAGATGATGAAATGAAACAAGCTTTTTTATCTGAAAAAGTGTTTACATCTGTATATCTTTACATTTCATACTTTGCATTGCATCACACCATATTACACCTCAATGTAAATGAAATTGATTGGTTGTCTGAAAATTGAACACTTGCACTGTAATAATCAAATAACTAAACAGCCAACAGCAAAATAACCCAAGCAACCCACTGCCTGATTCTGGACACACAGCCCTTACTCTACTGGGGATTAATCCGCATACAGCCCATAACACAGCATTTGGTCCATTCTGGACACGGCAAATCCTGAACAAACGGCCCAATCTGACAAGACGGAACACAAAGCTGGAACCAGTTGAAGTTGAAGCATGCTCAGATGCCCCAATTTTTTTATTCTTTTGCTTCGCCCAGATGTAGAGAATGGCACAGTACTCTGACCATAAACGATTTCCGAAATAAAAAAGGATTTTCAACCGGGGTATCGAGCCTACAACCGAACACAGCGGGGAGGACTCAAACAAAAGGGTACACGACCTAACCACAACGAGACACGCTCGGAAAAGACCTAAAACAAAGGTTGAGGTAAACAAAACAAAGGACACGACATACAGACGCGTTAACGAAGACGGGGGACCTCAGATCACGAGGAGCCAGTTTCTCTAAGTATTGTTTCCCACCCTTTTCTCACTTGTGATTCTCACATCACTCTGGCACTCAAGCTCGGTTTTTCTCTCAAAACCCTTTGGCTTGCTTTTTCTCTCAACTTACACCTCTCGATTCTTTATTCTCTCATTTTTCGTCCCTCCCCAAGGTGATTAATGAATGAATAGGAAGTTGCGGGTTCATGCCCAATGCCGTTAGCTCACAGCTATTTCTTCTGGTGGGTAGAGTGCCCTCCTGGCAAGTATGTTGACGATGGGGGAAAGACAGAATGCTTGACTCAACTGTGCCCCTAGTTCATCATTTTGACCATTCTTTGTTTTGGCTTCCTACTAAAATAGTTTTGATCAAGATGAGAGTCGGATTAACGTACCTGTTCGATTTTTTATCCGAACACCATGCAAGTCAGGCTATAGGCACTGAAAATTTTCCTTTTTGGGTCCAAGGAAATGGTCCAGTTTTGGAAAATGGAATAGTTTTCGAGAAAATAGTCAACCTCAGTAAAAATTTTCAAAAACTATTTTGCAAACAGTCGATGCTCACCGAGCATGGAACTTACTCTTTGAGATGCACAACCTCGGATCGGAGGCAATGGAAAATTGCCCCTGGCTTGAAAGGGGTGGATGGCAACAGAAAGTTGCCCCTGGTTTGAACGGTGGCTCATGGCAACGGAAAGTTTCCCCTTGTCTGGATGACGCCGTAGCATTTGGTAAACAGTCTTCGTTAGTGATGATTGCAAACGAACTCTCGGATGCTGAGAAGACGGAGATGGTCAAAACCAATATATGGACACAGTCACTTTGAAGGTGTTGAGAGCTGGACTTCAGGACGAAATTGCCTAGACACTCCAAACAAGGGAATCAAGGATGATTAAGAAAACCATTGCCTGGACTTAGTCGCTATGAAAGCGTTGGGGGCTGGACCTCATGATGAAGTTGCCTACGTATCCCAAACATGGGAATCAAGCCTCACGTAGTTCCGGTTATGGTACACTCGGGTATTTTAACCTTCACTTTTCAGGCTCTAACTTTTGCCAAGGTTCCCAATGTGGGTTTTCGACCTTGCGAGCTTTTTTTCATTTTTTTTTTTTTGTATCTTTTCATTCTCTTATTTTTTCTTTCTTTTTTTTTTATTGATTTTATTTCTTCTCTTTTTTTGTATTTTTCTCTTGCTCTAACTTTTGCCTGGATCGCCCTTCCGGGTTTTCGGCCCAGCGAGCCTCTCAAAGGGTAAAAGTGTAACAAGTCCATGCCAAATGGTTTTTGAAGTTGAAGCCTCTTTGTATCTAGGAGAACAGCTGTTGCAATGATTTGCAGAAGAATCCATCATGGTTGCTCCGCGAGCTTCTTCTGGTGAGACCTAATCTTTTTGATTCGGCTTTGGTGCCTCTTGTTCGAGGGCTGCTTCAAAACTGGCCACACGGGCCTCCTTTGACAGTTAACTGTTTGAATGTTCCGAATGAATTCGAGGTTCAAGACAAACAGGTCGAATCCTGAGGCTGAAAGCGATCCTAGGCTGCACAATCTCAAGAGCGATCCCACATAGGTCTTCACAGGGCCGCGTAAAACATTTGTTTTTGAAAGTTTTTAAGAAAGCGACAAATCGCTCGTGCCGAAGATAGTGTGGAACCAATCTGGACCAAGCCAGGGTCCTTCCCAGTACTCACGCTGACAAGCATGGTTTCATTCATTAAAGGCTTAGCATGCCTCTCTTTCTGTCAATTTGATCAAAGTTTTGCAAAACCCGAGGAATTCCTTCCTCTACGTTTTTATCACCGCAGTGTTCAAAAGGGTTTTTGAAAAACTTAGGTTAATGCAATGAGTTTGGCGCGCAGGAGAGCAGGCGAGATGTACTGTCAGCCCAATCAAATCCTCTGGCACAACTAACTCACACTGAAAGCAAGCATGAAAATGAGATAGCCACAGCTGTTTCATTCAGATGTGTTGGTATAACTGGCCCCTCGGCAGAAACAGACTCAAAAACAAAAACGGGTAATTTACAAGACAAAACGGTGTTCGAGGCAACAACCCCAGAATCACCTGGTATTCTATACAAAGGGGACTGACTCGCTATAACAAGACAGACCCTCAAGCAAAAATACTGACTCAAGACAAAGAGACAGACTCAAAACAAAAGACTGACTCGATACCCAAGCCAGAATTTACAAAGCTAGCGTTCACAGATACTCAAAAATGCATGCCAGACGCCACATCCAAAATATACCAAATGCCGCCCGCAGGTGGTTCACTCTTTGATTACATACTTGCAGTATCTGTGTCCTCAAAATCCAATAACTGGGTGGTAACGGACTTGGCTGAGGTGGGTGGGAGGATAACCTCGTTGTCAATAAAATCTTGCACCTCATGACGGAGGCAGAAACAATTGTCGATAGCATGGCCTGTCTGCTGGTGGTACGCGCAGTACTGAGCAGCATCATGCGTAGCAGGGAGATTCTTCGGGAGAGGCTGAGGCTCCAAGGGTTTAAGGTGCCCCCTTTCAGCAAGAATCTGAAGTGCCTTCGACAGAGGCATGTAGAGAGCATGAAAGACCCTGCGCCCTCGGGGCAGGTACTTTGAAGTTTGAGTAATATTACTAGACGCACTAGCAAAAGGGTCGGCAGGCACTGCCTTGGTTTTTTGATCTTTCCCAGGTGCAGGGTTGGGAATAGGAGGAACTATTCTGGCATGACGGGGCCTATCTCGATTTTCTGACTGACTTGAACTACCCTTAGGTGGAGTGGGGAAAGCATCCTCCACAGTTTTTGCCACAACTGCAGATATCTGTAGCTTGCTCATCCCCCCGGCTTTCAAAGCCTCGACTGCCTGCAGCAGTTATTCAATAGGATCGGCATCTGCCTTCATTTTGTTCTTGCCTCTGGCCTTAGCCTGATCGGGGGTTTGGGTTACTACATCAGAGCAAAACCCAGTTGTTGCTGACACGTCGTGGCTGTAGCTGGAAGCCACCTCTGGCTGGCTGAGCTCTATTACAATCCGCCCCAGCAGCGGGGGCTCCTGTGGTATGAAATTCCCGGCATACGGTGCCGCTGGCGGTGAAGCCGACATTCCATAGGCCAGATCAGCCACGGATCTCTGGAGGTCACCAATCATTCCCATCAGCTCGAATGTGGTGGGCTCGCGAGCCTGATACAACTGGGGAGTCCAGATCGGGTGCGTGACAAGCGACCTGAGCGGATGCGATACATCAACATTGGTTTCATCTTGCAGGGTGATCCCTTGATCTAGCATAGCTGTCATAACCACAATCTCTTCTGAATTCTGCGTCGTCATAAGTCCGCCGTACTGAACGGTGACTGACGAATCAGATATCTGTCTTACCTCAGCAAGGGGAAACACTATCTACTCTGTATCAACTCTCTGAACCTCTGAACTGAAAGGAAAAACAAACAGCATTTCAGCCCAAACAGATCAAACACGGGTGTAGCCGAATAACTGCACTCTACTACTGATCACTGTTCCCCAGAATCACTGTCCCCAAAACTGAACCTGATACCCGCAGATAACTGATTCTCAACAACACTGATACTGGTGCCCTCGGGCCCGATACTCAAACTTGCAAACTGGTATGTACGTTCCTGTAGAGATACACTCTAAAGCACATAGCAGATAAGTGAGAGCCAAAACACCCCTATGTTGGGGTAGGGTTTCCCTGTCTTATTTTGTCAGGCGCTAGGGTTCCACTATGCACGCAGCGGTTTCAAACAACTTAGCATCGGGTAAGTAACATGTCTTAGTTTGGAATGATCACTATGGATTCCGAATATGCGCTAGGTCGAATGGTCGAAAAGGGTGCCCCGGTAAAAATCGGGGTTGGTGTTCCCATACTGTTAGAGCCCATAACCGGTCAGCCTTATGGTCATGTCTTGACAAGACAAGCCTCCGGCAAATCGTTCAGGAATGGCAGATGGCAAACACGATGTCCTAGGCGCACCAATGCACATGCAATGCAAAGAGACACATAAATGAAATCAAAACAGGATATCACGAGTTCGAGTCAAGCTCTCTAAATTCCCCAGCAGAGTTGCCAGAAACCGTAGACGCGCCCGCGTGAGGCCTTCGTGCTACAGTTCAGACTCGATTAGTGTCATGGTTCTTAATCTGAACCAAAGACTCCAAATCCGGCAAATCGTTTTGAGGAACAGATTTTCTAAAAAGAAGTGCCAAACATGGACTGCTTTGCCAGATACAGAGTCGCCACCTAAATATTTTAATGAGGGAATTTAGGAAACCCTGACTCGGTGCCAAAGGCCATGTGTCCGTCATCACCAAAGTTGCCTCGGCTCGGGAACTTGGGTACGATTGGGAAAGGTCAGCTATGAGCACCCCCTCTCGCCCGATCCGAAGATCGGCCTCTACTAACCATGATATCCGTTTTTGAAAACGTTATGTGTTCTTATTCCAGTTATTAGCCTAGAATTACTATGTTATGCTCACCGCAAACAAGTATAGACTAGATTGCCTAATTTGGAAATAAGCATTGCATATCCATTTGTCTTGAAAAACACTTTGGAATTTGCTACTCGCAAGTAGGCTAAAATACGGATTTCAACGTGTTTTTCCAACTCAGACAATCCAACCTTCACCTACAAGCATTCAAACAGTTTATCACATAAGCATCTAGCCACATGGTAAGCATGCTGTCATGATAGCATTCACACGCATGTGATATGCTAAAGCATGAAAATACTTACATCGTACTCCGTGCCAAAACAATAAACTAGTTAGCCAACATGCATGGTCCTAGTTCATGTCAAATTGACTAATGCAACACATACATGATGCAATTTAGAGTAGGCTCGGCTAACCTTAACATGGCATGTGAAATGCAATCAATTGATGCACGTATTCAATTTGGAATTGAAGTACAAATGCAGTTAGCATGATGTACCGAGCCCGGTGCATGCAAGACAAATGTATGGATGCACGCATGCATAGCATAAGGTATGCTAATTTAAACATGCCCTAATCTACCTTCATAAGCGGGTAAATAAAAGGGAAGAAAGAAGTGGGGATTGGGATACATGCACACACTCACCCGCACTTATTACAAATTTTCCCTCGTTCGGAGGGACCGAATAAATATTACAGATAATTAACCTACAAGCTAATTAAATATTACAGGCCATCTAATTAGCTGAGCAATTTAACTAATCTAGGGAAAACAGATAAACTGCCTCGGGAAGAGAGCCCAATGCAATGCATGCTCGGTCCTGCTCGGAAGTGCACTGCCATACATAGGCTGCCTCTGTTTTCCCTGCTCTGCCTCTTTGAAGACTGTCAAAGTCTCAGAATTGCTTCCTTGGACATTGGGAGACCCCACCGGCTGAGTAGAATAGCCACCGACAATGGTATATGATCATCGGCTGTTGGTGAAGCTATCGGCCACCAATGGATTGCCGGTCGGCACTAAATACTGCCGGTCGGCAAAGAATGTCTGCAGAACCTGCAATTGACAGCAGCAGAGGGCAAGGCATAGCATGGCAATGCAATTCCAGCAATGTATGCACCCATCCTATCCCTCATCATGTGTACGACTCAAAGGGATATGGTCCTTGGTTCTCGGACCATCAATCGCGCATTTCAATGCGTGATGGCCCAAAGAATCAAGTGTGCACTTTGATTTCAAATGTAATGCACGCAAACACATAAGGGCCCAATCCCTATCACTAAATCAAGGGACAAGGCATGCATGTTCAATGCAACCTAAGCATGTTAACTAACATGCAACATGGTATAAAAAGGAGTATGCAAACATGCAATGCACATTAGGTACACAATCTAAGCAACAAGGCAAACAAGCATGCCACAACTATGCAAACTACTTAGAGCATGCAAGATGTAATCTAATCATGCAACATGCTAGTAATTTGACCAAGGGAATGCATTCCAAATGCAAATGATTTCAAGCATGCAACACATACAACCAAAGCATGCAAACATGAGATAATGTAATAGCACTAGAATGGCATACAAGGGATGGACTTACACTAATTGGACGGCTCTAAGTTAGGTCCAAAACAGTGGCCAAAGCTTAAGAAGATGGGACCAAACACACATACACACATGCACATGTTAAGGCCTAAACACTTAAGCATCAAAGGGCATCTTTTAAGCACACTTAAAAGGGAGTAATCATGGGCATGGGGCATGCATTAAGCTCTGAAAATCATGCAAGAACATGGTGCCAAACCAAGCAAACAAAATAGGCTAAACATGCAACAAATAGCCCAAGCATTCAAGGCAAGCTAATGAAGTATTGAACTACACTTGATATGACCACACATGGCAAGACCTAAATGACCAAAAAAAGAGTTTTACCACATAAAACAAAGCCCAAAAGACCCCTTAGATGGCATCTAAATGGCTTGAATTCAAAAGCATACACAATGACCAAAACATGGAGCATACAACACAAGCTTTCAAAGCATTAGAGAGGTGTCCAAGGCAAGCATACAAGCATGTCAAAGGGACTGAAATGATGCTACAAATGGTGCCAAACCACTGAAATAAAGCAAGTAATGCATGCTACACACTCGCGCACTTAAGGCCAACAAACCTAAAATGCAAAGGGGGTATATAATGCATGTCATGGCCGACCAAAATGACTAAAGACAGACCTCAAACATGGCAAAATAAGCACAAAAGCTTCACAAAGCTAGACCTAAAACATGCTAGAACCATGGTTTACAACCTAAGGCATGTTAAGGCCTAAACATGGCATTAGAGGGTAGGTATGCTAAACATGCATGGTGTACCAAAACCAACATACAAAGATGCTATTTCATGGCAAAATAAGCATAAGTAACAGCCAATGCATGGTCAACATGAGGCTTAGCTAGGTGCTCATTAAAGAGGCAAAAATGGCCATTTTTAAGGACAATAAGGAGAGAGGGGTGGCCCTCCCCTTCTTGGGACTTCAAGGCACCATCCTTACCACTGAAATCCCTCAAGATTTCAGTGGTGAGGAGGCCCAAACACTAAAGTCCCGGAGCTCACTCAAAATAGCACAAAATGGAGCCTTACAAGGCTTAAGAGGGGTCAAACAACCTCAAACCACAAAACACTCTAAACAAACTATTTAGAGGGCCTAAAAACAGAACTTTTTTATGTTATATATTAAACACAAAAACAATTGGAAGGTAGGTAAAAATACAATACAAAAATGGGGAATAAAGGGACAAACTTCTTACCCTTGAAGACCTTCTTCACAAATGGTGGACCAGCTGCTTCCTTAAGCTCAAACCAGCCCCAAAACTCCAAGAACAGACCTCTGGTCCTTCAGAACCAAGAAAAGGTGTAACACTATGTGTTTATATGCAATAATGAGCCTAAACACACACACTAAACACAAGAGGAAGAGAGATATAGAGCTAGGATATAGACAAACCCTAACCCTAGAACTCAAACCCTAAAAATGGCTGTCTAAAATGTCTCCCCTCTTCAACAAGGGAGAAGGGCTCCTCTTATAGAGAAGCCAATCTTGTAAAGCTTACTCAAGAAGCTAACAAGGAAGCCATCCCTCCATACACGTGTATGGAGGGGAGCAAAATGCAAGCCAGCTGTATTAAAATATCTGCAAAAGCAGATGCACAGTAGTCGGCCGGCCAAAGATGCAATTGACCAAAAAAAGATAGCCGACCGACTATCTATAGTGCCAGTCAGCCAAATATTTGGCCGGTGGCCACAAAACACAGCCGATGGCCTCAAGCCACGGCCGGTGATGGGTGGGAATGGTCTACAAGCCCTACCCTGCCTCTCAAAGGCAAAACACAAGTGTTTGGTGTCAAACCAAGCACAAAACAGTCAAGTCGAGAGGTCCTGTGACGAGGCGCACTGCTAAGGCTTCCGGGAACTCAAGACGAACACAAACATGGATAATTACCGAGTGTTCAAATGGTGACGTCCAAGTCTTGAGGACGGTCAAAAATGGGGTGTCTACAGTTGCCCCTCTTTGACAGAACTCGAAAGTCATAACAATGACGGGAGTGAATGTCAAAGCCCAGAGACGACCCATTTTTGACAAGGCCGAAGACTTAGACAAACGTGCAAGACAAACAAGGTACGCGCCTGAAGGCAGGGGCAAAATGCAAGACAATGCACGAAGCCGAGCATAACTTATGATCATGCAAAGAAAAGCTGTAACGAAGCACACATGCAACAGTTTTAAGCTAGTGTACACCAAACTGCACTACAAAGCAGAAAGGATGTAAGAGAATTATGCAATTCTCGAGACGTCTCACGTGGAGGAGACAATACCTGTGCGGCTCGTCTGGTTGCACCAGCCTCAAATGAACCGTACATACAATATCGTGCCTGTAAAGAAAACAACTCAACAGGTACGATGTTATTAGTAACATGCATAATATGCAAAATGAATGCAAGATGATATGCAATATATACAAAACTATGTATAAACAATGCAAATGAGGATGCGATGTAATTGAAACAATGCAAACTATATGAAAAGCAATTGAATCATGATCCAATCATGAGCGGTTCGAAACCACACCTATGTCAAATAGATTGATGGAGGTAACAAGTCTGTCTACCATAGAACGGTCAACTGAACTATGAATAATGTAGACGGACACAAGAACAAGTATTGGAGGGGAATGACATAAGTGGGGAAACGACCCGCTGGGGAAAGGACTACGATCCTAATGCTGGATGCAATAATTACACTACAATGTAATATATACAATGAAAATGCTGGGGAAATGGCAATGGATATGGCACGCGGGCCAAACCAAATCTTGCCTAGGCAAAGCATGTACACATACAAGCCACGTCTAACATAGAACGATCCACTGAACTATGCTTCGACACGAGAAGTATGGGAACATACCAGACCAAGCTCAATCATGGAAAGGCGCGAGTCATAGATGGAAGGTGATGCAGTGAATGCATGCAAACTACAATGCAATATCTACAAATATGCAATGGAAATGCAATATAATGGATATGGCCTGCGGGCCAAACCAAATCTTGCCTAGGAAAAACATGTACACATACAAGCCGCGTCTAACATAGAACGGTCCACTGAACTATGCTTCGACACGAGAAGTATGGGCACATACCAGACCAAGCTCAATCATGGAAAGGCGCGAGCCATAGATGGAAGGTGATGCAGTGAATGCATGCAAACTACAATGCAATATCTACAAATATGCAATGGAAATGCAATATAATGGATATGGCCTGCGGGCCAAACCAAATCTTGCCTAGGGAAAGCATGTACACATACAAGCCGCGTCTAACATAGAACGGTCCACTGAACTATGTTTCGACGTGAAAAGTATGGGCGCATACCAGACCAAGCTTAATCATGGAAAGGCGCAAGCCATAGGCGGAGGTAATGCAATGGATGCATGCAAACTACAATGCAATATCCACAAATATGCAATGATACATGACAATGCAACTATTTATGATGATGCATGACAATGCAACTATATTTTTTGTTCTGTTTTTGTTTTTGAAATGCAAATGCATGATGATGCATGATTTCGAAGTGCGCGACAACGCGCGGCTTTTAAGCTACACATGAACTTGAATATGCGACGACGCAAGTCGCTTGAAATGCATGTATAATGCACCTTATCAAAAGTCATTCGGGCACAACAAACACTGAAGGACTTGCACCTTCAGAGGATTTAGGGTCTCCTAGACCGTGACATATGCATGAGAAATGCATAACAATGCAAGTGAACTTGAAATGCGCAACAACGTGCGGCTCAAGATATGCATGACAATGCAAACGAACTATGCACGTCAATGCGCCAAAGGTCTTGCACCTTCCAAGGATTTAAGGTCTCCTAGACCGTGACATATGTATGAGAAATGCATAACAATGCAAGTGAACTTGAAATGCGCAACGACGTGTGGCTTAAGATATACATGACAATGCAAACAGACTATGCGCATCAAAGCGTCAAAGGTCTTGCACCTTCCAAGGATGTAAGGTCTCCTAGACCGTGGAAATTCTCGATATGGCTCACTCGGAGTACATCATACCTGTCCGGTTTGCCTGGTTGCACCAGCCTCAAATGAACCGTACATACAATATCGTGCCTGCAAAGAAAACAAACTTAACAGGTACAATGTGATTAACAACATGCACATTAGTGTACTTAGAAACGCGTGACAACGCAAAGCAAGTGGGAAGCATAACAATGCTATGAAGGCACAGACATAAAAGTGGAGCACGCGGTATACGCAGGCAACGAATTTGATCATAAGCATGCGGTCTACGCAAGCGATGAAATTGAACATAAGAATGCGATCTACGCAAGCAGAACATGCGGTCTACGTAGGTAAAACATGCGGTCTACGCAGGTAGTGAATTTGAACACAGGAATGCGGTCCGCGCAAGCAGAACATGCGGTGTACGCAAGTAATGAAATTGAACAAACGGTCTACGCAAGCAAAACAGGCGGTCTACGCAAGTAATGAAATTGATTGAACAAACATGCGGTCTACGCAAGCAAAACATGCGGTCTACGCAAGTAATGAAATTGAACAAACATGCGGTCTACGCAAGCAAAACATGCGGTCTACGCAAGTAATGAAATTTGAACAAACATGTGGTCTACGCAAGCAAAACATGAGGTCTACGCAAGTAATGAAATTGAACAAACATGCGGTCTACGCAAGCAAAACATGCGGTCTACGCAAGTAATGAAATTTGAACAAACATGCGGTCTACGCAAGGAAAACATGCGGTCTACGCAAGCAAAATATGCGGTCTACGCAGGTAATGAATTTGAACAAACATGCGGTCTACGCAAGCAAAACATGCGGTCTACGCAAGTAATGAAATTTGAACAAACATGCGGTCTACGCAAGCAAAACATGCGGTCTACACAAGTAATGAATTTGAACAAACATGCGGTCTACGCAAGCAAAACATGCGGTCTACGCAAGTAATGAAATTTGAACAAACATGCGGTCTACGCAAGCAAGACATGCGGTCTACGCAAGGAAAACATGCGGTCTACGCAAGGAAAACATGCGGTCTACACAAGCAAAACATGCGGTCTACGTAAGAGAAACATGCGGTCTACGCAGGTAATGAATTTGAACAAACATGCGGTCTACGCAAGCAAAACATGCGATCTACGCAAGTAATGAAATTTTAACAAACATGCGGTGTATGCAAGCAAAACATGCGGTCTACGCAAGTAATGAATTTGAACAAACATGCGGTCTACACAAGCAAAACATGCGGTCTACGCAAGTAATGAATTTGAACAAACATGCAAAATGCAATGAGATGCGCAAAACCGCGCGATGCGTTCAGACAACGCGAGTGCACAAGACAGTGCGATTGACATGTGATGCACATGGGCAACTTTTGAGTTTTGTAAAAGCCAAAAGGATACGGAAAGGATACACCTTGCACGAATTCGAGTACTACGCACAGAAGACACGACCTGAGGTCAAAACGGAGGCCGGTTGAGTGTCGGAGATGCACTTTCTTGTACTTCTTTGAGCTATGAAGACCCAAAACTACAGATCTGACCCAAACAAGGATGTAGGAGGCTCACCGGCCGGAATAGGAGGCCATCGGCTGTCCATCGGCCATAAATACATTACATCGGCCAAATATTTGGCCGACTGGACAAAAATGTAGCCGACCGGCCAAAAATGCCTGAATCGGGGCAGATTTGACTTTTCACCTCGGGTCTTTTAAAATAGGGTTCAAAACCCTATTTTACACATCCTCCTTAGCCGAAAATCCATTCCCTCTCTCTCTAGAGCATTTTCTCTCTTCTTTTCTCCGTTTCTTTGCGTTTCATGCCCGTTTAGTCGTTCGATTCGCGTATATCTTCGCGTTTCGAACATTTTCATCCGATTATTTCTTCATTTCGGTGCTTCCTTTGCCATTTCCACCTTTTGGGGTTTATTCCCCTCGAGTTTCTCTCGACTTGCGTGACTTTTTCCCTTCCTGGCTTCTCGGGTCACTTTTCACCCTCTCGGGTTGACTTTCCGATTGACTTTCCATATTTTCGCCCGGTTTTCCCTTTTCCGGCTATTTTCTCACCATTTTTGACATGGCCGACGATATTCCACGGGGCGGGACTCCCCCGGATCACGAGATAGATCCTGGGGTTGAGCTCCTCCCGTTAAGCGTCCGCCCGTTCGACCTGGCGACCTACCGGCCGGCGATTCATATGCTACCTCCTGACGGACTTCGCCAGTTTCGGAGTTTTGATAGAGCGATGCCACCAGAGCTCCTCCTGCGTGATCCTACATCTCACTTATCCTTCGGCGCTTCCGAGGCAACATTTCTTTCTCTGTTTTATTTTTCGCAATGTAGAATATATAAACTGCCATAGCTGATTACATTCTTTAACTGCTTGACTCAGATACACTGACACACTGTGCACTGTAGTTGATCGCAACCATACTAGCAACTGATATCTGTTTGAGGCTGACATGTGCACATGCACTGCGTTGGCCCTGAATCACTCAAACACACCAACATAGTATACACTGCACACACTGTAGTTTATTGCAATCATATCGATACCCGATATCTGTTTGAATCTGAAAAGCTTGCACACATGCTATATTTGTACTGAATTCTGAATGCCTTTTGAAACTAGTATATTCAGTATTGCCTCGCAATTATTTGTTTGAAAACAGGGAGACTCCCATATCGTCCGCGGGTATGGGAACATTGCCGCGCAGGACTGGTACGTTGAGCTTCCCGACGCGGTTCGCCACATTGTGGACAAGGCGGGCTTCGGCGCTTTCTGTAGGGGATTATCCAGACTCACCGCGAGCAGGCCTCTCCTTGCTGCTCTAGCGGAGAGGTGGTGGGACACCACCGACTCGTTCCATCTATCTGCGACGGGAGACATGACGATGACTCCCTATGATTTCTCGATGCTCACAGGCATCGGGGTAGGGGGTGATCCGATCCCCTTCGACACTGATATAGACGAGTGGACTGCCGCTCAGATCCATCTGCTTGGCGAGGTGCCACCTTACGCTCGTCCAGGCTTTGTTTGTTACTTCTGGTTCAAGGTGCAGTTCAGGGTCCAGCCCGCGTTGGTGGAGGAGGCACAGATGACCCAGGAGGCCGTGGAGAGATATGCGCGCGGCTTTCTCATGTTCCTGTTGGGGACGACCATTTTCACCGACCGGGAGAACACCGTGCCCCTCTACCTGCTTAGTGCACCGGTAGATGTCAGGCAGATCTTGCACTATGATTGGGGTGGCGCCGCTCTGGCCACACTTTACGGGTATATGAGCTCGGCTTTCCGTGGTAGTGGACAGTTGCTGGGGGGCTACTGGCGTGCTTGGGAGGTACGTTTCTTTTTTCGCTTTTTATTTCTGCTTTTCTATCTTCTGTACTCTGTATTGTATTCTGTATTGCACACACTGTAGTCTGCTTTTCACTAACTGTATACTGCACACACAGCACACACATACACTCTGCTTTACACTGACTGTACACTGCTCACACTGTACACTGTACACAATACACTGTCTGCGCAACACACTGCACAATATGTGGCCCGATATATCCTGTTTTACTTTGCATTCCACTCTTATCTGATAATCATATTGATGTTTTCTCTGCAGTTGGGGGTCTATGCCTACTTTCCCAGGCTTGCACCCGTGCTAGACACGGAGACCCCCCCCGTCGTCCCGTTCTCGCGACGCTTCGACGGGAGATGCGTACGGAGGCCACGAGAGACATTTAGCTTCTTTCGCCGCTACTTCGACACTATCACCCCTGCCGAGGTATGTTTTATTTCAGAATTTATCTAAGCTTTGCTTTTCACTGCATATTTCAATAACGATAGATAACAAACTGTATGTCACTTTCAGATCACTTGGCAGCCTTGGGCTCCGTTGCCGGCGACGATTTGGGACCGATTTGCCGGTGCTGAGGAGACCTCGCGTTTCCGAATCTTACTGGAGGGCTCGATCTGTCGGACTTGGTATCTGGGTGAGCATTTCCTACGCCAGACCCTAGGGTTACCAAAGCAGATAGTCCCGGTTCACCCTCCTGAGGGCATGAGGGAGACCGAGAGACTCACTACCGAGTAGATGGCCGATTATACTATCGGCTGGGAGGTGACCCGCTTCAGAGGCGTTGGCGACTGCAGAGAGTACGTGCAGACGTACATTATGCAGTCTCTGAGCGGCGGCCGTCAAGCTGAGGGAGCTAGGCCCGTGGCGCCAGCAGCTAGGGCAGGAGCGGGAGCGGGAGCTGGAGCAGGAGCATCGAGGAGGGCTCGAGTCCGTGGCAGCGGCGGAGTTCAGGGAGGACGGGGGACCGGTTGGCCTGCTCTGCCTACTTCACTGACATACAGAGGACAGGGTGGGGTGACCTACCAGATCCCCTTTGCTCCTCCCCCGGCTGATCATGAGTTAGCCGGTATCCCCGACTTGCCTCCGGTATGTATTACTTCATTTGGCATCTTGCATTGGCATTTCATTTCAGTTTATTTGATATTCCGCGGAATACTGATACATCTTGCACTCTTGCAGGCGTCCTCCGAGTACACCCGACAGTCCGTGGAGTTGAATGCCTCCATGATGGGGATGCTACAGCGGACCTTCAACCTCCTGGCCCTCTACAGCATTCCAGTATGTTCTTTTAACCACTGTCTCAAACCCTTCATAAGTTGATTCACGTAATCTGATGCACGACATAACACCTGACACACTGATCTCACAGCGTCTGATACGCTGCATACACTGCATTCTGCACTGTACTCTGCACTGATAAACTACTCACGGCATTCACACACTGTACTCATACACCGCATTCTGCACTGATAAACTGCTCACGGCATTCACACACTGTACTCATACACTGCATTCTGCACTGATAAACTGTCCACAGTGTTCACACACTGTACTCATATACTGCATTCTACACTGATAAACTGTCCACAGTATACTGATGCATTTGCCTTTTATGTACTTTTTCAGCCTCCCTTCCAGATTCCCGTTGTAGGAGGTGCTCCAGCTGGACCTTCCGTCCCCGCCCGAGGGAGAGATGAGGAGGGCAGAGTATTCCCCCGCACCAAGGCGGGGCGCACTCATGTCGAGAGTAGTTCGCGAGCTCCAGTCCCTGATGATGATGATGATGACGACGAGGAGTCGGAGACGGAGGCAGAGTCAGAGGTGGAGGCGGAGGCGGAGTCATCGGAGGAGGAGACCGGAGGTGGCACTGGCTCGGGCTCTGATGATGATACTGATGATGCTCCTGGACCTTCGTCCAGGAAGAGGACTAGGACAGACCGATAGCCCTCGGAGCCGCTTGACATGGATACAGATTTTTGTTGTTTTTCTTCTTTCTTGTACTTTTCCCTTTTGTTGGGAGTTAGGATACTTTGTACTGCCGCAGGCAGATTTTTGTTTTCGAAACTTGTGTACTTGAAAAGATGATGAAATGAAACAAGCTTTTTTATCTGAAAAAGTGTTTACATCCGTATATCTTTACATTTCATACTTTGCATTGCATCACACCATATTACACCTCAATGTAAATGAAATTGATTGGTTGTCTGAAAATTGAACACTTGCACTGTAATAATCAGATAACTAAACAGCCAACAGCAAAATAACCCAAGCAACCCACTGCCTGATTCTGGACACACAGCCCTTACTCTACTGGGGATTAATCCGCATACAGCCCGTAACACAGCATTTGGTCCATTCTGCACACGGCTAATCTTGAACAAACGGCCCAATCTGACAAGACGGAACACAAAGCTGGAACCAGTTGAAGTTGAAGCATGCTCAGATGCCCCAATTTTTTTATTCTTTTGCTTCGCCCAGATGTAGAGAATGGCACAGTACTCTGAGCATAAACGATTTCTGAAATAAAAAGGGATTTTCAACCGGGGTATCGAGCCTACAACCGAACACAGCGGGGAGGACTCAAACAAAAGGGTACACGACCTAACCATAACGAGACACGCTCGGAAAAGACCTAAAACAAAGGTTGAGGTAAACAAAACAAAGGACACGACATACAGACGCGTTAACGAAAACGAGGGACCTCAGATCACGAGGAGCCAGTTTCTCTAAGTATTGTTTCCCACCCTTTTCTCACTTGTGATTCTCACATCACTCTGGCACTCAAGCTCGGTTTTTCTCTCAAAACCCTTTGGCTTGCTTTTTCTCTCAACTTACACCTCTCGATTCTTTATTCTCTCATTTTTCGTCCCTCCCCAAGGTGATTAATGAATGAATAGGAAGTTGCGGGTTCATGCCCAATGCCGTTAGCTCACAGCTATTTCTTCTGGTGGGTAGAGTGCCCTCCTGGCAAGTATGTTGACGACGGGGGAAAGACAGAACGCCTGACTCAACTGTGCCCCTAGTTCATCATTTTGACCATTTTTTGTTTTGGCTTCCTACTAAAATAGTTTTGATCAAGATGAGAGTCGGATTAACGTATCTGTTCGATTTTTTATCCGAAAACCATGCAAGTCAGGCTATAGGCACTGAAAATTTTCCTTTTTGGGTCCAAGAAAATGGTCCTGGTTTGGAAAATGGAATAGTTTTCGAGAAAATAGTCAACCTCAGTAAAAATTTTCAAAAACTATTTTGCAAACAGTCGATGCTCACTGAGCATGGAACTTACTCTTTGACATGCACAACCTCGAATCGGAGGCAATGGAAAATTGCCCCTGGCTTGAAAGGGGTGGATGGCAACGGAAAGTTGTCCCTGGTTTGAACGGCGGCTCATGGCAACGGAAAGTTGCCCCTTGTCTGGATGACGCCGTAGCATTTGGTAAACAGTCTTCGTCAGTGATGATTGCAAACGAACTCTCGGATGCTGAGAAGACGGAGATGGTCAAAACCAATATATGGACACAGTCACTTTGAAGGTGTTGAGAGCTAGACTTCAGGACGAAATTGCCTAGACACTCCAAACATGGGAATCAAGGATGATTAAGAAAACCATTGCCTGGACTTAGTCGCTATGAAAGCGTTGGGGGCTGGACCTCATGATGAAGTTGCCTACGTATCCCAAACAAGGGAATCAAGCCTCACGTAGTTCCGGTTAAGGTACACTCGGGTATTTTAACCTTCACTTTTCAGGCTCTAACTTTTGCCAAGGTGCCCAATGTGGGTTTTCGACCTTGCGAGCTTCTTTTCATTTTCTTTTTTTTTTTTTTTGATTTTTTGTATATTTTCATTCTCTTCTTTTTTCTTTCTTCTTTTTTTTTATTGATTTTATTTCTTCTCTTTTTTGTATTTTTCTCTTGCTCTAACTTTTGCCTGGATCGCCCTTCCGGGTTTTCGGCCCAACGAGCCCCTCAAAGGGTAAAAGTGTAACAAGTCCATGCCAAATGGTTTTTGAAGTTGAAGCCTCTCTGTATCTAGAAGAACAGTTGTTGCAATGATTTGTAGAAGAATCCATCATGGTTGCTCCGCGAGCTTCTTTTGGTGAGACCTAATCTTTTTGATTCGGCTTTGGTGCCTCTTGTTCGAGGGCTGCTTCAAAACTGGCCACACGGGCCTCCTTTGACAGTTAACCGTTTGAATGTTCCGAATGAATTCGAGGTTCAAGACAAACAGATCAAATCCTGAGGCTGAAAGCGATCCTAGGCTGCACAATCTCAAGAGCGATCCCACACAGGTCTTCACAGGGCCGCGTAAAACATTTGTTTTTGAAAGTTTTTAAGAAAGCGACAAATCTCTCGCGCCGAAGATAGTGTGGAACCAATCTGGACCAAGCCAGGGTCCTTCCCAGTACTCACACTGACAAGCATGGTTTCATTCATTAAAGGCTTAGCATGCCTCTCTTTCTCTCAATTTGATCAAAGTTTTGCAAAACCCGAGGAATTCCTTCCTCTTCGCTTTTATCACCGTAGTGTTCAAAAGGTGTTTTTGAAAAACTTAGGTTAATGCAATGAGTTTGGCGCGCAGGAGAGCAGGCAAGATGTACTGTTAGCCCAATCAAATCCTCTGGCACAACTAACTCACACTGAAAGCAAGCATGAAAATGAGATGGCCACAGCTGTTTCATTCAGATGTGTTGGTATAACTGGCCCCTCGGCAGAAACAGACTCAAAAACAAAAACGGGTAATTTACAAGACAAAACGGTGTTCGAGGCAACAACCCCGGAAACACCTGGTATTCTATACAAAGGGGACTGACTCACTACAACAAGACAGACTCTCAAGCAAAAAGACTGACTCAAGACAAAGAGACAGACTCAAAACAAATGACTGACTCGATACCCAAGCCAGAATTTACAAAGCTAGCGTTCACAGATGCTCAAAAATGCGTGCCAGAGGCCACATCCAAAATATACCAAATGCCGCCTGCAGGTGGTTCACTCTCTGATTACATACTTGCAGTATCTGTGTCCTCAAAATCCAATAACTGGGTGGTAACGGGCTTGGCTGAGGTGGGCGGGAGGATAACCTCGTTGTCAATCAAATCTTGCACCTCATGACGGAGGCGGAAACAATTGTCGATAGCATGGCCTGTCTGCTGGTGGTACGCGCAGTACTGAGCAGCATCATGCGTAGCAGGGAGATTCTTCGGGAGAGGCCGAGGCTCCAAGGGTTTAAGGTGCCCCATTTCGGCAAGAATCTAAAGTGCCTTAGACAGAGGCATGTAGAGAGCATGAAAGACCTTGCGCCCTCGGGGCAGGTACTTTGAAGTTTGAGTAATCTTACTAGACGCACTAGCAAAAGGGTCGGCAGGCACTGCCTTGGTTTTCTAATCTTTCCCAGGTGCAGGGTTGGGAATAGGAGGAACTGTTCTGGCATAACGGGGCCTATCCCAATTTTCTGACTGACTTGAACTACCCTCAGGTGCAGTGGGGAAAGCATCCTCCACAGTTTTTGCCACAACTACAGATATCTGTAGCTTGCTCATCCCCCCGGCTTTCAAAGCCTCGACTGCCTGCAGCAGTTGTTCAATAGGATCGGCATCTTCCTTCATTTTGTTCTTGCCTCTGGCCTCAGCCTGATCGGGGGTTTGGGTTACTGCATCAGAGCAAAACCCAGTTGTTGCTGACACGTCGTGGCTGTAGCTGGAAGCCACCTCTGGCTGGCTGGGCTCTATCACAATCCGCCCCAGTAGCGGGGGCTCCTATGGTATGAAATTCCCGGCATACGGTGCCGCTGGCGGTGAAGCCGACATTCCATAGGCCAGATCGTCCACGGATCTCTGGAGGTCACCAATCATTCCCATCAGCTCGAATGTGGTGGGCTCGCGAGCCTGATACAACTGGGGAGTCCAGATCGGGTGCGTGACAGGCGACCTGGGCGGATGCGATACATCAACATTGGTTTCATCTTGCAGGGTGATCCCTTGATCTAGCGTAGCTGTCATAACCACAATCTTTTCTGAATTCTGCGTCGTCATAAGTCCGCCGTACTGAACGGTGACTGACGGATCAGATATCTGTCTTACCTCAGCAAGGGGAAACACTATCTACTCTGTATCAACTCTCTAAACCTCTGAACTGAAAGGAAAAATAAACAGCATTTCAGCCCAAACAGATCAAACACGGGTGTAGCCGAATAACTACACTCTACTATTGATCACTGTTCCCTAGAATCACTGTCTCCAAAACTGAACATGATACCCGCAGATAACTGATTCTCAACAACACTGATACTGGTGCCCTCGGGCCCGATACTCAAACTTGCAAACTGGTATGTACGTTCCTGTAGAGATACACTCTAAAGCACATAGCAGATAAGTGAGAGCCAAAACACCCCTATGTTGGGGTAGGGTTTCCCTGTCCTATTTTGTCAGGAGCTAGGATTCCACTATGCACGCAGCGGTTTCAAACAACTTAGCATCGGGTAAGCAACCTGTCTTAGTTTGGAATGGTCACTATGGATTCCGAATATGCACTAGGTCGAATGGTCGAAAAGGGTGCCCCGGTAAAAATCGGGGTTTGTGTTCCCATACTGTCAAAGCCCATAACCGGTCAGCCTTATGGTCATGTCTTGACAAGACAAGCCTCCGGCAAACCGTTCAGAAATGACAGATGGCAAACACGGTGTCCTAGGCGCCCCAATGCACATACAATGCAAAGAGACACATAAATGAAATCAAAACAGGATATCACGAGTTCGAGTCAAGCTCTCTAAATTCTCTTCGTGCTACAGTTCGGACTCGATTTGTGTCACGGTTCTTAATCTGAACCGAAGAGTCCAAATCCGGCAAATCGTTTTGAGGAACAGATTTTTTAAAAAGAAGTGCCAAACATGGACTGCTTTGCCAGATACAGAGTCGCCACCTAAATATTTTAATGGGGGAATTTAGGAAACCCTGACTCGGTGCCAAAGGCCACGTGTCCGTCATCACCAAAGTTGCCTCGGCTCGGGAACTTGGGTACGATTGGGGAAGGTCAACTATGAGCACCCCCTCTCGCCCGATCCGAAGATCGGCTTCTACTAACCATGATATCCGTTTTTGAAAACATTATATGTTCTTATTCCAGTTATTAGCCTAGAATTACTATGTTATGCGCACCGCAAACAAGTATAGACTAGATTGCCTAATTTGGAAATAAGCATTGCATATCCATTTGTCTTGAAAAACACTTTGGAATTTGCTACTCCCAAGTAGGCTAAAATACGGATTTCAACGAGTTTTTCCAACTCAGACAATCCAACCTTCACCCACAGACATTCAAACAGTTTATCACATAAGCATCTAGCCACATGGTAAGCATGCTGTCATGATAGCATTCACACGCATGCGATATGCTAAAGCATGAAAATACTTACATCGTACTCCGTGCCAAAACAATAAACTAGTTAGCCAACATGCATGGTCCTAGTTCATGTCAAATTGACTAATGCAACACATACAGGATGCAATTTAGAGTAGGCTCGGCTAACCTAAACATGGCATGTGAAATGCAATCAATTGATGCACGTATTCAATTTGGAATTGAAGTACAAATGCAGTTAGCATGATGTACCGAGCCCGGTGCATGCAAGACAAATGTATGGATGCACGCATGCATAGCATAAGGTATGCTAATTTAAACATGCCCTAATCTACCTTCATAAGCGGGTAAATAAAAGGGAAGAAAGAAGTGGGGGTTGGGAGACATGCACACACTCACCCACACTTATTACAAATTTGCCCTTGCTCGGAGGGACCGAATAAATATTACAGATAATTAACCTACAAGCTAATTAAATATTACAGGCCAACTAATTAGCTAAGCAATTTAACTAATCTATGGAAAACAGATAAACTGCCTCGAGAAGAGAGCCCAATGCAATGCATGCTCGGTCCTGCTCGGAAGTGCACTGCCATGCATAGGCTGCCTCTGTTTTCCCTGCTCTGCCTCTTTGAAGACTGTCAAAGTCTCAGAATTACTTCCTTGGACATTGGGAGACCCCACCGGCTGAGTAGAATAGCCACCGGCAGTGGTATATGATCATTGGCTGTTGGTGGAGCTATCGGCCACCAATGGATTGCCGGTCGGCACTAAATATTGCCGGTCGGCAAAGAATGTCTGCAGAACCTGCAATTGACAGCAGCAGAGGGCAAGGCATAGCATGGCAATGCAATTCCAGCAATGTATGCCCCAATCCTATCCCTCATCATGTGTACGACTTAAAGGGATATGGTCCTTGGTTCTCGGACCATCAATCGCGCAATTTAATGCGTGATGGCCCAAAGAATCAAGTGTGCACTTTGATTTCAAATATAATGCACGCAAACACATAAGGGCCCAATCCCTATCACTAAATCAAGGGACAAGGCATGCATGTTCAATGCAACCTAAGCATGTTAACTAACATGCAACATGGTATAAAAGGGAGCATGCAAACATGCAATGCACATTAGGTTCACAATCTAAGCAACAAGGCAAACAAGCATGCCACAACTATGCAAACTACTTAGAGCATGCAAGATGTAATCTAATCATGCAACATGCTAGTAATTTGACCAAGGGAATGCATTCCAAATGCAAATGATTTCAAGCATGCAACACATGCAACCAAAGCATGCAAACATGAGATAATGTAATAGCACTTGAATGGCATACAAGGGATGGACTTACACTAATTGGGCGGCTCTAAGTTAGGTCCAAAACAGTGGCCAAAGCTTAAAAAGATGGGACCAAACACACATACACACATGCACATGTTAAGGCCTAAACACTTAAGCATCAAAGGGCATCTTTTAAGCACACTTAAAAGGGAGTAATCATGGACATGGGGCATGCATTAAGCTTTGAAAATCATGCAAGAACATGGTGCCAAACCAAGCAAACAAGATAAGCTAAACATGCAACAAATGGCCCAAACATTCAAGGCAAGCTAATGAAGTATTGAACTACACTTGATATGACCACACATGGCAAGACCTAAATGACCAAAAACAGAGTTTTAGCACATAAAACAAAGCCCAAAAGACCCCTTAGATGGCATCTAAATGGCTTGAATTCAAAAGCATACACAATGACCAAAACATGGAGCATACAACACAAGCTTTCAAAGCATTAGAGAGGTGTCCAAGGCAAGCATACAAGCATGTCAAAGGGACTGAAATGATGCTACAAATGGTGCCAAACCACTGAAATAAAGCAAGTAATGCATGCTACACACTCACGCACTTAAGGCCAACAAACCTAAAATGCAAAGGGGGTATATAATGCATGTCATGGCCGACCAAAATGACTAAAGACAGACCTCAAACATGGAAAAATAAGCACAAAAACTTCACAAAGCTAGGCCTAAAACATGCTAGAACCATGGTTTACAACCTAAGGCATGTTAAGGCCTAAACATGGCATTACATGGTAGGTATGCTAAGCATGCATGGTGTACCAAAACCAACATACAACGATGCTAATTCATGGAAAAATAAGCATAAGTAACAGCCAAGGCATGGTCAACATGAGGCTTAGCTAGGTGCTCATTAAAGAGGCAAAAATGGCCCTTTTTAAGGACAATAAGGAGAGGGGGGTGGCGCTCCCCTTCTTGGGACTTCAAGGCACCATCCTTGCCACTGAAATCCCTCAAGATTTTAGTAGTGAGGAGGCCCAAACACCAAAGTCCCGAAGCTCACTCAAAATAGCACAAAATGGAGCCTTACAAGGCTTAAGAGGGGTCAAACAACCTCAAACCACAAAACACTCTAAACAAACTATTTAAAGGGCCTAAACACAGAACTTTTTTATGTTATATACTAAACACAAAAACAATTGCAAAGTAGGTAAAAATACAACGCAAAAATGGGAAATAAAGGGACAAACTTCTTACCCTTGAAGACCTTCTTCACAAATGGTGGACCAGCTGCTTCCTTGAGCTCAAACCAGCCCCAAAATTCCAAGAACAGACCTCTGGTCCTTCAGAACCAAGAAAAGGTGTAACACTATGTGTTTATATGCAATAATGAGCCTAAACACACACACTAAACACAAGAGGAAGAGAGATATAGAGCTAGTATATAGACAAGCCCTAACCCTAGAACTCAAACCCTAAAAATGGCTGTCTAAAATGTCTCCCCTCTTCAACAAGGGAGAAGGGCTCCTCTTATAGAGAAGCCAATCTTGTAAAGCTTACTCAAGAAGCTAACAAGGAAGCCATCCCTCCATACACGTGTATGGAGGGGAGCAAAATGCAAGCCAGCTGTATTAAAATATCTGCAAAAGCAGATGCACAGTAGTCGGCCGGCCAAAGATGCAATTGACCAAAAAAAGATAGCCGACCGGCTATCTATAGTGCCCGCCGGCCAAATATTTGGTCGGTGGCCACAAAACACAGTCGATGGCCTCAAGCCACGGCCGATGATGGGTGGGGATGGTCTACAAGCCCTACCCTGCCTCTCAAAGGCAAAACACAAGTGTTTGGTGTCAAACCAAGCACAAAACAGTCGAGTCGAGAGGTCTTGTGACGAGGCGCGCTGCCAAGGCTTCCGGGAACTCAAGACGAACATAAACATGGATAATCACCGAGTGTTCAAATGGTGATGTCCAAGTCTTGAGGACGGTCAAAAATGGGGTGTCTACACATACATATATCTATATATGTGAAAACACACAGAAAAGGCTTGTAGGAAATGTTGAAAATTATGGCATTTTTTTTTAAAATGTGATTGAAATTAACACTTAGGGCATTGTTATTGAAATGTGATTGAGGCATTTGAGTTGGTAATAAAGTGGTAATAAAAGGAAAAGAAAGGGTGAGTTGTGCAGATAGGGTTTGGAATTGGGACACAATTTGTGCATCTACAAATCACAGTGGTCAGTATGTCATTGAGTTGCCCAAAATCAACTTGCATCTGACATTCACTACCTAAAAATACACAATTTATGAAAATATGGAGTCAGGTTTCAGAATATTGCCAAGTCTTGCTCAAATGCAATACCTTTTCATGACATTTAGGAAAGGCTATAATTGAGGTTGATACTTTTGTGGAATTCACAAAACTACTAGCCAAGTCTGCCAGATTTTGTCTCTTATTTCTGCTATTTTGCAAAATTTTGAGAAGCTTGAGTTGTGCAGATAGGGTTAGGAATTGGGACACAATTTGTGCATCTACAAATCACAGTGGTCAGTATGTCATTGAGTTGCCCAAAATCTGTCTGGTCAGTTTTTGTACCATTCAACTCAATCATAGTTGTCTTACTTAGGATGGGCATTCTATGGTTAAAACAAGCTCTTAATTACAAAATTGGAATAATAAAAGTGACAGCGAAGATCTATTTGTTTATGTATGAACTGCTATACAATGAGGTTTGATATTATTTATATATATATAAATTCAGATTCAACTCAAATGCCTCAATCAGAACATTGACGTAATTAGCTTGTCATACATTCGTTGTGTAAGATAAATAACACATTGCTAAAATGTGTTTTTTGTGTCATCTCACCAAAATTTTAGCAATAACGCAGGTGAATAATAACTGCTAGAGTTGCTCAATACGCAAAAACATCTCTTTGATCGGTTAAAATTAGGAGACAACTTACCTCCAGTCCATTAATTGGGGATTTGTGGGTTAACATGATTCAAACATATAATTATCAACATTCGATCAATTTGATTTTTTATATGAATGATCTATTCAGGAGATATTAGATTTTAAATAGTTCAAATCACTGAAACATAGTCGAAATAAGCTCACAAATCTTCAAATTGCTCTTCTAGTCCAATTAATAAATTGGAGGTAAGTTGCCTCCCAAATAATTTATAACTTTGACAAGGAGTGTTATGTAATTTTAGTAACTTATAAGGCATTTCTAAATGAGTGTTGCTATTAGCTTGTACTTATTTTCTTAATTAAGACTCCCATTTGTTTTGACCCTCACTATCCAAATTGGTTCCCTCCTTTTTCTTTACACCCCACCATAATCTCCAAAATATCCATTTCTTTGGACTCCCACCCTTATCACAACTTTTTCTTCGAAAAACCTTTTCTTTTACCACCCCGAC
This sequence comes from Camellia sinensis, assembly GCF_055761805.1. Classification (NCBI taxonomy): domain Eukaryota; kingdom Viridiplantae; phylum Streptophyta; class Magnoliopsida; order Ericales; family Theaceae; genus Camellia; species Camellia sinensis. The sequence goes on from NC_138969.1 coordinate 34,620,312, forward strand.
CATCAGCAGCCTTCTTTACTACCCTCAACCTCCTTTTGTACCTCCACCATCACCCAGCAACAACCCTTCTTTACCTCAACAACTGTTTTTGAATTTTTTTTTTTTTTGGTTTTTTTTTTAGATAACCAAGGCCGAATGAACTCAAATGACCGAACAAACTAAGTTTGTCAGGTTATAACCAATCGAATGAGGCTAAATTGATGAAATTTATTCAACCTTAGTAGTCCAAACAACCTTAAAATATTCGGCTGCCAACCTTAGTAGTCCAGTTTTTGCCCAAAGTTGTTGCTTAGGCAAAGTGTTGTTTCCTAAAGGAAGGCCCCCAAAGTGTATTTGCGGTCAGTGAGCCTACAGAACAGAGGCATAGTTTCTTGCATTATAATGCTCCTTTCAGTAGGTATGTTAGTGTCATATGGAGTGTTTCCCTTGGTTATCTTGAGCAAATTGATGCATCTCAATAGGCCCTTGAATATGAGTTAAGTTCCCAAAGTTTCCATTACTTACATTTATAGATAAAAATATTATATTGTTTGCAAACTACAAATAAGACTCAGACCAGTTATTCAACTTAGCAAGAATGAAGAATCCCTGAATACCTCTTCTCTTTGGCCTTCTAACTATGCAACTCAAAATAGTTGAGACAGTGACCATAAAATGCTTATCATGTCATGCACACACACTGCTGAGAGCATGAAAATGGTTTTGATTCTTTTGATATATCATTCTATTATTGACCATATGGTTTCACTAGTACTAGTGCTCTACTAGTTATGCTATCTAGTGGTCCAAAATTATGGGTCAGTTCTAAAATTAACCTCCATAATTATGCATTGTTTTAGAACAATTCATGTCATAAAGTCCCACCCTAAAACAGATTTATGTGACAAGCCAAATAGTGAATGAAAAACAACATAATATATCTCAACTTGAAATGCGTGTTCTCATTTGTTCCTCGGTTAATCTTTGTGTGAGTTGTAGGTGACAAAATGGACAAGAGCTGGATGACGATAAATAATTGGTTGACAAGTAAAGAGTATCAACAAGAGGTGAAGTCATTCCTTGATTTTGCTACGGCAAATGTAGGCGTAGATGATGAAATTAGGTGTCCCTGTGTCGATTGCATTAATGGCACAAAATATAGCAGACAAGTTGTGTGGATGCACTTGATCTGAAGAGGAATGACATCTTCGTATATAACTTGGGTGCACCACAGGGAACATGTTCTCGTGTCTGGTCCTAGTGTATCAAATGACCAATGTCCAGGTAGTGGAGAATGTATGACATATATCGATGATCCGCCCATGGATGAATTGCCTATTATGTTAGAAGAAATTTACGTGAGTGGTCTTATGGATGATCATACCGACGAAGAACCTAATGGTTTGGAGAGAGAGGATTTGCATAAGTTCACTAGGTTATTCGAAGATGCACAACACAAAGTTTACCTGACATGTGAAAAGTTTTCTGTTTTATCATTCGTTATTAAGATGCTTCATGTGAAGGTGTACAATAAATGGAGCAACAAGTCATTCGATATGGTTATGCAGGTATTCAAGGACATTCTACTAGAATGTGATCAAACAGTTCCATGGACACTCTATGATGCTAAGAAGTTCTTACGTGACTTGGGATTGGGACATGAAACAATTCATTCATGCAAGAATGATTGTGCACTATTTTGGAAAGATAGTGCTAATTTGGAGAAATGCCCTACATGTGACGCGTGTAGATACAAGTTGAACGATGATGGTGGTAAAAAGATTCCACACAAGGTATTGCGGTACTTTCCTTTGATACCGAGGTTAAAAAGACTTTATATGTCCAAAAGAACAACCACAGATATGAGATGGCACAATGAGAAGCGTGTGGATGATGACATATTAAGGCACCCGGCCGATGGTGAAGCATGGAAGGACTTTGATAAGCAACAACCGACGTTTTCTGATGACTCTCGAAATGTAAGGCTAGGGCTGGTAACAGATGGTTTCAATCCATTTGGAAATATGAGCACATCATATAGCATGTGGCCCGTAATCTTAATGGCTTACAATCTCCCACCGTGGAAGTGCATGAAAGAGCCATATTGCATGATGTCATTGCTTATTCCCGGACGTTCGGCACTTGGAAGAGACATTGATGTTTACTTGCAACCATTAATAGAAGAATTGAAGAATTTGTGGGAGCATGATGTGCAAACATATGATGCATCGAATGGGCAATTTTTAGAATGCATGCGGCGGTAATGTGGACCACAAATGACTTCCCTGCGGACGGTAACATGTCAAGGTGGAGTACAAAGGGTTACTTGGCTTGCCCTAATTGTAACAATAATGCATCGTCCCAGGGATTACGGAGTAAAATAGGGTATATGGGTGCTCGTCGCCACTTGCTTGAGAACCACACTTAGCGAACAAGTAAGCTCTTCAATGGTCAAACGGAGCATAGGTCCAAACCTTTGGACTTATCGGGGGACCAAATACTAGAGCAAATTGATTCTAGGACTTACAAGCCGTATGGAAAGCACCCACAAAATCGAAAACGACAAAGGAATGAACATCAAAATTTGAATTGGAGCAAGAGAAGCATTATGTTTGACTTACCCTATTGGAAAATGTTGAAGCTTCGACACAATCTTGATGTCATGCATATTGAAAAGAATATATGTGACAATGTCGTTGGGACACTTTTGAGTGTAGATGGAAAGAACAAGGACACAGACAAAACACGCTTAGATTTGGAGGATATGAAAATACGTAAAGAATTACACTTGAAGAGGCGTTCTAATGGGTCCTTTGAGAAGCCTCCCACATTGTACACATTGTCTGTGAAAGAGAGAGAAGGCTTTTGTGATTTCTTGAAATCAATGAAATACCCTGATGGCTATGCAGCAAATATCTCCAATTGCGTGACCGCGCAAGCGAAAAATTATCTGGCCTCAAAAGTCATGACAGTCATGTCCTTATACAACGACTTCTTCCAATTGGGATGCGTGGCTACCTTAATAAGGAAATCGGAACGACACTTTTTAAGTTAGGAAATTTATTCAAACAATTGTGTTCAAAGACATTGAGGCGTTCAGATTTGCATAAATTGGATGAACAAATCGTACTCATACTTTGTAAGCTTGAGATGATTTTCCCGCCGACTTTTTTTGATGTCATGGTCCACTTGGCAATTCGCTTGCCTCGAGAGGCTATGCTTGGAGGCCTAGTGCAATATCGATAGATGTATCCAATTCAGAGGTATTAACTCAGCCCTCATATTACTGTCAAATTTTAATTAATGCTTTACTGCTGATATAAAGATTGCAGTATAACATTGTCATCGGCTTGCAAAATTAGGTTGCTTGGCTGTCTAAAAGGGTTTGTGGCCAACAAAGCTCATCCTGAAGGTTCTATTGCCGAGGCTTACATTTCCAAAGAATGTACAACATTTTGTTCAATGTATTTGGATGGAGTTGATACATTGTTTAACCACCCAGAAAGGAATTATAACATGGGTGACCGTGGCCCAGGGTTGGCGGTATTCACTCAAACTGTACGTCCCTTTGGTCTAATGACAAGGGTGTTCGATGTGTCCGTAGCTGAACGCGAGTTGGCTCATTGGTTTGTCCTACACAATAGCACAGAAGTGGATAAACATGTAGAGTATGAATCCTTCAAACGTATTTATAATGTTTTTGTTGTAAATTGATTAGTCTTTATCTTAGTAAATATTTTTGAATCGCATTTCTTGTAACTAGGGAGCATAAGAACTTGTTACACCAAAGAGCTGGTGCGTTCGACATCGAAAACAGACATCGGAAAGAATTCACTAAATGGTTCAAAGATCATGTAAACTAGTATTCTCATATCCTACCATAGATCGTACATTACGTAAATATCACGCATGCTTATAACATGACACATGTTCTTCATGTAGATGAATGAATTGCGGAGCCAAGTTTCCCTCGAAGCAACTGATGATATGTGGTCATTAGCCAATGGTCCTAGTGGCTTAGTGAACATATATTCAGGATGTATTTGTAATGGTGTCCGTTATCATACTATCGACCGTGACAACCGTTGGAAAAGTCAGAATAGTGGATTAGTCGTGGAAGGGGAGCATGAAGGCCAATTGATACACTTCTATGGACACTTGTGCAGAGTGTGGGAACTGAACTATTTGTTCAGACGTCGGATTGTATTGTTCCAATGTGAATGGTTTAACACCGGTAGTAGTAGAACTATGCGTGTAGAACCACATTTCACAACAGTTGATGTAACAAGTCAATGGTACAAAGATGACTTATTTGTATTACCATGTCAAGTTGAACAAGTATTCTATGTTAATGACACCAAATTAGGTACCAATTGGAGAGTTGTAGAAAAGTTTCAACATCGAGGAATTTGGGATGTGCCAGAGATGGATGTCGTACAACCTGATGATGTGTTCCAACAAGAAGAAACCACCAAGGTCGTACCTACTATGGCTATTGATAATGATGTGGTTTTGCGTCGACATGATATTGAATCTGAAATTATTCCAATGGTAGTGTTGCAATCTATCAGAGGTGTACAAGCCAAGGGTGTTACATATGATGCCTTCATCTGTGATGATGAAGATGGATTAATGAGAGAGGGTGACGACATAGACTAAGAATATGACCTACAAAGTGATTTTGATACAGATGTTGATGTAGAATCTTGATGTATATCATGCTATAATTCATGTCATAATTAGAGCAATGCGAATGTTTAATTGGTGCACAAATGCAAAGGAAACTCATTATAATGAAGGGGATCTATCTTTGTAAATGTCAATATGTCCTGATATAAAACACTATCACGAATGAGTTTTTTTTTTTTTGGAACAATTGGTGCTCGTCAAACTTCTATTATTATGAAAATTCTATAGTTATAATAAGAAAATCTGGAATTCTGAAAATTCTGAAAATATGAAATTTGGAAATCTGAAATATGAAAATCTGGAAATCACTTTGGTCTGCAAACTCTGTAAATCTAGAAATCTGAAATCTGGAATCTGGAAATCTGAAAAATGTGGAAATCTGAAAATTCTGAAAATTCTATGAAAATTCTATAGTTATAATAAGAAAATCTAGTGCTCGTCAAATAATTTGGTTTTTGTCCAATTTTGGAAATCACCTTGGTCTGTATCTGCAAATCTGAAAATCTGGAAATCACTTTGGTCTGTATCTGGAAATCTGAAAATTCTGAAAATTCTATGAAATTATTATAGTTATAATAAGAAAATCTGGTGCTCGTCAAATAATTTGTTTTTTTTTTGTCCAAATCTGGAAATCACCTTGGTCTGTAATCACACATAGAATGAATTGGCTACTGTTTTATTAGAGAATGAATTGGTATTACATAGTTGGGATATGAATTGGCTGTAGGGTATTATTATATATTTTTTCAAGGCGTATTGAAATCTGTACCACTAATTTGCAGAAAAAGCTAGGGTTAATGAATGGGTTGCTCATGAAAATGCCATATTCGATGTATGCTGGATCAAGGTATTTCATGATTTCCAGTTTTTGCGAGTGGATTACTGTTTTTGGCTTTGTGCATTAAATACTTGAAATGGGGATGCTCTGTTCAATATTCATCTTAGTCTTAAATGTGCTGATCCATGCATTTATATTTATTGGGCATTAAGTTTTCAATCTGATATTGGCATGGTTATTGTCAAAATTTCTTTTTTGATGCTTCTAGGACCATCCAAAACACTAGATTGGATGCTATGCTTCTAAGTTTGTCACTATACACTTATCTTATATTCTCCACATCACTGGTATTTTAAAATTTCACTGGGATAGCCCAAATGAGATTTCTTTCTTAGAGTTGATTAGAATGCTATGCATAAATGGCGGCAATCAATAGCTAAGATACAAAAAAACCTATGTTGAATAGTCTTGCTCCTTTTTGGCCTCCTTTTGTAATTTTCTAACATTAGTTATGGTTTGAATTTGTACAGGAAGATGCTAATATTCTGACAGCTTCAGGTGATCACAGTGTAAGTGACAATGTTTGAATTTATCATTTGCCTAAATGGCATTTTACTCGGTAAATGATAGGACATGATTAGTGCATGCTAACTTAATCTAAATTCTAGTAATTGTTGCTTGCTCAGATCAATATTACTTTTGAACAATGCCTTTGCTATGTTTTCGAGTACTTGTATTCATGTCTATTTATATGACCAAATCAGACCCTAGTACTGGTTACGTTAATGAAACCAAATTATGCCAAATTAAATTATCCTGTGTTTGTTCAAAAAAAAAAAAAAAAATCCCGTGTCCAAGGACTACAGTATAAGGCTTCATGTTATTCAAAATGAAAACACATCAGTAAAATCAGCAAGAAGCTAAAATTATAATCCGCAAACAACTTGCATTTAGTTTATAATCATTCCATGCTTATTGGTCAATTACATATTTCTTTTGCTTGTGAACAGATAAAGGTGTGAGATGCACAAGAAAAGAAATGTATTGCAACACTGTTAAGGCACAGAGGAAGTGTGAAATCCATCTGTTCTCATCCAACAAACCCTGGTAAGTTGCTGATTTTATTTTCTTGTTCTTGGTATCCTTCTGAGTTTGTTTTTTACTGTTTCTTGCTTGCCATCCAACAGACCTTGTTGTTTCTGGTGCAAGAGATGGATCATTTATGCTTTGGGACTTGAGATGCTCTAGAGGTAGAAATGGGAAGTTATTTGTAACGTAAGTTTTGTATTCCTTTACCTGCTTGAGTATACCAGGATTTTTTTTTTGTATTAGTAGTTTATTTATTTATTATACTAAGCAATATATGACAGAGTTATATATCTTTCATCCATGTATGTAGACTAGATTTAAGCACATTTAGCATGAAACAAAGCTTCTGCATACCTTTACATCTTTTGAATGTTCAATGGAATTATGTAAAAGCATTCCTCATTGCATGACGAGATCTTCAATTTTTATTTATTTATTTATATTTTCTCTCATTAAATTTGCATGTAAATTAGTGAAGCCCTTGAAAAAATTACGGTGCATTAGCCCATCTTTTCTTGGAAAGTAGATGAAGAAGAAAACTTCAATCGTACTGTATTGTTGCTTTGTTAAGAGCAGAAAGAGCAGAATTTTTGGAAGGAGAGTGCTAAGAGTAGAATTTTGTTAAGAGCAAAATTTGCATGTAAACCACAAACAGCAGAATTTTTGCTTTGTTAAGAGCAAAATCACAAAGAGTTTCTTTTCCTTTTTAAACAACATTATTACTAACTGTATTTCCTAGAGAATTTGCATGACTTGAGATGAATGGGCTGTCAACTTTTTGCTGGCTGATGAGGGTGAAATATGCCTAGCTTAATGTGAATTTTGTAGGCATCTATTTTGAGAGCCCTTCTTCTGCTGCCACCTTATTTTCTGCCCTTCTCCTTATCTAGTGCCCTTTTTTGCCCAAATGTGAGAGCCCTTTTTTTGCCCTTCTCCTTGTCTAGCGCTTCACATCCACAACAACTCTAGGTCGATTTACAGCTTCTGAGAGCTGATAATTAAAAGCCACAAGTCAAAAATACCATTCTTCTGCTGCCGCCTTATTTTCTTTTATTAGAACAGTTTTCAATAGCCCTTCTCAATTTAGTTCTTGCTTTTGTTGGAGCTTACGGGAATATTATGTAAGTTGAGGAGTAAAATAGGTGTTAATAACCTTGTATACTATGTTGTTTGATGCATAATTTGATCTTGTCTTTGTAATAGTTGATCGTGTTGCAATTTTCATTCAGAGTTTTTAGTTCTGGTTTGCTAATATTTATGGGTGAAGATGTATATTTATCAGTTAATTCATGTGACACAAAACAGACCCAGAACTAAAAACAGATCCTATATATGGTTTGCTAATACTATGTTGTTTGATGCATATGATCTATGTATATGGTTTTGCCATTATAGTGTATAATAGTATATTAATATCATTTATTTACAACTCATAGGATCTTGTGGAATATATTCCTATCTAAATAGGACTTGAAACTCTATAAGAAATTACACAAGACTTAACATACCATAAGTGTTCGAAATAAGACTTATAAATAAATCTCCCAAAAAAAATTGCGAAGCATAAAATGTGTGCAATTATTTAGACTTAGACTTGACTTAAATAAATTGGGGTTTTTCCAGTTTCACTTTTTAAAGCTTTTGTTTGTTTGTTTGTTTTTTTTTTTTAAATTTTGGTTTGTTTGCTCACTTCGGTGTGTGTGTTTCAAATTCAATGTTTTATGTGTTTTGAATTTATAGCAATTCCGGTTGTGACCCGAGTTTTGTTTTTTTTTTTTATAAAAAAAAACTCATGCACAATAATAATAATAATAATAATAATAATAAACAAATATTCTTTTAAAAAAATTTCAAACCTAATACTCTTAGAATACTTACAGTAGCCCTCCAAAAAAAAAAAAAAAAACTTACAGTAAAAAAAAGATTGATTTACATAAAGAAAAATAACAGTTACAGTAAAATAGAGTTGATATAAACTAAGAAAAATAATAGTCTATTTTTTTCCCAAGGAACGTTTTAACATAATGAAACTTTTTATTTTATTTTACTTCTCAATGAAGAAAATAAAAAATTTAATTAATAGTGTACACACAAAATATCAAAATACAAACCCATACTCTTGGAACACTTACAATAAAAAAGATTTGATATATACAAATAAAAATAATAATAAAACTGCAAAAAAAAAAAAAAAAAACAAACAGCTGTTTTTTTTTTTAAATCAAATTTTAATACCATTATTTTAAAAAATAAATAAACAACAACAACAACAACAACAAATTTTAAGAATGCTGGATTGTTTTTTTAAAAACACACATAAAAGTAAGAAAACAAAAAACCAATTTTTTGAAAACATAAATTATAACCACACAAACACAAATTTTTTTCAAATATATAAACCCAAGGCACTTAAAACACTTATAATCAAAAAGAATTCATATATACAAAGAAAAATAATAGTAAAACCTTTTTTTTTTTTTTTGATCAGCAAAATAAAATATTTATTGATGAAAAAAGCAAAGTACATGCACAATTACATCAACAAATCAGAGAAGTGTACTACGCATCAAAGCTAACCTCCACAATCCCAATTAAGTTGGCACGGGCAAGGAAAAACAATATAAAAAAGAGTAATTTTTTTTATTAAATGTTTTTAATAACACTGAATCTTTTCTTTAAAAAAAAACATACACACACAAAATTTAGGAACCCAAACAAGCAATTTTTTTAAAAACTACAAACCCAATACTCTTATTAGAACACTTACTGTCAAAGAGATTTGATACACATATACATAAATAAACAGTGAAACAGATTTGATATATACAAAGAAAGAAAAATAATAATAAACTTTTATTGTATGTTTTTTTCTCTTTCCAAGGAAGCTGATAATATAATGAAACTTTTTATTTTCTATAAAAAGTATAATTAATAGTACTACACAAAAAAAAATATAAAAATACAAACCCAAAACACTTAAAACACTTATAACACGCCAAAAAATAAACTAAACGGTCACAATGAAACAAATTTAATATACACAAAGAAAATCAACCATTATAGCTAAAAAGATTTGATATACATAAACAAAAACAAAAAAAAAATACTAAAATATTAATATAAAATTTAAATAAATAGAAACCCAAAAACCAAACGTGAAAGCCTGAGAATATTCTCAAGCATCTCACCAAGTCCACCATCGTTGGGACCATTCTCGCTTCATCGCCCAGTCTCTCTTTGGCAAGAAAGTACTCTCTCTCTCTCTCTCTCTCTTATATGTTTAGTTGCTTTTTTTATTCCTTTGATTTTTGGTGATGCTTAACTTTGTATCTGTGATGTTGATTTGGTAGTTGTCAAAAGAGCAAGTATATACAAATCCTGATAATTACTTCAATTTGAAATTGCGCAATAGGTTGGAAACAAACGTGAAAAAGTGAGAAACAAACGTGAAAAAGTGGGAATGCGGAAGTGATTAGTTATTATTAGTTTCTTGAGTCTCTATTTAAATGCCATGTAACAATGGCTTCAAGACTCGAAAATAACTGTTGCTTTTTAATAATAGAATAGATAGATAGATATATAATAATATATTTTCAAATATATAAAAGGTCGAAGGAGAGCTTATTAAGGCCATTGTCTGTACAGCACGTCCCAAAAATTGTGGTTTATAGCTACAAGTCGATGAGTAGTTCTATTTAATTTTCTCATATAGCCTTTGTTAGGCACTTAGGCTTGTTTGGCAATCAGTCGAAAAACGTTACATCTTTTTAAAATTATATATAGTGATTTTTTTCTTAAATTTGTGTTAGAATTTCTTACTTTTTGATCTCTCTAGTGTAGAAGAATGAAAATTAATAAAGAAATAAAATTAAAATTTCTCTAAAGATAAATAATTAAAAAAAAAAAGAGCCAACAAAAAAGTCAAAATATCAACTTATTTTAGCTTTTGGTTTTTTTTTTTATAATCATTTTTTTCAAACTTTTTGTTTTTATCTTTTACTTTTCGGGTTCCTCTAGTCGATAGAACCTAAAAATATAAAACTTTTAAGATTTTTTAAAAAAATTACTGAAAAAGTCAGGCTTCGGTTCAATCTACATATATAAATGAACTGAATGGTACAATTTACCTCGTGGGTTCATATTGGGTTTATTTCGATAATTTAAATTATTTAATTAGTAAATTTTTTTGATAATTTTATTCATATAAAAAATTAAGTTAATTAAATATTTGTATGCATATGATCAAACTATATTTTTTTATTTTGAGTAAACTATCAATAGGTCCTAATAGTTAGATTTATTTCCCATCAAGTCCTATTGAAAATAAGTCTTGATAAAATTGTGGATAAAAATATTTTTTTTTGTGACAATTTTTTATATATGTCGCTAAAAATTGACAATTAGTGACTTTTTTTTGTCATGATTTTTATAAATTGTCGCTAAAACTTATAATTAGTGACATTTTTTTATGACAAATTTTTTTTATAAAATTTATTAGACAATAAGTCACTTATTAAGACCTATACGTAAGTACCGTTATATTTTTTATATGAATAATTTATGGATCAGACTCTACAAATTAAATCATTTAATTTAAATTATAAGATTGACCCTGAGGTGGGCCCACATAAGGCAAATGGTACAGTCCTTGCTATAATTAAATTAAACTGCCAGTTTAGAATTATAATAGGAAATTCATATTTTCTTAAACACACACAAAAGTAAATGAACAAATCAATTTAACAAAAAAACAAACAAACAAAAGCTTTAAAAAGCGAAACACGAAAAACACGAAACTATTTAAGTCTAAGGCCATGTTTGGAAACTTTTTATTTTAATTAAAAAGTCAAAAAAGTTACTATAAGTTGTCATATCCCACATTTTACTTTTTTGCACATCTTTTCGTGGAAAATTTAAAAATTATTAAAATAGTTTGTTTCTAAACGAGGTCTAAGTCTAAACAATTGCACATATTTTATGCTTCACAAATTTTTTTTTTCCCCCTTCAAGAAGTAACCTCGTAACATAATGGATCTTTTTACTTTCTATTAAAAGTATGATTAACAGTAATATACAAAAAAAAAAAATTACACAAATACAATTCAAATGATCGCTGAAGAACACAAATTGTTTATACACACTCAAAAAAAAATTTAAATGCTTAATTTTTTTTTTTTAAACAAACAAACGAAACAATGACTCTTAAAACTGAAACAGATAAATAGATTTGATATATATTTACAACTTTAAAAAAACAAATTAAAACAAATTTACAAAAAATCAATTCTACGAACACTGATTATTTTCTGTCCTATTTTTTTAAATAAACAAATCAATTTTTTTTAAACACACAAAAGTAAACAAACAAAACAATTTTCTTAAAAAAAAAAAACAAACAAACAAACAAACAAACTAAAGCTTTAAAAATGAAACAAAAAAACCCCAAACTATTTAAGTCTAAGTCTAAGTCCAAACAATTGCACACATTTTATGCTTCGCAATTTTTTGTTAAAAATAAAAATAAAAAATTGAATATAAACTTATGCTATACTTTTTTCTTTTTCTTTTTTCCGAAGGACCCTGATAACATAATAGATCTTTTATTTTCAAAGAAAAGTATGATTAACAGTAATATACAAAAAAAAACACAAAAATACAAATTCAAATGATCATGGAAGAACACTAAATTTTCTAAACACACTGAAAAAATTTAAAAAAACTTAATTTGTTTTTTTTTAAACAAACAAATTAAATCATTGACTCTTAAAACTGAAATAGATAAAGAGATTTGATAAACACTTACAATTTAAAAAAAAAAATACAAAAAATCAATTTTACAAACACTGATTATTTTTTGTACTTTTTTTTCCCCAAAAAACCTGAACACTATTAATGAAGAGAATAAAAATTATAATGAACCGTATTACACAAAACACTTAGAGATAAAGAGATTTGATATACACTTACACTGAAAAATAAAAATAAAAATAAAAATAAAACAATAAACAAATAAATCAAATCCAAACAATTGCATCAAAACACATAAGATTGTTGTATACATTAATTTGAATTCAAAATAAACAAATCTACAATGTGACAAATATGTTGGTGGGAGTGGGGTGCAAACCACTGTTGGTGATTGACAATGAGAGGTTTAAAAATTGAACCAAACTGAAATTCAATTCACTCAAAATAAATTCTGAAAAACAAACAGAGCACTCTTGCTCTTCTTTCTCCCACACTCTCATCTATATCTGATACACCACACACAGCTATATATATAGATAAACTAGCAGTGTGAGCATATTTATTGCAGATGCAACTATCAGTGTGAATGCATTTAATGCGCATACGGCTATCAACCACCGCATTGAATGCAGCTTTTAATCAAGATTACTTCACAACATCCCCCCTTAATCTTGATTCTCCATGTTACTTCATCCCGAGCATTATCTTCATTCTGTTGAACATATCATTTTTCAATGGCTTCGTGAAAATATCTGCAAGCTGATCTTGAGATTTGCAAGGAAATAATTCCACCTCTTTATTTTTCACATGCTCTCAGATGAAATTATAGCACGTGTCAATATGCTTACTTCTTTCATGATAAACTGGGTTCTTTGCCAATGCAATTGCTGAACGATTATCAACATAGATCTCAGTGGGTGTTTCTTGTGGAAATCCCAAATGCTTCAGTATATTCTGTAACCATATTGCATGGCACACAGCTGAGTTGGCTGCAACATGCTCAGCTTCGCAAGTTGATAATGTCACAATGGCTTGCTTCTTGGACGACCATGTGAAGGCTGTATCCCCCATAAAGAAAGTAAACCCCGTAGTACTTTTCCGCTCATCCAAGTCACGTCTCCAGTCGCTATCTGAGTAGCCAACAAGACTGAAATTATCAGTTGGTTTATAGAATAAACCATCATCGACTGTACCTTTGATGTAGCGAAGAAGCCTCTTTGCTGCATAAAGGTGTAACTGATCCGGTGTTTCCATATATCTGCTGATCAGTCCTACTCCATAGAGTATGTTTGGCTTGGTGCAAGTAAGATAGCGAAGACTTCTAACTAGGCTCTTGAAATAAGTTAGATCCACATCACCTACCTTCGTACCTTTTCTGAGCTCCACTCTACTGTCTACAAGAGTGTTCACTGGATTGCAATTCTCCATTCCATATCTCTTGAGAATTTCCTTGGCATAGCCACTTTGGGAAATAAAAATTCTATCTTTTCTTCGTGCCACTTCAATGCCGAGAAAATGAGCCATCAATCTAATATCTGTAATTTCAAATTCTTGGACCATGCTTCTTTTAAAGTCTTTGAACATAGCTGGATTGTTTCCGGTGAAGATTAGATCATCAACATAAAGACAAGCAAGCAACATGCTTCCATCAGTTTTCTTCTTCAAATATATTGCGTGCTCATATGGACATTTTTCAAAACCATTGTCATGAAAATACTGATCAATTCTAGTATTCCATGCACGCGGAGCTTGCTTTAATCCATAAAGTGCTCTCTTGAATTTGTACACTTTGTCTTCATGCCCATTTTGAACATACCCCAAAGGTTGTTCAATATAGATCTCTTCTTCAAGGAAGCCATTAAGAAATGCAGATTTCACATCAAGTTGATAAATCTGCCACTTGTGCTGGGCAGCCAAAGAAATCATTAGCCTGATAGTCTCCAATCAGGCAACTGGAGCAAACACCTCTTCATAGTCAATTCCAGCTCTCTGCTTGTAACCTTTTTCTACTAACCTTGCCTTGTAGCGTTGCACTTCGCCTTATGCATTCCTCCTTGTCTTGTATATTGATTTCACTCCAATGGGTTTGTGCCCCTCAGGTAGACTGATAAGCTTCCATGTGTCATTTTTCTCAATGGCATGAATTTCTTCATCCATTGCTTTCTTCCATTTATCTTCTCGGATGGCTTTTGAGAAGGTAAGTGGATCACTATCTGCAAGTAGGTAAAACAAATTCAGATCTGCTTCTTCTGTAGCTTCATATATCTCTTGTAAATTTCTCATTGGTCTTGGTTGTTTGGAAAAACTGTCATCTGATGATGCTGCTGCTGCTGATGATGATGATGATAATGATGATGATGATGATGATGATGATGATGATGATGATGATGCAGCACTTCTATGAGAAACTGGTGATCTAGGTGCAGGTATTGTATGTGGAGGAGTTTGTGGCTCGTCTTGAACTTCTCTTGCAATTTCAACTGGAGCTTTTGATGCTTCATCTTCAAGAATGAGTTTTGCATCTTTGACAACTTCACCTTGATTCCAGTTCCAAGCTTCTTCTTCTTCAAATATCACATCTCTACTCATGGTCACCTTTCTAGTAATGGGATTATACAACTTATATCCCATTGTTCTATCTTCATATCCGACAAGGATACAGTTTTCTCCATTATCATCGAGCTTGGTTCTTCTTGCTTCTGGAATCTTGGTGTACGCAACACACCCAAATATTTTGAGATGGTTGACACTTGGCTTATGTGAACTCCAAGATTCTTCTAGAGTCATAGAATGAAGGCTCCTGGTTGGGCATCTATTTAGTAGACACACAGCACATGATACGGCTTTAGCCCAAAATTGCTTGGGCAGTCCTTTTCCTTTCAACATGCTTCTTGCTATATCTAAGATTGTGCGATTCTTCCTTTCAGCAACACCATTCAGCTGTGGCGTATAGGATGGTGTTGTTTGATGCTTGATTCCATGCTCTTTGCAATAATTCTCGAAAGCATCTGATGTATATTCTCCACATTGATCTGATCGCAATGTCTTGATGTAGTAGCCACTTTGCTTCTCTACAAAAGCTTTGAATTCTTTGAAGATACTGAACACCTCCGACTTTCTTTTAAGAAAATACACCCATGTCTTTCGGCTATAATCATCAATGAAGGTGAGAAAATATCTATTCTGTCCATTTGACATTGGCTTCAATGGAGCACACACATCGGTATGCACTAGCTCCAGCGTCTTTGTTGCTCTCCATTTCACTTCTTTGGCAAAGCTAGTTCGGTGATGCTTGCCAAGAATGCAGCTTTCACAGACCTCATTAGTATGCGCAATATGAGGGAGCCCTTTGTAGACGCGCCCCGAGGGCTTCATGCTACAGTTCGGACTCAAATGTCACGGTTCTGAATCTAATCCCGCAATGTGCAATGCAAGATCAATAAATCACCAAAGAGTCTAAATCCGGCAAATCGTTTTGGAAAACTGATTTTTGAGAAAAAAGTGCCAAACATGGACTACTCTACTAGATATAGAGTCACCACCTAAATATTTTATTTTGGAGAATTTAGAAAACCCTGACTCGTGCCTAAGGCCACGTGTTTGTCATCACCAAAGTTGCCTCGGCTCAAGAACTTGGGTACGATTGGGGAAGGTCATCTATGAGCACCCCCGCTCGCCCGATCAAAGATCGGCCTGTACTAAGCATGATATCTTGTTTTTGAAAACACATGTGTTCTTATTCCGATTATTAGCCTAGAATTTACTACGTGATGCGCACGGCATACAAGTATAGACTAGATCGCTCAAATTGGAACAAAACATCTCATGTTTATTTATTCGAAAATGGTTTGAAGGTGCTGCTCGCAAGTAGGCTAAGACGTGAATTTGCCACTCTCAGGTGGACTTAGAAAAACATGATTTTGCCATTCTCAAGTGGGCTTAAAACTCGCATTCGATGAATCGTTCCAATTCAAGTAATCCAACCTTCACCCACAGGCATTTAGGCAGTTTATATCACATAAGCAAATAGCCTCATGGCAAGCATGCTATCATGGCAGTCACTCACACGTATGCAAGGATGCTAAAGCATAAACACTTACAGTGTACTCCAAGCCAAAGAAAGAAGCTAATTAGAAATCATGAATGAATCTTAACTATGGTAAAATGCCTAATGCAACACATGCAAAATGCAACTAAGATGGGCTCGGCTATTCTAAGATGGCATATGAGATGCAACAGTCGATACATGTATTCAAATAAGAATTGAAATACGATGCAATTAGTATGATGCGCCAAGCCTGGTGCATGCAAGACGAATGAATGAATGCAAACATGCGAGCGTAAGTATGCTAATTGAAACGTGTCCTAAAACAAACCATCAAAAGCTAGTAAATAAAAGGGAGAAAGACGTGGGGTTGGAAGACATACACACACTCACGCACACTTATTACAAAATTGGCCCTCTCGACGGAGGGTCCGAAAGAATAATACAAATCACCTAATTAACTAACTCGCAAGCTAATTAATTACAAAACCACTTAACTAATTAAATGAATCAATTAAGCTACTAAGACAGTAAAGAGGCCTCGGGAAAAGGGACAAATGCATGCATGCTCGGCTCTGCTCGGAAATCTATCGCAATGCTTCTGTTCCCTCTGTTTGCATTACTCTGCACCTCTGAAGACTGCACAAGTCTCAAGGATGCTTCTGAACCACTTCCTGAGCACTGTGGGATGTCACCGGCCGAAAGAAAGGCCACCGGCCAAGTGGAACTGGTCATCGACCATTCATGGGGATCTCGGCCAATAATTCATAGCCGGCCGGCACTAAAGATGGCCGACCGACCATCTCTTCTTGCAAAATCCTGTTTTTGATGCAACAGAGGACAGACAGAGTATGGTAATGCATTTTCAAGGTAATATTTGCACCATCACCCTCCTTATCATGTTTAAGACTCAAAGGAGTATGGTTCTCGACCCTCAGGCCATCAATCACGCATTTCAACGCATGATGGCCAAAGGAGCCAAGTGTGCAAATTAATGTACAATGAATGCACAAAACACATGAATGCCTCACACTCTATCATGTTGGATCAAGAGCGTCGGCGACCAAGGATTGAGGCACGTTTCATCACTTCAACTACGAAACGTCCCTCGATCCTTGTGTTTGGTTTGACAACCCAAACCAAACACAATGCTATGCAAGTGTACCAAATACAATGCAAAGCATGCAACCAATGTAATGCAACATGTGCAATGCAACCCAATGTAATCAACCTAAGCATGCAAGTTAAGTCAATGTAACATGAGCATGACCAATGCAATGCGATGTAACCTAACATGCACCCAAACATGCAAGAATATGTGACAACATATCAAGCACATGACAAAATGCAAGCTAACAAGCATGCAAGATGCGAGTTAAGCATGTAAATATGCAAGGCATGTAACAACATGTGAAGCAAGCATATTTAGACCAATATAATACATGCATGACGAACTTAACAAAGTGACATAAGCATACAAGCATACAATGCAATAGGCATGCGACAACAATACCGATGACAAGCATGCAACAACATGCAATAGGCCAAGTATGCGACAACATGTAAGGCAAGCATGCAACAACATGCGGGAGTGGTCTTAAGCCAAAATGGACAGCTCTCAAATAAGCCCAAATCAGTGGCCAAGACACAATGGAAATGAGGACAAATGCACATACAAACATGCATGCCAATTGGCCTAAAGACTAAGGCATGAAAGGCAACTTTCAAAAACACTTAAAAGAAGACAAACATGGACATTAGATCAACATGCTAAGCTCTGAAAACATGTAAGGGATGATGCCAAAACAAATAAGCCATGCAAGTAAGTGTAGATGTCCCCGAACGTCCCGGGAGGGAAATCCCGTTCTGTTCATTGGGGCTCACTACAGTTCGGACTCTTAAATTGTCACGGTTCTAAATCTGAACCGAAGAGTCCAAATTCAGCAAATCGTTTTGAGAAAACAGATTTTTAGAAAGAAGTGCCAAACATGGACTGCTTTGCCAGATACAGAGTCGCCACCTAAATATTTTTTATGGGGGAATTTAGGAAACCCTGACTCATTTGCCTAAGGCCATGTGTCCGTCATCACCAAAGTTGTCTCGGCTCGGGAGCTTGGGTACGATTGGGGAAGGTCAGCTATGAGCACCCCCGCTCACCCGATCCAAAAATCGGCCTCTACTAACCATGATATCGAGTTTTGAAAACATTACGCGTTCTTATTCCAGTTATTAGCCTAGAATTACTATGTGATGCACGCAGCAAAACAAGTATAGACTGGGTCGCCTGAATTGGAAAAAAGCATTTCATGTTTGTTTTGAAAATGATTTGCCACTCACAAGTAGGCTAAAATGCAGGTTTTGCCACCCTCAAGTGGGCTTAGAAAAGATGGTTTTGCCACTATCTAGTGGGCTTAAAACTCACAGTTAATGCATTATTCCAATTCAGGTAATTCAACCTCCACCCACAGGCATTCAAGCAGTTATATCACATAAGCAAGTAGCCTCATGGTAAGCATGCTGTCATGGCAGTCACTCACACGCATGCAAGGATGCTAAAGCATAAGCACTTATCGAGTACTCGAAGCCAAAACAGAAACTTATTAGTAATCATATGCATGATCCTAGTTCATGTTAAGATGGTTAATGCAACTAAGATAGGCTCGGCTATTCTAAACATGGCATATGAAATGCAACAGATAACATGTATTCAACTTGAATTTGAAATACAATGCAGTTATTATGATGCGCCGAGCCCGGTGCATGCAAGATAAATGTGTGGATGCACGCATGCATAGCATAAGGTATGCTAATTTAAATATGCCCTAATACTAACCATTGAAAGCGGGTAAGTAAAAGGGAGAAAGAAATGGGGTTGGAAGACACGCATGCACGCACATTTATTACACAATTGCCCTCGCTCGGAGGGTTCGAAATAATAATACAGGCCGAATAATGAATTAATTATCCTAGCTGATTAATTATTACAAAACTTCTAATTAATTAACAAATTAATTACAAAAACAGCCTAAGTATGAAACTAAAAGAGACCGCCGCAGCTCTGCCTCGGAATGCGTGGATGATGCATGCTCGATTTGCCTTGCCCGGAAGCCCGCTGCCATGTAATTGTTGCCTCTGTTTGCACTGTCCTATACCTCTGAGGACTGTGAAAACCCTAGAGATGCCTTTGAATTGCTCCCTGAGCATTGTGAGATGCCATTGACCAAGGCATAAGATCACCGGCCATTGATAAATGGTCATCGACAGCAGTAGAGGACAGACAAGGCATGGCATGGAATTTTCAAGCAAATGTGTGCATGTCCACTCTCCCTATCATGTTATGGACTCAAAGGGGTGTGGACCTCGGTACTCGGGCCACCAATCACGCATTTTAATGCATGATGGCCAAAAGTACCAAGCTTGCAAGTCAATGTAAATGAATGCAACAAAAACACATGAGTGCTACATGCCCTATCATGTTGAGATCAAAGGCATCGGCGACCGAGGATTGAGACGTGTTTCGTCACTTTGAGTATGAACACATTTCATTCCTCATGCTTGGTTTGACACCCAAAACCAAGCAAAATGTAATGCATGTATACAACGTGGCTCAAGTATGTACATGATGCTAAGGTACAAAACATGCCAAATGCAATGTAACCTATCATGCAAGTGTGCAATGTGCCAAGCATGCAATGTTACAATGTAACCTAGATAGGCAACTAGGCAAAGTGATAAGCATGTAACAATGCACTAACTACAAGGATGCAACAATCATACAATGTAATGAGCATGCTACAAGATGCGAATGCATGATCCATGGATCTACACTAAGATGGAGGAACCTCAGCCACACCCCAAAACAGTGGCCAAAAGTACTAAAATGATGATGCTAATCATGCAAAATAAACATGCAAACCAATGAGCCTAAGGCTAAGGTATGAAAGGCAAGCTTCAAGAGCACTCACATGATGACAAACGTGGATGCTTGACTAATATATTAAGCTCTGAAAATGTATAAAGGATGATGCCAAATCAACCATGTCATGCAAGTAAGGCATGCAACCATGACCAAAACTTGAAGCGAACAAAGGGGTCCAAACCATAGCTATGTCAACCAAACCCCAAAGGACCAAAATGACTTAAAGCAGTCCTAAGGCACTCCAAAACAAGACTAAAGCATGCATAGATCATGGTCAAGACATGCTAAGAAATGGATGCAAAACAAAGGGAGATTTATGGCCGCAAAGAGGGCACTCTATTACAACCACCCCAACCACACGTGGCATGGACAATACAAAATCAGAGTTTTAACATGCAAAATAAGCCCCCAAAACCCACTGATGTGGCAGCCCAAAGACTAAACACGGTATCATACACAATGACCAACTCTTGAGGCACAAAACTACAACACTTTCAAGCATTGAAAGAGAGCCAAATGCAAGTGCACAAGCATGGATTACGGACTGAAATATGGTCTCCAATGATGCCAAATCATGAGAATAAGCTAAGTAAAGCATGCTAATGACCCACACACTCAAGGCTCACAAACCAAAATGCAAAGGGGCTATACCAAACATGGCAAGCATGATCAAATCAATACTCAGCAGACCTCAAGCATGATGAAATATGACCAAAAGCTTCACAAAGGTAGGCAAAAACATGCAAGCATGATAGTCCAATGGCAAGATGCATTTCTAGGCAAAATAGAGGAATACAAGGCAAGTATATTGTGCATGCAAGGGGACATTAATCTGACCAAAAACAGAGCTATATTATGACCAAATATCACCCAAAAACCTCTGAAATGGAGCCAAAAACAACTAAACATGTATGCTACCCTTATGAGCCAAAAACATGAACAAATGAGATACAAAGGGAGAGGGGTGTCCCTCCCCTATGCAAGACCTCAAAACCTCTTCTTCACCACTGAAAATCCTCTGGATTTCAGTGGTGAAAAGGCCAATGCACAAAGGTTCCCAAAGCTCAACAAAGAAAGCACCAAAAAGGACCAAACAAGGCCTAAGAGGGAGAGGTCGACCCCCAACACCAAAATGACCTTAATGAAGTATCTTAAACACAAAAAAATAGAACTTTTATATGTTATACACAAAGCTCAAAACAGTATGCAAAGGGGGTAAAAATCTAGTGCAAGAATGGGGAATATAAAGCAATAGTGTTACCCTTGGAGAACACTTCAAGAACAGCAAGTCCAGCCCCCTTCTTCTGATCAAAACCAGCTCAAAACTCCAAGAACAAACTCTCAAGACCTCAATAACCCAAGTATGGTGTAATACTAGGTGTCTTAGTGCAAAACTAAGAACAAAACACCCTTTTAAGCCCTCTAACACACATAAATGAAGAGAGAGAGGGAGATATACAGAGAGAGAGAGTAATGTATATATGCTATATAACTCTGATTTTGTTGAACCCCCTCAAAGGAGGAGGGAGGCCTCCTTATACAGACAAGGCAAAGGCCTAAGCTTCCAAGAGAAGCTAAACAAAAGGGGTCAAGGCTTCTTAAAGAAGCTAAGGCAAAGGGGCCAAGGCTTCCTGAGGAAGCTGAGACAAGGGTCCAAGCTTCTTAAGGAAGCTAAGACAAAGGTTCAAGCTTCCTCAAGAAGCTAGACCAAAAGGGTGCAAATGGTGCAAATTCCTCCGTACACGTGTATGGAGGATAAGTCCGTGCACTCCAGCTGGCACAACTGGCATGCATAATGCCTGAAAAAGGCAAAAAGGAAGTACCGGCCAAAAAAAGAGACAACCGGCCAAATACATGGTCAGCCGACCACACAAAATGCCGATATACCTCAGATAAGTGCCGACCGACCAAACATTTGGTCAGTAGAAAAAAAAGCAAGGCCGGTGGCTTCATGCCGCGGCCGATGGGTTTCAGGAATGGCTAACAAGCATCTTCTCACCCTCAGAAGCACAAAACACAAGTCCTTGGTATAAAACCAAGCACAGAACAGGCAAGTTAAGAGATCCTGAGGCAAGGCGTGTGGCCGAGGCCTCTAGGAACTCAAAATGAACACGAACATGGATGATCACCGAGTGTTAAAATGGTGACATCCAAGTCTTGAGGACGGTCAAAAATGGGGTGTCTACAGTAAGGCGTGCAATGAAGCCCAAAACTTGAGACTAGCCAAGGGGTTCAAACCATGGCCACATGAGGCAAGCCCCAAAGGGATCAAAATCAAAGCTTAAGCATGTCATAACATGACTAAAAGCTTCATGAAGTTAAGCCAAAACATGCAAGCATGGTAGTCTAAATGCTAGATACATGTGAAGACAAATAATGGGATTACAAGACAAGTATATGATGCATGCAAGAGACCACTAAACCAACTCAAAACAGAGGTATAAAATGACAAAATAACACTAAATACCTACTAAAATGATGCTAAAACAAACTAAGCATACATGCTATCATACTAAGCCATTAACACAAGCATATATGACACAAGGAGAGGAGGGGTGTCCCTCTCTTTCTCGGGACCTTAAAATACCATCTCCACCACTGAAATCCCTCTAAATTTCAGTGGTGAGAAGGCCAAAACAAGGTGGTCCCGAAGCTCACAAAAGAGGCACAAAAACAAGGTCAAACAAGGCCTAACAGGGGGTAGACAACTCCAAACATAAAAGTGACCTTAAACAAAGATTAAAAACATGCAAAAATAAAAATTTTATCAGTTATAAGTTAAGCTCAAAACAGCATGCAAGATAGGTTAAAAGCTTATGCAAGAATGGGGAATAAAGAGGATAGTTTCTCACCCTTGAAGAATCTCTTCAAGAACACCACTCCTGCACCTCCTTCTGATCAAAACCAACGCAAAAACTCTAGAATCAACTCTTTAGCACCTCTGTAACTAAAGGATGGTGTATTACTAGGCGCTTTAGTGTAAAAATAAGAACAAATACACCCTTTAGAGCACTATAACACACAAATATATATATATATATAGAGAGAGAGAGGGAAATATAGAGAGAGAGTGATATATATCTTCTATATCAGTTTCTTGAACCCCTGAGAAGGGAGGAAGAGCTCCCTCTTTATAGAAATCCAAATGCAAAGTTTCTTGGAGAAGCTTGCACAAGGATGAAATCCCTCCATACACGTGTATAGAGGAGCCAGTCTGTGTTCTCCAGCTGGCACAGCTAGCAAGCACAAACTCCACAGACACAAAGAGAAAGGGTCGGCCGGGAGAAATGGCCGATTTCCCAAAACAAAGTGCCGACCGGCCAAAGATAGTGCCGATCGGCCAAATATTTGGCCGATGGCAAGAGAACATGGCCAGTGGCATCATGCCTCAGCCGATGGGTTTCAGGGATGGCTAACAAGCCACTATCTACCATCAAAAGCAAAAAAACACAAGCTCTAGGTCCACAACCAAGGACAAAACAGTCAAGTTAAGAGATCCAGAGATCCTAAGGCAAGGTGCGCGATCGAGACCTCCGAGAAACTCAAAACGAACACGAGCATGGATGATCATCGAGTATTCAAACGATGACGTCCAAGTCTTAAGGATGGTCAGAAATGGGGTGTCTACACTCTTTCACCATATTCTTGCTTAACAACAGCTTCAAGTTTCCAAAGTTGAGATGTCCAAACCTCAAATGCCATAGCCAGTCTTTGTCTTTGATGATGGCACTTAAGCACTTCGCAGCATCATGTTGGATGTTCAATGCAAACATCCGATTCTTGGACATTCTCACCTGAGCGATCAAATTACTATGATTGTCTTTGATGGTAAGATGACAATCTTTCATGCTGATGTTGTATCCTTTCTCTAGGAGTTGTCACATACTCAAAATGTTGTTCTTCATGGCAGGAACATAATAAACATTGGAGATGTAATCATGATCTCCATTCTTGAGCTTGATTAGAATATTACCTCTTCCTTTCACTAGAGTCTTTGAAGAATCACCAAATGAGACTTGTGCTTGTACAGTCACGTCAAGCTAAATGAACAACTATCTTTTACCCCACATATGATTACTGGCTCCCGAATCTAGATACCAAACATTGTTTTGGTTTTCAGTGTCTCCATGGTAGACAAACAGAATTGTAGGTCTAACTTTGTTTGTTTCCTCTTCGAAAAAATTTGCTTGCTCTCCAGCTTCTGTTGTTGCTCTACTTCGGCATTCATTACTGTAATGCCCGAACTTGTGGTACTAGTAGCGTTGAACATTGTTTTTATCAAATCCTGGTCGATTGTTGTAACCACCTCCTCTACCTCTTGCTCTTCCTCTTAGAGCAAAGTGTGGTTGACTTCTTCCTCCTTTGGCTGGACTTCTTCCGCCTCTTCCTCTAAAACCATAATTTCAGTTATTGTAATCACGACCTCTTCCTCGGCTTCTTTGTGATGTCCCCCTTTGCTCGTTTCTGTCATCTCTGAAAGACAGCTTTGATTGAAGAGCTTGCTCTAGAGAACTTGATGGAGTCTTCTTGTTGATCCTTTGTTCATGAATCTCAAGTGTGCCAATCAACTCATCGGTGGTCATGGCACTAAGATCCTTGGACTTTTCTATTGCTACAACCACATGCTCGAACTTGGGACTGAGTGATCGGAGAATCTTCTCTATCACTTGAAGAGATTCCATCTTCTCTCCATATCTTCTCATCTGATTAACAATGGTCAATGTTTTGTTAAAGTACTCAGAAATTGACTCATTCTCATTCATGTGCAGCATCTCGAATTTGCCACGCAACACCTAGAGTCGAACTCTGATCGTCTTCTCAATTCCACGGTGTGAGTTGTAAAGAATACTCCAGGCCTCTTTAGAGGTTGTTACTGCTGAAATCTTCTCAAAACTTGACTCATCAATGCCTTGATAGAGTAGATACTTTATCTCTCTTCCTTGAATCTTTTAAGGCTGTCTTCTGAGCATCATTTAAATTTCCTTCATCTGTGAGAGTAACTGGCTCGTCATATCCTCGATCTACTAAATCCCACAAATCTTGTGAGGCTAGTAGGACTTGCATTTGAATACTCCAATTTGCATAGTTTTCCTTGTTGAGTTTTGGAAACTGGGACTGAAAGAAGTTGTTTGTGTTGGCCATTGGTTGTCTTTAAAAATCTGCAAATTTTCATATTGGAATTCGCAAATTCTGACCGTACAGATGTGTCCGGAATACTCTAAACAGTTGGAAAGCACTTTGGATCACCATAAACACTCCGAATGGCTCAGATTAAGCCAAAACAAGTTGAACGGTTTAGATCTGTGGCTGTACCTTAGCCGCGTCACACTAGATTAATTCTCCGTGTGCTGATGTCAGCGGCTCAGTCAAAGGCTCAGTCAACGCGGCTTGGTTAGTGGCGCGACTCAAGCTCGGCTCAGTCAGCGGCTCAGGTCAACGGCGGCTCGGCTCGGTCAATGGCTCAAGTCAACAGAGGCTCGGCTCGATCAGCAGCTCTGGTCAACGGCGGCGTGGCTCAGCTTGGTCAAAACTGGTCAGCGGCTCAGATGACTTCAGGCTCTGGTGCGCGCGCGTGTGGCCCGTGCTTGTACGTTGGATGATGCGTCTTCTTCTTCTGGCAGCGCGTGTGGCGCGTAGGTGCATGGTGGTGCGTGAGAGCGACGTCAAAAGGCACGTAGGGTGTGTGCGGGGCTGTCCAATCTACGTTTTTGACGTGATTTTCACGGTTGTGCTCGTCTCGTCGAGAGCTTTAAGCTGATGTGATCAAAAATGGATTTCGACTACTTTGACTTCTAAACAATTTTTGAAAACACTCTGTTCTTGAAAATTTTGCAGAATGTCTACAAATTCAAGCTACCTTCGGCTCTAATACCATTGTTGGTGAGAGTGGGATGCAAACCACTATTGGTGATTCAGAATGAGAGGTTTAAAAACTGAACCAAACCGAAATTAATTTCACTCAAAATAAATTCTGAAAAACAAACAGAGCACTCTTGCTCTTCTTTCTCCGACACTCTCATCTATATTTGATACACCACACATAGCTATATATATAGATAAGCTAGCAGTGTGAACATATTTATTGCAGATACAGTTATCAGTGTGAATGCATTTAATGCGTATACGACTATCAACCACCACATTGAATGCAGCAACCAACGCATTGAATGCAGCCTCAATCAAGATTATTTCACAACAAACTATTATTCAGCAATAGTTCTTTTCACTACTTATACACAATTCAAATTGTTGTCCCATTCCCCTTAGACTCCGCAATACCATAGTTTCTTGCTCCCAAACTCTATCGTGTTTAACAACTTATTTGCCAGGTCATTTGTGTTTGTGCATCTCGATATAGAAAAATTTGAGTCAAACCCATCAAAAACATGAAAATTAAGCATTTTTAGTGTTTAATCAAATACACTTGCAAAAGTTTCCATTTTTCAACCACAAAATAGAACTACAATAAATTCTGTGAATGATAAATTGTACATTTGTCTTCATACCAATAAATTCAATGATAGATTTTGGGGTATTGCAATGAATTAAACTTATACAAATTTAATTTTAGAACAATTCAATACCAAAAAAAAAAAAAAAAAACAAAACAAAAATTTACGAGAAGAGAAGGAAAACCCAGATATCAAATACCTGGATTGGATGCTCTTGTGAACTTTATTATGGAATTCAACAATCAAGTTAAGTTTTGCAATGCCAAACTAACCTGCCAACAATTTGATGAAAATACAAAGATTTATAAGACATCAAAATTAAAGTCAAAAAAGAAAAGGTGAACGTAATGTTGAGAAGCATGAGCGTACTACTCGAAGATTGAAGCTTCAACGCTCCAAAAACCTTGGTCACACAACTACTAAAGGAAACAAAAAATTCCAATTCCAGATTCAATGGAATGTATAGAACATACACATCTATACTATAGTCGGCTAAATCAAGATAGTGAAAGAGGATTAATGTGATGTGACCAGGGGTTTACAAGCAGTGATCTGATGGATTTTTTTGATCAGCCAATGAGTAAGTGGGTTTCTTGCCTATCAAGGGGCACCTTTTAACTTTGTAGTTCAGATTACTTGGATTCGGATTTGGTGGGTTTTCAGTTAATATATCATAACAATGAGCGGGTTGTGTGTTGATTGTGGGATTTAAGTCTATTTTATTTTCTCTTCCTTTTGGATTCTTATAAAAATTTAGCATATCTCTTATCTTACTCCATAAGTAGGCAATGGTAAGTAGTTAAATTTTCTAATCAAATTTCTTTACTTCTACAACTTATATGCTGCTATACATGCACATGGCTACCAATTTTGGTAACACACCAAGAACAGAGTCAGATTATATATAAAAGCTACCTTGCAAACAATCACAATTCTCGGCCTCTTTGCGAACAACATCGAGAACATAATCGCTCAACTCAGCGCGCCCTCAGTGTAGTGACCTTTGGCCCAATTAAAAACAAAAAAACAAAAAAGCTCCAAAGAAATGTTATTTTTGCTGAATGGGATGCTGAATTTGGATGGGATAGCCTCTATTTTTGCTGAATTTGGATGGGCTAAGCACGCTGGAAGTCCATAATGGTGAGTGTTTGTGAAAGGTGGGAGTTGTTGAACTTGGGAAGTTATTCAATGTGGGAAGTTAGGCAGATAGTTATATTTTGTGAGTTAGTAATTTATGATTTTAGCCTTAATGATAAATTGATATGAGTTTAAAAATAGTATAATTATTGAAGAAGTTAAGACTGCTTTAGGAAAATTAGTAAAAAAAATTCTGAAAATATGACTTCAGACCTCCAAAGTAGCTGTTAGCTTTTAATAATAGTATAAATGATAAATTGTAATAGTGCAGTTTATATTCTCCCAATAAGGGTGAATGTAGTTTTGCCACTTCCCAAAACTACGTTGGTTTCAATAGAGAATCTTCATGTGGTTCTTGACCTTGGTTGTCACCGATGTATCACTGGTCTAATTTCCTTGCTATGTATCATCAATAAATTCCCGTTGCTGTTTTTAAAAAAAAGAAAAAAAAAAAAAAAAAAGAAGATAGAGAGGGTGGTATATTGAAACGTAGGATTAGAAAATGAAATTTTTTTATCAGTGTAAAACTTAAAAAATAACTATAAATAAGTGATAAAATTTGTAAATATTAGAAATTAAAATTATAAAAAATTTCATAAATATGTAATAACTTTTTCAAAATATCACTAATCGGTAATTTTTCCTGGCTGAGAGAGTGCACCTCCAAATCATAGGCTGTCTAGATTAAATACAAATGCAGGCAGGATGCACCTAATGCTAAGAGAGGCCTTATTTGGCGGAGTGTTTCTTAAATTAAAAATTAATAATCTGAAAATAGAAATTAAAAGCATCTATTTCTCAATTTTTAAATAATCAGTTTTTTTTCAACTTATTTAAGCTATTTCTCCCTGATAAGCTATAAACGGAAATTATATCAAACAGTTTGATATAGATTTCTAAATTAAAAAAAAAAAATTGTAGTTTATGATATATCCATTATTCCTCATTAAATCTTAGTAATCTGTGTATGTGTCTAAGAAAAATTTAAGTTTAGAATTCTTCTACGTACCACCACGAAAAAATGGTCACGAAATTTGTCACCAAGTCCTGCTAGACAAACAACTTTAGTAGGGCCAACATCACTTTTTTAGTGTTAAAAAAAAATGGCCAAATGTAAATTTGTGACACTTTCGAGACCTTTTTGTTATCTCTAAATTTTTCTTTTCTTTTCTTTTATGATGTATCTCCCTTATTGTTCATCAAAGCTGAGCAAACTGAGAGAGAAATAGAGATTGAATTTTGTGGTCTATATTATATTCACTAGCTTAGCAAACTTTCAAGAACCCTTATTCTTGTTAAGAGGTTGATAATTTAAAGTTGCTTGGCCAACATTAACTGGCTTAGCGTTATTTATATGTTATAAATCCTCCATATAAAAGTCAACAAATTAATTATGCAAATATAATATATCTGGAAGAAATCTAATCTCCTGTCTCGTTCTCTCCTAAACTCCAATCATAGAATATGGGCGACCATAATCCCATAATAGAGGGGTAGGGGTGTAAAATTGATTCATTTGCCCACGACCCACTCAAAACCCACCCATGGTTCGGCCAAGCCTGAGCATGAGCCCAGCCCATGACCCTGGGCTGTGTGTTTTGAGACCCGGTCTGAAGCCCAGTCCAGAGACCCACTCAAAGCCCTCTCCAAGGCTTGCTTGACCGGCCCGAGGCCTAATGTTATTTTCAAGCTATTTTGTGGAAAAAAAATAAAAAAATAGTTAGGCTTGGCCTAGGCCCGCCCCAAGTTCGAGACTAAGCACAGGCCTGCGGCTCGATTTTGAGCAAGCTTGGGCTGAGAATTTTTCCACGTGGGTCAACTTGCCCCGCCCCAAAATTTGGTGGGAGCCCGCAAGACCCGATGTTGGCTGGCCCAAGCCTGGCCTGGTGGTTAGGTCGAGCCAAACTGAGCCGAATTTACACCCCTAAATAGAGGGCTTTTGGTTCATAGAGACAGACAAGAGTAAGAAAAAAGACCCTTAGGTGCCAGGAACATGTTTCCTCCACAATCTTGGTAGTGGTGGAAATAAGTACCAATTTTTTAAACTCCCAAAACTTCTGTACAAGTCAACATAAAACCACAAGCATAGCAATTTCTGGCATTCAATTTTTTCTTCAAATAATTTTCCTTCTATAAACGCTCATAAGTTAAAGAAAAATGTCAATCTTTGATGAAGTGATGATGGGCTAGTTGCCTACTTTCAGAACTGTTGGTTCTCAGGACCCTCCAACCAAACAACTACTAAAAGAACTTATACATTTACCTGCCAAGAAATAAAGACGTAAAACCGAAAAGTAATACAGAAAAATAACAATGAAGACAACAACAATAGAGAAAAGTTCAAGAAAATTAGAACCTTTTGCAAAGTTGAAACCGGGTTATGGTTCTTGTAGAAACTTGAAGCACAAGAAACCGAATTACTGTGAGAGAGAATGGCAGGGCAATTCTCCTTTGGCAAAGCAGAATGTATGCATGTGTTTGCATGGTGATCTCCTTGCCAGAGGAGGACCGCCCTGTTATTCTCTAACCCCTCATATTTGCCTTTTCTTTGAGCACCTGAGATCGAGCTCCATCTTCCACATGAAGTAGCAAGCCATTGTTATACTACTCAGTTCGCACATTGGTTTTGGATATGCTAAAGGAAGGAAGAAGCATATGCTTGGCACAATTCCTGTGGGAAGGTTCTTTTGTGTTATTCATGGGGGCCATGCATGCATGGTCCTGATTCTCTCACTAAAAATCTCACTCTCTCCAAAGGCCAAGAACATCTTCACCTTTTTTTTTTTTTTTTTTTTGTGGTGATTTAGATAATCTCATATGTTGGAAAAGAATACGCACACTAAAAATAGATTATACTTAAATCACTTATTTCTCACATTTTATTCGAATCTATAAATGCGTTAATCTTGTTCACCTTTATAATTGTGAATAAAAAAGAATACGCACACTAAAAAAAGATTATACTTAAATCACTGATCTCTCACATTTTATTCGAATCTATAAATGCGTTAATCTTGTTCACCTTTATAATTGTAAATAAAATGTTTCCCATCAATAATGGTTTTGTTTGATGAGTAGTGCAAGGACTTAATATAATGGTTTTGTTTCATGAGTATGTTGTGCGGAATATTTTAAAAAGTATTTGTAAAATAAAGTGCATAACGTAGATTTAAATTTTTTTTATAATTATATTCTACTTAAAATGAATTTGATTGACATATTTTATTTTCTAAATTTTATTTATTTATTTATTTATTTTTGTATATATATATATTTTTTAGATATATAACCTTGTCATTGTTTTATAGTGAAAATGGAATTTGATATTTTCCACAACCAATAAAAACCAAGGACCTCGTTTGGGAATCCTCCTTTTTAGTTAAAAAGTCAAAAAGTTACTAAATTAGTCAAAAAACCAACAACTCATACTAAAAAGTCAAAGATTCTCTTTTCTCTCTACTTTTTACACATCTTTTCGTAAAAAATCAAAAAATCATCCCAAACATACTAATTTTTTTTAACTTATATTTTAGTCAAATAGTCAAAAAGTTACTAAATTAACCTGTTCCCAAACGATGCCTAAACTTCTTACAAAATGTACCTTTTGACCCCTGCATGAGAGAGAGAGAGAGAGAGAGAGAGAGAGAGAGAGAGAGAGAGAGAGAGAGAGAGAGAGAGAGAGGGGGTTGTATTGGAATGGAACTATTGTTGACAATTTTATAATTTAAATGTTATTATAAGGATAATGTGAGTATATAGCTATTTAATTAATTCTTTGACAAAGGCACATAATATGTCAAGCCTAAAAGGTTATCACTCTTTTGTCATAAAATTTTATTATGACCATTCCACATCATTTATGAGTAGG
Source organism: Camellia sinensis (assembly GCF_055761805.1). Taxonomy (NCBI): domain Eukaryota; kingdom Viridiplantae; phylum Streptophyta; class Magnoliopsida; order Ericales; family Theaceae; genus Camellia; species Camellia sinensis. The sequence goes on from NC_138969.1 coordinate 34,652,016, forward strand.
GCGGTAAACGAGCCGAGTTGAATTTTGTTGAGTTTGAGCTTGACTCGTTTATTTATCGAGTTCGTTTATTGAGCTTAAGTTCGACTCGATAAGAAACTGGGCTCGATCTCCGCTCGACTTGTTAATATTAATGAAATTCGAGTTCGGCTTGGCTCTGTTCGGCTCGATAATTTTTTTAATATTATTTATATTCTTTAAATAAAAATATTTGAATAAAAAATGTTATTTATATTATTTAATATATAAATAATGTATTTATACTATTATTTATATATTTATATATTATTTAATATATAAATAATATATTTATTATATAATTTAAATATAGATAAACAAACCGAGCTGAACCGAGCTGAGCCGAGCCTTTAACGAGCTGAGTCAAGCTTGTTCATAAACAGTTCAGTTCACTTGCAGTCATATTTATGAGACAACACATCCTTGTCCATTAACAGTTTAGTTGCAATTAATGTAATATAACTGCGTTTATCAAATTTTATACTATTAATTATATTATAATTAATGACAATCACAATATTTAAAGAGTAATGTTAGAGATTTTAAAAGTTTTACCAAAATGTGGGTCTCATACCCATGTAAGACATTTGGTGAAAATTTTAATAAAACTTTTGGGATCTCTAACATTTTTGCTCCTTTAAATATTCCCTTTCAAGAGTAATTTTAATATTATAAAATTTGATTGTTGCTACAATTAATGGAAGTGGTTGAGAAAACTTAGAATTTATTAACTCCTCATTAGAAATATTCACTAACCTTTTGATATAAATTTGATCATGAAATACACCTAGATGTTTGTTGTCTAACACTTTTTATTATTATTATTATATATAAACTATGTTAATAATTACATTTTAACAAGTGCATTGGAGCACTGTTAACATTTAAAATTAAAATTTTAAAAAAGAAACACTCAAAACAAAAATATTATTATATGTCATCAATTCTTTGTCACCGTTTAATTAATCACCTTCTATATGATGGCCCTGTTTGGTACAGCTTAATTTCAGTTTATTTCAGCTTTCAGTTTAATTTAAGCTATTTTGATGTGTTTGGTTTAGCTTATAACTTATAGCTTATAGCTTTGTGGAAGTCAGAAAACAGCTTATTCTTTGAGTGGGGCAGGATATGCTTTAAGAATAAGCTAGAAATCAGCTTAAGCTGAAAGTTATAAGCTATAAGCTGTTTAGGCATAAGCTATAAGTACTTTCCCACAGCTCTACCAAACGGGGCTGATATCTGTGATTGATTATGTTGTTTGGAAATCTGATTTTGTGTTGTATTATTTTTGTCTTTATGATATTTCAAGTTTGTGCCATCGTCCCCAAAATACAAGTGTGATTAGAAAATGTGTAGATCAAACATTCACATTATAAATAAATAATAATAATAATAAAAAGACATAGTCCAAAGCAAAAGGAAGGGCTCTTTCTTGCTGTGGGAGGTCGGCAGAGCATGAAGACGAAAGATTCTTAAATGTTCTGTTTGGTTAAAAAAATTAAAAAGAGATTTAGAAAGAGAGAAAAAAAAGTTAGGTAAAATGTGAATAAATTATATTTATATTTCGTCTAATTTTACTTTTTTCCCTTTTCGTTTATAAATCTCTCAATCAAATATAACGTAAAAATATGCAGTTTTTTTGTTTTAAAAATGATACTTGTTGGTGTTAAAAAATTAATGAAATTAAATGTAAATAATATCTTATCGTGTAATTTAATGATACAAAACAATATGAATAAATAAGTAATGTATAACCTAAGCACATAATGTCACACACAAACCATCCTTGAAAACTATAAGCAAAATTTTGTTTATACAAATGGCTGCATTTTTTAAAAATCTTGTTAACGTTTGTTTTTAGAATACATGTCAAGTAATTTAAAAATATTAAACATTTTTTATTGCACTCATGTTCATACAAAATATACAACCTTTTAAGCCTCTTAATATTTAACAAAAATTATTGGAAAAATTATGCAAATAGTCCCTGTAGTTTACACGATTTGTCAATTTGGTCCTTGTAGTTTCGATTTGCTCGATTTTGTCCCTTAATTTAACGGATTGTGTCATTTTAGTCCAATAAATAATGACTGTTAAGTTAATTTAACGGAAAGTCAAACAATGTGTCAATTTAGTCCCTGTATTTTTCACAATGTGTCAATTTAGTCCATGTCAAAATCAAAAAAATTGAAACTACAAGGACCAAATTGACACATCGTGTAAAATACAGGGATCAAATTGACACATTGTTTGACTTTTCGATAAATTAACTTAACAACCGTTATTTATTGGACTAAAATGACACAATCCGTTAAATTAAGAGGCAAAATCGAACAAATTAAAACTACAGAGACTATTTGCATAATTTATCCAAAATTATTTTTCAAATAGTCAATGAAAGTTTAGCTAATGATGTTGTCAAATAAAGGCATTTGAAGAACCTATTACATGAAAAAAAATTTCATAAAAATGAAAGTGTGCGGACTATATTCAATATGGGTGTGATTAACACTAAGTTTAAACTTACATTAAACGTTTTTATTTTTAAGTAACTTGTCAAATTAGTTTTTGTGAGTTCCCTAATTCCGAAGAGACATGTAACTTTCTCGAATTAATTAAGCCACGTCCACGAGAGTATGTGTGTAACTAATAATGAGAGAGAGAGAGAGAGAGAGAGAGAATTCACCAAACATATTAAGGCAACCCAACAAAGCCTTCCTCTAGAAAAATGTACTAGACTCAACTCTTGCAATAATATATCTTAGTTGTATTCAATATGAATATTATTAAATTCATAAATCATATATATATATATATATATATATAGAGAGAGAGAGAGAGAGAGAGAGAGAGAGAGAGAGAGAGAGAGAGAGAGAGAGAGAGAGAAGTATAAAAACATTCACATTCACTGGACTGAAACGGATTTGAATTGAAGGGTACCAAAGAAGATAGGAGTAAGGCGTGAAGGACAATGAGAGAACATGCCATTGGATCTTATCAAGGTGCTCTTTATTTTTATTTTCTATTTTTACTTCTTCTCTTATTTTCTTTTTTATTTCCTTTCCCTATTTATCCACTAGAGGTGAAAGTGAGACACTAATTTAGATGCTTCTCTTTCAATCATTTTTACACTTTTCATTGAAGAGTAAAGAATCAACTCTAATCGAAGCTTTACTCGATTTACAGAAATGAAAGAAAGCTTTATTCCTATGGAACTGGCTATTAATATGAAATATCAAGATTGAAAAAATAAATAAAAGAAGAAGAAGAAGAGCAGAAAAACATAGGTTGAGTAAAGAGTAAATAAGAAAATTGTACATGTTGGCTTTATTTTCAGTTTTCTTTATTGAATTTTGTTAATATGTAATGGTACGCATTAAGAAACTTCAAAAAAGTGTACACTCTTCATCAAAGTACGTGTAATAAAAAATGTATAAAAATTTTAACATTTCTTAATAACAAGACCCTCCTTTATATTATGATTGATTTTTGTCATCGTATTAATAAGCTAAATGAGTAACAATGGTGCATGGTGGGAGTTAAGTTTTAACTTCGTTACTGAAAAATTATTGTCTATGTGGTATTCTCAATAAATGAGAAATCTCAAAATACATTAGATTAATCATCCATTGTCTCACAATTAACTATCTAGCTACAAAGGTGGTTCTACATTGTCTCATCTGAAAAACTTCCCCTATGTGTGTCCCTCCCAGTGAAAATAAGCATATATTTGGCAAAAGGTTTTGTCCAACATAAACTAATCTAAAGAATCTTGCACATATATGAGAAAAACTTTATAAAGATAATCTTGTTTACTATCTTTTTAGTGAAAAGTATTACATTTTCTGGACAACATCATTAAAACTAAATACATTATAAAAAATCAACATGTTTTATTCTTGTTTAAAAAGAAGCTTCATAAGCCAAATGTTGTTAATGATAAGGAGAAGACTTCATCTGATATATCTGAGGGTTCATCATAAGTCCATGGACTGCTGTACCAGAGAAGTCTGTCTGTTTGTAACTAATTAGTAACAGTTTAGATTAGCCTAACTGTTAGTTAGTTAGGAGAGGTTAGGGCTTGTATATATATACACAACACAGTAGATATAGGGCTGTAATAATATTGATTGAATTGATTCAGCATTTGTTTCATGGTATCAGAGCCTCGCCAAGCTCGAACGAGCGATCCTTCAATAGAGACCTCTTCAATGGCGTCTTCTGTGTCGTCTTCAACATCACCGATTCCATCCAACCTGAGTATGTTGATCTCTAATATCAATTCCTTTGTCACAGTAAAGTTAGACAATACGAATTTTATCACTTGGAAGAACCAGATGCAAAACATTCTTCGAGTAACCGACTTGATGAAGATCATAGATGGTTCTCCGTGTTGTCCTAGCAAGACGATTCGCGATTCATCATCTGGAACTGATATTCAAACTCCTGAAGCAACTCTATGGAAGATGTTGGATGCACATCTTCTTAGCTGCATTACAGCTACACTTTCTCCTGCAATTTTTGCCTCTGTTCTTCACCTTCGAACGAGTTCTCAGGTATGGAAATTTCTTAACAAACGTTTCACATCATTGTTAAGGTCTCATATACATCAACTCAAGAACAAATTGAATTCAATCTCAAAGAAATCAGATTCAATGGAAGTCTATTTGAGTAACATTAAGAGTCTTGTTGATCAATTGAGTGTTGCCTCCTCATTTGTGGATGATGAATATGTGGTTCTTATCACGTTGAATGGCTTACCAAGTGAATATGATTCTGTGAAAATTGCTATTCGTGCTCATTCTAAACGAATTTCTGTTAGCAGTTATTTTAATATTATAATGTGTTATAGGTTGGCTTTCCTTTTCTTTCCCTCTAAGTTATCCAAGGTCTTGGCCAAGTCTTGGCCTTGGTCCACCATGCTTATCCATCCAAGTCTTCATCCTTCCAAGGTAAGCTTCCTAAGGTCTTGGTCTCAGTCTCTAATCTTATCCAAGTCTTCATTCGTTTTCTTATCCACCAAGATAGGCTCTTATATATATAGTGAACTTATGTCCTATCTAGAGATATATACAAGAGAGGTGAAGAAGTTTTGGGTTGCTTTTGTTATGTCTAATGTGAGATTATCAGGCAAATAAAAATGGTGTGTGTGATAAAGCTTTGGATTCAACCAATCGTGCAATATTGGTTAACTATACGACTTAGTCGGGCTGTTGTATCTTGGGAGGGACAAGTCAAGGTTTTTTCTGCTGCACCGGTGTGAGGCTTTGCCTAATTGCAGAGGGTTTGAATCTCCTTAAAGAGAGCGAATTTCCCGCGCCTCAGCCCTCATATTAATTGTTATAACTTTTATTTTTTATATTTTCTGGTGTTTTATTTGTAAGTATCACCTACAATTTTAAGGAGATTCAATTAGTAAAAGTTCATGGAGCCAGTACTAGAGAAGCCCAACGAGAATACCGGCGATCTCAACAAGCCCTTTCGGTTCAAGGGAGCCCATTTCAAGAGATGGAAAGGCAAGGTGCTTTTCTACCTCAGTCTCCTCAAGGTGGCTTATATCCTGACCGAGAAAAATCCGAACAAAGTCCCCACTGAAGAGATGACCGACGAGGAGTATGCTGCTCATCTTGAAAAAATCAAAAAATACAACACAGATGAGTATAAATGTCGATACTATCTTTTGAATTGTCTTTCAGATCAATTTTATGATTATTATGATACTACTTACACCACTGCCAAGAAAATTTGGAAAGCCTTGTAGAACAAATATGACATTGAAGAGGCAGGTGCTAAAAAATATGCTGCAAGCTGTTTTTTCCGCTATCAGATGATAGATGGAAAATCAGTGGTGGAGCAAGTTCAAGATTTTCAGATGTTAGTAGCTGAAGTTAGATCTGAAGGCATCAAAATTGGAGACAATCTTGTTGTAGCAGGTATTGTTGACAAACTTCCATCATCTTGGAGGGAGTTCCAGAAGTCAATGCGTCACAAGCAAAAAGAGACGTCTTTGGAGACTAATCACACGGATTCGGGTGGAGGAGGAAGCACGAGGACAAGATGCGCTTATGACACAAGAGCATTCCATTACAAAGGTAAATTGAACTTCTGGAAATACTTTACTTAAAGGTCGATTTCATAAAAATAGTCACTTGAAGCCAGCTAAGAAAATTTGGAAAAATACTGGAAGGCGACAAAATAAAAATTACCCGAGGCAAAAGAAATGGAACCAAGAACCCCCTTCACAAGATCTGACAAATGTGACATGTTTTCTGTGTGGCAAAAGTGGGCATATTGCTCGAACTTGCAAATTTCGGAAACAATAGTCTCGACCACAGGCTAATGTTACCGAGGAGCCATTTGTGGCTATGATCACAGATATTTTTATGGTTCAATCTGTGGAAGGGTGGTGGGCAGACTCTGGTGCCAATAGGCATGTCTGCTATGATAAAGATTGGTTCAAAGATTTCACTCCTTTTAATGAGGAGAGGATTGTTATGCTTGGTGACTCCAGTGTAACCAAGGTGCTCGGGTATGGGGATGTTGAGATGAATTTTACCTCTGGACGTGTGCTTGTTTTAAAAGATGTGTTGTACACACCGTCCATGAGGAAAAATTTGACGTCAAGTTATTTGCTCAAAAAAGCTGGTTTCAAGCAGACTATTGAATCTGACCAATATGTAATCACTAAAAAAGACATATTTGTGGGGAAAGGGTATGCCTGTGTTGGAATGTTTAAATTAAATGTTGAGAATAAGAAAGCACATGTTTCTGTTTACATGATGTCTTCTATGAATTTTTGTATGCTCGTCTGTGTCATATTAATAGCCGATATATGGGAGTCATGAGTAGTTTAGGATTAATTCTCAGACTAACAAATAAGTTTGAGAAATGTGAAGTTTGCAGTCAAGCAAAAATAACTAAAAGGCCTCATAAAAGTGTGGTGAGAAATACTAAATTGTTAGAATTAATTCACACTGATTTATGTGAATTTGAAGGAATTTTAACACGTGGTGGAAATAGATATTTTATCACTTTCATTGATGATTTTTCAAAATACACTTATGTATACTTGTTGAAAAATAAAAGTGATACTTTTGAAAAATTTAAAGAATTCCTTCTTGAGTTGAAAATCAATTCGGTAAAAAGGCTAAAAGATATAGGAGTGATAGAGGCCGGGAGTATGAATCTTTTGGATTCAACTCGTTTGCTCAGTCTTTGGGAATAATCCATGAAACTACTCTACCATATTCACCTGCATCTAATGGTGTAGCAGAAAGAAAAAATAGAACTTTAACTGATTTAACAAATGCTATGCTAATTGAAGCAGGTGCTCTTTCAAATTTGTGAGAAGAAGCAATCTTAACTGCATGTTATGTTATGAATAGAGTGCCACATAAAAAAATAAAAGTTACACCTTTGAGTTGTGAAAAAGGCATAAGTCAAATTTGAGATATTTGAGGGTTTGGGATTGTCTAGCTTTTGTTAGACTTGTGGACCCTAAAAGACCTAAATTAGGTGTGAAAGCTGACACTTGTGCTTTTCTTGGATATGCAACAAATAGTACAGCCTATAGATTTTTTGATATTGAAAACAAAATAATTTTTGAATCAAGTGATGCAATTTTTCATGAAGAAAAATTTCCTTTTAAATCTAAAAATGGTGGGGGTCAAAATTATCAAGAAAATATTTTATCTAAAATCGGTTCCTCTACTCCTCTTTTACAAAACCAAGTTACTATAGTTTTTGAACCAAGAAGGAGTAAAAGAGCCAGATTAGAAAAAGATTTTGGCCCTGATTATCATGTTTTTAATGTGGAGAAAACTCCATTAACTTTACAAGAAGCTTTGGCATCTCCTGACTCTGTTTTTTAGAATGAGGCTGTAAATGATGAGATGGAATCATTATTATCCAATAAAACTTGGGTATTAGTAGATTTACCACCAGGTTGTAAAACTATTGGCTGTAAATGGATTTGAGAAAAAAACTTAAATCAGATGGAACTATTGATAAATATTAAGCAAGGCTTGTTGTAAAATGTTTTAAACAACAAGCAGATCTTCACTTTTTTGATACATTTTCTCCTGTTACTAGAGTTACATCCATTAGATTATTAATTGCAGTGGCTGCAATTTATGATCTAAAAATTCATCAAATGAATGTTAAAACAGCTTTTTTAAATGGAGACCTGGGTGAAAAAATCTATATGGATCAACTTAAGGGTTTTGTGGAACCCAGTCAAGAAAGCAAAGTGTGCAAGCTAGTTAAATCCCTATATGGCTTAAAACAGGTCCCTAAACAGTGGCATGAGAAATTTGATTCCTGCATGATTGAGAATGACAATAAAACGAATGAATGTGATAAATGCATTTACTATAAATCTGAAAAAAATTCACATGTCATTATTAGCTTCTATGTGGATGATCTACTTATATTTGGCTCTAATTTGCATATCATCGTGGAAACTAAAAATATGCTTAGTAGTCATTTTGATATGAAAGATCTTGGTGAGGCTAATTATATTTTGGGAATGAAAATTACCAAAACCTGTGATAGTATATTTCTTGATCAGTTGCATTACGTTGAGAAAATTTTGAGAAAATATAACTTTTATAACTGCAAGCATGTTCTTACTCCTTTTGATCCTCATGTGCATTTATTTCCTGTTGAAAATGATAAGGATGTAATTAATCAAAAGGAATATGCTAGTATGATTGGTAGCTTGCGTTATGCGACTGATTGTACTAGACCTGACATTGCCTATGCAGGTGGAGTACTTAGCAAGTTTACTAGCAAGCCTGACAGTGATCACTGGCTAGCCATTGAGCGTATTATGAAATATTTATCTGGTACCATAAAATATGGCTTGTTTTATAATAAGTATCCTGCAGTACTTGAAGGTTACAGTGATGCCGATTGGAATACCTTGTCAGGTGATTCATTATCAATCACTGGTTACTTATTTACATTGGGAGGCGGTGCTATAAGTTGGAAATCAAAAAAACAAACCATTATTGCTAATTCAACAATGGAGGCTGAGCTTATTGCTTTAGCTACAGCTAGTGAAGAAGCAAATTGGTTAAGAGATTTGTTAAATGAAATCTCTTGTTGGGAAAAACCGATTCCACCTATATTAATTCATTGTGATAGCACCGCAGCAATTGGTTGAGTTAATAACCGTTATTATAACGGTAAATCCAGACCTATCAGAAGAAAATACAGTACTGTGAGATCTTATATGAATAATGACATTATAAATGTGGATTATATTAAATCTGGTGATAATCTTGCAGATCCATTAACTAAGGCCTTAGCAAGAGATAGAGTCTGGAATACATCGAGGGGGATGGGGTTAAAGCCCATTGAATATAGCAGGAGCCATGTATGAGGATACTCAACCCAAGAACCAGAGATCCTGTAATTGGGTTCAATGAGAAAAACGATCATATGATGGCCATGAGAAATGCATTAAATTACTTTTTTCCTATCCCTATGATGTAAGTGCATTTATCCTGTAACGTTGTAGAGGTTGAGTTATTTAAAAACTCTTAATGAATTTTTGTAGATCTTATTGAGTGGGGTGTCATAGTTACAGGAGCACCCTTGACAGAATTCACCTATGTGAGTGTGGTAGTGGGGTCGCTACCTATGAGATTTGGGCTAATTCTTAAACACACTCATGAATCCTAGGATCGCACAAGGCCGTAATGTGCTAGCTTTTAAAGCTTTTGTGAACGCTTGGAATATTATGTGTGTGCAATAATTATTTATTTCCCTTAAGTAGTCATAGTTCAATGTTGAGCATACTATTGGCTCTGGAGTAGATATTATTGTTTCACTAATGGAGGTTCAATGCAGAGCACACCTACCATGATGCATAATATCCTTATTTGCCTAATAATCTCAGTTTTTGTTACCTATAATATTAAAATAGGTGGAGAAATGTTAGCAGGTATTTTAATATTATAATTTGTTATAAGATGGCTTTCCTTTTCTTTCCCTCTAAGTTATCCAAGGTCTTGGCCAAGTCTTGGTCTTGGTCCACCATGCTTATCCATCAAAGTCTTCATCCTTCCAAGGTAAACTTCCTAAGGTCTTGGTCTTAGTCTCTAATCTTATCCAAGTCTTCATTCATTTTCTTATCCACCAAGATAGGCTCTTATATATATAGTGAACTTATGTCCTATCTAGAGATATATACACGAGAGGTGAAGAAGTTTTGGGTTGCTTTTGTTATGTCTAATGTGAGATTATCAGGCAAATAAAAAGGGTGTGTGTGATAAAGCTTTGGGTTCAACCAATCGTGCAGTATTGGTTAACTATACGACTTAGTCGGGCTGTTGTATCCTGGGAGGGACAAGTCAAGGTTTTTTCTGCTGCACCGGTGTGAGGCTTTGCCTAATCGCAGAGGGTTTGAATCTCCTTAAAGAGAGCGAATTTCCCGCGCCTCAGCCCTTATATTAATTGTTGTAACTTTTATTTTGTATATTTTCTGGTGTTTTATTTGTAAGTATCACCTACAATTTCTATGGAAGATTTATCTGCTATACTTTGCTCAGAGGCTATTCACATTGAGGGGAAACTAAAGCAAGTAGCAGACTTAACTGTTGCCTATGCAACAATGAAAGATTCTAACTCTTCAAAGGGATTTCAAGCTTATTAACATAGTAGAGGTTCTCGATATGAGTCTAGGGTTTCTAATAGAGGAAATCGATTTTCTCAAGGTCGATCCTCCACTTTTCGAGGCAGATCACAAGGAAGAGGCAAATCCAGTTATGGAGTTAGCTGTCAGATTTGTGGAAAGAATAATCATTCTGCTATTGATTGTTGGCATCGAATGGATCTGCAATTTTAACCTTCCATCCCTCACCAATCCTCATCCTCACAATAGTCACCTACCTCATCCGTTCCTCATCAATCTAGGGCTTTTCTTGCCTCCATGTCTGATGATGGTGTTTTTCATAGTTCTACTCCTTGGTTTCTCAATTCTGCAGCATCAGACCATATCACTTATGATCTACATCACCTCAACTCTTATCAACCATATCATGGCAATGATCATGTAACTATTGGTAATGACACTTCTCTTCCCATTCATAATACTGGCCAAGGTATTCTTCCTACTCCCCATCATTCTTTTCGTTTGAACAAGGTTTTACACGTTCCTCACATTTCTACTAATCTTGTTTCTGTACAAAAATTGGCTCAAGATAATAATTGTTCCATTATCTTTGATCATAATTCTTTTTCTATTCAGGACAATAGTTCCAAGGCCATTCTCCGTAAAGGTTTTCATGCTAACGGTCTTTACCAGTTTTTTAATCATTCATCCCATGCTCCTCATCATGCTTTGCACAGCCTCACATCTTCTTCCACCGCATCTGCTGATATTTGGCATAAAAGATTGGGGCATCCCTCTACTTTTAAGTTTCATTTGCTTAAGAGCATTTTACCTTTGTCCTCTAATAAAACATCACTTTAATGTGTTGATTGTGCCATGTCTAAATGTCATCGCCTTCCTTTTAAGTTGTCTAATTCCTCTGTAAACACTCCATTGGCTTTAATTCATAGTGACATTTGGGGTCCTTTTACGCATGTTGCTTCTACTTTCAAATACTATGTTGTATTTATAGATGATTTTAGTCGATTTACTTGGATCTATCCTCTATGCTTTAAAAATGAGGTTTATGCTAAATTTTTGGAATTCAAGGTTTTTGTGGAAAAACAGTTTGGATATCCTCTTAAAATCTTACGGACTGATGGAGGTGGTGAATTTGTTAACTCTTCCATGGACAATTTTATGCAATCTCATGGCATTCATCATCAACACTCCTGTCCCCATACACCATCTCAAATGGTGTTGCCGAAAGGAAGCATTTCCACATCACAAAAACAGCCATTGCTTTACTCCATCAGTCTTCTCTTTCTCTTACCTATTGGTTTGATGTTGTGGCTGCTGCCACCTATTTGATTAATCGGTTGCCTAGTACTGCACTTTCCAACTGTTCTCTTTTTGAAAAATTATTTCAAAAACCACATGATTATTCTCATTTGAAGTTATTTGGTTGCCTTTGTGATCCTTGGCTCAAACCATATTCTCCTCATAAATTACCACCCAAATCTATTGCTTGTGTATTTTTGGGTTATCATCCCAGTGTTAAAGGTTATTGGTGTCTGAATCCCCTTACAGGTAAAATTGTGCTTTCTAGGCATGTCACATTTCAAGAAACTGTTTTTCCATATGTATTTTATTTTTTTATTTTTTCTGGTCCTTCTGCCTCTTCTTGTTCTCAGTTGCAGACTTTCTTCTAGCCCAGTGCACTCTCATCTCAGCTATTGCCTAGGCAGTCTATGTCCTCTCCACCACTGCAGCTTATGCCTTCTTCAGTTCAGCACCCTCTGTCAGTACCACCTGTGCAGCCTCTCTCTTCTTCTCCAGTGCAGCCTAGGCCTTCTACTTTTATGTCTTAGCCTTCTCCTATCCTTATTAACTCCTTGTCAGTTGTTTTACCTCTTCCTCTCCCTCATTCTCTTAACACACATCCCATGTAGACCAGGTCTAAAACCAAACCTCTCTGCCCTACTACTTCTTCTAGTTCTTCTCCAAATGCTTCTACTGAGCCTTGTTCCACTAAAGCATCCTTATATTCTCCTGTTTGGTTTAAAGCCATGTTGGATGAATATTGTGCCCTCCAACATCAAGGTACCTTCTAAGCAAGCTATTGGTTGCAAATGGGTTTTCAAACTCAAACGCAATTCTGAATGGACAATTGCCAGACACAAAGCTCGACTTGTCGCTAAAGGTTTTCTTCAACAATATGGTGTTGATTTTCAAGATATCTTTAGTCCTGTGGCCAAACAACCTACTATTCAGATTCTTCTATGCTTGGCTTTGCATTATGATTGGCCTATCAAGCAGCTCGATATCTCGAATGCCTTTTTGCATGGCAAATTAGAAGAGGAAGTTATATGGAACAACCCCCTGGTTTTGTCAATCCCTCTCAGCCATCTCTTGTCTGTAAGCTTCACAAAGCTCTCTATGGACTGAAACAGGCCCCAAGGGCTTGGTATTCCACCTTTTCCTCATTTCTTCTCTCTTAAGGCTTCATCAACAGCACCTGTGACACCTCTTTGTTTGTCCACAATGCTGGCTCTTCTCTCACCTATATTCGGATCTATGTGGATGACATTTTATTTACTGGCACTAGTGAGTCCTTTATTGAATCTCTTTTGACTCATATGTTTCATGCCTTTTCTATGAAAGAGCTTGGGGATGTGTCATATTTTCTAGGCATTTCTGTTCAGCCCACTTCTCCTGGTTTCTTTCTCAATCAACACAAATATGCTACTAACCTTCTCCGCAAGGCTGGCATGGTGGATTGTAAGCCGTGTGCTACTCCAGTTTCTCTCAAAGTCTCCATCTCTGAGTCTGATTCCCTTACTTTCTCTAATCCTTTTCTATATCAGAGTATTGTCGATGCTCTCCAATATCTTACCATCACAAGGCCTGAATTATGATATGCTGTTAACCAGGCTTGTCAGTTTATGCACGCACCCACTACGGGCCATTTTGCTATTGTTAAGCAAATCTTACGCTATATAAAGGGTACTCTCTCTCATGGTCTTGTCTTCACTTCCAGTTCTTTTCAGCTCAATGCTTATACTGATTCTAATTGGGCTGGCGATCTCGTCGACCGACGGTCTACCTCCGGGTATTGCATCTTTCTCGGTGACAATCTTATCTCTTGGTCCTCCAAGAAGCAGTCCACTGTGTCTTGGTCTTCTACTGAGGTTGAGTACCGATCTCTTGCCCACACCACTGCAGAACTCACATGGCTGCAAATGCTTCTTGTAGAGTTTTGCATTCCTCAGTCCTCTGTTCCCGTTCTTTGGTGTGACAACATGTCTGCTCTTGCTCTTGCTACCAATCCAGTTTTTCATCACCGCTCCAAGCATCTAGAAGTTGATTGCCATTTCGTTCGTGAGAAGGTTACTGCTCATAAGTTGTTCCTCAAGCATGTTCCCACCTCCCATCAACTCGCGGACATATTCACCAAACCTTTGTCTACTGCTAGATTTTCTTTCCTTACTTCCAAGTGGATGGTTGCTGCTTCACCCATCAACTTGCGAGGGCCTGATAAGGAGAAGACTTCATCTGATATATCTGAGGGTTCATCATAAGTCCATGGACTGCTGTACCAGAGAAGTCTATTTGTTTGTAACTAATTTGTCACGCCCCAAACCCGCCCCTAAAAGTTTGGGCATGACCTATTCCGAAACGGACATGTAACCTGGTAACATAACATACGGGGCCTTATCGGAAGCACGAAAAAATGGAAATAATGAAACAAATAAACTCCATTGAGCTACTTCTACATGCCAGGATCTCATTCATCACATGCATTATAGTGGATAGATAAAGTTCCAACTATAACCCAGAGCATATACATACACATTTACAATGCCAGCCCCATGATTGGGCGTATAAAAAAAAAAATGAACATGAAAGTATATACAACAACCTTAGAGGGACACCCATAAGCAAGTCAACATCTTAACAACTTGACAAAATGAATGGCTTATACAGTGCCTGGACATACGAAGGTTGACAAAAGAAAACGGACGTCTTGGCTAGGACTGACCACCTGGTTGCTGACCTACAGAAACAGACATAATAGAGAGTGAGCCGGGCTCAGTGAATAGTAATACATAAATAAAATGATGCTTAACTTGAAACATAATACATGTCAATGTAATAGTCTGATTCTGTGCTAAGTACATAACGGCCTTAGGCCCAATCTTGCAACATAAACTTGATGGCTATAAGCCCTTGAAACTTGTTTGACCTTGTAGTATATTCAAACTTGTAACATATACTTGAAACATACCTCAGCATACTTGAACTTGTAACATACTGGAAACATACCTAAAACATACTTGAACATCATTCATTAAGTCAAATGGAACATATTATAACTGGAGCGTTTCTTGTTGTGTCATGTCATTATCATACGCTTAACAATAAGAGACTAATTCACATTCTCATAAGAGTCACATAATAATGCTAAACTTGGCACTTATATCGTAGATTCCGAATAACTTCCAATTCATAAGCAACATAGCAACATAACTTCAAATTCATATGGATACACATAGCTACTCTTATATTTACTCAGAATCTATTCTTCAAGAATGAACATAAATTCTTTTGGGTAAATGACTTAATTCACGTGCTCTATTAATCAATAGTATACACCGTTGTTCAATCGTTCTTATATGTTAACATAGTTGCCTTGCCTTGTAATTAATAGAGTCCTAATGGTAACCGTTACATCATTCCCACGAGTCGACATAATTAACATAAAGTTAGCAGGACAAAGTAAGCACATTTTCATTAGATTACAGATGACTTTATCGGTTTCACAATTCCACAGTTCGGCCCTTTGGCTGAGGGGTTCACACATTCACAATAGCCTTTAGGTTTCATAGATTCACAACTTAGCACATCGGCCTTCGGCCCTTTGGACTCACAAGTTCACAAGTTTGGCCCTTGGCCTCATAGCTTCATAATTTCACAAATGGCCCCTGGCCACATAGGTTCATAGTTCACAAATGGCCCCTGGCCACATAAATTCACAAGTCGGCCCTTGGCCTCATAAATTCACAAGTTCACAAGTTTGGCCCTTGGCCTCATAGCTTCATAATTTCACAAATGGCCCCTGGCCACATAGGTTCATACTTCACAAATGGCCCCTGGCCACATAGGTTCATAGTTCACAAATGGCCCCTGGCCACATAAATTCACATATACATAAATTAGCTTTTGGGTTTCATAGGTTCACAATTCGGCTCTTGGCTTCATAGTTTTACAATTCACAACTCGGAAATTCATACTTCACAAATGGCCCTCGGCCACATCGTTTCATATTTCACAAGTTGGTGATCCATACTTCACAAATTCGAGATGCATATTTCACAAATCCTTTTTGATGTTTCCATAATTTCACAATGTTCCTCATATAGCATACACCTTTGGTGTTTCCATAATTTCACAATATTTACGTAGCATACATAACATACATGTCAACATAATTCTTATGACGAAGATCATAACGTCGATAACAATAATCATTAATGGTTAAAGATACATCGAAGTACTACTACTCACAGTGCTACAACGAAGTGCTTGGCCCTCCTGAAGTATGCCCTGTACACATATATAACTTAGTCATTAGTTCTCTTTCCTTCCTTTATTATTCTTCACAAGCCTACCATTATCCATCCATTATACCACAATTTCCTCCATCTCAATATATCTATATATAGAATAGAAGATTACCATTCTTACAAACACAATATGGAATTTTTAATCAATCACTTCGATTTCAAGATAGAAAGGAATTGTATGGACATCTTCCATATTTTTCCAAAAATAAATCATTCTCTTGATTTTAATAACTAAGCAAGCCCACAAGTATTTAGCAAAATAATTTGGGATTAACCCATTTTGGAAAACTCTATATTTTAGGTCACAAAAATCAAAGTCAACATAGTCAATACCATCTCACATAATCACTACAATTCAACATAAGCAACATGATTCAACTCAACATCATTAGATATAATTCAACATAATTCAAGAGAAATTCTTAAATTCCATTTCAACATTCCAAAACCAAGTTCATATCATTCATACCATTAATAGATTATTTCCCCAATTTTCCCTTCACATGCTAGCATGAATTCCAATATTCATAATAAAGTTCATTCGCAAATTTTAAACATAATTTTCAAACATTTCCAAATTCTAATTAAACTTGAACACATATAATTCAATACCTTAATTTCATTATGCTACTTTCAATTTGGGCCAAATCATTGGGTATCATCATTACTCAACCTAGGGTTTCAAGAAAAATGAGGATTTTTAACAAAAATTCACACTTCTTAAATTACCACTTTTAATTCCAATTTTCCCAATGATTCTACATCTAGGATTCACAATTCATCATTTTAACCCACCAATTTAACTCCCAACATCTTCAAACCATAAAACCCCAAATCTCATACTATACACTACAAGCTCTAAACATGGAAATTATGTATTTAGATAATAAAATGTCACAAATCTATCTATGGATATAAGTATTGAAGAGTATTCAAACCATTACCTCAATAATCAAGCAAAGAAGTGAGCTTGAGAAGAAGCCTTCACAAATCCAAGTTCTAATCGGGTAAAAACATTGATCCTTCCTTGTTCTCCATCCTTGATGCCAAAAACCATGGTGGATCATGAGCAAAGTAATGGAATTCAAGGATTTGGGGCTACGGTTTCGGATATGGAAGAGGGGAGAAGAAGAGAGGAAAAGAAATTGCAAGAAATGGCCCCAAAATCCCGTTTTTAGAGCTGCTGTCCCGCACAGGCCGCACGTGCGGCGCTATTCCCCGCACGTGCAGCTCTGCTTCCAGCACAGATGTGAAAATTTCAAATGGGTATAACTCTCTCATCGGGACTCCGTTCTAGGTCGTTCTTGTGTCCAAATCGAAGCCCCGGAAATAAGATTTCCAATGGTTCTAACCTCACATTCAAATTCAAAGTGTGGAAAAAGAAAAGGACAAATGAATGACGGCTGATCGTAGATTAACTATTCGAATTAAATTCGTTGGTCCAATCTTACTTTACCATCATACCACCACCTCAAACAATAACCCAAAATAAGGTAAGAACATTCCAAATACACTATTAAGAATGTCAAAAATGAGCCCATGCTCGAGCGGAGGGTAAAAAAAAAAATTTCAAGCCGATACAATAAAGGTCGCCATAACTCAGCAGATAATTCTTTAATTCCGATAGATATAGTTGAATTAAAACACATTAAACCCTAATTAAATAAGGATGACTTTCTATACGCATTTTGGGGTCATTACATAATTAGTAACAATTTAGATTAGCCTAACTGTTAGTTGGTTAGGAGAGGTTAGGGCTTGTATATATATACACAACACAGCAGATATAGGGCTGTAATAATATTGATTGAATTGATTCAACATTTGTTTCAGTTAATACATTGCACATACACACTATTGTTGTGCTGAGATAAAACATTGCACATACGTACGTAAATTGACCTAACGTTGTGTGGGTCAAAGTGCACCACTAGTTCTTTTTCTACGTACAACAGTATGGAGGATGTGTTGAGAATATGGTATTTTTCATGAAAAACACTAGACTTCTTTCATGGCCTATAAATAGATTCTCAAGCTAAAGGAGTGTTCAGCGTCATCGACCAAATGATCAGTCAAGTGCATAGTTGCATTACCGGGGAACTACGCTTTTGGCAGGCGGCCACTTGACTATGCGTGATTAATTTCGTAAGGCAGAAATGTAATGTCTTTGCCAAAGGAGATTTGCCCGTCAATTCACCTGTGCAATCTTCTAGATACAAATACTCTCACCTTACATCTACCAACCCAAGGTAAGACTTCCTCAATTAATGTCGATAATATTTTTGTTGAACAGCTAATGTAGTTAATATTATAAACATTGTCTCATTTTCTACTACTGAAATGCTTTATTTAATAGTATCACTATTTTTATTGTGTTAGTTAATGTCATATTATTTTTAATTTTTGGCTTTCCTTATATTATACTTCAAAACCAAACATACGATTCTTTGTAGAGATCTGATTTCCCGTCATACACCTCCAATTTTGACATTGAGAACTTCTTAAGAAACTTTATAGTATTCATCCAAATAGGAAGTTGATATATCATAGCTAAATTTGCCTCCTACAATTGATTTTTTTTTTTTTTTTGGTTAATGGGTAAAAATAATTATATATAAAACGTCATTGAATTAGTCACAAGTATATAACCATTCTATCAATCACAATAATCACAAAATATTATCCACTATTAGGGAAGTCGAATTCAAGACCACAACCACATTGGTATCAACAATTAATTTCATAGTTGGCATCTTACACATTAGGTATTTATGTCATAATTCAATTTATAATAATGATACATATTCAAAAAAATGTTTAAAATTTAAAATGAATCGATGAAATATTACGAGTGTTTCCAACACCACACCAAGTTCAAATCTACACTATAAATTAGGGGTGCAACTCGGGCGGGCTCAACCCGAGCAACCCGAGTCCAGCCCGAGTTTTTTTAGGGCTTGGGCAACTATATCTTGTAATCTGGACGGGCTTGGGCAGATTTTTGATGCCCGAATTGCAATTCGGGCCGGGCTTGGGCAGAACCAATGGCCAACCCGAGCAACCCGAACCCGAATTCAATTTAATATATTATATAAATTATATAATATATAATATATAATATATATATAATTTAATAAATTATGTAATATATATAAATTAAGTAAAAGAGTTAGTCTTAATTTTTATTTTTATTTTTTTTTTGGTTAGTCTTCTATTAAGTAAAAGAGTTAGTCTTAATTTTTATTTTTTATTTTTTTTTGGTTAGTTTTCTACCATTAGATTAGCATCTTTTATGTCTACCCTTAGATCTACCTACAGGTTTCTGAACTCGGGCAATTCGGGCAATTCGGGCAACCCGAGTTCAAAATACAAAGCTTGGGCCGGGCTTGGGCAACAATGTTCGGGTTCATGGTCGGGCTTGGGCGGGCTTGGGCAGTGCCAAATACAATTCGGGTCGGGCTTGGGCAGACCCCCAACCCGCCCGAACCCGCCCGAGTTGCACCCCTACTATAAATTCAAGTTATAAACATTTTTTTGTGGATAATTTTTCCCTCTTTCTATTTAACAAAAGTCGTTGGACTACTCTTTAACATATACATACACAATTTCTAAATCCCTCAAGGGCACACTTCTCTAAGTTAAAAAAAAAAAAATTGTAAGATTTATATTGGTTTGTAAAAAATATATTAAAAAAATGCAAAGTTATAAAACTTTTTTTTTTTTTTTTTTTAATTTCGGTCTGAACTCCTCCCAAATTCTCAATCTGTCAAGGGCACACTTCTAGTGGATGGGCCTTCTGAGCTGGGCTGTGACTGGATCGGCCCAAACAAAATATGGGCTTTGCCAAAAAGGCCTACACCCACTTTAGGTTTGAATGAGAGAATTTTTTGCCGTTGAAACTAATTAAAGAATGGAAAACATCTATTTAATTTAATATTTGATTAACCATGTCATTTGCAAATCTTAATATTTCATGAACCAAAGTCAGATATAACTTCACTTTGTTTATGATTTCCCAAATTAAGAATAATTAAAAAGAGACTCTAGCTAGGCCATGACCAAAGTCACCCTTAGGTTTGGTAATGTCTTTATTTATAGCTTTTGTTTATCTTTACAAAAGCTTTGAAAATTGTAAATAAATATTTTTTGTGTCCAATTCATTTTCAAATATTTATAGAATTTACTAAATTTATGTAATAAAAAAAAAATTCATTTGTTTCTTACTCTCCTACTTCCTTTAAGTGCTATCAACTGTCCACCACCACTACTAGTCATTACATTCATGCCATCTCTTACCACTTGCAATGACTTCTCTAGCCACCACCTCCTATTAGCCACCACTTCCAGCGGGCCAAAAATCACCTCCTCCTACTAGCAACCCCTTTCAACTACTACCTTTTATCAACAACCATCTTCAGCCAACACTTCTGATGGTCAGAAATCACCTTTTGCCGCCATTTCTAAGCCCTTAGTAACCAACTCCGGTCATTATCGTTAGTTGACAATCACCCCTCACTTATTTTCAAAATAAATTTGTAAAATGTAGATAGGAGACAATCTGTGTTCCTTTACAAAATTCTCTTACCCTTATTTGAATAATTTTTTCAATAAAATGGGTCCCCAAAAAGATAAAAATGAAAAACAAGACACTTTTTCCTAATCCAAAATGCTTTTCATTAAATTTAAAAAAAAAAATTTAATATTTATCTTTTAAAATAAAAAGTAAATTATATTTTACACTCATACACTTTATGCCAAATTTCATTTTAATTTCCCGTTTTTCAAATATAATAATTAATTCATAATCAAAGTTTGATTTTAATTTTTTGAGTAAATTATCAATAGGTCTTAATAGTTTGACTTAATTCTTATTAGGTCCTATTGAAAAAAAGTTCTAATAAAATCGTTATTAAAAATAATTTTTTGTGAAGATTTTTTTCATATGTCGCTAAAAATTGACAATTAATGTTTTTTTTTTTTGTTATGGTTTTTATTAATTATCTCTAAAAAAATTTTTTTTCGTGATATTTTTCTGTGACAAATTTTTAAACTGTCGCTAATATTTGAAAATTAATAAAAAAAATTTGTGACTATTTTTTTAAGCCGTCACTAAAACTTATAATAAGTGACATTTTTTGTGATAATTTTCAAACTGTCTCTGAAAATTAATAATTAGTAACGTTTTTTAATAGCGTTTGATGAAAAATGCCATTAATTGTCATAAAATCTATTGGACAATAAGTCCATCTATTAGGACCTATATGTAAGTCGCC
This sequence comes from Camellia sinensis, assembly GCF_055761805.1. Lineage (NCBI taxonomy): Eukaryota > Viridiplantae > Streptophyta > Magnoliopsida > Ericales > Theaceae > Camellia > Camellia sinensis. The sequence continues at coordinate 34,673,528 of NC_138969.1, forward strand.
TTAATTTTTTTTAAAAAAATTAGGAGTAAGCTCCTCTCCAGTTGGATTTTCCAATTAGAAGGTATTGTTGAGTCTTTGTGGACCGACCACAGAGTCTGCATCGATAATCCGTATTGTTCATTATATAGGGCTCGTCGAGTACTTTATCCTTATAAAAAATTACTTTAATCGGATATCAATTGACACTTGATCGGATATTATTAATCCACTACCTGCCACCACTTTCCACCATCGTTTTTCGCCACCACCACCCATCACTTTCCACCACTATCTTCCGCCGCCGCCACTCGCCACCACCCATCATCACCACCTGTCACCACTTTCTACGACTGTCTTCCGCCACCACCACCTGTCACCACTTTCCACCACCGTCTTCCGCCACCACCCTTCATCACTGTCTTCTGCCACCACCACCCACCACCTGCCGCTATTACCCATCACCCGCCACCCGCTATCATCATCTTCCGTCACCACCACTCGCCACCACCCAACACTACCGTCTTCCGTCGCCACCCACCCGCCACCACCGTCTTCTGTTGCCACCATCCGCCACCCACTACAAGAAATTAAGGTTTTAAAGACAAATTTTTAGGGACAAAAATAATTTGTCTGCAAAAATTATACTTTTAAGGACAAAATGAAAGAATTTAAAAAAAAATATATTTAATCATATTGTTACATTTTCTAGACAAATTTACTTGGTTATAGAAAGATCAATCACTATTCCCTACCATTTTAATTGGTTGCTAATAAACCCAAATCATATATTATTGTATTTTATATATTAATTTTTGAACTTAATAATCGGGACTATCAAAAAAACAAAAAAGCCAGGTTCATCACTCACTCTCTCCCTCTCTCTCAAATCCCTAAATTCTTTTCATATATCAGGTTTCAAATCCCTAATTTCTTTTCATCACTGTCTACGGATTCGATATTCTGATCTGTGGTTCATCATTGTCTCATAGCATCTCTCTCCGTTGCCGCCTCATCTCTCTCGATTCTCCGATTTCCCGGCGACTCTCCGGTAGCGATTCCGATCAGGTACCATTATATATGTATATACATACATGTATGTATCCGTATAATCGATTTGATATCTCAATTTTAGCCATGTATAGATTCATGTGTTTGTTCAATCAAATTTACCAAATTGAAATATGCAGATCTAAGTAATGATTTTCCATACTTCATCTTCTGGTAGGTAAGAATACCAGAAAGTAAGCGAGCAAAGAGGTTTACATTATTGTGGACTCAAAATTGCATCTAAATCTACCTAAAAACATTTTCGTGTTTGATCTTTAACAGTAGCGTGCAGGACTAGTCTCAAGTTAAATTAGTTCTGTATTGGTGTTGAATAGATAACTCAGAGCTCCTTGTGTTCAGTGATTTGTAATCAAGTGTATTGGTTCAATGAATTGTGACATAATAAAGTGGAAAATAGAAACTACCTGATTTTGCCGGATGAAATCATTTCATTCATTCTTGAAATCCTCTGAATTTGCTGGATGAAATCTTTTTGCACCCCCTCTGTCCTTTAAATTTGCTATATGATTTCATGTCATTGGTTTGGTTACCACAGATTTAAGCAAATTTTGAGGAAGGTTGAAACACAAATTTTGGTTACTAAGAAGAGTAGAGAATGAAAATTTCAGGAACTATATTCATTGTGTGGATTGGGAAATCTCACATGTTTCCCCTTGATACACAGCTCTACACACCTAGTAATCCGCTAAAACTACATCTTTTAGGTGTAAGTCAGTTTCTGTTAACAGAGCAAGGGTACATATATGGGACTTGAGAGCATCATTAATGTGGGATCAAATATACTAGAGACTTGTTTAATATTACTTTTGTAAGCAACCTAAGTTTGATTCATAGTGTTTAGTCACATCTCTACCCACATCTAATTGATTTACTTTAGTGTTTGTTAAAGCTTTACAAAAACTGTATTGTTGACCAAATAATTTTGATTATGGAAAACAACAAAATTTTATCTATGAAGGAACACTATGTGTGTACTATAGTTCTATTATCTATACCCTAACACATGTTTTGATAAGTAATGATATAATTTCATTTACAAGAAGGCCGAAAACAAATTATACATCAAAACCTGATCCGATGTCTTCAAAAGCCAAAACTTTTAATTCTCTAAATAGGCTCTTCCTACAAATGAATGTTCTCTTATTCTGAGCGCCCCAGATTTTCCACGTCAAATCTGAGGCGGCAATACCAAACTCATTGTCATCTCTATAAATATATGTAGTTGGTTTGGTTATATAACCTGTGGATTCAATATTAATAATAATAATATAATTTTTTGCCTGATGGGTTAGAGTTGGGATACCATTTTCCCAAGAAAGAACTTAGTAAAATCATCAGTTAGTTATTTTGTTAAAAAAACAAAGTAAAGAGTTATTGAATAAATTATGCTTTATGTAAAAGTTGCATCTGTCACACTATTATTTTTTACGTTTCTTATACTATTATTATAGAAGTACATTTCGTGCCACAAGCGTTTCAATTGATTTTTATAAGAATCATCGTTAGAAAAATCATGTGGAATAAAGTATGCCGCCAGCCCCCTAGTCATCATGGTTTAAGCTTTTGAGAGTAAGGATGTTTCTAAAATATTAAGATTGTCCATTATCCTCCTTAAAATTTGAAGATACTAATAGCATGTAGATGTTTTATACAGTTACACTTGACTTGAGAAAGTAACTATAAACTTTTTTTTTTTTTAGAATGAAAATATCACTTTGGATGGGTTGGAATTGAAACAAAGCAAAAACTCAACAAAGGCTTATTTCAACCACCTGTGTTAATATAGTAATATAGTAATATTACTATATTGCTTATTTCAACTACCTGTGTTAATTCCCCTTATGCACACAAAGGCTTTTAATTTGGCTCTTTTTATTGCGTTATGAAATTTTATGAAACAATTTTGGCTCGTAATTGCGAATGAGATCATAACTAGTGTTTAAGATCATAATCTAGTATTTGCTATGATGAATATGCTCTGAAATTTGTTGTTCCACGAATATAATAAGATCATAATCTAAACTGTTCCAAGGTTTGTTTTTAAACCTGGGAGTTTCCAAGAGAATGCTTTTTAGTGAGCTCATATAGTTATGGTGCTGAAAGAGAAAAGTAACATTTTAAGTAGTAATTTTCATGATTCCTCAAAAAAAAAAAAAAAAAAAAAAAAAAAAAGAGTTGTAATTTTCAAATATTTCTTTTCATGTGTGCAAAGGCTTTGATAAGTAGTTTGGAAGTAAACTGAATAAAAGAATTGAGAATGCCCATCAATTGCCTTAAAATATAACAGTCATGATGATGAAGGTTTATAGTTTAGGAGGGAACTAGAACTTAAGGTAAAACAGGGCAAATACAGGAGCACACATTTATGTGGTCTGGCTTAAAGCTTATGTCAACGAGTGAAAAACGACAGTGTTTATTGACTCCAATTAGCTTAGATGAACACCTAATGGAATTTAGTAAGTCACATTTATGTAATATGCTTTTTAAGCATTTGCTTCAACTATGAGCATCTCATATTTGCCTCTTTGGATCAAAACTCATTCACAAAAGGTTTAAAAGAACAAAAATTGCGGGTTAAAAATATTAATGTTTTTCACTTTCAGAGATGGAAAATTGGCAACTACATTGCTCGAGGCAAAATGTAATATGAAAACTAGTCTTACCTTTCATGATATGCATATAACAAACTCACTGCTACTATCAGCTCCATTGGTTACTTTTATAGACAAGTTACTTTTATTTATTATACACTTCGAATAAAATACACTTTGAATAAAATCCCTACTCCCTAGCAAACTTCCTTGCTTTAAGAAGTAAATGTGGAGTATTAGGTATGTGATCAACCAATGCTGCTTGAACTTAGTGTTTGCAAAATGGGGATTATATGCTGCATAGGTGGCCACTCTATTTATTTTTTTTTTGTTGATATGACAGTTGCAGATTGTATGCCAACATTGATGTGAATATAATCTTTGGAAAGCTTTACTGTGAATGTCATGTATACGTAGCCAATTGAGGAAGCATGGAGATAAGCTTCCTGGGGAACAGAAAGAAAGGGAAGTGGGGGATGGGGATGTTTGGGAATAATTGGTTTAAGGACCCACTTGTTCCTATCTGTATCAAATCTCAATATTTTGTGCACATCTACATCTTTAATGAAACTGCATTCCTTCGTTTATCAAATTTAACCAATTTAATTTGCAGATTACAGGACAGTCCTGTCCATTATCATTCAAGGGAAGCCCTTACTGGATGGCACCTGAGGTTAGCATGGTTATATAGTCATCATTTGTCTCGCTTTTCTTGACAAAGCTTTCAAGTGATATTTCTAGATTGCATTGCTTGTTCAGGTTATAAAGAATCCAACCGGTTGCAATCTTGCTGTAGATATATGGAGCCTTGGGTGCACAGTTTTGGAGATGGCTACAGGGAAACCACCCTGGAGCCAATATGAAGGGGTTAGTGGATTTGAATGCAACAGGCTAAATTTCTTTCCTTTTTTTTTTTTTTTTTTTTTTTTTTTGTCGCACATAAGCAATGCTGAGTCTCGTATTAGCTAACAATATATCTTGCTGAGTGCTCTTTCATGCTAAAAAATATGTGATTGCTTGACCTTTCTTCTCTTATTATTTCTGGTGAAGGTTGCCGCTTTGTTTAAGATTGGAAACAGCAAGGAACTTCCTGCAATCCCGGAAAATCTCTCAGATGAGGGCAAGGACTTTGTGAGGCTGTGTTTACAGCGCAATCCTTTGCACCGTCCTACAGCCGCTAAGCTTTTGGAGCACCCTTTTGTAAACAATGCTGCAACTTTTGAGAGACCCATTCTAGATTCTGAACCTCCAGAGCCATCACCTACAGTTACAAATGCTTTGAGATCTCTGGTATGAGTGGCTTTTTTTTGCTGTGCCTATGTTATCCTTTACGTTATTTGCAGCTTCTGCTATTATATGCCACTAGTTGCATTCATGCAAATTCTTGGTGGCACAAGCTTTTAGCATTGCACCAAAAGCAATGGCCCATCTCATAAATATAATTTTGAATAAATGAAAAATCTAACTAAATTAATGCTGGGAAATTTAGCAGTGAGGGTAAAGCCTCGCATAGGGAGAATGACCTCTTAAATGAGATACACCAAACTGGTATGTGGTATATCTCCAATTCTATATTTCTTGTAGATGAGAAATGTTTAATAATAAAAGAAACACTTTGTACTCTGACTTATGCATTTAATAATAGGTGAGATGTGGCAAGAATAAGTTGAATCGGGAGAAGTTGAAAGTCCTCCACACTGCTGGCTCAAAGGCCTTCAGAAAAGTGCAATATGATGAGGTATTAATTATAGAATCTATAATTTATGTTTTGTAATTGTAATTGAGCAACATAATCTATATTGAGGTTTAATGTGTGCTATAAATGGCACAGCGAGACCGTGCCACTGGAGAGGAACTTGGACTTGTTGAGTTGTACAAAAAGACGCATTTCAGTGAGAAAAAAGAGGCATGGGTGCATGCTGATGCTGAGATTAGACATGTAAGACATCAATCTTTATGTACTTTCATTCCTTATATCCTTAATAAAATGTGGATGGATACTTAATTTTATCTCAACTAATGAATATTGTAGTACAAGCTTGAAAAGCGGCAAGAGAAAGCTATTGAAGAAGGATCTTTCCCGATATCCTTTTACTTACTCGGCATAATTACACTTTTTATAGGAGTTATTCCTTTTACTTACTGTTCTACAAGGAATTGTTTTCACTGGAGTAATGTTTGTAATTGAACTTCAGATACTACAATCGGCACATTAAATTGCAATTTATTAAATTAATCTATTATTGGATAATTTTTAATTAGTAATCTATTTGAGAGTTTGGCCTATTCTATGCAGGTCCTGCAAGCTTGCGTTGATTTAAAGCTTGGGAGCTCTCTGCTAGATTTTGAATGTCATTTTAACGAAACCATTGAGAAGAAGATGCGATGAGTTGAGTTGAGTTGTTTTGTTATGTAGGTAGATATAATTCTAATAACAATCTGTTCATTGAACAGTTGAATGCTATAAACAATGCTTATAACACTAGCCTTATAAATTGGAAATGATACTTTTGAAATCTCTGTCATATATACAATCAAGATATTACGTACTAATGAATTAGAGCATGGTATTTGTTTGTTATTGAATGCGATGAGCATTTTTTTTTTTTTTTTTTTTTGTGTAGTTGAATTTTAATTTGGAGATGAGTGGATGGTTTGGTGATATATATTTTCTGTTTGGTTGTTGAGAAATCAAGAAAGGAATATAAGTTGATGTTCAAATTAGTATTTTTAGAATAATTGTTACAAAATCAAAAAAAAAAAAAAAAAAAAATTATCAAACTTTTAGAGACCAATTTTAGTTGTCTCAAAAAATATTTAATAAGCTTTTAGCCGCTACTTTTATTTGTCCCAAAAATTAAAACTTTTGACCACCATTTCCCTTTGTCTTAAAAAACTAAAACTTTTACGGACCACTACCATTTGTTCCAAAAAATTAAAACTTTTAGACACCAATTTGTGTTGTCGCAAAAATTAGTTTCTTTGTCTCCATAACTACCACCGTTGCCTTGGACTATAAATAGACTTTTAGAGACAAATTTTGGTTGTCTCAAAATCAAAACTTTTTGCAACCACCTATTTTTGTCTCTAAAAGTCTATTTATAGTGACAAATGCAAAATTTTGTCTCTAAAAGTCATTTTTTGACTTTTCCGGACGGGCCATTTGGGACAAACTTCGTGACGAAGGAAATTTGTTGGCTAAAGTTTTTTCCAACAAATATTACACTTTTAGGAACGAAATAAATTTGTCCCTAAAAAGCTGATTTCTTGTAGTGACCACTCGTCAACACCCACCACCTGCCACGCCACCACTCGCCATTTCTCACTCTTTTAGTTTATATTTTTAAAATTTTCAAATATTTTGTCCAAACCAAACGCGTTTATAGTTTATGTTTTTCTAAAAATAAACAAAAATCAGGTTATAAAATTTTTGTAAATATAAACTGAAAACGTAAGTGTTACCAAACAGGCCCTTAATAATGTAGGAGATGCTTTAAAATCTAATACTAAAAAGCAAATAAATTAATTTTTTTTATTAAATAAGTTCAATAACTTGCATTAATTATTATAACAATTATAAAATTCTTTTATTATAATTTTCTTATTTGAATTTATTTTGAATATATAACTACACAGATAATATTAAAAGAATAAAATTATCACATTTTCTACTGCCTACTGTAACGCCCTCAAAATAAATCCATAACATCATACATTCACGATGAAGAAAAGAGATTTCATATTACAATCATCAGAGTATTCTTACAAAAGGTATTACATGTTGACAACAAAAGTAAATGTCCTATAGGCTTACAACTTTCCAAGTCAACACTTGGTTACAAAAGGAGAGTACTAACTCTACACAAAGTAAGCCCTTGGCTTGATATACATGTAATACAACAAAAATAACAAAAAGGGTCTAGCAGCCTCAAGCCTCCCAAGCTACGTCATTGGAGGTGGCATAACACCTGCACCTGAAAATGATGTCCCATATAGGGTGAGCCAACGCCCAGTAAAGATATGTTAAACATAATATGAGCAATAACTAAAACATGAACATTTGATAAATGTTTAACTCACATAAATCAATTCACAATTCATCTCAATTACATGACAATTATGTCCATGTTTCATTCCATTTTCCATTACTTATCCAGTTTTGAATTTATGAATAAGGCTCAGAACTTGGCTAATAATTTAATGAGACTATAGCTCATATCAACAATACTTCCATACTTCACAATAGATACACATATTTGCTGTATCAATAACACATTTAAACACTTTCATACTTCACAATAGATACACATATTTGCTGTATCAACACTTCAATAGATACACATATTTGTTGTATCAATGGAGTCCATCTCCTATCTCCTCCCAAATAATATTTGGTTTAGGAGTCCATCACCTATCTTCCCTTAAATCGTGAAGTACATCCCCTATCTCCTCCCACACAACACAATGTATATAAATATAAATCATATACATAACCAATCAATACATAAATTTGATGTATTATTCCAACAGTCATATTCAATGACATATTCAATTGATTAGTTTTAGTTCACCTAATCATCATGCAATGTCTACAACAATTAAGACTATCCTTCACCGATAGCCCAAAACAATTATTTCTAAACAGATAATAATTATATCAACAGATAATTTGTCAACAATTTCCAAAGTGAGTGATTAATAATTCCAACTCCACCATTCTATCTCATATTGAACCAATTACATTATTTTCAACTCAATTTCGTATTTCCATACTAAATGTCATTAATTACACTAATGACCCAAATACGCCCAAACATGGCATTTTTTCATTTTTTCTCAATATTGAACCAAAGGTCCAAATATTATCAACAACATCAATAACCTCCTTTTTAGACCCAAAACACAAATGTTTGGATCAAAAGAACAAAACCCCTCTTTCCAATATAACCCATCTCAAACCCTAACTTCCTAAATCAAACCATTTATACAAAAAACTTAACATCTATGTTAAAGCTCATAAAGATGAGTAGGAATCCTTACCTCAAGAAATCAAACTCAAAGGAGATGATGAAGAAATCTTGAAATGCTCCAAAACTCAAGATTTTCGGATTGATAGGAAGCCTAAGCCAAGCTCTACACTCTTTGCAAAGACACTAAGGGAGTAGATCACTCAAGCTAGATAAATCCGTAGAGAGAAGGTATATTCTAGAGAGAGGAGCTATCAAAAGAGGGTTTAGAAAAGTAAGAGAGAGAAAGGAAATGTGAAAAGTGATTCAAAATCACCCAGCTGCCATCTGATATACGACTATCCCGCTCGAGCGGAGAATAGGACGCTCGAGCATCAAACACAAAAACTAGACCCGCTCAAGCGCCAAGACATAAAATCAAAAAGCAACCGCTCGAGCGCAAAGGGAAATCCGCTCGAGCGTAGATTACCCTCTTCCAGTATTTTTACAGACATCGAACACCCACTCGAGCACCAAGAGGCCCGCTCGAGCGCGACCCGCTTGAGCATAAGGAAATCCGCTCGAGCGTGAAAAATGCACCTGCAGTAGTTTTGCAAAGACACAAAATGCTGAAATTGTGTAAACTCTGCTCGAGTGCAAAGGGACCCGCTCGAGCGGATCATCAAAAATCTGGGCGACAAGGAATGGAACTAAAGCTCAATCAACCTATTTGAAACAGGCCTAATGCATCCTAAAACTAAAATATATGGAATTAAAGAATGACAACAAGACATATACAACAACCAACTCCACAGAACCTAAGTCCGGATACAACAAATATGGAAGGGAAAACCGAGATCATTATAACCTCCCCCCCTTAAGGAATTTCGCCCCCGAAATTAAGTACAAGTTTTCAAAAAAACAAGTTTTTCTCAATTCTCAATAACATTACCAACCAACATTCCAAAACCTGACCCATTACCGGTTATCCCATCTCTTTTCAAAAGGCAAATCACAGTATATAACCCAATATGCATTTTTAACATGCTTTCCTTGAAATTCAACAAATTTCAATACATAATCCACATTTCAATTTCACATTCAGTGCCAATAATATATTTGCATTTCTAAACACAATTAACATATGCAATGTTAAAATAAACTTCTATTTCAAGGTAAGTTCCAAAATATTTCCATAAATCAAAATATATACAATGTTTTACAACTTAAGACATATCCCATGCTCTTAAAGTGCATCAATATTACAAAATTTCCAATACAAAATTACACATCAACAAACATATCAGGATATTTTTCACAGACCTCCAACTCACGTTCCCAAGTGGCTTATTTCACTCCGTGATATTTCCATAAAATTTTCACCAAGGGAATGGTCTTGCCTCACAAGACTTGGTCCCGCCTATCCAAGACCCGAACCGATCTCTCCTCATACGAGATATCCTCGCCAACCTCCAAGTCGATCCAATCCAACACATGGGACGGATCCGGCTCGTACTTCCGAAGCATACTAATATGAAACACGTCATGCACTCCGGACAACTATGGCGGCAAAGTCAAGCGATAGGCAACCTCGCCAATCCTCTTAAGGATCTCAAAAGGGCCAATAAACCGAGGGGACAACTTCCCACTCTTCCCAAACCGCATCAAACCCCGCCTAGGTGATATTTTCATAAAAACATGATCACCCGCCTCAAATGCCAAAGGCCTCCTCCTGCGGTCGACATAACTCTTTTGGCGACTCTGGGCTGTAACAAGCCTCCTACGGATAAGCTCAACTTTCTCCGTCGTTTCCCTCACCAACTCCGGGCCCAACAAAGGTGCATCACCCACCTCGGCCCAACAAACTGAAGACCTACACGGTCGGCCATACAAGGCCTCAAACGGTGCCATACCGATACTCGACTGAAAACTGTTATTGTAGGCAAACTCCACCAAGGGCAAGTGCCTCTCCCATGACCCACTAAAGTCAAGGACACAACCTCGAAGCATATCCTCAAGGATCTGAATAGTACGCTCGGACTGCCCGTCAGTCTGAGGATGATAAGCCGTGCTAAAGGTCAATCTAGTACCCAAGGCACTTTGCAAACTCTGCCACAACCTAGCAGTAAAACGTGGATCTCTATCTGAGACGATCGACACTGGGACCCCGTGCAACCTCACTATGTCCCGAATATACGAGTCAGCAAGATGATCTACCGAATCTCTCACGCGCATAGGGATAAAGTGCGCCGACTTAGTCAACCGGTCTATAACCACCCAAATAGCATCACTACCCCGCTGAGTCCTCGGAAGACCTACAACGAAGTCCATAGTGACATGCTCCCACTTCCACTCAGCAATAGGCAAGGGTTGTAACAAACCCGCTGGCCTTTAATGCTCAGCCTGCACTTGTTGACAAGTAAGGCACTTCGATACGAAGACTTCCACATCCTTCTTCATACCCCGCCACCAAAACTGGCGACCCAAATCACGATACATTTTGGTGCCTCCCAGATGCGCCGCAAGGCATGAATGGTGAAACTCTCGAAGTACCTCCTCTCGGCAAGACTCTGGTATGAACAAACGGTCTCGGTATCTCACACTCTGGTCGGGATACACAAACAAACCCTTCTTAACCTTCCCACTAGAGATCTTCTCTCGGAGGGATTCTACCTCAAGGTCACCTCCCTGTGCCTCTAGCACTCGGGTCACAAGTATAGGTTGCGCAACAACGGAAAACAAGGCCGCAACATCAACGGATTTGCTCAGAAGCAAATCAAACTCGCCAAGTGCACCTAACATCTCCCACTCCCGGATGGCTATACAAGCTACATCACTAATGGATTTCCTACTAAGGGCATCGGCCACAACATTGACCTTTCCTGGGTGATAGTGCAACTCGAAGTCGTAGTCCTCCATGAACTCCATCCATCTCCTCTGCCTCAAATTCAAGTCTCTCTGTGTAAACAGGTATTTCAAACTCTTATGATCCGAGAATACCTCGAATCTCTCACCACAAAGGTAGTGCCTCCAAATTTTCAAGGCAAAAATTACTGCTGCTAGTTCTAGATCGTGTGTAGGGTAATTCCTCTCGTGAATCTTTAACTGACGTGAGCCATAGGCTACCACTTTCCCCTCTTGCATCAACACACAACCCAAACCCTCTCGTGAGGCATCACAATAAACCGCATAACCCAACCCTCTCTCCGGGATAATCAAAACCGGAGTGGTGGTCAATCTGATTTTCAACTCTTGGAATGACTTTTCACAAGTCTCACTCCATACAAATTTGACCCCTTTCCACGTCAATCTAGTCAACGGTGAAGCTAGCCTGGAGAAATCTTTCACAAACCGGCGGTAATACCCAGCTAATCCCAGAAAATTACGGATCTCAAAAACACTCTTAGGCTGTGCCCAATCTTGCACTGCCTCAATCTTGGATGTATCAACAGAAACCCCTTCCCCGGAAACCACATGACCTAAGACCTTAACCTCTTTTAGCCAGAACTCACACTTCCCAAACTTGGCATACAGCCTATGGGCTCTAAGTAACTCAAGCATCACTCTCAAGTGTTCCTCGTGCTCCTCCTCCGAAGGCGAATAAATCAGAATGTCGTCCACAAAAATGACCACAAAACAATCTAAGGATTTCCGGAATATCCGATTTATCAAGTCCATAAACACTGTCGGTGCATTGGTGAGTCCAAATAGCATCACCAGAAACTCATAATGGCCATACCGCGTATGAAATGTCGTCTTCGAAATATCCTCCTCCTTGACCCTCAGTTGGTGGTAACTTGATCTTAAATCTATCTTAGAGAAACAACGAGACCTCTTCAACTGGTCAAACAGATCATCTATACGAGGCATAGGGTACTTGTTCTTAACCGTAGCCTGATTCAATTTTCGGTAATCGATACAAAGTCTCAAGGCACCATCTTTCTTTTTAGCAAAGAGGGCCGGTGCTCCCCACGGCGAAACACTAGGGCGAATGAAGCCCTTATGCAGCAACTCCTGGAGTTGAACCTTCAACTCACTCAACTCGGTTGGGGCAAAACGGTAAGGTGCCATGGAAATCGGCGCCGTGCCAGGCACTAAGTCAATAGAGAACTCGATCTCTCGATGTGGTGGCAAACTCACAAGATCCTCGGGAAAAACGTCCGAGTACTCACAAACCACTCTCGGTAACACAATCTGAGTCTTATCACACTCGCTACTCATAAAGCTAGTGAGGAGACTACCAAGCTCACTCCGCCCTCGCGGATCATACACTGGTGGCGACATACTACCAACCCGATCCCCCAAGAAATGGAAACAATCCCCTCTCAAGGTACATACTGTGACCCACTGGCAGTAACAATCAATAATTGCCCGGTATGACGATAGCTAGTCCATATCCAAAATAACATCAAAACCCGATATAGCCATAACTACAAATGAAAATGGGAGTCGGCGGTCGGCGACCTCTATATCGCACCCTTTACACCCTTGTTTCAAAATCAATTCACCCCCAACAGGTGATACTACACAAATAGGAGATGCTAACTGTGTCAACTCCAGCCCCAAAACAGATGCAAATGCAGTAGATATAAAGGAATGAGATGCACCCGTATCAATCAACACATTGGCAACCGAGTTGCAAAACAAAAAGGTACCTCTCACAACTGATAGAGCCGGTACTAGATCCTGCGTGATAACAGCATACACACGCCCTGAAGGCCCCTGATCTACCTGCTCTCCTCTTGGAGCAAAAGACTGCTGCACAGACTGGGACGATGAAGCACCCTGATTGGCCCTTGAGGCCTGAACTGATTGAGCTGGCTGAAAACTCGGCCTCGGCCCAGTTGCACCAGATGTGCCACTCAACTGCAAGCAGAACCTCTTCAGGTACCTCGCCTGACCACACTAGTAGCAAGAAAGCGGCTGGCCTCTGCCCTGACTCTGGCTTTGAGGTCAAGCCGAAGATGAAGCCGCTCTCTGCCCTCCTCCCCTCTGTGGGCAAGCTGGAGACTTGTGGCCCAGCTGACCACATTTGTAACAGGTGATGTCTCCCTGACTGCCTCTCCCAAAGCCTGCACTTGGCACTGGAAAGGTCGATCTAGCAAAAGCACCCTGGGACTGCTGAGGATTAGGACCCTTCTGCCTCTTACTGTCCCCCTGACCGTCCTGACTCCTCTTGGAGCCCCTCTGTCTCTCCTCCTCCTCCTGCATCACAATCTCCATATGGGCTGCAGCATCCACAAGGCGCCTATAGTCTCGGGTCATAGAACCCCCAACTCTCATCTTGAGGTCATGCCTCAACTTCCTCTCAAACTTGATACAATGGCGTTCCTCAGACACCACAAGCTCTGGCGCGAACCTAGTTAAGCTAGTAAATGCAGCCTCAAACTCGGCCATTGATAAACTCAGCTGCTTGAGCTGACTAAACAGGTCCCTCAGCTTCTCCCTGACAGTTGGAGATAGAAACTTCTCCTGGAAAGCGTCTACAAAAGCCTCCCATGTACCACCAACACGACCTCTCATGTACTTCCATCACTGACCCGCATCCCCCTTAAGCTGGAAAGATGCCAAGGCCACCTTCAATGCCCCGTCTTCGATGCCAAACATCTCAAACGTCTTCGTCATCTGCTCCAGCCACTCATCAGCCTTAAGTGGCTCCTTAGGATCCCCAACAAACTTATCCAGATTAGACCGGAAGAACTCCTTCTTCAGAAAGAAAGGCCCTGCATTAACAACCTGAGCCTGAACTGGATTCTCAGCTTTGAGAATGCCTATGGATTCCCTCATAGCTCCTGCTATCTCGCGGGCTAAGGCACCCATGGCCTGCTGACCCACTGGCTCGGCCACATTGGCCTAACCAACACCCTCCTGCTGCGCCGGAACATCATCCGGAAAAGGCATCTCCTGCCTACCATGCCTACCACGTCTACCACCTCGTCCTCGTCTTGACATCCTAATAAAGGTAACGAAGACATTAGCACATTCACAAATATGCCGAAGCTATAACACTCGCGTCTTAAAACATTGGACAACTGTAATTCATTCCACGTAAGCACATAATCACATAAGCACCTACAAATTTCATTTCTGGATAATGATAGCCCTGAAGTGTTACTAGAGTTCCGGTTAGAAACAGCATTAATCAAGTGCTTTTCCAACAAGACTGACAGAAACCCAAGGATCCAATCAACATCCTAGAAACTAAATCCCATACCCAAATAGTCTCATAAACATGTTATCACATAAGCATATAACACTACAACTAAGTCTCTATCAACCGAGACGAACCCATTGTGATACTAACCACTTCCCGTGTACCCAAACTATTCGAACCCGGTACGCTCTAATACCAAGTTGTAACACCCTCAAAATAAATCCATAACATCATACATTCACGATAAAGAAAAGAGATTTCATACTACAATCATCAGAGTATTCTTACAAAAGGTATTACATGTTGACAACAAAACTAAGTGCCCTATAGGCTTACAACTTTCCAAGTCAACACTTGGTTACAAAAGGAGAGTACTAACTCTACACAAAGTAAGCCCTTGGCTTGATATACATGTAATAAAACAAAAACAACAAAAAGGGTCTAGCAACCTCAAGCCTCCCAACCTACCTCCTTGGAGGTGGCATAGCACCTGCACCTGAAAATGATGTCCCATATAGGGTGAGCCAACGCCCAGTAGAGATATGCTAAACACAATATGAGGAATAACTAAAACATGAACTTTTGATAAATGTTTAACTCACATAAATCAATTCATAATTCATCTCAATTACATGACAATTATGTCCATGTTTCATTCCATTTTTCATTACTTATCCAGTTTTCAATTTTTGAATAAGGCTCAGAACCTGGCCAATAATTTAATGAGACTATAGCTCATATCAACAATACTTCCATACTTCACAATAGATACACATATTTGCTGTATCAATAACACATTTAAATACTTCCATACTTCACAATAGATACACATTCGTTGTATCAACACTTCAATAGATACACATATTGGCAGTATCAATGGAGTCCATCTCCTATCTCCTCCCAAATAATATCTGGTTTAGGAGTCCATCCCCTATCTTCCCCTAAACCGTGGAGTACATCCCCTATCTCCTCCCACACAACACAATGTATATAAGTATAAATCATAGACATAACCAATCAATACATAAATTTGATGTATTATTCCAACCGTCATATTCAATGACATATTCAATTGATTAGTTTTAATTCACCTAATCATCATGCAATGTCTACAACAATCAAGACTATCCTTCACCGATATCCCAAAGCAATTATTTCTAAACACATAATAATTATATCAACAGATACTTTGTCAACAATTTTCAAGGTGAGTGATTAATAATTCCAACTCCACTATTCTATCTCATATTGAGCCAATTACATTATTTTCAACTCAATTTCATATTTCCATAATAAATGTCATTAATTACACTAATGACCCAAATACACCCAAACATGGCATTTTCTCATTTTTTCTCAATATTGACCCAAAGGTCCAAATATTATCAACAACATCAATAACCTCATTTTTAGACCCAAAACACAAATGTTTGAATCAAAAGAACAAAACCCCTCTTTCCAATATGACCCATCTCAAACCCTAACTTCCCAAATCAAACCATTTATACAAAAAGCTCAACATCAATGTTAAAGCTCATAAATATGAGTAGGAATCCCTACCTCAAGAGATGAAACTCAAAGGAGATGATGAAGAAATCTCAAAATGCTCCAAAACTCAAGATTTTCGGATTGATAGGAAGCCCAAGCCAAGCTCTACACTCTTTGCAAAGACACTAAGGGAGTAGATCACTCAAGCTAGATCAATCCCTAAAGCGAAGGTATATTCTAGAGAGAGGAGCTCTCAAAAGAGGGTTTGGAAAAGTAAGAGAGAGAAAGGAAATGTGAAAAGTGATTCAAAATCACCCAGCTGCCATCTGATATACAACTATCCCGCTCGAGCGAAAAATAGGACGCTCGAGCATCAAACACAAAAACTAGACCCGCTCGAGCGCCAAGACACAAAATCAAAAAGCACCTGCTCGAGCGCAAAGGGAAACCCGCTCGAGCGTAGATTACCCTCTTCCAGTATTTTTACAGACATTGAACACCTGCTCGAGCGCCAAGAGGCCCGCTCGAGCGTAAGGAAATCCGCCTGAGCGTGAAAAACGCACCTACAGTAGTTTTGCAGAGGCACAAAATGCTAAAAGTGTGTAAACTCCGCTCGAGCGCAAAGGGACCCGCTCGAGCGGACTACCAAAAATCTGGGCAACAAGGAATGAGACTAAAGCTCAATCAACCTGTTCGAAACACGCCCAATGCATCCTAAAACTCAAATATATGGAATTAAAGAATGACAACAAGACATATACAACAACCAACTCCACGGAACCTAAGTCCGGATACAACAAATAAGGAAGGGAAAACCGGGATCGCTATAGCCTACTATCATAAATATGCAGTAAAAAATAAATATATTTTCAAAAATTATTTTTAGATAGGTTTCTGATTGTCTTTACTGAATTTTTTTTTATATTGTAATCTTTTTTTTTTTATTTTAAAACACATCAAAGATTATATGCATCTACAAAATAACAAATTTTAATTAAAATATTAAAAGAATTTTACTAAAAACGAACGAAAATCTAAATAAAAATGTGCACAATTTTTTGTTCAAATTTTATTTTGCTTTTAGTGATTTTTGAAATATTTTTAGTTAATTTATTTTCCTTTTTAAATACATCTTGATTAAATGTATCTAAAAAATATTAATTAAAATATAAAATACAATCACTAATTAAAATATAAACATAATTTGAAACTTGTCTAAAAACAAGTTACTCATTGGTGTGCTCTATTTAGGGTCGTTCACGATGATGTGGCATTTATTATTTTAAAAGGTGATTATTCAGTAATCTCGAAATATGAATATGTAGTACTTTATAAAGTTTTGATTGATAGAGAGGAATAGGGACTCACGATTTATGTTTGGGATCAGGGAACAATATAGGATTAAATAATTGATGATTGACTTAAAGTATGACCACACAGTATTATGAAATTATTGAATAATTTCACTATTTTAAATGCAACATGATACGCACGTGCGTACATGGAGACCCACAGGCCACGCGATCGGAATTGAGAGATCAACGCATCAAAGTTGAGACACTCACACGTGTGTCGTCGTGGCATTCAAATATGCTAATCAGAATATTCGTGTCGCGTATTGAATTTACCATAATACCATTCACACGTACGTGAACTTTTTCCCATTTTCTTTTTAGGAGGGTTATGTTATTATGCTCCCTTTTTATTTTTTCAAATTTTATTTTGAATAGTGCTATTTATAAGTGGGTGTTTGGAATAATCTAAATAAGTGACATGGACAGGCCCACAAAGGCCATGAACCACTATAAATAACCCGAGCCCATCATTCGGGGCCCAATGCATAACCCCGCCGATGGAGTCCGGAACAGCTGGAATCCAATATGGCACCAAGAACCAACAGCATTCAGACACGCGACGGGTGGAGGATGAGCCACATCAGCAGACAAAGATCTGCAAAGTTATTGCCACTACACATCACCATTAATGCAGTCCATCACAGCATTTATTATGACAACACCTCTCCGTCGGAACAGGACCGCCTTACCCTGAGCAAGGGAAGCTACAGCATAGGCTTTCGGCAAGGAGAGCAGGTCGGAAGGGACAACGAAATGATGGCAAAAGGATATAAGCAAATGTTGTAGACAAGAAAAAGGTTAAGTTCTCTATCTCTAATCCTCTCCCGTATACTCTGCTTCTCTTCCTAACTTGCTCGTCGGAGAGTTTGCTGGGGGACTACCCCGTTCCCCATTGAACTTGCCTGCAGGTTATCTGGTGGGCTTGATCATTTGGACATGGGCTGGAGGAGCTTGGACCTCTCTGATCCATTCACAGGGGCGAACAGCATTAACAGTTGGCGTCGTCTATGGGAAAGCTTTGCTCCTCGCGCCAGTTGTGATCACTGTCGCCGGAGGCCCCGTTCCAACAACCTCTCTCTCCTACCCGTCAAAGTGCATGGTCACGACTAAATCCATGGCTTCTCACAATAATGTTACCGACCATCAAGACGACCCCCCCAATCCAAACAACCCACCACAGTACTTTATCGAGCTTACCAACAGCATCAAACGCATGGCCGAACAAAACCAGGCCTTGATAAATGCCTTACTCCGAAGGAACCTTCCGATTCCTCCTCCACCACCTTCAGATATTCCCCCCAACCAAGAAAGAACCCCGAGCCATACTACCCCCCAACTCCATCCACCCAACCAGGAAGGTTTGCAACCTCCCCACCCACACATAAATCCGCCACCACCACCCCCACACCCGTCGGTCGTAGCACCAGCCCCTGAAGGGGAGGCCAGCAGCGTCCAACCTCTATTGACTGACCAGGGGGACCACGTTCCACTCTAGGACGCCGAGCTCCGAGCAATGAAGCTCCAACTCCAAGGAGTCATCCAGAACATTCAGCATAAACCCTCTACCACGGCAAATTCACCATTTGTTGCCTCCATTCGGGACAAACCTTTGCCCGCCAAATTCAAGATGTCCACCATTGACTCCTTTGATGGTACGACAGATCCAGTCGACCATCTGGAGACCTATCGTACACTCATGATCCTTCATGCCTTCCCCGACGAGATCATGTGTCGGGCTTTCCCTGTGACACTGAAGGGGTTAGCCCGACTGTGGTTCAGTCAGTTACCAGCGGACTCTGTCTCCACTTTCCAGTATCTCAGCGACTCCTTCCTCAGCCATTTCATTGGAGCCCAACGCCAACGCCGTCCCGTAACCCAACTCCTCAACATCCGTCAGACCGAGGGGGAGTCACTACGTAGCTTCGTTACCCGCTTCAACACCGAAGCCCTACAAGTAGCGGAGAATGACGATAAGGTCATCCTTACGGCTTTCATGGCCGGTCTGCGATCGTCCGATTTCCTCTTCTCCCTCTCCAAAAATGCCCCGACCTCTATGGCAGCCCTATTATCCAAAGCTCAGAAATATATGAATGCGGAAGATTCACTGGCCGCTCGCCAAGATCCAATATCCAAAAACCTGCCCCCCAGAGAAAAGAGAAAAAACTTGGAACCAAGAAACACCCAGTATAACAGCCAAACGCCCCAATATCCCGACCGACCTCCTCGCACTGATCGGTCGGCACCAGCATGACCCCCCGGTCGGTTTGAGCGGTACACACCCCTCAATTCTCCTATGGAACAAGTTCTCCACCAAATCTAACGGGATTACCCCCTCAAATGGCCCCTGCCTTCACGGACCCCTTCCAACCGGAAAGACCAGTCCAAATATTGTCGCTTCCACCAGGATCACGGCCACAACACTGATGATTGCATCAACCTCAAGGATCAGGTCGAGACCCTCATTCGTCAAGGGCATCTCAGCCGATTCACGGACACCCGCCCACAACAGAGGCAACGAACCGAGCCCCTCAGAAACAACCACCGACGTACCCCACCTCGGCAGCCAGCCCAACCTGCCCAAGACCATGACCTCCTCCCACAACAGCCTCGGCCTCCAGGTAACCCCCCTCCGCCAGTTGGTGAAATCCGAGTCATTTCTGGTGGCCTTGCTTGCGGCGAACCGTCCCGCTCCGCTCAGAAAGCAGAGCTCAGGAAAATAAGGCAAGGTTCGGACAAAGCAGTGGACACAGTAGACCGACCTTCCCAGCAGCCCAAGAAGTGGACAAAGCCCATCACCTTCACGAACGCCGATTGTACAGGCATCCGTTATCCTCATGATGACCCCCTCGTCATTTTTGCCCTTCTCTCCAACTATAAGGTCAGGCGGGTTCTCATCGACAACGATAGTTCGTCTGACATCATATTCCTCAGTTGCTTCCGCCAGCTCAGAATTGGGGAGGAAAGCATGTCCCCTCTCCAAACCCCCTTGGTCGGTTTCACTGGCGACCGGGTGACCTCCATCGGCTCCATTGACCTCCCCATCACTATTGGCGAATACCCACGGCAGACTACCAAGTTACTCACCTTCCTTGTGGTCGACTGTCCCTCTGCCTACAACATCGTCCTCGGTCGCACCGCCCTCAACACTTTCCAAGCTATCACTTCAACCTATCACCTCGCCATAAAGTTTCCCACCGACCAGGGGGTCGGGACAGTACGGGGAGAGTAGACCATCGCCAGGGAATGTTATGTCGCCTCACTCAAGGAAGTCAAGTTGAAGGAGGCCATGATCATTGAAGGACTTGACGCCCGAGATGATGATGAACTGGTCAGAGGCAAACCGGTGGAGGAGCTCGTTGAGATTCCCATCGATCCCACCAACCCAATGAAAACTGCTAAGATTGGCAGCCAGCTATCCCCTCAAGCCAAGGCCGACCTTACTGCACTTCTGACCGAGCACAATGATGTATTCGTCTGGACTCATTCAGATATGCCAGGCATCGACCCTTCTTTTATAACTCATCGCCTCAGCATTGAGCCTCATTT
Source organism: Camellia sinensis (assembly GCF_055761805.1). Taxonomy (NCBI): domain Eukaryota; kingdom Viridiplantae; phylum Streptophyta; class Magnoliopsida; order Ericales; family Theaceae; genus Camellia; species Camellia sinensis. Next base: position 34,694,655 of record NC_138969.1, read on the forward strand.
CCGACCGTACCGCCAAAAACAGCGCATCTTTCATCCGGAGCGCAATACTCTTATAGCCGCAGAGGTCGACAAACTCCTTGAGGCCCAATTCATCAAAAATGTCGACTACCCTAAATGGCTGTCAAACGTGGTCCTCGTCCGCAAGAACAATGGCAAATGGCGACTTTGTGTCGATTACTCTGACCTGAATCGAGCTTGACCCAAAGACAGCTATCCTCTGCCCCGCATAGATCTGCTGGTCGATGCCACGGCCGGTCATCAAATGCTCAGCTTCATGGATGCTTTTTCTGGCTACAACCAAATTCTCATGCACCCGTCCGATCGGGAACATACATCCTTCATCACTGACCGAGGTACCTACCATTACCAAGTAATGTCATTCGGATTGAAGAACACGAGGGCCACCTACCAACGGTTGGTCAATGCCGTCTTCCATCACCAAATAGGTCAGAATATGGAAGTATACGTCGACGACATGCTAGTTAAGAGCAAACTCTCCACTGATCACCTGACCGACCTGCGGGAGACCTTCGCCACGCTACGCAAGTACCAAATGAAGCTCAACCCAGAGAAATGCGCCTTCGGCGTAGGATCTGGGAAGTTCCTGGGTTTTATGGTCAGTCAGCAGGGCATTGAAGCTAACCGTGAAAAGATCAAGGCCTTGATTGAGATGCAGTCTCCTAGGACGGTCAAGGAGGTCCAAAGAGTCACTGGCCGAGTTGCAGCCCTCAACCGTTTCATTTCCCGCGCGACAGATAAGTGTCTACCGTTCTTCAAAGTTCTTCGACAAACTTTTGAATGGACAACTGAATCTGAAGAGGCTTTCCAGCAGTTAAAGCAGTGCATGGCCAATCCACCACTCCTTTTACAAGCGATCACGGGCGAGTCCCTCTTCCTCTATTTGGCCGTCTCAAGCACCGCAGTCAATGCAACTCTTATTAGGAAAGACGACTCTGTCCAACGACCGGTCTACTACATCAGTCGGGCTCTCAGGGGAGCAGAGCAGAATTACCCCCTGTTAGAAAAATTATCCTTAGCCTTGGTCACCGCCTCTAGACGACTCCGTCCTTACTTCGAAGCCCATTCCATAGTGGTCCTCACCGACCAACCCTTGAAGAAGGTCATGCAGCAACCAGAACTTTTCGGCAGACTTATGCAGTGGTCTGTGGAACTCAGGCAGTTTGACATCTCTTACCGCCCTTGAACAGCAATTAAGGGACAGGCTATCGCCGACTTCATCTTGGAATTCACTAATCCTACCCCAACCACTGCCCCTCTATCCCTGCCAGCTTCCATCGAGCTAGAAGACCCTCACTTTTGGACTCTCAACGTCGACGGATCATCCCGCAGGCAAGGTAGCGGGGCTGGCTTCATTCTCACCAGCCCTGCGGTGGTTATTTCAAATGTGCGCTCCATTTCTTGTTTGAGGCCAGTAACAACGAGGCTGAATATGAGGCACTGATAGCAGGCCTTCGCCTAGCCAGGGACATTGGTGTCAGCCACATCCGAGTGCTCAGCGACTCTCAGCTCATCGTCGGACAGATCACGGGCGAATTTGATGCCAAGGAAGGCACAATGCGGACTTACAGGGATCTTGCACTTCCCCTGGTTCGCCTTTTCAACACCTTCCAGATCAAGCACATTCCTCGGGCGGAGAATTCTAAGGCAGATAAGATGGCCCAGCTGGCTTCCGCAGACCAGTCCACCCTCAGTAGTGGCGTCCGTCTCGAATACCTATCCCACCCCGCCATTTTCCCCGACCAGCATGAAGTACAATTCCTCCAAAATGAGCCCATCCCTTAGGCGTCGGACATCCTTCGATTTCTGACAACGGGGGAACTTCCGGATGACCACCAGCACGCCGCCAAAGTCAGGGCATGATCATCCAATTACATCCTCGTCGACGGCATCTTGTACAAACGTGGCTTCTCACGCCCCTATCTGCGGTGCCTCAATCCGACTCAAGCAACTTATGTGATGTAAGAAATTCATGAGGGTATCTGCGGCAATCACTCGGGCGGTAAGTCTCTAGCCCACAAGATACTTCGTACCGGTTATTTCTGGCCCACCCTTAATCGAGATGCGACCGATTTCGTGCTCAAATGTGATAAGTGTCAGCGTTTTGCCAACATCCCCCATGCACCCCCTTCAGAGTTGATCACACTTTGCAGCCCTTATCCGTTTGCCAAATGGGGGATCGACTTGGTCGGACCACTCCCTACTGGCCGAGGCCAGACCAAGTTCGCGATCGTCGCCATTGATTACTTCACCAAGTTGGTAGAGGCAGAACCCCTTGCCACCATTACTGAGCAGAACACAACCAAGTTCATCTGGCAATTGATCGTTTGCAGGTTCGACATTCCTCAGGTCATCATCTCCGACAACGGTAAACAATTTGACAACGCCAAGTACAGGAAGTTCTGCGCCAACCTCCAGATTCAACCTTGTTTCTCATCCCCTGGTCATCCCTAGACCAATGGCCAAGTCGAGGTCACCAACCGCTCTCTCCTGAAGATCATCAAAACTAAGCTAGAAGCTGCTAAGGGACTTTGGGCTAAAGAGCTACCGAATATACTCTGGGCTTATCGAACTACAGCTCGGACGCCCACTGGGGAAACCCCTTTCCGCTTAACATACGGCGCTGAGGCGGTTATCCCAGTAGAAGTCAGTTTGCCTACTCCCAGGGTTTCACATCCGGATCCAGTACTAACCGAAGAACTCCGTCGGGCTGACCTCGACCTAATTGAAAAACTCAGAGAGACCACCGCTGTCCGCTTGGCCTCATACCAACAGAAAATGAGAACACACTACAACCGCAAGGTCCGACCAAGGGAGTTCGCTGTAGGGGATCTTGTCTTGAGATAAGCAACTCTCGCTACCAAAAATCCGACTGAGGGTAAATTGGCAGCCAAGTGGGAGGGACCCTACATTGTGAAAGCCCGACCCCGACCAGGCACTTACCGACTTCAAGACATGGAAGGTCGAGACCTCTCCCACCCATGGAACGCCGAACACCTTAAACGCTTTTTTCAATAAGCTCCTACTTTTGTATTGCTCAGTTATTGCATTTTCTTTTCGGGAAATTCACACATTCTTGATATTCCCCCACGCAATGTAACTTCTTGATTATATATCTTAGTTATCTATATGTTGTCTCGGTAACATTCTTATTTGCAGCATTAAAAGCCTCTGCCAGACAGAGCACTTAAAGCCTCAGCCAGACTGAGCACTAAAAGCCTCAGCCAGACTGAGCACTTAAAGCCTCAGCCAGACTGAGCACTAAAAATCGCTGCCAGACCGAGCACTTAAAGCCTCAGCCAGACTGAGCACTAAAAGCCTCTGCCAGACTAAGCACTTAAAGCCTCAGCCAGACTGAGCACTAACAGCCTCCGCCAGACAGAGCACTTAAAGCCTCAGCCAGACTGAGCACTAAAAGCCTCAAGCAGACTGAGCACTTAAAGCCTCAGCCAGACTGAGCACTAAAAGCCTCTGCCAGACCAAGCACTTATAGCCTCAGCCAGACTGAGCACCAAAAGCCTCTGCCAGACAGAGCACTTAAAGCCTCAGCCAGACTGAGCCCTAAAAGCCTCTGCCAGACTGAGCACTTAAAGCCTCAGCTAGACTGAGCACTTAAAGCCTCAGCCAGACTGAGCATGAGCCTCCTCGGGCAGTCCAACCGTTCACACCCCCTGCCGGACCGCGCGCTAAATGCTCCATCCAGACTGAGCGTGAAGCACTCGTCTAGACTTAACATATAGGGCTCGGTCAAAACCACCCATGCAAAACTTCATACCTGTGGAATTCACTAACACACTTAGTCACAATTCCAGGTCCCAGTCTTCACACCACTCTTTGCTTAGTCCAAATTCCATAGACGTTCTTATCATTTTATTACACTTTAAATTCCACTCTGCATTGCGCAGTTTTTTAAATTCCACTATCATTTTATTACATTTAACTTTCTCAGGCCTATCATTTTATTAAACTTTAAATTCCACTCTGCACTGAGTCCTTATTACAAGCTTCAATTTCACTCTTATTAACGAGGAGTTTTACAAACACTTTGCCCAGGCCTCATTTATCTAAAATCCACAAGCAGAAATATTCAAATAACAAACATAACTGACATTTTATTCGTTCACAACTTTGCACAAAAGTTCATTACAGCAATTCAAAACAAAAACAAAAACAAAAAAAAAACAAACAAAAACAACAAACCAACAAACTATCGTTTTCTCCTTCCTCCCGAGTTACTCCTCTTCACTGGAGAGGAGGTCTTCTTCTTCAATGCCTTCATCCAGGGGGGTTTGTGCCACATCGTCTTTGCCAATTGTTACACTACTAAGGTCTAAGTTTGGGAACAGATCTTCAGCTCTACGTTTGAACATCTTCCAGCCACTGTCCCAGTACTCAGCCATTTCGTGCTTATAAAAGTCCGACTGCTGGAAGCTCTCAATAACTTCTGCTTCAGTTCTGCCTCCAGCAGTCGTCCTCGATGGGCCCGCCCCCCTAGATTCCTGCCTAGCCAGGCTACTCGCGACCGCGGCATCAACCGCCGTCTGAAATTCGGCAGACCCTTTGAATTGCTCCACTGCTGCGACGCACAGATCGGGATAAGCCGCCCTTTCAGAAGCTGCCTTTGCCCTCTCTTCGTCCAGCTCTTTCTGCAGGGCCGCCCTTTCCGACGCCGCCTTCGTCTTTTCTGCCTCCAACTCCTTCTTCAGGCTCTCCTTCTCCGCCGCCACCTGCACTCTCTCTGCTTCCAACTCCCTCTGGAGCCTCCCTTTCTCCTCCCCTGCCTTGGCGCGCTTGCCCTCCAGTTCCCTCTGGAGATCGCCCACTCTGCTATCCGCCTCGTCCTTTTGCCTGACCATCTCCTCATTATTGCTCATAGCCTCTTCATGTCGCTCGACCGCGACGGCGCAGGCTCTTTGGGCCTCGTCCAACTTCTTCTGCTCGCCAGCAAGTTGGAACTCGAGCGACACAACTTGGCGGCATGTGTCCTCCAGCTCCGCCTTAACCGTTTGCAGCTCAATGTGGGCACTCTCCCAACTTGCACTCTTCTTCTTTAACTTTGCAAGTTGGGCCTTGGCCTCATCTGCCTTGAGTTTGGCAGCGCCCGCCTTCCTCAGCAGGGCCCCTGCTAAGGTGGTTACCTCCATTTGAGCGGAGTATAACCCCCTTAGCAGCTCAGCCTCGTTGAATCTGGAGGCCGAGCGCAGGGCTGCCTCTTCTACAATCCCTACAAGGCGATCTGCCCCTGCCCTGGCTAGGCCTTCTTCTCCCTCCAGCCGCCCCGCCACCGCACGAGCATGGTAGATCACCGTGGTTGCACTGACTCCTCCTTCTTGAGGTACAAGACCCTCCTGGGGCTGTCCCTCCCTCCTTGGTCTAGGGCCAACAGCCTCATCCTCTACTTGCCTTTCGGGGACGGCCTTTGCGACCCCTGCGGCGATTGCCGCCACCACTGGCACCACCTTCATGACCTCTGAGGCAACATCCACCACTTCTGGGCCACCTACCCTTCCTGGGGCCCCCTCCACTTCTCCCCATTCAGACCCCACGGCTGCACTGGTTTCTTTCACACTCATCTCCCTCCTCCTCTTCTGGGCAGGCACTTCCTCACTTTGACTCACTCTTTTCTTCTTCTTTCCCACGCCCAATGCCTCCATCTCCTTCAACGACCTCTCCTTCAACGGGTCTGTTGGGGGAGAGGTCGAATCCGCTCCCTCGCAACCGGTTTTGGTGGCCAGTCGGCCTGGGACTCTTTGAATTGTTGGGCTTTGGCAAGAATGGCCTGATCCTCTGCCTCTTGAACCCTTCTCCTCGCCTCCAACTCCGCTCGATCGAGGTCCCCAATACCTGGCTTTGGCCCCAACCCCGCCTCAAACAATGTCGACGGCTGAACGAGCTCGTCATATTTGGCCTTTTGTCGCTCCCTCCACTCTTTCACCCTCCTCACCCTCCCCTCTGCAGCTGCCCCCAGTTTCAGCTCCACAGACCTGATGGGCACTTTCTACACGGTGCGCGCTCCAAGCCCCCCCATTGGCAGACACGTAGAACCATCGCGGCCGCCACCCCTTGATTGACGACGGCAGACCCACCACCAACCCTTTCCCCACTGCAGCCTGCAGAGTGACCCACGTCTCCTGCTGCCCCGAAGCCTTATAACACGCAAAGAATTCGTCTACTGTCATGGCCTCCCCTCCATTTGCCTTCGGCCATGCACTGGCACAGGCCAGCAGGATCTTCCATGCGTTAGGCATTAGTTGCCCCGGTGCTACCTCCAGACGGTTAAACACATCCACCACCACTTGCGGCAGTGGCAACCTCAATCCACCCTTCAGAGCTTCCTCATAAAGGGAAAACCCCCCTGGCCTGGCGTCAGGCGGCCTTTCCATTGATGTTGGTAGCAACAACTCCACTTCCCCCGGGATCTGGTATTTTTCGCTGATAGCCTCCAACTCCACCTCAGTAATCGTGGATTTGTCAACCTTCGTGTGCCAATGATCTGGTTCCGCCTGGCTGATTGGCTTTGGAGCTGCTATCATGGTGGAACTGTGGAATCGTACCACCGGCTCCCCCACCCTCTCTGTCCTATACTGCGCCGCTAGCTCCACAGCATCATCATCTCTAAGCGGGTCCACCCTGACAATCGCACTCCCTTCTTCGGCCATTTCTGTGGTATGTTTGCGAATCGCTTCGACGGCAGGAACAAGGAAATTTAAAAAGTGTTGCAGAGGTGTATTGTGAGCAACAAAGGAATTCACACTTGGAATATTTTGATTTTTCGTACGCAGGTAGGTGAATCGAATAATGCCAAAAGCCCACGGTTTGCCCGTATTCCAAGGGTCCCAATTAATTTTCGCCAGTTTGAAAACTTTTCAAAATCATCTGCCAAAACCGTCTCTTCAACACCTACAATGACCTAACGTTTCGTTTCTGATCCAACGCCTAATCTTCCCCCTTACGGGATGTGGCCACGTGTACGGCCACGATGCACTGTCCATCCCCCTTACCCTGTCTTTTCTACTTCCAATCATCACTTGCCACGCCGCCCCTTGAGCCCCGTGCCAATCCGCTCGCCCTTCGTGCGATCAGCCCTCCCCACGGTCGGCTTGCCCTCAACGGTCGGCCTTCTCGCGCGATCGGCCTGTCCTCACAGTCGGCCCCCTTGGGTCGGCCTATCCTCATCGGTCAGCCTGTCCTCACGGTCGGCCCCTTGGGTCGGCCTGCCCTCACGGTCGGCCTTCTCGCGCGATCGGCCTGTCTTCACGGTCGGCCCCTTGGGTCGGCCTGCCCTCACGGTCGGCCTTCCCACGCTATTGGCCTGTCCTCACAGTCTGCCCCCTTTGGTTAGCCTGTCCTCAATGGTCAGCCTATCCTCACGGTCGGCCCCTTGGGTCGGCCTGCCCTTAACGGTCGGCTTTCTCGCACGATCGCCCCTCTTCACGGTCGACCCTTTAGCTCGGCCGGTAGGTCCCCCGCTCGGCCTTCGCGCGATCAACCCTCCCCACGGTTAGACAATCCTACGCTCGCCTCACCAACTCGGCCGCCCATCTCGGTCGGACTCATCTTCCTCATACATATTCCCTTCGCTGGTCTGAAGCTGCACTCGGGAATGGGGGACTACTAACATGGACAGGCCCACAAAGGTCATGAACCACTATAAATAACTCGAGCCCATCATTCGGGGCCCAATGCATAACCCTGCCGATGGAGTCCGGAACAGCTGAAATCCAATATGGCACCAAGAACCAACAGCATTCAGACACGCGGCGGGTGGAGAACGAGCCACATCAGCAGACAAAGATCTGCAAAGTTATTGCCACTACACATCACCATTAATGCAGTCCATCACAACATTTATTACGACAACACCTCTCCGTCGGAACAAGACCCCCTTACCCTGAGCAAGGTAAGCTACAGCATAGGCTTTCGGCAAGGAGAGCAGGTCGGAAGGGACAGCGAAATGATGGCAAAAGGATATAAGCAAATGTTGTAGACAAGAAAAAGGTTAAGTTCTCTATCTCTAATCCTCTCCCATATACTCTGCTTTTCTTCCTAACTTGCTCGTCGGAGAGTTCGTTGGGGGACTACCCCGTTCCCCGTTGAACTTGCCTGCAGGTTATCTGGTGGGCTTGATCATTTGGACACGGGCTGGAGGAGCTTGGACCTGTCTGATCCATTCACTGGGACGAACAGCATTAACAATAAGTATATTTTTATAAAAGATATATGAAAAAATAAGAAAGTAATATGATCTAAAAAGGATAAAAAGATAAAAAAAAAAAATGTACTTTTCTATGAGATGTCAAATAGTGCCTAACACTTTTTTTTTTTTCTTGAGAATTTATTATAAAATATTTTTCAAGTACTTGTATCCCAATTAGTGTATAAAACATTTTTATATTCCAATAAGTCTTATTATTTTAGGTATTTGAGTCACCAAATCCTAATTATTATATTTAAGATAATTTATGGATAATTTTATTTTTACGAATATTTTTTGAACCCTTAGTTACTTGATGTGCATTATTTTGGACTATTCAAATGTTCCATGATTTGAACATTTATATTAAATAAATTTGACAACGTGAATGTTTACATTAACAATGTGGATGTTCCATTTGCTATTCCTGGACGGTTTGCCGGAGGCTTGCCCAATAGGTTGATCGGTCATGGGCTCTACCATGTTGGAAACACAACCCTTGGATCTGGATTACCACTGTACCGCTTGATCCACCTTTCATTTCTTAGTTTTAGGTGTGAGAGGTATATTAGGTAATCTTGCTGAGGTATCCTTGCATATAGTAAAGCTATAGTGACTATTCCAACTTAGGACATGATGCCACCCATTTGCAGGATGTTGTGAGAATCATTGTTTGAAATAGTGCAGCCTAGATCATGCCAAAAATCTAGGACAGGGTAACCCTACCCCCCTCATAGGGGTGTTTTGGTTCTTTTTTACTTGATATGTGCTTTTACAGTGAGACTGTACAGGATGGTTCATATCAGTATAAATTTGAGAACAGAGTTCAGTGGGGATTACAGTTTAGCTATGTGTTATGATTGCTATGAATTGAGGTCGAAGTGCTATCCGATTTTGATTATGTTCTTTCTTTCTTTTTACTAGGTTGTTTACCATTATAACTTCAGAAAGACCCGATATTTCCCAAGTTGTGTGGACTCGTTTCGGTAGGCTTTGTAAAGCTCAAGACCTTGTTGGTGGTCAGCCCGTGTTAGTCTCTCTTCTGCCTGTCACTCGACGAAAAAAGAACAGACAGTCAGTAGCATTAGTACAAAGCATTCTGCAAACACCTATCTGTTCTCACTCAATCAGCTCACCAGCATCTAGTTCACTTAGAACAACAATGGCACAGAATACAACACAGAACACGGAGGAATTTGCTGCCATGATGACGACCTTCCAAAGAACCATGGACACTATAAACTAGAGAATGGCTGCATAAGATGAAATTATTGCTGATTTATGACCTACATCTAGGGCATCTGCATCAACTGTGCACCCGATCTCCGCTGCTCAGCCAAATCCTGATCCACCTCCACCGGTTGAAAATCTCCCAGTTCCAGTTTTCAGGAAATGTTTCCCCTAGCTCTGGCTTATAGGCCTCCAGTTCAACCCCCCGTAGGAATATTTCCTTTTGATATCAATGAAATTGATCCAGCCTTAGTCAAGATTGCCATATTAGAGAAAACATTGAAGAAATCCCAAGGCTTTAACTCCATTCCAGATATCGAAGATGGGTACATTGAGGCTTCGGTCAGATTACCGGAGAAATTTAAGATGCCCCACATCGACAGATTCGATAGGAGTAGGGATTCGATTGTGCATATCCAGTTATTCTTAGATGTATTGAGGCCCATGGGTTTGTCTAGGGAACAAAAACTTTCCTTATTTGGGAGAACCCTGTTTGATGTGACGTCTATCTAGTACGCTAAATTGGAAGACTCAACAAAGCAGAATTGAGAGGAGCTATTTGAGGCATTTGTCAATTAGTATTCATACAACACCCAAATAGAAGTAACCGTCAGTGAGTTTGAGGCAACTGCCCAGAACCCCAAAGAATCATTTATTGATTTTGTTGCTCGTGTAGATGTGCCCGAACGTCCGGGCTCCGCGCGCGAAATGGCGCGAAATCCGTTTTTGTTCATTAGCTACTACAGTTCGGACTCATGTCATGGTTCTGAATCTAATCTCGCAATGTGCAATGCAAGACTGATAAATCACCAAAGAGTCCAAATCCGGCAAATCGTTGTAGAAAACTGATTTTAATAAAGAAGTGCCAAACATGGACTGCTTTGCCAGATACAGAGTCACCACCTAAATGTTTTATTTTGGAAAATTTAGGAAACCCTGACTCGTGCCTAAGGCCATGTGTCCGTCATCACCAAAGTTACCTCGGCTCGGGAACTTGGGTACGAGAGGGGAAGGTCATGCAATGAGCACCCCCGCCCGCCCGATCAAAGATCGGCCTTTACTAAGCATGATATTTTGTTTTTGAAAACACATGTGTTCTTATTCTGGTTTATTAGCTAACTTACTATGTGATGCGCACAACATACAAGTATAGACTAGATCACCTAAGTTGGAACAAAACATCTCATGTTTGTTTGTTTGAAAATGGTTTGAAGGTGCTACTCGCAAGTAGGCTAAGACGTGGATTTGCCATCCTCGAGTGGGTTTGGTTTTGCCACTCTCAAGTGGGTTTAAAACTCGCATTTCGATGAATTGTCTCAATTCAAGCAATCCAACCTTCATCCACAAGCATTCATGCAATTAATCACCTAAGCAGTTAGCCTCATGGAAAGCATGCTAACATGGCAGCACTCACACTCATGCAAGATGCTAAAGCATAAAAACTTACCTAGTACTCCGAGCCAAAACAACAACTAGTTAGAAATCATGCATGATCCTAGTTTATGTTAAGATGACTAAGAAACACATGCAAAATGCAACTAAAAAAAATAGGCTTGGCTATTCTAAGATGGCATATGAGATGCAACATGATAATCATTTATTCAAGTAGGAATTGAAATACAATGCGGTTAGTATGATGCGCCGAGCCCGGTGCATGCAAGACAAATGAATGAATGAAAACATGCAAGGCATAAGGATGCTAATCAAAACATGACCTAGAACTAACCATTGTAAGCGGTTAAGTAAAATGGAGAAAGACATGGGGTTGGAAGACATTCACACACTCACGCACACTTATTACAAAATTCGCCCTCTCGACGGAGGGTCCGAATGAATAATACAAACCAACTAATTAACTACCTTAACTAATTAATTATTACAAAACTCTTAACTAATTAAACAAATTAATTAATTTACAAAACCAACTGAGGAAGAAAATAAATAGGCCGCCACAGCCCTGCCTCGAAATAATAAATGATGCATGTTTGGTCGCGTCCTCCCGAAAATCCGTTGCCATGCCTCATGTTGCCTCTATTTGCACTGTTTTTGACTTCTGAAAATTGTGAAAATCTCTGTGATGCTTCTGAACCACCTCATGGACACTCTTAGAGGCCATCAGCCAAATGGTATGGTCATCGGCCAAAGGATAAGGGTCATCGACCACTTATGAGGCTATCGGCCAAACATTGTTAGCCGATCGGCCACCTCTTCTTGCAGACTGCTCCTTTTGCTGCAGCAGAGTACAAACAGAGGCATGGCAATACATTTGCAAGAAAATGTTGTGCAACTACACCCCTTATCATGTTTGAAACTCAAAGGAGTGTAGTGCTCGACCCTCGAGCCATCAATCACGCATTTCAATGTATGATGGCCAAAAAGGTCGAGTTGCACAAATCAATTTGAATGAAATGCACAAAAATACATAAATGCCTTAACCTCTATCATGCATGATCAAGAGGGTCGGCGATCGAGAATCGAGGCACATTTCATCACTTCAAGTATGAAACGTCCCTCGTTCCTCGTGTTTGGCTTAACACCCAAGCCAAACACAATGCAATGCATGTGACATGGAGATGTTATGCAATGCAACATAAGCATGCCAAATGCAATGTAACTCAAGCATGCATACATGATGCAATACAACCTAAACATGTAAACAACATGGCATGCAACAAGTATGCAACAATGTACCAAGCATGCAAAAATATGCAAAAATGGACTTAAACTAAAATGGGCAGACCTCAATCATGCCCAAATCAGTGGCCAAAATGATGAATTAATGACATGAAATGCAAGACAAGCATGCATGCCAATTGGCCCAAGAATTAAGGCATAAAGAGGACAACTCTCAAGAGCACGTAAAGAGTGAAAAGCATGCAAGTGTGACAACACTACATGCTCTGAAATGATGTGCGGAATGATGCCAAATCAACCAAACAATGCAAGTATGGCATGCAAGAGAGCTCAAAGCTTGAGACTAGCAAAGAGACTTAAACCATGGCCATGCAAAGCAAGCCCCAAAGGGCCAAGGGCAACCAAATCAGTCCCAAGGCAGGTCAATACAAGACCAAAAGCATGCTTGAACCTAGTCAAAACAAGCTAGAACCAAAGACCAAAAAGCATGAGGCATGCAAGGCTAACAAGGGGTATTACACTACACCTATTACAACCAAACATGGGATGACTTAACCAATAAAAATCAGAGTTATGGCATGTCAAAATAAACCCAAAAACCCACTTAGATGGCATCCCAAAGGCCTAAGCATGGTGGCATCCATAATGGCTCGTGTTCAAGACTTAAAACACAAACCTCCCAAAGCATGGAAAAGGTGACAAATGTGAGTGCAAGATCACACTATATGGACTGAAATATCATTTCAAATGATGCCAAATCATGAGAATAGTCTAAGCAATGCATGCTAGTGGACTTGATACACAAAGCTAACAAGCTAGATTGAACCATGGCTATAAAAAACAATGCATGCATGACCAAGACAATGCAAATCAGAGCTAGAGTATGGTAAAACAAGGCTAAAAGATCCTTTGAGTTGAGCCAAAATATGCAAGAATGATGCTCCAAATGCGTGATGCATGTTAAGGCAAATGAGAGGATTGCACTACAAGTGCATGGAGCATGCAAGGGCCAACCAAACCAAACCTTAAAAGAGGTATGACATGGAAAAAAATCACCAAAAACATGCTGAAATAGAATCAAATCATGCTAGAAAGGCATGCTACTTCATGAAGCATACAAGACTAGTTTGTGAGAAATACACTACAAGTGTATAAACCATGCAAATAGTGAGTCCATCAATCAAAATCAGAGTTATAACATGTCAAAATAACACCAAAAACATGTTTAAACTAAGCTAATTCAAACCACAAAAGCATGGTACTTTGTAAGGCTAACAAGGCTAGCAAATAGGATTTACACTACAAGTGCAATAAGCATGCAAGAGGTGACCAAGACAGCCAAAAACAGAGTTATGGCAGGTCTGATAAGTCACAAAAATGAGCCTAAACAAAGCCATAAAGAAGTAAAAACACATGCTCATTTGGTTGCCCATCAACACTAGCAAACAAGACAAGAGGGGAGGGGACCATCCTCTCCTATTTGGGCCCTCAAAACATGATTTTTACCACTAAAAATTCTCTGGATTTCGGTAGTTAAAAGGCCACGAAAAGATGTTTTGAAAGACCTTAGAAGATGGCTCAAAAGCTATACAAGCTAAGGGACAAAAGGGAGAGACAACCCCTTAACACAAAGAGGCCTAAACCATCACTTTTAGGACTGAAAAATAGAGATTTTCTCAGTTCAAAACCACTCCAAAAAAAAGTTTACAAAGGTGGTAAAGCAAGTATGCAAAGCAAAGGTAAAAGGGGTGAGTAATTACCTTTGGAGCACAGCAGCAAAAACAACCACTTTTCTTGAGGAAAAAACACCTTTTGGAGCTCAAACCAAGTTCCAAGGGACCTCAGCCCAATGGTGATCAAGTATACTTAAGGGTTGATAGGTTGAAGATGGTTGTATGCAAGCTTTCTAACACAAATGCTCAAGAGAGGATTGTAGAGAGAGAGGTTCTAGTGTGAGAAGCTCTCAAACCTTTTGCCAAAAATATTCTCCAAATGTTCTAACCCTTGAATATGAGATATAAGGCTTCATTATATAGCAAAATATCAAGCTCGGTCGAAAATATTTCAGCTAGGATAGGTGGCACAAGCTAGAAACAGCTGGACAAGAAATATCCACCAATTCTGGGCTTTCTGGACATTTGTGGCCGATCGGCCAACATTTGTGGCCGATAAGGTTCACTTTTGGCCGGCCTATAGCTGCTGAGCTCCAATTGTGGCTGATGCACTCCCATAGAGGCCGATGGAAAAAATCAGTCCTAGTCCCTGACTTGAAGCAAGCCTAATTCCTTCATTTTGACTCCTTTTCAGGTCATTCTTGTGCCTAAATTGAAGCCCCGAAAGTCTTCTTCCAAATATGGCAGCCTCACATCAAAATTCCATGTGTGCTAAGAGATATCCCTCTTTTAGTGAAGACTGCTCCGTTTCAGTCCAATCGGATTGATGCCCAACTTCAACCAATCATATCTCCCCCATCCGGACTCGGCTTTAGGAGATTCTTAAGTAAAAAATGAAGCCCCGGAAGTAAGATTTCCAACGGTGGTGGCCTCATAGCTGAAATCCAAGTATTCAAAAGGATAGGCCTGATTCAGCGAGGACTGCTTGTCTCTCTCTTAACGGTTCATGCCCATCTTCTTCCTCAGCTAGGTTTCTTCCCTCTTCTCCTCTTTTCTTCAACTCCAAACCCCTAAAAAAGGTGTTTTGAAAGATTTTTCAAAGATTTCAACTCTCTTTCATTCATTTCCACTCTGTCCTTGCTCGGTTTACCGAAAAGCGCAACATTTGACAAAATGCGAGCCTCGGAACATCGTAGAAACTTGTTTTCAAAAATATTTTGAAAAAGAGGGTTTTAAGGCCTAAAAACCATTCAAAATAGCTTTGGTCCAAAATGGGGTATGAGGTTAGGATTTGACTCTCCTTTTGCCGAAGAAATCGAACCTTTGCCCTACACATTTTTTATCACCAAGTAAACCATCAGTAGCGCCCAAGTCTTAAGGGTGGTCAAAAATGGGGTGTCTACACCCGGTGGAGAGCCAAGGTAGCCCGAATGGCAAATAGGCCTGCCGAAAGAGAACAAGTCCAACTAATGGTCCACAACCTTGAGCCAAACATGTTGCAGAGAATGATAGTGGCACCGTTGTCCACATTTGCTTCCTTACATGAGCTAGGGGTCCAAATCGAGAGTGCATTAAAAAAGGATATTATCCACAGAACAAGTGAACTTACAAGAAGACCATTCTCTCGGAATACCAATGCTAGCAGTCGCACTATTCCACGGTCTGTGGATGTCAGTACTATTGTTTCAAGGGCCAAGATGGCTGATCCTTTTGCTACTGCCACAACCTCACAACCTTCACAAAGTACCGGTCCTCTCCAAAATCAAATAATTTTTACTCTCCTCCATATGAGCCCAACCCACGCCCTCAAGCTATTAATGCAAAAGGGGCATCTCAAGTCTCTTGATCCTCGTCTACCCAGTATTGTATCTTTCACTAACAACATAGCCATCCTACGGACATGTGTTACCGTCTACGTTATAAGATCTAGGATCTCATTGACAACAAAGTCATCGCCCTGCCCGCTAAACCCAACATAACAACCAACCCACTTCCTGCACACAACCAAGTCCCCCCCCCCTCGGCCAAAAACATTAATCACATACATACACTACCACCCACCTTTAACCCTAGCACATACATTACCTCATCCCACCTACCAAAATCGGAGGCAGTCATTCCAGAAGGCACAGACACCTGCATGATAGATCTAACACCACAAACCCAATCCAGACCCATGGAAGTAGAAAAGGAGAAAGAGAAGAATGCACTAAAGACAGGATCGCCTAATACCTATGTCATAGAGAAGGGGGTCTTGCTCGCAGAGGAGTATGATCCCAGTTTATACATTGTGGCCATCGATCAACCGAAGCCAGTAGTCATACTGCTGAACTTTCTCAGCATTAATGCTATTGGGGAAGACCAAATGGCGCAGAATCAGAATGAGTGGCATGAGCAAGACCTGAATGACTTAGCAAATTTAGAAAAAGATTTGGCTGATCTGGAGGAAAATTTGAAGGATTTATACTTCTTTGAAGAGGAGGATACAAGTCGTGTCCAGGTGAGATGGTAGGACTCAAGCTAGCTAGAAACAAGAAACAGATGGTTGAGTAAGGAAGAGTCAGATGTGAAGGAGCAGATAGGAGAGACTAGAATAGAAGAGGAAATTGTTGTTAGGGGCAAGGCTGAGACTGCATCTCTTACTGAAAAAGAACAGGCACTAGAACAATTTGAAAGGGAGAGGATAGAGGAGATCTAGGCGAAGATAGCTCTGGAACAGAAAAAGGGAAAAAGAGAAAGAACCAACAGTGTCCAAAACACGAAGAAAATCGACTAGGAACCCAGCGATCGAAAGAGAATGTTAAGGAAACTCAGAAGGTATCGGGATGCTGAAACTCGAGCTGTAGTGGTAGAAGAATAGTATAATGATGGGGCGCCTGATGTTAACATGCTCCAAATAGAACTTGATGCCAGCCTGGTCATGACTGTAGGAGAGTGGTAAGAAGACAACAATCTAAGTCATGCATACACTGACGAAGGTTGGAAAGCTGATACCCTAGATGACACCTGGTATACCGATGAGATCAATCATATGATCCGGAGCGGTCGGTGCTTCAAATCCACACCATTAGACTATCCGGAGACCTTTAACAAGGAGGCTGAGAAAGCGAAAGATAAGGATATTGAGGAAAACATGGTCTTAAAATAGCTCAAAAGGATTCAGGCCGACATATCAATCTGGGGGCTGATAATGGCATCTTGGGAGCATAGGCAAACACTGTTAGAGGCAATGAGCCGGACTAAACTGCCTATTGATACCACTGCCGACCAATTGGTATCGTTGGTAACATTTGGGGACGTTACGCCGGTAATATCTTTTACAGATAAAGAGTTACCACTTGAGGGTGCCAACCACAACCGTCTATTATATGTAACCTTGGAAAGTCGAAAAAAGTAGATTCTGGTGGTGTTAGTAGATACCGGGTCGACGATCAATGTGTGTCCAGTGAGGACTATCTATGCCATCGGTTTGAGGCCAATTGACTTTACACACACCACCCAAGCTGTCCAGACTTATGACAATACAAGTCGGGATGTCATGGGAACGTTCAAAAGCCATATCCTAATCGGCCCATCCGAACATGAAGTGGAATTCCATGTAATGGATGTACTGGCCATGTTCAACCTACTATTGGAAAGGCCCTAGCTACATCAGATGAGGGCTATATCATCAACAGTTCACCAGTTAGTAAAGTACCCCTTCAAATGCGGGATTGCCACTTTGTACGGTAATTCTGCGATCCATCTTCCCTAGGGAACCACTGCACCATTATTGGAATCATATATGGGGAAAAAGACCTGTTCCTTTCTGGCTTCTCTCTAGTAGAATCCCGGTTGGTCCAAACCATCATGGTAGCGGGCGATGGAGACTACGTGAGCGCACAATCCATTTACATGCTGAACAAACAGGGGCATATGCCCAGATCGGGGCTAGGCCGAAGTGGCAGATAGGGAGGTGTTGTTGCTAAGGAGATGAGTCATAACCTCCACACTTTTGGGCTGGGATACAAACCTATTGCTGCAAATTAGCAAAGAAAAAAGGAGGAGCTGAGAGAAAGGCTGAAAGCAAAGAGGACTGGGAAGCAGTATGAGTTAGTCCACAAACCAATACAGGGGACCTGGAACGGACGTTTTGTCCGCCAAGGGGAAGACTTCCCCTTTTGTGGATTCCCAGAGCCCTGGTATGATTGGGGAACAAAAACAAGGTATTCGGGGTTCAAGATTTTCTTCGGACACCAGTTACCAAAAGAGGAGGATGAACAAACAGACCTAAGCCCTAGTAGAGACCAAGGCAGAACTGCAAACCTGGACATCGAAAGCATTGCCTGACTTACTGACAAGTTCTACTGCTGAAGTTGAGACCACCAGCTTAGGAGATAGTTTTACTATCTCAATGATCTGGGATAACCCAGCAGCAGATTTCTCCAATCTTATCGTGGATGCATCTGAGGCTCCACGTCTGGTCTGAAAGTTTGAGCAAGGCGTCATTAATAGTTCTGAATCGAATAGTGAGCCCGAATCTGATTCCACTGAGTCTGTGGAGTCAGAGTCAGATTCGAGTTCCTTTGAGTCTACAACTTCTGGGAGTGGTAACCCAGATACCAAAGTCCTATCCAGGTCGTCTTTTAGCTTTTCTTTTGATTCCACTGTAACTGAAGATCCAAACTTTTTGAATGGGAATAATGTGAACTTTGCCTACTTCTCTGTGCCTTTGGTTTGTTATACTGATCTTAATTTTCAAAATTTTGACATAAACGACTAGGAAGAAATTCCTCAGGTTTTGAAACATTTGATTGATCATGAGGAGAAGAGGTGTGTTAAGTCCTATACAAATGAAATCGTATCAATTAACGTGGGTACTAAGGGAGATCCTCACTTGGTCCAGATCAGGTCCACGCTGTCTTCGGAGGAACGTGAGCATTTAATCACTTTATTAAAAGATTTCAAAGATGTTTTTGCATGGTCCTACGAAGACATGCCTGGAATCGATCCTGAGATTGTACAGTACCAGATCCCTCTTGACCCTGAGGCCCGGCTAGTTAAGCAAAAGCTGCGCAGAGTTCGCCCAGATTGGGCTTTGAAGATCAAGGAAGAAGTTACCAAACAGATCGAGGTAGGGTTCTTACTTGTATTTGAGTATCTGACGTTGTTGGCCAATATTGTTCCAGTCCTAAAGAAGGTTGGCAGAATCAGAGTCTGTGTTGACTTCAGGGATCTGAATAAGGCTAGTCCGAAGGATGATTTTCTATTGCCGCATATTGATGAGTTTGTAGACTTCACCGCGGGCCATGCATTGCTCTCATTTATGGATGGATTTTTCGCGTATAACCAGATTCTGATGGCACCCGAGGATAGGGAGAAGGCCACTTTCACTACTTCGTGGGGCATCTATTGCTACCGAGTCATGCCGTTTGGGTTAAAGAATGTTAGGACCATTTATCAAAGAGCTGCAACTACCATTCTTCACGACATGATCTACAAAGAGGTTGAAATGTATATGAACGATATGATTGTCAAGTACAAAGATCGAGAGGGCCACTACACCGCCTTAGAGAAATTCTTTCAGCGAATTAGAGAGTGTAGATTAAGGTTGAACTTGTAAAAATGCACCTTCGGCGTAACAACAGGAAATGTGACGCCCCAAAAACCACGAACTTCAAAGAATATATAATCAATTAAGTACAGGGTTTATCTAAGGTTAGGAGTCTAGGAAACGGCACTAATGAGTCCTATGGCCAATAACCGAGTAAGATCCCAGATCGTCGCAGGAGTCAAGTTAGTCTCCCTTCTAAGTCCAGCTTTCTTAGGTAGCGCACTACCCTTTTAACAGATCTTAAAAGGTATTGACTCAAGGTCCCATAAGCAATGAAGAGATGGGCATAGGATTACAAAGTAAATAATAATTACAGTGTCTCAAATTTTAAATTTACAAAACCAGTTCCATTACTATTACAATCCAAAACGAATAAATAAAAGCACAATTAGACTAATGAGTGAAATGGTTTCAAACTTTCTCTAAGAAAAACTTAAGTATTCAAATGTCATGACCCGAACCCGCCGCCGTGGGTTAAGGACATAACCGGCTAGTAATCATGAGATTACCTACGGCCTCAAACCAAACCAAACGTATTTTAATAGAGTTAATGGGGGCCAAACGGAAGCAATTCGAAACTTTGTCCATAGAGCTGTGCTTACATGGCACACCAAAACAAACCATACATATATATATTAACAACTCACAACTGAAATACAGTGCTGTAAAATTCTGTTCAGACAGGATCATCCAAAACTAAGTCAACCCAGGGAACTATATACAGACATATACAAAACTTCGCCAACATGACAAAATATAAATACATAACAAAAGGGGCGAAGATGGGTCTCGTGCGTGAGACGCGAGGGCTGACTTTCCAAAACCTATGTTGACTCGCTCAGGCTTTGCTGGGGCTGGGTCTGGGCCTCTCTTGGCTCACCTACAAACACATGAATGAGCGTGAGCGAAAGCCCAATGAATAATACCAAGCAAAGGAAATGCATTGATACATTATACAACAAACGGCCTTGGGCCCCATTTTATTCATGTCAACTAGCCTTTGGCCTTTTCAAACTTTCATATCAAACTGGCTCTTAGGCCTGTATATTAGACTGGCTCTTAGGCCTTTATATCAGACTGACTCTTAGGCCTTTATATCAGACTGGCTCTTAGGCCCTTCAGACTTTCAGATCAAACTGGCTCATAGGCCTTTCAAACTTTCATATCAAATTAGCACATAGGCCTTTCAAACGTTCAGATCAACTGGCTCATAGGCCTTTCAAACTTTCATATCAAACTGGCGCATAGGCCTTTCAGACTTTCAGATCAAACTATGTCCACCATTCAAATTAATGAACTTTACGAAACTTACATAGAAGTAGCAATTGGACAATAACATATGTCAGATATTACTCACAGTGATTGGTTGATTGATTCGCCCTGGAGCTCGACCCTACACATGCCATAAACATAAAAGGGTCACTAACAATTCAATCCGTTCAAAATTCACATTTTCCTCTTTAGGCTTCATTCTTATCTCTTTAATTCAATTACGGTGCTCAATGCATGCCTAAGAGTGTTTAGAAGTGAAAGGGGACGGAAAACAGAACACATAATGCATTTTCAAAGTTTTAGAAAACTGGGTACATGCTCGAGCGCAGACTTTCCCGCTCGAGCATACCCTTTAGGCCTGCAAAAGTACTGGATGCATCAAAATTATGCTCGATCGCGAACTATGGCACTCGAGCGGAAGGCCTCTCTACATGGCTCCACGCTCGAGCGTGAACTCCCCCGCTCGAGCAGATACCATGTCTACAAAAAGTGCTGGGAGCACGAAATTCACACTCGAGCGGCAGTTTCCCCGCTTGAGCAGTAATCAAACTTTCTGGAAATTCCAGAACTGTTGTTGGAGTTCAAATTCGATGTTCAAAGGTCTCAATTCATGATTTTGGCTCAAACTTCACATATTTATGTACTAACATGGTACAAACACCAAATCACATCACAATGGAGCTCAATTTCATGAATTAACCACATGCATGTCCCAAATTGGCACTGAACTCAACTCCAACATAACAAATTCATACATTCAAGCTCATATCTTCAAAAATTGTACATGCATGTGATGAATTAGCCACATTCTCAACTTAGACAACACAATGGTGTTCAAAACATGAGTTTCAACCGAAACTCTACATGAATCATGTATTTCAAGCTTATACATGCTATTTCAAAACAATTTCTTACATGCATGCATATATTAAGCTTTAATTCCAACAAAACCAACTTAACTCATGCTCTTGGTCACAAACAACCCATGAACACACAAGATCACACATTAATTTCATGAATTCAAGAATCAATACTTACCTATAAGCCCAATCTATGGCTAATTCTTGAACTAGACTCCAAATCTCCAAGCTTGAGTCACAAATTACACAATTCTCTCCCTCTCTCTCTCTTTAACAGCCGGCTCTCTCTCCCTTTCTCAAAGTTTGATCAGCCAAAATGAATACATATGAGAGAATGAGAAGTGTAGTGCCCTTTACCCAACAATTTCCACTAACTCATAATAATAATAATAAATAATTGGGCACCAATTCGCCAATTTAATCAACTTAATCTGGTTCGAATCAATTTTTTAATTAAATTTCACCGTAGGCTCTAAAAATTATGCCAATCACAATGGCGTAATCGATTCCAGGTTCTGTGGTCGATAAGGCCCTCAATTTAATTTCCAAAGCAGATTATTCAAACAGATATTCCTACAGTGAGCAGATAAAACTTCAAAATCACATATATTCGCATAATGGCACACAAAATCATATCAAAACATATAATCACATTCATATTTGGGACCAATTAGCATAATACAGAACAGGGGTGTCACAGTCTTCCCCCCTTTAGGAAGTTTGGTCCTCCAAACTTAATTTACCTTCTCATTTCCTCCTCTTTTTCCCATGTAGCATCCGTTCCGTAGTGTTCTTTCCATTCCACTTTCACGATTGGGATGGACTTGCTTCTTAATTGTTTCACTTGCCAATCAACAATTCGTTCCAACCATTCAGCATATTCCATATTTTCATCAATAGCAACCTGGTGATAATCATTCACATGAAACGGGTCTCGGAGGTAACCCCTCAACATCGACACATGAAACACATTATGGATTTGCTCGAATCCCGGTGGCAAAGCTACTCTGTAGGCAACTGGACCAAGCCTTTCCAAAATCTGAAACGGCCCAATGTAACGGGGCGACAACTTGCCATTTTTCCCAAATCTGACTTGGCCTTTCATCGGAGAAACACGGATGAACACATGGTCACCAACCTCATACTCAAGAGGTCTTCTCCGAACGTCTGCATAATTCTTTTGTTAGTCCTGAGCTGTTTTGAGCCTTTGACGAATAGTCTTGATTTTCTCAGAAGTGTCTTGCATAATTTCTGGCCCAAGCAAAGCTCTATCCCCGACCTCTGTCCAACAGAGAGGTGATCTACACCTCCTACCATACAAAGCCTTGTATGGTGCCATACCGATGCTAGAATGGAAGCTATTATTATAAGCAAATTCTGCAAGTGGCAAATAATCCTCCCATCTGTATCGTTCGTTCTGATTGCCCGTTTGTCTGTGGGTGAAATGCAGTACTGAACCTCAGTTCTGTTCCCATAGCTTCCTGCAAACTTTTTCACAATCTAGATACAAATTTCGGATCTCTATCCGATACAATAGATACTGGAACTCCGTGTAAATGGACAATCTCATCAACATAAATGGTAGCCAATCTATAAGCAGTAAATATAGTTTTAACAGGCAGAAAATGTGCAGATTTAGTCAGTCTATCAACTACAACCCAAACAGAATCCATACCTCGAAAAGTCCGAGGTAAGCCAACAACGAAATCCATAGTCACATGCTCCTACTTCCATTCAGGAATAGGGAGAGGTTAAAGTAGACCGCCTGGTTTCTGATGTTCAACCTTAACTTGCTAACACTAAAGGCATTTGGACACATATTCTGCAATCTCTTTCTTCATTTTAGGCCACCAATAGGTTTGTTTCAAATCCCGATACATTTTATTGTTACCCGGATACATAGCAAATGCAGATCTGTGGGCTTCATCTAAAACTGTCTGCTTTAGTTCTGGAATGTCTGGGACACACATTCTGTTCCAAAATCTCAACACTTCATTCTCAATACTAAACTCTGCTTTCGAACTTGTCTCAAATTCAACAATCACTTTCTTGAGGAATTCATCCTCCTTCTGTTTCTGTTTGATTTCTTCAACAATCGTCGGCTCGGTTGTAATAGCGGCTATCAATCCGCCTTGTTCGCACATTACCACTTCAATTTCAGATTTCTCAAAATTCTGCAAAATCTCTCTCTGTTCAGTAAGCAAACAAGCCATACTCCCCATTGATTTTCTGCTCAAGGCATCAACAATTGTATTAGCTTTCCCGAGGTGATACTGAATCTCTATATCAAAGTCTTTTATCAATTCCAGCCATCTCCTCTGTCGCATATTCAACTCCTTCTGCGTGAAGAAGTATTTCAGACTTTTGTGATCCGTGTAGACTTCACACTTTGCTCCATACAGATAATGGTGCCAGATTTTCAAAACAAAAACAACTGCGGCTAATTCTAGGTCGTGTGTTGGATAGTTTTTCTCGTGCAGTCTCAATTGTCGGGAGGCGTAAGCAATAACCTTTCCGTTCTGCATTAACACACAACCCAAACCTTTATAAGATGCATCACTGAAAATCACAAAATTTTTCGTACCTGAAGGTAGTGTCAAAATCAGTACAGTGGTCAGTCTTGTTTTCAATTCATGAAAGGCTGATTCTCTTTCATTGTTCCACTCAAAAGGTTGTCTCTTGCGTGTCAATTGGGTAAGAAGCACAGCTATTTTTGAAAAATCCTTCACAAACCTCCTGTAGTACCCAGCTAAACCCCTAAAGCTGTGAACTTCTGTTACATTGGTCGGTGTAGGCCAATTCACAATTGCCTCTATTTTCTGCGGGTCCACTGAAATCCCTTCCCTGTTGATCACATGCCCTAAGAAAACAACTTCATCCAACCAGAACTCACATTTCTTTAGTTTAGCAAACAATTTCCTTTCCCTAAGTATTTGCAGGACAGTTCTCAAATGTTGTTCATGTTCAAATCTATCTTTAGAGTATATCAAAATGTCATCGATAAAGACTACGACAAATTCATCAAGGTAGGCCTTAAAAATAGGGTTCATTAAGTCCATAAATGCTGCCGGAGCATTAGTCACTCCAAACGGCATAACAAGAAACTCAAAATGACCATACCTTGTTCGAAACACTGTTTTCTCAACATCTTCTGCCTTTACTTTCAACTGATGATACCCGGACCTCAAATCAATCTTGGAAAACACCTGTGATCCCTGCAACTGGTCGGATAAATCATCAATACGGGGTAGGGGGTACTTGTTCTTTATTGTTACCTTATTTAGTTTCTGGTAGGCGAAGTCCTAGGTCGGATAAACCCCTTGTCAAGCAGGTCTTGCAACTGTTCTTTCAATTCTTTCATTTCGGTAGTAGCCATTCTGTAGGGAGCTTTAGAAACAGGTTGGGTGCCTGGCATAGTCTCAATTATGAACTCTATCTCCCTGTCTACCAATTCCCCTGGCAACTCATTTGGAAACACATCCGAAAATTCTCTAACAATAGGGATATCATTCAATTCAATATTCGCAGATTGTTCAGTCAACACATAACACAAATAATCCTAGCACCCTTTCCTGATTAGTTTACATGCTTTCATTGTAGCTATCAAATAAGGTGGAGGCACTACCCCATTTCCCACAAACACAATTTCTTTCTACTCTGGTGGTTTAAACACAACCCGTTTTGTCACACAACCAATGGTGGCACAATACTTGGTCAACCAATCCATGCCCAAAATTACATCAAAATGCCTAAAGTTCAAGGGCAAAAAATCTACATATAGGATAGCGTCCTCAACACGTATTTCACAAAACCGGTATATAGATTCACACAATACAGACTCCCCAGATGGAGCAGACACACATAGCAGATATGGCAATAATTCTAAGGGTCTATTCAATCTAGATGCGAATGCATATGTCACAAAAGAGTGTGTGGATCCGGAATCAAGTAACACAAAAACATCCTGATTACAAATAGAAATAGTACCTGAGACAACTGCATTGGCATTCCGTGTATCGCCCGAAACAAGTGCAAAAACTCTCCCCTGTCTCACGGTATCCCCGGTGGTAATGGATCTCAAAGTGTTTCCTAGCTTTGGGATCGATGCAGTGGAACTAGCAGCCTTCTTTCCTCCATTTTGATTACAATCTCGGGCCATGTACCCTTGTTTACCACACTTGAAACAGGCCCCTGACACACGGTAACAAACCCCACGGTGCCTTTTGCTACAAATGTTGCACATGGGAGATGTGTCTCGGGAAGAATTCGAGGTGTTTGAGGAGCCCGTGTTTTGCTTTTTCAGAAACTTCTTCTTTGAAAAGAAGCCTTGTCTTTTGTTACCTTTCCATTCTGCTGTTGGCTTGGCTTGTCTAGCTATGTTGGCTTCTGATATGATGGCCCTGTCTAGCACTCCAATGTAGGTTTCTAGCTTTAAGACATTCACTCTTTCAAGGATGTCACTTCAAAGCCCACCTGCAAAATGTCTCACCTTCTTATAATCTGTATCAATCACATGTGGCGTAAACCTGGCCAATTCAGTGAATTTGGCCTCATACTCAGCCACTGTCATACTGTCTTGCTTTAATTCCATAAATTCTGCCACTTTCCTATCCCAAACACACTGCGGGAAGTACTTGTCGTAGAAAAAATTTTGTCCAGTCAGCATCTTTGTAACTCTCACGCATTAACATCCACCATCTTCTTGCTTCGTCCTCTAGCATAAAGGTAACTAGAAGCACTTTCTGTGTCTCCGAACACGGGAACACTTCAAATAGTTTTTCAATCCCAAGAACCCAAGCTTCAGCTTTCAAAGGATCTAATCCACCATGGAACTGTGGTGGTTTCATTTTCTTGAACTCTTTGGTGAGGGCCATAATTCGGTCATCATTCTGATTATCTGGCATAGGAGGTGCCGGAGGTGGAGGTGGAGGATGTGGCTGTTGCCACTGTTGTTGCCATTCTTGTTGTTGCCTCAATGACTCTGCCATTTCCTGAATCAGTCTCTCCATTCTGTCCAGTCTGGTGGTAGTAGACTCTTCTATCTCATCACCATCTGATTAGACTTGCATTATAGTTTATGCAGAAAGTTCACAAATATGCATATAGCAAGAGCATACATATTCAATTAGATGTAATGCAAGTAAATCACCAATTATAACACATAATTGTTCGTATTAAAACAGTTAAGCACATTCTCAATGCTTTCAAATTCATACTTATTAATGCATCCTAGATCTTTTCTAGACGCTCATTGCCCTTTTGGACAAGTGTGTGAGTTATTAACTCGTGCTCTGATACCACTCTGTCATGACCTGAACCCGCCCCCGTGGGTTAAGGACATAACCGGCCAGTAATCATGAGATTACCTATGGCCTCAAACCAAACCAAACATATTTTAACAGAGTTAATGAGGGCCAAACGGAAGCAATTCAAAACTTTGTCCATAGAGCTGTGCTTACATGGCACACCAAAACAAACCATACATATATATATTAACAACTCACAACTGAAATACAGTGCTGTAAAATTCTGTTCAGACAGGATCATCCAAAACTAAGTCAACCTAGGGAACTATATACAGACATATACAAAACTTCGCCAACATGACAAAATATAAATACATAACAAAAGGGGCGAAGGTGGGTCTCGTGCGTGAGACGCGAAGGCTGACTTTCCAAAACCTATGTTAACTCACTCAGGCTTTACTGGGGCTGGGTCTGGGCCTCTCTTGGCTCACCTACAAACACATGAATGAGCATGAGCGAAAGCCCAGTGAATAATACCAAGTAAAGGAAATGCATTGATACATTATACGACAGATGGCCTTGGGCCTCATTTCATTCATGTCAATTGGCCTTTGGCCTTTTCAAACTTTCATATCAAACTGGCTCTTAGGCCTGTATATCAGACTGACTCTTAGGCCTTTATATCAGACTGGCTCTTAGGCCTTTATATCAGACTGGCTCTTAGGCCCTTTAGACTTTCAGATCAAACTGGCTCGTAGGCCTTTCAAACTTTCATATCAAATTGGCACATAGGCCTTTCAGACGTTCAGATCAAACTGGCTCATAGGCCTTTCAAACTTTCAGATCAAACTATGTCCACCATTCAAATTAATGAACTTTACGAAACTTACATAGAAGTAGCAATTGGACAATAACATATGTTAGATATTACTCATAGTGATCGGTTGATTGATTCGCCCTGGAGCTCGACCCTACACATGCCATGAACATAAAAGGGTCACTAACAATTCAATCCGTTCAAAATTCACATTTTCCTCTTTAGGCTTCATTCTTATCTCTTTAATTCAATTACAGTGCTCAATGCATGCCTAAGAGTGTTTAGAAGTGAAAGGGGACGGAAAGCAGAACACATAATGCATTTTCAAAGTTTCAGAAACAGGGTACACGCTCGACCGTAGACTTCCCCGCTCGAGCGTACCCTTAAGGCCTGCAAAAGTACTGGATGCATCAAAATTACACTTGATCGCGAACTATGGCGCTCGAGCGGAAGGCCTCTTTACATGGCTCCACAGTCGAGCGTGAACTCCCCCGCTCGAGCGGATACCATGTCTGCAAAAAGTGCTGGGAGCACGAAATTCACACTCGAGCGACGGTTTCCCCGCTCGAGCGGTAATCAAACTTTCTGGAAATTCCAAAACTGTTCTTGGAGTTCAAATTCGATGTTCAAAGGTCTCAATTCATGATTTTGGCTCAAACTTCACATATTTATGTACTAACATGGTACAAACACCAAATCACATCACAATGGAGCTCAATTTCATGAATTAACCACATGCATGTCCCAAATTGGCACTGAACTCAACTCCAACATAACAATTTCATACATTCAAGCTCATATCTTCAAAAATTGTACATGCATGTGATGAATTAGCCACATTCTCAACTTAGACAACACAAATGGTGTTCAAAACATGAGTTTCAACCAAAACTCTACATGAATCATGTATTTCAAGCTTATACATGCTATTTCAAAACAATTTCTTACATGCATGCATATATTAAGCTTTAATTCCAATAAAACCAACTTAACTCATGCTCTTGGTCACAAACAACCCTTGAACACACAAGATCACACATTAATTTCATGAATTCAAGAATCAATACTTACCTATAAGCCCAATCTATGGCTAATTCTTGAACTAGACTCCAAATCTCCAAACTTGAGTCACAAATTACACAATTCTCTCCCTCTCTCTCTTTAACAGCCGGCTCTCTCTCCCTTTCTCAAAGTTTGATCAGCCAAAATGAATACATAGGAGAGAATGAGAAGTGTAGTGCCCTTTACCCAACAATTTCCACTAACTCGTAATAATAATAATAAATAATTGGGCACCAATTCGCCAATTTAATCAACTTAATCTGGTCCAAATCAATTTTTCAATTAAATTTCACCGTAGGCTCTAAAAATTATGTCAATCACAATGGCGTAATCGATTCTGGGTTATGTGGCCGATAAGGTCCTCAATTTAATTTCCAAAGTAGATTATTCAAACAGATATTCCTACGGTGAACAGATAAAACTTCAAAATCACATATATTCGCATAATGGCACACAAAATCATATCAAAACATATAATCACATTCGTGTTTGGGACCAATTAGCATAATACAGAACAGGGGTGTCACATCAAATGTCTTTGCCTCTTCGTTGGCTTCGTACGTTTCTTCGATACCTGGCATGAAACGTCATGAGCTTTGAATGCCCAGTAAATGCACACACACTCTATCCTTTTTTCCCAATCCAGTACACTATCACAATTATATCAAGCCAGTAATGAAGCATGATAATCATTCAATAATAAAGGATTACAAGGTTAGACGTTAGAAATCTAGAAATCTCCCAAAGAGCCTTCGTCCTCCCAACTACAAGAATCGGACGCGGATTATTCGGTATGCCTCTTCTTTTGCTGCTTTGTTGCAAAACTAACCTCGGATACCTACCAATGGTTGTATACCGCGGAGCGCCACCCGTAGGGTCTAAAAAGAGACGGTAATAATGGGTCTTGCCCAAATCCCTCATTACACTAAATACCTAAGGTCCAAATACAACCGCACCGTTCAAGGGTTCCGAAAACCACTTGCGCAAGATTTTAACTTCCAAATAGGGAACGCATCCCGTTAACCAATCAATATCTTAGTAATCTTGTCCAAAAATTCACAACCCATTACCACCCATTAAGTTTCCTGTTTGAGTTAGATAATTTAAGTCAAAGTTAGGACATGCTCTTGAAACAACATCTATTGCACAAGTTTGAACAACTAAATAGTACAAATAGAAGGAAATAAGGTTACAACACATGAGATTCACATATGAAGATAAGCACAAGTAGCTCTAGGCATATTCAAGTAGTTAAGGGAATAAATTCGCACATGAATATAAATTCCAGATTTGCATAAATGTGAGCACCATCGAAGGATTAAAATAAAATACATAAACCTATGACATGTGAAATATCATATCAAGACATGATCATAAATTAATAAGCATATTCATGAACACAAGAGCATAAAACACCAATGAAAATAGAATTTTCAAATTCAGTACTACCTAAAGATTATGCACAAAAGGGCTATTTTAATTTTTTTTAAAGAGCCTGCCTTCCTAGGGTTCGTAGGGAATTTTATCTAGCTTTCAGAACATTTTTCGGAAATGGAATAGCTTGTTCAGATTTGTAGTTATTTCAGAAATACTCCAGCTCTGTCCAGATTCGTCGACCGTTACGAAAATTAGATTTTCTCACAAACCACTCACTCGTTTTTAATGAAACCAATTTTCCTTGAAAGATAACGCCTTAAGAAAGATTTTGACATAAAATGGAGGTCCAGAATATTTTTATACATGTTTTTACAATTTTCGTAAGGTGGCTATAAGACAGATTTTTCTGGCACAATTCTTGAAAATAGAAAGTTTGTGAGAAAAGAGGTCAGCTACGGGAAATTTTCCAATTATCTTGTGATAAAAACATGCTAAATAATATGTATTAAACTCAAAAATTTAAGGTGAAGGTGTGCCTTTGAAAATTTTGAGAGATTGATAGGGAAAAATATTGTCTTATACCGATTAAGAGAAATAGAAGAAGGATATAATCAAGGTTCTACTCCTTTCATTTTTGACACAAGAATACCATTATAACACATCTAAAAATACCATTTTAAACTTCTAATAACATGTATTTGAAAAAGGAAAATAGAAGAGAGATTTGTGTTGTGGCTTACTTGAGGGTTGTTGGAATTGCTAACAAACTTTTTCTTCCTCTCCTCTCTTCTACTAAGCTCACCCTCCTTCCTTTCTTCTCTCTCAGCTGAATATAGTGTGTATAAGTGTTATTCTTGTATGTAGAATGCTAGGGAAGGGGTTGTTTACATAATGAATTTGGTGCAAAAGGTCCTAAATGCCCCTTGGTTGGAATTGGATTGGATAGTTTGAATTTAGTTTGAATCCAATGGAATAGTGGAGGATTAAAGGTCTTAATTAGGTTCCTAAATATGATCTAGTTAGGGTTTTCCTCCTAATCAAACTAACCTAGTTGCTTATATACATGTATATAAAAGTTTGTACCAAGTCAAAGATTTTTCTTCTTTAAATTATGGAAAATTGTCTCATAGTACATTCATTACACCTACAATGGTGATGGCTAGCCATGTGATGGTGAATTGATGGACTTGTTATATATTTTTTTTATGTACAATTGTTGGAATTTGTAAAATAAAATATTTTAAAAAAAAAAAATTAGGATACAAGTGAATATATAAATATATATAATGGTACTTGTTTGGGGTCAATTAAAAATGTGAGGGCTTGGGCTCAATTAAAGTATCTATTTCAAGTGTAGAGTTAATAAATTAGTGCTAGGAAAAATAATTCGGTTTGTATTATCTTACTTTGAATTTAAAGGTAAATAACCGAACGAAAATTGTGAAAACCAGAAGTTAAGGTTTGAAGTGATTAATCTAAAATTTGAGAGTTAAATAATTAATATTAGAGTGTTAGAAATGATTTCCAGGGTCGATTAGGGTTTGTATGGGTTCGTCCGTGATGCATTTTCAGTTCTAGGGTTTAATTTGCGAACAATCAACAAATTAAGGGCTTCATTATAATAACTCAAAATTTAGGGACTTGATAAGGTTTACAAAAGTTAGGGGTCTCATAGGAAAAATGCTCGGATTCCTGATCACACAGAGAGGAATTGAGTTACATCCTTCCAAAATCAAGGCCATCTTAGAAATGCCACCACCGATGACTGAAAAGGAGGTGCACGGTTTTCTGGGTAAAATGCAATTCATAAGACGGTTTATTTCAAAACCAACCTTAACTTGTGAACCACTATTTGGTCTCTTGAAGAAAGGAAAAAAGTTCCAATTGGACGATCACTGTCAGTTCACTTTGAACAGGTCAAGCAGTACCTGCAGAATCCACTTGTGTTATCGCTGTCAGAACCGGGAAAACCGCTGATTTTGTACCTGTCGGTGGCAAACTCAACCATGGGGTGTATGTTAGCTCAGGAGTTCGAGGCCAAGGCGGAAAAATTCGTTTATTACTTGAGCAAGAAAATACTAGATTACGAGACTTGTTACACTTCCCTCAATAAATCTTGTCCAGCCTTGGTATGGGCTACCCGGAAGTTGAGGCACTACCTGTTAGCTCACTCTGTAATCCTGATTTCGAGATTAAATCCCATCAAATATCTCTTTGAGAAACTAGCACTTACGAGTAAGCTAGCCCGTTGGTTGCTTCTTTTCTCCGAATTTGATCTTACATATGTTACACGCAAGTCGGTTAAAAGGAGAGCTGTAGCAGAATTCCTGGCAGATCACCTAGTAGAGGCAGATGAAGCGGTGGAATACTTTTTCCCAGATGAGGATATTCTGCAAATAAAGGAGAAAACATGGACGATGTACTTTGACAGAGGAACCAATCAATACAGTTATGGGATCGATGTGTTGCTAATAGTACCTGATGACTCCCATATATCCTTAGCCTTCAAGCCCCGGTTCAAAGTATCCAACAATGAAGCAGAATATGAGGCGTGTATTGCTGGTTTAGAAGCCGCCCTGGAACTAGGGGCAAAAAGGTTGGACGTCATCGGGGATTCAAATTTGGTTATGTCTCAAGCCAACGGAGATTAGCGGGTAAAAGAGGAGAAAATGAAGGTTTGTCATCAGGTCTTAGATATGCTAATTCTGAGGTTTGAAAAGTTAACGTTTACCCATCTGCTAAGGGAGAACAACCAATTCGTTGATGCACTAGCAACTCTATCTTCTATGGTAGACATTCCATTGGGAGTCAAGATGCATCCGATTATTATTGAACAGAAGTACACGCCGGCCTATAAAACCATTGCTACTATGGATGAGGCTTCAGACAAAAACCCCTGGTACTACGATATTTGGAATTTCCTGGAAACTAAGGCGTATCCGCTAAGAGCAAATGCCAAGGACAAAAAGGAAATATGGTGTCTGGCCGTCCAATTTATCATCTGCGGAGGCAAGTTGTACAAAAGAGGCCATCTGGGAATGCACAAGCTATATGTTGAAGAAGAGGAATCAAAGCGCCTTATGGAGGCCATCCACAGAGGAGAGTGAGAAGCCCACATGAACGGTGTGATGCTCGCCTGAAAAATCCTTAGACAAGGCTACTACTGGTCAACCATGGAAGAGGATTGTATTGGTTTTGTTCAGTGCTGTCATAAATGCCAGATTCATGCTAATCGTATGAACATTTTGCCATCAAAGCTCTTTAACATGACCTCGCCATAGCCATTCTCTGTTTGGGGAATAGATGTTATCGATGCAGTCATGCCAAAGGAGTCAAATGGATATGAGTTCATTCTGGTAGCAATCGACTACTTCACGAAATGGGTGGAGGCCCAGTCTTACTCTGTATTGAAAGCATCGCATGTGGCTAAGTTCATCAAAAATAACATCATATGCCGGTATGGGTTGCACTTTAAGAAAGAGGTGATAGACTTGCTTGAGAAATATAACGTGCCTTTTCATAAGTCATCAACCTACAGGCCACAGACCAATGGAACTGTCGAGGTTGCGAACAAAAATATCAAGAGAATTCTGCAAAAGATAGTGGAAACCTACAGGGATTAGCCAAATAAATTACCATTTGCACTCTGGGGATATAGGACCTCAATCCGAATATATACAGGGGCAACCCCCTATTCTCTCGTTTACGGGATGGAGGCTGTTTTACCAATTGAAATTGAATTTCCATCACTACGAGTTATGGTTGACTGTCAGATAGCAGAGGCAGATTGGCAGCAAAGTAGGTTTGAGGAGTTGATGTTGTTTGATGAGAAAAGACTAAGAACATTGTATCATGTCCAAGGCTACCAATGCCGAATTTCCAGGGCTTTTAACAAGAAAGTTAAGTTCAGAAATCTTCAAGAAGGGGACATGGTGCTGAAAGACAACCGGGCTCCCATTCATGACCCTAAGGGCAAGTTTAAACCCAACTGAACTGGTTCTTAAATCATCAAGTCAATCTGGTCAGGAGGGGTGGTTATTCTTATGGACTTGGATAGCCTGAAGTTCTCGCAACCGATCAATATGGACAAGTTGAAGAAATACTACCCCTAAAAGGTTCGCTAGGCTAAAAACCTAAAAGGGCGACCTAGGCAAAAGTTAGAGCATGAAAAATTAGAAATAAAGAAAAACTGAGCCTGCAAGGTTGAAAACCCTAAAGAGCAACTTTGGCAAAAGTTAGAGCGCAAAATAAGAGAGTTGATACTCGAGTGAACCAGAACCGAATTACGTAAGGGCTGATTCCCATTTTTGGGATATGTAGGCAACTTCACCCCAAAGTTCGACCGTAACTATCTCTGATTCAACTATCCTATCTGTTTTCTCGATCAGGTCATCTTTGTTCATTATCCATTAGTTCGGTTGTGCTCTTTACTTCGGGGAAAAAAAAGCTGATTATAGTGCAGAGCAATGGTGATATGTAATCAGAGACAGTTATGATTTCTTTTGATTCGAGATTGTACATTTTGAGAATCGACTCTGTGCATGTCAAGTGGTGATCGTTTCCGAAAATTGTTTTGAAAAGTTTTAATAAAAGTTGATTTTGTTCAAAATTTTACCCTTTTACAACTTTGACCATTTTTTGGACCGAAAGGAAAATTTTCAATACTTGCAACTTTAATTTTATTGATTTCGACACAAGTACATTCTCCAACTCTTTGATTTAGATCAAAGTTGCTTTTACATTTTAAAACTTGAAAAGAAAAGATTAAAGCAGTAAAACTAGGGGCACAGTTAAGTAAAGTAGATTTATGCCAAAGATGGCCTAACCTCCGCCTCCTCTTTAAGCCAAGCCAAACACTCCTCAGATAAGGTGTAATTGAAACTAATGGTAGGGGCCAGAATCTCTCTCGTCCTCCAGGCCGCAAGATACCGGGGCAGGTACGAGGCATGAATCGAAAATGAAGTTGTGTATTCCACTCCCTTATCTGGACGTATCTGATCATGACCGAACTGGCATCAAAACCGAAGAGGAAAATAGAATACACTATGTGTGAGGCCAATCAACTCTACACCCGATTGTTGGGACATGCTGTAGCTCATCTTTGTTAAATTAAGCTAGGGGCAACGCCAAGTTATGTCCGTTGCAGACCTGTTGCACATCCAATCACACCATAAGCCCTCTGAGGGGAAATCTACTAGCCGTTGACAAAAGAAGTAAGCTCGGGCAGAGTACTCAGGATAGGGACCCACTACTTGCAGTTTATCCATAAGCCATACTTGGGAAGGGATAAAAAATAAGAGAGATTAAAGAATAGAGAGGTGTACAATGAGAGAAAGAAAGGAAAAGGCTATGAGAGAAAAATAGAGAATGAGTGTTGAGTGATGTAAGAATTATAAATTAGAGGGGTGGAAAATAATATCTGGAGAAGTAGCGGACTCCCAGCCAACTGAGTGGTTTCTCATCGACGGAAAGCATCTAAACCCATCAAGGTTTCAGCCAGTGCCAAACCCATGTGGCCCTTGCCCTCTTTCAGACGTTAGGCCACTTTCATCAACCAGATGCTAGCTCCGCCGAAACGAGGGGCAAGGAGGAATTGTGCAAGAAGGCATAAGCAGAGAGCATGTTGCCGGCGGCCTCGCCAAAGAAGGTCACTCCTGTCTCTAATGTCGGAAAATCGATGAACTAAACTGGGGATATCTAGTTCCCATCATGTGCTAAAGACCGAGCCTCATGTAATGTTAACCCACACATCCGTCCCAAAGCTTAGGCATGGGCCAAATGGGGCTAAGGTATGATTTCTTCGTCGTGCCAGGACTCCATCAAAGCTAGAAATTCCTCGAGTATCGAACATACCTCTTGTGATCTGGATTGAAACACGTGTGATCGGGTTCCAACATTAAACAGTTGCATGGAGAAATGGAAAGCAAAGAAAAGTACAACTTAGAGGAAAAAAGGCATTTACGCCAAAACTGCGAAAATTCACCTTTTCTGAGCCGTCCAAAGTGGCTATCTAGTCTTGGAGCCTATTGTTGCACAACGTCTCCATTTTGAGAGCAAAATATCAGAGACTTCCTATTCTACCAGAAAAATAACATGGGAGCATCATTTATGGAGGATGAGAAGGAGCAATGCATGACAGCTGGGCAGCACTGACCGACCTCACACCTAGGCCCGACCGGGTCTAAGTGATGTTTCAGATCAAGTACAGTTGCAAGAAAAGCTGGCCTTTGTCTTGACATACCACGGTTGTGTTTTAAGTCTTGTTTTGTTTGTACCATGCATTTTTTAGTATTTTCGAGTTGTTTCCATTTTGTTTTCCTGTAATCAAGTTGTATTTTACATTTTATCCGGTCGTTAGGTGTTGTCCGACTCAAGAATGAATGCAGGAGCAGATATTTGTTGTCTTAAGTCTTATGCAATGTTACCATGCAAAGGTTACGTCATTCATCACATGCAAATACCATTCATCACATTGTGCAAGGTGATCATTCAGAAACTTGTTTTTATTAACTAGCGAGTCTAACCCCGATCATTATTTTATAAGGCAACAAAATAAAAGAAAATGCTTCAAAAAAGAAAAGGGTTTATCTGAAGCTAGTCTTTAACTACAAAGAAAAAAACAAAAGCAAAAACAAAAACAAAATCGTCGTTCTCATCAATAACCCATCCTCGCTCTCTTCTTCCTCGGTTGCGGAGGAGGTACATCACTGTCATCGCTGGGGCTACTGGACGGCAAGTTAATCTCCTCTCCCTCATCCTCAGGGGTCGTCGACCTGTCAAAAGACTCTTTAGAGGGTGAGCGTTGCCTCGCTCGGCCTCTCCCTCGATCGGCTCCCCATCGGCCCCTCATTGGACCCCGTCTCCGTCTACTAGCTAGCGGAGGTCCTACAAGCACTGCTGGCGCCGACTCAAGCTGAAAACAATACAGGTATCAGTATGGACTACAGGAGTATAAACAGTATGGCAACAACAGTGAATGACAGACAGAATGTACCTCAATCCCATGAGTGACTAAGGCGGTCTGCCTCTTCTATACCATAAGGAGTAGTCGGTCGATCGTCCGGAGGAGGTCATCAGCATACGCCCAGGGTATCTGTAAAAGGAATAGAATTTGAGAAAGGTGGACTGAAGTAATAGAGAACAATGAACAGAATAGTAAAAAACAAAACAAGATAAAGTGCAGTGAGTAGCAGCATAAAGAAATTTGTACCTGCTTGATGCTAGGAGCGAATGCTAGGTCAGATAGGACTCATCCGTCAGGGTGTTATGGACACCCCATTTTTGACTGCCCGCAAAGCTCGAGTGCTTTTTCTGGTACACTCAATGATGAAAGTGGTATTGTGCGTGGTTCGAGGTCTCCAACGAATAGGCCATGTTTAAGCTCTAAAACAATCCCAAACCTCCTATATTTTCACTGATTATATCCAAGAAATCTATTTCTACACATTGTGACACCCTTTGCTGAGGCTGAAACAGAAAAACAGGAGAACACATTGAGGCCCGGTTGTGGCTATTGAAGGCCGGTAGTGCCTTAGTAGCGATAAACACTGTTTTGGGCGGGAGGCCGCCAGCTGTCCATTTTTTAAGATATTTATGACCCCTCTTGCTCAAATTCTATAAAAATGACCATATATCTCTATTTTGAGGGTTGAAGAATTTCTACAAAGCCTTTACACCACCTTGAGAGCTCCCTCTTCTCCTTCTTCTTGTGCAAGCAACACTTTGAGCAAAGCTATCACCTTGGACCTATATCCATACATGATATACACCTTCACACCTTAGCCTATGAACCTTGGTTGAGCCTTGAATACCATAATTCAAGCTTGAGAGCGTGGTGAGACTTAGTTTGACTCACAAGCAAAGCTTACTTCTTTGAGAGGTATAAGCTTGTAATCCTCTCTTTTACTTCTTGTTCTTTCACTTGTTATATAGTTCTTGTAGTTTTATGTTGTTTTGATTCTATTCTAAGTGCTTGAGTTTGGGTTTGGAGAGCTACCAAAAAGATAGAGAGAGTTTACACTCTTTCTACACATTTACCTATAGCTCAAACCCTTACTTTTACACTCTTTTTCTTTTCTTGCTAAACTGATTTTTAGAGTTAAAAAAGGGGCTAAAAATCATGCTTTGAGGTTTCAAAAGTGGAGGGGTTAGCCACCCCTCTTTGTTCTTGCTTACTAGTCTTGTTTTCTCTCTTTGTTGAATAATCTTTTTTAGGCTATTTTCATGCATTCTAAGCCACTGTTTTTCATCTCTTGAGGGTTATTTTGGGTTTATTTTAGGTTATTTAAATAGTTCATGCTTTGATTAGCTTGATTATTGTCTCATAAGTTCACCTTCATAGCTTGTTGTATATTGTTCTTGCCTTTTCTTTAAATCATTTTCATGTTTAAGAACTTCATTTTAATAGTTAACTTGCCATTTATCTATTTTATTTAAGAGTTGTTTCAATCGGTTGACGGTTATTCAAAACAAGAACTAGCGATTTATGCTTAATGGCTTAATCTCTACGGAGGTTTATTGCCAACGGAGTAGTCTCTTTCTCATGTTGAGAATCACCTCCCGTTTGACATATTTCTCATTTAGTGGACGTAATCTTTAGTGGCCGTAACAACCATCTTGGACTTTATAGATTAAAGGATGGCAAAGACTAATGAATTTGGATTAAAATGAATTAACCCACATAAAGAAAATGAGTTATATCGCTTGGGGTTCGGCCAGACGTTATGTCGAATCCATTGTGTCAAGGGTTGTCTTACATCAATTCATGATGTTTTGGATGAACCTTGAAACGTCTCTACCTCCCTCTTTGAGTTCATCCTATGATAGGAGGGAGCGGTGGTTGTTGTTTATTTCATTTATTGATTTTTGTCCAAATTGTACCCAAAATCATCAAGCAATCAACTTGCTCATTGATGGTTTTGGAAACAACTCCAACCTTCTCTTGAGGCTTTCCCATGACAGAGAAGTGTGAGAGGGACAAACAGAGTCCAGAACACTCTGTCTGCATTGTTCTCACTTCAGAGCACAAACAAATTTTGCATGAAATTGAGGCACGATCGGCCTTCTTTAGGTCCAACCGGGCTTCAATAAGGGTCAGCCAGTCATCAATGTTTGGTCAGCAGTGTATTTTTGCAAAAAATAAAGGGCAGTGGCCGAAGGTGAAACAGAGCAAGCCTGGGCAGACAGAGTTGTCTTGGACATTGTGCATGTACATGCAACCCTTGAGCATCCTTGCTTACATCATGATCATTGTTGTAGTTAATTAATTAATTTATTATTGTTGTTATAATTTGTCTTGTTAATTATTAGTGTTGTAATTATTATTATTTTTTACTTATCATGGTTATCCTTGTTGTAATAGCCTAGTTAACTAGTTATTCTTTGTTTATTTATTCATTTGGTTTTGTAATAATAAGTTTAATTTGGACTTTCGAATTTTGATTCGCACCCTCTTGCACGAGGGCAACTATGTAATAAGTTGTATGTCTTTCAACCTCACGTCTTTCTCCTTTTTACTTACCTACTTACGATGGTTAGTATAGGATATCATCTTTGTTTATTAGCATTCTTATGCCTTGCATCCATTGTCTCGCATGCATCCAAGGTTCAGCTCAACATACTAACCCAATATCAAATGTTCAAATTCATTACTTGACTATGTGTTTTATCGCATGTCTTGAATGGAATAATATGTAATGCTCATAGCCGAGCCTATAATACATAATGTGAGCGTTGCATTAGTTATATTGCATTAATTAGGAGCATGCATATTTTTTTCTCTAATTATTTTGCTTTGTTTTGGCTTAAAGTACAAGGTGAGTAATTTTGGATTTTAGCATCTTATATCGAATGTTTGTGTTACCATGTCAAAGCATACTCTCATGAGGCTAAGTGCTTAATTGATATAACTGTTTGAATGCCTGTGGATGAAGGTTAGTTGCTTGAATTGGGATAGTTTGATTGAATGTCCATTTTTAAGCCCACTTTTGCAAGTGGCAAATTCACAAAACGATTTCAAATAAAACATGAAATCAAATGTTCCAATTCTTGCAAATTGGTCTATATTTGTGTGTGCATCACATGGTAAAAATAGCTAATAAATGGAACAAGAACATATAATGTAAATAAAAAAACACATCATCCTTAGCTGAGCCGATCTTTGATCGGGCGAGTGGGGTGCTCAATTCATGACCTTCCCCTCTCGTACCTAAGTTCTCGAGCTGAGATACTTTGGTTATGACAGACTAATGGCCTTTGGCATAAGTTTTGGATTTTCAAATTTTTTTAAAAATATTTAGGCGGCGACTTTGAAATTTGGCAAAGCAATCCATTTTTGGCATTTGATTCAAACATCGATTTTCCAAAAGAATTGCCGGATTTAGACTCTTGTGCTTTCACTGTTTCACATTGCACTTTGTGAAATCAAATTTAGAACCACAGAAGTCCGAACTGTAAGGGTATTCGTCTTTCGAAAGGAGCACGAAAAGTCGAGTTACAGGTGTCAGAAAGAAGGTATGGGACAAATTTTGCTAGATGGTAAGTTAAGTTAAGTTTTAATAGATTAAATAATTATTAAAATATTATTTAATATAGTCCAATTAATTTAATAAAAAAACTAGAATCCATCTGAACATGTTACTCACTTCTCATAAATTTATATAATTATTTGAATATTAGTAACTGTTTTTAGCCTCATAAAACTTCACAAGTCCTTCAATTTAAAAAATTGTAATAAATGCACATAAGAAATCAATCTCTTGTCTCTAACAAAATTTAATTGTTTTTAGCGAAGGTTTTTCCTGTTTACTATTATCTCACACTATTTATGTAGACTATATTTCTTATTTGTTAGAAGGTTTTTAAATATGTAACAACCAATATTATTTACTAATTTCAGATAAAATTTTGGAGACGAATACATGTGGCATTAAAATTTGAAACGATACAAAATAGGCTTTCCAAAAATTTTGGGGCTGCTAAATTTAATTTGGAGGTCATTACATGGGATACAATAATTTTTGGAAGATTGAACACATAAAAATAAGTTCTATTATATTTGTTTTTAAAAAATTTGGATGATTATTTTTAAAGTTATATTTGTCATTTAAAGACAAATATGATAATATTATGTGGCTATGATAATCGGAACACTATAATTTTTTTTTATATTCTTTTATTTATTTTTTTTTTAATTTATACAAATGCACATACAATAAATGAATTGCATCTTCGGAGTGGATCCATGGTGTACAAATAAGCCTAGATTGGATTAGTCCAGTCTACTATGTGGACATGGACAAGAGGTTATTCATTGGTCCTAGGGCATCATGGTCGGGTGATACGTAAGGAAGGTTATGATTGGTGGAAGAGAGGCTTATGATTCTGTGTTGGAGCTTGGGGAGCAATAAAGGGCATGACAGTTGGTTATTGGCAAGTGGCAAGGACATGTGGTGCTCTTGGAGCAACTAATAATTTTTCAAACTAGACCCAATCCATTGTATAGATTACGTGGGTTGGAACTATCTTTAGCCAACTGTTGTGAATTGTCTCCAGTCCACTATTGTGGATTGGACCTTGCAGTTTGGGTACGTGAGCTCACCACTAATACTATTTTGATGATTCAATCCATGTATCTTTTAAGGCTATTGTGTGTGTTGATTTCTGACCACACTGCCAAACAGGTACTCAGTTGGAGAACACCGGCAGAATAGATTACGCCTGAACAACCTGTCACAGAAAGATAAGACTCTGGCGGTGGTTCGTCCACCCAAGGGCACTCCGACAATCAAATCAGTACTCAATTATCTCTCAAAGATAGCAAACAGTGCTTAACTCACTAGCCAAGATATAAAAAGCGTACCTTAGACCCACGAGGGTGCCTTTCTTTTATAACTTGCACTAACCTGGTCCCTATAGAAGCCTAGCTTCTCTTGGACTCTGAATCAATGCTCATCCTAGACTCTCCAATAGATAAAGATAAACTTCCTAAGAGCTTTATCCTTATCTCGGCTGAGGTCCTCTCCCATTCTAGGACTCTTGTACCTTATATGTTCATCTTGGACTCTGGTATCTCCGCAGATAACCTCGGCCTAGCCGAGATCACCTCGGCGCCATGACCAGGACACGTTGCACCTCAGTTGGCACTTCGGTGCCACCTTGGCCACGTGTTGTTATCTACAAATATATGCCCCCACAACTGCCCCCTAGGTTATATTACCTCGGCATCCTGAGGTGATGAAACCTACATCATTCATCCATATAGCTCATCGGCTAAAACTTATCGTATGCTTCATTACCGAGGTCATCACTCATCGGCTCTATCTGTCCAAGACTGCAGTCTGCTTTACCAATGCCCAAAAACCAAGAGCCAAGTTTTTTAAATTCTTTAACCAAGATCGTCCCCCTAGCCGAGGTCTTTGCTTCATTAAATCAAGAACTCCAAGAGTTCTACCTACGCATGAGTTGTCACACACGGTTTCTCAACTGTTTTCGCCACACATCTTTTCCTCATTGATTCATACCTGACACGTGCAATCAGGTCGTGTCGCTTCTGCGCGCGCCACCTGACAGACACGTCGTCCTAGGCACACTAATTGTGATTTTGCCATCTTTTCATGTTTAATCAAAAACACCTCATTCT
This sequence comes from Camellia sinensis, assembly GCF_055761805.1. Classification (NCBI taxonomy): domain Eukaryota; kingdom Viridiplantae; phylum Streptophyta; class Magnoliopsida; order Ericales; family Theaceae; genus Camellia; species Camellia sinensis. The sequence continues at coordinate 34,737,211 of NC_138969.1, forward strand.
CTCTTCGTCTTTTCACCTTTGCATCTTCGTTCTCCTTTTGCATTCAAGTTCCTCTCTCTCTAAACCTAAATTCTCAATTTTCGTTCTTTGAAGCTTCTGCAACTTGCTCCAATCATCTCCTTCGGCAGGTATTTCATCATCTGGTTTTGACTACTCATGCCTCCTGACTCCAACAAGTTTCATATCGGCGCCATCTTCTTCGGTAAGTCACTGTTCCCCTCTTTTCAGTTTTTTGATTTACTTCGAACTTTGTTACGTTTGTACACTGCTATTGTGAATCCATTCATGTTCTTTGAATCTTCATTCGTGTCTTAAATTCCATCATGTTTGTTTATGATTTTGTTTCTGTCCAATCTGTTTCTGGGTATATTTATACGCATTTTGCTCACACACTTGATGTTCTTGCAACTTGCCACTACTCTTGATTTTGCACATCTGCACACACTTCGTTACAATGTTCTTGATTTCCTGTTTCTTTCTTGAGTCTGAATCACACTCTTTTTTTCTGTTTCCTTGTTTGCATTTTCCAGATTCTTGCCTTTAATTCTCTGCTTCTACATAGATTTAGGCTTGGGTTTTGGTAGAGAAATCACATTCTTAGGAAAATTGAAACAAACTCCCCTTGATCTTGAAAAAACCCTTACCCCAGTTTCTGTTTTGGGTTTAGCCGAGGTCCCTGAAACCCACACAAATCTCTTTTTTCTGAATTCTCACACCTTATCCCTCTTGCCGACGTCATGGGTATGTTTAGGTAGAGGGTGGATACCCTGGAAAAGCTTGATCATTTTCAGAGGGAGTTCTCCATCCCTACCGATGTCTAACTCAGGTTGGCTGGGAAGAAGGACTCCATTATGCCCAATGATAACCTCATGCCCTTCCCAGTAGTTGTTTTCATCGAGTGCGGACTTAGGTTCCCTCTTGACATCCTTTTTCAACGTCATAAACGGTATAATTGTTACAGACTTAACCCAATGTAGCTAGCCATTAACTCCTACAACGTCATAAACGGTATAATTGCTCTAGCTAGCTGAGAAAACGCTAGGATAACACTAGCCGACATCCAATACTGCTATACCATGTATGGCCTTAAATCAAAAAAAGGCTACATCTATTACCTTAAGCTGACGTCGACCGAGTACAAACTTATTGCCGACCTCCCAGACTCCAACAAAGGTGCTGGAGATGATTATTTCATCGTCTCGGGCAATTGGAAGTTCCTACCAGATGATGACCTCCACCTTTACCCCTTGAGCCGATCAGTCTTTAAAGAGGGTAATGGTAAGAACCAAGCGTCACTTTACTTGTTTTCAAGTCTTTATTACTTTGCTCCTTCTATATGTTCTAATGTCTGTTTTTTACTTTGCAGCTCTTCCTTAGCCTCCAAAGGACTTTCGCAAAACCTTCTATCCCAGCAAAGGCTTCAAAAAGCTGGTGGGCTTCCCTGTCAATCAACGCAAGGCCCCTTTGCTGCTCAACTACATCCTAACTTATAAATCCACCTTGCCCGACGTCCCTAAGAAGAGCAAGTCTCCACCTTCTATGACAACTCCCCCAACTACTTCATCGCCAAGGCCTGATCAAGGATCAACCTCTGGTCCTGTGGAGCAACCATCAACATCTGTTCCACAACTAATCCCTCCTGCTCAGCATCAACGTCATCGCCGAGTTCCCATTCTTGCTCCCGCAGGCAGAACTCGCAGCCAAAAATGCTAGAGTGCTGAGGCGTCGGCTTTCGATCCGGCCAACCTCCCTACTACTCTTCCAGCAATCCACTTTGGCATGAAAGTCACAGTCGCCGCCACTGCTGACGAGATGGGATGCAACAAGGCTGTCATTGAAAACTTTCTAGCCGACATCCTTGGTGTTGTCACAATCCGATCTTCACCATCGCAATCCCAACCAAGGGCCAAGCCAAAAAGAGTGAAAAAGGCCAAAGCCAAGGCAACAGTGACTCAGATCAACTCTAAGGACACTTTGTCTATATCCAAGCTAGCCAAGGTTGAGAAAAGCTCATCCACCCCCGAGAAGAGACCTGCTGAGGATGACCCCTCTGAATCTGCTAAGTCAAAGAAGCCGAGGTCAGACTCTGCAACCACCTTGGGTTTTCTTAAAGCTGATGACCCTTATGTCCTATCCATCATGATCAAGGACAAGCCAGTCAGAACCGAGGATAGCGCTACTGACATTAAGGTTGGCGTTGCCCTCTCCACTACACTGCTCCTTCCAAATGACCTCAACCATATGGCCGAGGTCAACGAATATGAAAATTTCACTGTAATGGTACAACACTCTGTATTGGTAAAATCCTAACACTTGGTACTCTCTATTCTTTGTTTTCATACTAAAAGAGTTTACTAACTTTGTTCATTCCTCTTTTTCTAGGCGATCCAACACACCCATTCCTTTGCGATGCAGGTTAAGGACTTGAAGAATGAGCTAGTCCACAAGACGAAGGAGGCTGCTGGCTTGCTTAAGTCCTTAAACAACGCCGAGGCCAAAATGAAAGTCCTAATAGATCAGGCCAAAGCAGCTAAGCAGGCCCAAGATGAAGCCAAGAAAAAGGCAGGTGCTGTAGAAGCTATTGTTGAGGTCCTCAAAGCTGAAATAAAAGTGGCCGAAGCAAAAACTGCCAAAGCCCAAGCAGAGCTTCGAAGTTCCTTGGCCACAAAGGACGCCGAAATCAAAGCGGCGGACAAGAAGGCCTATGCTAAGGGGGCAGCCAACGTCTGCGAGGAGTACAAGAAACAAGTCAGACAAACATGCAACAAGGGTTAAACCCTTGGTTGGATGGCTACTCTAAGGAGTTGGTTGTCCCTGAGGATTCTCCCATTTGTGATGAAGGCCGACTTTTGGTGTCATTCCCTCCTACTTCAAGCCAATCTAAGGCTAAGGCAGAGGAGGAAGAAGGAGAAGAAGAAGATAAAGACGAAGAGGCTGAGGTGAAGGCTAACGCTAAGGATTCTGCTGGGGCCAAGTCCCCAACTCTGAATGAGCAAGTCCTGGACTTGACTCAGGATGAGGAGGATGAAGTCTCACAAAGTGCCTCCCTCAAGAAGATTGTGCCTGAGGTGCCTTCCGCGGAGAAGAGCGTCGATCAAACCCTCGAAGAAATTGATGCTAAAATCCAGGCTGAGAAGGTCGCTGAGAAGACTTCCCAGTTGTCTTCCGAGGCCGACACACAACCAGTTGTTGATGCCGAGTAGTCTATTTCGATGGTTTTCCTTTTTTCTATACCTTGTACTTTTTTTCTTTCAAACAATGTTATCTCTTGTTTGGCCGATGTGCCCTTTTTGTATCTGAACAAGTAATCATTTTGCAGGCCGAAGTGCCTTTTTCTTTTGAATGCAAGTATAATTTCTTCTTTCAAGTGTTTGTGCGTTTGTATGTTTTACTGCTTCCATACTTAGAATATTTTGCATGTGTTCAGTTTATTCCTTTAGTTATACAGTCTCCTCGGAGTAAAAATACCTCGGACATTACTTCCAATTTGTTCATCTCGACCTTGGCTTAACACTTGAAACCATTGTAAAAATATTTTCACAAGTGTTGTTTAAAACTTGCCACTTTACTTATTGTCTTCTATCAAGACTTCAGTCTACCATACTTTTCAAGTTTGGTAACCTGGTAACCTCGGCAAGTACGTATGTACTTCTTTCAAATTTACCTCGAAATAACTTTAACTTGTAAATTTTTTTAATAAAATTTCAACAAGTCCTAAGCACAAGCACTTTAAACTTTAATTAATCATTCTCCAGCTCTCTACCCCCTAATGTAAACTTAAGTTTCACTTATGTTCACATTAAGCATGTGCCGATGATCTCTTTGCAGAAGTTAGATTCAAGCACCTACTAGCCGAGGTTCTTAACCTTGGTTTCTTTGTTATTCCTACTGAAAGGCACTTAGTTCCAATCTGAGTTTGATTTTGTTGACCTGGCAAATCTTAGTTCAATTCCATTATATGCAAGTATAATTTCAACTCTGCCATATAATGAGTCTAAGTTATTCGTCATATTTCTCTCAGAAACATCGCCAACTTAGTTTAACTCTATTATATGCAAGTATAATTCAACTCTGCCATATAATAAGTCTAAGTTATTCGTCATATTTCTCTCAAAAACATAGCTAACTTAGTTCAACTCTATTATATGCAAGTGTAATTCAACTCTGTCATATAATAAGTCTAAGTTATTCGTCATGTTTCACTCAGAAACATCGCCAAATGACTGGTTAGTCGCATTATACAAGTTTGAAATTAAAAATCAAGCTAAAATTTTATTATTACTTCGGCTAATAACAAAAAAAAAAAACTTTTAAAAAACAAAAAATCTAATGATAGAAAAACTTCAGGTTGCAAGTATTCCAAGGTCTTGGCAACTCTTTGCCTTTACTGTCTTCAAGCCGATATGCCCCATTGCCAGCGACCAAGATGATTCTATAAGGTCCCTCCTAATTTGGGCCAAGCTTGCCCTCTCTGGGATCATTCTTGTTGCCAACGACCTTTCTCAGGTCCCCAACTTGAAACTCTCTTGCGTTGAACTTCTTATTGTAAGCCCTAGCAAACTATTGCTGGTATGCCTCCAGCTGAATTGCTGCTCTCTCCCTTGTTTCTTCCAGTAGGTCCATATCTCGGGCCAGGAATGCCTCATTAGTCCCATTCTCTACTCCCTGGGTTCTGATCCCAGGGATGCCGACTTCTAGTGCGATAACTGCTTCAATGCCATAGGCCATGGCAAATGGAGATTCCCCAGTTGATCTTCTCAGCGTAGTCCGATATGCCCAGAGTACATTAAGAAACTCTGCCACCCACTTTCCCTTTGATGCTTCTAGCCTCTTCTTGATCCCATCCAAGATAGTTTTATTGGACGCTTCTGCTTGACTATTGCTTTAAAGGAAGCTTGGAGTGGAGTAGCAGTTTTTGATTTTGTACTTGGCATAGAAGCTCTTAATTAGCTTACTGTCAAACTGTGAGCCATTGTCTGTTATTATTACTCTTGGGATCCTGAACTTGGTGATGATGTTCTTCCATATGAAGTTCTTTACATCGCTGTCCCAAATCTTTGCAAGGGGTTCAACTTCTATCCACTTGGTAAAGTAATCTGTTGCTACCAGTAGGAACTTCCTTTGTACAATCGCTTTGTAGTTGTCCAACAAGGTCTATGCCTCATTGGGCAAATGGCCAAGGGCTAGATACTGGGTTTAAATCTGCTGCTAGTTGATGTATCAAAGGTGCAAACCTTTGACACTTCTCACACTTTCTGACATAAGCTTCAGCATATTTTTGCATATAGGGCCACCAGTACCCCTGAGTAATGGCCCTATGAGCAAATGACCCGCCCCCTGTGTGGCTTCCATATACTCCTTCGTGTATTTCATACAGGAAGTCTTCAACTTGGGAAGGATGCACACATCACAAAAGAGGACTAGTAAAAGACCTTTTGTAGAGATGTCCTTCTGTTGTTAGACTGAACCTTGCCGACTTTAGCCTGGTCTTGTGTGCTTCTTTGTGATCATCTGGTAGCTTCCCATCCCTAAGGAATATTACTATTGCATCCATCCAACTTAGTCCCATCTCTGCGCACATTGCTTCGTACTCTGTGATCAGTGGTTCCACACTTGGGCCTGACAAATAGTTAACCATTATTGTCCTTGCTCCCCTATTTTCATAGCACTAGCCAGGTTAGCCAAGGCATCGGCATGGCTGTTGTCATCTCGGCTAACTTGTTGTAGTCGGCAATCCTGAAACAAGGCCGGTAGTCTAACAACCTCCTTAACGTAGACTATCATTCTTTCATCTCGGGCTGCATACTCTCCTGTTGCTTGGTTCACAATAAGCTGAAAGTCACAAAAGACCACAACCTTGTCAGCTTCTATTGCTACTGCCAGCTTCAGTCCTGCGATCAGTGCTTCATACTCTGCTTCATTGTTAAAGGCTTTAAACCCTAAACAGATTGATTGCTCTAACATTCGTCCATATAAAGATACTAGTACTACTCTTACCCCCACTCTTTGTCGGTATGAACTCCCATCAACAAATAGGCGGAAGGAGTCGCCGATGTAAATATCGCAAGGCTTGAGTTTCTCTTCTTTCTTCTACTTTGTTATGGGATTTTTCATTCCTAGCTGGGTCTCTTCTTGTTCACCTACACATCCTACGCCGCGGCTCATCAGAGTCCGATGTGGGATGGCACCAGGTGTGAACTCGGCCACGAAGTCGGCCAAAACCTAGCCCTTGATTGCTGTTTTAGGCCTAAATTCCAGGTCGTATTGGCCTAGTATTACTGCCCATCTAGCTATCCTGATGTCAGATCTCCTTGCTGTAGCAAGGATTTCAAGGGATACTCAGTCAATACCACAATCTTGTGGGCTTGTAAGTAATGATTCAACTTCTTAGATGCCATCACTAAATGATTCAACTTCTTAGATGCCATCACTAAAGCTAGTGTCAATTTCTCCAGGGGCAAGTATCTGGTCTCTGCGCCTGCTAGGGTTTTACTCACATAGTAAACTACCCTATGTTCTCCTTTCTCTTCTCTAATCACCATTGCACTCACTGCATGCTCCGAAACTGCCAAGTATAAGAAGAGTTCCTCTCCTGGTACAGGATTTGAGAGAACTAGAGTTGTGGTCAGGTATTTTTTCAAGTCAGCCATGGCGACTTTGCACTCTTCTGTCCACAAGAAATCTGTGGCCTTTTTTACTAAATTAAAGAATGGTTTGCATTTGTCAGAACTTTTGTTTATGAACCTATTCAGGGCTGTAGCCCTTCCAATCAACATCTGCACTTGTTTTGCCGATGTTGGGCTCTTCAAGTCTAGGATGGCCTTCATTTGATCTGGGCTTGCCTCAATGCCCCTTCTGGTAACCAAGTATCCCAAGAATTTACCGGACTCAACTCCAAATGCGCATTTTGAAGCATTGAGTCGGAGCCAATATGTTCTAAGGATGTTGAAAACTGTCTTTAAGTCAGCCAGATGATCCTCAGGTTCTTTGGTCTTCACGACCATATCATCAATGTATACTTCCACTATTTTTTCAAATAAATGTCCAAACATCTTGGTCATCAACCTCTGGTAGGTTGCTCCTGCATTTTTCAAGCTGAAGGGCATCACTCTGTAGTAATACAGCCCTGTTAGGGTAATAAATGCAGTCTTCTCCTCATCAAGGGGTACATTGCTATCTAATAGTACCCCCTGTATGCATCCAGGAAGCTCATCCTTCCATGCCTTCTCAAATGGCTCTGGCCTCTAGCAGTTTGTCCACCTCCTCTTCTACTGCTTCGACATGCATCAAGGTCGGCCTTCTAGCCCGTTGATTGATAGGTTTAGCTGACCTATCTACATTCAATCTATGGCAAGTGACCTCAGGGTCAATGCCAGGAAAAAGCCTCAATGTTTGCTCGTAAGAGGGCTTTTAACTCCCTTTCTTCATCTTCGGCCAATCCTGAGCCGAGAAGGAATAAGCGCTCATCATTCCCTTATTGGACTAGAATTTTCTTTAGGGCTTCTTCACTTTTCTCAGTTGGTTCTTTGCCGACGTCATCTAGGACCTCTATGTACTCGTCCTCAATCTCGGCTGTGTCTGCTTCTCGTATGTTGTAGGTGGATTTTATTACTGCCATGGAGCAATTCTTCGCCTGTACCTGGTTTCCTCTTATCTCCTCAATTCCCTGTTCTGTTGGGAACCACAATAGTTGGTGCAATGTTGAGGATACAGCCCTCATTGCGTGCAACCACGGTCTTCCTAAGATAACGTTGTAAGGTAAGTGGGTGTCAATGATTGTAAACTCTGTGCTCACTTTCCTGGTGCCTGCCTGTACTTCCAAATTTGTTGCCCCCAAGGGCCATGTCGGCGTTCCATTGACCATTGGACTGTTAGACTGTTCCAAATCATCTTGGTGAAGGCAGAGCTGCCTTGATCAATTAGAATGCGCCTTACCTGGCATTCTCCAATCTTCAAGGACATCACCAGAGCATCATTGTGTGGATGCACCATGTCTAGGTCAGATTCAGTAAAGGATACCATTGGTCCCTGGCATTCGTTTGCCCTAGGCCTTTTTTGCTAGACCTGGTATACGTGTTGTAAGTGTCTCACCCTCTGAGTCTCTCCTCGTACCTTGTTCTCATTGACCCTCGAGTGAATCACATTGATCACTTGAGGCCCTTTTACTTACGATTATAGTGCTAGTAGGGGTGAAGCTGTTGGGGTCTGGGGTAGTCTTGCATGTTCTTCCCTTGTTCTAGCTTCATCCACCAGGTCCCTTAAGTGACTTTGTCTTACCAGATCTTCCAAATGTGCCTTTAGGGCTCTGCACCCCTGAGTGAGATACTCGTCTTCATTGTGATAAGCACAGTGCTTGCCAAGACTTCTTCCCATAAATTCGCTAGGAACCCTTTCTGGTGCTCTGTAATATGGCTGGTTCCTGATCCTTTCCACTATTTTGTAAATCGGAATCCGGAATATGGTAGTGACTACATGTGCAGCCCGCAGTCCTGTCTCTTGCCTGTTATATCCAGTCTTTCCTCAGCCTCGCTTCGGTGAGCTGTTTCTCTTCTTTTGTTTCGACGCCTTTGTCCCTGGTGTGTCTTATTCGACTCTCACATACTTCTCGATCCTGGCCATGAGTTCCTCCATGCTTTTGGGTAGCATTTTTGCCAGTGACTTTCGAAGCAGGCAATCATCGTTTAGGCAGTTCTTAAAAGAAACGACTGCCAATTCTTGATTGCACCTTTGTATTCTGTTAAACACTTCATAATACCTTTTGGCATAAGCCTTGAGGCTTTTATCCTTGCCAATTCTCAGAGCCATCAGGGAGTCTACCCTCAATGGCTACAGTTTGTTTGTCACAAACCTGGCCACAAACATCTTGGCCAATCCTTTCTAACTCCTCACAGTTCCTTTCAGCAACTTATAAAACCAGTCTGATGCGATTTCCCCAAAGGACAAGGGGAATACCTTACACCACAGCGGGTCATTCCCAGTGTACAATGCCATTGAGTTCAGGTAAAGGCCGACATGAAAGTTAGGATCAAACTTGCCATTGTATATCTGGAATCTCAGCATGTGGAATCTTTTCGGGGCCTCAAACTTGTCCAATTCCACCGAGGACGGTGTTCTTGGCTTGACCGGAGATGTTATCTCAGCATCTTGTCTCTTCCTCTGTAGGTAGTCTCTCAAATCCTCCTTAGTCCATCCAGGAGCTCGGCTGTCAACGGACTTCAGTCTTTTGGGTGCGCTGCTACCGGTGTCATTGTGAGTCCTCTTGGACCTCCCTTTATTCGTCGTGTCAAAGTAAAGCTCCTTCCCTTGAACATGCCGATGTTCTTTGGTGTAGGCTTATTTGGTATGATGTGTCTTTCGAGACTCTCCTTTCATTGACTCTCCTCGCCTGACCTCCCGGGAAGGCCGGTGAGAATGTTCCTTGGTCCTGTCATGCAGAGGGACTGCAGGAATTGCTTTCTGCCTCCATTTCTGGGCATCGTTCTTGGTCGCTGGAATCGACGTGTCTTGTAACGGAAATGGTGGCTGCATGACGTCGTTTTGCATCATGAAATTGACGACCGATTGCAGGTCTGCCAATTTGTTCGTCATTCCCTTCATCTTGCCGTCCCTCTGCAGGCATCTATCATTCCATACCTGGAGGTCATTCTCATTATAATACTCGCCTCAGTCTGCCTTCTTTGGTACGTCTCCTTCCCGGCTGACGTCTTTCTCTCCGGGATTCTTATCCCGAGGTTTTTCGTTGCAGTTATCGTCTTCTACGTTAGGGTCAATGTGTTTACCACTTCCAGTAGGGATGTCGTCCCCAATCTTCTCTTTTTGTCCGTCGTTGGCCATCTATTCTCCTTTCTTTCCCACAGACGGTGCCAAATTATGTATGTTGATTTCTGACCACACTATCAAACAGGTATTCAGCTGGAGAGCACCGACAGAATAGATTGCTCCCGAACAACCTATCACAGAAAGATAAGACTCCGGCGGTGGTTCGTCCACCCGGGGACACTCCGACAATCAAGTCAGTACTCAATTATCTCTCAAAGACAACAAACAGTGCTTAACTCACTATCTAGGATACAAAAAACATACCTTAGACCCACGAGAGTACCGTTCTTTTATAGCTTGCACTAAACTGGTCCCTATAGAAGCCTAGCTTCTCTTGGACTCTGGCTCAATGCTCATCCTGAACTCTCTAATAGATAAAGATAAACTTCCTAGGAGCTTTATCCTTATCCCGGCTGAGGTCCTCCCCCATTCTAGGACTCTTGTCCCTTATCCGTTCACCACGGACTCCGTTATCTCCGCAGACAACCTCGGCCTAGCCGAGATCACCTTGACGCCATGACCAAGACACGTGGCACCATTTCGGTGCCACCTTAGCCACATGTTGTTAGCCACAAAAATATGCCCCCACAACTATGTAGATCTGTCATAACCCAAGAACCCGCCCCTAAAGGTTCGGGCATGACCTATGCAAAAATGGGCAAAAAAAACTGATGTACATGCCGTACGGGGCCTTATCGGAAGCATAAAATATTCATATAACATAAATACAAGCATACTCCATTGAGCTATTTCTAACATGCCAGGATCTCATGCATTACATATATCATCAAAAGCGGACAAAGTTTAGAACTATAGCCCTAGATATCGCGTACAACATATACATTTACAGTCCTAGCCCGATAATTGGGCATAACAAAAGGAATATGAAAGTTATGTACAACATCCGTAGATGGTTCTCAAAAGTAAACCCCATATCTTAGCAGCTTCACAAAGATAAATGGCCTGGTATGGTGCCTGGACATGTAAAGGTTGACAAAAGGGACGGCGTCAAAGTTAGGATTGACCCCCTGACTGATGACCCACAGAAACAGACGAAATAGAGAGTGAGCCGGGCTCAATGAGTAGTAATACATCAATACATAAAAGATGCAGCACGCACTTGGTGTGTCTGATTCTGCGTTTAGTTCTTAATGGTCCTAGGTCTAATCCTGTGACATAAACATGTGGCTATAAGCCCTTGAAACATGATGGCACGAAGCCCTTGAACATATGGCACAAGGCCCTTGCAATTCACTTGAAGCTTGTGGCACGAGGCCCTTGAAATACACTTGAAACTTGTGGCACGAGGCCCTTGAAATACACTTGAAACTTGTGGCACGAGGCCCTTGAAATACACTTGAAACTTGTGGCACGAAGCCCCTGTAAATGCTTTTCTTTACATGTTTTAACATTAGCATATCTTAAACATGCATAAGTACATTACATGCTTGGGACATTAACATAATTGCCTTACATGCCTTGAAACATTGACATAATTGCATAACATTACATAGGTACTACTACTCACAGTGTTGAGGTGGCATGTTGCTTCCTTCTGGAATGTGCCCTGCACCCAATTAATACATTAGTTTTCTTTTCCTGAGTCTTACACCTTGCATGCATTTACAACCGCTTTAAAATCATCTATAAAATATTCTAAAAATACCAGAGAGACAAGCATTTAAAACTGAACCTACATTTAATTTTTCTTGAAAAAGAGTCCCCCGCTCGAGCGCCACTTTGGCTGCTCGAGCGGACTATAAAATGCACAAAACTGCTGAGAGGTGGTTTTTCTCGCTCGAGCGAACTTTCCGACGCTCGAGCGGACCGAGCAGATTCTGAAATTCTGAACCTCCATTCGAGTCCCAACCTGGTATTCACTCAACCCAAGGTTAGGTTAATGCAATATTCCCACCTAACATCACTATAACATGGATTCTACCTTGAGTATAATAAATTAACCAAGATTAAAAGCTTCAACAAGCCATCTCTCCCTCTAATTCCATTCTTGGATTCAAGTTCTTCATATCCTTGAAACATAACACATGATATATGCATAATTCCATGGAGTGATGATAGAAAACCACAGATTGAAGTATAATTTCCTACCACACCCAATCTAGATGCCTAAGCAACCTATTGAGAGAAACCCTCACTAATCAAGCATGAATTAGACATGAAGCAAACATACACATCAATTACAAACTCTAAGTGGCCATGATAAGAAGGATTTGAGCTTACCTTGAATTCAATCCTACACCTCTAACAATTTTGCCAAGCTTTCTTGTTGAATCCCTTCTCTCCCGATTTCTCTTCTTCACTTTCTCTTCTTTTCTCCCCCAAAATGGTAATCACGTTTTTTGTGTTTTTTGACTAAGGCTCATGAAGTCTTGGAAGTATATATAAACAAGGCATAGAAGACAAAAATGAATCGTTTAACCATTCCAAAATTAAAATTTCGCAAACATGCTTAATATTACCTAAAAATTATGCTAATCACAGATATATAATCAATTTTAGCTAATTAAGCTGTTAAGGCTTCCAATTTCTAATTTAAACGTGTTAATGGTGACAGATGGTTTTCTTGTGAGACAGATAGACATTCGTAGACATGGATTTCACTTCCTTAATCATAATTTTTTTCACGGAACTACACAGTAAACATTTAAAAGTACCAATCGAGGACTAAGAATATAACAGAAATCATGTGCGAGGGTCGGGTTATTACAAGATCATTTGTGAAATTGCTATCTTTTAAACATCCAAATCCATCGAAGACTAAACTCAACTCTATAATTTAGTAATTAAAGTGGAATACATTAAGCGAAAATCGATTGCGTCAGTTTGATAACGATAATTCATATTTTTTTTAAATGACTTTTAAAATACAAGTTATTAATTACGAAAATGTTGAGTTGCAATATTCTTACTTACTGATTAAATTTATAACTATTTATGCATAAATATTGACGTGTACTGTTATGACCGCACCTCTGTTACCGCCACGCCATTGCTACCGCCACCACCACCATCACGCTACCACCAAAGCTACTACCACTATCACCTATTACCACTATCTTTCCACCACCACTATCACAACTCTCCACCTCCACTATCGTTGCCGTTACGTCGACCACTACTACCCCGTTCTCACAACATACAAATTCTAAAAGAAATTTTGAAAATAATAAATTTGAAATTTCATCTTATACATATCAATCAATTTATTTTAATACAACATTTAAATTTTTATCAAACTTAAAGAATTCAACTTTCAATTTTCAATATTTAATTTTCATCATTCAATTTTTAAATTTTAATTTTACCAAACATCGCATAAATTAGATTTGAATAATTTACAAACAAAATAAATATCAAATGGTTTTTGAATCCAAGTCATTAAAAAAGAAAAAAGAAAAACCTCTTTACAACTTATATTCTTCTTTTTAAATAAATATGGAATATTTAGGTAGTTTTTGATATCACAATTTACCACTTAAAATTAAATGTATTAAATGAAAATAAATTAATTTTATTTAAAAACAATAATTCATATCACTTAAAATTTTAAATAACTCTTAAAATATTAAAATTTGAAAAAACAAAGTTTAGTAGTAGGATTGTTATTTAATACTAATTTAATTTATAATTGTTTATACATAAACATTGATGTGCATTGTTATGATCTCACTATCATTGCCATCACTACCACTACTCGACTCACATCAATGCCACCACTACCACCGGTATCGCCACTGCCACCATTATACTACCACCACTACTAGTGCTCTTGCTGCCATTCCATTACTACTATTACTGTCGCCACCACTACCATTATCACCATTGTCATTGTAGCAACAAGTACTACCAAGATTTCACAACCACACAACCATCACCACTGCGACTACTACCACTACAACATCTTCACCACCACTAACACAACCATCCACTATCACCATCACCATCACCACTAATGCCATAGTTGTCACTAGGATCACCACAACTAATATCTCTCCATCTTCAACTCTATCACTATCACTATTGAGACCACAGCCACCATCATTGATGCTACTGCCACCGCCACCGCCACCGCCACCACCACCAACTTGGATTTTTAAAAAAAAAAATTGAAAATAATTCGCCATCTGATAACTAATACCAAAAGACATTGGCAAGTCAAAACACAAGTTTATTATATGTAATTCACTAATCATGTGTTAAGGTTTGTTAAGCATATATTATAATGAAACACAACTATCCAATATATTCTACACTTCATCAAAACCAAATTATTGACCTATCAAAAAGAAAAGACCAAAAATACTTTCTTCATAGGCCAACCCCGTACACATCACAAAGGCTGTCTGATCAAAATTACAGGACCATATCTCTCTGACAACTTACAAAAAGAAGTGGATTATATTGAGAATATGCTATTTGCATGAGGAAAAGAAAAAAAACCCTAGAATCTTCTCATCAACTATAAATTTGTTTCAAACCTAGAACTTGGTCATCATGGTCGCACTAGCGGCGAATGACATAGTGTATGGATCCATTACAGGGTACATTCCTTCTTTGGCAGGCAGCTTCTTGATTGCATATGATTTATCTCATAAGTAAGAAATGTAAGCTTACTGCCAAAAGAGATTTGCCCTGCAATTCACTTCTACAATCATTCCTCCCAAGTTTATATGTCCTCGAAGCTGGTAAAAACTTTCTTTCACTTGAAATGTCACATTAATATTCCATTTAAACTATCTCAAGTCTTTTCCTTCATTTTTTTTAGGGTAAATTACACTTACACCCCCTGAGGTTTGGAATTAATACATATCACCCCCTGACGTTTGGGAAATTACACTAACCCCCTGGTCATTGTAATTATTCAGACAGAATGAAGACATTGAACTCATGCACTCTCTCTTTTTTTGCTTTGCTTTATTTTCTCTTTTTTTTCCCCTTTCCTTTATTTATTTTTTAATGTAATTTTCTCTGTTTTTCTACTAGGAGTTGTTACCTTTTATATAAGCATGGGGGTTTGCGAAATGAGACTATTAACCACAGGGGTGAGAATGTAATTTTCAAAACGTCAGGGGGTGGATGGTAATTAGACCAAACCTCAAGGGGTGTCAATGTAATTTATCCTTTTTTTATAAGCAAAAAGAATAAATTATATTGATGTATAACAACAAAGTGTTACAGTAGAACACCATACATCAATAAAAAAATAAAATAAAAAAACAATGTGAGCAGCACTAGTAGGGGTAAATTGTATTTTTCGAATCTCTCTCGATATATTTCATCTTTCTGTAATTATAGCTTTAATATTTTAATTATTTTTAGTTAGATTAAATAAAAATTTGTTTTATTTTATTTTTTGCACAATATTTTAATTATTTTAATTTATTATTTTCAATTAAATTAAATTTATAATTTATAATTTATATTTTTATTTAATATATAATTTTAAATTAACGACAATAAAAAAATAATTTTATTTAATATATAAATTAAATTTTCAACAACACTAAAAAAATTTAATTTAAAAGGCCATAATTTATAATTTATTATTTTTAATTAAATTTAATTTATAATTTATAATTAAAATTTTTTATTTAATATATAATTTTAAATTAACAACACTAAAAAAATAATTTAATTTAATATGTAAATTTAATTTTTTAACAACACTAAAAAAATTTAATTTATAAGGCCACAATTTATAATTTGTTATTTTTAATTAAATTTAATTTATAGTTTATAATTTATAATTAAAATTTTTTATTTAATATATAATTTTAAATTAACAACACTAAAAAAATAATTTATAAATGTTCAAAAGACTATTTTATCCTTTTCTAATTGTTTGCGAAGTAATAGCATGGAGGGTAAAATGGACATTTCACAAAATAATCCCATGGGATACTAATCCCATGGTTTCTATCCCACCTCCCCCCATGGGATAGAATAGTCCCATATTTGTGGGACTAAGACTATTAGTCCGGAGCAAAAAAATTGAAACAAGCAATGGACTATTAGTCCGGTGACACTAATAGTCCAATCCCACCCACTAATCCTTCAAAACAAACGCACCCTTAATTTTATATTTTTAATGAAATTTTCACTATACTAATCAAAAAATTAAAGAAAAATGGGCAAACAAGCCTTTTCCTGCATAAAAGCATTCATAAGCATGCAGGATGCTCTTTGTGTGTTTGCAGCAAGGTTTCAAATATCGACAATTACTTATTATATTGCCCGTTATGTATTAGAATTTTAAATTTTTTATAAATATCTCAATACTATTATTTATTATTATGGTTCACAAATTCTAGACATTCAGTTGTTGAAAACCCTTGGAGCATTTTTAGTATAAGGAGACGATTTATCTACACTACTACTTGCATTTTAAGCCTCATTTGTGCAGAGCTAAAAAGCCCAACTTATTTTCTTATTTATTAATATATTATTGTGGAGATATATTTTCTGAGTACCAACACGTGGCAAGGTGACGCCGACGTGTCAGCCGAGGTGCCACGTGTCCTGGTCATTATGCCGAGGTCATCTCGGTTAGGTCGAGGCTATCTCCGAAGATATCAGAATCCGAGATAAGCGGATAAGGGATAAGGGATAAGGGACAAGAGTCCTAGAATAAAGATGAGACTTAGTCAAGATAAGGATAAAGCTCTTAGGGAGTTTATCTTTATCTCTTGAGGAGTCCAAAGTAAGTACTGAACAGGAATCCATAGAAGTCAAGCTTCTATTGGGATTAGGATTGAGGTAACTATAAAAGAGAGGCACCCCCATGTGTCTAAGGTATGCTTTTTATGCTCAAGCTAGAAAGTTTAGCACTATTGATTATCTTTGAGAGATATTGAGTACTGACTTGATCGTCGGAGTACCCTCAGGTGGCGAACCACCACCAGAGTCTTCTCTTTCTGTTGCAGGTTAGTCAGGTGCCATCTATTCTGCCGGTGCTCTCCAGCTGGATACTAAGATTGCAGTGTGGTCAGAAAATCACTCACACAATTTGGCGCCGTCTGTGGAAAAGAAAGGAGAATAGATGGTCATCACTGTACAAGATCAACGTATCGGAAACGACGAGTTTAGCAAAGATAGAGAATGTGTCGACATAAACGGAGTGAAGACCCTTTCAGAAGGGACGCAAAGACAGGGGGCATGAGTGCTTCTGTCACGACCCCAAACCGCCCCTAGTAGTTTGATGCCGTGATGGCCAGTAATCCGTAATTACCGAAGGCCAACTTTTCAAAAACTTAACACAATCAGAGTATGGATATAGGGGGCTCACAATGCGGAAGCAATTAAATCAAATACAAGTGGTCCATAAGAGCTGTGCGTAGATCAAAGCAATGCCAAACATTCCAGATAACTTTACAACTTGAATACAACAGCGTAAAAATACATGTTACATCTTGATCAAAAGGCTTCTCGAGCCGACATAAACAAAAGTACAGCTAATACAAGTCAAGAAGCATGATTTTCAAGATTTGCCGACATGCAAAGCAGGGCACCGCCGACGTAAATACAAGAGTAAAGCCGACATAAGTACAAATCCAAAACAAGCATCCAAACGATCTAGGCGTCGCCGCCGTCCTGCTCATCACCTACATATATATAGAGGGGTGAGTACAAATACTCAGTGAATGGTACTAATAATAAAGGTTTTGCATGAATATAGCCGAGGTCCTTCAAAACGAAACACATCAAACTTTAGCAAGACGAGGGATGAACCGTATTCATCAATCAATATTACAAGTATCCAAAGATGTTTACTGACATAGGCAAAACAAGGGATGAACCGTATTCATCATTCAAGTATCATAACATCGGCGAAGCAAGGGATGAACCGTATTCATCATTCAAGTATCATAACATCGGCGAAGCAAGGGATGAACCGTATTCATCATTCAAGTATCATAACATCGGCGAAGCAAGGGATGAACCGTATTCATCATTCAAGTATCAAGGGCTGTACGATCCGTAATCGTTTGGTCAAAAGTATTGCGAAAGTTTAGAGTCCTCCAATACAAGGGACTTATGTTACTTAGGCCCATAGCCCGATTTAACAAGGACCGTATCCTTTTACACCTAGTACTGCAAAAGTTTAGAGTCCTCCAGCACAAGGGACTTGTGTTACTTAGGCCCGTAGCCCGATTTAACAAGGACCGTATCCTTTTATACTTAGTACTGCGAAAGTTTAGAGTCCTCCAGCACAAGGGACTTTCCGAGGATAACAATCAAAACAAGGCTATTTATTCATGCTTAGCAAATACCACGTCAAAACAAACAAAACAAGATTTATCAAAAGCAAGTGTAACATAGCTTTATTAGAAATACCACTCACCTAGTTCTTCAGGTGTAGACTCAAAGCAAATATCAAGGACCTACAATCACATGGCAAGTCACATTCTCAAAGCAAGCTCTATATACATGCAAATGATCTCGGCATTCTTGCCAGATCCAAGTCAAAGACAAAGCAAAACAAGCTGGGAGCTTAATCACTGCTCCCGTTCCTCGGAAGCACACTGGGTACCGTCCAGGACTATGCCGAGGTCCCGCTAAACAAAGTCAGGAAAAACCTGGGTTTTCCTTTGAAGAGTATGAAGAACATGATCATTTGAAAGATGGATGCAAGCTCACAACTTGTTACAAAAATCTGAGTTTTCATGCCAAGAGTTCAAAATATAGGGACCTGGGTATCCATTAAAGAAAGTCATGCAAGAATAAACACAAAACATGGTTTTCGTTCCAAACTCTTCGATCAAAATGAGACTTTCTTCAAGAACACATGGAAAAACCATTTTCTCTTTCCAAAACCAACTTCAAAACGATGCATGACATGCAACACAAATCCGATCATGCAATGCAGCTAGATAATCCATAACAACATTCAAAGTAGATCAAGAATCTTACCCCAAAGCTCGAATCTAACGGTTCAAGCCACGAAGATCAAGCTTGGAAGACTATTCTCACTCAAGAACTCTTCTTCCTCCTCTCTAGAGCTTCTCTCTCTAAAACAAAGATTTGAGACAAGAAAAATGATTTGTTTCAAGGTCTGCCGGCTGCATTAACAATCAGCTCGGACACGTGGCGTTATCGGGTTGGTTCAGCTCCAAAAAGGTGATTGATAGACAAGACAAGTCTCTGACAAAGCGTATGCAGCAAGCTCGGGTAAGACACATCGGCAACAAGATGACATCGGCTCAAAACAAGGATCCAGCAACAGGATAGAAAAACATCGGCTAGGGAGGACGACACTTGACTAAGCTGTGCCACACCTTGGCCGGGGTGTGCCACATCTCGGCCTAGGCCATACCTGCCCAAGGACAAGGTTCACTAAGAGCGAAGCATCTCGGCAATGAATGCCCGAGGTGAAGATGGGGTTGAACAAGATCTCAAAATAGTTCTACGTATAAGGTTCAAAGGCGGACTAAGCTCAAGATGACCTCGGCTACGCACACACCGAACAAGGGACAAGATCACGCAAGTAATACTAACAAAACAAGGTAAACAAATCCTTCCAATTAACATAATAAAGCAAGACCATGTAAGAATGTATGCAAGTATGACAAGAGTAAGGTGAGGGTTGTTACAGCTTCCAAGGAGATGACATTCAAGTATAGAAAAGCTCAGCTTAAGTGAGCAGATCTCGGATTCTAGATCCTGGATCCCGGATCCCAGAAGACAAGATCTCGGCGTAAATAAGTAGGTCCGAGAAGACAAGAGCTCAGCCTAAGTGAGCAGATCCCGGATTCCAGATCCTGGATCCCGGATCCTAGAAGACAAGATCTCGGCCTAAATAAGTAGGTCCGAGAAGACAAGAGCTCAGCCTAAGTGAGCAGATCCCGGATTCCAGATCCTGGATACCGGATCCCAGAAGGCATGATTTCGGCCTAGATAAGTAGGTCTAAGAAGACATGAGCTCAGCCTAAGTGAGCAGATCCCGGATTCCAGATCCTGGATCCCGAATCCCAGAAGGCATGATCTCGGCCTAGATGAGTAGGTCCAAGAAGACAAGAGCTCAGCCTAAGTGAGCAGATCCCGAATTCCAGATCCTGGATCCCGGATCCCAGAAGGCATGATCTTGGCCTAGATGAGTAGGTCCGAGAAGAGAAGAGCTCAACCTGAGAGAGCAAATCCAAGATTCCAGCAGACAAGACCTCGGCACTTAAGCCCGAGAAGAGAAGAGCTCAGTGAGCAGATCTCAAATCCCAGAAGATAAAAAGAAAACATACAAGATCAGACTGCAATTAGCCAGGTTGAAGACCATTTATAAGGTCCACAAAAGAGCATGTGAAAGCCATGCAAGGGGCAAAGAGAAAAGAGACTATTGTTTACCACTTGTTGAAATTTGTAACAATTTACAAGTTGAAGTTAAACCGAGATTATTGTTTAACACTTGTTGAAATTTGTAGCAATTTACAAGTTGAAGTTAAACCGAGATTATTGTTTGACACTTGTTGAAATTTGTAGCAATTTACAAGTTGAAGTTAAACCGAGATTATTGTTTAACACTTGTTGAAATTTGTAGCAATTTACAAGTTGAAGTTAAACCGAGATAATGTTTAACACTTGTTGAAATTTGTAGCAATTTACAAGTTGAAGTTAAACCGAGATTATTGTTTAACACTTGTTGAAATTTGTAGCAATTTACAAGTTGAACTTAAACCGAGATGATGTTTAACGCTTGTTTAAACTTGAGAAAAGTTTACAAGTAGAGTTAAACCGAGATGATGTTTAACACTTGTTGAAACTTGAGAAAAGGTTATAAGCAAAGTTAAACCGAGATGATGTTTAACGCTTGTTGAAACTTGAGAAAAGTTTACAAGCAGAGTTAAACTGAGATGATGTTTAACATTTGTTTAAACTTGAGAAAAGTTTACAAGTTAAAGACTAAGGTTTAACACTTGTTTAAACTTGAGAAAAGTTTACAAGTTGAAATTAAGCCGAGATAATGTTTAACACTTGTTTAAACTTGAGAAAAGTTTACAAGTTGAAGTTAAACCGAAACGAAGATTAACACTTGTTAAAATTCTGAGAGAATTTACAAGTTGAAATTAAGTCGGGAAAAAAGATTGGTTTAAACACTTGTTGAAATTTTTGATAAAAATTTACAAGTTAAGCCAAGGTTATGTTGAAAAAAGTATCTACATACTTGCCGGGATTACCATATTGCCGAGACTTGGAAGAAATTTGAAGACAGAAGTCTTGCTAAAAGTGGAGTATCAAGTTGTAAATAAACACTGTGAAAATATTATTTTCAAGTGTTAAGCCAAGGCTGGGAAAAACCGATTAATGGGTACAATCGAGGTATTACACCCCAACGAGATTGCACAGTTAGAGTGTATTTTGAAGACATGGAAATTATTAAGCATACAAGAGTAAAAAGAAGAAACACATCGGCTTGAAAGGGTCTGTGCAACTTATGTTTACATTAGTAGACAGGAAGAAGGAATAAACAAGGAATGTTAACACTTGTTGAAATTTTTAGCAATTTACAAGTTTGTTATAACCGAGATTACACCGAAAGACGTTTTCAAAATATAATCATCCAAGATGACCAACTAGCTTGTTAAAAACTCAGAAGGTTGGGAAAGGAGAAGCATGTATAAAAGAAGGCAAGTACAAATGAGGAAGCAACACTTGAATACCTCTATTAAAGAGCACACTTGTAGAAATAAAATACCGAGGTTATGTTGATTCGAGGTGTCCACCTGATGATAATTCCGAAGTGATGCTTATCCGAGGTGTACTACCCCGAAGTGATTTCAGAATATATTCAAAAAAAGTTAAAAAAATTCTGAGTTTTTAACAAGCTAGTTGGTCACCAGAAGAAAACATTCAACATTCAGAAAAACACAAACGTGCATTAAAAAAGGCACTTCGACCTAGTAAAGTGATTCCTTGATCAAGATCAAAGCAGTAGCACATCGGCCAACGACAAACATTTTTCAGAAGCAAAAAGGTTACATATGCAGAAAAAACAAAAGTACAAAAATGAAGACCCTAAGAACTAGGGACTAAAGCAAGAACATTAGAATGATCTGCTTCAACAGTTGGCAGTGGTTCAGCGTCGGCAATCAGTTGGGGGAGCTTCTTTACCATTATCTCAGCATCAATTGCAAAAAAAAAAGACGTGGTTCTAAGACTATATAGAAAACAGAAATGAAGGCAAGAATCTGGAAATACAACAAGAAAAACAAGAAGAGAAAATTCAGAATCAAGAAGACAACAAAGTTCAAGAATAAAGCCAAGTGCACAGGTACTAAGTAAGTATGTGAAGAACAAGAAAGTAATGACCCAGACACGATGCTAGCAACAGAAAGCGGATATGGCAAGAACAGTGCCAGGCATTCAACCAATAAACAATTCAAAACTTGAAGACAGACGAAAATAGAAGGCAACAGATGGCAAATAAACAGATTCGAAGTAAAACAGAAGAGTTATGAAAGATTGAGCTTAAAAGCAAGTAAAGAATAGCTGAGTTACCAAGTGAAATGAACGCCGATATGAAAATCACCGGAGTCAAATAGATGACTGGAAATCAGGAGCCCACCAGAGAGTGCGAATGGAGCAGTTGCAAAGCTCTTGGAGTTTACGAATTAATGGAACCGAAACCTCGGTTAGGAGGCGCGATCTCAAGCAGCTTGGAAAGCATGAAACTTGATACTTGACACAAGTGGACAGTAAAGTTCAGGGAACTTTGAGATCGGCGAGTTTGATGTCGGACAGAAGGGCACAGATAAACGAACAATGTAGGTTTCATCATCTCAGAATATTGAGATAATAGAACCTAGGGGGTAGTTGTGGGGATATATTTTCTGAGTACCAACACGTGGCAAGGTGACGCTGACGTGTTAGCCGAGGTGCCACGTGTCCTGGTCGTTATGCCGAGGTCATCTCGGTTAGGCCAAGGTTATCTCCGAAGATATCGGAATCCGAGATAAACGGATAAGGGATAAGGGACAAGAGTCCTAGAATAAAGAGGAGACTTAGCCAAGTTAAGGATAAAACTCTTAGAGAGTTTATCTTTATCTCTTGAGGAGTCCAAAATAAGTACTGAACAGGAATCCCTAGATGTCAGGCTTCTATTGGGATTAGGATTGAGGTAACTATAAAAGAGAGGCACCCC
Organism: Camellia sinensis; assembly: GCF_055761805.1. Lineage (NCBI taxonomy): Eukaryota > Viridiplantae > Streptophyta > Magnoliopsida > Ericales > Theaceae > Camellia > Camellia sinensis. Next base: position 34,760,180 of record NC_138969.1, read on the forward strand.
CATGGGTCTAAGGTATGCTTTTTATGCTCAAGCTAGAAAGTTTAACACTATTGATTATCTTTGAGAGATATTGAGTACTGACTTGATCGTCGGAGTACCCCCAGGTGGCGAACCACCACCGGAGCTTCTCTTGCTGTTGCAGGTTAGTCAGGTGCCATCTATTCTGCCGGTGCTCTCCAGCTGGATACTGAGATTGTAGTGTGGTCAGAAAATCACTCACACAATTATATAATAAGGACTTGTTTGGCTCACAATTCTGATGCTGCCTTGGTGAAAGGTAATGTGACCATCTTAATAAGTGCTATGCGTTATTTATTTATTTTTATTTTTTTTATCAAAAAATATATTTATTAATGCAAATCAAAATGTGAATACGAGACTCTTCATTTTCTGTTGGTTTCCTATGATTGTTTTTAGCTTCATCATATTTGGATGGGATCTTAGATGACTTGAATTCAAGATTTTAGATCTTATTCGCACGTCTTTACTGCTTGACTAATCTTGGAGTTTGTTGCATTTAAACTTGGTCCTCTTTTATTGTTGTGAGGATGATGTACTACCTGTGTACTTTGTTTTTACATCAGTAAAAAAATTCTATTTTGGGTAGTGTTGGCCCTCTTTTGGGAAATGTTGTTTCTCTAATATTGTAATTATTTGGAGTATTATGTTTTTTTTTGCTGGTTTTTTTTTTTTACAAAAAAAAAAAAAAAAAAAAAACTAATTTTCACTTATCAATAAACTAGCGGTAACCCGTGCTATGCACGGAATTTTATAAATTAAAAAAAATATTATAATTATCTTGAAATAATTTAATATTTGTCTTGTGGTATACATAAAATTTAGAAAAAATTAGTCTAAGGTCCCTCTTCCATATTTGATAATGTAAGAGATCCACAATCTTATTTTATTATGTTTAAGGTCCTCCACCCCCGCTTCCACCACTATCTCTCTCTCCCCGATCTCTCACTTCACCTCCGTCGTAGTTATCGCCTCATCCACTGTTGCTGCCAGCACCTCTCCTTCAAATCAACTTCGCAGATCGCCTCTCCCTTTAGATCAGCGCCTTTCCTCCACCATCATCACCATTTCTCTGCAATTCACAGACCACGCGAGACATTCATTGATGACGAAAGAAGGAAGCTTTTTCCCAGATCTTCAACTTTCTTTTCTTTTCAACTAACATTCATCCCCCGCCAACCTACCAGTCTCTCTTTCTCTCAAGGTATTCTCTCTCCTCTCACTCCCCTGAAACTCCTACAATTTTATTCATGCATATATACATATATATATAGAAAAGAAAGCTAATTTATATGATATACACTCATCGATCGAGACAGATTGGGCGATCCATGACGGTGTTTCACTTCAGTCTTGTTGTTTCCTTGCTTCTATCGCTGTGCCTGCTTGCACCTTTCACTCAAGCCTCTGATGTTCGCTACTGCGGCATAATTTCCATATGAGCAGCGGCATCTACCAGGTGCCTATACTCTCGGATGTAAGACCCACCAACTCTCAACTTGAATCCCCGCCTCAACTTCCGCTCAAACTCATAGCAACGGCGTTCCTCAGACGCCACCAGTTCAGGTGCAAACCTGGACAGACTGGTAAAAGTAGCCTCAAACTCGGCCACTGACAAGCCCTGTTGTTTAAGCCGGCTAAACTGATCCCTCAGCTTCTCCCTAGCTGCTGCAGACAAAAACCTCTCTTGAAAAGCATTCACAAACGCCTCCCACGTACCACCAACACGAGCCTTCTCGTACTTCCACCATTGACCCGTATCTCCCTTCAGTTGGAAGGATGCCAAGGTCACTTTCAGTGCTCCGTCCTCGATGCCAAGCATCTCGAACGTCTTACTCATTTGCTCTAGCCACTCATCTGCCTTCAGTGGCTCCTTCGGATCCCCGATAAACTCATCCGGATTAGACCGGAAAAACTCCCTCTTCAAGAAAGAAGGCCCTGCCTCAGCTGCCTGATTCCCAGCTCTAAGAATACCCAAAGCTCCCGCTATCTCTCTGGCCAAGGCACCCATGGCCTGCTGACCCGCTGGCTCGGCCACATTGGCCTGGCCAACTCCCTCCTGCACTGCCGGAATCTCACCCGGTAACGGTACTTCCTACCTCGCAGGTCTACCACGTCTAGCACCTCTTCCTCGTCCTGACATCCTAATAAAGGTGATACAGAACATCAGCACATTCACAAATGTGCCAAAACTAAACACTCACGTCCTAATGCATGGACAACTGTAATTCACTCCACGTAAGCACATAAACACATAAGCACTTACGAACTTCATTTCCGGATAATGATAGTCCCGAGTGGTTACTAGAGTTCCGGTTAGAAACAGCATTGATCAAGTGCTTTTCCAACAAGACTCCCAGAAACCCAAAGATCCAATCAACATCCTAGAAATCAAATCCCATACCCACATAGTCACATAAGCATGTTATCAATCAAGCACATAGCATATGATACTACATCTAAGTCTCTATCAAGCGAGACAAACCCATTGTGATCCTAATCACTTCCCACGTACCCAAAGTATTCGAACCCAGTACGCTCTGATACCAAGTTGTAACGCCCTCAAAATAATAACATTAAACCCATCAAAGAAGACATTCATTGACATATGAAATAACCAGATTCTTCTATTTATCAGAGTTTCATTACAAAAGTATTACATGTTAACAACAAAAGCAAAATGCCCTACGGGCTTACAGCTTTCCAAGTTAACACTTGGTTACAACAAAGAGTACTAACTCATTTACACATTAAGCCCTTGGCTTGAATTTACATGTAATACATCAAAAGTAAAACGACAAAAGTAAGCCGCCTCTAGCCTCCCAAGCTATGACCTTGGAGGTGGCATGCTACCTGTACCTGAAAATGATATTCCCATATAGGGTAAGCCACAGCCCAGTAGAAATATACTAAACCAACCATGAACAATGACTAAAAGATTAGCAATTGATAGATGGCCAACACTGATACATTCACATAAATCACATATTTATGTCATACGACTTATGAGTCCAAGTTACTTTTCATTTTCCCTTTTTCAACAGATAAGCATGTTAGCTCTATCATCATTTCAACAGATATGTATAAAAACTATATCCCACATTCACATATAAGCATACAAGCTATATCCACATTCTCAACAGATATGTATATCGACAATATCCCACATTCACAGATAAGCATATAAGCTATATCCACATTCTCAACAGATATGTATATCGACAATATCCCACATTCACAGATAAGCATATAAGATGTATCCACACTTCACAAAGATAAGCATATGAGCTCTATCTTCACTTCTCTAGACAAGCATATGAGCTGTATCTACGGAGTTCATCCCCTATCTTCTCCCAACACTATCCAGTTTAGAGGTACATCCCCTATCTTCCCCTAAACCGCGGAGTACATCCCCCATCTCCTCCTCTACACATAACGTATACAAACACATTGGTTCTATATACCATCACTCAATACATACAGTTAATGTATTCTATCAACCGTCAAATTCCATGACACATTCCATTGATTAGTTTTCGTTTGCCTAATCATCATGCATTGTCTACAACAATCACGACTATCCTCCACCGATAGCCCAAAGCAATTATTTCTAAACAGAAAATAAATACACAAATGGATATTCAATCAACATTTCAATTCGGTGTGTGATAGACAATTTAACTACACCCTTTAACCCCATGCACTCCCAATCTCAACAATTCCATTTCATTTGCTCATTTCTCACAATTAATTATCCCAACTAATCAGATAATGTAATTAGGTCATTTTCCATAATTGCCATTTCAACCCTTAGGTCCCATTTTCATCAATGATTCAACATTTATTCCATTTCTCTATACCCAACATGTAGCTAGGTTTATTATAAATAAAATCCCAACTTTTGTAAAATAACACAAAAGCCCCAAACTTTCACAAAATTACCAAACCAACCCCAACATCTCAAAATACCAAAATTTAAAGACAGAATCCATAGAGAGGAGTAGGATATCCCTACCTCAAATTCGGAGCCCCAAAGGAGAAGATGAGAAAACCCAACGTGCTCCAAATCCTGAAATTTTCAGATTAAAATGTAGCCCTCGACGATCAACAACTTTTTTTGTAAAGGCCAAAGATGAGCAAATCACTCCTACTAGATCAAAACCTAGAGAGAAGGTAGAGTTCTAGAGTGAGAGGCTCAACAATGGTGTTTTTGGAAAAGTAGGAGAGAGAAGAGAAAGTGAAAAAGTGATTTGAAAAGTCAAAACACGGAACTTAAACCCAGTCACCCCGCTCGAGCGTCAAACACCCCGCTCGAGCGTCACTCACAGACTCCCGCTCGAGCGTTAACAATCCCGCTCGAGCGGCGGATACACACTCCCAGAACTTTTACAGAACCAGGTCTTCGCTCGAGCTTCCAGCTCCCCGCTCGAGCGGCAGTCACACAACCCCGCTCGAGCAGCCAACTCCACGCTCGAGCGTCCAATACTGCACAGGAAATACTGGATGGGTGCAATTCCCGCTCGAGCGGACAGGTCAAAATCTGGGCAACTAGTTTTGGTTTCTAAACTCAACCAACCTGTAACAAACCTGCCCAACACATCCCATAACTCAAATACTAAGTAAAAAGGATGTAAACAAGATAATAAACAACTACCAACATCCACGGACACATGTCCGGATCACTGTATATCAAGGGTAAACCCGGGATCGCTATATTAGTAAATACAAAAAAAATACAAAAAAAAAATGTACTGAATTCTCGTATTATTATTTTTTTTTTGTATTTTTGGTATTTAGTGAAAATTCACAAATGTTTTATTGTTTAAGTATATTTATGTTACGTATGTCTAAAACGTAAAATAAAAATTGCTTAAAATATCAAAAAATTCAATAAAACAAAAAAACACGAAAAATAAGAAAGTAGAATTTTCTAAAAAGTGTTTTTAGAAAATTGTAACCAAGCAAATAATTTTCAACATTTCATCTTTTTAAATTTTTATCAAACTATAATTTGATAAAAAAAAATATTAAGAGTTAAAGATTCTCTTAATTGGAATTATAGTGAAATAACATCTTCAAATGGTCAAAATTTGAGTATGTGGTTGGTTGAAATGTATAATTTAATTAATTATCTTCTCATATTTGTATAAAAATTAACACTTATGATTACATCATTATAAGTCAGATTATGAGAAAAAAAAATTGAGGTGTCAAACATTTTCTATTTGTAAATATCCTACATATTAAAAAAAAATGTGTAGCTTTTGGATATGTGTTTATCAGTTTTATTTTATGGACGTAAACAATTGATATTGCAATTTAAAAATTTAAAAGTAAAAAAAAAAATTAGATTGGGTTTTTTAGAGATAAAAGAAGCCATCTAACTCTTCTATATACTATTTAAGATGGACTATTTAATCACATAAAAAAAAATAGAAATTATATTTAGAGATTATCCCTATATATTATGCTATTAGATACAACTATAGCTGTAACAAATTAACTATAATATATATGAAAAGTTATATTAACCTTTTATTTTCAATTAATTGAATTGCAATTAACAAACTAACAAATAGCCATAATTGTATAATGTGATAGAAAGGGGATAGAAATAAATAACACAATGATATTTAAAAGTTTTAAATTTATCTAATGTTATAGTAAAATCTTGAATTCTCAATAAATTTTTACATTTTCTATAAAATAAAATGACAATAAAAAATAAAAAAATTTGATACCCTTTTTTTTTTTACTTCAATTTTATGGTTTTCATTGAAGAAAATAAAATCCGATCAAAATCCTTGGTACAGAACGGACATAGATACTTCGATTGCAACCATAATCACCAATAATTCTTCTCTACCATGCAAACCTGTAAACAAACACATAAACCTCATCAAAACTGAAACCAAAACCAAAATCAAAACCAAACCAACAGCAAAGAAAGAGAATTACACATGAAAAAAATAAAATAAAAAAATGATTAAATTTTTGAAATGGGATAATGTTACTTCCAATAACGTAGACCTCATCTAACCCAATCCATTAGCTCATCTGCCAATATAGCGATCCCGATTTTCCCTTCATTGTTTATTATATTCTGGACTCGGTTCTATGGATGTTTGTTGTTGTCTCTGTCGCATTTCCGTCCTTTAATTCTTTGTATTTGAGTTGTGGGATGTATTGGGCAGGTTTGTAACAGGTTGGTTGTGATTTGAAATAAATAGTTGTTGCTCAGATTTTTGGTTTCTTCGCTCGAGCGAGGCTTTTGTCGCTCGAGCAAGATTTGTGTTTTAGTTCCTTCGCTCGAGCGAGCTTTGAGTGGTGTGTCTCTTGGCTCGAGCGAGCACTCTTGCGCTCGAGCGTGCGTCTGCTTCTAGTTTGGACCTGAAGGTTGTGTTTCTTCACTCGAGCGAGCTTTCCTTCGCTCGAACAAGCGAGGACTATGTTTTGACTTTCTTCCCTCGAGCGAGTACTCTTGTGCTCGAGCATGCTTCTGGGTTGCAAATTTGAAGCTTCGCATTGTTCGCTCGAGCGACGCTTTTTGCGCTCTAGCGAGGTGTTTGTTGTGTCTGGTCGCTCGAGCGACCACTCCTTCGCTCGAGCAAGCCTCGCTTATATCAGATCACAGCAGCAGTTCTATACTTCACTTTTTGATCTTCTTTTCTTTTCAAACCCTAGATCGGCACACTCTCTCTCTCTACATACACCTTCTCTCTAGAAGTACCCCTAGTTCTAGTGGTTTTCTACCCTAGTCTCTTTGCAAGAAAGGTAGAGCTTGGTGTGGGCTTCGTGTTGATCCGAAAAAGTTGGGCTTTGGAGCACTTTGAGTTTCTTCCTCTTTCTCCTTTGAGCTCCAAAATTTGAGGTAGGGATGATCTACTCCTTCTTATGGGTTTTAACATAAACGTTTGTCATTTTTTATAAATGGTGGAGTTATGGAAATTTCGGAAGGTTAGGGTTTGATTTGAAATATACATAAAGAGGGGTTTTCAATTGTTAAGTACCATGTGTATGTGAGACCATGGAATAATGGGGTTATTGTTGTAGGATTGATGAAATTGAACCTTAGAGTTGATGTTCGATAAAATGGAGAAAATGCCGTAATTGAACTTAAATAATTAATTTGATAATTTGTGGAAATATGAAATTGAGTTGGAAATCATGAAATTGGGAAATTATGAGATTGAATAGTGTAGTTGGATTAGTTAATCACTCACCTATGGAAGTGTTGATAATTTATCTGTTTGATAGATTTATTACCTATTTAGAAATAACTGTTTTAGGCTATCGGTGGAGGATAGCCATGATTGTTGTAGAATTGCATGATGATTAGGTAAATTGAAACTAATCAATTGGAATATGTCATTGAATATGACGGTTGGATTAACACATTGTATATGTGCTTTAAATTGATCATTGTATATGATAAGCGTTTAAATACATTGCATATGTACTCTATGGTTTGGGAGGAGATAGGGGATGGACTCCATTGATAACTAAGTTGGTCAGAGTGTCCAAGATGAAAGTCTCGAAATCTTAATTACGCTTGCATAACGTAGATGAATTGAAGTATTGAAGTGTTAATAATATAAGTTGTAGTCTCATTATGAATTGAAGTGTTGAAGTGTTAATAATATGAGTTGTAGTCTCATTATATATTGATTACGATTGAAGTGGTGATAGTAGGAGTTGTAGTCTCATTTTGAACTGTTCGGATAAACAATGAACTGTATCTATCAATTGATTTGGATAATGAAATGAAAAGAGACTGAAATATGGTTGTGAATAGGGATTGGTTGTGGAAGAAATGTACGTTGGTTTATATGAGTTAAAATTTATCAAATGCTAATGTTTTAGTTATTTCTCATATTTGGTTTAGCGTATTTCTACTGGGCTTTGGCTCACCCTATATGGGACATCATTTTCAGGTACAGGTGATAAGCCGCCTCCAAGGATGTAGCTTGGGAGGTTTATATGCTGAAGGCTTATTTTTTTGTAGTTTCCTTTTGTTTACATGTAATCCAAGCCAAGGGCTTAATGCGTTAAGAGTTAGAACTCTCTTTTGTTGAGACCAAGTGTTGACTTGTAAAGTTATAAGCCCGCAGGGCATTTACTTTTGTTGTCAACATGTAATATTTTTTGTAATGAATACTCTGATAAATAAATATATGTTTATTTCTCCTATGTCTATGTGTATCAAGAATGATTGGTTTATATGTATTATTTTGAGGGCGTTACAGCCAATGCCCGCGAAGTTTAGGAGTTGGGATGACTAATCAAATTATTTTTTAAATATGACTTAAAAATTGATTAATTTATCCCATTAAGTTATTTAAAATTTGGATAGATATACATTAAAAAAAAAGATAATTATATTACTAAATCATAATTCAAATTTAGATATTATCATATTTTTTTAAGATCTATGTCTAAATTCTTATTTTTTTTATTTTTTATTTTTATGTGGTTTCTATTTGTTTTTTTATTTTATTTTATTTAAGATGGAGTTGTGGGTTTCTATTTATTTTTAATTATTATTATTTAGATAAGTTATAATGTGAGTTCGATATGTGATGGACATGTAAGTTTTATTGATTTAAAGTATGATGGTGGGAGATATTTTCAAATTAGATTTGTTTAGATAAACTTTAAAGATTTTTAAAATTTAAAATTGGATATTGAGATGCAAAAGAAATATTTTAACTAAATAAATAAAAATCAAATTTATTGATTTTATCTGTTTGTATATCTGATTTTTAGGTTTTTTTTTTTTTTTTTTTTGTGTTACGTTATAATATAATATATAAGATATAGATAGATATTCACAACTTTCATGAAAAGTACTAAAAACCTAAAAAAAATTAAAAATCTTTAATTTTTTAATCTTTAAATCCTATTTTGGGGAAGAGAGAAGGAAGGCAAGTTTTAATATATATATATATATATATATATATATATATGTATTGGAAATCCGCGAGAGAGATTAGGATGGAGAGATTATGAAATATTTTTGATATATTTCCATTTGAAATTCATAAATTAAAGGGTAATTATTATTTCTAAAATAATGAAATAAATAAATCAGTCAATAATTTTTTTAAAATCTATTTTATAAAGAGAAATTTACCAATAAATCCTAAATGTTGATCTTATAATCCAATTAGTCCCATATGTTTTCTAGTGCTCCGTTTAGTCCTATCTGTTGTCAAAGGACGCAATTACCATAAGTTATTGTGTAATGTTTGTTGTACATTCGTATGCGCGTGTGGCACAGATGAGGTAAAACGGCATGTGGTAGGTCACGTGCCGTACAATTGATTGTCACACACCCAAAAAGTTCACTAAGGGTTTTTGTAGAAGACTGACGTGGTTTTTGATTGCCACGTAACCCACATCTTGAAAACCCATACCCATTAAAACACAACCTGATTTCTACATCCACATCCCCATACACAGTGCAGAAACACAACCCCAAAAAATGCACCACATAACCCCCCATCCCACCCGTTGTAAAGAACTCCCTTACACCAATATATAATGCAACACACACCCACAGCAGAAAATATACAAATAACAAGACATACCTTTGTAACACAGAAAATAACCCCAAAAATTGCACCATATAACCTCCCACCACACCCATTGTACAGCAACCCCTTCCACCAATACATACAAAACCCAAAACGATATAAAACGTAAATGCTATCCAAACAAGAAGACAAACCTTTGAACCAACGGCGTACCGACTTTGGTTATACTCTTTGTATCAGTCCGTTACACAGCCGCCACTAAATCACCCACCCACACCACTGAAAACCCTAAGTCCAAAAGGCTGAAACGTTTATACACGTAACCTTAAAATTACAAACTGTGACATCCACAAAATCCACAGAATGACATGATTCCGCAACACAAGTTCGAAACATAACAAAAAAGGGTACAACCGTCCACACAGTGACGCCAAATATGGAAAATAGGATCAGAAACAAACAAACCTCCCCACTAGTAGGACTTACCGGAACAAAAGAATAAAATTGGGACTGATTGATTTAACAGTTTGTGAGATGAGATTTATTGGTAAATATTCCTTTTATAAATTGAAAAATCAATAATTTTATAAAATTAATTAATTTGTCCTATTAAGTGATTTGAAATTTTGATAGACATACATCAAAAAAATAGATATTGTTATATCTTTTTGATATCCATATCTAAATTCTTATCTTTTTTATTTTTGTGTGGTTTCTATTATTTTTTTTTCAATTTATTTTAGATGGAGTTGTGGGTTTTATTTATTTTTTAAACATTTAATTTATCTGTGGTTTCTATTTATTTTTAATTATTATTATTTAGGTAAGTTATGATGCGAGTTAAATATGTGATAGATATGTGAGTTTTATTGATTTAAAGTGTAATAGTAAAAGATATTTTCAAATCAAATTTGTTTAGATAGACTTTATAGATTTTTAAAATTTAAAATCGAATATTGAGAAGCAAAAAAAATATTTTATCTGAATAAATAAAAATCTAATTTATTAATTTTATCTATTTATATATCTGATTTTTATTTTTATTTTTTTTGTTATGTTATAATATATAAGATATAAACAGATACCCACAACTTTCATGAAAAATATTATCTAATTGAGGAGAGAAAAGGAATGCAAGTTTTAATTTATTTATTTATTTTATTTTATTTTATTCTTTTTTTGAAAATTGGTGAAAGAGATTCTGATGGAGAGATTATGAAATATTTTTAAAATAAATAAATAAATAAATCAGCCAATAGGTTTTTTTAATCTATTCTATAAATTGAAAGTTTAATAATTTTAGAATGAGAGTTTGGAGCTCTTAGGAGGCTTCTCATTATAAACCCTCTTTTTCTTATATAATATTAGCATATCACCCGTGCTATGCACGGATTGTATTTACAATTATCTATATATGTGAATTGCGATTTTTAAATGTCTTCTTTTTTCCTTTTTTTTTAATATCTTCTTTTTTTCCTTTTTTATATTATATTAAAGTTTATTATTTTGATAATAATCATGTGTTAGACTTTTCAAGGAATTAAATTTTTTTTTATTATATTATATTAAAGTTTAATATTTTGATAATAATCATATGTGTTGGATTTTTCAAGAAATTTTTTTTTTATGCTTGTTCTTAATGCATTAAAGTTTATTATGAGTGATAATAATCATATGTGTTGGGACTTTTTAAGGAATTCATATGTGTTGGATTTCAAAGAATTTTTTTTATGCTTGTTCTTAATGCATTAAAGTGTTATAATGAGGGTAAGATTTGGAGGTTGAGATAAGTTAATAAATGCTAAGATTTTTTTTATTTTTTTAAATCAAAAAATCAGGAAATTTGGATTGAGAGATTGGAGCTCCCACAAGACTTAAGGTTAAAAACCCCCTTTTGCTTAATATATAGTATAGATAGATAGATAGATAGATAGCATATCACTCGTGTTATGCACGGATTGTGTTTACAATTATCTATATATATGAATTGCGATTTTTAAATGTCTTCTTTTTTTCTTTTTCTTTTTTTGTTTTAAATGCTTTCTTTTTTTCCTTTTTTATATTATATGAAAGTTTAATATTTTGATAATAATCATATGTGTTAGACTTTTCAAGGAATTAAATGTTTTTTTATTATATTATATTAAACTTTAATATTTTGATAATAATCATATGTGTTGGACTTTTCAAGAAATTTTTTTATACTTGTTCTTAATACATTAAAGTGTTATTATGAGGGATAATAATCATATGTGTTGAGACTTTTCATGGAATTCATATGTGTTGGATTTCAAAGAATTTTTTTTATACTTGTTCTTAATGCATTAAAGTGTTATTATGAGAGTAAGACTTGGGGGTTGGGAGAAGTTAATAAATGCTAAGGTTTTTTTTTTTTTTTTAAATCAAAAAATCAGGAAATTTAGATGGGGAGATTGGAGCTCCCATAAGGCTTGGGGTTAAAAATCCCTTTTTGGTTAATATATAGTATAGACTAGTGGTAACCCATGCTATGCACGGGACTTTATAATTTTTTTTAAAAAAATCATCATGATTATCTTGAAGTAATTTAATATTTTATCTTCCAATATACATAAAATTTATAAGTTAACTTTTATGTTTATAACTTTTTAAATTATTAGTTTAAAAAAATTAAAATATATATGTATTTAGTGCAATTTTGATAATTTGTATTTTAAAAAAGTTAAACCTGATTAAATGAAATTAACTGAGTTATGACATACTTCTTCTTGTTATGAAAATAAACAAATTTAAAAGTTATAATTAAAAAAAATATATAATTTTCTTATTAAATATGAAGTGAAGTGATATCTAACTATAATTAATATGATGTTTCTATTATTAATCTAATAATTTAAGTTACATTTCTTTTGATTTCAATTTCATAACTAAAAATACAATATGAATATAATACACACACGGATTTCTAGTCTTTATGAATAAGAAGGTTTCAAAATATTCTCAAGCATTCATCATTTTCTTTTAATTTTTTTTATCTAATTTGATTTTAAATTTGAATAAAAATTCCGATTTGATATGAATTATTTTAACTTTTTCATTGAATTTTTATCAATTTTTAAAAGAACTTTCATTCTTATCCCATTTTTTTTTCTTTTCACAAATTTTGATGGAAAAAAACATAATTTTCAACGTGTCATCTTTTTTAATTTTTATCAAATAATAATTTGATAAAAAAAATATATTAAGGGTTGAAGATTCTCTTAATTGGAATTATAGTGAAATAACATCTTGAAATAGTCAAAGTTTGAATATATGGTTGGTTGAAATGTAAAATTTTGATTAATTCTCTTCTCATATTTGTATAAAAATTGATACTTATGACTACATCATTATAAGTTGGATTATAGAAAAAAATTTGGGGTGTCAAACATTTTCCATTTATAAATATCCTACAAATAAAAAAATGAAAAAAAAAAATTTGTGTAGCTTTTTGACATGTGTTTATCTTTTCTTTTCTTTTTTTTTTTTATGGACATAAACAATTGATGTTTCAATTTAAAAAAATTAAAAAGTAAAAAAAAAAAAAGTAGATTGACTTTTTTAGAGATAAAAGGAACCATCTAACTCTTCTATATACTATTAAGATGGACTATTTTAATCACATAAAAAAATAGAAATTATATTTAGAGATTATCCCTATATATTATGTTATTATATACAACTATAGTTGTAACAAATTAACTATAATATATATGAAAATTTATATTAAACTTTCATTTTCAATTAATTGAATTATAAATAACAAACTAACAAATAGCAATAATGGTCTAATGGGATAGAAACAGGGTAAAAATAAAGAATACAATGATATTTCAAAGTTTTAAATTTACCTAGTTATACAAAAATCTAATGTTATAGTAAAATCTTGAATTCTCAATAAATTTTCACATTTTTTATAAAATAAAATGACAATAAAAAATAAAAAATTTGATACTCATTTTTTTTTACTTTAATTTTATGGTCTTCATTGAAGAAAACAAAATCCGATCAAAATCCTTGGCATGGAATGTACATAAATATTTCGATTGCAACCATAATCACCAATAATTCTTCTCTACTATGCAAACCTGTAAACAAACACATAAACCTCACTAAAACTGAAGCCAAAACCAAACCAACAATAGAGAAAGAGAATCACACAGGAAAAAAATAAATAAATTTATAGAGTAGGGGAATGTTACCTCCAACAACTTAAACCTCACCTAACCCAATCCATTAGCTCATCTGCCAGTGCCCGCGAAGTTTAGGAGTTGGGATGACTAATTAAATTATTTTTTAAATAAGACTTGAAAATTGATTAATTTTTCTCATTAAGTGATTTAAAATTTTGATATATATACATCAGAAAAATATATAATTATATTACTAAATCATAATTTAAATTTAGATATTGTCAAATTTTTTTTAGATCCATATCTAAATTCTTATCTTTTTTATTTTTTTGTGGTTTCTATTTGGGTTTTTTTTTTCAATTTATTTAAGATGGAGTTGTGGGGGTTTTTTTTTTTTGAATTTTTTTTCTTAATTTATCTGTGCTTTCTATTTGTTTTTAATTATTTAGGCAAGTTATGATGTGAGTTAGATATGTGATAGACATGTGAATTTTACTTATTTAAAATATAATGGTGGGAGATATTTTCAAATTAGATTTGTTTAGATAAATTTTAAAATTTTTAAAACTTAAAATTGGATATTGATATGCAAAAGAAATATTTTAACTGAATAAATAAAAATCAAATTTATTAATCTTATCTGTTTGTATATCTGATTTTTAGTTTTTTATTTTTATTTTTTTATGTTATAATATAATATATAAGATATAGATAGATATCTATAACTTTCATGAAAAATATTATCTGATTTTTTTGGGAAGAGAAAAGGAAGGCAAGTTTTAATATTTTTTTTGAAAATCAGTAAGAGAGATTAGGATGGAGAGATTATGAAATATTTTTGTTATTAAATAAATAAATCAGTCAATAGTTTTTTAAATCTATTTTATAAATTAAAAAATCAATAATTTTAGAAAATTGATTAATTTGTCCCATTAAGTTATTTAAAATTTTAATAGATATACATCAAAAAAATAGATAATTATATTACTAAATCACAATTCAAATTTAGATGACATATCTTTTTGAGTTCTATAGCTAAATTATTATCTTCTTTATTTTTGAGTGTAACCATAATGTATGGGAGAAATTGAAAATGGAGAGAAGTCAAAAAGATTTGTAGGTTGAGAGAAGTCAATAAATGCATTTTGATAGATATACATCAAAAAAATAGATAATTATATTACTAAATCATAATTCAAATTTAGATATTATTATATCTTCTTGAGTTCCATAACTAAATTCTTATCTTCTTTATTTTTGTGTGTAACCATACTGTATGGGAGAAATTGAAAAAGGTGTCGCAGTAATTATGAGAAAAGTCAAAAAAGTTTGTGGGTTGGGAGAAGTCAACAAATACTAAGGTTTTTTTTTTTAAATAAAAAAAATTAGAAAATTAGGATTAGGATAGTGGAGCTCCCACAAAGCTTATAGATTAGAAACCCTATTTTCCTTATATAATACTAGTGTTTCACCCGTGCTATGCACGGGTTGTGTTCGTATATATGTGAATTACAACTTTTTAATATCTTTTTTTTTTTTTGGCACATAGAAAAAGAAATATAATAAATGTAGCATATCTTCAATCAATTATTTTTTGTTTTCTTTTATTTAAAATTTAAAAATAATGTATGGGCAAAATTTATAACTAAATTAAAGAAAAATTTATTCCTAACAACATTTTATTTACTTCTATATAAATATTTAAAAAAATAAACATGAAAAAGGTAGTCAATATAATATTATACGCTAAGTAAAAAAATGTGATTAGCAATTATGTCTACATAAATTTACTATAGTTTTAATTTCAAATTAAAATATATATATATATATATATTTTTTTTTTTTCTAAATAGAATTTTCTTAGCAAAAAGAAAAGTTATAAAATTTTGTTGCAAATTTTCAAATGTCTATTGTTAAACATTATATTCTACTTGCATGTTTGTTTACTCGCTTGCTTTGGAAGTTTTGATCTTTCAGTTTTACTCCACATTCAACGTATTGTTTTATTTATTTTTCTTCTTCTTACTTGATTTTCGCATGATACTTCTTTCATAGTGCATCTTTGAGTGTATTAGTGAAAATATCATACACTTAAAATGCACAAAATTGCAATGTATAGAAAAAAAAAAAAAAAAAAAAAAAGGAAGAAGAAAAAAGTAAGTAATTGGCCACTAAAACCACTTTAAGAAAAAATAAAAACAAAAATGAAATTGTTTGGAATAGAAAATGATTTACTTATTTATTTATTAATTTTTAAACATAAACTTTTACATAAAACGAAGAAAATTATATAAAAAAAAGTATAGAAACCAAACATAAACTATAATACAAAAAATAAATGAATTATAGGATTTTTAAGAAGTGGGACTTACAAATAAATTTTGTAAAATCTTGTCTATTCATGTACTTTCTGTGTATATTTTTTGTATTTTTAATCTCGAGAATGACATTGAAATAGTCTACACTTCTTGCATAAGGCTCATCCAATAGCTTTAGCAAACACAGATATAATAAATTTCATAACACAAAACACAAATAATTGTGAGACAAAATATCTAAAAAAAATAAAAACAACATTCAATGATGATGTAAAAGCACACCTAATGTTTTAATTGGTGGTATAACCAGATAAATCACTTTAGAAAAGGAAGACAACCTTTATTTTTCCTCACAACAATTACATATATCAATATATAATTTTAACGTCGCTCACTCTTCAACACATCCAATTTTCTATCAATATTAAAATGAATGCATGAACCAAAAAAAAAAAAAAAAACTGAGAAGACAGAGATATGGTTTGAGATCTTTCAATTGCTGAATTCTATTAATTAATAGTTATTAGGCTTCAATGATCAGACTTCTAATATTTGTTATCCATTAAAGTTTAGTTTTTTGATTTTATCTCTATTCACTTGATAATTTGAGAGTGAACACGTGTCAAACTTTTACACAAACATTTGACGCATTTTTTTAGCATTATTAATGAAATGCACAGTGTAAATTCTTTTTCTATTTTTTTTCACAATTGCAACCTATTATTTTTTAATAATAATTTATATTTTTTTTAGATATTTTTTTAATATATAACTATTTTTTTAGTTTTTTTTATAAAAATAATTTAACAATCTCATCACTAAACATAGTATATGAGAGAAGTTGAAAAGAGTGCGACTGTAGGTATGGGAGAAGTAAAAAATGCTTAAGAAATCTAGCCAAAACCCTTTCATTGGACCATTGTTTAGTGAAAATGACTGCCTAATTTATTTTGCTTCATAAACCCCTGAGAAAAAAAACACATAATTGAGTAATGCCAAAGTAAAATATCTTCTTTTTTTTTTTCTTCTTGGATAATATTGCTAGAGTAACATGTTACTGTGAACCAGAATAACATGTTACTGTCAAACAGAGTAACATGTTACTGTTACTGTTTACATCAATTTCAACGGTAATAATTTCTTTTTTATAAAGAATTTCATAGTCAACATAGATCTTAATTGATAGATCTTGATGGGAGAATTCTAAAATATTAATTTTATTACAAACTGACATCTACATAAAAAGTTATATTATATTAAAGTTTAATATTTTGATAATAATCATATGTGTTGGAATTTTCAAAAAATTTTGTTTATGTTGATCTTTAATGCATCAAAGTTTAATTATGAGGGGGTTTTTAACCAAATCTCCCAAAAAGCATGGGGTTGGGAGAAATTAATAAATGTTAATTTTTTTTTTAAATCAAAAAATTAGAAAATTAGGATTGAGATATTGGAGCTCCCACAAGGCTTTTAGTTAAAAGCCTCATTTTCCTTATATAATACTAGCCTATCACCCGTGCTATGCACGGAATAATTATAAATATTTATATTTATTTTAGATTTTTTTTAATATATAAATTATGTTTTTAAAGATTTTTTATAAAAATAATTTAACAATTTTATCACTATGTACCATAATGTATGGAAGAAGTTGAAAAAAGTACTGCAATAACTATACACAGATTGTATCTATAATTATTTGTATGAGGGGATTTTAAATGCTGATGAGGGCTTTTGACCAAATCAATAAATGCATGCATGTGGGAAGACATGTAGATTGAAAAAAGTTAATAAATGCTGATCAGGGGATAGATATTTACATTTTTTTTAGATTTTTTTAATATATAAATTATGTTTTTTAAGATTTTTTACAAAAATAATTTAACAATCTTATTACTAAACATAGTGTATGGGAGAAGTTGAAAAAGGTACTGCAGTAACTATACACGGATTGTATCTATAATTATTTATATGAGGGGATTTTAAATGCTGGTCAAGGGATTTTAACCAAATCAATAAATGCAGGCATGTGGAAAGACATGTGGATTGAAAAAATTAATAAATGCTGATCAAGAGATTTTGACCAAATCAATAAATGCTGAGTTTTTTTTTTTAAATCAAAAAATTAAGAAATTAAGATTGAGAGATTGGAGCTCTCACAAAGCTTAGGGGTTAAAAACCCCCTTTTGCTTAATATATAGTATAGACTAGCATATCACTTGTGCTATGCACAGATTGTCTTTACAATTATCTATATATGTGAATTGTGATTTTTAAACGTCTTTTTTTTAAAATGCCTTCTTTTTTTCATTTTTTTATACTATATTAAAGTTTAGCATTTTGATAATAATCATATATGTTAGACTTTTCAAGAAATTAAATGTCTTTTTTATTATTATATTATATTAAAGTTTAATATTTTGATAATAATCATATGTGTTGGACTTTTCAAGAATTTGTTTTTATGCTTGTTCTTAATGCATTAAAATATTATTATGAGGGATAATAATCATATTTGTTGGGACTTTTCAAAGAATTCATATGTGTTGGATTTCAAATATATATATATATATATATACTTGTTTTAATGCATTAAGGTGTTATTATGAGGATAAGACTTGAGGGTTGTTAGAAGTTAATAAATGCTAAGGTTTTTTTTTTTTTTTAAATCAAAAAATCAGGAAATTTAGATTGGGAAATTGGAGCTCCCACAAGGCTTGGGGTTAAAAACTCCATTTTGCTTAATATATAGTATAGACTAGCCTATCACACGTGCTATGCACAGCATAATTATATATATTTATATTTGTTTTAGATTTTTTTAAATATATAAATTATTTTTTTTAGATTTTTTCTAAAAATAATTTAACAATCTTATCACTAATCATAGTGTATGAGAGAAGTTGAAAAGGATGCTGCAGTAATTATGCACGACTTGTATCTATAATTATTTGTATGAGGGAATTTTGATCAAAGCTATGTGGAAAGACATGTGCATTTGAATAGGTTAATAAATGCTGATCAGAAGATTTTGACGAAATCAATATATGTAGGCATGTGAAAAGACATGTGAATTGAAAAAAAGTTAATAAATGCTGATCAGTGGATTTTGACCAAATCAATAAATGTTGAGATTTTTTTTTTTAATAAAAAATTTAGAAAATTAAGATTGGGATATTGAAGCTCCCACAAGGTTTGGGGGTTAGAAACCCCTTTTCCTTATATATAGACTAGCATATCACTCGTGCTATGCACGGATTGTGTTTACAATTATCTATATATATAAATTGTGATTTTTAAATGTTTTTTTTTAAATGTCTTCTTTTTTTCCTTTTTTATATTATATTAAAGTTTAATATTTTGATAATAATCATATGCGTTGGACTTGTGGCCTAGCTGTGTAACAGGTGATGTCTCCCTGACTGCCTCTCCCAGAGCTTGCACTCGACACTAGAAAGGTCGATCTAGCAAAAGCCCCGTGGGACTGCTGAGGGTTAGGACCCCTCCGAATCCTACCGTCCCCCTGACCGTCCTGACTTCTCTTGGAGCCCCTCTGTCTCTCCTCCTTCTCCTGCATCATAATCTCCATATGGGCCGCAGCATCCACAAGGCGCCCATAATCCCGGGTCATAGAACCCCCAACTCTCATCTCAAGGCCATGCCTCAACTTCCTCTCAAACTCGATACAACGGCGTTCCTCAAACGCCACAAGCTCAGGTGCAAACCTGGATAAACTGGTAAAGACGACCTCAAACTCGGCCACTGACAAACTCAGCTGCTTGAGCTGACAAAATTGGTCTCTCAGCTTCTCCCTGACAGCTGGAGACAAAAACTTCTCCTGGAAATCGTCTACAAAAGCCTCCCATGTACCACCAATACGACCCCTCGTGAACTTCCACCACTGACCCGCATCCCCCTTAAGTTGGAAAGATGCCAAGGTCACCTTCAATAACCTATCTTCGATGCCTATCATCTTCGTCATCTGTTCCAGCCACTCATCAGCCTTAAGTTGCTCCTTCGGATCCCCAACAAACTCATCCAGATTAGACCGGAAGAACTCCCTCTTCTGAAAGGAAGGCTCTGCATCAACAACTTGGGCCTGTACTGGATTCTCAGCTCTGAGAATGCCTATGGATTCCCTCATGGCTCCTGCTATCTCGCGGGCTAAGGCACCCATAGCCTGCTAACCCACTGGCTCGGCCACATTGGCCTGACCAACACCCTCCTGCTATGCCGTCAAACTCTAAGTCGGTCCAATCCAATACATGCGATGGATCCGACTCGTACTTTCGAAGCATACTAATATGAAATACATCATTCACTCCGGACAACTGCGACAGCAAAGTTAAACGGTAAGAAACCTCCCCAATCCTCTCAAGGATCTCAAAGGGATCGTTAAATTGAGGGGACAACTTCCCACTCTTCACAAACCTCATCAAACCCCGCGTAGGTGATATTTTCAGAAATACATGATCACCTGCCTCAAATACCAAAGGCCTCCTCCTACAATCGGCATAACTCTTTTGGCGACTCTGGGCTATGACAAGCCTCCTACGGATAAGCTCAATCCTCTCCGTCGTTTCCCTCACCAACACCAGGCCTAACAAAGGTGCATCACCCACCTCGGCCCAACAAACTAGAGACCTAAACGGTCGGCCATACAAAGCCTCAAATGGTGCCATACCGATACTCGACTGGAAACTGTTGTTATAGGCAAACTCCACAAAGGGAAAGTGCCGCTCCCACGACCCACTAAAGTCAAGGACACAACCTCGAAGCATATCCTCAAAGATCTGAATAGTACGCTCGGATTGCCCGTTAATCTGAGGATGATAAGCCGTGCTAAAGGTCAATCTAGTGCCCAAGGCACTCTACAAACTCTGCCACAACCTAGCAGTAAAACAAGGATCTCTATCAGAGACGATCGACACTGGGACCCCGTGCAACCTCACTATGTCCTAAATATACAAGTCGGCATGATGATCTACCGAATCTCTCACGCGCATAGGGATGAAGTGTGCTGACTTAGTCAACCGGTCTACAACCACCCAAATAGCATCACTACCCCGCTGAGTCCTCGGAAGACCTACAACGAAGTCCATAGTGACATGCTCCCACTTCCACCCGGCAATAGGCAAGGGTTACAACAAACCCGCTGGCCTCTGATGCTCGGCCTTCACTTGCTGACAAGTAAGGCACCTAAGACACAAACGTTGCCACATCTTTCTTCACACCCTGCCACCAAAACTGGTGACCCAAATCTCGACACATCTTAGTACCTCCCGGATGCACCGCAAGGCGTGAATGGTGAAACTCTCGGAGTACTTCCTCTCGGCAAGACTCCGGCACAAACTAATGGTCTCGGTATCTCACACTCAGGTCGGGATACACAGCCAAACCCTTCTCAACCTTCCCACTGGAGATGTTCTCTCGGAGGGATTCTACCTCAAGGTCACCTCTCTGTGCCCCTAACACTCGAGTCACAAGTGTGGGCTGTGCAACAACAGAAACAAGGCCGCAACCTCAACGAATTCGCCTAGAAGCAAGTCAAACTCGTCAAGTGCACCTAACATCTCCCACTCCCGGATGGCTATACAAGCAACTTCACTAATGGATTTTCTACTAAGGGCATCGGCCATAACATTGGCCTTTCTCGAGTGATAGTGCAACTCGAAATCGTAATTCTCAATAAACTACATCCATCTCCTCTGCCTCAAATTCAAGTCTCTCTGTGTAAACAGATACTTCAAACTTTTATAATCCGAGAACACCTCGAATCTCTCACCATACAGGTAGTGTCTCCAAATCTTCAAGGTAAAAATTACTGCAGCTAGTTCTAGGCCGTGAGTAAGGTAATTCCTCTCGTGAATCTTCAACTGACATGAGCCATAGGCTACCACTTTCCCCTCTTACATCAGCATGCAACCCAAACCCTCTCGTGAGACATCACAATAAACCGCATAACCCAAACCTCTCTCTGTAATAATCAAAACCAGAGCGGTGGTCAATCTAACTTTGAACTCTTGGAATGACTTTTCACAAGTCTCACTCCATACAAATTTGACTCCTTTCCGCGTCAGTCTAGTCAACGGTGAAGCTAGCCTGGAGAAATCTTTCACAAACCGGCGGTAATACCCAACTAATCCCAGAAAACTGCGAATCTCAAAAACGCTCTTAGGCTGTGCGCAATCTTGCACTGCCTCAATCTTGGATGTATCAACAGACACCCCTTCCCCGGAAACCACATGGCCTAAGAACTTGACCTCTCCTAGCCAGAACTCACACTTCCCAAACTTGGCATACAGCCTATGGGTTCTAAGCAACTCAAGCACCACTCTCAAGTGTTCCCCGTGCTCCTCCTCAGACGGTGAATCAATCAGAATGTCGTCCACGAAAACGACTACAAAATGATTTAAGAATTCCCGGAAGATCCGGTTCATCAAATCCATAAACACTACCGGTGCATTGGTGAGCCCAAATGGCATCACTAGAAACTCATAGTGGCCATACCGCGTACGGAATGCCGTCTTCAGAATATCCTCTTTTCTGACCCTCAACTAATGGTAACTCGATCTCAAGTCTATCTTAGAGGAACAACAGGACCCTTTCAACTGGTCAAACAAGTCATCTATACCGGGCATAGGGTACTTATTTTTAACCGTAGCCCGATTCAACTTCCGATAATCAATGCAAAGTGTCAAGGTACCATCTTTCTTTTTAGCAAAAAGGGCCGGTGCTCCCTACAGCGAAACACTAGGGCGAATAAAACTCTTATCTAGCAACTCCTAGAGTTGAATCTTTAACTCACTCAACTCGGCTGGGGCAAAATGGTAAGGTGCCATGGAAATCAGTGCCGTACCAGGCACTAAGTCGATGGAGAACTCAATCTCTCGATAAGGTGGTAAACTAACAAGGTCCTCGGGAAAAACATCCGAATACTCGCAAACCACTCTTGGCAACTCAACTCCGGTCTCAATACACTCACTACTCAAAGGGATAGCGAGAAGACCACTAAGCTCACTCTGCCCTCGCGGATCATACACCGCTGGCAACACATTACCAACCCAATCCCCCAAGAAATGGAAACAATCCCCACTTACGGTACATACAGTGACCCTCTGGCGGTAGCAATCAATAACTGCCCGGTATGGCGATAACCAGTCCATACCCAAAATAACATCAAAACCTGACATAGCCATAACTACAAATGAAAATGGAAGTCGGCGGTCGGCGACCTCTATATCGCACCCTCTACGCCCTTGTTTCAAATAGGAGATGCTAACTGTGCCAACTCCAACCCCAAAAAAGATGCAAATGCAGTAGATATAAAGGGATAAGATGCACCTGTATCAATCAACACATTGGCAACCGAGTTGCAAAACAAAAAGGTACCTCTCACAACAGATGGAGCCGGTACTAGATCCTACGCGATAACAGCATACACACGCCCTGTAGGCCCCTGATCTACCTGCTCACCCCTAGGAGCAAAAGACTGCTGCACAGACTGAGACGATGAAGCCCCCTGATTGGCCCTCGAGGCCTGAACTGACTGAGTTGGCTGAAAACTCTACCTCGGCCCAAATACACCAGATGTGCCACTCAACTGCGAGCAATACCTCTTTAGGTGTCCCACCTGACCACACTGGTAGTAAGAAAGCGGCTGGCCTCTGCCCTGACTCTGGCTCTGAGGTCGAGCCGAAGATGAAGCCGCTCTCTGACCTCCTCCCCTCTGCGGGCAAGCTGGAGACTTGTGGCCCAGCTGACCATATTTGTAATAGGTGATGTCTCCCTGACTGCCTCTCCTAGAGCCTGCACTCGACACTAGAAAGATCAATCTAGCAAAAGCCCCCTGGGACTGCTGAGGGTTAGGACCCCTTTGACTCCTACCGTCCCCCTGGCCATCCTGACTCCTCTTGGAGCCCCTCTGTCTCTCCTCCTCCTCCTGCATCATAATCTCCATATGGGCCGCAGCATCCACAAGGCGCCCATAATCCTGGGTCATAGAACCCCCAACTCTCATCTTGAGGCCATGCCACAACTTTCTCTCAAACTCGATGCAATGACGTTCCCCAGACGCCACAAGCTCAGGTGCGAACCTGGATAAACTGGTAAAGGTGGCCTCAAACTCGGCCACTGACAAACTCAGCTGCTTGAGCTGACAAAACTGGTCTCTCAGCTTCTCCCTGACAGCTGAAGAAAAGAACTTCTCCTAGAAAGCATCTACAAAAGCCTCCTATGTACCACCAATACGACCCCTCGTGAACTTCCACCACTGACCCGCATCCCCCTTAAGTTGGAAAGATGCCAAGGTCACCTTCAATGCCCCGTCTTCGATGCCTATCATCTCAAACGTCTTCATTATCTCTTCCAGCCACTCATCAACCTTAAGTGGCTCCTTCGGATCCCCAACAAACTCATCCGGATTAGATCGGAAGAACTCCCTCTTCTGAAAGAAGGCCCTGCATCAACAACCTGGGCCTGCACTGGATTCTCAGCTCTGAGAATGCCTATGGATTCCCTCATGGCTCCTGCTATCTCGCGGGCTAAGGCACCCATGGCCTGCTGACCCGCTGGCTCGGCCACATTGGCCTGACCAACACCCTCCTACTGCGCCAGAATCTCATCCGGCATAGGCATCTCCTGCCTCTTAGGCCTACCTCGCCTACCACCACGTCCTCGTCCTGACATCCTAATGAAGGTAACAGAGAACATTAGCACATTCACAAATGTGCCGAAGCTATAACACTCGCGTCCTAATGCAATGGACAACAGTAATTCACTCTACGTAAGCGCATAATCACATAAGCACTTACAAATTTCATTTCTGGATAATGATAGTCCCGAGGCATTACTAGAGTTCTGGTTAGAAACAGCATTGATCAAATGCTTTTCCAACAAGACTCACAGAAACCCAAGGATCCAATCAACATCCTAGAAACTAAATCCCATACCCAAATAGTCACATAAACATATAACACTACATCTAAGTCTCTAATAAGCAAGACGAACCTATTGTGGCACTAACCACTTTCCGCGTACCCAAAGTATTCGAACCCGGTACGCTCTGATACCAAGTTGTAACGCCCTCAAAATAAACCCATCAATCATATATTCTTGGCATAAGAGAATAAAGCATAATTACATTTCATCAGAGTATTCATTATAAAATGTATTACATGTTGACAACAAAACTAAATGCCCTACGGGCTTACAACTTTCCAAGCCAACACTTGGTTACAAAAAGAGTGAATACTAACTCAAAACAGATAATAAGCCCTTGGCTTGATACACATGTAATACAAAAATATAATCACAAAAGGTGTCCCAGCCACTAAGCCTCTCAAGCTACGTCCTTGGAGGTGGCATGCTACCTGTACCTGAAAATGATGTCCCATATAGGGTGAGCCAACGCCCAGTAGAGATATGCTAAACATAATATGAGCAATAACGAAAACATTAGCATTTTATTAATGTTGAACTCACACAAATCAATTTATAATCCATTTCAATTACATGACAAATGTGTCCATGTTTCATTCTATTTTCCATTTCTTATCCAATTCTCAATTCATAACTATGGCTCAGAACCTGGCCAAACGATTTAATGAGACTATTGCCCATATCAGCCATACTTCCATAATTCACAATAGATACACATATTTGCTGTATCAATAACACATTCAAACACTTCCATACTTCACAATAGATACACATATTTGTTGTATCAACACTTCAATAGATACACATATTTGCTGTATCAATGGAGTCCATCCCCTATCTCCTCCGAAATAACATCCGGTTTAGGAGTCCATCCCCTATCTTCTCCTAAACCGTGGAATACATCCCCTATCTCTTCCTACACAACACAATGTATATAAACACATATCATATACATGAGCAAGCAATCAATACATAAAATTGATATATTATTCCAACCGCCATATTCGATGACATATTCAATTGATTAGTTTTAGTTCACCTAATCATCATGCATTGTATACAACAATCAAGACTATCCTCCACCAATAGCCCAAAAGCAATTATTTCTAAACAGATAATAAATGCCTCAACAGATATATAATCGACATTTTCAAAAGTGGGCGATTAATAAATCCAACTCTACCATCCTATCTCATATTATGCCAATTTTATCATTTCCAACTCAATTTCACATTTCCATAACATTCCCAAATTAATTATATAAATTAATTCATAACAAAAATTAGGGCTTTCTCCCTCTTTCTCAACTTTGACCCAAAGGCTCAAATATCGACAATAACATCAATAAACACATTTCTAGACCCAAATATACATGTATAGGCATCAAAATACAAAACCCCTCTTTATACATTTTGAAACCCTAACACCCAAAATCACCCAACCTCAACATTAAATCAAAATGACTAAAAGTTTAAGCCAAAGATCATAACAATGAGTAGTTATCCCTACCTCAAATTCGGAGCTCAAAGGAAGAAGATGAAGAAAACTCGAAATGCTCCAAATCAAGAAATTTTTGGATCAAAGTGAAGCCCACGCCAAGCACAACACTTTTTACAAAGGGACAAAGGTGAGAGATCACTCTAACAAGATCAATACCTAGAAAGAAGTTGGATTTTAGAGAGAGAAGCTCTCCAATGGAGGTTTTGAAAAGTTAGAGAGAGAGAAGGAGATCAAAAAGTGATCCAAAAAGTGATTCCACGGATTGATATAAAGTTGCCCCGCTCGAGCGTGGAAACCTCCGCTCGAGCGTCAGACACAGACTCACGCTCGAGCGTCAAAATGCCCACTCGAGCGTTGGATGCACACTCACAGAAGTTTTGCAGACGATGGTCGCCGCTCGAGCGTCAAACTCCCCGCTCGAGCAGAGGAACAAAATCAAAGGGCCACGCTCGAGCGTCAAAACTCCCGCTCGAGCGTACGAAGACCTGCAAAGAAAAATACTGGGAGATGGAAATTCACGCTCGAGCGGAGAAGCAACAACAAAGGGCTCGCTCAAGCATCAAAAGCCCCGCTTGAGCGTGAAGGCCAAATTCTAGGCATCAACTTTTGGTTTCAAAGCACAACCAACCTGTTTCAAACCTGCCCAACACCACCCAAGACTCAAATACAAAGAGTAAAGGATGCAAATGAGAATGAGACAACAACTCATCCACGGAACCGAGTCCGAAATATAATAAATAAAGAGAGAAAAAACCAGGATCGCTATATTTTTTTATCTAATTTGATTTTAAATTTGAATAAAAAATTTGATTTGATATTAATTACTTTAATTTTTCCATTAAATTTTTATCAATTTAAAAAAAAAATTATTTTTATCCCATTTTTTTTTTCTCTTTTCATCAATTTTGATGAAAAAAACAATAATTCCTAACTCTTTGTCTTTTTAAATTTTTATGAAATTAAGGGTTGAAGATTCTATTAGTTGGAATTATAGTGAAATAATATATGGAAATAGTGAAATTTTGAGTATGTTGTTGGTTGAAATGTATAGTTTGATTAATTCTCTTATCATATTTGTATAAAAATTGACACTTATGACCATATCATTATAAGTTGGATTATGGAAAGTTTTTTGAGGTGTAAAATATTTTTCATTTGTAAATATCCTATCTATTAAAAAAAAGAAAAAAAAATGCAACTTTTGGATATGTGTTTATCAATTTTGTTTTGTGGACATAAACAACTGATATTTCAATTTAAAAAATTAAAAAGTATAAAAAAATAGATTGAATTTCTTTGGGATAAAAGAAGTCATCTAACCCCACTATATACTATTTTAATCACATAAAAAAAATAGAAATTATATTTGGAGATTATCCCTATATATTATGTTATTATATACAAATATAGCGGTAAGAAATTAATTAATATATTTGAAAAAGTTATACTAAGCTTTCATTTTCAATTAATTGAATTATGATTAACAAACTAACAAATAGTCTTAATTTTATAATATGATATAAAGAGGATAAAAATAAAAAACACAATGATATTTAAAAAATTTAAAATTACCTAGTTATACAAAAATCTAATGTTATAGTACAATCTTGAATTCTCAATAAATCTTCGGTTTTTCTATAAAATAAAATGACAATAAGAAATAAAAAATCGACACTCATTTTTTTACTTCAATTTTACGATTTTCATTGAAAAAATCAAAATCCGATCAAAATTCTTGGCACATAATAGCGGTAATAAATTAATTAATATATATGAAAAATTATACTAAGTTTTTATTTTCAATTAATTGAATTATGATTAACAAACTAACAAATAGCCGTAATGGTATAATAGGATATAAAGAGGATAAAAATAAAAAAACACAGTGATATTTAAAAGTTTTAAATTTGCCTAGTTATACAAAAATCTAATGCTATAGTACAATCTTGAATTTTCAATAAATTTTCGCTTTTTCTATAGAATAAAATGACAAAAAAAAGTAAAAAAATCGATACTCATTTTTTTACTTCAATTTTACGATTTTCATTGAAAAAATTAAAATCCGATGAAAATCCTTGGTACATAACGGGTACAGATACTTCGATTGCAACCATCATCACCAATAATTCTTCTCCACCATGTAAACCTGTAAACAAACACATAAATCTCACTAAAACCGAAACCAAAACTAAACCAACAACAGAGAAAGAGAATCATACAGAGAAAAAAATAAAATTAAAAAATAAATAAATTTATGAAGTGGTTGGATATTACCCCCAACAACTTAAACATCACCTCGCCTAATCTGTCAGCTCCTCCGGCAGTGCCTGCGAAGTCTAGGAGTTGGAATGACTAATCAGATTATTCTTTAAATAAGACTTGAAAATTGATTAATTTGTCTCATTAAGTGATTTAAAATTTTGATAGATATATATCAAAAAAATAAATAATTAATTGTCATATCTTTTTGAGATCTATATCTAAATTCTTATCTTCTTTATTTTTGTGTGGTTTCTATTTGGTTTTTTTTTTTTCAATTTATTTAAGATGGAGTTGTGGATTTATATTTTTTTTAATTTAATTTATCTATGGTTTGTATTTGTTTTTTTAATTATTATTATTTAGGTAAGTTATGATGTGAGCTAAATATGTGATAGACATGTGAGTTTATTGATTTAAAGTATGTTGGTGTGAGATATATTATATTTGTTTAGATAGACTTTCAAGATTTCTAAAATTTAAAATTGGATATTGAGAGGCAAAAGAAAGATTTTAACTGAAAAAAAAAATCATATTTATTAATTTTATTTGTTTGTGATTTTTAATTTTTACCTAAATAATAATAATTAAAAATAAATAGAAACAATAGATAAATTAAATTAAATTAAAAAAATATAAACCCACAACTCCATCTTAAATAAATTGAAAAAAAAATAGAAACCACACAAAAATAAAGAAAATAAGAATTTAGATATAGATCTCAAAAAAATATGACAATATTTAAATTTGAATTATGATTTAATAATATAATTATCTATTTGTTTAATGTATATCTATCAAAATTTTAAATCACTTAATGGGACAAATTAATCAATTTTTAAGTCTTATTTAAAGAATAATCTGATTAGCCATCTCAACTCTTAGACTTCGCAAACATTGCCGGAGGAGCTGATGGATTAGGCGAGGCGAGGTCTATATTATATTTGTTTAGATAGATTTTATGTAACGCCCTCAAAATAATAGGTAAAACCCATCTCATTAGACATGCATTTATATATATAAGATCCACATTCTTCAATTCATCAGAGTATTTCTTTACAAAAGTATTACATGTTAACAACAAAAGCAAATGCCCTACGGGCTTACAGCTTTCCAAGTTAACACTTGGTTACAAAAAAGAGTACTAACTCAATTACACATTAAGCCCTTGGCTTGGATTTACATGTAATACGTCAAAAGGAAATAAGACAACAAAAGTCTGTCCGCCTCTAGCCTCCCAAGCTATATCCTTGGAGGTGGCATGCTACTTGTACCTGAAAATGATGTTCCCATATAGGGTGAGCCACAGCCCAGTAGAAATACACTAAACCAAATATGAACAGTGACTAAAAGATTAGCAGTTGATAGAAGGCCAACACTGATACTTTCACTTATAACACTTTACAGTTTCATGACATACAAGTCCATGTTACAATCCATTTTCCAATTCTTTTCAATTCTCAATTTATAACCATGGCTCAGAACCTGTCCAAACAACTTATATGAGACAGTAATTCATATTAAACACTTTCTCATTTCATAATAGATAAACATACTAGCTATATCACACACCAACATATAAGCATACAAGCAATATCATCACTTCCATAGATATGCATAAGAGCACTATCACACTTCCAAGGACAAACATATGAGCTATGTCAACACATTACTAGATAAGCATATGAGCTCTATCTATGGAGTCCATCCCCTATCTTCTCCCAACAACATCCGGTTTAGAGGTCCATCCCCTATCTTCCCCTAAACCGTGGAGTACATCCCCCATCTCCTCCAACACGACACAATGCATATAAACAATAATTATACACATCATCACACAATACATAAATTTAATGTATTCTTTCAACCGTCATACTCAATGACACATTCCAGTGATTAGTTTCAGTTTGCCTAATTATCATGCATTGTCTACAACAATCAAGACTATCCACCACCGATAGCCCAAAGCAGCTATTTCTATACAGAAAATAAATGTAACAATGGATATATAATCAACATTTTAACTAGGTGAGCGATAAATAATCCAACCACACCCTTTAATCCCATATCTTTCCAAATCAATTCCTCATTTCTCATAATTAATTATGCGAATTAATTAACCAACGTAATTAGGGCATTTTCCATAATTAACATTACAACCCTTAGGTTCCATTTTCATTAATATTTTAACATTAATTTCACTTTTCCATGCCAAATATGCATCTAGGTTTTATATAGTTAAAATCCCAACTTTTTGTAAATTTACACAAAAGCCCCAAACTTTCACAAAATTACCAAACCAACCCTAACATCTCAAAATACTAAAATTTAAGGACAAAGCCCATAGTGAGGAGTAGGTTATCCCTACCTCAAAAGATGACTCCCAACCAAGAAGGTGAAGAAAACAAAAATGCTCCAAATCACGAATTTCTCGGATCAAAAGATAACCCTCGACGATCAACAACCTTTTTGTAAAGGCCAAAAGTGAGGAAATCACTCCTACTAGATCAATACCTAGAGAGAAGGTAGAGTTCTAGAGTGAGAAGCTCAACAATGGGGGTTTTTGGGAAAGTAAGAGAGAGAAGAAAAGTGAAAAAGTGATTTAAAATGACCCAGCAGATAACTCATATACGCATGACCCGCTCGAGCGTAGAATAGAGCGCTAGAGCGCTTGAGCGTAAAGAGCAAACATCTGGTCCCGCCCGAGCGCATAGATAACCGCTCGAGCGCCAAGAAACAAAAGCAAAACACATCCACTCGAGCGTGAAAACCATTCCGCTCGAGCGCAGATTTTCATCTCCCAGAACTTTACAGGAAAAGGACTACCCGCTCGAGCGCCAACAATACCGCTCGAGCGCGACCCGCTCGAGCGCAAGAAACCCGCTCGAACGTAGAAAACACACCTGCAGAAGTTTTGCAGGGCCACGAAATACTGGAAGTGTGTAAACCCCGCTCAAGCGCAAGAAGACCCGCTCGAGCGGAACGCCTAAAAACCGGGCAACAAGGAATTGAAACCAAGGCCTAACCAACCTGTAACAACCTTGCCCAAAACATTCTAAAACTCACACAAATGGAATTAAAGGACGACAACCAGATAGATACAACTACCAACTCCACGGAACCGAGTCCGGAATACAGGAGAACAGTAAAAGGACAACTGGAATCGCTATATTTTAAAGATTTTTAAAATTTAAAATTGGATATTGAGAGGCAAAAGAAAGATTTTAACTGAATAAATAAAAATTATATTTATTAATTTTATCTGTTTATATGTCTGAGTTTTAATTTTTTTTGTTTTTTTTGTTTTTTTTTTTTGTGTTATGATATAATGTATAAGATATAGATAGATATCTACAATTCTCATGAAAAATATTATTTGATTTTTTGAAGGAGAGAAAAGAAATGCAAGTTTTAATATTTTCTTGTGGAAATCGATAAGAGAAATTAGAATAGAGAGATTATGAAATATTTTTATTATCTTTCCATTTGAAAACCATAAATTAACGGATAATTATTATTTCCAAAATAATTAAATAGTTATGGGAGAATTGAAAAGGGGAAATAATTATTATTTTCAAAATAATTAAATAAGTATAGGAGAAGTTGAAAGGGTGTGTATGAGAAGTCAAAAAGGCTTAGGAGAAGTCAATATATGTTGATGGTTTTTTTTTTTATTAAATCAAAAAATTAGAAAATTAGGATTAGGATATTAGAGGTTCCACAAAGCTTGTAGATTAGAAACCCCTTTTTTCTTATATAATAGTAGCCTATCACCCGTGCTATGCAAGGGACAATTATAAATATTTATATTTGTTTTAGATTTTTTTTAATATATAAATTATGTTTTTTAAGATTTTTTATAAAAATAATTTAACAATCTAAAGTTTAAGGAATTTTTTTAATACTTATTCTTAATGCATTAAAGTGTTATTATAAGGGTAAAGTTTGGGGGTTGTGAGAAATTAATAAATGCTAAGGTGTTTTTTTTTTTAAATCAAAAAATCAAGAAATTTAAATTGGAATATTGGAACTTCCACAAAACTTGTAGGTTAGAGATAGATATAAATAAATAGATAGATATAGATATTTATATTTGTTTTAAATTTTTTTTTTAATATACAAATTATTTGTTTTGGAAAAGGTACAATAATTATGAGAGAAGTCAAAAAGTCTTGTGGGTTGAAAGAAGTTAATAAATGCTGAGGTTAATTTTTTTTTTTTAAAAAAAACAAATAATTAGAAAATTAAGATTAGCATATTAGAGCTCCCACAGGCCTTGGAGGTTAAAAATCCCTTTTTGCTTAATATATAGTATAGATAGAGGACTTTTCAAAAAAAAAATTATGTTTGTTCTTAATGTATTAAAGTGTTATTACGAGGGATAATAATCATATGTGTTGGGACTTTTCAAGAAATTCATGTGTTAGATTTCAAAGAATTTTTTTATGCTTGTTTTTAATGCATTAAAGTGTTATTATAAAGGTAAGACTTGAAGGTTGAGAGAATTTAATAAATGCTAAGGTTTTTTTTTTAAATTAAAAAATCAGAAAATTTAGATTGAGAGATTGGAGCTCCCACAAGGTTTGGGGTTAAAAATCCCTTTTTGCTTAATATATAGTATAGATACTAGCATATCACCCGTGCTATGCACAGATTGTGTTTACAATTATCTATATATGTGAATTGTGAATTGTGATTTTTTAATTTTTTTTTAAATGTCTTCTTTTTTTTTCCTTTTTTTTATATTATATTAAAGTTTAATATTTTGATAATAATCATATGTGTTGGACTTTTCAAGGAATTAAATGTCTTTTTTTTTATTATATTATATTAAAGTTTAATATTTTGATAATAAACATATGTATTGGACTTTTCAAGAAATTTTTTTTATGCTTGTTCTTAATGCATTAAAGTGTTATTATGAGGGATAATAATCATATATGTTGGACTTTTCAAAGAATTCATATGTGTTGGATTTCAAAGAATTTTTTTTATGCATGCATTAAGTGTTATTATGAGGGTAAGGCTTGGGAGTTGGAAGAAGTTAATAAATGCTAAGATTTTTTTTTTAAAATAAAAAAATCAGGAAATTTAGATTGGGAGATTGGAGCTTCCACAAAACTTGGGGCTAAAAATCCCCTTTTGCTTAATATATAGTATAGATATAGATAGATAGATATAAATATTTATATTTGTTTTAGACATTTTTTTAATATGCAATTTTTTTTATATTTTTTTTATAAAAATAATTTAACAATCCTATTACTAACCATAGTGTATGGGAGAAGTTGAAAATGGTGCTGTAATAACTATGAAAGAAGTCAAAAAGGTTAGTTGGTTGGAAGAAATCAATAAATACTAATGTTATTTATTTTTTTAAATCAAAAAATTAAAAAACTAGGATTGCGATATTGGAACTTCCACAAAGTTTGTGGGTTAAAAACCCCATTTTCCTTATCTATCTATCTATTAATCTAACTGTCTATCTATAACTATATCTATATCTATACTATATATTAAGTAAAAGGGAAATTTTAACCCCCAAGGCCTGTGGGAGCTTCAATATCCCAATCTGAATTTTCTAAATTTAAAAAAAAAAAAAAAAACTCAGCATTTATTGATTTGGTCAAAATCCACTGATCAGCATTTATTAACTTTTTCAATCCACATGTCTTTCCACATGCCTGCACTTATTGGTTTGGTCAAAATCTCCTGATTAGCATTTAAAATCCTCTCATACAAATAATTATAGATATAATGTAACGCCCTCAAAATCATACATATAACCCAACATTCAAGACATCCATAGACATAAGAGAATAAAGCATACTTCCATTTATCAGAATATTCATTACAAAAGTATTACATGTTGACAACAAAAGTAAATGCCCTACGGGCTTACAACTTTCCAAGCCAACACTTGGTTACAAAAAGAGAGTGCTAACTCAAAACACATTAAGCCCTTGGCTTGAATTTACATGTAATACCAAAAAGATAACAACAAAAGATCTTTCAGCCTCTAAGCCTCCCAAGTTACGTCCTTGGAGGTGGCATATCACCTGAACCTGAAAATGATGTCCCATATAGGGTGAGTCAAAGCCCAGCAGAGATATACTAAACCAAATATGAGCAGTAACTAAAACATTAGCATTTGATAAATGTTTAACTCACATAGACAAACGTACATCTCTTTCATAACCGATCCGTTTCTGTTTCATTATCCAAACCAATTCATAGATATGGTTCTCTATTTATTCAGACAGTTTATAATGAGACTACAACTCATGTTAACAATACCTCAATCATGATCAATTAATATGAGACTACAACTCACATTAATATTACTTCAACACTTCAATTTCAAATAAGACTACAACTCATATTAACAATTTAATACTTTAATTCATCTACGTTATGCAAACACAATTGGGATTTCGGGACTTTCACCCTGGACACTTCGGTCAACTTAGTTATCAATGGAGTCCATCCCTTATCTCCTCCCAAACGGGTTTGAGAGTACATCCCCTATCTTCTCTCAAACCATGGAGTACATCCCCTATCTCATCCCAAACAAGATACATATGCAATGTATTTAAAAGCTCTATCATATACAATGATCAATCTAGGAACATATTCAATGTGACAATTCAACAGTCATATTCAACAACATAACACATTTGATTAGTTTCAGTTTTCCCTAATCAACATACAGTGTCTACAACAATCAAGACTATCATCCACCGATAGTCCAAAGCAGTTATTTCTAAACAGATAATAGATTCATCAAACAGATAAAATCTCAACGCTTTCATAGGTGAGTGATTTATTTATCCAACTACACCATTCAATTCCATAATTTCCCAATTTCATGATTTCCAACTCAATTTCATATTTTCCCAAATTAATTATTCAAATTAATTATTCAACATAATTAGGGCATTTCCCCCATTTTTCAAATATCAACCCTAAGGCTCAATTTCATCAATTTAACAACAATAATTCCATTTTTCAAGGTCTCACATACGCATGGAATTTTTATAACTTTAAAACAAACCCTAACTTTCCCAAAATTACCATAATCTACCATTTATACAAAATGACTAAAATCTATGCCAAAACTCATAAGAAGGAGCAGGATATCCCTACCTCAAATGAAGAGACTTAACGGAGAAGATGAAGAAAACTCAAGATGCTCCAAACCCAATGATTTGCGGATCAAAACGTAGCCCACACCAAGCTCCATACTTTTACAAAGGGACTAGAATAGACACACCCAAGAACCAAGTGTATTCCTAGAGAGAAGGTGTATGTAGAGGGAGAGAAAGTCGGATCTAGGGTTTTGAAGAAGAAGAGAATGAAAAAGTGCATAAAAACACGCTGCTGTGAACTGATATACTCGAGGCTCGCTCGAGCGAAGGATTGGTCGCTCGAGCGACCAGACACAGACGGACCTCGCTCGAGCGTAAAATGCCTTGCTCGAGCCAACAACACGAAGCTTCAGGTCTGCAACCCAGAAGCACGCTCAAGCGCAGGAGTCCTCACTCGAGCAAAGAAACCCAAAACATACGGCTCGCTCGCTCGAGCCAAGAAACACAACCTTCAGGTCCAAACTCAGACTCAGACGCAGACGCATGCTCGAGCACAAGAATGCTCGCTCGAGCCAACAGATACACCACTCAAAGCTCGCTCGAGCGAAGGAACCTTGGCTTGAGCGAAGGAGCTAAAACATAGAGCTTGTTCGAGCGACAAAAACCTTGCTCGAACGAAAACACCAAAAACTGGGCAGCAACCATTTGTTTCAAAACACACCCAACCTGTTACAAACCTGTCCAACACATCCTAAAACTCAAATACAAAGAATTAAAGGACGGAAATGCAACATATACAACCACAAACATCCACGAAACCGAGTCTGGAACACAACAACCAATGGGGGGAAAACCGGGATCGCTATAACCTCTCCCCCTTAAAGGATTTCGTCCCCGAAATTAGTTATAAGTTTCAAAATTATGGTTTTTCAATTCTCAACAATATTACAATTCAATATTCAACATCCTGACCCATTACCGGTCATCTCATCTCTTTTCAAGAGGCAATTTACAATATGATACAACATGCATTATCAACATGCATTTCTTTGAAATTCAACAAGTCCCAAGACATGTGCTTCACAATTCTATAGCATATTCAATGTTAATGATATATTTGCATTTCTATAACACATTCAACATATACAATGTTAAATTAAACTTCCATTTCCGAGATGTATTCAACAATTACCATACTTCCATAAACCAAAACATATACAATGTTCTTAGAATTTATCAACAAAACAAAGTTTCCAATACATGGTTAAACATTAACGAACAAGTCCGGATATTTCTCACGGACATCCAACTCACGTTTCCAAGTGGCTTCCTCAACCCCGTGATGTTTTCACAAAAATTTTACCAAGGGTATCGTCTTGCCTCACAAGACTTGTTCCTGTCTATCCACGACCCGCATTGGCCTCTCCTCATACGAGGCGTCTTCATCAACCTCTAAGTCGGTCCAATCCAATACATGTGATGGATCCGGCTCATATTTCCGAAGCATACTAACATGACGCATGTCATGCACGCCGGACAACTGTGGCGGCAAGGCTAAACGATAGGCAACCTCACTAATCCTCTCAAGGATCTCAAAAAGGCCGATAAACCGAGGGGACAACTTCCCACTCTTCCCAAACCTCATCAAACCTCGCCTAGGTGATATTTTCAGAAAGATGTGATCACCCACCTCAAATGTCAAAGGCCTCCTCCGACGGTCGGCATAACTCTTTTGGCGACTCTGGGCTGTAACTAGCCTCTTACGGATAAGTTTAACTTTTTTTGTCATCTCCCGAACTAACTCCGGGCCCAACAAAGGTGCATCACCCACCTCAGCCCAACACACTAGAGACCTACACGGTCGGCCATACAAGGCCTCAAATGGTGCCATACCAATACTCGATTGGAAACTGTTGTTGTAGGCAAACTCCACTAAAGGAAAG
Source organism: Camellia sinensis (assembly GCF_055761805.1). Lineage (NCBI taxonomy): Eukaryota > Viridiplantae > Streptophyta > Magnoliopsida > Ericales > Theaceae > Camellia > Camellia sinensis. The sequence goes on from NC_138969.1 coordinate 34,797,936, forward strand.
TGCCTCTCCCACGACCCACTAAAGTCAAGGACACAGCCTCGAAGCATATCCTCAAGGATCTAAATAGTGCGCTCGGACTGCCCGTCCGTCTGAGGATGATAAGCCGTGCTAAAGGTCAATCTAGTGCCCAAGGCACTCTGCGAACTCTGCCACAACCTAGCAGTAAAACACGGATCTCTATCTGAGACGATCGACACTGGGACCCCGTGTAACCTCACTATGTCCCGAATATACAGGTCGGCAAGATGATTTACCGAATCTCTCACGCGCATAGGAATAAAGTGCGCTGACTTAGTCAACCAATCTACGACCGCCCAAATAGTATCACTACCCCACTGAGTCCTTAGAAGACCTACAACGAAGTCCATCGTGACATGCTCCAATTTCCATTTGGCAATAGGCAAGGGTTGTAACAAACCCACTGGCCTCTGATGTTCGGCCTTCACTTGCTGACAAGTAAGACACTTAGACACAAAAACTGCCACATCTTTCTTCATACCCCACCAACAAAACTGGTGACCCAAATCACGATGCATCTTAGTGCCTCCCGGATGCACCTCAAGGCGTGAATGGTGAAACTCTAGGAGTACTTCCTCTCGGCAAGACTCCGGCACAAACAGACGGTCCCGGTATCTCACACTCAGGTCAGGATACACAGTTAAACCCTTCTCAACCTTCCCACTGGAGATCTTCTCCCGGAGGGATTCTACCTCAAGGTCACTTCTCTGTGCCTCTAACACTCGATTCATAAGTGTAGGCTGCGCAATTACAGAAAACAAGGTCGCAAACTCAACAGATTCCCCCATAAGCAAATCAAACTCGCCAAGTGTACCCAACATTTCCAACTCCCGGATGGTTATACAAGCTACATCACTAATGGATTTCCTACTAAGGGCATCGGCCACAACATTGGCCTTCCCCGGATGGTAATGCAACTCAAAGTCGTAATCCTCAATGAACTCCATCCACCTCCTCTACCTCAAGTTCAAGTCTTTCTGTGTAAACAGATACTTCAGACTCTTATGATCCGAGAACACCTCGAACCTCTCACCATAAAGGTAGTGCCTCCAAATCTTCAAGGAAAAAATTACAGCTGCTAACTCTAGGTCATGTGTAGGGTAGTTCTTCTCGTGTGTTTTCAATTGTTGCGAGCCATAGGCTACCACTTTTCCTTCTTGCATCAACACACAACCCAAACCCTCTCGTGAGGCATCACAATACACTACATAACCCAAACCCCTCTTTGGAATAATCAGAACTGGAGCGGTGGTAAGTCTAACTTTAAGTTCTTGGAACGACTTTTCAAAAGTCTCACTCCACACAAACTTGACCCCTTTTCGCGTTAATCTAGTCAGCGTCGAAGCTAGCCTGGAGAAACCCTTCACAAATCGACGGTAATAACCAGCCAATCCTAGAAAACTGCGGATCTCAAAAACGGTCTTAGGTTGTGCCCAATCTTGCACTGCCTCTATCTTGGATGAATCTACAGTCACCCCTTCTGCGGGTACCACGTGGCCTAAGAATTTTACTTCTCTTAGCCAGAACTCACACTTCCCAAACTTAGCATACAGCTTATGGGCCCTAAGTAACTCAAGCACCATTCTCAAGTGTTCCTCGTGCTTCTCTTCAGAAGGTGAATAAATCGAAATGTCATCCACGAAAATGACCACAAAACGATCTAAGAACTCTCGAAAAATCCGGTTCATCAAGTCCATAAACACTGCCGGTGCATTGGTGAGCCCAAAAGGCATCACCGGAGACTCATAATGGCCATACCGCGTACGGAATGCTCTCTTCGGGATATCTTCCCCCCTGACCCTTAACTGATGGTAGCCCGATCTCAAATCTATCTTGGAGAAACAACGGGACCCTTTCAACTGGTCAAACAGATTATCTATACAGGGCATAGGGCACTTGTTCTTAACCATAGCCCGATTCAATTTTCGATAATCGATACAAGTCTCAAAGCCCCATCTTTCTTTTTAGCAAAGAGGGCCGGTGCTCCCCACGGTGAAGTACTAGGGCGGATAAAGCCCTTATCTAGCAACTCCAAGAGTTGAATCTTCAACTCACTCAACTCGGCTGGGGCAAAACAATACGGTGCCATGGAAATCGGTGCCGTGCCAGGCACAAAATTAATAGAGAACTCAATCTCTCGATGAGGTGGTAAACTAACAAGATCCTCGGGAAAGACGTCCGAGTACTCACAAGCCACTTTGGGTAACTCAGTCTGGGTCTCATCACACTCACTACTCATACAGCTAGCGAGAAGACAACTAAGCTCACTCCCCCCTTGCGGATCATATACCGGTGGAAAAACTCTACCAACCCGATCCCCCAAGAAATGAAAACAATCCCCACTCAAGGTACATACTGTAACCCTCTGGCTGTAGCAATCAATAACAGCCCGGTATGACGATAACCAGTCCATACCCAAAATCACGTCAAAACCCGACATAGCCATAACTACAAAAGAAAATGAAAGTCGGCGGTCGGCGACCTCAATATCACAACCCCGACACCCTTGTTTCAAAATCAATTCACCCCCAATAGGTGATACAACACAAATAAGAGATACTAACTGCGCCAACTCCAACCCCAAAATAGATGCAAACGTAGCAGATATAAAGGAATGGGATGCACCCGTATCAATCAACACATTAGCAATCGAGTTACAAAACAAAAAGGTACCTCTTACAACAGATGGAGTCGGTACAAGATCCTGCGCGGTAACAGCATACACACGCCCTGAAGGTCTCTGATCGACCTGCTCACCTCTCGGAGCATAGGACTGCTGCACCAACTGAGCCGAAGAGGCTCCCTGATTGGCCCTCGAGGCCTATACTGACTGAGTTGGCTGATGGCTCTGAGTCTGCCTCGAATCAGATGCACCAGATGTGCCACTCAACTGCGGGCAAAACCTCTTCAAGTGCCCCGCCTGACCACACTGGTAACAAGAGAGCGGCTAGCCTCTGCCCTGACTCTGGCTCTGAGGACGAGCCGAAGATGAAGCTGCTCTCTGTCCTCCTCCCCTCTGCGGGCAAGCTGGAGACTTGTGGCCCAGCTGACCGCATTTGTAACAGGTAAAGTCTCCCTGACTGCCTCTCCCAGAGCCTGTACTCGGCACTAGAAAGGTAGATCTCACAAATGCACCCTGGGACTGCTGAGGGTTAGAACCCCTCTGCCTCTTACCGTCTCCCTGGCCTTCCTGACTCCTTTTGAAGCCCCTTATCCTCTCTTTCTCCGCCTCCATAATGGTCTCAAGATGGGCCGCAGCCTGCACAAGGCGTCCATACTCCCTAGTCATGGATCTGGCCACTCGAAACTGGAGTCCGGTCCTCAATTTCTTCTCAAACTCAAGACAATGACGTTCCTCAGACGCCACCAACTCAGGTGCGAACCTCGATAAACTGGTAAATGCGGCCTCAAACTCGGCCACTGGTGTATTTAGCTGCTTGAGCCGACAGAACTGATCCCTCAACTTCTCCCTAACAATGGGAGGCAAAAACTTCTCCTGGAAGGCATCGACAAAAGCCTCCCAAGTCCTACCAATACGTCCCCGAACAAACTTCCACCACTGACCCGCGTCTCGCTTCAGCTGGAAGGACGCCAAGGTCACCCTCAAGCCTCCGTGTTCGATGCCAAGCATCTCAAACGCCTTCGTCATCTGCTCAAGCCACTCATCGGCCTTAAGTGGCTCTTTAGGATCCCCCAGAAACTCATCCAGATTAGACTGGAAAAACTCCCTCTTCAGAAAAGAAGGCCCTACCTCGGCAACATGGGCCTGGACTTGATTCTCAGCTCTGAGAATGTCTATGGATTCCCCCAATACTCCTGTCATCTCACTGGTTAAGGCGCTCATGGCCTGCTAACCTACTAGCTCAGCCACATTGGCCTGACCAACATCCTCCTGCTGCACCGGAATCTCATTTGGTACAGGCATCTCTTGCTTCCTAGGCTTACCACACCTACCACCACGTTCTCATCCTGACATCCTAATAAAGGTAACGAGAACATTAGCACATTCACAAATGTACCGAAGTTATTTCACTCGCGTCCTAATATATTGGACAACAGTAATTCATTCCACGTAAGCACATAATCGCATAAGCATTTACGAATTTCATTTCCGAATAATGACAGTCCCGTGGCGTTGCTAGAGTTCCGGTTAGAAACAGCATTGATCAAGTGCTTTTCCAACATGACTCCCAGAAATCCAAGGGTCCAATCAACATCCAAGAAACTAAATTCCATACCCACATAGTCACATAAACATGTTATTACATAAGCACATAACATCATACATAAGTCTCTAACAAGCGAGACGAACCCACTGTGGTACTAACCACTTCCCACGTACCCAAGTATTCAAACCCGGTACGCTCTGATACCAAGTTGTAATGCCCTTAAAATCATACATATAACCCAACATTCAAGACATCCATAGTGTAGACGTCCCCGAACGCCCCGGGGAGGAACGAGCTCCCCGTTCTGTTCATATTTGGGGTCACTACAGCTCAGGACTCTCAAATTGTCACGGTTCTAAGTCTGAACCAAAGAGTCCAAATCCGGCAAATCGTTTTGAGAAACAGATTTTTGAAAAGAAGTGCCAAACATGGACTGCTTTGCCAGATACAGAGTCGCCACCTAAATGTTTTTTTTTAATGAGAAATTTAGGAAACCCTGACTCGGTGCCAAAGGCCACGTGTCCGTCATCACCAAAGTTGCCTCGGCTCGGGAGCTTGGGTGCGATTGGGGAAGGTCACTTCGTGAGCACCCCCGCTCGCCCGATCAAAGATCGGCCTCTACTAACCATGATATCTATTTTTGAAAACTTTGTGTGTTCTTATTCCGGTTATTAGCCTAGGTTACTATGTGATGCGCACAGCATACAAGTATAGACTAGATCGCCTGAATTGGAACAAAACATTTCATGTTCATTTTTTGAAAGATGGTTTGCTACTCGCAAGTAGGCTTAAAATGCAGATTTTGCCACCCTCAGGTGGGCTTAGAAAAGATGGTTTTGCCACTATCTAGTGGGCTTAAAACTCACAGTCAATGATTTATTCCAATCCAAGTAACCCAACCTTCACCCACAGGCATTCAAGCAGTTATATCACATTAGCAATTAGCCTCATGGTAAGCATGCTATTCACGACAGTCCCTCACACACATGCAAGGATGCTAAAGCATAAAGCTTACCGAGTACTCCAAGCCAAAACAAAAACTGTATTAGAAATCATGCATGATCCTAGGTATATAGAAATGCCTAATGCAACACATGCAGAGATGCAACTATAGCAGGCTCGGCTATTCTAAACATGGCGTATGGAATGCTACAGCTAACATATATTCAATTTGGAATTGAAATACAAATGCAGTTAGTATGATGCGCCGAGCCCGGTGCACGCAATACAGATGAATGATGCAAACATGCTGTCATACTGTATGCTAATTGAAATATGCCCTAATCTAACCATCATAAGCGGATAAATAAAAGGGAAGAAAGACGTGGGGTTAGAAGACATACATCACACACACGCACACTTATTACAGTTGTGCCCTCGCGCAGAGGGTCCGAATAAATAATACAGTCCCAAATAAAAGAATATTACAGTCCAAATATTACAGTCCAAATAATATACAAATTCCTAATTAATTAACAAATCAACTAAGAAAATAAATAAAACTGGCATGCAAGCCAGGGACTGCCTTGCTTCTGATGGATGATGCATGTCCGGGTTGTCTTGCACGAAAATCCACTGGGATGCCCCAATTAGCCTCTGTTTAGCAGTTATTCTTGGAAAGCGTGCCAAGCTCCGAAAAGTTGCTGATTCTTCATTTTGCTGCAACAGAGAGCAGGAAAGGGGCATAGCAATGTATTTTCACAGATATATGCATGCCTCGATCCTCGTGCCACCAATCAAGCATACCGAGGCATGATGGCCGAGGAGTCGAAATGCACAATTCAATATAGGATGAATGCACATAAAAACACAGCTAAAACCTAACTCCATCATGGATAATCCGGAGTGTCGGTGACTGGGGAATTGAGACACATTCTGTCACTCGGAGTACGAAATGCACCTCGTTTCCCGTGCCCGGGCTAACTCCTATTCCGAACACGATGCAATATGCATGACATGCATGAATGCAACTAAGATACAGCCTAGCATGCACAATGCTATGAAAATGAGATGTCTCGAAATGTGTGCACACGGGCACGCAAACCGAGGAAATACATAAATGCGATCTAAGATACAATCTAGTATGCACTATGCTGTGAAAATGAGATGCCTCAAAATGCGTGCACACGGGCACGCAAACTGAGAAAATGACATACGCAATGCAAATGACATGGAAATATGATATGGGCTTACACTAACATGAGAGAGCCTCAGCCACACTCACATAAGAGGCCGATGGATGAAAATGAAGTGCCTCGAAATGCGTGCACACGGGCACGCAAAACGAGGCGATGACATACGCAATGCGATGGCATGGAAATGACATATAGAATGCAACATGGACTTATACTAACATGAGAGAGTCTTAGCCACACTCACATAAGAGGCCGATGGATGAAAATGAAGTGCCTCGAAATGCGTGCACACGGGCACGCAAACCGAGGCAATGGCATATGTAATGCAATAATGGCTAAAATGGCATGAAAAATGAAACATGGACTTATACTAACATGAGAGAGCCTCAGCCGCACTCACATAAGAGGCCGATGGATGAAAATGAAGTGCCTCGAAATGCGTGCACACGGGCACGCAAACCGAGGCAATGGCATATGTAATGCAATAATGGCTAAAACGGCATGGAAAATGCAACATGGACTTATACTAACATGAGAGAGCCTCAGCCGCACTCACATAAGAGGCCGATGGATGAAAATGAAGTGCCTCGAAATGCGTGCACACGGGCACGCAAACCGAGGCAATGGCATACGTAATGCAATGGCATGGAAAATGATATGCAAACATGCTAATGGGATTTCAGCACTGAAATGTGGGGGAAAACAGCCCCGAAATGAGGCGAAAACACACCCGATGCAGGGAATAGTCCCGAAATATGAATTTTGGCACCCGAAATGGCCTACAGCTATACCAAACATACAAAATTGGCACATGCAATGAATAGACCGAAGCAAGGCAGCCCCAAGATAAGCATTTTACCAGTACAAATCATGGCCAAACAGCAAACAAGGATAGGGCAATAATGGCATGCAAAAACAGGGGCCAAGAGAGGGCAATGAAACAAGTGGTATATGCAAAGCCCAAACTGAAAAATTCCCTTCTACAACATTGAAGAGGGACCAAAAATAGGCACATTTACAGAACTGTAAAATCCCTAAAAACAAATATAGATATGGCTAAGCTCTTATGCAAGAAAATGGGCCAAAAGGTGGCCAAAGAGGCAAGTGGTATATGCACAGCCCAAACTAAAAAATTCCCTTCTACAACATTGAAGAGGGACCAAAAATATGCATATTTACAGAACTGTAAAAAACCCCAAAACAGTATACAAACATGCTAGAAATGCAATGCAAAATGAGGCTCAAAGGTGGCTATAACACAAAGTCTACAAAATATTCCACAAACGGCCAAAGACCCTTAATGAAATATGAAGAATGGGCCAAAATAAGACTATTTTTAGTACTGTAAAAAGGCCAAAAACCGAAGCATGATAGGCTGCCAAAACATGCAAAAATGGGGACCGAAGAGGGAATATAAAGGCAAGTGTAGCATGGAGGTCCCAAACAGTATTGAGCCCTTCTTCAATGTTGAAGAGGGGCTCAAAATAAGCCTGTTTTTAGTTCTGTAAAACACCCAAAAATGAAAGCATAATGGGCTGCCAAAGCATGCAAAAAAATGACATTCAAGGAGGATATTGTAGCAAGTGCAACATGGGGGGCTCAAACAGGGTTGAGCCCTTAATGAAACATGAAAATGAGCTCAAAAAAATGACCTTTTCAGTTTTGGTCGGAGCTCAAATATACAAGAAAGAGAGGCTAAGAAATGTTGTAAAAATGAGCTAGAAAAGAGGGAAAGTGAACTTACCCTTGAAGACTTGACTTTGGTTGCCTCTTGGCTTGAGTTTGTGGCTCCTTAGGCCTTGGAGAACACCTTCAATCTTCTGGAATGGAGGATGGAAGGGTGGGGGGTGGTGGTGTAGATGGAATGGTGGTGTAGGACTTGGAAGTTTTTGAGGAAATGAGAGAGATAGGGGGAGGTTTGAATGTATATGCTTGAAGGCAATTTCTCTAACCCTTAAAACAAAGGTTGGCAGCTGGTTATAAGGACCAAAGGAGGGGGAGCATGGAAGGAAAGGGTGGGGGAAAAGGACCAAGGCTTTCCCCCACAAAATATCCCCCGGATTGGGATATTTTCTGGGGGAAACAGCTATACAGCTGTAAAGTGCAAATTGAGAGGATCATGGCCGGCTAGTTTAAAAGGAAAAAAAAAGTCATCCACCAGGTAAGTGGCCGGCCGGCCAGAAAAAGTGGCCGGCTGGCTAGGTCAAAGGGAAAAAAGTGGCCAGCCACCCCCTAGGATGAAGCCCCAGAAGTTAGCTTTCCAATGGCGCAAACCTTGCATTAAAATTCCTCCTGTAGAAAGTTATGCCCTTTTCCGTGAAGCCGCGCAGATTCAGTCCAACCGGACTTCAACCAACCACATCTCCCCCCCCCGGACTTGGACTTGGGAGATTCTTGAGTGCAAAATGAAGCCCTGGAAGTAAGCTTTCCGATGGTGGTGGCCTCATATCTTAATTCCTCTTGTGCAAAGAGTTACGCCCGTTTCGGTGAAGCCGCGCAGATTTTTCTCCTTCCCGGATTCATGTTGAACCACTTTTGACCAAAAAGAAGTTGGATTTTCAGCAAAATTTCTGGCCTCCCATCCTCCTACAAGCTTTCTAATAGTGAAAATAAGGTCTCCACCAAAAATGAGCCCAAACCGATGCAAAACGAAGGTTCGGGGGCCGAAACGCGCAGTCCGGGGCCCCGAAAACTGACCGTTGGGCACCGGGAGTGGTGTTCGACCACGAAGTTGGTCTATCGGACCACAGTGTCCCTCAAAAGGGAGAAAATAAGATGCATGCCAAAAACCGGAGCAATAGGAGATGGTTAAGCGGTCCCGAACCGAGGCACATGGCCAACAATTCTGAAAAACCGGAAACTGGACTCCGAAATGGGCAAAATGGCCTACGGCCACAGAACGTAGCCTACGTCCACTGAGAGATGATCTACCGGACCTCTCCCTCCCTTCAGGAAAAGAAACAGAGAAAATCGAGTCTGGTTCGTAAACCGAGGCAAGGCACAGTAGAGAGTTCGGAAGTCCGGAGGCAGGGCTCGCAACCGCGACTCTGAGACTTCTGAACAAGTACAACATGCAATATCACCGAGTGCTCAACTGGTGACGTCTGAGTCTTAAGGTCGGTCAAAAATGGGGTGTCTACAGTTGCCCCTCTTTGACAGAACTCGGAAGTCACAAGTGACGGGAGTGAATGTCAAAGCCCAGAGACGACCCATTTTTGACAAGGCCGAAGACTTAGACAAAGCAGATAAGATAGACAAAGATGTGCCCGCAGGCAGGGGCAAAATGCAAATGATATGCAAGAAGATTTTGAAGATTGGACTTATACGCTACGCGAGGCCGGTTTTGAAAGTTGGACTTATACGCTACGCGAAGCCGGTTATCACTCATGATCATGCAAAGAGAGCTGTAATGATGCAATTATGCGAAATAAATGCAACATTTTAAGCGAATGCTAGGCAAGCAAGTAAACTCGAGCCAAACTACACTTCGTGCAGAAAGGATGTAAGAAAATTATGGAATTCTCACTGCAAATACAGTGTGCATGTGTGATAGATACACAGAGCAGACATGTGATTGATACACAAAAAGGTGAGCACAAAGTGTGATAGATGCACTAAGTGAACAAGTATGATAGATACACAAAGCGAGAGTGTGTGATTGATACACAAAAAGGTGAGCACAAAGTGTGATAGATGCACTAAGTGAGCAAAGTATGATTGATATACTAAAAGGGAACACAAAGTGTGATAGATGCACAAAGCAAACACGTGTGATTGATACACAAAGTAGGCATAGCGAGTGTGTGATAGATACACTATTTGAGCAAAGTGTAATTGATATACAAAGGGTAAAGTGAGCAAAGTGTGATGGATACACTAGAGGTGAACACAAAGTGTGACAGATGCACTTAGTGAACAAGGTATGATGGATATACTGAAAGCGAACACAAAGTGTGATAGATGCACTATGTGAACAAAGTATGATTGATATACTAAAAGGGAACACAAAGTGTGATAGATGCACTTAGTGAACAAAGTATGATTGATATACTAAAAGGGAACACAAAGTGTGATAGATGCACTTAGTGAACAAAGTATGATTGATATACTAAAAGAGAACACAAAGTGTGATAGATGCACTTAGTGAACAAAGTATGATTGATATACTAAAAGGGAACACAAAGTGTGATAGATGCACTTAGTGAACAAAGTATGATTGATATACTGAAAATTAACACAAAGTGTGATAGATGCACAATGTGAACAAGGTATGATGGATATACTAAAAGCGAACACAAAGTGTGATAGATGCACTTAGTGAACAAAGTATGATTGATATACTGAAAATTAACACAAAGTGTGATAGATGCACAATGTGAACAGAGTATGATTGATATACTAAAAGGGAACACAAAGTGTGATAGATGCACTTAGTGAACAAAGTATGATTGATATACTAAAAGGGAACACAAAGTGTGATAGATGCACTTAGTGAACAAAGTATGATTGATATACTAAAAGGGAACACAAAGTGTGATAGATGCACTTAGTGAACAAAGTATGATTGATATACTGAAAATTAACACAAAGTGTGATAGATGCACAATGTGAACAAGGTATGATGGATATACTGAAAGCGAACACAAAGTGTGATAGATGCACTTAGTGAACAAAGTATGATTGATATACTGAAAATTAACACAAAGTGTGATAGATGCACAATGTGAACAGAGTATGATTGATATACTGAAAATGAATGTATGTGATGGATACACAAAATGAGAGAAGTGTGATTGATACACAAAATGAGAATGTGTGTGATAGATACACAAAATGAGAATGTGTGTGATAGATACACAAAAGAAATGGTCCTAAACCGAACTTCTTTGAATGAACCGTACATACAATATCGTGCATGAATGAGAAAGAAACTTGATAGGTACAATGCAATACAATGCATGATGTTTAATGAACGCAATAAACAAGCGTAGCGGCGCTTTAGAAAGCACCTCATGGGGTGAGTGGCGATGAACTGCTCTACTCTGACGGGGATCTCCCCTTGTGCTCTTCGAACACTTACCTTCAACTCACAGTACAAAGGCTCTGAAATACTGACAAGGATTCTTCACGTAGAACACTTTGAATGTTGCCTTTCTTCCTGATCATATTCACAACTTTCCCTATTCTCCAACGGGGTGACAGACTAGGTTGGTTCAGTATCCAGAATTGAGGTGCATACACGCTATCTCAACCTATGGGGCTTCCATACAGATTTCAAGCCGAGGACACGCCTCTGGGTATTTAAACCAGACTTTAGTCCCGGAAATCCCGAACCTTTACGTTCTAGGCATCAGCCATTCGAACTCTAGTTTCCACCGTCGCAGTTGGTCTCCTAGGAACTCATTGCGAACACAGCCAAGATGCCTCTAGCAGGGAATGGTACTCAGGGAGAGCACTTTTGATCGCCATTTTGGCTTGAAGCAGACTTGATCTTGAGCTTGAGGTAGAGGCACACTCATACTTCGGAGCTTTGGCAAGACTTGAAGAGGTACATCACGGAATGTAGTCTTGGAACTTACTGAAGTTGAAACAAACTCAGATGCTCGACATTTCCTCTTTTGCTTTTGCTTTGTAGTCTAGAACCCATATAGCTTCAAATAGGTCCTAGTTCTACTGTTCTCGCATGACCTGGGTTGGACCCTGCGGTTTTATGAAAGAACGAATCTTGTTTTGCACAGATGTGGAGAACGGCACGGCACTCGGAGCGCAAAATGATCTTATTTTGGAATTGATAAATGAGCTCTCGATCGGGTATCGAGCCTACGACTGAACACAGCAAGACAACTCAACACGGAAATAAAAGGCACACAACCGAAACACATCGAGTAACACTCGAAACGACTCAAAACAAGAATCGAGACAAACAATACAAAAGACACGACACACAGACGTGCACAGGGAGCCTGTTTCACCGGGTATTGTTCCCCACCCTCTCTCATTTGTGATCCTCACATCACTCGGCCCTCAAGCTCTATTTTTCTGAAAAAGCCCTTTTCTCACTTTTTCTCTCATCGCACATCTCTATATTCTTCAATCTCTCGTTTTTCATCCCTCCCCCGGGCGGTTGATGGATGAACAGCAAATTGTGGGCTCGTGCCCCTAGCATTCTGCTAGATTCTCTTTCTTCCGCTCACAGCTAGTGAATTCCTCCCACGGAAAGATTGCGCTACAACTGGGTGTGTAGCAGATCTGCAGCTAACATCAATTGATGATGCTTTGCTGGGGAGTTTGGACGTGATAAGATCTGTCCAGATGATGGAGTGGAATATCTTGCCCCATTCTAGTTCGTGCTTCGCACTTTGCTTGATACCTCGTTGCTTGGAGGATGTGAGAGCTTTTTGCCCTTTGTTGTGCCCTTTTCTGGCGAATACGGTGCCCTTTCCGACAAGTAGAGTGCCCTTTCCGGCAAGTATTTTGACAAAGGGGAAAAGACAGAACACCTGACTCAATTGTGCCCCTAGTTCATCATTTTGACCATTTTTTGTTTTAGTTTTCTCCTAAAAAATTTTGACCAAAATGAGAGTTAGATTAGTATGCTTGTTCAATTTTCTGATTTAAAATCATGCAAGTTAGGCTGTGAGCACTGAAAATTTTCCTCTTTTGGGTCCAAGAAATGGTCCAGTTTTGAAAATGGAATACTTTTCGAAAAGGTTAGTCAACCTCAGTAAAAATTCTCAAAAACTATTTTTGCAAACGACCACTGCTCAACGAGCACGGAACCTACTCTCGAGATGCACAACTTCAGATTCGAAGGAAAATTGCCCATTGCTTGAGGGGAACTGCATGGCAACGGAAAGTTGCCCCTTGTTTGAACGGCACCGCGGCGCATTGAATGGCAACGGAAAGTTGCCCCTTGTTTGGATGGTACCGCAGCGCATTGTATGCAGTCCTCTGAGTGACGAACACAACCAAATCCTCAGATATAGAGAAGACAAAGATGACCAGAACCATCGCATGGACACAGTCGAATTTGAAGTGTTTTACGGCTGGACTTCAGACTGAAGTTGCCTACGTATCCCATAGATGGGAATCAAGCCTTACGTAGTTCGGGGTTAAGGTACGCTCGGGTATTTAACCTCTCCTTTTTATGCTCTAACTTTTGCCAAGGCGCCTGTTGCGGGTTTTCGACCTTGCGAGCTTTGTTTTTCTTTTCTTTTCAATTCTTTTCATTTCTTTTCTTTTTTGGTTTTCTTTTTTTTTTGTTCTTTTCTTTGCATTTTTCTTCATTTTTCTTTTTTGCTTTTGCATTTTTTGATTCTTTTTTTTTTTGTATTTTTCTCTTGCTCTAACTTTTGCCTGGGTCGCCCTTCCGGGTTTTCGGCCCAGCGAGCCTCTCAAAGGGTAAAAGTGTAACAAGTCCATGCCAAATGGTTTTAGGATCTCGAAGCCATCCGTATCCAAAAGAGTGGCTGCTGTATCAATTTGCAGAAGGATCCATCTTCGGCTCTTCGAGCACACTGGACATTTTCGCCCCTAGTTCGAGGGGTGTTTCTGTTCTAGCTTTGCAAGCTTCTTCTGACGAGGTCTGATCTTCTTGATCTGACTTTGGTGCCTCTTGTTCGAGGGCTGTTTCAAATCTGGCCACACAGGCCTCATATCGCGGTTGACCGTTGAACACTCTGAATCCAAGGTCAAGGTTTGAAAGCAAGGGCTCAAGTCTCGAGGCTGAGAGCGATCCTAAACTGCACAATCTCAAAAAGCGATTCCACACAAGTCTTTGCAGGACCGCGCAAAACATTTTGTTTTTGAAAGTTTTTAAGAAAGCGACAAATCGCTCGCGCTGAAGATAGTGTGAAACCAGTCTGGATCAAGCCAGGGTCCTTCTCAGTACTCACGCTAACAAGCATGATTTCATTCATTAAGGGCTTAGCACGCCTCTCTTTCTCTCAAATGATCAAATTTTTGCAAATCCCGAGGAATTCCTTCCTCTTCGTTTTCACCGCAGTGTTCAAAAAGTTTTGAAAAACTTAGGTCAATGAAATGATTTTGGGGTGCAGAAGAGTAGGCGAAAAGTACTGCCGTTTCATTCAAACTTTCCGGCACAATTGGCACACGGCCGAGGCAAACACAAGAGCGCGAAAAACCACTGCTGTTTCATTCAAATCTGTTGGCACAACTGGCTCCCTGGCAGAAACAGACTTAAAACAAAACGAGAAGATAAACACCAAAACAAAATGGTGACGCCCGAGGTAACACCCCCCCGGAATCACCCGACTCCTATACAACAAGACTGACTCGATACAACAAGATAGACCTAAAACAAAAAGAGACTGACTCAAAACAAAAAGACAGACTCAAAACAAAACAACAAGACTGACCCAATACCCAAGTCAGAAGGTACAAAAGCTAGCATTCACAAATGCTCAAAACAGTGCGTGCCACACGCCACATCTGGTGTAAACTGAGCGCCACCCGCAGCCGGTTCAACCTCTGACCAGGTCACATCATCTCCCCACAAATTCACTGATCAAGTGCCGATAGACTTTGCTGGACTGGCGCGGGGATGACCCTGTTGTCAAACAGATCTTGTACATCATGGAGCAGACGAAAGCAACTGTCAGTGTCATGACCGGTTTGTTGATGGTACGCACAGTACCTAGTATGGTCATGCCTTGGAGGGAGAGGATCAGGTAAAGGCCGTTGTTCCAATGGTTTCAGATGTCCTTTTCGGATTAGGGCCTCTAGAGCTTTTGACAAAGGCATATAAAGCGGGGTGAAAACCCTCTTGACTCGAGGTGGATATTCGGTTCCTTGTGAGCTACTTCCGGACGCACCGGTGAATGGGGTAGCTGTTTTTGATACGGTGGTGGTAACCATGCCCACATCAGAAGGTCCTGCAGCTGCATCACCACTGGTGGTCGCATTCGAACTGCGTGAAAACGCCCTCCTGGGCTGCTCCTTCTCCTGGTCAAAAAGGCCCTGTTTCATAGCGTCCTCAATCTGTACCCCCATCTCATGCAGATCAGAAAAGGTAGGGAAGGGGATCACGATCATTTTCTGCATTAGCTTGGGATGGAGATTGCGCACAATCATCCGAATTTGATCTTTGTCAGTGGGCCTAAGGGTCATCATTGAAGCTTTGGCCCTCCAGCGGGCTACGAATTCTGAGAAGCTCTCCTTCGGCTCCTGCCTCATCGTCTCAAGATCACGGGTCGTAATCTCGATTTGGGTATTGTATGAATATTGCGCGACGAAGGCCTCGGCCATCTCCTCCCAGCTTCATTTTACTGAATCCTCTAATTTGGCATACCAGGTGACCGCAATACCCGACAGGGTCCTACCAAAAAGGGAGAGCTTCTGTAATCTTGTCAAGCCCATCGGGCGCAAAACATCTGAAAACAGACTCAGGTGGACCATGGGATCTCCTGACCCATCAAAACGGTCGATGTGAGGCATCTTGAACCTGTCCGGCAGAGTTACAGTTGCGTCGGTGTACCCGTCCTCGATGCCCGGGATGGACTTTACCCCCTGGGATTTTTTGAACAACTTTTCAAGCTTGCTCAACTTCAACGCTGTGGGGTCGACCTCGAACTCGGAGGGAGAGTCCGGTAGATTGGTAGGTGTTTTGGATAGTTGAGGTAAAATTGGGGGTAGAGCCGGCCCGCCTGGAATGTCCGTATCATCCTGGACATTTGGCGTCTCCCCAGGTGCTGGAACTCCTGCTGGGGGAGGAACTTGTTGTGAAGTGGACGCACCGCTTTGCTGTTGTAGCTTGATGATGAGCTCGGCCTGCTGGGCCATGATCGCAGCCTGCTGTTTGGAAAATTCCTCCTAACGGGCAGCATCCTGCTGCATGAGTTTCATACTTTCTTGCATCTGGCGCATCATGGCCTCCATCCCTGACGTGTTCTGCTGTTCCATCTGACTGATTGGTATTTATCCCTGCAGTAGAAACTGAGACCTCAGCCTGACTGTTCACTGGTGGGTGGATAAGGGCCACTGATCTGGTAACTGCTGAATTGGTGATTTGTGCCTAACTGGCCCCTTTTACCCTGCCTCTGGCGGAGGACCACTGATTGCCCTTGAACTGAATCTCTGACCTAGCAAAGTCTATCAGCACAAGTTTGATGAACCTCGGGGGATATCTGAGCCTTCTGAAGCTATGGTTCCCAGACTACCCCTAGCAAAAGAGAAAACAGACAGCATCTTAGCCTGATTCCGTCTGAACAAATACGAGCATAGTTGAATGAGTGTGCCCTCTACTGAATTCTGTCTCAAAAAATCTGCCCCAAATCTGAGTCTGATACCCACAGGTAAAGCTGACTCCCAAATACTGATAGTAATGCCCGCAGGCCTGATGCCCAAATTCGCAGACTGGTGCCCGCAGGCCTGATGCCCAAACTCATACACTGATACATGCATTTTTGTAGAGACACACTCTAAAGCACATAACAGATAAGTGAGAGCCAAAACACCCCTATGGTGGGGTAGGGTTTCCCTGTCCTATTTTGTCAGGAGCTAGGGTTTCACTACGCACGCAGCGGTTTCAAACAACCTATAAACGGGTAAGCAACCTGTCCTAGTTTGGAATGGTCACTATGGATCCGAATATGCACTAGGTCGAATGGTCAAAGAGGGTGCCCCTGAAAAACTGGGGTTTGTGTTCCCATACTGGCAGAGCCCACAACCGGTCAGCCTTATGGTCATGCCTTGACAAGACAAGCCTCCGGCAAACCGTTCAGGAATAGCAGATGGCAAACACGGTGTCCTAGGCGCACCAATGCAAATGCAATGCAAAGAAACACACAAGCGTAGTCAAAAACAGATATCAAGAGTTCGAGTCAAGTTCTCTAAATCCCCAGTAGAGTCGCCAAAAATTGTAGACGTCCCCGAATGCCCCGGGGAGAAACGAGCTCCCCGTTCTGTTCATATTTGGGGTCACTACAGCTCAGGACTCTCAAATTGTCACGGTTCTAAGTCTGAACCAAAGAGTCCAAATCCGGCAAATTGTTTTGAGAAACAGATTTTTGAAAAGAAGTGCCAAACATGGACTGCTTTGCCAGATACAGAGTCGCCACCTAAATGTTTTTTTTTTAATGGGAAATTTAGGAAACCCTGACTCGGTGCCAAAGGCCACGTGTCCGTCATCACCAAAGTTGCCTCGGCTCGGGAACTTGGGTACGATTGGGGAAGGTCACTTCGTGAGCACCCCCGCTCGCAGTTATATCACATAAGCATATTGCCTCATGGTAAGCATGCTATCATGGCATTCACTCACACGCATGCAAGGATGCTAAAGCATAAAACTTACCGAGTACTCCAAGCCAAAATAGAAACTACATTAGAAATCATGCATGATCCTAAGTATACAAAAATGCCTAATGCAACACATGCAAAATGCAACTATAGCAGGCTCGGCTATTCTAAACATGGCATATGAAATGCTACAGCTAACATGTATTCAATTCAGAATAGAAAGTACAATGCAGTTAGTATGATGCGCCGAGCCCGGTGCATGCAAAACAGATGAATGATGCAAACATGCTGTCATACTATATGCTAATTGAAATATGCCCTAATCTAACCATCATAAGCAGGTAAATAAAAGGGAGAAAGACGTGGGGTTGGAAGACATACAACACACTCACGCACACTTATTACAGTTATGCCCTCGCGCAGAGGGTCCAAATAAATATACAGTCCCGAATGAAAGAATATTACAGTCCAAATATTACAGTCCAAATAATATACAAATTCCTAATTAATTAACAAATTAACTAATAAATAAACTGGCATGCAAGCCAGGGACTGCCTTGCTCCTGATGAATAATGTATGTCTGGGCTGCCTTCGCGGAAATCCACTGGGATGCCCCAATTAGCCTCTGTTTACACCTTTTCTTGAAATGCGCGCCAAACTCCAAAAAGTTGCTGATCCTTCATTTTGCTGCAACAGAGAGCAGGAAAGGGGCATAGCAATGTATTTTCACAAATGTATGCATGCCTCGATCCTCGTGCCACCAATCACGCATATCGATGCATGATGGCCGAGGAGTCAATTTGCATTACTTAATATAGAATGAATGCACATGTAAACACAACAAGAACCTAACTCCATCATGGGTAATCCGGAGTGTCGGTGACTGGGAATTGAGACACGCTCCGTCACTCGGAGCACGAAACGCACCTCATTTCCCGTGCCCGGGCTAACTCCTATCCCGAACACGATGCAATATGCATGACATGCATGAATGCAACTAAGATACAGCCTAGCATGCACAATGCTATGAAAATGAGATGTCTCGAAATGCGTGCACACGGGCACGTAAACCGAGGAAATGCATAAATGCGATCTAAGATACAACCTAGTATGCACTATGCTGTGAAAATGAGATGCCTCAAAATGCGTGCACACGGGCACGCAAATCGAGAAAATGACATACGCAATGCAAATGACATGGAAATATGATATGGGCTTACACTAACATGAGAGAGTCTCAGCCACACTCACATAAGAGGCTGATGGATGAAAATGAAGTGCCTCGAAATGCGTGCACACAAGCACGCAAACCGAAGCGATGACATACGCAATGCGATGGCATGGAAATGACATATAGAATGCAACATGGACTTATGCTAACATGAGAGAGCCTCAGCCACACTCACATAAGAGGCCGATGGATGAAAATGAAGTGCCTCGAAATGCGTGCACACGGGCACGCAAACCGAGGCAATGGCATATGTAATGCAATAATGGCTAAAATGGCATGGAAAATGCAACATGGACTTATACTAACATGAGAGAGCCTCAGCCGCACTCGCATAAGAGGCCGATGGATGAAAATGAAGTGCCTCGAAATGCGTGCACACGGGCACGCAAACCGAGGCAATGGCATATGTAATGCGATAATGGCTAAAATGGCATGGAAAATGCAACATGGACTTATACTAACATGAGAGAGCCTCAGCCGCACTCACATAAGAGGCCGATGGATGAAAATGAAGTGCCTCGAAATGCGTGCACACGGGCACGCAAACCGAGGCAATGGCATACGTAATGCAATGGCATGGAAAATGATATGCAAACATGCTAATGGGATTTCAGCACTGAAATGTGGGGGAAAACAGTCCCGAAATGAGGCGAAAACACACCCGATGCAGGGAATAGTCCCGAAATATGAATTTTGGCACCCGAAATGGCCTACAGCTATACCAAACATACAAAATTGGCACATTCAATGAATAGACCGAAGCAAGGCAGCCCCAAGATAAGCATTTTACCAGTACAAATCATGGCCAAACAGCAAACAAGGATAGGGCAATAATGGCATGCAAAAACAGGGGCCAAGAGAGGGCAATGAAACAAGTGGTATATGCAAAGCCCAAACTGAAAAATTCCCTTCTACAACATTGAAGAGGGACCAAAAATAGGCACATTTAAAGAACTGTAAAAACCCTAAAAACAAATATAGATATGGCTAAGCTCTTATGCAAGAAAATGGGCCAAAAGGTAGCCAAAGAGGCAAGTGGTATATGCACAGTCCAAACTGAAAAATTCCCTTCTACAACATTGAAGAGGGACCAAAAATATGCATATTTACAGAACTGTAAAAAACCCCAAAACAGTATACAAACATGCTAGAAATGCAATGCAAAATGAGGCTCAAAGGTGGCTATAACACAAAGTCTACAAAATATTCCACAAACGGCCAAAGACCCTTAATGAAATATGAAGAATGGGCCAAAATAAGACTATTTTTAGTACTGTAAAAAGGCCAAAAACCGAAGCATGATAGGCTGCCAAAACATGCAAAAATGGGGACCGAAGAGGGAATATAAAGGCAAGTGTAGCATGGAGGTCCCAAACAGTATTGAGCCCTTCTTCAATGTTGAAGAGGGGCTCAAAATAAGCTTGTTTTTAGTTCTATAAAATGCCCAAAAATGAAAGCATAATGGGCTGCCAAAGCATGCAAAAAAATGACATTCAAGGAGGATATTGTAGCAAGTGCAACATGGGGGGCTCAAACAGGGTTGTGCCCTTAATGAAACATGAAAATGAGCTCAAAAAAATGACCTTTTCAGTTTTGGTCGGAGCTCAAATATACAAGAAAGAGAGGCTAAGAAATGTTGTAAAAATGAGCTAGAAAAGAGGGAAAGTGAACTTACCCTTGAAGACTTGACTTTGGTTGCCTCTTGGCTTGAGTTTGTGGCTCCTTAGGCCTTGGAGAACACCTTCAATCTTCTGGAATGGAGGATGGAAGGGTGGGGGGTGGTGGTGTAGAAGGAATGGTGTTGTAGGACTTGGAAGTTTTTGAGGAAATGAGAGAGATAGGGGGAGGTTTGAATGTATATGCTTGAAGGCAATTTCTCTAACCCTTCAAACAAAGGTGGGCAGCTGGTTATAAGGACCAAAAGGAGGGGGAGCATGGAAGGAAAGGGTGGGGGAAAAGGACCAAGGCTTTCCCCCACGAAATATCTCCCGGATTGGGATATTTTCTGGGGGAAACAGCTATACAGCTGTAAAGTGCAAATTGAGAGGATCATGGCCGGCTAGTTTAAAAGGAAAAAAAAATCATCCACCAGGTAAGTGGCCGGCCGGCCAGAAAAAGTGGCTGGCTGGCTAGGTCAAAGGGAAAAAAGTGGCCAGCCACCGCCTAGGATGAAGCCCCAGAAGTTAGCTTTCCAATGGCGCAAACCTTGCATTAAAATTCCTCCTGTAGAAAAAGTTATGCCCTTTTCCGTGAAGCCGCGCAGATTCAGTCCAACCGGACTTCAACCAACCACATCTCCCCCCCCCCCCCGGACTTGGACTTGGGAGATTCTTGAGTGCAAAATGAAGCCCTGGAAGTAAGCTTTCCGATGGTGGTGGCCTCATATCATAATTCCTCTTGTGCAAAGAGTTACGCCCGTTTCGGTGAAGCCGCGCAGATTTTTCTCCTTCGCGGATTCATGCTGAACCACTTTTGACCAAAAAGAAGTTGGATTTTCAGAAAACTTGCTGGCCTCCCACCCTCCTACAAGCTTTATAACAGTGAAAATAAGGTCTCCACCAAAAATGAGCCCAAACCGATGCAAAACGAAGGTTCGGGGGCCGAAACGCGTAGTTCGGGGCCCCGAAAACTGACCGTTGTGCACCAGGAGTGGTGTTCGACCACGAAGTTGGTCTCTCGGACCACAGTGTCCCTCAAAAGGGAGAAAATAAGATGCATGCCAAAAACCGGAGCAATAGGAGATGGTTAAGCGGTCCCGAACCGAGGCACACGGCCAACAATTCCGAAAAACCAGAAACTGGACTCCGAAATGGGCAAAATGGCCTACGGCCACAGAACGTAGCCTACGGCCACTGAGAGATGATCTACCGGACCTCTCCCTCCCTTCAGGAAAAGAAACAGAGAAAACCGAGTCTGGTTCGCAAACCGAGGCAAGGCACAGTAGAGAGTTCTGAAGTCTGGAGGCAGGGCTCGCAGCCGCGACTCTGAGACTTCTGAACAAGCACAACATGCAATATCACCGAGTGCTCAACTGGTGACGTCTGAGTCTTAAGGTCGGTCAAAAATGGGGTGTCTACACATAGACATAAGAGAATAAAGCATACTTCCATTTATCAAAGTATTTATTACAAAAGTATTACATGTTGACAACAAAAGTAAATGCCCTACGGGCTTACAACTTTCCAAGCCAACACTTGATTAGAAAAAGAGAGTGCTAACTCAAAACACATTAAGCCTTTGGCTTGAATTTACATGTAATACCAAAAAGATAACAACAAAAGATCTTTCAGCCTCTAAGCCTCCCAAGCTACGTCCTTGGACGTGGCATATCACCTGAACCTGAAAATGATGTCCCATATAGGGTGAGTCAAAGTCCAGCAGAGATATACTAAACCAAATATGAGCAGTAACTAAAACATTAATATTTGATAAATGTTTAACTCATATAGACAAACGTACATCTCTTTCATAACTGATCTGTTTCCGTTTCATTATCCAAATCAATTCATAGATATGGTTCTCTATTCATTCAGACAGTTTATAATGAGACTACAACTCATGTTAACAATACCTCAATCATGATCAATTAATATGAGACTACAACTCACATTAATAATACTTTAACACTTCAATTTCAAATGAGACTACAACTCATATTAACAATTCAATACTTCAATTTCAAATGAGACTACAACTCATATTAATAATTCAATACTTCAATTCATCCACGTTATGCAAACGCAATTTGTAACGCCTTCAAAAATAAACCCATCATAGCATACATTCACGATAAAGAGAAGAGATTTCATATTACAATCACCAGAGTATTCTTACAAAAGGTATTACATGTTGACAACAAAAGTAAATGACCTATAGGCTTACAACTTTCCAAGTCAACACTTGGTTACAAAATGGAGAGTACTAACTCTACACAAAATAAGCCCTTAGCTTGATATACATGTAATACAACAAAACAACAAAAAAGAGTCCAACAGCCTCAAGCCTCCCAAGCTACGTCCTTAGAGGTGGCATAACACCTGTACCTGAAAATGATGTCCTATATAGGGTGAGACAACGCCCAGTAGAGATATGCTAAACATAATATGTGCGATAACTAAAACATTAGCATTTGATAAATGTTTAACCCACATAAATCAATTCATTACCCAGTTCAATTACATGACAAATATGTCCATGTTTCATTCCTCTTTCCTTTACTTAACCGATTTTCAATTCATAGACATGGCTCAGAACTTGGCCAAACGATTCCTATGAGACCACAGCTTATATGAACAATACTTCCATAATTCACAATAGATACACATATTTGCTGTATCAATAACACATTTAAACACTTCCATACTTCACAATAGATACACATATTCGCTGTATCAACACTTCAATAGATACACATATTTACTGTATCAATGGAGTCCATCCCCTATCTCCTCCCAAATAATATCCGGTTTAGGAGTCCATCCCCTATCTCCTCCTAAACCGTAGAGTACATCCCCTATCTCCTCCCACACAACACAATGTATATAAACACATATGATATACATAATCAATCAATACATAAATTTAATATATTATTCCAACCATCATATTCAATAACATATTCCACTGATTAGTTTTAATTCGCCTAATCATCATGCATTGTCTACAACAATCAAGACTATCCCCCACCGATAGCACAAAGCAATTTATTTCTAAACAGAAAATAAATGCATCAACAGGTAATTTGACAACAATTTCATAAGTGAACGATTAATAAATCTAACTCCACCATTCTACCTCATAATGAGCCAATTTCATTATTCCTACTCAATTTCATATTTCCATAATAAATGTCATTAATTACACTAATGACCCAAATATACCCAAACATGGCATTTTCCCCATTTCCTCAACATTGACCCATAGGTCCAAATATTATCAACAACATCAATAACCTCTTTCTTAGACCGAAAACACATATGTTTGAATCAAAAGAACAAAACCCCTCTTTTCAATATAACACATCTCAAACCCTAACTTCCCAAATCAAACCATTTATACAAAAAGCTCAACATTTAGGTTAAAGCTCATAAAAATGAGTAGTTATCCCTACCTCAAAGTCAGAGCTCAAAGGAGGAAGATGAAGAAATTCGAAATGCTCCAAATCCCAAAATTTTCGGATTGATAGGTAGCCCTAGACAAGCTCCACACTTTTAACAAAGGCCCAAGGGTAGAAGATCACTCATACTAGATCAAACCCTCGAGAGAAGTTGGAGTTTTAGAGTGAGGTGCTCTCCAATGGAGGTTTTGAAAAGTAAGAGAGAGAAAGAAAGTGTAAAAAGTGATTTAAAATCACCCAGCTGCCATCTGATATACGACTAGTCCGCTCGAGCGGAGAATAGGACGCTTGAGCGTCAAGCACAAAAACTGGACTAGCTCGAGCGCAAGAATACTCGCTCAAGTGTCAAGACACAATTCCAAAACACAGCCGCTCGAGCACAAAGAGAAACCCGCTCGAGCGTACATTACACTCTTCCAGTATTTTTACAGACATTGAACACCCGCTCAAGCGCAAGGATACCCGCTCGAGGGTGACCCACTCGAGCTTGAAAAACACATCTGCAGAACTTTTGCAGATGGACAAACTACTAAAGGTGTGCAAACTCTGCTCGAGCGTGAAGGGATCCGCTCGAGCGGACCACCAAAAATCTAGGCAATAAGAAATAGGACTAAAGCTCAACTAACCTGTTCGAAACACGCCCAAGACATTTCTAAACTCTGATCTAAAGCATTAAAGGACGGAAATGAAATACAGACAACCACAACTATCAACGGAATCGAGTCCGGAATACAGTAAATAAGGAAGGAAAAACTGGGATAGCTATACAATTGGGATTTCGGGACTTTCACCCTGGACACTCCGGCCAACTTTGTTATCAATGGAGTCTATCCCCTATCTCCTCCCAAACAGCTTGAGAGTACATTCGTTATCTTCTCTCAAACCATGGAGTACATCCCCTATCTCCTCCCAAACAAGATACATATGCAATGTATTTAAAAGCTCTATCATGTACAATGATCAATCTAGGCACATATTCAATGTGACAATTCAACAGTCATATTCAACAACATAACACATTTGATTAGCTTCAGTTTTCCGTAATCAACATACAGTGTCTACAACAATCAAGACTATCATCCACCGATAGTCCAAAGCAGTTATTTCTAAACAGATAATAGATTCATCAAACAGATAAAATCTCAACGCTTTCATAGGTGAGTAATTTATTTATCCAACTACACCATTCAATTCCATAATTTCCCAGTTTCATGATTTCCAACTCAATTTCATATTTCCCCAAATTAATTATTCAACATAATTAGGGCATTTTTCCCCTTTTTCAAATATCAACCCTAAGGCTCAATTTCATCAATTTAACAACAATAATTCCATTTTTAAAGGTCTCACATACGCATGGAGTTTAACAATTGAAAACCCCCTTTTTATAACTTTAAAACAAACCCTAACTTTCCCAAAATTACCATAATCTACCATTTATACAAAATGACTAAAACTTATGTCAAAACTCATAAGAATGAGTAGAATATCCCTACCTCAAATGAAGAGACTCAATGGAGAAGATGAAGAAAACTCAAGATGCTCCAAACCCAATGATTTTCGGATCAAAACGTAGCCCACACCAAGCTCCACACTTTTTACAAAGGGACTAGAGTAGACACACCCAAGAACCAAGTGTATTCCTAGAGAGAAGGTGTATGTAGAGGGAGAGAGAGTCGGATCTAGGGTTTTGAAGAAGAAGAGAGTGAAAAAGTGTATAAAAACACGCTGCTGCGAACTGATATACTCGAGGCTCGCTCGAGCAAAGGATTGGTCGCTTGAGTGACCAGACATAGATGGACCTCGCTCGAGCCAATAACACGAAACTTCAGGTCTGCAACCCAGAAGTACGCTCGAGCGCAGAAGTCCTCGTTCGAGCGAAGAAACCCAAAACATACAGCTCGCTCACTCGAGTGAAGGAAAGCTCACTTGAGCCAAGAAACACAACCTTCAGGTCCAAACTCAAACGCAAACGCATGCTCGAGCGTAAGAATGCTCGCTCGAGCCAACAGATACACCACTCAAAGCTCTCTCAAGCGAAGGAACCTTGGCTCGAGCGAAAGAGCTAAAACATAGAGCTCGCTCGAGCGACAAAAACCTCGCTCGAGCGAAGACACCAAAAACTGGGCAAGAACCATTTGTTTCAAAACACACCTAACTTGTTACAAACCTGCCCAACACATCCTAAAACTCAAATACAAAGAATTAAAGGATGGAAATACAACATATACAACCACAGACATCCACGGAACCAAGTCTGGAACACAATAACCAATGAAGGGAAAACCGGAATCGCTATATATAATCTGTGTATAGTTACTGCAGTACTCTTTTCAACTTCTCCCACACACTATGGTTAGTGATAAGATTGTTAAATTATTTTTATAAAAAATCTTAAAAAACATAATTTATATATTAAAAAAATCTAAAACAAATATAAATATCTATAATTATCCCGTGCATAACACGGGTGATAGGCTAGTATTATATAAGGAAAATGGGGTTTCTAATCTACAAGTTTTGTGGGAGCTCTAATATCCTAATCCTAATTTTCTAATTTTTTTATTTAAAAAAAAAAACCTCAGCATTTATTGACTTCTCTCAACCCACAAACCTTTTTGACTTCTCTCATAATTACTGCAATACATTTTCAATTTTTCCCATACACTATGATTACACACAAAAATAAAGAAAATAAGAATTTAGTTATAGATCTCAGAAAGATACAAAATCTAAATTTGAATTATGATTTAGTAATATAATTATCTATTTTTTCGATGTATATCTAACAAAATTTTAAATCACTTAATGTGACAAATTAATAAATAATTATCTATTCTTTTGATGTATATCTATCAAAATAGTCCATTTTAATAGTATATAGAAGAGTTAGATGGTTTTTTTTATCTCTAAAAAATTCAATCTATTGAGGTAGGGATTCCTAGATCAAAATAGTCCATTTTAATAGTCCATTTTAAATGAATAGTTTGATAGATTCAATCTATTGAGATGAAACTCAAAGGAGTTGAATTTTAATAGTCCATTTTAATGGTCTATTAAAAACATATTGAGATGAAACTCAAAGGAGTTGAATTTTAAATGGGTATAGAACAAAACCCCTCTTCCTTATTTGTTGTATCCGGACTTAGGTTCCGTAGAGTTGGTTGTTGTATATGTCTTGTTGTCATCCTTTAATTCCATATATTTGAGTTTTAGGATGCATTTGGCGTGTTTCAAACAGGTTGGTTGAGCTTTAGTCTCATTCCTTATTGGCTAGATTTTTGGTGATCCGCTCGAGCGGGTCGCTTTGCGCTCGAGCGGAGTTTACTCACTTTTAGCATTTTGTGCCTCTGCAAAACTTCTGCAGGTGCGTTTTTCACGCTCGAGCGGATTTCCTTACACTCGAGCGGGTCGCGCTCGAGCGGGTTGCGCTCGAGCGGGTGCTTTTTGATTTTGTGTCTTGGCACTCGAGCGGGCCCAGTTTTTTGTGTTTGACACTCGAGCGTCCTATTCTCCGCTCGAGCGGAATAGTCGTATTTCAGTTGGTAGCTGGGTGATTTTGAATCACTTTTCACATTTCCTTTCTCTCTCTTACTTTTCTAAACCCTTTTTTGAGAGCTCATCTCTCTAGAATATACCTTCTCTCTAGGGATTGATCTAGCTTGAGTGATCTACTCCCTTAGTGTCTTTGCAAAGAGTGTAGAGCTTGGCTTGGGCTTCCTATCAATCCGAAAATCTTGGGTTTGGAGCATTTCGAGATTTCTTCATCATCTCCTTTGAGTTTCATCTCTTGAGGTAGGGATTCCTACTCATCTTTATGAGCTTTGACATAAATATTGAGCTTTTGTATAAATGGTTTGATTTGGAAAGTTAGGGTTTGAGATGTGTTATATTGGAAAGAGGGGTTTTGTTCTTTTGATTCAAACATTTGTGTTTTGGGTCTAAAAAGGAGGTTATTGGTGTTGTTGATAATATTTGGATCTTTGGGTCAATATTGAGAAAAAGGGAGAAAATGCCACGTTTGAGTATATTTGGGTCATTAGTGTAATTAATGACATTTATTATGGAAATATGAAATTGAGTTGGAAATAATGTAATTGGCTCATTATGAGATAGAATGGTGGAGTTGGAATTATTAATCACTCACCTTGGAAATTGTTGGCAAATTATCTGTTGATATAATTATTATCTGTTTAGAAATAATTGTTACGGGCTATCGGTGGAGGATAGTCTTGATTGTTGTAGAAATTACATGATGATTAGGTGAATTAAAACTAATTAATTGAATATATCATTGAATATGACGGTTGGAATAATACATCAAATTTATGTATTGATTGGTTATGTATATGATTT
The DNA here is from genome assembly GCF_055761805.1 of Camellia sinensis. Classification (NCBI taxonomy): domain Eukaryota; kingdom Viridiplantae; phylum Streptophyta; class Magnoliopsida; order Ericales; family Theaceae; genus Camellia; species Camellia sinensis. Next base: position 34,826,218 of record NC_138969.1, read on the forward strand.
ATGCTTATATACATTGTGTTATGTGGGAGGAGATAGGAGATGTACTTCACGGTTTAGGGAAAGATAGGGGATGGACTCCTAAACCAGATATTCTTTGGGAGGAGATAGGGGATGAACTCCATTGATACAGCAAATTTGTGTATCTATTAAAGTGTTGATACAGCAAATATGTGTATCTATTGTGAAGTATGGAAGTGTTTTATGTGTTATTGATACAGCAAATATGTGTATCTATTGTGAAGTATGGAAGTATTATTGTTATGAGCTATAGTCTCATTAAATTATTGGCCAGGTTCTGAGCCTTATTCATAAATTGAGAACTGGATAAGTAATGGAAAATGGAATGAAACATGGACATAATTGTCATGTAATCGAGATGAATTATGAATTGATTTATGTGAGTTAAACATTTATCAAATGTTCATGTTTTAGTTATTGCTCATATTATGTTTAGCATATCTCTACTGGGCGTTGGTTCACCCTATATGGGACATCATTTTCTGGTGCAGGTGTTATACCACCTCCAAGGACGTAGCTTGGGAGGCTTGAGGCTGTTAAACTCCTTTTTGTTGTTTTTTGTTGTATTACATGTATATCAGGCCAAGGGCTTATTTTGTGTAGAGTTAGTACTCTCCTTTTTGTAACCAAGTGTTGACTTGGAAAGTTGTAAGCCTACAGGGCATTTACTTTTGTTGTCAACATGTAATACCTTTTGTAAAAATACTCTGATGATTGTAATATGAAATCTCTTTTCTTTATCATGAATGTATGATATTATGGGCTTATTTTGAGGGCGTCAATTAAGAGAATCTTCAACCCGTAATATATGTTTTTATCAAATTATAATTTGATAAAAATTTAAAAAGATGAAACGTTGAAAATTATTTTTGTTCCATCGAAATTGGTGAAAATAAAAAAAATTGGGATAAGAATGAAAGTTCATTTAAAAATTGATAAAAAATTTAATGAAAAAGTTAAAGTAATTCATATCAAATCAAAATTTTTATTCACATTTAAAATCAAATTAGATAAAAATAAATAAAAAGAAAATGACGAAAATTTGAAAATATTTTGAAACCTTATTATTCATAAAGATTAGAAATCCGTGTGTGTATTATATTCATATTGTATTTTTAGTTATGAAATTGAAGTCAAAAGAAATGTAACTTAAATTATTAGATTAATAATAGAAACATCATATTAATTATTATTAAATATCACTTCACTTCATATTTAATAATAAAATTATATATTTGTTTTAATTATAACTTTTAAATTTGTATATTTTCCTAACAAGAAGAGGTTTGTCATAACTCAATTAATCTCATTTAATCAGGTTTAATTTTTTTTTTAATACAAATCATCAAAATTTCACTAAATATATTTATATATATAATTTTTTTTTAAAATTTTTTTAAGCTAATAATTTAAAAAGTTATAAACATAAAAGTTAACTTATAAATTTCATGTATACCATAAGATAAAATATTAAATTACTTCAAGATAGTTATAAATGATTTTTTTTTTTAATTTATAAAGTCTCGTGCATAGCACGGGTTACCACTAGTATATCTATACTATATATTAAGCAAAATGGGGTTTTTAACCCCGAAGACCTGTGGGAGCTTCAATATCCCAATCTGAATTTTCTCAATTTTTTATTAAAAAAAAAAACTCAACATTTATTGATTTTGTCAAAATCCTCTGATCAGTATTTATTAATTTTTTTCAATCCACATGTCTTTCCACATGCCTGCATTTATTGATACAATCCTTTGATCAGCATTTAAAATCTCCTCATACAAATAATTATAAATACAATCCGTGTATACTTACTGCAGTACCCTTTTCAACTTCTCCTATACGCTATGGTTAGTGATAAGATTGTTAAATTATTTTTATCAAAATTCTTAAAAAACATAATTTATATATTAAAAAAACCTAAAACAAATATAAATATCTATAATTATCCCGTGTATAGCACGGGTGATAGACTAGTATTATGTAAGGAAAATAGGATTTTTAACTTACAAGTCTTGTGGAAGCTCCAATATCCCAATCTTAATTTTCTAAATTTTTGATTAAAAAAAAAACTCAGCACTTATTGACTTCTCCCAACCCACTTTTTGACTTCTCTCATACTTACTCTTACACCCTTTTCAACTTCTCCCATACACTATGGCTAGTGATGGGATTGTTAAATTATTTTTATAAAAAAATCTTTTAAAAAATAATTTGTGTATTAAAAAAATATCTAAAACAAATATAAGTTCTTATTAAACCTATCTATCTATCTATATATTATATAAGTAAAAAGGGATTTCTAACCACAAGTCTTGTGGGAGTTTCAATATCTCAAATTAAAATTTCTAATTTTTTGATTTTAAATAATTAAAAAAATCCTCTATAGCTCTCATTCAAGCAAATAAATAAATAAATAATAATAATAATAATAATAATAATAATAATAATAATAATAATAATAATAATAATAATAATAAATTAATTAATATTTCTTGATTTATGACTTTCAAATGGAAAGTATAACAAATATATAAAATGAAAAATAGAAAGTATATCAATCCATTTCAAAATTCAAATTTGAAAGGCACTAAATATGGAAAACATTCTATTAATTTAAATTTAAAATTATAATGATTTATCCTATAGCGATCCCTGTTTTTCTCATTATGTATTGTGTTTTGGACTCGAGTTCCATGGTTGTTTGTTGTTGTCTTATCTTGTTTCTATCCTTAAATTCTTTGTATTTGAGTTGTGGGATCTGTTGGTTAGATTTGGGACAGGTTGGTTGTGTGTTGGAATAAATGTTTGCTGTCTAGAATTTGGCATCTTCACTCGAGCGAGGCTTTTTGCGCTCAAGCGAGCCTTGGGTTTTTGCTTCTTTGTTCGATCGAAGGTTCTTGCGCTCGAGCGAGCTTTCTGTGGTGTGTCTCTTCACTCGAGCGAGAACTCTTGCGCTCGAGCGTGCGTCTGCGTCTTTGTCTTTGAAAAACCTGAAGGTTGGTATTCTTCGCTCAAGTGAGGCTTTTGTCGCTCGAGCGAGCGAGCGAGCCCTATGTTTTGAGTTTCTTCACTCAAGTGAGAACTCTTGTGCTCAAGCGTGCTTCTGCATTGCAGACCTGAAGCTTTAAATTGTGCGCTCAAGCGAGGCTTCTTGCGCTCGAGTGATGTTCTTTTGTGTCTGGTCGCTCGAGCGAGCCCTGTGTATATCAGACCGCAGCAGTGGGTTTTCACATCACTTTTTCATCTCTTTTTCACTCCAGACCCTAAAATCGGCAGCCTCTCTCTCTACACACACTCTCTCTACAAATATACCTTGTTCTTGGGTCTCTCTACCCTAGTCTCTTTGTAAGAAAGCTAGAGCACTTCGTGGGCTTCACTTTGATTCGAAAAAGCTTGGATTTGGAGCATCTTGGGTTTTCTCTTCATCTCCTTTGAGTCTCTCCATTTGAGGTAGGGATAAACTACTCCTTCTTATGAGTTTTAACATAAATATTAGTCATTTTGTATAAATGGTGAGATTTGGAAATTTGGAAAGTTCGGGTTCGAAATTTGAAATGTTGAAAGAGGGGTTTCCATGTTTGGGTTCCATTGTGTATATGAGGTCTTAATAATGGAAATAGTTATGTAAAATGAAAGAAATTTGGCCTTGATTGCAAGTTTTGAAAAAGGGAGGATAATGCCCTAATTTGAGCTATATAAATTATTTGTGTAAATTATGAAACATTGGGGAAATATAAAATTGGTTTGGAAATTATGGAATTGGGAAAACATGGGATTGAATGGTGTAATTGGATTGGTAAATCACTCACCTGTGGAAAATATAATAATTTATCTGTTTGGTAAATTTATTTATCTGTTTAGAAATAACTGTTTTGGGCTATCGGTGGAGGATAGCCATGATTGTTGTAGAATTGCATGATGATTAGGTAAACCGAAACTAATCAATTGGAATGTGTCATTGAATAATACGGTTGGAATAACACATTGAATATGTGCATTAATTGATCATTGTATATGATAAGGTGTTTAAATACATTGCATATGTATCATTGTTTGGGAGGAGATAGGAGATGTACTCCATGGTTTGGGAGGAGATAGGGGATGGACTCCATTGATAATTAAGTTGGTCGGAGTGTCCATGTCACGACCCCAAACCGCCCCTAGTAGTTTGGTGCCGTGATGGCCAGTAATCCGTAATTACCGAAGGCCAACCTTTCAAAACTTAACACAATCAGAGTACGAATATAGGGGGCTCACAAATGCGGAAGCGATAAATCAATTACAAGCGGTCCATAAGAGCTGTGCGTAGATTAAAGCAGTGCCAAACATTCCAATTAACTTCACAATTTAAATACAACAAGGTACAAAAATACATATTACATCTTGATCAAAAGGCTTCTCGAGCCGACATATACAAAGTACAGCTAATACAAATCAAGAAGCATGATTTTCAAGAATTCGCCGACATGCAAAACAGGGCATCGCCGACGTAAATACAAGATAAGGCCGACAAATACACGAATCCAAAACAAGTATCCCAACGAACTAGGCGTCGCCGCCGTCCTGCTCATCACCTACATATATATAGAGGGGTGAGTACAAAACTCAGTGAATGGTACTAAAAATAAAGGTTTTACATGAATAAAGCCGAGGTCCTTCAAAACGAAACACACCAAAACTTTAGCAAGGCAAGTGATGAACCGTATTCATCGTCAAATATCGTAACATCAGCGAGACAAGGGATGAACCGTATTCATCATCAAATATCGTAACATTGGCGAGACAAGGGATGAACCGTATTCATCATCAAATATCGTAACATCGGCGAGACAAGGGATGAACCGTATTCATCATCAAATATCGTAACATCGGCGAGACAAGGGATGAACCGTATTCATCATCAAATATCGTAACATCGGCGAGACAAGGGATGAACCGTATTCATCATCAAATATCGTAACATCAGCGAGACAAGGGATGAACCGTATTCATCATCAAATATCGTAACATCGGCGAGACAAGGGATGAACCGTATTCATCATCAAATATCGTAACATCGGCGAGACAAGGGATGAACCGTATTCATCATCAAATATCGTAACATCGGCGAGACAAGGGATGAACCGTATTCATCATCAAATAACAAAAGCTGTACGATCCGTAATCGTTTGGTCAAAAGTATTGCGAAAGTTTAGAGTCCTCCAATACAAGGGACTTGTGCACTTGGTACCGCGAAAGTTTAGAGTCCTCCAGTACAAGGGACTTGTGTTACTTAGGCCCGTAGCCCGATTTAACAAGGACCGTATCCTTTACACATAGTACTGCGAAAGTTTAGAGTCCTCCAGCACAAGGGACTTGTGTTACTTAGGCCCGTAGCCCGATTTAACAAGGACCGTATCCTTTCCAAAGATGGCATCAAAACAAGGAGTATACTTGACTCATCAAACAAGAGCTATTTATTCATGCTATCAAATACTTTCGTCAAAACAAGCAAGCAAGATTTATCAAACGAGTATAACATAGCTTTATCAATAATACCACTCACCTAGTTCTTCAGGTGTAGACTCAAAGCAAATATCAAGGACCTACAATCACATGGCAAGTCACATTCTCAAAGCAAGCTCTATATACATGCAAATGATCTCGGCATTCTTGCCAGATCCAAGTCAAAGACAAAGCAAAACAAACTGGGAGTTTAATCACTGCTCCCGCTCATAAAACACACCGGGTACTGACCAGGATTAAGCCGAGGTCCCGTTAAACAAAGTCAGGGAAAAATCTGAGTTTCATGCCAAGAGTTCAAAATAGGGACCTGGGTACCCGTTCAAGAAAGTCATGCAAGAACAACCACAAAAACATGGTTTTCGTTCCAAACTCTTCGATCAAAATGGGACTTTGTTCAAGAACACATGAAAAACCATTTTCTCTTTCTAAAACCAACTTCAAAACGATGCATGGCATGCAAAACAAAACCGATCATGCAATGCAGCTAGATATTCAGCAAGAGCAACCAAAGGAGATCAAGATTCTAACCTCAAAACTCGGATCTAACGGTTCAAGCCACAAAGATCAAGCTTGGAAGACTACTCTCACTCAAGAACTCTTCTTCCTCCTTTCTAGAGCTTCTCTCTCTAAAACAAAGATTTGAGACAAGAAATGATTTGTTTCAAGGTCTGTCGGCTGCCTTAACAAACAGCTCGGACACGTGGCATTACCGGGTTGGTTCAGCTCCAAAAAGGTGATTGATGGACAAGACAAGCCTCTGACAAAGCTTATGCAGCAAGCTCGGGTAAGACACATCGGCAACAAGATGACATCGGCTCAAAACAAGGATCCAACAACGGGATGGAAAAACATCGGCTAGGGAGGACGACGCTTGACTAAGCTGTGCCACACCTTGGCCGGGGTGCGCCACATCTCGGCCTAGGCCATACCTGCCTGCGGACAAGGTTCAAGTGCAAAACATCTCGGCAATGAATGCCCGAGGTGAAGATGGGGTTGAACAAGATCTCAAGATGGTTCTAAGTTCAAAGGGTCAAAGGCGGACTAAGCTCAGGATGATCTCGGCTACACACACACACTAAGCAAGGAACAAAATCATGCAAGCAACTTAAGCAAGTCAAGCCAAGATAAAACCTTTAAATTAACATAAGCGGCAAGACCATGCAAGAATGTACGCAAATATGGCAAGAGCAAGGTGAGGGTTGTCACATCCTACCCCCCTTAAAGAAGTTTGGTCCCCAAACTTAGATTACCTTGTTCCCAGAACAACTCCGGATAACGGACTCTCATGTCCTCTTCCTTTTCCCACGTGGCTTCTGTGCCATAATGCTCCTTCCATTCGACCTTTACCATCGGTATCGATCTGTTCCTCAATTGCTTCACTTGTCGGTCGATAATTCTCATTGGCCTTTCTTCGTAGCCCAGATTCTCATTAACTGCGATTTCAGAATGATCAATTACATGTAGTGGATCTCGGATGTACTTTCTCAACATCGAAACATGAAACACATTGTGGACTTGGCTCAAGTCTGGCGGCAAAGCAAGTCTGTAGGCAACGGAATTAATTCTCTCAAGAATTTCAAATGGCCCAATATAGCGGGGTACTAACTTACCTTTCTTTCCAAATCTGGAAACTCCTTTCATTGGTGAGACTTTCAGGAATACATGATTCCCAACTTCGAACTCTACCTCATTCCTTCTCTGATCGGCGTAGCTCTTTTGTCGGCTCTGGGCAGTTTTAATCCTCTGTTGGATAAGTTTAATCTTTTCTGTTGTCACTTGAATCAATTCGGGACCAAGCAAAGTTATGTCCCCGACTTCGGTCCAACATATCGGCGACCTACATTTTCTTCCATACAAGGCTTCATACGGCGCCATGCCAATGCTAGCTTGGTAACTGTTATTGTAAGCGAATTCCACTAAAGGCAAATGTGTTCCCCAACTTTCTTGGAAATCCAATACACAAAGTCTCAGCATATCTTCGAGTGTCTGAATTGTCCTCTCTGTCTGCCCATCTGTCTGGGGATGAAAGGCTGTACTAAACCTCAGCTCGGCTCCGAAAGCTCTCTGAAGACTCTGCCAAAATCTAGAAACAAATTTAGGATCTCGGTCTGAAACAATTGATATCGGCACTCCATGAAGTCTGATAATCTCGTTCACATATAGCAAGGCAAGTTGATTGGCGTTGAAGGTAGCCTTAACGGGTAGAAAGTGTGCTGACTTAGTTAACCTATCCACAACAACCCAAATTGAATCCATACTCTTTGGTGTTCTCGGCAACCCAATCACAAAATCCATGGAGATGTGCTCCCATTTCCACTCAGGAATCGGCAAAGGTTGAAGAAGTCCTGCTGGTCTTTGATGTTCTGCCTTCACTTGCTGACAATGTAAACACTGGGACACAAACTCGGCTATTTCTCTCTTCATATTTGGCCACCAGAAGGTCTGTTTCATATCTTGATACATCTTGGTGTTCCCTGGGTGGACAGCAAACTTGGAACCATGAGCTTCCTGCAAAATCTTTTTCTTCAGCTCTGGAATGTCGGCCACACATAACCTTCCTTCAAACTTGAGTACTTGGTTTTCGATGGTATACCCTGGTCTCGGCTTCGTGTCAATCTCCTCGGCAATTTTCTTGAGGAAGTTATCCTCCATCTGTCTTGTCTTTACTTCATTAACGATAGTCGGTTCTGCTGACATCACGGTTAAACACGCCAAATTTCCATCTGACTTCCTGCTCAAAGCGTCGGCTACACTGTTGGCTTTACCGGGGTGATATTGAATTTGCATATCGTAGTCTTTTAACAACTCAAGCCACCTTCTCTGCCTCAAATTCAGTTCCTTCTGAGTGAATAGATATTTTAAGCTCTTATGATCTGTGAAAACCTGACAAGTAGCTCCATACAAATAGTGACGCCAAATCTTTAAAGCAAATACCACGGCCGCCAATTCTAAGTCATGGGTAGGATAGTTTTTCTCATGAGGTTTCAACTGACGAGATGCATAAGCTATAACTTTACCCTTCTGCATTAATACACAACCCAAACCCTTATGCGATGCATCACTATAGACATGAAACTCTTCGTTACCTGTTGGGAGTACGAGCACTGGCGCTGTAACTAACCTCGTCTTCAGTTCCTGGAAGGCTGACTCCCGATCTTTAGTCCATTCATACAGTGTTCCCTTCTGAGTCAGTTGCGTCAATGGAATTGCAATCCTGGAGAAATCTTTCACAAACTTTCTGTAATAACCTGCCAAACCCAGAAAACTACGAATCTCGGACACATTAGTCGGTCTCGGCCAATTCACTACGGCTTCGATTTTGCTAGGATCAACTGAGATACCCTCTTCACTAATCACATGACCTAAGAATGAGATAGTAGGAAGCCAAAACTCACACTTGTTAAACTTAGCATACAATCTCCGTTCTCTCAAAATCTGCAAGGCAAGTCTCAAGTGATTTTCGTGTTCAGTCTTACTCTTGGAATAGATCAAGATATCGTCAATGAAGACAACTACAAACTCATCTAAATACGGCTTGAAGACTCTGTTCATCAAATCCATAAATGCAGCAGGGGCATTAGTCACTCCAAAAGGCATTACTAAAAACTCGTAGTGGCCATATCTTGTTCGAAAGGCAGTCTTCTCGACATCTTCGGCTTTAACCTTAAGCTGATGGTAACCAGACCTAAGGTCGATCTTAGAAAAGACTCGCGCTCCTTGTAATTGGTCAAGCAGATCATCAATTCTAGGTAACGGGTACTTGTTCTTAATGGTGACCTTATTAAGTTCTCTATAGTCGATACACAAACGGAGTGTGCCATCCTTCTTTTTAACAAATAGAACAGGTGCTCCCCATGGTGAAGTGCTCGGCCTAATAAATCCCTTATCTAACAACTCTTGCAATTGCAGTTTCAATTCTCTAAGTTCAGCGGGGGCCATTCTATAAGGTGGTTTGGAGATCGGCTGCGTTCCCGATATAATATCGACCGTAAACTCTATTTCTCTATCGGTCAAGTGGCCAGGCAATTCATCCGGAAAGACGTCGGGGAAATCACTAACAATCGGGATGTCGGCTAAGTTAACATTTCCATTCTGATCACTCAGTACACTACACAAGTAACCTCGACACCCTTTCTGAATCAACTTACAGGCCTTAATGGACGAAATCAAGTATGGTGGGGGCACTACCCCTTTACCCTGGAAAATAACCTCGGCTAGGTTTGGGGGTCTCAAGGTGACACCTTTCGAAACACAATTAATAGATGCATTGTTTGCAACTAACCAGTCCATTCCCAGTATAATATCAAAATGAGCTAGGTCTAGAGGCATCAGATCTACTAGCAATTCAACATTCTCAATCACAACAACACATGCTCTGTATATGGATGCAACAAACATAGATCTCCCAGATGGAGTAGATACAGACAACACATAATCAAGGGGCTCTAGTTCTCTATTAATTTTCTCAGCAAACTTAGTAGATATAAACGAATGAGTAGAACCCGAATCAATTAACGCATAAGCATCTTGGGAGCAAATTAGTAAAATACCTGACACCACTGCCTCAGCATTCTGAGTGTCTCCTGGTACTAATGCAAACACTCTGCCCTGTCTCATCTGTACTCTCCCAGCATTTCCTTTCTGAACGGAACCCGAGGTATTTTCTCCTTTCTTGTTGTTATCAGTCTTTGTTTTGGGGCAATCCCTCACATAATGGCCCATCTCGCCACATTCATAACAGGCTCCAGACGTTCGTCGGCAGATCCCGAAATGCTGTTTCCCACAATCCGAACACGTCGGTTTAACACTCCCTTCCTGCCTTAGGTTACCAGTACTGTCCATGTTCGTTCTCTTCTTGGTGTTCAGCTGTCCTCGGCGATTGTCATAGTTCTGTCTCTTTCGCTGGTTTTCTCCCGAGCTCTGGTATCGGTTCAAATTAGCTTCGGCGTGAATGGCTTTGTCCAATACTTCGGCATAAGTCGGCATATCGAGTAAACTCACCCTGTCTTGAATCGGTCCACGAAGCCCACACTCGAACTTCCTGGCCTTCATATATTCGTCGTTGGTCATGTGAGGTACAAACCTTACCAGTTCAGTAAAAGCGCGGTCATATTCCGCCACTGTTCTGTTGCCTTGCGTCAGAGTATGAAATTCGGTAGCCTTGCGGTTTCGAACACTTAGGGGAAAATGTTTCTTGTAAAACAATTCTAAGAATCGGATCCAGGTCAAATCTGGACTGCTCCCTCTAACCATCATCCACCACCTACGAGCATCATCATCCAATGTGAATGCTGCCAACGTCACTTTCTGAGCGTCGGTGCTAGGGAAGATCTCGAACAACTTCTCCATTTCCAACACCCATGCTTCAGCCTTCATCGGCTCTATACCCCCAGAAAATCTCGGTGGTCTCATTTTCTTGAACTCTCTGATCAAAGCTATCGTGCCATCCCCATATAAGGCGGGTTGCTGGGGAACTTGCGGCACTGGCGGAGGTGGAGGTGGAGCTACATTTCGGCCGTTGGTCTGCTCGGCCTGAGTCGACGTAGCACTAGCGAACTGCTGCCTGGTTTGCCTCAACTCGCGGGCCAAACCTTCAACCAATCTTTCCAATCTGTCCACTCTATCTTCGGGCTGATCTCGGCCAAGTGGTGGTCTACCTCTCCTCATGATGCTATGAGCGTGCAAAGTATGACTTTTAAACAAATAAGCAAATAACCACATAGGCAAGCAACAAATGAGCATATCAGGACAATGCACATTCCACTCAAACAACAATTACCATGATACAACCCTAACATCTTTCTAAGGGAAAACCTATGCTCTTCAGGACTCAAAGTGTGTGATTAACGTATTCCGAGGAACTTGTGCTCTGATACCACTCTGTCACGACCCCAAACCGCCCCTAGTAGTTTGGTGCCGTGATGGCCAGTAATCCGTAATTACCGAAGGCCAACCTTTCAAAACTTAACACAATCAGAGTACGAATATAGGGGGCTCACAAATGCGGAAGCGATAAATCAATTACAAGCGGTCCATAAGAGCTGTGCGTAGATTAAAGCAGTGCCAAACATTCCAATTAACTTCACAATTTAAATACAACAAGGTACAAAAATACATATTACATCTTGATCAAAAGGCTTCTCGAGCCGACATATACAAAGTACAGCTAATACAAATCAAGAAGCATGATTTTCAAGAATTCGCCGACATGCAAAACAGGGCGTCGCCGACGTAAATACAAGATAAGGCCGACAAATACACGAATCCAAAACAAGTATCCCAACGAACTAGGCGTCGCCGCCGTCCTGCTCATCACCTACATATATATAGAGGGGTGAGTACAAAACTCAGTGAATGGTACTAAAAATAAAGGTTTTACATGAATAAAGCCGAGGTCCTTCAAAACGAAACACACCAAAACTTTAGCAAGGCAAGTGATGAACCGTATTCATCGTCAAATATCGTAACATCAGCGAGACAAGGGATGAACCGTATTCATCATCAAATATCGTAACATCGGCGAGACAAGGGATGAACCGTATTCATCATCAAATATCGTAACATCGGCGAGACAAGGGATGAACCGTATTCATCATCAAATATCGTAACATCGGCGAGACAAGGGATGAACCGTATTCATCATCAAATATCGTAACATCGGCGAGACAAGGGATGAACCGTATTCATCATCAAATATCGTAACATCAGCGAGACAAGGGATGAACCGTATTCATCATCAAATATCGTAACATCGGCGAGACAAGGGATGAACCGTATTCATCATCAAATATCGTAACATCGGCGAGACAAGGGATGAACCGTATTCATCATCAAATATCGTAACATCGGCGAGACAAGGGATGAACCGTATTCATCATCAAATATCGTAACATCGGCGAGACAAGGGATGAACCGTATTCATCATCAAATAACAAAAGCTGTACGATCTGTAATCGTTTGGTCAAAAGTATTGCGAAAGTTTAGAGTCCTCCAATACAAGGGACTTGTGCACTTGGTACCGCGAAAGTTTAGAGTCCTCCAGTACAAGGGACTTGTGTTACTTAGGCCCGTAGCCCGATTTAACAAGGACCGTATCCTTTACACATAGTACTGCGAAAGTTTAGAGTCCTCCAGCACAAGGGACTTGTGTTACTTAGGCCCGTAGCCCGATTTAACAAGGACCGTATCCTTTCCAAAGATGGCATCAAAACAAGGAGTATACTTGACTCATCAAACAAGAGCTATTTATTCATGCTATCAAATACTTTCGTCAAAACAAGCAAGCAAGATTTATCAAACGAGTATAACATAGCTTTATCAATAATACCACTCACCTAGTTCTTCAGGTGTAGACTCAAAGCAAATATCAAGGACCTACAATCACATGGCAAGTCACATTCTCAAAGCAAGCTCTATATACATGCAAATGATCTCGGCATTCTTGCCAGATCCAAGTCAAAGACAAAGCAAAACAAACTGGGAGTTTAATCACTGCTCCCGCTCATAAAACACACCGGGTACTGACCAGGATTAAGCCGAGGTCCCGTTAAACAAAGTCAGGGAAAAATCTGAGTTTCATGCCAAGAGTTCAAAATAGGGACCTGGGTACCCGTTCAAGAAAGTCATGCAAGAACAACCACAAAAACATGGTTTTCGTTCCAAACTCTTCGATCAAAATGGGACTTTGTTCAAGAACACATGAAAAACCATTTTCTCTTTCTAAAACCAACTTCAAAACGATGCATGGCATGCAAAACAAAACCGATCATGCAATGCAGCTAGATATTCAGCAAGAGCAACCAAAGGAGATCAAGATTCTAACCTCAAAACTCGGATCTAACGGTTCAAGCCACAAAGATCAAGCTTGGAAGACTACTCTCACTCAAGAACTCTTCTTCCTCCTTTCTAGAGCTTCTCTCTCTAAAACAAAGATTTGAGACAAGAAATGATTTGTTTCAAGGTCTGTCGGCTGCCTTAACAAACAGCTCGGACACGTGGCATTACCGGGTTGGTTCAGCTCCAAAAAGGTGATTGATGGACAAGACAAGCCTCTGACAAAGCTTATGCAGCAAGCTCGGGTAAGACACATCGGCAACAAGATGACATCGGCTCAAAACAAGGATCCAACAACGGGATGGAAAAACATCGGCTAGGGAGGACGACGCTTGACTAAGCTGTGCCACACCTTGGCCGGGGTGCGCCACATCTCGGCCTAGGCCATACCTGCCTGCGGACAAGGTTCAAGTGCAAAACATCTCGGCAATGAATGCCCGAGGTGAAGATGGGGTTGAACAAGATCTCAAGATGGTTCTAAGTTCAAAGGGTCAAAGGCGGACTAAGCTCAGGATGATCTCGGCTACACACACACACTAAGCAAGGAACAAAATCATGCAAGCAACTTAAGCAAGTCAAGCCAAGATAAAACCTTTAAATTAACATAAGCGGCAAGACCATGCAAGAATGTACGCAAATATGGCAAGAGCAAGGTGAGGGTTGTCACAGTCCAGGGTGAAAGTCCCGAAACCTTATATACATCTGAATGATGTTGATGAATTGAAGTGTTAATAATATGAGTTGTAGTCTCATTTTAAATTGTTTGGTTAAATAATGAATTATGTTTATGAATCGATTTGGATAAATAAATGGAAGTGGATTGAAATACGGTTGTAAGTGTTGATTAATTTTGAAGAGGAGATATGTAGGTTTACAAGTGTTGACCATTTATTAAATACTAATGTTTTAGTCATTTCTCATATTTGGTTTAGCATATCTCTACTGGACTTTGGCTCACCCTATTTGGGACACCATTTTCAGGTACAGGTGATATGTCGCCTCCAAGATCTTAGCTTGGGAGGTTTAGCAGCTGAAAACTCTGTTTTTGTTATTTGTTTTGTAGATTTCATGTAAATGCAAGCCAAGGGCTTTACTTGTAAAAGAGTTAGCACTCTTCTTTTTTGTAACCAAGTTAATACTTGGAAAGATGTACGCCCGTAAGGCATTTTATTATGTTGTAAATAGTTTGGAACTCATATGAAATACCTTTTTGTAATATTAACTCTGATGTATGTATGGAAACGTGATTTATCTATCATGTAAATAGAACTATTAGATGATGGAAATATGTATAATTTTGAGGGCATGACATATCCCATAATATGTAAGTTTTAAATAATGATATATTACATGATTTATCTTTATATCTATATACTATTATAGTTGCAAAATATTATCATTTCGTTAAGATTGAAAGATGTAATTCTTTTTTCTCATTTTTTTTTATTTTGCTTAATTTTTTGTTAATACGTGTCACAATATGATTGGTTTACAAATTAATTTTATATCCTTAAAAGAAAATTTCAAATTTAGATTCTTACTTAAACTATGTCACTATAATTAGAATGAGATCAATATTCATTCCTTAAATTTTGCATCCTTTATTAAATTATAAAATAAAATTTTAAATTTAAGTTCTTCTTCAAAATATATTACTACAATTAGAATGAGATCAATATTCACATGTGTCATAATATTATTGGTCTAAATATAATTTGATACACATGTTCAAATTATTAATCACTATTAATTTTTTTTCTTTTTTTGTTTTAAATTTTATAAAAAAAATTATGTTCTTCTAAACTATAAGGACTTGAACAATAATATTTTTTAATATAATATATATATTTTTTTTAACAAAAGAACAAAACATAACTTTTTTGGTACTTACCAAACATGGTGGATTTTGATAAAAAAAAAATTAGTTTCAATTGTCAATTAAAGAAATTAAAATAAAGAATAAAGATATCTTTGGCTCAAATTGTTAAAAAGTTAGTTTTGCTAAAATAAATTAGAAATAATTAAAAGTGATAGTTTGTTAAACTTTTTTATTTAAAAAAAAAATTGTTATAGGTGATAATTTATTGTTCATTTAGAATTATTTCCAGATTAAATGAAAATACCATATATAAATTTTAAATTTCTTACCCTTTTTTGTTCAAATACTTTTATTTTGTAAGAAATTTGTTTTTATTCTATTTAATATTTTATTGTAATTTTTAAATTAAAAATAATTTCAAAAAAATCACATTTAAATTATTTATGCCATTATAAAAAGTAAATTTTTTTAATATCAACTTAGTGGTAGTTTGGGAAGTGCCAAATAAGTATATTTTTTTACTTTTTACAAAAATATGTATAGAAAAATAGAGATCTGATGTGACCCAAAAAATATAATCAAGTATATTTTTTTACTTTTTATGAAAAAATGTATAGAAAAGTAGAGATGATGTGACCAAAAAATATAAAAAGATATATAAAAAAAAAAAGGCGCTAATATGGCACTTCCCAAACAACCCTTTATTTGATGATCCCTTTCTAAAAGGTGTATTTTTTAAATATTGCTAAGAAAAGTTCTATTGAAAATCTTAAGTATATTGCTTTTTCATTTGTTCATTAATATTAAATTTTTAATTAATTTTATTTATTATTTTAAAAAATAAATTAGCAAATAATTTATATATTTATATATATAATTTTGTTTTGGTTGCTCAAGTTATTAATTGGTGTTTTTGCCCAAGTTCACTCAAATTTAGGGATTGTTTGGAGTGTTCTAAATAAGTGCACTTTTTGACTTTTTGGACCAAAAAATAGAGGAAAAAAATATGGTTGTTTGAGTTAACTTTTTGATTTTTTATAATAAAATGTGTATTAAAAAATTGTATAAATTAGTGTGTAGGAGAAGATAAGGACAGTAGGCAGTAGGTTGTACCGTCTGGGGGAGTGAATTGATGATAAGAAATGATTGCCTACTTTTCGGGCATTGCATTGGACGGTGTTGTTCGGTCCGTGGGGATCATCACGAGTTTCGTTTTGATAATCTGAACCGTTTAATATGTAGAACTCATCGAGTACTATACACTTATAAAAAATCACGTTGATCGGATATCGATAGCTATCTAATCAGATTATTATTTTTTAACCGTTAACTATAACGCCATCATTTTTTATACAAAACTGATTTAATCATGTAGTTAGCGATATCCGATCAATGTGATTTTTTACAGACATATAGTACTCGATGAGCTCTACATATTGAACGATTCAGATTATCAAAGTAGGACCTATGATGGGCCCCCACAGGCCGAACAACACTGTGTTGTTTGTGTACCTCGCCTGTGCAATTTTTCCAAATCATTTCAGCAACAGTTTATGGGACGGTTCAAACTGAGTTGTAATAATTTGTGTGTAAAATTAAAATTTTTTTGTTGTGAATAGTGATAACTTTTTAACCTTTTTAAAAACTTTTTGGCCTTTTGAATTTTTTTGTGTATCCCAAACTAGCCCTTAATTTGAATTTTTGAATTTCTGCATAGGTCTTCACTTAATTAAAAGCTATTTAGTTCAATTGTTAAAAAAAATTTAAGCTCGATTCAAGTTGCTTGGATTGAGCCCACCTAAGTTTACAAATTTAGAAAGGGAGGTTGAAAGTTACATGATTAAATTTGTGACATATTAAAAAAATAATAAATAAATTGTGATAAAATTGCGAGATTTAAATTGTAAATTTCAATCTTCTTTGTGTTCATAATTTGCATACAAAAATTTAACTATTTATATTATTTTGTATAAAAATATATTATTAATTTTTTTACATGTCGTGCGTAGCACGAGTTACCACTAGTATATATTAAGGAAAAAGGAGTTTCTAACCTCCAAGTCCTGTGGGAGCTCTAACATCCCAATCTGAATTTTCTAAATTTTTTATTTTTTAAAAAAAAGCATCAGCATTTATTGATTATCTGAATTTTCTAAATTTTTTATTTAAAAAAAAAAGCCTCAGCATTTATTGATTTGGTCAAAATCCCCTGATCAACATTTATTAACTTTTTCCAATCCACATGTCTTTCCACATGTCTGCATTTATTGATTTGATAAAAATCCCCTGATCAGCATTTAAAATCCCCTCATACAAATAATTATAAATACAATCCGTGCATAGTTACTGCCGTACCCTTTTCAACTTCTCCCACACACTATGATTAGTGATAAAATTATTAAAGTATATTTATAAAAAAATCTTAAAAAACATAATTTATATTTTAAAAAAAATCTAAAACAAATATAAATATCTATAATTATCCCGTGCATAGCACGGGTGATAGGCTAATATAATACTTAGATAAATAGATAAGTATGCACATTGTAAAGTAATACAATGGGTCTACAGATTTAGGAAAATAACTAGAAAATCATCTAGAATTTCCAATCAATTATTCATACTATAGGTCCACAACAACTTCATATAGCGATCCCGGGTTTTTCCTTTTGTTGTACAGTATTCTAGACTTAGGTTCCGTGGTGTTGGTTGTTGTTTATATCTTATTTTAGTCCTTCAATTCTTTTAATATGTGTTTTAGGATGTGTTGGGCAGGTTTGTTACAAGTTGGTTGTGTTTGGGAACAAATGGTTGCTGCCCAGATTTTGGTGTCTTCGCTCGAACGAGGATTTTGTCGCTCCAGCGAGCTCTGTGTTTTAGATCCTTCGCTCGAGCCAGGGTTCCTTCGCTCAAGCGAGAGTTGAGTTTTGTGTCTGGTGGCTCGAGCGAGAATTCTTGCGCTCGAGCTTGCGTCTGCGTCTGGTTTTGGACCAGAGAGTTGTATTTCTTAGCTCGAGCGAGCTTTCCTTCGCTCGAGCGAGCAAGCTGTATGTTTTGGACTTCTTTGCTCGAGCGAGCTTTTCTTCGCTTGAGCGTGCTTCTGGGTTGCAGACCTAAAGCTTCAAATTGTTGGCTCGAGCGAGGATTCTTTGTGTGTGGTCGCTCGAGCGACCACACTTTCGCTCGAGCGAGCTTGGTGTATTTCAGTTCGCAGCAGCTTCTCCTTCTTCACTTTTTCTCTATCTCTTTTG
This sequence comes from Camellia sinensis, assembly GCF_055761805.1. Lineage (NCBI taxonomy): Eukaryota > Viridiplantae > Streptophyta > Magnoliopsida > Ericales > Theaceae > Camellia > Camellia sinensis. Next base: position 34,844,650 of record NC_138969.1, read on the forward strand.
ATTCAAACCCTAAATCCGGCTCCCTCTCTCTCTACAAACACCTTCTCTCTAGGGTTTCATCTATTTCTAGAGTGTTTCTACCCTAATCTCTTCGTAAGAAAGATAGAGGGTCGCATGGGTTTCACTTTAATCTGAAAAGTTGTGGATTTGGAGCACTTTGGGTTTTCATCATCTTCTCCATTTGGTCTCTTCATTTCGAGGTATGGATAACCTACTCTAATCTATGAGTTTTGACATAAATTTTAGTCATTTCGATTAGTTGGTGTTGTTGGGTAATTTTGGAAAAAGTTAGGGTTTGTTGTGTAATTTATAAAAAAAAAGGGGTTTTCAAATGTTAAATCCCATATGTATGTGAGACCTTGGAAAATCATATTATTGTTGTTAAAATGGTGAAATTGAACCTTAGGCTCGATATTAAGAAATGAGGGGAGGGGAGAGGGGAAATGCCCTAATTATGTTATGATAAATTAATTTGTATAATTAATTTGGGAAAAATGTGAGATTATGAAATTGAGTTGAAATCCATGAAATCGAGGAATTATGGGATGAAATGGTGTAGTTAGATTAATTTATCACTCACCTATGAGAATGTTGAGATTATATCTGTTTGATGCATTTATTATCTATTTAGAACTAACTGCTTTGGGCTATCGGTGGAGGATAGTCTTGATTGTTGTAGACACTGTATGTTGATTAGGGAAAATTGAAACTAATCGAACGTGTTATGTCATTGAATATGACGGTTGGAATAATACATCAAATATGTGTATTGATTGATTATTGTATATGATAAGTGTTTATATACATTGTATTGTGTGGAAGGAGATAGGGGATGTACTCCACGGTTTGGGAGGAGATAGGGGATGAAATCCTAAACCGGATAGTTGGGAGGAGATAGGAGATGGACTCCATTGATACAACAAATCTGTGTGTCATTTGTGAAGTATGGAAGTGTTTTAATATCAGTTATAATCTCATGTGAATTGTGAAGTATGGAAGTGTTTTAATATGAGTTATAGTCTCATTAAATTGTTTGGCCAGGTTCTGGGCCATAATTATGAATTGAAATGGTATAAGTAAAAGAAAGTGGAATGTAACATGGACATGATTGTCATGGGACTGTATTGTGATTTAAATTGGTTTATAAGTGTTAACCATCTATCAAATGCTATTGTTTTAGTCATTGCTCATACGTGGTTTAGTATATCTTTACTGGGCTGTGGCTCACCCTATATGGGACATCATTTTCAGGTTCAGGTGATATGCCACCTCCAAGGATATAGCTTGGGAGGTTCTGGGAGTTGAAGACTCTTTTGTTGTTTACTTTTTGTGTATTACATGTAAATTCAAGCAGATGGCTTAATGTGTATGAGTTAGTACTCTCATTTTTGTAACCAAGTGTTGGCTTGGAAAGTTGTAAGCCCATAGGGCGTTTACTTTTATTGTCAACATGTAATACTTTTGTAATGAATACTCTGATAAATGGAAAAATGTTTTATTCTCTTATGTCTATGCATGTTAAGAATGTGGGTTTTTATGTATTATTTTGAGGGCGTTACAACTTGGTATCAGAGCGTACCGGGTTTGAATACTTCAGGTACGTGAGAAGTGGTTAGTACCACAGTGGGTTTGTCTCGCTTGTTAGAGACTTAGGTATAATGTTATGTGCTTATGTGGTAACATATTTATGTGACTATATGGGTATGGGATTTAATTTCTAGGATGTTGATTGGATCCTTGGGTTTCTGGGAGTCCTGTTGGAAAGGCACTTGATCAATGCTATTTCTAACCGGAACTCTAGCAACGCCTTGGGACTGTCAATATCTGGAAATAAAATTCGTAAGTGGTTATGTGATTATGTGCTTATGTGGAATGAATTACTGTTGTCCATGCATTAGGACGCGGGTGAAATAGATTCGGCACATTTGTGAATGTGCTAATGTTCTTCGTTACTTTATTAGGAGGTCAGGACGAAGACGTGGAGGTAGGTGAGGTAGGCCTGGGAGGCGGGAGGTGCCTATACCGGATGAGATTCCGGCGCAGCAAGAGGGTGTTGGTCAGGCCAATGTGGCCGAGCCAGTAGGTCAGCAGGCCATGGGCGCCTTAGCCTGCGAGATAGCAGGAGCATTGAGGGAATCCATGGACATTTTCAGAGCTAAGAATTAAGTCCAGGCCCATGTTACTGAGGCAGGGCCTTCTTTTCTGAAGAGGGAGTTTTTCCGGTCTAATCCGGATGAGTTTCTAATGGATCCAAAAGAGCCACTTAAGGCTGATGAGTGGCTTGAGCAGATGACGAAGACGTTTGAGATGCTTGGCATCGAAGATGGGGTTTTAAAGGTGACCTTAGCGTCCAAGCAGCTGAAGGGAGATGCGAGTTAGTGGTGGAAGTTTGTTCGGGGCTGTATTGGAGGCACTTGGAAGGCTTTCGCGGATGCTTTTTAGGAGAAGTCCTTGTCTCCCATTGTCAATGAAAAGTTGAGGGATCAGTTCTGTTAGCTTAAGCTGCTGAGTTCATCAGTGGTCAAGTTCGAGGCCACATTTACCAGTTTCTCCAGGTTTGCACCTGAGCTAGTGGCGTCTGAAAAACGCCGTTGTCTTGAGTTTGAGAAGAAGTTGAGGCATGGGCTCAAGACCAGAGTTGCGGGGTCCATGACCCGGGAGTATGGGCGCCTTGTGGATGTTGCGGCCCATATGGAGATTATCATGCATGAGGAGGACGAGAGGATGAGGGGCTCCAAGAGGAGTCAGGATGGTCAGGGGGATGGTAGGAGGCAGAGGGGTTCTAACCCTCAATAGTCCCAGGGTGCTTTTGCGAGATCTACCTTTCCAGTGCCGAGTTCAGGCTCTGGGAGAGGCAATCAGGGAGACATTACTTATTTCAAATGTGATCAGCTGGGCCGCAAGTCTCCAGCTTGCCCGCAGAAGGGAGAAGGGCAGAGAGCAGTTTCATCTTCGACTCAACCTCAGAGCCAGAGTCAGGGCAGATGCCAGCCGCTCTCTTGTTACCAGTGTGGTCAGGCGGGGCACCTGAAAAGGTTTTCCCGCAGTTGAGTGGCACATCTGGTGCGTCTGGTTCGAGGCAGACGCAGAGTTTTTAGCCCGCACAGTCAGTTCGGGCCTCGAGGGCCAATCAGGGAGCTTCATCGTCCCAGTCTGTGCAGCAGTCTTATGCTCCTAGGGGTGAGCAGGTAGACCAGAGACCTTCAGGACGCGTGTATGTTGTTACCGCGCAGGATCTTGTACCGGCTCCATCTGTTGTAAGAGGTACCTTTTTGTTTTGCAACTTGGTTACCAATGTGTTGATTGATACGGGTGCATCCCATTCCTTTATATCTGCTGCATGCGCATCTGTTTTGGGGTTGGAGTTGGCACAGTTGGCTTCTCCTATTTGTGTTGTATCACCTGTTGGGGGTGAGTCGATTTTGAAACAAGGGTGTCGGGGCTGTGATATAGAGGTCACCGACCGCCGGCTTCCATTTTCTTTTGTGGTTATGGCTATGTCGGGTTTTGATGTGATTTTGGGTATGGACTGGTTATCGTCATACCGGGCTGTTATTGATTGCTACCGTCAGAGGGTTACCGTGTGTACCTTGAACGGGGATTGTTTCCATTTCTTGGGGGATCGGGTTGGTAGTGTTTTGCCACCAGTGTATGATCCACAAGGGCGGAGTGAGCTTAGTGGTCTTCTCGCTAGCTTTATGAGTAGTGAGAGTGATGAGATCCAGATTAAGTTGCCCAGAGTGGTTTGTGAGTACTCGGACGTCTTTCCAGAGGATCTTGTTAGTTTACCACCTCATCGAGAGATCGAGTTCTTCATTGATTTAGTGCCTGGCACGGCGCCGATTTCCAGGACTTGCTAGATAAGGGCTTTATCCGCCCTAGTACTTCGCCGTGGAGAGAACTGGCCCTCTTTGCAAAAAGAATGATGGGGCCTTGAGACTATGTATTGATTACTGGAAATTGAATCGGGCTACGGTTAAGAATAAGTACCCTATGCCTCATATTGATGATTTGTTTAACCAATTGAAAGGGTCCGTTGTTTCTCTAAGATAGACTTGAGATCGGGTTACCATCTGTTAAGGGTCAGGGAGGAAGATATCCCGAAGACGGCATTCCGTACGCGGTATGGCAATTATGAGTTTCTGGTGATGCCTTTTAGGCTCACCAATGCACCGACAGTGTTTATGGATTTGATGAACCGGATATTTCAAGAATTTTTAGATCGCTTTGTGGTCATCTTCGTGGACGACATTTTGATTTATTCACCTTTTGAGGAGGAGCACGAGGAACACTTGAGAGTGATGCTTGAGTTGCTTAGAGCCCATAAGCTATATGCTAAGTTTAGGAAGTGTGAATTCTGGTTAAGAGAGGTCAAGTTCTTAGGCCATGTGGTCTTCGGGGAAGGGGTGTCTGTTGATACATCCAAGATAGAGGCAGTACAGGATTGGGCACAGCCTAAGAGTGTTTTTGAGATCCGCAGTTTTCTGGGATTAGTTGGGTATTACCGCCGGTTTGTGAAGGATTTCTTCAGGCTAGCTTCGTCGTTGACTAGATTGACGCGGAAAGGGGTTAAATTTGTATGGAGTGAGACTTGTGAAAAGTCGTTCCAAGAGCTGAAAGTTAGACTTACCACCGCTCTGGTTTTGATTATTCCAGAGAGGGGTTTGGGTTATGCAGTGTATTGTGATGCTTCACGAGAGGGTTTGGGTTGTGTGTTGATGCAAGAGGGGAAAGTGGTAGCTTATGGCTCGCGACAGTTGAAAATACACGAGAGGAATTACTCTACGCATGACCTAGAGTTAGCAGTTGTAATTTTTTCCTTGAAGATTTGGAGGCATTATCCGTATGGTGAGAGATTCGAGGTGTTCTCGGATCATAAGAGTCTGAAGTACCTGTTTACACAGAAAGACTTGAACTTGAGGCAGAGGAAGTGGATGGAGTTTATTGAGGATTACGACTTCAAGTTGCATTACCATCCGGGGAAGGCCAACGTTGTGGCTGATGCCCTTAGCAGGAAATCCATTAGTGATGTAGCTTGTATAGCCATCCGGGAGTGGGAAATGTTAGGTGCACTTGGTGAGTTTGATTTACTTCTGGGTGAATCTGTTGAGTCTGCGGTCTTGTTTTCTGCAGTTGCGCAGCCTACACTTGTGAGTCGAGTGTTAGAGGCACAAAGAGGTGACCTTGAGGTGGAATCCCTCCGGGAGAAGATCTCCGGTGGGAAGGTTGAGAAGGGTTTGACTGTATACCCTGACCAGAGTGTGAGGTACCGAGACCGTTTGTTTGTGCCGGAGTCTTGCCGAGAGGAAGTACTCCAAGAGTTTCACCATTCACGCCTTGCGGTGCATCCGGGAGGCACTAAGATGTATCGTGATTTGGGTAGCCAGTTTTGGTGGCGGGGTATGAAAAAGGATGTGGCGGTTTTTGTGTCTAAGTGCCTTACTTGTCAACAAGTGAAGGCCGAGCACCAGAGGCCAGCGAGTTTGTTACAACCCTTGCCTATCGCCGAGTGGAAGTGGGAGCATGTCACTATGGACTTCATTGTAGGTCTTTCAAGGACTCAGCGGGGTAGCGATGCTATTTGGGTGGTTGTAGACCAGTTGACTAAGTCGGCGCACTTCATTCCTATGCGCGTGAGAGATTCGGTAGATCATCTTGCCGACTTGTATGTTCGGAACATAGTGAGGTTGCACGGGGTCCCAGTGTCGATCGTCTCAGATAGAGATCCACATTTTACTGCTAGGTTGTGGCAGAGTTTGCAGAGTGCCTTGGGCACTAGATTGACCTTTAGCACGGCTTATCATCCTCAGACTGACGGGCAGTCTGAGCGTACCATTCAGATCCTTGAGGATATGCTTCGAGGTTGTGTCCTTGACTTTAGTGGGTCGTGGGAGAGGCACTTGCCCATGGTGGAGTTTTCCTACAACAACAGTTTCCAGTCGAGTATCGGTATGGCACCGTTTGAGGCCTTGTATGGCCGACCTTGTAGGTCTCTAGTGTGTTGGGCCGCAAGTGGGTGATGCACCTTTGTTGGGCCTGGAGTTGGTTCGGGAGATGACGGAGAAAGTTGAGCTTATCCGTAAGAGACTCGTTACAGCCCAGAGTCACCAAAAGTATTATGCCGACCGTAGAAGGAGGCCTTTGGTATTTGAGGTGGGTGATCATGCCTTTTTGAAAATATCACCTAGGTGGGGTTTGATGAGGTTCGGGAAGAGTGGGAAGTTGTCCCCTCGGTTTATTGGTCCTTTCGAGATCCTTGAGAGGATTGGCGAGGTTGCCTACCGTTTAGCTTTGCCGCCGCAGTTGTGCGGAGTGCATAACGTGTTTCATGTTAGTATGCTTCGGAAGTATGAGCCGGATCCATCGCATGTATTGGATTGGACCGACTTAGAGGTTGATGAGGATGCCTCGCACGAGGAGAGACCGGTGCAGGTCTTGGATAGGCGGGAACAGGTCTTGCGAGGCAAGACAATACTTTTGGTAAAAGTTTTGTGGAAACATCGCGAGGTTGAGGAAGTCACTTGGGAACGTGAGTTGGATGTCCGTGAGAAATATCCGGACTTGTTTATTAATGTTTAACCATGTATTGGGAATTTTGTTGTATTGATAAACTTTAAGATTATTGAATATGTCTTAAGTTGTAAAACATTGTATATGTTTTGGCTTATGGAAATATTGTGAAGGTTGAGTATGCCTTGAGAATGGAAGTTTATTTTAATATTGTGTCTGTTAAATATGTTGTAGAAATGCAAGTATGTTATTAATGTTGCATATGTTTTGGAATTGTGAATATTGACATTGAAACTTGTTGATAATTCATGTTGGAAATTATATTGTGAAATGCTTCTTGAGTAGAGATGAAAGGATCGGTAATGGGTCAGGATGTGGAACGTTGAAATTAAATGTTGCTGATAATTGAAAATTGGCAATTTTGAATACTTGTAGCCAATTTCGGGGATGAAATTCTTTAAAGGGGGGAGGTTATAGCGATCTCGGGTTTTCCCCTTTGTTGTATAGTATTTCGGACTTAGGTTCCGTGGTGTTGGTTGTTGTTTATATCTTGTTTCCATCCTTCAATTCTTTTAATATGAGTTTTAGGATGTGTTGGGCAGGTTTGTTACAAGTTGGTTATGTTTGGGAACAAATGGTTGTTGCCCAGATTTTGGTGTCTTCGCTCGAGCAAGGATTTTGTCGCTCGAGCGAGCTCTGTGTTTTAGATCCTTCGCTCGAGCCAGGGTTCCTTCGCTCGAGCGAGAGTTGAGTTTTGTGTCTGGTGGCTCGAGCGAGAAGTCTTGCGCTCGAGCTTGCGTCTGCGTCTAGTTCTAGACCTGAGAGTTGTATTTCTTGGCTCGAGCGAGCTTTCCTTCGCTTGAACGAGCGAGCTGTATGTTTTGGACTTCTTCGCACGAGCGAGCTTTTCTTCGCATGAGCATGCTTCTGGATTGCAAACCTGAAGCTTCGAATTGTTGGCTCGAGCGAGGCTTTGTGCGCTCGAGCAAGGATTCTTTGTGTGTGGTCGCTCGAGCGACCACTCCTTCGCTCGAGCGAGCCTGGTGTATTTCAGTTCGTAGCAGTTTATCCTTCTTCACTTTTTCTCCATCTCTTTTGATTCAAACCCTAGATCTGGCTCTCTCTCTCTCTACACACACCTTCTCTCTAGGGTTTCATCTATTTCTAGAGTGTTTCTACCCTAATCTCTTTGTAAGAAAAATAGAGGGTGGCGTGGGTTTCACTTTAATCTGAAAAGTTGTGGATTTGGAGCACTTTGGGTTTTCATCATCTTCTCCATTTGGTCTCTTCATTTCGAGGTAGGGATAACCTACTCTAATCTATGAGTTTTGACATAAATTTTAGTCATTTCGATTAGTTAGTGTTGTTGGGTAATTTTGGGAAAAGTTAGGGTTTGTTGTGTAATTTATAATAAAAAAAGGGGTTTTCAAATGTTAAATCCCATATGTATGTGAGACCTTAGAAAATGATATTATTGTTGTTAAAATGGTGAAATTGAACCTTAGGATCGATATTGAGAATGGGGGAAATGCCCTAATTATGTTATGATAAATTAATTTGTATAATTAATTTAGGGAAAATGTGAGATTATGAAATTGAATTGAAATCCATGAAATCGAGGAATTATGGGATGGAATGGTGTAGTTGGATTAATTTATCACTCACCTATGAGAATGTTGAGATTATATCTGTTTGATGCATTTATTATCTGTTTAGAAATAACTGTTTTGGGCTATCGGTGGAGGATAGTCTTGATTGTTGTAGACACTGTATGTTGATTAGGGAAAATTGAAACTAATCGAACGTGTTATGTCATTGAATATGACGGTTGGAATAATACATCAGATATGTGTATTGATTGATTATTGTATATGATAAGTGTTTATATACATTGTATTGTGTGGGAGAAGATAGGGGATGTACTCCACGGTTTGGGAGGAGATAGGGGATGGACTTCTAAACCGGATATTTGGGAGGAGATAGGGGATGGACTCCATTGATATAGCAAATCTGTGTGTCATTTGTGAAGTATGGAAGTGTTTTAATATCAGTTATAATCTCATGTGAATTGTGAAGTATGGAAGTGTTTTAATATGAGTTATAGTCTTATTAAATTGTTTGGCCAGGTTCTGAGCCATGATTATGAATTGAAATGGTATAAGTAAAAGAAAGTGGAATGTAACATGGACATGATTGTCATGGGACTGTATTGTGATTTAAATTGGTTTATAAGTGTTAACCATCTATCAAATGCTATTGTTTTAGTCATTGCTTGTATTTGGTTTAGTATATCTCTACTGGGCTGTGACTCATCCTATATGGGACATCATTTTCAGGTTCAGCTGATATGCCACCTCCAAAGACATAGCTTGGGAGGTTCTGGGAGTTGAAGACTCTTTTGTTGTTTACTTTTTGTGTATTACATGTAAATTCAAGCCGATGGCTTAATGTGTATGAGTTAGTACTCTCATTTTTGTAACCAAGTGTTGGCTTGGAAAATTGTAAGCCCATAGGGCATTTACTTTTGTTGTCAACATGTAATACTTTTGTAATGAATACTCTGATAAATGAAAAAATACTTTATTCTCTTATGTCTATGCATGTCAAGAATGTAAATTTTTATATATTATTTTGAGAGCATTACACTTCAAATATACATCAATGATCTAATCTTCAAGGCATTGTTTTGATTGATTTTTTTTGGGATAGTAGACTTTCTAAAAGTAATATTGAAGCCAATAAGAGTAAGCCAACTTTTTAGGCCCCTTTTTTTATTTTTTATTTTTTAATACAAAAATGGGTTTATTTTTGTTTTTAGTGGACTTTATTATTAAAAATAAATAAATTTTATAACGTGATCTAGTTTGGACTAATCTAAAAAGTTTTTTAAAAAATTAACATAATTAAAAAAAAAAAAAAAAAAAAAACACTGACGACAAAAATAAGTCAAACTAAATAAGAGAGTTCATAAAATGTTTTGCAATCGGCATGTAATCACTAATAGAAGCCATCCGGGCCATATTCATAGTCTGCATTGAGATTGAAAGGAAAAGGATTATTACAATTTAGTAAATGCATTCTTCTATATGAATGAATTCCATAATTTGACAGTCATCTCACACTACAAAATATAAGGATTTTAGGGAACAAATTTATTTGTCTTTGATAATGAAAATTTTGTTGCAAAAAAAAAATAAACTAGAGACCAAGTCCTGTTGTTGTAAGGATCTAAAAGGTTGTTTCGAAAAGTTTTTTTTTTTTCAAAGGACTTTTAGTGACAAAATTTAGAAATATCACATGTTTTTTTTTTTTTTTTCGGGGAAAAGAAACTTTATCAATGTAAGAGTAGAGTACAAGGTACAAAACAGAAACATCAATAAAGAGAGACGAGTGCAAAAACATCACAATGATCTAATTCATCCCAACAATATTGGGACCAAAAAGTCCATCCTATCATTTGCTAGCATTCCAAATTTGGTGAGCAAAAAACTTTAAAAAAAAAAAAAAAAAAAAAAAAAACGAACGAAGAAGAGACAGGTAACAAAACAGATAGTTTCCTAAACAACATAGCAGTTCAGCACATGTTTTGGAGTTGGTTTACTTGATGAAGCACCTTTATGGCCATATCTCCTCACAAGATAAAAAATTCCCCTTCTCTGAGATTGCAGCCGACATTTGACCTTTTTATTATTCCAATTCTTCTTCCCTTTCAGCTTTATATTTGCAGCACTCTTGCTATTATTTATTTGGGCTTTCAACCCACTTGGCTCACTAGGCCCATTCTATGAAGAATGAAGCCCACCCAAGGCATTAGGCCCTTGATTCAGATCCAACTGCACTTCTAGGTTCACTCCGAGCCGAAGCAAATACTACAAGAAAATATATTTTTGGCGATTACTTTTGCCGATTATAAATATTTTGGTTGTGAAAAGTTGTGAAATTGGCGACCAAAAATTATGTTAGTCGGTAAAAGTACAATATTTAGCTACTAAATTTTTTTAGTTGGGGTATATTGATTATTGGCGACTAAAAAAAAACTTAGTCGCTAAAAATGTCACAATTGGCAACTAAAAAAAATTTAGTCGTTAAATTTGCCACAATTGGCGACTAAAAAAATACTGTATAGTTAGTTTTGGCTACTAAAATTATTTAGTAGCCGAATGAAAAATAAAATCTATCTTTTTATTTTTTGCAACCAAAAGTTTGGTTGCAAAATATTTATTTTTAGTGACTAAAAAATATTTTAGTCGCTGTATAGATAGTTTTGGCAACTAAAATAATTTAGTGACTGAATGAAAAATAAAAATTTACTTTTTATCTCTGGAGACCAAAAGTTTGGTCAGCAAAAATTTAATTTCAGCGACTAAAAAATATTTTAGTCGCTGTATAGATAGTTTTGGAAATTAAAATAATTTAGTCGCTGAATGAAAAATAAAAATTTATTTTTTATCTTTGGCGATCAAAAGTTTGGTTGGCAAAAATTTAATTTCAGCGACTAAAAAATATTTTAGTCACTGTATAGATAGTTTTGGCAACTAAAATAATTTAGTCGCTGAATGAAAAATAAAAATTTATTTTTTATCTTTGGCGACAAAAAGTTTGGTCGGCAAAAATTTAATTTCAACGACTAAAAAATATTTTGGTCGCTGTATAGATAGTTTTGGCAACTAAAATAATTTAGTCGCTGAATGAAAAATAAAAATTTATTTTTATCTTTGGCGACCAAAAGTTTGGTCTGTAAAAATTTAATTTCAACGACTAAAAAATATTTTAGTCGCTATATAGATAGTTTTGGGAACTAAAATAATATAGTCGTTGAATGAAACATAAAATTTACTTTTTATCTTTGGCGACCAAAAGTTTGGTTGCCAAAAATTTATTTTCAACGACTGATAAATATTTTAGTCGTTGTATAGTTACTTTTAGCTACTAAATTTATTTAGTCGCTGAATGGAAAACAAAAATTTACCTTTATTTTTGGCGACTAAAAGTTTAGTCACCAAAAATTTATTTTCAGCGACTAAATAAATTTTAGTCGTCATATACCAACTTTTGCCGACTAAAAGAAATTTAGTCGCCAAATATCTAGTATAATTTTATTTTTAACCTTTGGTGACTACCTCATTTGGTCGACAAATATACATTTTTTGTGACTAAAACACATATAGTCGGCAATAAAACTCAATTTTTTTGGGGGAACACACACTGCGCAATTTGAGTTCATGTTTAATTTTATTATTATTATCATTCTTATTTGTTATTATAATTTTATTTTTTATTTAGTATCATTTTAGAGGGATTTTTAAATTAATTTGGTGAGGAACTCTGGAGGGATTTCAAACACACTAAAATGAGTTAGGGCTTAAACATGTCTCTCTCTCTCGCATCTGCCCTCATCCGATTCTCTCACGCCTCTGTCTCTCTCATTCCATTACTATCTCTCTCTCTCTCTCTCTCTCTCTCTCTCTCTCTCTCTCTCTCTAGTACAAAAATTGTATTTAACTTTCAAACAACTAACCATAGTAATGGCACTCTCCAGACAGGTGGGGGGGGGGCCATGGCCCCTCATGGTCTCTCCACAGGTTTGTCCCTATATACGGTCACAAAATGGTTTGAATAAATGCAACGGTATTTTTTTGTCGCAAAAAAAAAATTTAAAAATGACGTCGTCTTACTCTTTTGATATAACATGTCTCTTTTCACCCATTTTTTCATTTTCATGTCTCTGTCTCTTCTCTTTCTCTCTCTTACTCATCACTCTTCTCTCTCAGTCTATTTGTCTACCTCTTGTGTGTGTGTGTGTGTGTGTGTGTCTCTCTTTCTCTCACTCATCTCTCTTCTCTTTATCTGTCTCTGTCTCTCTCGGTCATCTCTCTTCTCTCTATTTCTCTCACTTATCTCTCTTCTCTCGCTCATCTCTCTTCTCTCTATTTTTCTCTCATCTTGCTTTTTTCTGTCTCTCTCACTCATCTCTCTTTTCTGTATCTCTCTCTGTCTCTTTCGCGTATCTCTCTTTTCTTTCTGTCTCTCTATTTTTGTATGTATCTCTTTCGTTCATCTCTTTCGCTCTCTTTCTCTACCTCTTTGTCTATCTCTCGCTCATATCTTGTTTTCTCTCTCTCTCTCTCTCTCTCCCACTGTGTTTTCCTTGCTCACTCTCACTCGCTTCCTCCCCTCTTCTATATTTACCAAGCTCCCTCTCGATTTATCGATCCATTACAAGAAAATGCACTTTTAGCGACCACTTTGTCTTTCTCTTGCTCATCGCTGTCTCTGTCTCTGTCTCTCTCTCTCTCTCTCTATCTCTCTTCTCTATCTATTTCTCACTCATTTCTCTGTCTCTCACTACCCATCTCCTTTACTACATTCACTACTACTGCAAATGCCATTCCACTACCACCACCACTACTACTGTTGCCACTCTACCTTTACGATTACTATTACTATCACCATCACCACCACTCTACGACAACCACTACCACCACCACTATTGTCACTACTACTACGATTACCTCTCCTCCACCACCGCCACTCCATTTCCTCTACTACTACCACAACTTCACCACTAATCTCTTTCACCACCACCGCCACCACCAGCACCACCACCTCTTATCCACCACCTTGACCACTATTGCCGTTCCCTCTCCTCTACCACAAAAAATTAGTTCGTGATTTTTAATAACCAAAAAAAATGGGCCGCAGAAAAATATTTTTCATTTGCCACAAAAAATTAACTTTATTTTAATTGAAAATATTTTTCATTAAAATATTACCCCTACTTCTACCAAATAAAAAATAATAATTTTTTTCATTAAAATAAAAATGAAAAAAAAAATTCAACCTTAGTAACTTAAAAAAAAATGAAAAAAGAATTCCCCCCTTTATTTTAACAATAAATAAATAAATTATCCTAACTGTCCTCTTATTTTCTTCATTTTTTTTTCGTTTTCCCACTCTTTCTAATTCCCTCCTTTATTTTCCCCCCTTTCTTTCTCACGATCTCAAATCTCCAATCCCTTACAAAAAAAATCCCCAAAATACGATACTATAGGGAGGGAGGGAGAGAGAGAGAGAGAGAGAGAGTGTTGATCGGAGATTCAAAAATGGCGAACTATCACTTTGTGTACAAGGACGTGGAAGGAGCTTCGACTCAATGGGACAATATTCAGAGAAAATTGGGAAACCTCCCTCCGAAGCCCCTTGCATTCAAGCCCACCGAGGACGAAGACTCTAAACACAAAGACAAAGCCCGCCACCGCAAGTGCGACTACCACCGACAACTACGACTATTTGTTAAGTTCTCTATCTCTCACTTGTTTGTTGCTCTCACTTTGCCCCTTTCCCTCTCTTTCTAATTTTCGAAACCCTAACAAGTGATTTTTTTAAGGCTAGGGTTGGTCAAAGTCGTCTATCTCCTATGTGATTTTGATTTTGATTCAATTTGTTCATTTCCAAGTTCTTTTTCTTTAATTTAATTTATGTGTAAATTATGCACACCACTTGTTTGTTAATATGCCTCTGAAAATAGAAAGTATAAAATCTGTTAGTGTCTCAACCATGAATAAAGAGGCATTCTAACTACCAACCACCAACACTAAGCTATAAAATTTGGAATAGAAATTTATACTCTTGGTCTAGTAACAAATAATGAACCTTACCAAGCTTAAACAAAAGAAATCTAAGGCTACTTTCAGAATGTGTAGTATAGCCATCAGTTCTAGGTGGGGTGGTGATTATTAGGAAATTGTTGAGATATAGAAGGAGCTAGAATTGATTAGAAAGACCCATCAAATAATGTAAACTGTCTGCTATCTTCTTTGATAGTCAACTCATTAATTCCATTAGTCCTGTAAAATTTTTTTCCTTTTCTTTTTTTTTTTTTTTTTTTTTTGCTTCTTATTGAAATAATATTGCAGGTGTGCACCTTCTACCCGAAAGGAGTCTGTTCTTATGGAAGCCAATGCATATATGAACATGTTAAAGTTTGTTGAATATGGTTTCATTTGTTTCATTTGTTTATGGCCCTGATTCAAATCAGGTTAAAATCCTGGTCTGGTTTTTACTCTCCTCCACAGTTCTATATGACTAGCTATTTTACCCAGATTATCTAGACTTGGCATTGAAGCTCATGCACCTGCTTGTGTGCATGAATTAATAATGATGTTAAAATACTATTAATCTTACTTAATAACAATCATCAATATATAAGGGGAAATGGCCAGCATATATGAGAACTCAACTTGACTTAAATCATGCACCCACCTGCTATTTGTTAATAACTCGAGCATCTTACATTCAGGCTTTCCCCTTGTGTTTGTAGCATCTTCAAAGGTATGTACTTAAAATTCCAGTGATGGCCTGATGGGTCTTGATGCTCCTAACATAAATTGTCTCTGTGGACTTTCTCACATGATATTTATTTTTAATTTTATATTCTCTTGCTACTCATTATCTTCATCCAGCTTGCCCATCTTTTGAATATGTTTCTTGGTGCTTCTGCAATTGGTAATTTAGTACCATGTAAATTGTAATTTCTTCTCTCTTGTAGAATTTCTTCGCTTAACTAATTAGATAATCATGGATGATGCAACAGAGTAAAAGTAACCAACATGAGCTTTGGCTCTTTGATAACATTCCCCTAGGGCTACAAGAATATTATTGCATCATTTGGATTACAATAAAAAATTGTGTACTTTCTCTTTCTCTCTGTTGTCATTATACAGTGAATTATCATTACCATTTGAACAACTTACATCAGTTTTTAGTAAAAGAGTCTCATCTATAGCCCAAATTTTTAAACTTCCTTATAATGCTAAATTTAACTATTTACTACTATAAAACATTACTTTATCATGCATCTTCCTCGATAATTATTGATTCCCTGTGCTGTTCTACAACACAAATTCCAACAGACTTTTTGATACTTAGGATATTCCAATGTCTTCATCTCCTTGATGATGC
The DNA here is from genome assembly GCF_055761805.1 of Camellia sinensis. NCBI lineage: Eukaryota > Viridiplantae > Streptophyta > Magnoliopsida > Ericales > Theaceae > Camellia > Camellia sinensis. The sequence continues at coordinate 34,860,121 of NC_138969.1, forward strand.
AATTCAATTAACTCAAAGTCATACATGTACACATGTTTGCAATGAGATAGTTTGCATTGCTTAGAATCACATACAGTTTAAAGTTTGAATTGAAAACACTTGGCACTTCTGAAATGCTTGTCTTCTAAAAGGCTACCATTTTTCATCAGTTCTGGATTTTCTGAGCAAGAGTCTAGAATTGGCATATCTGCATAATGTTGTTATACTGAAAACACTTTTTAGGAACTTTGATAAATGCTTTAAAGTTTACAACTAAACTTGATTTAGGATGTAATAATTTTGTGAAGTTGCTTTGCTCCCCAAGGCATCCTTTCTTAGATAATCAGCGACTATTGCAGCATTGCATTTTTTTACCTCATGGATTTATGCGATTTTCTTAGAATGGAAGTGTTGAATTCCGTTCAATACATTTTTTCTATTTTTCTATTAAGATGAGATTTTTGTGGATGTTTTGCAAATTTACTCACGTTTTTAGCTTGTTAATGACAATGTATCTGTTTTAGTTGCTGAGTAATCTAAGATACTGTGTAGATCTTTTTGTAGTAGCCACTATTATTTTATCCATGCCTTTATTTTTCTTTTACTCTGATAGATCCTCAAGGTTGCACTCAAGATCTGGTTGTTGCAGGGTTTGAAGGAAATTGTATTGCGAATGAATATAACTTAAGCATTTGTGAATCCACTGTGAAATTTTTGTTATAAAAAATTATATTGGTGATCTCTTCCTGAATGCTTATAGGATAGTTTAATAGTTGATTGTACAAACATCCACTAATAAGTATTTTTATTTTTTGGGAACACTAAAATTTTATGGAATTGGGTCAGGGTTAGAGGATGTTGCTGCCACAGAGAACAAGTAAACGAAGCAAACTTTATTTTCTACATTCCTTCTTCTATATGCTCCTTATTGTAGTAGCTTTTATTACATAACATCATTAAAAGAAGAAAAAAAAAACTTTGAGATTTTAAGTTTTCTACATGCAGAAAAGTATTTAATATACTCAGAATAAACACATCTTTTTTAGAAGTATAAATTAATCCACTGCCATCATTTCCTGCATAACAGTAATAAGACTTGTCTTTATATAAATTTGCATGGGTTAGTTATTCGAGTACAAAAATATGTTTTCACTTATATTCCCTTCTTTGTCATTTTGTATCCTCCAAAGGAAGCAAGATATAAAAGATTAATTATTATGCATCAACCATTATTTTTTTTTAATATATTTTTGTGCACTTTACATTTCTGTTACGGTAACTCACAAATACATCAAAAGTTGGATTGACTTGCTTTACCCACACACAAATGCGCCATTAAAAATTAAACATGCTTTACCCACCTTCTTTGTCAGAAAAAGTAAACATGACGTATAAGATGTGTTGTTAAAAAATTTTCAGGACACATTGGAAACACTTGACACATTATGTTGTCGTTATAATTTTTATGAATCCAGAACAAACGTTATGAAGTTGTTTATAAGGAGAAAAGACCTATCTCAATACATGAAGGCGGGTCTCAACTAGATTTTCTTATCTAAAGTTCAACCAAAGCATATAGACTATTCAGAAGTAGAAAGACTATTTTAACTTAGTTTCCATTGTTGAAACATAGGTCAATATTGGCATATTGTGGAACAATAGTTAGAATTGATATATACATATGAATGATGTTTTATTTACAAAATGGTATTGATAGTCATTTAATTTGTTAATGTAAAATTTACTTTCCATGTAGAATTTACATTTTTTGTCCAATTTTACAATAAAGTGATGTGCAAATATTTTCAACAAAAATTTACCTGACATTATTTCTCATTTTCTTTGGTACAGATGGATTATCTCGTGCACAAAGCTAAATTGCGATTGGCACTATAAGCATTTTTGGAAGGAATATATATTTTTGGATAGATGTGTATGGAAAAGATTTGGGTGGACTAGTAGTTTTATTTTTGGAAAGACTAGTAGTTATATTTTTTGGATGAATGTGTATGAAAAATATTTGGATAGACTACTAGTGTGTATATTTTTTCATAGATGCGCATGGATAACAATTTAAAACATAATAACAACTAATTGTTATGTTTTAAATTATTATGCTAGATGGATGTGACTTGGATGATTATATAGATTACAAGTGGATTTTTAATTAGAGGAATATGTAGTTTGAAATTACTTGTTGATGAAAACTTATTATAGTTGATGACTTTCATTAAACAGGTTTAGTTTGAATGATTTATATTTTGTCGAATGTTCATGATTCAGTTGATTTGAATGATGCTTGTAAATTACATATTATATTGAATGGATTGGATGAATTATTATGAATTATAGGTTTATTTTGTTGGATGTTGGCGATCAAATATTGATCTTGTTTTTTCTGTTTTGGCGACCAATTGATTAGTTGGGAAAGATAACTAATACTTTTGCCGACTAAATAATTAGTCGTTAAAGTCATTAATTTTGGTGATCAAAAAGGAATTCGTCACTAATAGGTCAATTGCCAACTAAAGTTTTAGTTGCGCAAACATTCTTTTTCACGACTAACATGTCTAGTGGTTGAATGTGAGAATTGCCGGCCAATCCTTTTGGTCGTGGAATGTGTCATTTGCCGACCAAACTTTTTGGTCACGGAATGTGACAATTAGCGACCAAATTTGTTGATCGTGGAAATGGGCCACAATTGCCGACCAAACTATTTGGTCGTTGAATGTGCGAATTGGCGACTAACACGTTTGGTCGGGAAAATATGACTTTTTCGCGACTAAAGTGTTTTAGCTACTAAATGGATTAGTCGCAGTAATTATATATTTAGCGACCAAAAATTTAGTCGATAAATATAACTTTTTCGCGACTAAAAAATTACTTTCCGGGACCCTCAATTGGCGACCAAAAAAATTAGTTACGGATAACTTTTGCCGACTAAAAATGGACTTTTGTCAACCAAATTTTTAATCGGCAAAAGTGCGAATTCTTGTAGTGAAAGTAGACGCACTTAAGCATTTCATAAAACCAAGCATGTACACTTGGTCATCACAAGTCTAACACTGTTCTGCACATTCGTGAATTCGGCTCACCCACTTTCATCTCGAGCTCCTGCCCCATTCTTTCACTAGACTCTTCAACTACTGTTTCACTCCTCCTGTGCACCTCTTGTTCTACCTCCATTCTGTTTAGTGGTCCATTTGTCATGTCCCCTGTTGCCATGCCATTATTTCTTCCAAACACCTCAGTTGACTCAACTGCCCTGTCTTCATCATTGTCTCCGTCTCTGCCTATTTCCTCCATAGACTAATCTACCTGTTCATTTGCACTGTAAACATCATCCAAGTGCATATGTTTATTATAGACACAAGTCTCTTTAATTGTTTGAACAACCACCCTCTGTTCTTCACAAACTCTAACTGGGTAGAGCACTCCTTTACACTCCATATTTATCATTTTATTTATAGGCTCCATACACTTAGTGGAGATCTTTATCTTTCCACAGGTGAACGATTGTGCGTGGCTTAACTCTTCATCAGTGCAGATAATCTCCCCCCATAAATTCTCAATCCTATGTAAATTGGTTCTATTCCACAAGTTTAAAGGGATTCCACAACAACTTATCCACACACACCGTTGTTGCTCCAGCACTTTCCCTGCATCCCCTGTGACTACCTCTTCACACCAGTCCCCAAATATTTCCTTTGCATCCTTCATTCTTAAGTTCATCTCCTCTTTTCAATTGAAAGGCCATATCAGGTCCCGTCCTCCACCCTTCCTCACCACAACTTCCTTCATTCCTCTAGCTTCAAGCTCCATCTTCATGTTAACAGGTGCAAACTTTGCTTTCAAATGTAGAATCAGACTCGCATATAGCCATCCATTGCCTATTTCCTCAGCCTTTACTGCAACAGTCCCCATTCCACCAGTATTCCCCCCTTTTACTACCTCCACATAGGATCTCTGACCCACATATTGATTCATTCCTTCTCTTGAATCATGCCATTGTTGTCTTTTCACTCGTTGTCTCTTTGCTTGTGGCTGCTTATAGCCTTTCTCTTGCCTCTCCCTACCAAAGTCAGTACTTTTTACCACTAGTACCTTGTCATCCACCCACAGACCATTAGTTTTTTGCACGGCAACATTTGCTGCTACTTGACAACTAAATCTCACAAAGCCAAACTGTAGGACCAATTCGAAGCCTCTCCGAAAGGGAGGTGGCAAAGAAAGTCGAGCTACAATCGTCTCTCCTTGATCCTTGCCCCCCTCTTCGCTTCACAATAGGGATGCAACCTTCTCGATCCATCTCACTCTATATCTTGAGCGTTCCAATTAGAAAATATAACTAGTAAATGCACTTTTCAGGTAAAAACAATTTGGTGCAAAAATATGCTTACTGTTTTAGACAAAATTTTTGGTTTAATGAGGATAGTTTTTCATCACCACTAAATGTTTAATTTTATTGCTAAAAATAGAATAATGACCCTTTTGGATACAAAAATATTTCTTCCATAAAATATGATTTTTTTTCCGTAAATTTCTATGTCTAAAACATTAATTTGTTGTAGTGGCTTTTTGGTTTTGCTTTGTGTATAATGGAGGAAGGGTACCTGTTGCGCTTAGAATCACAATAGGAGCCATGTGCCCTTTCTGGGCTCATCTTTAGATTATTTTCATAATTTGAGTTGCTCATTTTATAGGATTTGTTAATTGAATAGATCATTCCTGTAAAAAATTAAATTGATAAAAAATCAATAATCATATATTAATCGTATTAATCCTAAAAAAATGATCATATATTAAATCATCTACAAATGACATATATCTTTCATATTTAAAATGAATCTATTTCTATCTGATATTGAAATCATTTGCAGTGATTTTTTATTCATTTATTTTAAGAACCTCTGCTGGGGATTTAGAGAACTTGATTCGAACTCATGATATGTTGGTTTATCTACACTTATGTGTTTCTTTGCATTACATTTGCATAGATACGCTTAAGTCACAGTGTTTTCCATCTGTTATTCCTGAACAGTTTGCCGGAGGCTTGCTTGAAAAAGCGTTCCATAAGACTGACCGGTTACGGGCTCTGCCACGATGGGAACACAAACCTCGATTTTTTTTTTTATCGAGGCACCCTTTTTGACTATTCGACCTAGTTGCATGTCAGAAGCTTTAGAGACCATTCCAAACTAAGGCAGGTTGCTTACCCAAATGTAGGTTGTTTGAAACCGCTGCGTGCATAGTGAAACCCTAGCTCCTGACAAAATAGGACAGGGAAACCCAACCCCAACATAGGGGTGTTTTGGCTCTTACTTGCTTGATATGTGCTATCAGGGTGTTTCTCTACAAGATGTATGTATCAGTTGCTAGTTTGAGTATCAGCCTGAGGGTATCAGTTTACAGGCAGAATTCAGTAAAGAGTGCAGTCATTCAGTTGTGCTCATATCTATTCTGGTGAAATTAGGCTGAGATGCTGTCTGTTTTCTCTTTTGCAAGGTAGTCCTGGAACCATAGCTTTAGAAGGCTCCAATATCCCCCGGGTACATTGGACTTGTGTTGATAGACTTTGTCAGGTCGGAATTGGTTCAGAAACAACCTGTGTTTACCTCACCCCCACCGATTACAAGACGAGGGAGGTTCAGGCAAAATTCACCAGTACAATTTCTACAGTAGTCATACCTCAGTTCACCTGGGTCTAGTTTGGTCTGGGAACAGTTGTCTGCATTCAGTTCAGCACGAGATCAATCACCCATTCCCATGGCTCAGTATTCGCCTACCAGTGTGGAAGAACAGATACAGTACCTGCAACAAACAATCGAGGCACTGCAGTAGGGCGCAGTCCGTCAGGTTGAAGTCACGGCTTATCAGGCTGAAGTGATAACCCAGCTACAACAATAACAGCCACAGTCAGTTGAGGCTTCTGCATCTCATGCACCTTCCATGGGTAACCTGACACCTGGAGCCACTTCCCATACTGCTAATGTCCAAGAGACTCAAGGCAATTCGGCGGAGCCAATCCTAGAACAGGCCCCTAAAGCTCATGTCTATCAAACCGAAGCTTCGTTTGAATTTGAGGTTGATCCAACTGCACTTAAGGTCAATAAACTGGAGAAATTATTCAAATGAGCACAAGGAGTGAACTCCATCCCAGATTTAGAGGACGGGTATACTGAATCTACAATTACCTTACCAGAGCGGTTTAAGATGCCGCATATTGACCGCTTCAACAACTCTGGAGACCCAATGGTGCACCTCCACCTATTTTCTGATATTTTAAGGCCAATGGGTTTGACCCCAGCCCAGAAGATGTCTCTCTTCGGCCGAACCATGTCTGGGATAGCCATAATCTGGTATGCTAAATTGGAAGACTCTGTGAAATAGAATTGGAAAGAGCTGGCTGACACCTTTATTACTCAATACTCCTACAACACACAGATCGAGGTCACAACTCATGATCTTGAAGTCACCTGCCAAGAGCCAAATGAGGGTTTCTCGGAGTTTGTGATGAGATGGAGAGCGAAGGCCTCGATGATGACTACAAGGCTTTTCGACAAAGATCGGATCAGGATGATTGTTCGAAATCTACATGGCAATTTGCTGCAAAGGATGATTGTTCTACCTCTGTTTACCTTTCCAAACCTTCATGAAATGGGGGTTCAAATTGAGGATGCCATCAGGCAAGGGATCTTTGTGGAAGATAATGAGCCTATGAAAAAGAATGTTGTTCGCAATTCCAATGCTACTACTGATGGTAGCACAGCTGTGAAATGCTCAGAAGTAGACACTATCACCACTTCCCTCAATGGCCAAAAACCAACTACTTCAACTCAGCCCCAAGCCCGAAATTTTCATCCTCTTTACATGAGTCTCTCTCAAACTTTGAAAAAGCTGCGAGAAGAAGGGCACCTAGAACACCTAGAACCCTAACCCTTTCCAAATCCTTTTCTACCAAGATATGACCCAGCTAAATACTGTGCCTATCATCAACAGCATGGTCATGATACGAACCGTTGCATCCGCCTCCGTCAAAAGATTCAGGATCTTATTGATGAAGGGATCCTGGCTCCGCCAAAAAGACCTCGGGTTGGTACTAACCCGTCACCTCTACATCTCAATCTAATCCATATACTCCCATCCGCCTACAATCCTAGCATATACATCACCCCGGCCTATCTACCCAAGCCTGAGGTGTTTATTCCAGAAAGCGTGGACTTATGCATGATGGATGCACCTGAACCCCATTCATCTCAAACCCGTGAACCCACTACTTCTGAGCTGATGAGAATAATTGAAGATCTTCAGAGAACAGTGGCAGATCTGGCCTTTGGGATATTGACTCCATCATTGACCACATCACATACCAGGGATTTCATGTCAAAAGGCTTCCCAACCTTGGGACGGGCTGCATTGGAAAGAGGTCAATCTCTTAGCAAAGTGGAGGCAAGTGGTAAGAGCAAGGCCGGGGCAGGCAGCGGTCCCCATGAACACCTTTAGTGGGCTGTTGAGGCTTTGAAAGCCGAAGGACTGAACAAACAGTAAGTACTCGCAATTGTTGTAAAGACTGTGGATGACACTTTTGCTACTCAGGATGAGAGTATTCTGAATCAAGGGGCAAGCCAGAAGAAGGGATGTCATACCAGAAACACCCCTTTCAGCTCCGATCCTACACTCGGAAGAGATCATCAAACCCAGCCAGCACCTGCCAACCCCTTTGCTAGTACATTCAACACTCCACAAACCTCGAAGTACCCACCCCGAGGCCAGAGGGTCTTCAATCCCCTCCACATGACTTTGTCCAAAGCTCTTCAAATCCTTATAGGACAAGGCCATCTCAAACCCCTTGAGCCTCGGCCTCTCCCGAATAACCTCCCTCCCTCACATGATCCGGCCAAGCACTGTGTCTTCCATCAACAAGTCAGCCATGACACTAACATGTGTTTTCGTCTTCGCCACGAAATACAAGATTTGATTGATAACAAGGTCATCGTTGCACCAGGCTCTGCAAAGTCTATCGGCACGGGATCAGTGAACTTGGGAGATAATGTGATCATGTGATCGGAGGATGAACCACTTGCGGATGGCGCTTGGTTTACTCCAGACGTGGGGATAACATGCACTGTTTTGAGCAATGTGCAAATGCTTTTTATTGTACTTTCTGACTTGGGTATTGAGTCAGTCTTTTTGTACTGAGTCAATTAAGTCTGTTTTGTTGTATCGAGTTAGTCCTGTGGTGTTAGAGTCAGGTGCTTTCGAACGTGTTAACTTAGGCATCACTATCTTGTTTTATGTTTGCCTTTTACACTCTTTCTTTTGAGTCTGTTTCTGCCATAGAGCCAGTTATGCCAGAAGATTTGAATGAAATGGCAATAGCTTTTCACCTACTTTTATGTGCCTTGAAATCATTACATTGACCTAAGTTTTTCAAAAATTTTCTAAACGCTGTGATGAAAACAAAGATGGAGGAATTCCACGGGATTTGTAAAAATTTGATCAACTGAGAGGAAGAGAGGCATGCTAAGCCCTTAATGAATGTGATCATGTTTGTTAATATGAGTACTGAGAAGGATCCTAGCTTAATCCAGATTGGTTCTACACTGTCTTCATGAGCGACTAGTCGCTTTCTTAAAAGATTTCAAAAAATGTTTTGCGTGGTCCTGCGAGGACATGTATGGAATTGATCTTGGGATTATGCAGCATAGGATTGCTCTCAGCCTCGAGACTCGACCCCTTTGCTTTCAAACCTCAAACTTGGATTTAGAATGTTCAATGGTCAACCACAGTATAAGGCTTGTATGGCCGGATCAGAAGCAACCCTTGAACTAGGGGCAAAAAGGTCAGATCAAGAAGATCAGATGTCATTAAAGGAATCTTGCAAAGCTAGATCAGAAGTAGCCCATGAACTAGGGGCAAAAAAAAATGTCAAATGTGCTCGAAGAGTCAAAAATTGGGACTTTTCTCAAGCTAACGAAGATCGGCAAGAATGCCAAATCCCAAAATAGAGAAAAGAAGAAAGTTTTGTTGAAGGACAATCGAGTTCCTATCCACAACACTGGGGGCAATTCAAACCCGGTTGGATGGACTCCAACATCATTAGTGAACAACAGCCATTCTCCTGGATTCAGGTGGCTTTGAGATCTCAACATTGACCATTCAACATGAACAAAGTTAAACCTTTTTATCCTTGAGAGGCTCGCTGAGCCGAAAACCCGGAAGGGCGACCCAGGCAAAAGTTAGAGCAAAGAAAATAACAAAAATGAAAAAATGAAGAAAAGAAAAGAAAAGATGAAAAGAAAAGAAAAGAAAAGAATGAAAAGAAAAGAAAAACAGAGCTCGCAAGGTTGAAAATCCGAAAGGGCGGCCTTGGCAAAAGTTAGAGCGTAGAAGGAGAGATTAATACCCAAGTGTACCTTAACCGGAACTATGTCAGGCTTGATTCCCATCTTTGGGATACGTAGGCAACTTCATTCTGAAGTCCAGCCATAAACACTTCCAAATCGACTGTGTCCATATAATGGTTTTGATCATCTTTGTCTTCTCTGTATCCGAGAGTTCGGTTGTGATCGTCACATTAAAGACTGATTACAGTGCGCTGTGATGCCATTCAGACAAGGGGTAACTTTTCGTTGCCGTGCAGTGCCATTTAGACAATGGGCAATTTTCCATTGTTTTGGATCTGAGGTTGTGCATCTCAAGAGTGGATTCCATGTTGATCGAGCAGTGGCCATTTGTAAAAACAAGTTTTGAGAATTTTTAATGAAGTTGACTAATTTTCTCGAAAATTGCTCCATTTTTCCAAAACTGGACCATTTCTTGGACCCAAAAAAGGAAAATTTTTAGTGCTTATAGCCTGACTTACATGATTTCAAATCAGAAAATCGAACAAGCCTGTTAATCTAACTCTCATGTTGGTCAAAATTGTTTTAGTAGAAAATCAAAACAAAAAATGGTTAAAATGATGAACTAGGGGCACAGTTGAATCAGGCTTCCTGTCTTTTCCCCGTTGTCAACATACTTGCCGGAAAGGGAACCACATTCGCCAGAAAGGGCAGACCTGAGGCTAACAACAGAGGGCTGAAAGCTCTCTCATCCTCTGAGCAGCGAGGTATCAAACTAGTGCAAAATACGAACTGGAACTGGAGCGGGATATTCGGTTCCCTCATCTGGATGATCCAATCAAAAATTGGCATCTGACCCGGAATGGGGACGTAGAGAATGCAATGTGTGTGAGACCAATCAATTGTATACCTGGCCAGTGAGACGTGCTGTAACTGATTTCAGTTAAGTTAAGTGAAGCGCATCGTCAACCGATGTCAATTGTGAATCTGCTGCACATCCAGCCGCATCACAACCCCTCTATGGGAAAGCTCACTGTTGTGAGCGGAAGAAAGAAAATCTAGCAGAATACTAGGGGCAAGAGCCCACAACTTCCTGCTTATCCATCAACCACGTAGGGGAGGGATAAAAAATGAGAGATTAAAGAATAGAGAGATGTGTGCTTAGAGAAAAAGTGAGGAAAGGGTTTTTAAGAAAAATAGAGATTGAGTGCTAGAGTGATGTGAGAATCACAAATGAGAAAGGGTGGGAAACAATATCCGAAGAAACAGGTTTCTCGTGAATTGAGAGGTCTCCCATTGATGGATAGCAGAGTGTTCGTTTGTTGTGTTTGTTTGTCTTGATTCTTGTTTTGAGTCGTTTCGGGTGTTAATAGATATGTTTAGGTTGTTTTACCTTTGTTTTTCCTTTGTTGAGTTGTTTAGGTTGTTTTACCTCCGTTTCATCTTTGTTGAGTCGTTTTGGCTGTGGTTAGTCGTAGGCTCAATACCCGGTTGAGAACTCATTCTCACTCTCAATTTCAAAAATGAATCGTTTTGTGCTCAAAGTGCTGTGCCATTCTCCATGTATGTGCAAAACAGGAATTGTTCTTTCGTAAAACTGCAGGGTTCAACCCAAGTCATGTGAGAGCAATAGAACAAGGACCTAATTGAAGCTATGTAGATTCCAGACTGCAAAGCAAAAGAAAATAGGGAAAATGTGGGGCATCTAAGCTTGTTTCACCTTCAGAAAATTCCGAGATTGCATTCTGAATGTACCTCCTCAGGCCTTGTCAATGCTCCGAAGTACAAGTGTACCTCTACCTCAAGCTCAAGTTCAAGCCTGCTTCAAGCCAGAATGGCGATCAGAAATGCTCTCCCTGAGCACTATTTCCCTGCCAGAGACATCTTGGTTGTGTTTGCAATGAGTTCCTAGGAGATCAACTACGACGGTGAAAACTAGAGTTCGAATGGCTATTGCCTAGAACACAAAGGTTCGGAATTTCCAAGACTAAAGTCCGGTTTAAATACCCAGGGGTGTATCCCTGGCTTGAAATCTGTATGGAAGCCCCATAGGTTGAGGTAGCAAGTATGCACCTCAATTCTGGATACTGAACTCACCTAGTCTGTCACCCGGTTGGAGAATAGGGAAAGTTGTGAATATGATCAAGAAGAAAAGCAGCATCCGTGGCTTCTACATGCAGATATTGCTCCTTGTCAGTATTTCAGGACCTTTGTACTGTGAGTTGAAGGTAAGAGTTCGAAGAACACAAGGGGGAGATCCTCGTCAGAGTAGAGCGGTTCATCGCCACACACCCCATGAGGTGCTTTCTAAAGCGCCGCTTTGTTTGTTTATTGCATTCCCTAAACATCATGCTCTACATTGCTTGTAACATGTATCATATCATCGCACTTATTGCATTTATTTGCATCTTGTGCTATCTTCTGTCTTTTATCCTTTTACGCTGAGCAGCGTTTAGGATCGTTATCCCCCGGGACTTAACTTAGGATACGTGGAACGCGCTCCCGAATTTGTTTCTTCCTCTTCTCAAGATTTCAGCGTGGTTAGAGTGCTCTTTTCCTCACACGATTTCAGCGTATTTGGAATTTATCTCAGGTTGGGTCGAGTGCGCCCCTAGGCTTTTGTTTTCTTCATCTTCTCACGATTTCAGCATGGTTAGAGTGTTCTTTTCCTCACACGATTTCAGCGTGTTTGGAATTTATCTCAGGTTGTGTCGAGTGCGCCCCTGAGCATTTGTTTTCTTCCTCTTCTCACGATTTCAGCGTGGTTAGAGTGTTCTTTTCCTCACACGATTTCAGCGTGTTTGGAATTTATCTCAAGTTGCGTCGAGTGCGCCCCTGAGTGGTTGTTTTCTGATTGCTTCTTATGATTTCAGCATGGTTAGAGTGTTTCTTTCCTCACACGATTTCAACGTGTTTGGAATTTATCTTAGGATGTGTCGAGTGGGCTCTTGATTGGTTGTTTTCCGACCTCTTCTCACGATTTCAACGTAGTTAGAGTGTTTCTTTCCTCACACGATTTCAGCATGTTTAGAATTTATCTCAAGTTGAGTGGAACGCGCTCTTGATTGTTGTTTTCGGACCTCTTCTCACGAGTTCAACGTGGTTAGAGTGTTCCTTTCCTCACACGATTTCAGCGTGTTTGGAATTTAGCTCAGGTTGCGTTGAGCGCGCTCTTGAGTGGTTGTTTTTGGGCTTCTTCTCATGTTTTCAGCGTGGTTAGAGTGTTCCTCTCCTTACACGATTTCGGCGCGTTTGGAATTTGTTCTTCTTCCTCTCGCGATTCGAGCGTGGTTGGAGTATGTCACCCTTTGTATCAACTGTACTATCTATTACATCCATTATATCATCTATCTTATCACCTGCATCCTTTTCATGTTAAGCTTAGTTTGGCATGTGCTCATACATTTTCATGTTACAGCATAGCTCTGCATGTGTACGTGCCTATTCCACTAAGAGAATTGTGGTATGAGGGTGTCGACACCTTTTCTGTGTTAAATGTGGTCTGTTTTGTGTCCATACCTTGTCTAGGTAAGATGTGGTTTGGCCGCGCAGCTTATTCACTTCATCCATTGCATCCATTGCATTGTACTTTATCTTGTTACATTCAGCATTTAGGATCATGATCTTTCCACAGCAGATCATTCGTCACTTATATCATACCGCCTAATTACTTGTATTCTTTTTGTGAAACACATAGTTCTGCCTATGCACACCCCTATCCCACCAAGAGAATTGTGGTTTGAGGATTCCGGCACCTTTTCTATGTTAAACGTAGTTTGATTTTGCATCTCCATCTCTTTATGATATTTGTGTGGTTTTGCACTGCTTGTGGTTTGATTATCTCAATTACATTGCATATCATTTGCATTGTTTCATTACATTGTATGTCATTTACACTGTTTTGTTATATTGTGTATCATTTTGCATCATGCCCCTGAACTACGCTGGTTTGATTCCCTGCAAAGGGATACGTAGGCAGCTTGTGGGCGCAACCATTTATTTATCTGTATTTTGTTTGTTTGTCCAAGTCTTCAGCCTTGTCAAAAATGGGTCGTCTTTGGGCTTTGACATTCACTCACGTCATTTCATGACTTCTGAACTCTGTCAAAGAGGGGCAACTGTAGACACCTCATTTTTTACCGCCCTTAAGACTTGGGCGCCACTGGTTGTTTACTTGGTGATGAAAGATGTGCAGTGCAAGGATTCAATTTCTTCGGCAAGAAGAGCGTCAAATCCAAACCTCACACCCCATTTTGGGCCGAGACTATTTTGAATGGTTTTTAGACCTTAAAACCCTCTCTTTCAAAATATTTTTGAAATAAAGTTCCTACGATGTTCCGACGCTCGCATTTCGTTAAATGTTACGCTTTTCGGTAAATCGAGTAAGGACAAAGTGGAAATGAATGAAAGAGAGATGAAATCTTTGAAAAATCTTTCAAAATACCTTGTTTAGGGGTTTGGAGTTAAAGAAAAGAGGAGAAGAGGGAAGAAACCAAGTTGGGGAAGAAGATGGGCATGAATCGTTAAGAGAGAGTTAGGCAGCCCTCGCTAAATCAGGACTATCTGTTTGCACACTGGGATTTCAGCTATGAGGCCACCACCATTGAAAAAAAGACTTCCGAGGCATCATTTTTCATTCAAGAATCTCCTAAAGCCGAATCCGGATGGAGGAGATATGATTGGTTGAAGTTGGGCATCATTCCGGTTGGATCAAAACTGAGCAGCCTTCACTAAAAGATGGATATCTCTTAGCACAGTTAGAATTTTGATACAAGGCTACCACCATTGGAAATATTGCTTTCGGAGCTTCAATTTGGACACAAGAATGACCTGAAAAGGAGCCCAGATGAAGGAGATATGCCCATTTCAAGTTTGACCTACATAGCAGATTTTTGCTGTCGACCAGTTAAGTAGCTGTCGACCACCAGGGGTGGTCGGCCGACCAGAAAAAGTAGCTGACCGACCAGTTGAGGTGGTCGGCCGACTACTTATGCCCAGAAAGCCCAGATTTTGAAGATATTTCACCTCCAGCTGTTTTCACACTCCTCCAGATATTTCTGGACTGATATTTCGACCAAATGCTCTTGAATTGCTATATATGGAAGCTTTCTCTCATTTTGGCAAGGGTTAGAAAATTTGGGAGCTTCTCACTCTAGAATCCTCTCTCTCTAGAATTTTGAGGAGCAATTTTCCCCCATCTCTCTCTCTCTCTAGAATCCTCTCTCTCTTCTCTTTTAGTGCTAGAAGGTGAGCTTTCTTCACACTTTTGCAATGAGACTCCTAGCCAAACACCACCATCTTTGTTGCTGAGGTTCTTGGAGGGTGTATTTGAGTTCTAAAAGCTGGTTTGGGGCACAAGAAGCTGTTGTTCTTATTGTTCTTCAAGGGTGAGTCCTATTCCCCCTTTTAAGCTTTGTTTTGGTTGCATATTTGGCCACCTTTGCATGCTTTTTTTGGCCTAAGTTTCAACTACAAAAAGTTCTATATTTAAGTTCTTAAAATGGTTGTTTAAGGCTTTGTTTGAGTTAGGGGTGGTTTACCCCTTTTGGTGGCTTGTTTTGCCTTGCTTTGTGCCATCTTTTAAGGCCTTTGAGACCATCTCTTTTTGGCCTTCTCACCACTAAAACTCAAAGGAATTTTAGTGGTGGAAAAGTGATTTTGAGGTCCCAAATGGGTGGGGGTGGTCCCCCCCCTCCTCTTCTCTTGTTTGCATGTGTTGATGGCCCTCCAAAAGAGCACGTGTTTCTACTTCTTAGTGGCTTGGTTTAGACTCATTTTTGTGGCTTTTCAGACCTGCCATAACTCTGTTTTGGGCTGTCATGGTCACCCCTTGCATGCTTCTTGTATTTGTAGTGTAATCCTACTTGTAGCCTTACAAAGTAGCATGCCTTTGTGCTGTGAATTTGCTTAGTTCAAGCATGTTTTTGCCATTATTTGCCATGTCGTAACTCTGTTTTTGGCTGGTTTGGTTACCTCTTGCATCCTTCTTGCACTTGTAGTGCAATTTTGTTCATTAGCCTAGCATGTTTGGTGTTTTAACCTTTTGATCTAGCATGTGTATGCTCTACTCCAGCACATTTTTTGCTTTGATTTAACATGCTTTAGGTCTAATTTGAGTGGTTTTGGCCATGCATGCTTAGCTTTGTATAGCTATAGTGTAATTGGCTTCACTAGTCTTGAGTTTTGAGGCCCTTAGCATGCTATATTTGAGATGTGTGCATGATATGGCATCATTTGGTAGGTAATTTCAGACCTTATATCTTTGCCATACTTCTACTTAAATCACTCTTTCAATGCTTTTGAAAAGTTGAGCATTATGCTTTGTTTGTGAGCCAATACACGAGCTTATTTTTCTTGCCATCTATGCTACAAGTCTAGCATGTTTTTGCCACTATTTTGACCTTCCTTAGATCTTTTTTGAATGGTTAAGGTCATTTGAGCATTGCTTAATATGGTTGTAGTGTAAAGGGCCTTGACTAGCTTTGAGTTTTGGGGCCTTTAACATGTTGTGCATGTGATGTTGGTATAGCACCATTTGGCATGTAATTTCAGTGTATATAATGTAGTCACACTCTCATACACTTCACTTCTTCATAGCTTTTGAGGGTTGTGTATCATGCCTTGCTCATAGGCCAACATGTGTGCATGTTCTTCTAGCATTTTGAGCTCCCATTTCAGCATGATTAGGCCTCTATTTTGGCATGTTTAACCTCTGTCCGGGGTTGGTTTGGTCATTTAGGCTTAGTATTGTATGCCTATAATGCTATGCTCTTTGCTAGTTTTAATGCCTTTGACTTCAAGCATGTTTTGTATGCATCATTTCCATGTTTCGATGTCATTTGGCATACTATTTCAGTGCTGGAATGTATAGCATTGCATGCCATCTTTCATTTGTTGTATCACTTTGAAAGAGGTCTTGAGCCCTTTGTTGGTTTGAGCACGAAATTGAGGCATTCATGCCTAATGGTTTTAGCCTTCTCTCGAAGGCTTCTGCTAACCAATGACATGATGCTTCTTTCATGCTCAAAAAGCTTGTGGCTTGGACCCTCTTTCCCATTAGAGGACTTCTCACTTTTGGACTTATCCGGTTAAAGGACTTATTGGTAATCTAAAACAAGTAAACAAAATGAATCAAAGTAAAACATGGCCAAGATAAGCATGTTGTTTGTATTGCATGTGTTTAGATCGGACGTTAATCCAAACACAAGAAATGTGGGACGTTTCATACTCATAGTGATGAAACGTGTCACATTTCTTGGTCGCGGACGCCTTTGATTATGCATGATAGGGTGGAGGCCTTTCGAGTCTTATGTGTGCATTCATTGAGTTTTACGCAAGCTTGATCCTTTGGCCACCATGCATTGAAAATGCTTGGTTGTTGGCTTGAGAGTCAAACGCCATACTCCTTTGAGCTTGAGATATGATAAGGAGTGTGGAAGTGCATACATTTCCTTGCAAATACACTGTCTTGCCTCTGTCTGTGCTCTGTTGCAACAACAGGAGGAATTTCAGCCCTCAAGGTGTTCTTGAGATCAGAAAGAAGCAATTTGGAAATCGGTGTAATTTTCAAAGATTCAAAAGAGTGCAAACAGAGGCATCTTGAGGCAAGGCGGTGGATTTCCGGGAGGACGCAACCGAGCATGCATATCTCCCTCGCCCGTGAGGCCATTTATCGCTTTTGTTAGCTAGTTGTAGTTGATTACCTGTACTGTAATTAATTTAGCTTAGTGCTTTGTAATATTCTAATTAGCTTAGATTAGCTAGTTATTCAATTTGGTTTGTAATAATTAATTAACTAGAATAGTTAGTTAATTAGTTGGTTTGTAATAGTTAGCTTAATTAGCGTAGCTAGTTAGTTTTCATTTTATTCGGACCCTCCGTCGAGAGGGAAAATGTTGTAATAAGCATGCGTGTGTGTGTGAATGCCTTCCAACCCTACGTCTTTCTCCCTTTTACTTATCAACTTTTGATGGTTAGTTTAGGGCATATTTCAATTAGCATACCTTATGCTTTGCATGCGTGCATCATTCATTTGTTTTGCATGCACCGGGCTCGGTGCATCATACAAACTGTATTGTCTTTCAATACATATTTGAATATGTGTTCAAAAGCATGTTATCAAGGGTCGCATTCATATGCCATCTTAGATAACCGAGCCTACTTAGTTTCATTTTTGCATGCGTTGCATTAGGTAATTAACATAGCTAGGATCATACATGATTTCTAACTAGCTTCTGTTTTGGCTCGGAGTACTCGGTGAATCTTTACGTTTTAGTATCCTTGT
This sequence comes from Camellia sinensis, assembly GCF_055761805.1. NCBI lineage: Eukaryota > Viridiplantae > Streptophyta > Magnoliopsida > Ericales > Theaceae > Camellia > Camellia sinensis. The sequence goes on from NC_138969.1 coordinate 34,877,728, forward strand.
ATAAGTGTAAGTGTTGCCATGATCGCATGCTTGCCATGAGGCTAATTGCTTAATTGATAAACTGCATGAATGCCTGTGGATGAAGGCTTCATTACTTGAATTGGAACAATTCATCAAAATGTGAGTTTTAAGCCCACTTGAAGTGACAAATCATCATGTTTTAAGCCCACTTGAGGGTGGCAAATCCACACTTTAGCCTACTTGAGGGTAGCAACTTCAAATCATTTTCAAAAAAACAAACATGAGATATTTTGTTCCAAATTGAGCAATTGAGTCTATACTTGTATGCTGTGCGCATCACAAAGTAAGATAGCTAATAACCGGAACAAGAACACATGAGGTTTATAAAATAACATATCATGCTTAGTAGAGGCCGATCCTTTGATCGGGCGAGCGGGGGTGCTCATTTCAGGACCTTCCCCTCTCGTACCCAAGTTCCCGAGCCGAGGCAACTTTAGTGATGACGGACATGTGGCCTTAGGCACGAATCAGGGTTTCCTAAATTTCCCAAAAACAAAATAGTTAGGTGGCAACCCTGTAATCTGGAAAAGCAGTCCATGTTTGGCGCTTTTTTATTAAAATCGATTTTCCAAAACGATTTGCCGGATTTAGACTCTTTGGTGATTTATCAATCTTGCATTGCACTTTGTGACATTAGATTCAGAACCGTGACAGGAGTCTGAACTATAGGACCAATTCGAAGCCTCTCCGAAAGGGAGGCGGCGAAGAAAGTCGAGCTACAATCGTCTCTCCTTGATCCTTGCCCCCCTCTTTGCTTCACAATAGGGATCCAACCTCCGCGATCCATCTCACTCTATATCTTGAGCACTTCAATTAGAAAATATCACTAGTAAATGCACTTTTCAGGTAAAAACAATTGGTAAAAAATATGCTTACTTTTTTGGACAAAATTTTTGGTTTCACAAGGATAGTTTTTCATCATCACTAAATGTTTAATTTTATTGCTAAAAATAAAATAATGACCCTTTTGGAAACAAAAGTATTTCTTCCATAAAAAATGATTTTTTCCTTAAATTTCTATGTCTCAAACATTAATTTGTTGTAGTGGCTCTTTGGTTTTGCTTTGTGTATAATGGAGGAACAGTACCTGTTGTGCCGAGAATCACAATAGGAGCCATGTGCGCTTTCTAGGCTCATCTTTAGATTATTTTCATAATTTGAGTTATTCATTTTATAGGATTTGTTAATTGAATAGATCATTCCTGTAAAAAAAATTAAATTGATAAAAAATCAGTAATCATATATTAATCGTATTAATCCTAAAAAAATGATCATATATTAAATCATCTGCAAATGACATATATCTTTCATATTTAAAATGAATTTATTTCTGTCTGATATTGTTATTGTTGGGTTAAAATAAAAATAAAGAAAAAAAGTCTCAAATCTGTCGGTCACGTGACACACATGCCCAAATTGGGTGCAATGTGCACTCATTTATTTGCAGAATCGATATGCATGGTTACATATAGAAAAAGAAAAAAAAAATGACATCTTCTATTTCCAACACCAAAAGAAAATAAAGAACTTGTCTTCTCAAGATGACATTAAAAAAAATGCTCCGGTAGCACATACTCTGTGTGTTTCGTAAATAATATTCCACATATTTTTTTGTGGACGTGTAAGAATTTTATAATTGCAAGTTTGTATTCATCTCAATTGAGGTATAAATATGGATTACAATGATAGAAATCTAATGTTGTGTTTGGTTGAGAGATTTGAGGAGGAATTTGAAAAGAGAAATGAAAAATGTAAGTTTAATGTGAATAAAACATATATATATTTCATCTAATTTCACACACCTTTCTGTTTCTTTTCAAATCCTTCTCCAAATATCCCAACCAAGCACAACGTAAATGATTATGCTTATACACAAGTCTAAACATATATAACGGGATATTTCCAAAAATACAAAGGTCAAAAAAGAGCTCATTAAGGTGGTTGTCTAACACTCACCGGCAAACTCCATGATCTAAGGAGGAAAAATTGGGACCGCAAAAGCTCAAACTGTGTTTGTCAGCTTCACAAGGCTGTCTGTGATTTTAAATAAACTCATTGTGCCTGGTTTCAGTCGTTTAGTTCTTTTTCCATCTGATATGGTGCCAACCACTTCTTATTTGTTTTTCGGTGCTTGTTTCAAATGATAATCCATATGTTCTATGTTGATGCTATTGTGCTTATGGGGAACACATGGTCGTTAATTTTATCTTTTTTGTTTGCCCTCTTGAAATAGAATCTGAAATGAAGAATCTCAACACAGTTCACTATTTTCTTCGCCTTGAGGTATCTCCTTGGAGCTCTAGCCATATAACAATTTGAGAATTGCTTCTTTGTCTTCATCTCCATTGAGAAATAAATAATGATTATAATGATAAAAGTTTTATTTGGTTTGATTTTCAGAATCTTATTTTTTTAATTTTTTTTGAAAAGAAATAAAAAATAATAATTTAGTGAAAAAAATGATAAATGAAGACACTTATCATTTTTATAGGGCTTTACGTTTTTTTAGAGTGAATAATTTTTTAAAAATTCAAAAATATCCTTTTAATATTTGTTTTGTCAAACCATTTTTTTTTTTTTTTGTAAATTTTATAAAACTGATTTTAAAATTGAAACCAAACTGAACCCTCAAAATTATCACTACAAGAAATGTCACTTTTGGCTACTAAAATATTGGTCGCCAAAAGTCTAATATTTGGTCGCTGAAACAATTTAGCAACTAAAAATTCCTGTCGTCAATTTCGTCGCCTATACCCTGTCGGCGATAGTATTGGTGACTAAACTTTATTTGGTCGCCAAAAGTCAAACATTTGCCTACTAAATTTGTTTTAGTCGGCAAATGTTATCTTTTTGCCACTAAAACCGTCAGTCGCCGAATGTGACTTTTGGCTACTAAAGTTCGTGTGGTCGGGGAAGGTGTTCCTTTTTGCTACTAAAGAATTGGTCACCGAAAGTGAACATTTGGCTACGAATTATAGTCAGTCGGCAAACATGACATTTTGGCAACTAAAATGTTAGTCACTAAAAGTTCTACCGTAAAATTTTAACCAACTATTAGAGACTAAATATTTTGGTCACCAATAGAATACATATTTTTAGCAACCATGTAATTTTGTCGTTGTGACTTTTGCCGACTAAAAATGATCATAGCCAAAACCTCTTAAGTTTCACTTCATTACTTTTTGCCACCAAACGTTTTAGTCGCCAAATGATACCATTTTTTTTCCGTGACTAAAGAATTTAGTGGCCAATAGTTTCTTTCTCTCATTCTCCATGGTTTTAGCTACTAACTATTTAGTCGCAAAAAACTTTTTTGGTTATGTTTTTGCTACTAAATTATTCGTCGACAAAACATTTGATTACGTATTTGGCTACCAAAATATTTGGTGGCCAAATACTTTTTTGTTTTTTTGTTTTTTTTTAATTAAATTTCTAAACAACCTGTATCCATTATTAGTACAACTTGTTCTCTATATAAACAATATAATCCATCAATACTAAATATATTATCAACCATTCAAGCATTCAACAACGTGCACACTTTTCAGTTCCAACCATCCAAAAAATTAATATTGAACGTCCAATTCTATTAATAATACAAATTCCATACGAACCAAGTCTAATCCAATGTCAATAATTTAATTCCATACATAATACAGGAATAACCAAATTAATTAACAAAAAGGACACATGTACCATAACAAAAATTTAATCTGTACTGCCCCAAAACCATTTTGTACCACGTGCTATGCTAATTTCTACCATGCCAAATTAGATGATATTTACCACACCAAAAAAGTAATTTGTACGAACCACTAAATATACGGATAGAGGTATAAAAACAATGCCCTCCCGTACTTGTCAAAAAAAAATCATATCCACATTTGTATGTCCAAAACCATATGCAAAAAAAAATAAATAAATAAAAAAATCATTAGTTTGATGCCTATAGAGGCACTTCTGGACGACATATAGCAACTGTATTAATTTCAAACATTAAAAGACAAGGAGAGTAATAGCTATTAACTAATGAAAGACACCCAAACATGGACTGCTAGACGAGCATCGATTCTATGAATTAATGCCAAAAGTTATGTTTATGGCAATTAAAAGGGCCACAGTCAACAAAACCACTAAACAATTTACCAAAAATATTACCGTACATACACTAATAAGGAAAGAGTTAAGCAAACTATAGTTTGAGATGGTATTACCAAAATAGTTACCCATGACACGGGCATTTCACGTTCAACCACATAAACACATTGTTGCCCCCCAAACGCTTTTTTCGACTATTGTTATGACATTTCAACTCTAACTCCCAACATAGGTGTCCTATTTACATATCGTCTATCCCTACATGTCACATTTGGACCCGGGAAGCTTCCCGTTACGTAAAAACAGTGGTTCGGGGGCTGTTTTGCATTTTCGCCCCCCGAACGCCTTTTTCCGATTAAATTTATGACATTTTCAACTCTAACTCCCAACGTAGGTGTTCTTTTTATGTACCGTCTATCCCTACATGTCACATTTGCCACCGAGAAGCTTCCTGTTACGTAAAAACAATGGTTCGAGAGCTGTTTTGCATTTTTGCCCGCAAACCCTTTTTTTCGACTAAATTAATGACATTTTCAACTCTAACTCCCAACATTTATGTCCTATTTACGTACCGTCTGTCCCTACATGTCACATTTGTCACCGGGAAGCTTCCTGGTACATTAAAACAGAGGTTTGGGGGCTGTTTTGCATTTTTGCCCCCCGAACCCCTTTTTTCGACTAAAATAAATGACATTTTCAACTCTAACTCCTAACGTAGGTGTCCTATTTACGTACCGTCTGTCCCTACATGTCACATTTGCACCCGGGAAGCTTCTCGTTACATTAAAAGAGTGGTTCGGGGGCTGTTTTTCATTTTCACCCCCCGAACCCCTTTTTTCAACTAAAATAAATGACATTTTCAACTCTAACTCCCAACATGTGTCCTATTTACGTACCATCTGTCCCTGCATGTCACATTTGTCACCGGGAAGCTTCCCGTTACGTTAAATAGTGGTTTAGGGGCTGTTTTTCATTTTCGCCCCCCGAACCCCTTTTGTCGACTAAATTTATGACATTTTCAACTCTAACTCCCAACGTAGGTGTCCTATTTACATACCATCTGTCCCTTGATTTCGAAAAAAAAAATTATATTGCATACAAAGATATTTTTTTGAAAAATGTTTTATATGGTATAGTTGAATGACTTTACAACTAACTTAATATAATGACTCTTCTACATTATAACTAACAAAATCTCATTATTCATACTTTGATGTATATAGTTTTTAAGTAAAACTTTAACCTAAAGACATATTTACCATGAATGTACACTCAACATAAATTCATCAAATAACTTTTATTATGGTTTTTTCCTATCATATTCATAATTTAATACATATATATATATATATATATATAACCTAATGTTTCTATTCACTAGTTATGCTTATGTGTGAAGCTTTTTCTGTTAAATTGTTCTTGGCCCCCTTAAAATAAAATCCTAGCTTCGCCTCTGCTCATCATCCACCAGTCCAACTACCCACCAATTCTTATATAAATAGGAGGAATCATTAAATTCTCTATAGACTGAAGCAAAGTTATTATGTGAGTCCTCTAGTAATATAACAACTCACCAGCATATACTTACAACTATGAGTTTTACATAAGCAACAAATGAGTGACCATGAATCCCCATGATCACATACTGATGAAAAAATTTAATACAACTACAATTGGCCAGAAGTGATTTACAAACAAACATGTCTTAGCTAGGAAAAGAAGCTTCACAAGCAAAGAGACTGATGTGTGAATAAAGAGAGGCAGGAGACACATTGATCACCATCTCAAGCTTGGAATTGAAGGAAGAAATAAATTATTCCTTAAATATTAAATTGAAGACATCCTTAAAATGAAGCTTTTAAGATGCTAAGGAAGGGGGTGGAAGGTAGCAAGCAAGATAACGAAACACTCCAACTGGGGCTGTGTAGTACTAGAAAAAGTAGAAAGGCTTCATTACTACTCTACAATTTTTCCCACCGGTTCAAATAAATTTAACAAAAAGAACAACATTCAACAATAGTTTGGGGGATCAATACGACATTAAATAAGGTGGTTTAAGGCCCTGGCTAGTTTTTAAGATGTCCAAATGAATATATGGGGATGCACATTATACATGTGACAGATAATAAGGGGCAAATTAAAATAGATTAACAATCTTAAAATGCCAAAATCAAGCCTGAAACCTGAATGACACCTTTAGTACCACTACGAGCTTAAAGCATCAAAGTAGCCCGGCCAACTAAGAATTAAACCAAATCATCCCACTTAGGGTATAGGCATACAGGAAATGAAGGAAATTAATGAAAATCACACTTACCTTGGTGTAAAGATTAACAAGACATCCATAACTGATTACTAAAGGAGAAAACCCACATTCCTACAACAATAATCAAATGTCAGTACCTGACCAAACTGAAACCAAATAACTGATGATATCAAATTTCCAAGCAAACCTCTTGATATAAAATGCACACACATGTAACAGTACCGTGTAAAGAGCACCATATGAGGCATAAACCCATAGTACAGGAAAGATATATAGGGTGAGAGAAAGAAACAAAATAACAGAGAAGACAAAAGAAGGTCTTTTTATCTAAGCAAAAAGAAAAGTAAACCAAGGCCCTCAATGCCAACCAAAAGACCAAGGAGCTAAGCAAAGACTGCTTCAGCTTGTAAACCAGCATGTCCCTCAAAAGTATGACACTCCCTCAAAACAAAGGTGCAGGATTCCATACCCAAGAATACCACACTAACAACTCTCCTCAACTTCAGCCACCAATAACAGTATATCTATTGGACTCCAAAAGGCAACAAGAAGAAGATGACATAACCCAGGAGCAACAGGGCAATTCAACAATAGATCATGGCAGATCTCTGCAAAAATCCTAGGCACAACTCAAGGTACTGAAATCCATAAAGTTGAACATGAAATGCACATCTAACACCTGCAGGCTAACCTTGGGCCTGAAACATATACATGTACAATTTCACTACATGATTCATGTATAAATCTTCAATTATCTTAAAATTTCCTATTTCACTTCAACTTAATAAGAAGGAAAATATCCCCATCATAATCTTGAACTACTGCTCATATTTTTTGCACTCAACATAAATTTAGCTCCCAACGCCTTTTTCTGACTAATATACTATGACATTTTGGACTCTAACTCCCAACGTAGGTGTCCTATTTACTAGGGATGGCAATTTCAACCCGGCCCGACGGGGACCCGACCCCCCGTCCCCGATAAGAATGGTTTTTCCCCGAAAAATACCCCCGACGGGCCGGGGATGGTATTTAAAAACAAATCCCCGGTGATATTCGGGCCGGGGACGGTGATATATATTTCATCCCCGACCCCGGCCCGGCCCCGACCCCGCCCCCCGCCCCGCCCCCAGCCCCGGTTATCCCCCGATTTATATTATAGTTTATATATATATATATATATATATGTATGTTTGGTTAGGTTTGATTACAGGCTATAAATAATAATATTATATATTATAATATATTATATATATCTTCATTGTTTACAGATCAACAAGACTACAACTCTCTCTCACACTCTCTCTCACAGACTCTCTCTCTCTCTTCTCTTCTCACTCTTTCTTCTGTCTCACCCTCACCTCCTCACTCTTCCGATCGTCCTTCTCTCTCTCTCTCTTTCTTCCCTCTGCCGACACCGTTGCCTCTTCCGACGCCTCTACCTCCTTCGTCGACTCGATCTGCCGACGCCGTTGCCTCTACCGTGGCCGTCGTCCCTCCGTAGCTCTTCACCGCTGCAATTTGCTCGATCTGCTCGATCTGCAGATTTGCCACTGCCATGGCCATCTCTCTCTCAGATCTGTCTTATTCTATCAATTTTTTTTTTTTTTTGTGTAGTTGATCTATTCTCTATTGTTAATAATCTGTTGATGTTGAGATGTTGTTGATTTTTTTTTTTTTTTTTATGTTGTTGATGTTGTATTTGAGCCCAAATATTCTGTTGATGTTGTTTTTTTGGCCGGGGATTTTCGGGGTCGGGGAAACCCGATCCCCGTTAGGGGGCGGAGGTGGGGGTGGTAGTTGGTTCCCCGTCGGGGACGGGGACGGGGACGGGGACGGGGGGAAGTTCTGCCATCGGGGATCGGGGACGGGGAGGGTGATCCCCGGCCCCGCCCCGCCCCGTTGCCATTCCTACTATTTACGTACCGTCTATCCCTACATGTCACATTTGTCATGGGGAAGCTTCCTATTACGTTAAAACAATGGTTCGGGAACTGTTTTGCATTTTCGCCCCCCGAACCTCTTTTTCCAAATCTACTAAACTACCAAATGTTATAGCACATTCTCTGACAATGACAGATATAAGTGAGCAATCAGATCAGTGCACCACTGGATGTTACATGAAGGCACAAAATCTATATATTTCAAATTACTACATAATATTATCACATTTCTACATTATGTATGATTGAAGGCACAAAATCTATATATTTCAAATTACTGTGTAATATTATTACATTTCTACATTATGTATGATTGAAGGCACAACATCTATATATTTCAAAGAACTATGTGATATTATCACATTTCAACATTATGTAATGATTGAGTTAATATTCAAAATACCACTATTGAAAACAACATGCTACTTTAAACGAGACATGAAATTCACTATGTTTTTTTAACATTTTGCTACTATGGTTAATCTTAATCAAGTAAATATGTTAAATAGAATTTCACTATTAAGAAAACTCAATACCAAACTCTAGTAACTACACAAGAAATCAATTGCAGAAATAACATTTGGTAGTTTAGGAGATTTGAGTTTTTATTAATTTATAAAAACTCATAAATAAGCTTTAAACTTCTAGCTAGTAGAGTGTTCAATGAATTGTCAAGGCATCTTAAATGTCTCCTAATTGTCACTTACCAGTGCTCTTCCTTTACAACTTCTCATTTGAAGTATTCTTTTTGCTAGGTAACAGTTCAATGAATGAGGGTCTTGGGTGGTAATGATACAATGTAAATCAAAGCCTTATATATGTGCTAACTTCATATACTGTGTGGCATTCGCATTTTAGTGCATATTTGAGTCAGCCCTAATGACAGGTCTTATTTATCCCTTATAATCTACCTTAACTAAAAGCAGTTCTCATAGTGTACGATTTGTTTTCATTTACAGTGGCTTCTAACAAGACTAAACTTTGCACCAAAAAATGAGGCAACATTCTACAAACTAGGAATGTTGTTAGCCAATAGAAATCTAGGAATGAGTATAAAGAATAAGGTCAGAAACGTAAAAACAAAAGTTAAAGCGAACATAGTTAAGCAACTCCCGTTGAATTTGTGAGGCAGACTAACTCCCAAATTGAAGACATTTTCAACTCTTTAAGCGAACATATTTAAACAAAGTAAGTGTGACATTAATGAAATTGTTCTTACCAAAAAGCAAATGTCGGATGCCCAACTTAGATTCCCAAGAGTTGTGACAATTTGGAGACTACGTTATTAAGATGCTCGACCTTTGTATTTGTCCCCTCCCTTGCTTTTTTTTCCCTCATCCCGCTCTTTCAGCATCTCATTGGCTAATTGAATGCGCTCCTCTCGCTCTTTCAACATCTCATTGTAATATCGCGCTCCTTCCGCTCTTTCATTAACTTGTCATGCTCTTTTTGTCGCTCCTCACGAAGTGCCTCCACCTCAGTTCACATTGCCTCCATGTCCTTATCGTGTGCTCGTGATGCAGCTATGGTAGAGGGTTGTGGGCCACTCCCAAATCCAAGCAAGTACCTTTTCTTCTGTCCAAGCACTTGCCTTGAAAGCTCCTCCTGTGTCAATGGCGTCCCCGACTCGATGGCAGCCGCTTATACATTGACCATCTCTTGCTGCCATTGCAAATAAATAAGACAAAAAAAGCTAACTAACATATATGTATTATTGGGTACTAAGTAAAGTCATATTAAATACAATTATTTCATTGTCACATACATACATGCAGCTCACCACATTTCGGATGGATCCAGTTATTCGTTTTCTTGGAAGTGTGGCTGTCCTCATAGAACTTAGGAAAATCCAACTCTCCAGTTTTTGCTACCTGTTAACACATCAACGTATAAATCAACGACACTTTAAACAGATTTTTGCAGATAGATTTTTTGTAGACAGATTTGTATAATAATAGAGTTTTTGCAGACAGATTTGTATAAACAAATTTTCATTAACAGATTTGCAGACAGATTTTTAGATAGATTTGTAGACAGATTTGCAGACAGATTTGGAAATATGAGCACCAATATTCTAGTTTAGACAAATTTCACAAGTGGCAATGGTTTCATTAACAGATTTTTTTCAAACAATTTTTTTTTAGACAGTAGATGTTGAAAACAGAGTTTGCAGACAGAGTTTGTATACTTATTTTTTGCAGACAGATTTGTATACTTATTATGTATACTTATTTTTTTCAAACAGATTTGTAGACAGAGTTTTTGCAAACAGTAATAACCTGTGGTGTTGAAAACATACTTATTTTGGCCTTTTTTTTTTTGGTATATGTGCTCTATTATGTGTTTCATTTTTTGTGATAACACAACTACTTACCTAGAAAGAGGGAAAAAAAAAAAACATGAAATGGAAACATAGCTCTTCTTCTTTTGCTTTATAGTTTAATAACAGTACTAATAGACTCCAAATTGCCCCTAAAAATTACAACATATCATTTTCATATCCAAACAACATATAATGGATTTAATTTCAAACAAAATCAATCTCACCATAACAGCCATTGCGATAGGAAATGAGCGAGACCCATTGGTATGATTGTACGACAATTGACTCCTATTACTCTTGCCAGCTTTTGACCGTTTCAAAAAATAAGACAAGCAGATAAACAAATTCTTGGTAAATATTAAGGCATATCACATTTTGGCATAGATGTATGTACTCTTTCTAGTCTATTATTTTACCTGGTAAAATGCATCTTGCTATGACACATCAATCAAATGCTTCCAATCATCTAAACTCACCCCTAGGGGCAGATGAGCATAGATCTCATCGATTAGAAGTCCCTCTAACAGTTCGAATTCTTGCTTCAAGGTGTACCTCCAATCTTTGTACAACCCATATGCCTTCTTATTCACAATCTGTTGTGCTTGTAAGTCATTGTGGAAATCGTCTCCAATTTCAAACTTGTCCTACAAGCATAACAAATGGAAATTACAATCATTAAATAAAAGTCTTTCTTATAAGTATACATAATACAATTACATCTTGTGGACAAGTAATATCAATTACAAGAACAGCTTGGATGACGGCAGATTTTCTAGTCTCATCAAGATCCAGCCACGACTTGACATCTTTCACAGGGCACAAGCTCCTGATTTGAATTCCTAACTTGTTAGTTGCTGGAGTGGCATACTTGCCAGTCATTGCATTCAGCGCACGATCAATGTGAACATAACATTTTTCTCCTTTCTTGGCTCTAATTATTTTTTGTATTCCTTTGCCAAGTGTCGATCCGCGTACACGTGAGGGCTTCGAAGTCCCTGTTAACAAAATAACAATACGAAAATTGTAAATAATGGCAAGTGATAATTGACAAATTTGATACGCTTTGATCTTGCCCCTGCCACTCGGCTGCGTTTCAGATGGGGCTTGTGTCTCATTAGAATCAACCAATGGTGGGCAAGTGGCATGATGAACTGGTCCCACATTTGATCATACGGGGACAACAAGAAATGGAGCGACCGTTGATCCTAAAGGAATAGCAGCCGGCGAGTCTGATATTGTGCCGATGAGTGTCTTTTTCCAAAGACGACCAGTCTTTAAGCTAGGAACCATTTTTCAAACTGCAATAACACAAGTAACTCTATAAAGCATGATATACATGAAATAAAATACATTATAGAGCATGAAATACATGAAACAATTAGACAAAAATAAACATATGAATTTCAGGACATAAAATCCCATACTGCCTAAACTCAATTTTAGCAATATTTAACAAGTGCATTTGAACCCCATAACATATTAATTAAGTTAAATCTAAACCTTCAATTTTACAGGGGATAAGACTTCCATTATCATCTCATGGCAAAGCTGATGATATGATGAATCATTTTTTCAAAACCAAAAAAAAAAAATCTAAAAAACTTCATTAGTCCTGGCCACCTAAAATCATACTCAATTAAACAAAATCATTAAATTCATATTTCAATGATAAAATTCAAACTTTCTTAGCTTGTCTTTAGGTCAAAAATTAGTATATAGGCAATCCAATCTCTTGTGTAAGTAGTTAATACCTACCTATTTATTTATTTATATACCAACTCTCTCAAACAAAACAATTGGGGAAAAAAATGAAAAGAAATGATTCAAATGAACAAGAAGAGAGAGATAACATAGAAAATAAAATACATTGTGGACTTGAATTTTCTTAAAATACTCTTACAATCTTATGAAGGATAAGGTTGTTTTTGACCCTTAAATTGTGGGCAACAAACTTCCAACTGATATGATCACCAAGTCAAATGACTGTCCTACATTATTGACAATTAAGATTCATGGCAAGTATAAACCAACTGAGATTTATGACAAGTATTAACCATAGCATATGCATATGTTCCTCCCTAGCTAGCTTCTAACTAAACAACCTTTTATTCATTTCGATAATGCAAATTTAAATTTATTTCATTTCGGTAGTGCTACTATATTACTAACTTCTTAATGAAGCTCCAGGTATCCTGCTTCTGAAGTATAGTAAGACTGAAATGTGATCAGCTGAAACCTAACTCAGAAAAGCAAACTAAATGGCAATGACTCTAACAATGATGGAAAATGAGTTCACAACAAGGATTCCTGTAGACAAATAATTAATTATTGAATGGCTATATTCAATATATAAGCTGGATTTTACATCCCAAACACCTAAACATGAACCATCATATCTTTCTTCAACAAATAATTATAATTATTCATGCAAGACCATATAGAACCCAATCATATGTTCAACTGTAGTTCTACCGTGATGCAAATACTTGTCAAGAGTTTCATTCAGATACACATCAAAATTTGATGTAGGACAACTTTTAGAAAGTAAAAATCAAGCTACCTACCATTGGTTTTATGGAGGGTTAGGGTGGCGAAAAGCTAGTAATTAGGGAAAAAGAACGTTTATAGGGATTGTAGACAAACAGGTGCAAGATTTTGATTGATTGCCAACATGGAAAATTACTGGATTTTGAGAAAAAGTGGTGCTAGAAGGTCTGGACACCAATGATTTTATGAGATTTTGGTGTCAATTCAAAGGCCGAAGGGTAGGTCAAGGATTGGGAATTGTTTAGGCTGACATCGGTGGTGCCTCACAGCTGAAAAGGAGACTGTTCCTGGGCCGTGAACACCTAGAACAACAAAGTTTTTCTTGTTTGGAGAACAAGAAAAAGAAGAAAAACAAACCAAACTAACCTAAGCTTCGTCTCCCACTCTAGTGGGGTTGGCTACAAGAATCCTTTTTCACTATTCTACTTCATCAAGGACTAAATGCTAGAAGAAAGAGAAGAAGAGAGGAAAAAAAACATGCATACACTTGCAGTACTACACAAAAGCTCACTAATACAATATTGAGTTCTCACACTTCAACTTTCACTGACAAGGAAGATATCCTAGATTTACTGCTACTCCTAATTCTAATAGTAGTAAGGCTTCAGTTCAAGAAACCAATGCACTTTCAACTTTTTAGTAAAAACGAAATATCCTAGATTTACTGTTGACCACATATATTACATTCTAAGAACATAACTAGATGAAATAGTATTCCCTATTGTTGACCAATTCTCGAGGTCGAGTCCAACAAACTAGAAATTACCACAATACCTTGACTCCGAAAACATAAGAAAATGAAAAGCAACTAGTAGTAAACTAACTCTAATTTAGGAAACACACCATGAAAATTTTTCTTCAGACAAAAAAGTCATTTTGTAAACTGTGGGCCCCATAGGCTTTGTTTTAGGTTTCCAAAGTGGGTATGCATTGTCTAACCAAACAATAGCTGCCAAATCAAGTTTAAGGATTTGGTCAAACAAGGATGAGAATCATTCAACTAGTTCTCTTCCATGTTTTATTGATGGAATTATAAAACATGGCAAATATTGAACTTGTAGTCAACAGAACCACTGGGTTTATCTAAGTAAAGCTACAGATGGAAATGCACCTTTCAGATTGGTTACTACTAAAATCTAAATTTACAGATAATCGTAACTACTGCTGTTTCTATCAGATATCATATTTTTAAAACTCCCTCATTTATTTGAAATGACCTTATTCCAACAACTTCGGCTGACATTCATTTCTACGTAAATCACTCCTGAAAAAGCCTCATAGAATAGAAAATGCTAGAGACAAGCATCTCTCCATGACAAACACCGAAGACATGACATTTTTTTTTTCCTTTCAATTGATTTAAGGGTTTTGGTTTACACACAGTCTTTTTTAATCAACCTTAAGACAAATGAAAAGCCAAAATGAAGAAAAAGATTTAATATGCTTTATCATCCTCTCAGTATTTAATATGCTTTAATATGTTTAAAGGGTTTTGGTTTACACACAGTCTTTTTTTTTAGTCTTTTTTTTTTATAGTGCAAATTTGGTCTTATTTCACATGCTTAATCATCCTCTCAGTTTTTAAAAGATTTAATTCTCCCCACACACCGAACACTGCTAGTGTTTTATATCTACGACATATTGACATTTACAAAGAGAGAGCCCCCATTTTATAATGAGTTTGATTTGCATTTGTGCACCAATTGAACATTCACATTGCTCTAATTATGGAATGAACTAAAGCATGATATATATCAAGATTCTACATCAACATCTGTATCAAAATCACTTTGTAGGTCATATTCTCCGTCTGGGTCATCACCCTCCCTCATTAATCCATCTTCATCATCACAAATGAAGGTATCATCTGTAACACCCTTGGCTTCTACATCTCTGACAGATTGCAAAACTTCCATTGGAATAATTTCAGATTCAATATCATGTTGACACAAAACCACATCATCATCAATAGCCATAGTTGGTACGACCTCGGTGGTTTCTTCTTGTTGGAACACATCATCAGGTTGTACGGCATCCATCTCTAGCACATTCCAAATTCCTCGATGAGGAAACTTTTCTACGACTCTGCAATTGGTACCTAATTTGGTGTCATTAACATAGAATACTTGTTCAACTTGACTTGCTAATACAAATGAGTCATCTTTGTACCATCAACTTCTTATATCAATTGTTGCCAAATGTGGTTCTACATGCATAGTTCTACTACTACCGGTGTTAAACCATTCACATTGGAACAATACAATCCGACGTCTGAACAAATAGTTCATTTCCCACACTCTGCACAAGTGTCCATAGAAGTGTATCAATTGGCCTTCATGCTCCCCTTCCATGACTAATCCACTATTCTAACTTTTACGACGGTTGTCACGGTCGATAGTATGAAAATGGACACCATTACAAATACATCTTGAATATGTGTTCACTAAGCCACTAGGACCATTGGCTAATGACCACATCTCATCAGTTGCTTCAGGGGAAACTTGGCTCTGCAATTCATTCATCTACATGAAGAACATGTGTCATGTTACAAGCATGCACAATATTAACGTAATGTATGATTGATTGTAGGATATGAGAATACTAGCTTACATGATCTTTAAACCATTTAGGGAATTCTTTCCGTTGTCTGTTTTCGATGTCGAATGCACCGGCTATTTGTTGTAACAAGTTCTTGTGCTCCCTAGTTATAAGAAATGCAATTCAAAAATATTTACTAAGATAAAGACTAATCAATTTACAACAAACAGATTCTAAATACGTTTGAAGGATTTATACTCTACGTGTTTTTCCACTTCAGTGCTATTGTGTAGGACAAACCAATGAGCCATCTCGTGTTCAGCTACGGACACATCGGACGCCCTTGTCATTAGACCAAAGGGACGGACATTTTGAGTGAATACTGCCAACCCTAGGCCACGGTCACCCATGTCATAATTCCTTTCTGGGCGGTTAAACAATGTTTCAACTTCATCCAAATACATTGAACAAAATGTTGTAAATTCTTTGGAAATGTAAGCCTCAGCAATAGAACCTTCAGGATGAGCTTTGTTGGCAACAAACCCTTTTAGACGGCCAAGCAACCTAACGATCAAGCCGATGTCAATGTTATACTGCAATCTTTATATCAGCAACAAAGCGTTAATTAAAATTTGACACTAATACGAGGGCTGAGTTAATACCTCTCAATTGGGTACATCCATCGATATTGCACTGGGCCTCCAAGCATAGCCTCTCGAGGCAAGTGAATTGCCAAGTGGACCATGACATCAAAAAAAGCCGACGGGAAAATCATCTCAAGCTTACAAAGTATGAGTACGATTTGTTCATCCAATTTCTCCAAATCTAAATGCCTCAATGTCTTTGAGCACAACTGTTTGAAGAAATTTCCCAACTCAAAAAGTGTCGTTCCAATTTCCTTATCAAGGTAGCCACGCATCCTAATTGGAAGAAGTCGTTGTATAAGGACATGACTGTCATGACTTTTGAGGCCAGATAATTTTCCAGCTTGAGCGGTCACGTAATTGGAGATATTTCCTACATAGCCATCAGGGTACTTAATTGTTTTCAAGAAATCAGAAAATCCTTCTCTCTCTTTCACAGACAATGTGTACAATACGGGAGGCTTCTCAAAGGACCCATTAGAACGCCTCCTCAAGTGTAACTCTTTACGTATTCTCATGTCCTCCAAATCTAAGCATGCTTTGTCTGTGTCCTTGCTCTTTCCATCTATGCTCAAAAGTGTCCCAAGGACATTGTTACACATATTTTTTTCAATATGCATGACATCAAGGTTGTGTCAAAGCTTCAACATTTTCCAATAGGGCAAGTCAAACATAATGCTTCTCTTACTCCAATTCAAATTTTGATTTTCATTCCTTTGTCGTTTTCGATTTTGTGGGTGCTTTCCATATGGCTTGTAAGTCCCAGAATCAATTTGCTCTAGTATTTGTTCCCCCGATAAGTCCAAAGGTTTGGACCTATACTCCGTTTGACCATTGAAGAGCTTACTTGTTCACCAAGTGTGGTTCTCAAGCAAGTAGCGATGAGCACCCATATACCCTATTTTACTTCGTAAACCCTGGGACAATGCATTATTATTACAATTAGGGCAAGCCAAGTAACCCTTTGTACTCCACCCTGACATGTTACCATACGCAGGGAAGTCATTTATGGTCCACATTACCGCCACATGCATTCTAAAAATTTTCCTATTCGATGCATCATATGTTTGCACACCATGCTCCCACAAATTCTTCAATTCTTCTATTAATGGTTGCAAGTAAACAGCAATGTCTCTTCCAAGTGCCGAACGTCCGGGAATAAGCAATGACATCATGCAAAATGGCTCTTTCATACACTTCCACTGTGGGAGATTGTAAGGCATTATGATTACGGGCCACATGCTATATAATGTGCTCATATTTCCAAATGGATTGAAACCATCTGTTGCCAGCCCTAGCCTTACATTTTGAGAGTTATCAGAAAACGTCGGATGTTGCTTATCAAAGTCCTTTCATGCTTCACCATCGGCCGGATGCCTTAATATGTCATCATCCACACGCTTCTCATTGTGCCATCTCATATCTGCAGCTGTTTTTTTTGGACATATACAGTCTTTTCAACCTCGGTGTCAAAGGAAAGTACCGCAATACCTTGTGTGGAATCTTTTTACCACCATCATCGTTCAACTTGTATCTATGCGCGTCACATGTAGGGCATTTCTCCAAATTTGCACTTTCCTTCCAAAATAGTGCACAATCATTCCAAAATAGTGCACAATCATTCTTGCACGAATGAATTGTTTCATATCCCAAACCCAAGTCACATAAGAACTTCTTAGCATCATAGAGTGTCCATGGAACATTTGATCACATTCTAGTAGAATGTCCTTGAATACCTGCATAACCATACCGAATGACTTGTTGCTCCATTTGTTGTACACCTTCACATAAAGCATCTTAATGACGAATGATAACACAGAGAACTTTTCACATGTCAGGTAAAATTTGCGTTGTGCATCTTCGAATAACCTAATGAACTTATGCAAATCTTCCCTCTCCAAACCATTAGGTTCCTCGTCGGTATGATCATCCATAAGACCACTCACGTAAATTTCTTCCAACATAATAGGCAATTCACCCATGAGCGGCTCATCGATATCTGTCATACATTTGCCACTACCTCCACATTGGTCATTTGATACACTAGGATGAAACACGGGAACATGTTCCCCGTGGTGCACACAAGTTATATGCGAAGATGCCATTCCTCTTCGGATCAAGTGCATCTACACTACTTGTCTGCTATATTTTGTGCCATTAATGCAATTGACACATGGACACCTAATTTCATCCTCTACACCTAAATTTTTCGTAGCAAAATCAAGGAATGCCTTCACCCCTTGTTGATACTCTTTACTTGTCAACCTATTATTTATCGTCATCCAACTCTTGTCCATTTTTTGTCACATATAACTCAAGCAAAGATTAACCGATGAACAAATGAGAACACGCGTTTCAAGTTAAGATAGATTATCTTGTTTTTTCATTCACTATTTGGCTTATCACATAAATCTCTTTTAGGGTAGGACCAAATGAAACGATTTGTACCATGAGGGGCCTGTCTTTCCCTAACACCTAAGTTAACATATGTTTGAAGTTCTTATAAGTACCAATATATATATCCATCCATGGCCAACACTCAGAAAAAAGAAAAAAGAAATAAAAAAATTTAAAAAATTGTCTATTGCCAATGTCGGGAGTCTGATAATTTTGTCATATCATTAGAATACAGTAGGCATATAAGCCTCTAACTCCAAAATTGTCTATATAGCCAATGTCGGGGCTTTGATGATCTTGTCATATAATTAGAATACATTAAGCATATAAACATCTAACTTAATTTGAGCATTCACAATCATTACATAGATAAGTATTCCAGCAAAACTATTAAATGAATAAAGAAACAAATATAATTCAGTCCATGCTTTACATATATACATATGCATCCTTTAATACATAATAAAAGATAAGTGTGTGTATCAGCATATATAACACCATCACATGCTCGATATGTCCGTGTCATGCTTATTTAAAGCTGACCAGATAAACAGGCGTGTTTTTTGTCAATAAATAGGAAAGAAATTGTCACACGGAAGCTCAATTCAATTTGTCAGACACAAGGTAACAACACAAAGATGGTTTCAAATTTCAACCAAGCAAAATGTTCAAAGTATGGTCTTTTCTCAACCAAGTGAAACAAAAAAAGAAAGTAATCTAAAATTTAAAACAACAAATGTTTTGTCCAAATACGTATAAAATTGAATGTTATTATTCTTCTTTTCAATACCTTATGGTCCTTATAGTTTATATTTAATTCAACATTCAGAATCAAACTAAGAAGTAATACTCTCAAAAATAATTACCATCTACTGAGAACTTAATATACTGTCAACTTATTGCTACTTGTTCTATGATAGAGATGATCAAATCAACAAAGGTTCCTATCCGACTTATGCTGAATACAGTCTAGTCATAGTTATGTTGCAAGAAGTTCATTGATGTCCTTTCGTTGCTACTCAAAGAATAAAATCTGAGTAAATGAGAGATTACAAACAATTTCCAGAGAGAGAGAGAGAGGGAAAAGTCACCTGCAGTTGTGAAAAGTGCTATGTAGTTGCTGATGGAATTGTTGCTGCTGGAACTGGAACTGCCAAGTTGGTTTGAACAATAAAATGTTTCCTACCAAAAATGAAATAGCATTTCGTTAGCTAATTTAGTAAATATACTCACATTATACTAGAATTATGTTTTATGATCAACAGAGGCCAATGGACTATAAGATTGAGCCACATCATAATCAACACAAGATTTCACCCATTTAGCTAAAATTGAATCAGAAACAACATCCAAATACAAAAGCTAAAAATGCAATATAGATATACTCAATCTCCTCCACCATAACCCTAGCCTCATCCACATCCACATCTACATCAGTTACAAGTAAACCCATCAGTTACCATACTCAATTAATATATGAAAAACAAATTAACATCTCCATAGAAAATGAAGGGAATTTAAACTCAAATTCTCATTAAAATGGCAGAAAATGCAAAACCCATCAAGAAATGGACTCAAAATTCACATAAAAGTAAGAGAAATAACAAAACAAGTATGGATTAGAAACCCATAAAATGCCTATGCATATGCAGGCAAGGGAAGGGGCTGTTGCCTACATTCATCCACCAAAGTCAAAAAAATTATCCTCAGACATATTGCCAACTTAAATTTGAACATGAAATTCGATGTATCCTGATCTCCTCTAAGTTCCAATAGAAAAGGCACCAACATCGTGAAAAAGTTGTATAACTAACAGCTGGGAGAAGAAGAGAGAGAGAGAGAGAGAGAGAGAGAGAGAGAGAGAGAGAAAGAGAGAGAGAGGACAACTTGAACCAGTGTCAAATATCATTATTAGCCCGCAATAATCTTAAACTTTTTCGTTGGACCTTACTTCCAACCAAGCCCATCGCATGGGTCAATTGCCTTGGCCATCATGCTTCTGCAATATAAGTCATATAGCACTCCAATCTGGAGAATTTTTTTTATGTTTTAGATTTCTATAAGAAAAGGTTTAGATTATGGATCGAACAGCTAGGTATATCCACATACATGTTTGCCGAGAGAGAGGAATTATATGTCGGTGAACTGTTTGCTAACATTAGTAATGTGTTATAAAATGGAATTTCAATAAATGAAAAAATGAAACTGACATTATGTATGCATGCATAATAAAAGTAGAAAAATTCAATGAATTTAACAAATTATCAAACTTGAGGCTTTAAATGGCAAAGCATTATAGTTGTTGGCAGCCTCAAATTCTAAGGATTGACACTCAAATAAATATGGCAAGTCGTACAATAAAAATCCATTATACATCATTCTCAATCCGAGCTGGAGGGCTCTTTGGATTTCTGAGCTTAGTCTAAACAAGCAAGAAATTACTATTAGTTTAGTTCTAAATTCAAAAACATCTTAGCCTAAGCATTGCCCTAATTTTTAATTTCAATAACAATGCCCTAATTTTCAACATTTCCTATATGATTTCTGTGTGTGTATATATATATGTATGTATGTGTGTGTGTGTGTGTGTAAACAGGGACAGAGAAAGAGAGAGAGAGAGACAATGAGAAGGAGACAGATAAATTGAGAGAGAGATGCAGAGAGAGGGAGAGACAGATGCGAAATAGAGGACATACCTGGAAGGGAGACTTCCCGATGATCCAGCAACCCTTGCGGTGATAGCGATGGAGACAAAGCTATAGAGAAGAGGGCAGAGGCGTGAGTGAGACGCAGTCCCAGAGGCGTGGGTGTACCAGTGTGTAATCGATTATAAATGGGATCAAGGTTGTGTATATATGATTTGTGTGTATGTATATGTATATATATATATATATATATGCATGTATGTGTGTGTGTAAACAGCGAGAGAAAGGGAAACCGAGAGGCCATACAGAGAAAGAGACAGAAATCGAGAGGGAGATACAGAGAGATAAAGAGAGAGAGAGAGAGAGAGAGAGAGAGAGAGGCGAAATAGAGGACATACCTGGGAGGGAGACAAAGTGATAATCCAGCAAGCCTTGCGGTGATGGCGATGGAGACAAAGCAGTGACAGAGGCGAGAGTGCGAGAGGGAGGGAAATGGACTTCTATTGCAATAAAAATAAAACAAAAAAAATATTTATTCCCAACCAAATTTCATTTTAGTCGCTAATATATTTATGAAAAATTTAATATTCCCTCCACAATTTTGTGCCACGTTTTGGCTACTGAATTACAGTCGGTAAAGCTTTCAGATTTAGGGACCAAAATTGAAATAGTCGCCCAAACCCTTATTTTGCACGACTAACACACAATTAGTAGCCAAAAAATAAATAAATACCAATAAAACAAATTTATAATTTATAAAGACTATGCAATTAGCGACCAACATCATATTTAGTCGCCCAAAATGTCACTTTTTAATGACTAACACCTAATTAGTCGCCAAAAGAACACTCAATTCCAACAACATATATTTTTAGTAGCAACATATAGTGGACTTTTACCTACCAAAAAGGTTTAGTAGCTAATGCATGTACCTTTGGTGACCAAATATTGTTTGGTAGCTAATGTGTCTACCATTGGCAACTAACAAATTTTTAGTAGCTAATGTGTATACCTTTGGCGACTAAATTTAGTTTAGTCAGCAAAATTAGTCGCCGAATCTGTTCTTTCGGCATATATGTCTACAGACAAGCCTAAAATCTCTCTCTCTCTCTCTCTCTCTCTCTCTCTCTCTCTCTCTTTATATATATATATATATATACATACTAGCGGTCGGACACACGCGATGCGCGTGCAAACTCGTTTGGAGTTATAGTATGAAATTCAATTTTATTTTATTTATTTTTATTTTATTATTATTTTTTTTTCCTGATACTGCACATATGAATCATATGTATAACAGCATAACTATGTCCAATATAATATTTGATATTAAGGATACCGAAATTTTAAAAAAAAAAAAAACACATGCACAAAAATAATAATAAACAAATAAACAAATATTCTTTTAAAACAATTTCAAACCTAATACTCTTAGAATACCTACAGTAGCCAAAAAAAAAAAAAATACTTACAGTAAAAAAAGATTTTATTTACATAAAGAAAAATAACAGTTACTGTAAAATAGATTTGATACAAACTAAGAAAAGTAATAGTCTATTTTTTTTTCCCCAAGGAACCTAATAACATAATGAAACTTTTTATTTTATTTTACTTTTTAATGAAGAAAATAAAAAATATAATTAAGCAGTGTAGACACAAAATATCAAAATACAAACCCATACTCTTGGAACACTTATAATAAAAAAGATTTGATATATAAAAATAAAAATAAAATAATAAAATTGCAACAAAAAAAAACAAATTTTAATATTGTTATTTTGACAAAACAACAAATTTTAAGAATGCTGAATTGTTTTTTTAAAAACACACACATAAAATTAAGAAAACAAAAAACCAATATTTTGAAAACATAAATTATAACCACACAAACACAAATTTTTTTCAAATATATAAACCCAAGGCTCTTAAAACACTTATAATCAAAGAGAATTGATATATACAAAGAAAAATAATAGTAAAACCTATTAATATAAAAAACAATAAAAAATAGTAATTTTTTTTTTTAAAATGTTTTTAATAACACTGAATCCTTTCTTTTAAAAAAAACACACACAAAATTTTGGAACCCAAAGAAACAATTGTTTAAAAAACTACAAACCCAAGTCAATATAAAAATTACAAACCCAATACTCTTATTAGAACACTTACTGTCAAAGAGATTTGATACATATACACATAAATAAACACTAAAACAGATTTGATATACACAAAGAAAGAAAAATAATAATAAACTTGTATTGTATGTTTTTTTTTTCTCTCCAAGAAAACTGATAACATAATGGAACTTTTTATTTTCTATATAAAGTATAATTAATAGTACTACACAAAAAAATATAAAAATACAAACCCAAAACATTTAGAACACTTATAATCACGTAGATTTGATACACACCAAAAAATAAACTAAACAGTCACAATGAAACAAATTTAATATACACAAAGAAAATCAACCATTATAGTTAAAAAGATTTGATATACATTGACCCAAAAAAAAATACTAAAATATTAATATAAAATTTAAATTAATAGAAACCCAAAAACCAAAGGTGGAAGCCTAGGACTATTCTCAAGCGTCTCACCAAATCCACCATCGTTGCGACCATTCTCGCTTCATCACTAAATCTTTCTTCGGCAAGAAGGTACTCTCTCTCTCTCTCTCTCTCTCTCTCTCTTATATTTTTAGTTGCTTTTTTTGATTCCTTTGATTTTTGGTGATGGTTAATTTTGTATTTGTGGTGTTGATTTGGTAGTTGACGAGAGAGCAAGCATCTGCAGACCTTGATAATTACTTCAATTTGGAACTACACAGCAAGTTGGAAACAAACGTGGGAAAGTGGGAATGTGAAAGTGATTAATTATTATTAGTTTCTCGAGTCTCTATCTAAATCCCACGTGACAATGGCTTCAAGATTTCAAAATAACTATTGCCTTTTAATAATAGAATAGATATATAATAAGATATTTTCAAATATAAAAAAGGTCAAAGGAAAGCTTATTTTCAAAAACGTTACATCTTTTTTAAATTATAAATAGCGATTTTTTTCTTAAATTTGTGTTAGAATTTCTTACTTTTTGATCTATCTAGTGTAGAAGAATTAAAAATAAATTAATTAATTAATTAATTAAATTAAAATTTCTCCAAAGATAAATAATTTTTTTTAAAAAAAAAAAGAGCCAACAAAAAAGCCAAAAAATCAACTTATTTTGGCTTTTGGTTTTTTTTTTTTTTTTTTTTTTTGATAAACATTTTTTCCAAACTTTTGTTTGGTTTGTTTTTGTAGAGTAGTTTTTGAGATAAAAAAATACGAAAACTTGTTTGGTTTGCATTTTTTCATAAATAGTTTTGAAAAATTGTTTTGGGAGAGAGAGTTTTAAAAAAAAGTGATTGATTTGATGTGTATGAGAGAGAGATAGAGAGAGAGAGATTTTGGAAAGTAGGTATTCAAACAAATTTTTGAGATTTTTTTTGAAAAAATTGTTTGGTTTGATTAATCTTGAAAATTTGTTTGTAGAGAATTTTTTCCAAATTTTTTTCTAAAAAACAAACCAAACAAGGCCTTTATTTTTATTTTTATTTTTTACTTTTTTGGTTCCTCTAGTCGATAGAACCTAAAAATATAGAACTTTTAAGAAAACTCATTACATTGATTTTATAATAAAATTTTAAAACAAATTACTGAAAAATTCAATGTCAAAATTAGGATATCTCGCCTTTTACATAGTGTAATTATAAGGCTTCTATTCAATCTTATATATAACTGAATGGTACAATTTACCTTTTGTGGATCCATATTGGACTTATTTTTATAATTCAAATTGTTCAATTAGTAAATTTTTTTGATAATTTTATTCATGTAAAAAATTAAGTTAATTGAATATTAGTATGCACATGATCAAAATATATTTTTTATTTTTTATATGAATGATCTACACATTAGACTCTACAAATTAAATAATTTAAATTATAAGATTGAGCTTGAGGTGGGCCCACATAAGGCAAAAGGTACAGTCCTTGCCATAATTAAATTAAACTAGCAGCCGGCACATGCAATACATGTGCAAACTAATTTAGAATTATAATATAAAATTCATATTTTTTTAAACACAGACAAAAGTAAAGAAACAAATCAATTTTTTTTAAAAAAAACAAACAAAAGCTTTAAAAAGTGAATCACGAAAAACCCCAAACTCTTTAAGTCTAAGGTCTCGTTTGACAACCTTTTATTTTAGTCAAAAAATTAAAAAGTCACTATAAGTTGACACGTCACACTCTCTACTTCTTTGCATATCATTTCGTAAAAAGCTAAAAAAAAATACTAAAATAGCTTATTCCCAAATGAGGTCTAAGTTTAAACAATTGCACATATTTTATACTTTGCAATTTTTTAAAAATTAAAAAAAAATTGAATATAAACGTATGCTATACGGTTTTTTTTTTCCCCTCTGAATCTTTTTATTTTCTATGAAAAGTATAATTAACAGTAATAAAAAAAATAGAAAAATACAATTCAAATGATCACTGAAGAACACTAATTTTTTAAACACACTCAAAAAATTTTAAAATGCTTAATTTTTTTTAAAACAAACAAACGAAACCAATGACTCTTAAAACTGAAACAAATAAAGAGATTTGATTTACATTTACAGTTTAAAATTAATAATAAAATAAATTTACAAAAAATCAATTTTGCAAATACTGATTATTTTTTATACTATTTTTTTTAAACAAACAAATCAATTATTTTTTTTTTAAACACACAAAAGTAAACAAACAAATCAATTTTCTTAAAAAAAAAAAAAAAAACAAAATAAAGCTTTAAAAATGAAACAAAAAAACCCCAAACTATTTAAGTCTAAGTCTAAACAATTGTACACATTTTATGCTTCGCAATTTTTTGTTTAAAAAAAAAATGAATATAAATTTATGCCATACAGTTTTTTTTTTTTTTTTTTTTTTTGGCCGAAGGACCCTGACAACACATTGATCTTTTATTTTCTATGAAAAGTATGATTAACACTAATATACAAAAAAAAAAAAAAAAAAAAAAAAAAAAAAAAACACAAAAATACGAATTCAAATGATCACGGAAGAACACTAAATTTTTTAAACACACTCTAAAAATTTTAAAAAAAAACTTAATTTTTTTTTTAAACAAACAAATTAAACCATTGACTCTTAAAACTAAAACAGATAAAGAGATTTGATATAAACTTGCAGTTTAAAAAAAAAAATTACAAAAAATCAATTTTACGAACACTGATACACTATTAATGAAGAAAATAAAAATTAAAATGAACCGTATTACACAAAACACTTAGAGATAAAGAGATTTGATATACACTTACAATGAAAAATAAAAATAAAAATAAAAATAAAACAAATAAAATCAAATCCAAACAATTGCATCAAAACACATAAGATAAGATTGTTGTATACATTAATTTGAATTCAAAATAAACAAAACTGTGAATTTTCAATTTACAATGTGATAAATATTATTTAGCAATAGTTCTCTTCACCACTCATATACAATTAAAATTGCTGTCCCATTCCCCTTAGACTCTACAATACCATAGTTTCTTGCTCCCAAACTCTACCATGTTCAACAATTGAGCAATGCTAGATATCATGAAAAAATTTTCATGAAAAAATTTTCATGAAAATGATCATGAAAGATTTATGACCTTTGGATTACACTTGAAATAAAGCACCACACACTAATCAAGGTAATCCAAGAGTCATAAATCTTTCATGATCATTTTCATGAAAGTTTTTTCATGATCCCTAGTTTTTCTCTCAACAATTTATCTGCCAGGTCATTTCTGTTTGTGCATCTCAATATAGAAAAATTTGAGTCAAATCCATCAAAAACATGAAAATTAAGCATTCAGTGTTTCATCAAATACACTTGCAAAAGTTCCCGTTTTTCAACCACAAAATAGAACTACAATAAATTCTGTGAATGATAAATTGTACATTTGTCCCCATACCAATAAATTCAATGACAGATTTTGGGGTATTGCAATGAATTAAACTTATACAAATTTAATTTTAGAATAATTCAATACCAAAAAAAAAAAACACAAAACAAAACAAAAATTTAGGAGAAGAGAAGGAAAACCCAGAAATCAAATACCTGATTGGATGCTCCTATGAACTTTATTATGGAATTCAAGATTCAAGTTAGGTTTTGCAATGCGAAACTAACCTGCCAAGAATTTGATGAAAACACAAAGACTTATAAGACATCAAAATTAAAGTCAAAAAAGTAAAAGTGAACATAATGTTGAGAAGCATGAGCGTACTACTCGAAGATTGAAGCTTCTAACGCTCCAAAAACCTTGGTCACACAACTACCAAAGGAAACAAAAATTACAATTCCAAATTCAATGGAATGTATAGACCATACACATCTATACTATAGTCGGCTAAATCAGTATAGTGAAGGGGGATTAATGTGATGTGACCAGGGGTTTAAAGGCAGTGATCTGATGGATTTTTTTTTTTTTTTATTTGCCAATAAGTAAGTGGGTTTCTTAGCTATCAAGGGGCACCTTTCAACTTTGGAGTTCGGATTACTTGTATTCGGATTTGGTGAGTTTTCAGTTAATATATCATAACAATGAGCGGGTTGTGTGTTGATTGTGGGATTTAAATCTATCTTATTTTCTCTTCCTTTTGGGTTCTTATAAAAATTTAGCATATCTCTTATCTTACTCCATAAGTAGGCAATGGTTAGTAGTTAAATTTTCTAAATCAAATTTCTTTACTTCTACAACTAATATGCTGCTATGCATGCACATGGCTACCAATTTTGGTGACACACCAAGAACAAAGTCAGATTATGTATAAAAGTTATCTTGCAAACAATCACAATTCTAGCCTCTTTGCGAGCAACATCGAGAACAGAATCGTTCAACTCAGCGCCCTAAGTGTAGTGACCTTTGGCCCAATTAAAACAAAAAACAAAGAAGCTCCAAAAGAAATGATACTTTTTGCTGAATGGGATGTTCAATTTGGATGGGATAACCTCTGTTTTTGCTGAATTTGGATGGGCCAAGCGCGCTGGAAGTCCATGATAGTGAGTGTTTGTGAAAGGTGGGAGTTGTTGAACGTGGGAAGTTATTCAATGTGGGAAGTTAGACAGGTAGTTATATTTTGTGAGTTAGTAATTTAAAAATAGTATAATTATTGAAGAAGTTAAGGCTGTTTTAGGAAAATTAGTAAAAAAATTATGAGAGTGTGACTTCAGAACGGGAGCTTCTATATGCACACACCATATCTCCTCTTCCCACACACTTAATGAGAGAGTATGTTAAGAAGTTGTGTGTGAAGGATGTGTATAG
Source organism: Camellia sinensis (assembly GCF_055761805.1). Taxonomy (NCBI): domain Eukaryota; kingdom Viridiplantae; phylum Streptophyta; class Magnoliopsida; order Ericales; family Theaceae; genus Camellia; species Camellia sinensis. The sequence continues at coordinate 34,906,518 of NC_138969.1, forward strand.
AGAGAGAGTGATATGTGTAAATAGATGCTCTCCTTCATAACTCCAAGGTAGCTGTTAGCTTTTAATAATAATATAGATGTAAATTGTAATAGTACAGTTTATATTCTCCCAATAAGGGTGAATGTAGTTTTGCCACTTCCCGGAAACTACGTTGGTTTCAATAGAGAATCTTGATGCGGTTCTTGACCTTGGCTGTCGCCGATGTATCACTGATCTAATTTCCTTGCTATTATGTATCATCAATAAATTCCTGTTGCTGTTTTCCCAAAAAAAAATAAAATAAAATAGACAGGGTGGTATAATTGAAACGTAAGATTAGAAAATGGAAAAATTTTATATCAGTGTAAAATTAAAAAATAACTATAAATAAGTGATAAAATTTGTAAATATTAATAATTAAAATTATAAAAAAATTTCATAAATATGTAATAACATTTTCAAAACATCACAAATCAGTAATTTTCCCTTGCTAAGAGAGTGCACCTCCAAATCATAGGCTGTCTAGATTAAATACAAATGCAGGCAGGATGCACCTAATGACTCCAAATGAAAGTAACATTACAATAGGAAAGAGAGAGGGAGAGAAAGGCCTTATTTGGTGGAGTTTTTCTTAAATTAAAAATTAATAATCTGAAAATAGAAGTTAAAAGCATCTATTCCCAGCTTTTAAATAATCAACTTTCTTCAGTTTATTTAAGTTATTTTTCTCTAATAAGCAATAAGCAAAAATTACATTAAACAGTCTGATACAGATTTCTACATTAAAAAAATTATAGTTTATGATGTATCCATTATTCCTCATCAAATCTTAGTAAATTATGTATGTGTGTCTAAGAAAAATTTAAGTTTAGAATTCTTCTACGTACCACCACGAAAAAATGGTCATGAAATTTGTCACCAAATCATGCTAGACAAACAACTTTAGTAGGGCCAACATCACTTTTTTAGTGTTAAAAAAATGGCCAAATGTAAATTTGTGACACTTTTCAAGACCTTCTTTTTGTTATCTTTAAAATTTTCTTTTCTTTTATGATGTATCTCCCTTATTGTTCATCAAAGCTAAGCAAACTGAGAGAGAAACAGAGATTGAATTTTATATAATATCTCCCATATATGGTCTATATATGCCCTTATATTCACTAGCTTAGCAAACTTTCAAGAACACTTATTCTTGTTAAGAGGTTGATAATTTAAAGTTGCTTGGCCATTAACTGGCTTAGCGTTATTTATATGTTGTAAATCCTCCATATAAAAGTCAACAAATTAATTGTGCAAATATAATATATCTGGAAGAAATCTAATCTTCTATCTCATTCTCTCCTAAACTCCAATCATAGAATATGGGCGACAATAATCCCATATTAGAGTTAGGGGTGTAAAATTGGTCCATTCGCCCACGGCCCACTCAAAACCCACCCATGGTCCAGCCAAGCCCGAGCATGAGCCCAGCCCATGACCCTAAGCCGTGTGTTTTGAGACCCGATCCGAAGCTCAATCCAAAGACCCACTCAAAGCCCTCTCCAAGGCTTGCTTGACCGGCCCGAGGCCTAATGTTATTTTCAAGCTATTTTGTGGGAAAAAGAAAATTTTAAAAATAAAAAAAAAAAAAAACAGTTAGGCTTGGCCTAGGCCCACGCCAAGTTCAAGACTAAGCACAGGCTTGTGGCTCGATTTTGAGCAAGCTTGGGCTGAGAATTTTTCCACGTGGGTCTGCTCGCCCGGCCCCAAAATTTGGTGGAAGCCCGCGAGACTCGATGTTAGCCAGCCCAAGCCTGGCCTGGTGGTTGGGCTGAGCCAAACTAAGCCGAATTTACACCCCTAAATAGAGGGCCTTTGGTTCATAGAGACAAATGAGAGTGAGAAAAAAGATCCTTAGGTGCCAGTAACATGTTTCCTCCACAATCTTGGTAGTGGTGGAAATAAGTACCAATTTTTTAAACTCCCAACACTTCTGTACAAGTCAAAATAAAACCACATGCATGGCAATTTCTTGCATTCAATTTTTTCTTCAAATAATTTTCCTTCTATAAACACTCATAATTTAAAGAAAAATATGAATCTTTGATGAAGTGATGATGGGCTAGTTGCCTACTTTCAGAACTGTTGGTTCACAGAGCCCTCCAACCAAACAACTACTATAAGAACTTATACATTTACCTGCCAAGAAATAAACACATAAAACCGAAAAGTAATACACAAAAATAACAATGAAGACAACAACAATAGAGAAAAGTTCGAGAAAATTAGAACCTTTTGCAAAGTTGAAACCGGGTTATGGTTCTTGTAGAAACTTGAAGCACAAGAAACCGAATTACTGTGAGAGAGAATGGCAGGGCAATTCTCCTTTGGCAAAGCAGAATGTATGCATGTGTTTGCATGGTGATCTCCTTGCCAGAGGAGGACCGCCCTGTTATTCTTTAACCCACATATTTGCCTTTGCTTTGAGTACCTGAGATCGAGCTCGATCTTTCACATGAAGTAGCAAGCCATTTTTATACTACTCAGTTCGCACATTGCTTTTGGATATGCTAAAGAAAGGAAGAAGCATATGCTTGGCACAATTCCTGTGGGAAGGTTCTTTTGTGTTATTCATGGGGGCCATGCATGCATGGTCCCGATTCTCTCACTAAAAATCTCACTCTCTCCAAAGGCCAAGAACATCTTCACCTTTTTTTTTCTTATCCTTTTTTTTTTTTTTGTGGTGATTTAGATAATATCATATGTTGGAAAAGAATACGCACACTAGAAAAAGATTATACTTAAATCACTGATCTCTCACATTTTATTCGAATCTATAAATGCATTAATCTTGTTCACCTTTATAATTGTGAATAAAAGCGAATACGCACACTAAAAAAATATTACACTTAAATCACTGATTTCTCACATTTTATTCGAATCTATAAATGCATTAATCTTGTTCACCTTTATAATTGTGAATAAAATGTTTCGCATCAATAATGGTTTTGTTTGATGAGTAGTGCAAAGACTTAATATAATGGTTTTGTTTCATGAGTATGTTGTATGGAATATTTAAAAAAGTATTCATAAAATAAAGTGCATAATGTAGATTTAAATTTTTTTTTTAATTATATTATACTTAAAATGAATTTGATTGACATATTTTATTTTCTAAATTTTATTTATTTATTTATTTACTTTTGTATATTTTTTTTTTTAGATATGTAACCTTGTCATTGTTCTATAGTGAAAATGGAATTTGATATTTTCCACAACCAATAAAAACCAAGGACTAAACTTCTAACATAATGAACCTTTTGACCCCTACATGAGAGAGAGAGAGAGAGAGAGAGAGAGAGAGAGAGAAAAGGTGGTAGTAGAATGGAACTATTGTTGACAATTTTATAATTTAAATGTTATTATAAGGATAATGTGAGTATATAGTTATTTAATTAATCCTTTGACAAAGGCACATAATATGTCAAGCCTAAAAGGTTATCACTCTTTTGTCCTAAAATTCTACTATGACCATTCCACATCATTTATGAGTAGAGTTGTAAACATGCTAAGTTGAGTTTTGCTGGGCTCGAACTTGACTCGTTTATTTATTGAGTTCGTTTATTGAGTTCAAGCTTGGCTCAATAAGGAATTGGGCTCAAGCTCCGCTCGACTTATTAATATTAATGAAACTCGAATTTGGCTTGGCTCGGCTCGATAATTTTTTTAATATTATCTATATTATTTAAATAAAAATATTTAAATAAAAAATATTATTTATATTATTTAATATATAAATAATGTATTTATTATATAATTTAAATATAGATAAACGAACCGAGCCTAATATTCGAGCTCGAGCTCGACTTATTTACTAAACGAACCGATCTGACCCGAACCAAGCCGAGCGTTTAACGAGCCGAGTCAAGCTTGTTTATACACAGTTGTAGCCTTATTTATGAGACAACACATCATTGTCCATTAACAGTTTAGTTGCAATTAATGTAATATAACTGCATTTATTAAATTTTATATTAATTATATTATAATTAATGACAATCACAATATTTAAAGAGGAATATTAGAGATTCTAAAAGTTTTATCAAAATTTATACCAAATCATGTGGGTCCCACACCCATGTGAAACATTTGGTGAAAAATTTAGCAGAACTTTTATACTGTGTTTGATTGGGAGATTTGGGGAGGGATTTGGAAAGGGAAAGGAAAAAGGTGTGTGAAGCTAGATGAAATATATGTATATTTTATTCACATTTCACCTAACTTTTCTCTTTCTCTTTCCAAATCCCTCCTCAAATTCTCTAACCAAACACAGCGTTAGGATTTCTAGCAATTTTGCCCTTTAAATATTCCCTTTCAAGAGTAATTTTAATAGTATAAAATCTGATTGTTGCTACAATTAATGGAAGTAGTTGAGAAAACTTCATTAGAAATATTCACTAGCATTTTGATATAAACTTGATCATGAATTACACCTAGATGTTTGTTGTCTAACACTTTTTTTTTTATTATTATATATAAACTATGTTAATAATTACATTTTAACAAGTACATTGGAGCACTGCTAACATTTAAAATTAAAATTAAAAAAAAATACTCAAAACAAAAATATTATGTCATCAATTCTTTGTCATCGTTTAATCACCTTCTATATGATATCTATGATTGATTATGTTGTTTGGAAATCTGATTTTGTGTTGTATTATTTTTGTCTTTATGATATTTCAAGTTTGTGCCATCGTCCCCAAAATACAAGTTTGATTAGAAAATGTGTAGATCAAACATTCACATTATAAATAAATAATAATGATAAAAAGACATAGTCCAAAGCAAAAGGAAGGGCTCTTTCTTGCTGTGGGGAGGTCGGCAGAGCATGAAGACGAAAGATTCTCTAAATGTTCTGTTTTGTTGGAAAATTTACAAAGAGATTTAGAAAGAGGAAAAGAAAAGTTAGGTAAAATATGAATAAATTATACTTACATTTCACTTAATTTTATATCTTTTCTCTTTTTGTTTCTAAATCTCTCAACCAAATACAGAGTAAAAGTACGCAGTTTCTTTGTCTTAAAAATGATACTTTTTGGTGTTAAAAAATTAATTAAATTAAATGTAAATAATATCTTATCATGTAATTTAATGATACAAAACAATATGAATAAATAAGTAATGTATAACCGTAGCACATAATGTCACACACAAACCATCGTTGAAAACTATAAGCAAAATTTTATTTTTACAAATGGTTGCAGTTGTTAACGTCTGTTTTAGAATACATGTTAAGAAATTTAAAAATATTGAACATTTTTATTGCACTCATTTTCATACAAAATGTACAACCTTTTAAGCCTCTTAATATTTAACAAAAAATATTTTTCAAATAGTCAATGAAAGTTTAGCTAATGATGTTGTCAAATAAAGGCATTTGAAGAACCTATTACTTGAAAACAAATTCATAAAAATGAAAGTGTGCGGACTATATTCAATATGGGTGTGATTAATTATATATACCAATTAGTGTACTAACTAGTGTACCAATTGATGATGTGATATAATTTAAGAGATTTTTAGTATTTATAATGTGATTAATAAGTATGGTCAATAATAATATCATAACTAGTCTTAATACACTAATATGTACATTAATTAATGCATGTAACACTATCGTTAATTATAAACTTACATTACAAGTTTTTATTTTTAAGTAACTTGTCTTAGTTTTTGTGAGTTCCCTAATTTCGAAGAGACATGTAACTTTCTCGAATTAATTAAGCCGCGTTCACGAGATTATGTGTGTAACTAATAATGAGAGAGAGAGAGAGAGAGAGAATTCACCAAAAATATTAAGGCTACCCAACAAAGCCTTCCTCTAGAAAAATGTACTAGACTCAACTCTTGCAATAATATATCTAAGTTGTATTCAATATGAATATTATTAAATTCATAAATCATATATATATGTATAGAGAGAGAGAGAGAGAGAAGTATAAAAACATTCACATTCACTGGACTGAATTGGATTTGAATTGAAGGGTACCAAAGAAGATAGGACTAAGACGTGAAGGACAATGAAAGAACATGCCATTGGATCTTCTCAATGTGCTCTTTATTTTTATTTTCTATTTTTATTTCTTCTCTTATTTTCTTTTTTATTTCCTTTCCCTATTTATCCACTAGAGGTGAAAGTGAGACACTAATTTAGATGCTTCTCTTTCGATCATTTTTACACTTCTCATTGAAGAGTAAAGAATCAACTCTAATCGAAGCTTTACTCGATTTACAGAAATGAAAGAAAGCTTTATTCCTATGGAACTGGCTAATAATATGTAAATATCAAGATTGAAAAAAATAAGTAAATAGAAGAAGAAGAAGAAGAAGAAGAAGAGAAAAAAACATAGAGAGTAAATAAGAAAATTGTACATGTTGGCTTTTTTTTCAGTTTTCTTTATTAAATTTTGTTAATATGTAATGGCACAAGTTAAGAAACTGAAGAAAAAAAAAAATGTACATTCTGCATAAAAGTATGTGTAATAAAAAATGTATAAAATTTTTAACCTTTCTTAATAACAAGACCCTTCTTTATATTATGGTTGATTTTTGTCATCTTATCGATAAGCTAAATGAGTAACAATGGTGCATGGTGGGTGTTAAGTTTTAACTTCGTTACGAAAAATTATGTGATATATATTGTCTATGTAGTATTCTCAATAAATGAGAAATCTCAAAACACATTAAGTTAGTCATCAATTGTCTCTCAATTAACTATCTAGCTACAAAGGTGGGTCTATACTGTCTCATCTGAAAAACTTCCCCCATGTGTGTCCCTCCCAGTGAAAATAAGCATATATTTGGCAAAAGGTTTAGTCCAACATAAACTAATCTAAAGAATCTTGCACATATATGAGAAAATCTTTATAAAGATAATCTTGTTTACTATCCTTCTAGTGAAAAGTATTACATTTTCTAGACAACATCATTACAACTAAATACATTATAAAAAATCAACATGTTTTATTCTTGTTCAAAAAGAAGCTTCATAAGCCGAATGTTTTTAATACATTACAAATACACACTATTGTTGTGCTGAGATAAAATTAGGGGTGCAACTTGGGTAGGCTCAACCTGAGCAACCCGAATTTAGTCCGAATTTTTTTAAGACTTAGACAAAATATTTTCAAATTCAGTACTGAAAATCCTAAGTGATTCTTGATTAGATCAAAATACACAATCTAAATCATCAAGCACTTACGAAAGTGATTTGAATTGTTGTTTTCGAAATAAACAATAAATCGACACAAACGATTTTTACGTAGAAAAATCACAATTGAAGTACCTCCAATTGTAATAAAAAACCACAGGCGAAACGCCACTAATCAATCCACTACTGAAGAAAGAAATATTACAAAGATAACAAACAAATTACCCAACTCATCCAATTTGTCTTCAAACCTTCTGTAACTCTTTCACCAAGCCTTCGTCTTGGAACTGATCAATCTGAAGTTGAATCCACAACTTCACTTGTCGAATCAATGACTACGTACCGAATCAAACTCCTTTGAAACTCCACGTTTGAATCTTCGGAATCCACCGAGGAAGACTACTCTTGTATATAATCAATCAACCTCCTTGATTTGTGCTTGTCAATTCATGAGTTTAATACTCACTCAAATTATCAAGGAAAACTCACAAAAATACTCAAGAAGAAAACCTTAGAAAACCTCAGAAAACCTCAAAGTAGATCTAAAAACCTAATCCTAGTTTTGGAGTAAAACAAACACTTATAGAAATCCTGGACTGTGAAGCTGGCTTAAGCGAAGCTTCTATCGCTCGAGCGAGGAACTTATCTCGCGTGATTTCCATAAGTGGCTTCGCTCGAGCCACGCAACTTGCCCTCGAGCGAACAATCAACTCTTTCAGGTTTTTATGCAGACACACTCCTTCGCTCGAGCTACACAAATTTCGCTCGAGCGCACATTCATCTCTTTCAGGTTTTTGCCAAACGCAGTCTTCGCTCGAACGAGAACTTCTTCGCTCGAGCGAGCAAGACAAAACAGCAAGCAAATTACAACTCAATAACTTAAATTTTGTTCGTGGATTTGACAAAACTAAGGGACCTAACAAGTACAGGCTTAGGCAAAAATTCAGACGTCCGAATTAAATTTGGGCGGGCTTGGGCAAAGATGTCAAACAATCCGAGCAATCCAAAACCCGAATTATATATATAGATATATAAAAATATTAAATATACATATGAATTATTAATCATTAATGATATTAAAGTAATTTATATTATTAAATCATATTGAATATATATTATATATACAAATAAAATAGAATCTTACTTTTGTCTATTTTCACTCATAAATTGTAAAGACTGCTATAGCAGCATCTCTCTTTCATTATATAAATTATGTGTTTTGATAGTATTAATGATTTTCTATTAAAAAACATGTAAATAGAGTCAAATTTTAATAATTTAATAATGTAGCTATAAATAAATGAAATTCATTTACAATTCGGGCAACTCAGACAATTCGGATTTAACTCGGATCAGGCTTGGACATACAATTTCGGGTTACAATTCGGACCTGGGCAGGCCCGAGTAGGTCTCAGCATAACTTGGGTTGAGCTTAGACAGCCTCCTAACCCTACTGAACCTGCTCGAATTACACCCCTAGATAAAACATTGCACATACGTACGTAAATTGGGCAAACGTTGTGTGGGTCAAAGTGCATCACTAGTTCTTTTTCTACGAACAACAATATGGAGGATGTGCTGAGAATATGCTATTTTTCATGAAAACACTAGACTTCTTTCATGGCCTATAAATAGATTCTCAAGCTAAACGAGTGTTCATCGTCATCGACCAAGTGATCGGTCAAGTGCATGGTTGCATTACCGGGCAACTATTCTTTTGGCAGATGGCCACTTGACTGTGCGTGATTAATTTCATAAAACAGAAAAGTAATCTCTCTGCCAAAGGAGATTTGCCCGACAATTCACCTGTGCAATCTTCTAGATACGGATACTCTCACCTTACATCTGCCAACCCAAGGTAAGACTTCCTCAATTAATGTAGTTAATATTTTTGTTGAACAGCTAATGTTGTTAATATTATAAACATTGTCTCATTTTCTACCACTGAAATGCTTTATTCATTAGTATCACTCTTTTTATTGTGTTAGTTAATGTCATATTATTTTTTATTTTTGGCTTTCCTTGTATTATACTTCAAAACCAAACATAAGATTCTTTAGAGATCTGAATTCCCATCATACACCTCCAATTTGGACATTGGGAACTTCTTTAAAAAAAAACTTTATAGTATTCATCCAAATAGGAAGTTGATATATCATAGCTAAATTTGCCTCCCACAAATGATTTTTTTTTTTTTTGGGTTAATGGGTAATAATAATTACATATAAAGCATCATTGAAATTAGTTACAAGTTGATAACCATTCTATCAATCACAATAATCACAATATTATCCACTATTAGGGCAGTCGAACTCAAGACCACAACCACATTGGTATCAACAATTGATTTCATAGCTTGCATCTTCCACATTAAGTATTTATGTCACAATTCAGTTTACAATAATGATACATATTCAGAAAAATGTTTAAAATTTAAAATAAATCAATGAGATATTACGAGTGTTTCAACACTACACCAAGTTCAAATCTACACAATAAATTCAAGTTCTAGACATTTTTTGCAGATACTTTTTCCCTCTTTCTATTTAACAAAAGTTGTTGGACTACTCTTTAACATAAACATACACAATTTCTCAATCCCTCAAGGGCACACTTCTATAAGTAAAAAATAAATAAATAAAAATAAAAAATGTAAGATTTATATTGGTTTGTAAAAAATATATTTAAAAAATGCAGAGTTATAAAAACTTTTTTTTTTTTAATTTCGGTCTGAACTCCTCCCAAATTCTCAATCTGTCAAGGGCACACTTCTAGTGGATGGGCCTTCTGAGCTGGGCTGTGAATGGATCGGCCCAAACAAAATATGGGCTTTGCCAAAAAGGCCTACACCCACTTTAGGTTTGAATGAGAGAATTTTTTGCCATTGAAACTAATTAAAGAATGGAAAGCATCTATTTAATCTAATATTTGATGAACCATGTCATTTGCAAATATTTCATGAACCAAAGTCAGATATGACTTCACTTTGTTTATGATTTCCCAAATTAAGAATAATTAAAAAGAGACTCTAGCTAGACCATGAAAAAAGTCACCCTTAGGTTTGGTATGTCCTTGTTTATAGTTTTTGTTTATCTTTACAAAAGCTTTGAAAATTGTAAATAAATATTTTTTGTGTCTAATTCATTTTCAAATATTTATAGAATTTACTAAATTTATGTAATAAAAAAATTTATTTTCATTTGTTTCTTAGTCTCCTACTTCCTTTGATGATCAACTGCTTATCACCACTACTAGTTATCACATTTAGCCATCCCTTACCGCCGTCAGTGGCTCCTCTAGCCACCACCTCCTATTAGCCACCACTTTCAACGGGCCAAAAATCACCTCCTCCTACTAGCAACCCTTTCAACTATTACTTTTTATCAACAACTATCTCTAGCCAACACTTCTGATGGTCAAAAATCACCTTTCGGCACCATTTCTAACCCGTTAGTAATCAACTTTCGTCATTAGCTTTTGTTGATGATCACCCTAACTTATTTTCAAAATAAATTTGTAAAATGTAGATAGGAGACAATTCGTGTTCATTTATAAAATTCTCTTACCCTTATTTGAATAGTTTTTTCAATAAAATGGGTCCCCAAAAAAATAAAAATGAAAAACAGGACACTTTTTACAAATCCAAAATGTTTTTCATTAAATTTAAAAAAAAAATTAATATTTATTTTTTAAAATTAAAAGTAAATTATATTTTACACTCATACATTTTATGCCAAATTTCATTTTAATTTCCCGTTTTTCAAATATAATAATTAATTCATAATCAAAGTTTGATTTTAATTTTTTGAGTAAATTACCAATAGCTCTTAACAATTGAACTTAATTCTCATTAAATCCTATTGAAAACAAGTTCTAATAAAATCGTCGCTAAAAATAATTTTTTGTGACGAATTTTTTTATGTTGCTAAAAATTGACAATTACTTTTTCTTTCTGTTTTTTTTTTGTCACGGTTTTTATAAATTATCTCTAAAACTTACAATTCGTGATATTTTTCTATGACAAATTTATAAACTGTCGCTGAAATTTGAAAATTAGTGACAATTTTTCTATGACTTTTTTGTGACGATTTTTTCCATGACTTTTTTGTGACGATTTTTTGAAGTTGTCACTAAAATTTATAATTAGTGACAATTTTCAAACTATCTCTGAAAATTAAGAATTAGTAACGTTTTTTTAATAGTGTTTGATGAAAAATGTCATTAATTATTATAGAACCTATTGGATAATAAGTCCATCTATTATGACCTATACGAAAGTCCCCTTAATTTTTTTAACAAAAATTAGGGACAAGGTCCTCTCCAATTGGATTTTCCAATTGGAAGGTGTTGTTGAGTTTCCATGGGCCTACCACGGAGCTCGCATCGATAATCCGTAATGTTCACTATTAGGACTCGTCGAGTATTTTATCCATAGAAAAAATTACTTTAATCGGATATTGATAGACGCTTAATTAGATCATATTTGTATCAAGAAATTATTTTAAAAATCATATTTATTGCTAATAGAAATCTGATCTGATTAAATAGATATCGATATCCGATCAATATAATTTTTTATAAGAATAAAATATTTTGATAAGTTCTGTATATTAAATAATTCAAATTATTAATACGAATTTCGTGATGAAACTTACAAAAATCTAACCGTATCCCCCAATCCAATTTGGACCAGAGAGGAGGCTGATCCCAAAAATTATGCTAACATGCCCCCACTTTAGCCTCTGCCTTTCAAATTAAGGCACGCGAAATGGGACTTTCAGAAATTAATAAAATAAAGTAAGACACGTGAATATGCTTGTTAAGGTCATGCAAAAGCAAAACCGCATAGTCAATTACTGTGCTGGTCATGCTCACACCTTCATGCCCATCACATGGGATTAAAATTATTATTTTTAATTAATTTTCACATTTTGCTACTTACTTAATTCAATACCTAACCATGGAAAATGTATTATATATGAATAGGGTACCATGTGACACTACATTCTATCAATTATAAAAGTATGTCTTTTATTATTTCTCAAACTCTCAATATAAATGTAGTAGATTATACTGTTAAATTCAATCATAATAATAAAAGTTATCATATGACATATATTTTATCCATATACAAAAATTACTCATATGGGCAGTGCGTAGTTAGGAATTTCCCTCAGTGGGATCATTTATAGAGAGAGAGAGAGAGAACAAATGAAGGAATGCATCAATGGCAATGCAATAATGGTTGTTAGAGAATGAATTGTTAATAGAGCAAATGAATGAACGAACACTGAGCTAAAATTGACACCACTAAACAATAAATAGCTCCAAATATATGTGATATATGTGATATTTATCTAGATTCATTAGGATCATTTTGTTAAAATTGACACCACTAAACAATGAATAGCTTCAAACACTGGGGTTATTTTGTTAAAATCCAAAACTATTAAACAAAATTTCATATATATTTAAATAAAATTTAAAAATTCAGTGGTGTCAATTGACACTACTGAATTACACATAGCCCCGCCCATGCATATGAGTCAAGTTTGGAACATCCAAAGTCCATTGGGAACAACAGGTTATGAGATAAATAAGGTATAGTTTAGAATTATGATAAGTGTAATATTTTAAATTTTATCTAGAAATGTAATTTATGGTTACTTTGAATTTTATTCACAAATATCAATCTATGGTTCAAATTTATTTCTAGATCCACAGCATTTCACTTTGTGAAGAACCATGTGTAAAAATAAATTTTTATTTTAAAATTTTGTTTAACCAGTTCCCTTAAAACATTTGATAAGAAACTTATACTTGTGTATAACGTATGAGAATGCGGGCAACATATAATATATAATTAATTTAAATATTATTATTTGTTAATTTAAAGCCAAATGGGCGAGGATTCTGTGCCTTTTTTATTGTGGTAATTCAGTTATTCAAATTTTAAATTCAAACAAAATGATGTTGTTTTGGAATATATAATTTAAAATAAAATTATATTATTTTAATTTAAAATTTAAAATATTTAATATTAAATTATATGCTTAATTGACTATTCTTGCTGTAGAAAAATAATGACAGATTATCTAAATCCAAATGATAAAGAGTGCCTGTGGAAGACTTGCTAAAAGCATTTTCAACATTTTATGTATATAATGTTGGTTAGTTAAAATAAAATTAAAAAAAAAAGAAAAAAAAAGCAGTATTTAGACAAATAATTAAATAAATAGCAAAGTTGAAACAGAATGAAAAAATGAATAAGTAAAATACAATATATGCTTTATAGTGTATTTTAAACTTGCAAAATGTGTTTAAAAAACACAGAAAAAGTAAGTGAGTTCCATACCAGAAAATTGTGTTCAATATTAATTTTTGTCCATGTAAATCAACTGAATGTTTAATAATGTAGGAGATGCTTTAAAATCTAATACTAAAAGTTAATAAATTAATTTTTTTTATTAAATAAGTTCAATAACTTGCATTAATTATTACAACTATGCTACAGAGCCCGAATGGGCAACGGCTCGAATGGCTCAAAAAACATTTTCCTATTTTTTTTTTTTTTTTTTTTCTTTTCAGCCGGAGAAAGGAGGAAGACGAAGGAGGGGGAGGGGGAGGGGGAGGGGGAGGAAGGAATGGAGGGGGCCTAAAAAATGGAGGAGGAGGCGGCGGAGGAGGAGGCGACGAGCGGGGCAGAGCCGACGAGGGGCGGAGGCGACGATCGGGGCAGAGCCGGCGACGATCAGAGCAGAGCAGCGAGGCGGCGAAGGCGGAGGCGCGGCGATCGGCTATCGGCGACGACGACGGCGACGGCCTCTCCCTCTCCCTCTCCCTCTCCCTCTCTTTCTCTCCTCCCTCTCTCTCGCCTCTGCTTCTCAGGTTCAAACGAAGAAGAAGAAGCAGAACAGAAAGAACAGGAAGGAAGAAGAAGAAAAAAAAAAAAAAAAAAAAAATCAAAACCCAAAACGACGTCGTTTTGGGTTTTGAGCCAAATTCGAGCCATTGATTCGGGCCCTCAAACATTATTCTAATTATTATAACAACTATAAAATTCTTTTATTACAATTTTTTTATTTGAATTTATTTTGAATATATAACTACACAGATAATATTAAAAGAATAAGATTATCACATTTTCTACTGCCTACTGTCATAAATATGCAGTAAAAAATAAATATATTTTCAGAAATTATTTTTAGATAGGTTTTTGATTGTCTTTACTGAATTTTTTTTTTATATTTTAATCTTTTTATATTTTTAAACCCATCAAGATTATATGCAACTACAAAATAAAAAATTTTAACTAAAATATTAAAAAAAATTACTAAAAACGAAAAAAAAAAATCTAAATAAAAATGTGCACAATTTTTTGTTCAAATTTTATTTTTGCTTTTAGTGATTTTTGAAATATTTTTAGTTAATTTATTTTACTTTTTAAATACATCTTGATTAAATGTATCTAAAAAATATTAATTAAAATATAAAATACAATCACTAATTAAAATATAAACATAAATTGAAACTCGTCTAAAAACGTTACCCATTGGTGTCACCTATTTAGGGTTGTTCACGATGACGTGGTATATGTTATTTTAAAAGGTGATTATTTAGTATTCTTAGAATATAAACACATGATGTTTTACAAAGTTTTGATTGATAAAGAGGGATAAAAATTCACGATTTATGTTTGGATTGAAAAAATAACATGAGATTAAATAATTGATGATTAACTTAAAATATGACCACATACTCCTCTGAAATTATTAAATAATTTCACTATTTTAAATGCAGCATGATACGCACGTGCGTACATGGAGACCCACAGGCCACGTGGTCGGAATTGAGAGATCAACGCATCAAAGTTGACACACTCACATGTGTGCTGTCGTGGCATTCAAATATGCTAATCAGAATATTCGTGTCGCGTATTGAATTTACCATAGTACCATTCACACGTACGTGAACTTTTTCCCATTTTCTTTTTAGGGGGTTATGTTAGAACATGAGATTGGGATTATTTATCCGTGGGCCCAATTATCCTATATTTGTTTTAACATTTTGGTTTAGGATAATTAATCCAATGGATAATTAATCCAACAAATTTGTAGGATTATTAGTAATGGGGTAGGGGTGGGATTATTAATCCAATGAATATTAATCCAATTGGATAGTGAATACCATACTAATTTAATAGGATTATTAATACTTCACTATTAATTTTGTGAATCAAACATGACCTTAATAAGAGGGTGTTTGGAATATTTTTAAATTTTTATAAAAAGATGTATAAAAAAATAGAAAAGTGATATGATCTACAAAAGATATTAAAAAAAAAAAAGTATATTTTTGTATGAGATGTCAAATAGTGCCTAACACTCATTTTTTAGATTTTTCTAGGAATTTATTATAAAATATTTTTCAAGTACTTATATCCCAATAAGTGTATAAAATATTCTTATATTCTAATAAGTTTTATTACATTTAAATAAGTCCTATTATTTTGAATATTTGATTCACAAAATCTTAATTCTTATGTTTAAGATAATTTATGGACAATTTTACTCTTACAAATATTTTTTGAACCCTTAGCTACTTGGTGTTCATTATTTTGGACTATTTCGAATGTTCCATGACTTGAACATTTACATTAAATAAATTTAACAACATGAATGTTTACATTGACAGTGTGGATATTCACATCATGGAACATTCACCTTGTTATTATTAAGGGTATTTTGGTAACTATGTCATCCATAGAATTTATTGGAATACAAGAAAATAATTTGGATTAAATGGGGTATGAGTATGTGAGGAAAAATTTATGAATAAATGTCCATTTTTTATGAATTTCTATTTTTCATAATTTTTTAATGGGTAAATTACATTACCCTCTCTTAATGTTTGAAAAACATACAATTAGTTTCACATCTTTAACATAATTACTGTGTGAGTGAATTTCCGATCACACTGCCAACTTAGTATTCAGCTGGAGAGTACTAGCAGAATAGATGACACATGGCTGACCTGCAACAGAAAGAGAAGATTTCGGTGGTGGTTCGTCCACCTAGAGGTACTCTGACGATCAAGTCAGTATATCTCTCAAAGATAATCAATTGCTAAACTCACTGTTCTGAATATAAATTGCGTACCTTAGACCCATCGGGGGTGCCTTTCTTTTATAGTTAACTCAATCCTAGTCCCAATAAAAGCCTTTCTTCAATGGATTTTAGCTCAGTGCTTATCATGGACTCTTCAATAGATAAAGATAAACTCCCTAAGAGCTTTATCCTTATCCATACCGAAGTCATTCCTCATTCTAGGACTCTTGTGCCTTATCCGCTCATCTCGGATTCCGATATCTTTGGAGATAACCTCGGCCTAGCCGAAATGATCTCGGCGTCATGACCAGGACACGTGGCACCTCGGCTGACACGTCGGCATCACCTTGGCCACATGTTGGTACTCTGAAAACGTATCCCCACAACTGCCCCCTAGGTTCTATTACCTCGGCATTCTGAGGTGATGGAACCTATATTGGTACTTTCTACCAGTACGTCGGCTTAAAGTATCTCGCCGAGATCATCATCAAGGCTGACATGTCTCTTTAAAGAATAAGGACCCTAAGAGCTCTTTTACGCGTATGAGCTGTCATACATAATAACTCAACCGTTTTAGCCACGTGCTTTCCCCTTACTGGATCGTACCTGTCTCACGCCTGTGCGCACCGTCTGACGAATTCGTCGTTCTAGGCTCATTAATTTTATTTTGCTGCCGTTTCAAGTTTTAACAAAACTTTTTCCCTCTTCCATCTTTTCACTTTTTTCCATCGTTTCTGAGGCTTTCTCTCTCTCTAGCTTTTTCTTCCAAATCCTCCATTGTTCAAGCTTCTAAAGCTTTGCAACTTGCTCCGTCCACCTCCTCCGGCGAGGTTCTTGCTAATCTTTTCCTCAGCTGTCATTCGTCTGACTTTGGTGAACTCAACACCGGCTTCTTTTCTTCGGTAAGTTTACTGTTTCTCCTAATTTCAGTTTTTGATGCTCTCCATTACTCGTTGCCATTACTGCTTTGTTCAAACATATATATCTGAATGTGTTTATTTCACGACTTTGCTCTTGCCCATGTCTTGAATATACCTATTGCTCATAATTTTTCTGCACTTTTGCCACTTTTCTTGGCCTCGTGCCCTTGTGCATACTCTGTCACAGTGTTCTTGATAGTTTCATTACTGTTCTTGATTCTGAAACACGTTCTTGTTTTCTGTTTGCCATGTTTTTGCCAGATTCTTGCCTCCAATCTTTGTTTCTGTAGATCTAGATTTGGGATTTGTTTGTAGAACCCATAGATTCTAAGAAAAACTAAAACAGTTCCTACAAATTCTCACCCCAACTAGCCTTGAGGCTTCTGCCGAGGTCCTTAAAACCCTCCAAAAACTCCTTCCTTCTGAAATCCAACTCCTCTAAGTGAAGCCGACGTTATGGGTATGTGGAAGCATAGGGTAGACACCCCGACCAAGTTAGATCACTTTAGGCGTGAGTTTGACATCTCGGCTGACGTCCATCTGAGGTTGGCTGGGAAGGATGACTCCATCATGTCTACAACTGATTCTATGCCCTTCCCTGTGGTAGCTTTTGTCGAGTGCAGACTTCGACTCCCACTAAATACCCTTTTCCGTGAGATACTTCACTATTATAAGTTGAACCCGATGCAACTTGCCATCAACTCCTACCGAGTCAACAATGACATAATAGCCCTAGCCAAACAAGAAAATGCTAGGGTTACCTTATCCAATATCCAATACTGCTACACCATGTGTGGCCTCAAAAAAGATACGGGCTACGTTTACTACATTAAGCCGAGGTCCACGGAGTACAAAATTGTCGCCGACCTCCCTAACTCCAACAAGGGAGCTGGGGATGACTATTTCATTACCTCGGGGAACTGGAAGTTCGCTCCGGACAAGGACCTCCATCTCTACCCTCTTCCTCGATTAGTTTTTGTAGAGGGCAATGGTAAGAGCCCTGTGTTCATACTAAGGCCTAGTTTGGGAAGACTAAATAAGTGCACTTTTTGACTTTTTATGAAATATGGGTTGGGTTTGGGTTGGGTTTGAAGTGATGTGTTAGAGAGGTGATGTGACTTAAATAAGATGATGTGACTTAAATAGGATAGTGACTTTTTGACTTTTTATCTTTTTTTAATCTTCCCAAACTAGGCCTTAAAGTCTTCAATACTTTGTTTGTTTCTAATGTTTGTTTTTCTTGCAGCTCTTCCTCAGCCACCAAAGGGCTTCCGTCAGTCTTTCTTTCTTAGCAAGGACTTGAAGAAACTTTTGGATCTGCCAATCCACAAACGAAAAGCCCTTCTGGTACTCAATTACATCCCAACCTACAAATCGGCGCTGCCCGACGTCCCAAAGAAAAAGAAGAAAAACCAGTCACCTCCTTCTGCCACAACTCCTCAAGCTGCCTCCTCATCTCGGCCAGATCAAGGATCGACCTCTGATCTAGCTGAGCAGCCGTCTACCTCGGCTCCATATCTAATCCCAATATCCCAACGCCGTCGACGACGCCAAACAGTTTTTGCTGCTGAAATGGGCCGCCAAAAAACAGTCGCTAAGGATCTTTTAGCCAACATTTCATCCTCTATTGATGCTCAACCAGCTCCAACCCAGCCTCCAAAGCCAAAGAAAAAAAGGATAAAGAAGGCTCAGCCAAAGGCAGCGGTGACTCAGATTGATTCTGAAGATACCTTGCCAATTTCTAAATTGGCTGAGAGTGAAAAGACCACCTCTGTCCCCGAGAAGAGGTCTGCTGAAACACAACCATCCGAATCCACCAGATCAAAAAGGCCGAGGTCATCCTCTGCAGCCACCTCGGGGTCCCGAAAATATGATACCCCCTGGGCCCCCAAAATCGTACTGGAGGACAAGCCAGTTAGGGCTGGCGACAACGCTGATGACATTAATGTCGGCGTTGCCCTTAGTACCGCTCTGCTTCTTCCCGACGATCTCAACCGAAACGCTGAGTTGAGCAAATATGAAAACTATGCTCCGATGCTCCAGCGCTCTGTTCAAGTAAATGTCTTTATTTGGTAATTTTTCTTTCTTTCTCTTTTTCTACTTTAGAAAATTTTGTAATAACTTCTGCTTTGTATTATTTTTTCTCAGGCAATCCAGCACGCCCATTCCTTCTCACTACAATCTTTTGAGAACCGGAAGGAGCTGGCCGATAAGAAGAGGGAAGTCTCTAGTCTGGAAAAGACCAATAAAAGCTTGCAATCCAAGATGAAGACCTTGGAGGATCAAGCCGAGGCTGCTATCAAGGCTCAAAATGATGCCGAAGAAAAGGCGGAATCCGCTAAGGCCATTAGGAAGGTTCTCGAGGCCCAAAAAAGAGAGGCCGAGGAAAAGATGTCCCAGGCCCAAAAAGAATTTCAAGATGCTCTGGCAGCAAAAGAGGCCGAAGTCAAGGCCGCCGACGAGAAAGGATCTAATAAAGGGATGACCGATGTCACGGCGGATTACGAAAAACAAGTAAAGCAGGCATGCAACAAGGGTTTCACCCTTGGTTGGATGACTTTACTTAAAAAGCTCGAAATCTCCGATGACTCCCCCCTCAAGAACACCGACATCCTTCCTCTGCCATTTCCCCCAACTCCAAGCCAATCCGATGACGATTCTGAGTCTGAGGAGGAGGTTCTAGTGAGGAAGTCAAACGAGGCTGCTAGGGCCAAGTCCCCTATTCCAAATGAGCAAGTCCTAGACTTGACTCAAGATGAGGAGGGTGAGGGGGTTCCCAAAGATACTACTCTTGAGAAAGCATCATCCGACGTGCTTCTTGCCGACAAGAGCCTCGATGTAACCCTCCAAGAAATCGATGCCGAGCTTTCGGCCGAGAAGGCTTCCGAGATGTCTTCCCGGCAGTCGTCTGAACTTCAAACCCAACCATCTGTTGTTGCTGAAGAGTCTTAATTTTGATGTCTTTTTTTTTTCCTTTTTGGAACAATTTGTAAGCTTTGGCCGACATGCCTTCTTTTGAACGTTAATACAACTTTCTTGCTTGTATCTTTGTCTTCTCTTTACTACTCTTGTTTGATTCTACACTTAGAATATTTTGCATATCTTTAATATACACTTCAATTTTGTGTAACCTTCTCGGGGTGACATGCCATGTTTGTGCAAATTGATAATTTACCTCAGAAAATACCCAAGTACCTCTCTTGGCACAACCTTGGTTTCAACTTGTAAATTTCTTCATAAAATTTCAACAAGTGTTTTACCTTAGTTTAACTTTAACTTGTAAACTTTTTTTAAGTTTCAACTAGTGTTAAACATAATCTCGGTTTAACTTCAACTTATAAACTTTTCGCAAGTTTCAACAAGTGTTAAACATGATCTCGGTTTAACTTCAACTTGTAAATTTTTTTCAAGTTTCAACAAGTATTAAGCATCGTCTCATTTTAACTTCAACTTGTAAACTTTTCTCAAGTTTCAACAAGTGTTAAACATAATCTCGGTTTAACTTCAACTTGTAAACTTTTCTCAAGTTTCAACAAGTGTTAAACATAATGTCGGTTTAACTTCAACTTGTAAACTTTTTTCAACTTTCAACAAGTGTTAAACATGATCTCGTTTTAACTTCAACTTGTAAACTTTTCTCAAGTTTCAACAAGTGTTAAACATGATCTCGATTTAACTTCAACTTGTAAACTTTTCTCAAGTTTCAACAAGTGTTTAAAACCATTTTTCTTCTCTCTGCCCCCTAATGTAAACCTAAGTTCCACTTGGGTTCTCATTATACATGTATTCCAGAAACAACGTTTTGTAACTTTATCAGTCATAAGTATATAAAAAAATAAACAAGCTAAAACTTTATTTATTTACTTCGGCAAATGACAAAAGAACAAAAAATTCTAATGATAGAAAAATTTCAAATTGCAAGTGTTCCAAGGCCTTGGCAACTATTTGCCCTCATTATCTTCAAGCCGATATGCCCCATTGCCCAGTACCGAGATGATTCTGTAGAGTCCTTCCCAATTTGGGCCAAGCTTCCCCTTTCTGGGATCTTTTTTGTTGCTGACGACTTTTCTCAAGACGAGGTCACCGATTTGAAACTCCCTTGGGTTGACCTTCTTATTATAAGCTCTAGCAAACTGCTGTTGGTATGCTGCGAGCTGTATTGCAGCTCTCTCTCTTCTTTCTTCTAGTAGATCCAGATCTCGGGCCAATAATACGTCATTGGTCCCATTCTCCACTCCCTGGGTTCTGATCCCTGGGATGCCGACTTCTAGAGGAATGACTGCTTCTGTGCCACAAGCCATGGTAAATGGGGATTCCTCCATTGATCTTCTCGGCGTAGTCCGATATGCCCAGAGTACGCTTGGCAGTTCATCCACCCACTTTCCCTTTGTTGCTTGCAACCTCTTTTTAATCCCATCCAAGATGATTTTGTTAGATGCTTCTGCTTGTCCAATACTTTGAAGAAAACTTGGGGTGGAAAAGTAATTCTTGATTTTGAACTTTGCACAGAAGCTCTTGATTAGCTTACTGTTAAATTGTGTTCCATTGTCTGCAACTATTGCTCTTGGAATCCCAAACCGGGTGATGATTTTCTTCCATATGAAGCTCTTTACATCAACATCTCGGATTTTGCAAGGGGTTCAGCTTCTATCCACTTGGTGAAGTAGTCTGTTGCCACCAGCAGGTATTTTCTTTGTCCAGTTGCTTGGGGCAGTTTCCCAACGAGATCCATGCCTCATTGGGCAAACGGCTAAGGACTGGATACTGGGTTTAGGTCTGCTGTTGGTTGGTGTATCAGATGTGCAAACCTTTGACATTTTTCACACTTCTTGACATAGGCCTCTACATCTTTCTGCATGTAGGGCCACCAATACCCCTGGGTAATGGCCCTATGAACTAGTGATCTGCCCCCAGCGTGGCTTCCGCAAATTCCTTAATGTATTTCATATAAAAAATCTTCGACTTGTGAATGATGTACACACTTCAAAAGGGGTCCAGTGAAAGATCTTCTGTAGAGATGTCCCTCTGCTGTTAGACTGAACCTTGCCGACCTCAATCTGATCTTGTGTGCCTCTTTGTGATCATCTGGCAGCTTTCCTTCTTTCAGGAATGCAACAATTGCATCCATCCAGCTTGGTCCCATGTCCACACACATTGCTTCATGCTTTGTGGTCAGTGGTTCGATGCTCGGGCCCGACAAATAGTCAACCATTATTGTCCTTGCTTTTTCAGGTTGTACTGCACTAGCTAGAGTGGCCAATGCATCGGCGTGACTATTATCATCTCAGCTAACCTGAAGTAGTCGGCAGTTCTGAAACAAGGCTGCCAACCTGATGACCTCCTTTGCGTAGGCCGACATCCTTTCATCTCGGGCTGCAAACTCGCCCGTTGTCTGGTTAACTATAAGTTGTGAGTCACAAAAGACTATTACCTCATCTGCTTGTATTGCTACTGCCAGTTTCAGTCCTACAATGAGTGCTTCATACTCTGCTTCATTGTTTGAGGCCTTGAACCCCAAACGAATCGATTGTTCTAGTACTTGTCCATCTGGAGATATCAGTACTACTCTTGCCCCTGCTCCCTGTCGGTTTGAACTCTCATCAACAAACAGTCGGAAGGAGTCGCCGATGTAAATGCTGCAGGGTCTGAGTTTTTTTTCTTTCCTTTGTTCTTTTGCCTTTGGCTGGGCTCCTCCTTGCTTGTTTGGACATCATTCACCTTGGCTCAACGGAGCCCGATGTTTGATGGATTCTGGCGTGAACTCCGCCACGAAGTCGGCCAAAACTTGGCCTTTGATTGTTGTTCTAGGTCTGTACTCCAGGTCATACTGGCCCAAGGCGACTGCCCATCTGGCTATTCTTCATGTCAGGTCTCCTTGTTGCAGCAAGGACTTCATGGGGTGTTCAATTAGCATCACAATTTTATGGGCCTAGAAGTAATGGTTCAGCTTCTTTGAAGCCATTACTAAAGCCAGTGCCAATTTCTCTAAAGGTAGATACCTTGTTTCTGCATCAACCAGGGTTTTGCTTATATAGTAAACAGCATTTTGCTCTCCTTTTTTCTTCTCGGATTACCACTGCGCTTACTGCGTGTTCCGAAACTACTAAGTATAAAAACAACTCCTCTCTAGGTTCTGAATTTGAGAGAACTGGAGCCGTGGTTAAATACTTCTTCAAGTCGGCCAAGGCAGCTTCGCATTCCTCGGTCCATAAGAAGTCTGTGGCTTTCTTTACTAAGTTAAAGAATGGTTTGCATTTGTCTGAGCTTCTGCTTATGAACCTATTCAGGGCAGCAGCCCTTCCAGTTAGCATCTGCACCTGTTTTGCCGATGTCGGGCTCTTCAACTCTAAAATGGCCTTGATCTGATCAAGGTTGGCCTCAATGCCCCTTCTGGTCACCAGGTATCCCAAGAACTTACCAGATCCAACTCCAAATGCACACTTTGATGCATTGAGTCGGAGCCGATATGTTTTAAGGATTTCAAATACTGTTTTGAGGTCGGTCAGATGACCTTCAGGTTCCTTGGTCTTTACGACCATGTCGTCGATGTAAACTTCCACCGTTCGGCCAATCAGGTGTCTGAACATCTTAGTTACCAATCTTTGGTAAGTTGTTCCTGCATTTTTCAACCCAAAAGGCATCACTCTGTAGCAATACAGCCCTTTTGGGGTGATAAACGCAGTCTTCTCCTCATCTAGAGGATGCATGGCTATCTAATGGTATCCCCTGTAGGCATCTAGAAAGCTCATCCTTCCATGCCCCGAAGTGGCGTCTACCAGTTGGTCAATCTTGGGTAGAGAAAAATTGTCTTTGGGACAGGCCTTGTTCAGGCTGGTAAAGTCTATGCAGACTCTCCATTTACCATTCTTTTTCTTCACCACCACTATATTTGATAGCCATGCTGGGTAATTTACCTCTCGAATGGCCCTGGCCTTCAGAAGTCCGTCTACTTCCTCTTCTACTGTTTCAACGTACATCAACGTCGGTCTTCTTGGTCGTTGGATTACAAGTTTGGCCGACCTGTCAACGTTCAGTTTATGACAAGTGCCCTCGGGGTCAATGCTAGGCATTTCGTAAGGTGTCCAAGCAAACACCTCAATATTTGCTCTCAAGAAAGCTTCTAATTCTTTTTCCTTTTCTTTGGCTAAACCCGAGCCGAGAAGAAAGAAGTGTTCTTCATTCCCTTCTTGGACGAGGATTTTCTTCAGTGCTTCTTCACTCTTCTCAGCTGGCTCCTTACCAACATGCTCTAGGACCTTCACGCCCTCGTCTTCGATCTCTGCCTTCTCTAGTTCTCTTATGCTGCAGGTGGATTTCATTGCTGCCATGGAGCAATTCTTTGCCTGCAGCTGATCTCCTCTGACCTCCTCAATCCCATGCTCTGTTGGGAACCGCAATAGTTGATGCAATGTTGAGGGAACGGCCTCCATTGCATGCAACCATGGCCTTCCCAAGATGATATTGTAAGGGGAGGGTATGTCGATTACGGTGAACTCCGTTTTTATCTTCTTCATGCCAGCCTGCACATCTAAGCTTACTGCTCCTAGTGGCCATGTCGGCGTTCCATTGAACCCCACCATTGGGCCATTGGATTGCTCCATATCGTCTGGGCGAAGGCCAAGCTCTTTGTAACACTTGACATACATGATGTCACAAGAGCTGCCTTGGTCAATCAAGATGCGCTTTAGTTGACATTCCCCAACCTGGAGGGATACTACCAAGGCATCGTTATGTAGATGCTGCACCATCTCAAGGTCGGCTTCTGTGAAGGACATTACTGGTCCCTAGCACTCCTCTGCCCAATGTCTCTTATCCTTGATTTGGTAGACATGCTGCAAGTGCTTCACCTTTTGGGTCTCCCCCCGAATTTCGTTTTCGTTGACCTCCGAGTGAATTACATTAATTACCCGAGGTCCTCCTGCCTGAGGTTGCTGTGCTGGGAGAGGCGAAGCTGCTGTTACCTGAGGCAGTCTTGCCTGTTCTTCCCTTGTCCTGGCCTCATCGACAAGGTCTCTCAGATGGCCTTGCCTCACTAGGTCTTCTAAGTGTGTTTTCAGGGCTCTACAACCCTAAGTCATGTACACATCTTCATTGTGGTAAGCACAATGTCTGTCAAGATTTTTTTCCATAAACTCTTCTGGTGCCCTCGCTGGTGCTCTGAAATAGGGTTAGCTCCGAATTTTGTCCTGGACTTTGTGAATCGGGATTCGGAACACAGTTTTAACTGTCTGTGTAGCCCTCAGTCCTATCTCTTGCTTGTTAGATCCATTATTACCTCGGCCTCGCTTCGGCGAGCCGTTTCTTTTTTCTTGTTTTGTCTCCTTCGTCCCCGACGTATCTTCCTTAGCTCTGGCATACTTCTCAATTCTAGCGATGAGCTCTTCTATGCTTTTTGGCAATGTCTTTGCCAAAGATTTTCATAGTGGACAGTTGTCTTTTAGGCCGTTCTTGAAAGATACGACCGCCACCTCTTGATTGCATTCAGGTATTCGATTCGTAGTACCTTTTTGCGTAGGCCCTAAGGCCTTCATTCTTACTGATTCTCAGAGTTGTCAATACGTCCACCCTCAATGGTTGTAGCTTGTTTGTCACGAACTTGGCCACGAACATCTCGGCTAGGCCTTCCCAGGTCTTCACAATTCCCTTCAGCAGTTTGTGGAACCAATCTGATGCGATCTCCCCAAAAGACAAGAGGAACACTTTGCAGAGCAACGGCTCGTTCCCACTATATAATGTCGTCGAATTTAGGTACAATCCAACGTGAAAGTTGAGGTCCGACTTACCGTCGTATATTTGAAACCTCGGCAGGCTGAATCTCTTTGGAGCCTCGAATTTGTCTAGCTCCACTGAGAATGGTGTTCTCGGCTTATCAGGGGAGGTTACTTCGGCATCGGCGTTTTGTTGCTTCCTCTTGAGGTAATCTCTCAAGTCTTCTTTGGTCCAACCAGGAGCTCGGCTATCTCCTAACTTCAGTCTTTTATGTGCACTGCTCTCAACTTCGTTGTGAGCCCTCTTTGACCCTTCTCTGTGAGTTGTATCAAAGCATAGCGCCGGCCCCTGAACATGCCGATGTTCTTTAGGGTCTGCCTCCTTGGTGCTGTGCGTCCTCCGCGATTCTTCCCTCCTTGACTCTCCTCGCCCAACCTCCCTTGAAGGTCGGTGAGAGTGTCTTTCGCTCCTGGTGTGTTGGGGGGCTGCAGGGATTATTTTTTGCCCTCCCTTCTGGGCATTGGCTGCTGGAATCAGCGTGTCCTACAGCGGGAGTGGTGGCTGCATGACATTGTTTTGCATCATAAAATTGACCACCGATTGCAGGTCTGCCAATTTGTTTTCCATCTCTTTCACCTCTTCGTCTCTCCGCAGGCATCTATCCTTCCATACCTGGAGGTCATCCTCGTTGTAGTACCCGCTCCGATCTGGTTCCCTTGGTACGTCACCACCCTGGCCGACGTCTTTCCTGCCGTGATTCTGGTTCTGAGTCTTTTCATTGTGACCATCTCCCTCCATATTAGGATCAATGTGCTTACCGTTCCCAGCAGGGGTTTCGTTCCCAACCTTATCCTTCTGTCCATCCCTGGCCATCTATTCTCCTTTCTTTTCCACAGACGGCGCCAAATTGTGTGAGTGAATTTCCAATCACACTGCCAACTTAGTATTCAGCTGGAGAGTACTGGCAAAATAGATGACACCTGGCTGACCTGCAACAGAAAGAGAAGATTTCGGCGGTGATTCGTCTACCCGGGGGTACTCCGACGATCAAGTCAGTATATCTCTCAAAGATAATCAATTGCTAAACTCACTGTTCTGAATATAAATTACGTACCTTAGACCCATCAGGGGTGCCTTTCTTTTATAGTTAACTCAATCCTAGTCCCAATAGAAGCCTTACTTCAATGGACTTTAGCTTAGTGCTTATCATGGACTCTTCAATAGATAAAGATAAACTCCCTAAGAGCTTTATCCTTATCCATGCTGGAGTCCTTCCTCATTCTAGGACTCTTGTGCCTTATCCGCACATCTCGAATTCCGATATCTTCGGAGATAACCTCAGCCTAGCCGAGATGATCTCGGCGTCATGACCAGGACACATGGCACCTCGGCTGACATGTCGGCATCACCTTGGCCACGTGTTGGTACTCTGAAAATGTATCCCCACAATTACATTGATTTTCTCCAAAGTTTTAAATTACGTAACATTTAGGTCATTTTTTATCAGTAATTCATTATTATTATCAATAATTCGTTAGTCGTATGAATGGGAAAAAAAAATGATATATTATCATATATTTTTACTAAAATGTATATTTATCTTTATTTATTTCAATATCTACCTACCATTGACATTAGTTTCAGTCACTTAACCATACTAAAAGAAAGTTAATGTAATTATGTTAAAAATGTGAAATTAGCTGCATTTTATCTAGATTTAAAGATATATGAGTGTAAATTTTTTTTTTAATTATAATTTTACCTGATCATAAAAAGTCATTACTCAGTGAAGTTGTTGTTGGATGATTAAACTAAATTGTTCATGATTATTCTGACTTTCTCTTATAAATTAATAAATAAAAAAATAAAAAATTATCTCCCATCAAAGGTGGATTAAGTATGTCATAATCATAAGTATATAAGTAATCACCAACCCTTCCAAATGGAAGCCCTTTCTAAAGTAATGTTACCTTTGGGAGTTAGTTTTCTTTTAATATATATATATATATATATATATATATATATATATATATATATAAATTAATTTATATATTGGTTAAAAATAAGTCAAAAAAAAAATAGTTTGTTTTAAATATTACTATTTTTTTAAAAAAACTTTTCTAAAAAAAATTTAGAGTGGTTAAAGTAGACTTTTTGGTTGGAGGGTATTCCAAATGATCTTAAGCTTCTTCCCTTTTTTAACAAAATAGATTTTTTAGCAAATAAATTAATTTCAAGAGGTTGTTATAGGGCTTATTTATGACATCACTTTTTTGACTTTTTTTAGTTAAGCTTATTTTAGTAAATCTTTTTAAATTATGTTTTTATTTTTTATTTTTCTGGATTCATGTCAACGATTCTAAATTTAAAAATAATAATTGGTTTTTTTAAACACTCAGAAAATAAAAAAAATAAAAAAAGAAGATAATTTTAATCAAAAAAATTTAATAACATTTTGCTTACTTTTGTGAACTTTTTTTTAAAACTAAGTCAAAATTTTATAATTTTAAGAATAATCTAGTCTAGGCTGTCTAAAAAAGTAAATAAAATAAATAAAATAAAACTTGACTCAAGTTGGGAAAAAAATAAAGATTTATTAAATTTATTTATTTTTCTTTTCATCAAATATATTATCTCGCCTTGACAAAATCCCTCCCCAACCATTAGTTAATCACCACCATTATTGTTATCACCACCACCATTCCTGCACAATTACTTTAAAAAAAAATAAAAGGGTAAATTACAAATGCACCTCATGAGATTTATTTAAAATATAGATTATTCCTTGTAATTTGAAAAATTATAAATACTCCCTATTTGAATTTTTTATTTAATAGAATTAACTAAAAAAAATAAAATTCATAATTGCTCTTCTATATAATAATAAAATTATCTAAATTATTCATTGAAACATATTTTTAACATTATTAAAAACTGTTAATTGTTTTGATGATTTATTAATAAAATGAGCGATTTGTTATGAAATTAAAAACCTTAGTGGTGGAATGTAGTTTTCAAAATCATAAGAGATAATTCGTATTTTAATCAAATTTCGGGAGGTACATTTGTAATTTATCCAAAAAAAAAAAAAAAAAAAAATTGTAAAGATGTTGCATGGGTTACATGTTGAATTCAAAATAATTTATCACATTTGATAATAAATAATATCAAATCTGTAACACTTTTTGGTTGGACAAGGTGTACAATCTTGATTGGCATCATGACCATCAAAAGCATATCATGAAGGTGTAGCCTAGCCAGTAGATTGACATCCACTGAAGTCATGTTTTGCCCAACGCAATGATTTATTTCACCCTTAAAAGCCACTCCTTCCCACCACATTCCAAATCTTTGTTTTATTTTTTTTAAATCAAACCCACATAATAAAACAAAAGCAATTTTAAAACGTGTAATTCACAAGTTGAACCCTTCAAGTAAATACAATGGGCATTTAAGTCAAACAAAACAAATATAACAACACCAAATTCCTCATATATAAACCAATAGCCTAAAACCTTCTCTAATCATCTACAAAACCCACTACTCTAAAGCCAAAGCCTGGTTTTCCTCTTCACCCACCATTAATGGACCCACAAGAAGTTATGAACCTCTATGATTCATACTGGTTCACTCTTGAAATCTTCAAGAACCCACCTCAAAAATCAAGTTCTGAAACAAACCCAGATCAGCAAAATCAAGAAAACAAACAAGAACCAGAGCTTTCAATTCCAAGCCTCCAATCAATCCATGTTAGGTCAAAAAGTGACCAGTTGAGCTCCATGACAAGCTTTGATTCCGATTTTCTCTCTCCAAACTCTGTCCTCTTCACACCAAATCTCCAGACCATCCTCTCAGGGAAAGAAACTACATATGAAGAACCAACAACACAATTACATGTTGAAGAACAACAACATCAAAGCATGAGAAGTACAAGCATCAGGAGGAAAACAAATAAGGGTATGACCAAGAGCTTGTCAGATCTTGAGTTTGAAGAGCTAAAAGGGTTTATGGATCTGGGTTTTGTGTTCTCCGAAGAAGATGTGAATTCAAGTTTGGTTGAAATCATTCCTGGGTTGCAAAGATTGGCCAAGAAGGATGGTGAAAAGGAAGAGAGTCAAAAGAATAGTTTTGATGAATCTTCGACTCCAATTCCAAGGCCTTACCTATCTGAAGCATGGGAGGTTTTGGATAGAAGAAATAGAGAGATGAAGAACAAGAAGAATAACCCATTGATTAATTGGAGAGTTCCTGATTTGGGAAATGAAATTAACATGAAAGATAGCCTCAAATGGTGGGCTCAAACTGTTGCTTCCACAGTTAGATGATGATGATGAAGTCCTCTGTGTTTATCACTTTTGTTTATCAATTTTTTTTTTTTTTTTTTTTTTGGGGGGGGGGGGGTGTCCTCAAGGTATGCACACATTTTTTAGCAAAACGTTATTGTTTTGCTTTCAATTTGTGTTTATTTTGGTGCATAAATTCTCGATTTTTTGAATAATTTGTAATTGTAAACTAAAGTAGACATAAAACTCAAACTTGAAAGGAGAATTCATTGCACAATAATAAAACTTGAACTCAAGGATCAAATCAGTAAAGAGCACTTCATCCACCTCCTCAATCAGGGTTAGTGAATCATATGTTCTACTCAAATGATTTATTTTTGAGTACTGTTAGAGATACACAATTTAGATCCCTAATTTTACCCATAATAATATGACAAAAGAGGTAAACTCTACACAATTGAGTATATGACAAATTAAAAATTGACAAGTATCATGCCACACACATCATTGTGGATTAAATTGTGAGATATTTTTTTTGTAAGTCTTAAACATTTTATTTTATTTTTGCTTGTTTTTGTCAATCGTGTGAAAAAATCATTTAATGATAAAAATATAATTCTAATTACATAATTTCATTATATTTGTTTCCATAAAATAAAATCTATTTTAAAATTCATTATGGCCGTTTATTTTTATTTTTTAAATAAACATGATATTCTGAATGTTGACAGATCAGTTTCAGTTCAATATAGTTCAAGTTCAACAGATCAAAAAGTTCAAGGAGCTAAGCTAAGGTCTCATTGTTTCATTCATGTGCTACAGTTACATGTGAATATTTTCCTCAGTTAGTTAGATAGTTTGTTAGTTAGTTAGAGTTGGTTTAGTTAGTTAGCTTCTTCTTGTATATAAAGAGGTGAGACTGATATGTGTAAATAATGAAAAGAGTTCAATGATATATGATTAGTTTTATGTTTTTCATCATGGTATCAGAACATTGATGCTCTCACGAGCTCCTGATCCATGGCAACTTCATCTTCACTATCTTCATCTGTTTTGTCTACTTCACTTCCTTCAAATTTAACTATGCTGATATCCAATCTTTCATCATTTGTCATTGTAAAGCTTGATGGATCAAACTTTATCATCTGGAAAAATCAATTGTCCAACATTCTTAGGGCTACTAATCTTCTAGGTTTTGTTGATGGTTCAACACCATGTCCTTCTCTCACAATTATAGATTCAACAGGAACAAAGGTGCCTAATCCAGATCATCTTCAATGGCGTATGATTGATGCTCTTCTATTGAGTTGTATCACTGCTACACTTACAAAACCAATCTATTCAACTGTGCTTCCGTTCCAACATTGCTCTGAGATCTGGTCTTCTCTTCACAAGAGATTTACATCTCTGTCTCGATCTCATATCCATTAATTGAAGAACAAGTTGAATCTTGTTTCTAAGAAATCAGATACAATAGAGGAGTATCTCTCAAAGATCAAGGCCTTAGTTAGTCAGTTAGCACCTGCTTCAGTAATTGTTGAAGATAAAGATTTGGTGTTAATCACCTTAAATGATTTGCCATTTGAATATGATGTTTTCACCACAGCCATTCGTGCTCGATTTGACACTATAACTATGGATGATCTATCATCTCTGCTGTGTTTTGAGGCAATCCATTTGGAAGCTAAACACAAGAAGGTTGCAGAACCAATTGTTGCATTCTCTTCTATTAACGGATCTGTTAATTCTGTTTCACATGCACCTACTTTCACTTATTAAAGAGGAAGATCATCCTATAAAGGTAGAGAAGGTCTCAATTCAGGATCATATAGAGGCAATGGTCGCTACTACAGCAACAACAGAGGCAGAGGATGAAATTTCAATTAGGTTTATTTTACTTCAGGTTATCAAATTTGTGGAGAACTGAGTCATTCTGCACTCGATTGTTGGCATCGCATAGATCCTCAAAATCAGTCATCTTCACATACTTCTACTCATTCTCTATCCTCTTCTTCTCAGCAACCCAGAGCTCTTCTTGCATCTTTTTTACCTGGTTCTAGTGTTTCTTCCTCACATCTGTCTCAAGCTTCTTCAAATTTTCAATCTAGTCCTTGGTGCTTAGATTTTGCAGCAACAGTTCACATTACTCATGATCTGAGTCATCTCAGTAACTATCAGGCTTGTCCAGGTTCAGATCACATTACCATAGGTGATAAAACTTCTATTCCCATTCAGAATACTGGTAAAGGTCTCATTCCTGCACCTCATTATTCTTTCAAACTTAATAATGTTCTTCATGCTGATTCTATATCTTTTAATCTTGTTTCTGTTTAAAAGTTGGCCAAGGATAACAATTGTATTATTAGTTTTGATGAAGCCAAGTTTGTGATTCAGGACAAAGTTACGAAGAAAATTCTTCACCAAGGATCTAATCTCAATGGATTATATCATTTTTTTCTATCAGTCACTCACAGATCTTCTTCTGCTGCCTTTGCTGCTCAAAATACAGCACCATTCACATATACTGCTACTCTTGTACCAGATTCTTTTGTTAATAATTCATTGCCTACTTCTAGTATTGTATGGCATAATGGACTAGGTCATCCTAGTCGTTTGAAATTTCAGCATCTTATTCCTCATTTGCAGCTTACTGCCAATAAGTCTGTTATTTCACTTGATTGTATTGACTGTTGTGTCGCTATAAGTCATCGTTTACCTTTTCAATTGTCTAATTCATCTGTTAATAAACATCTCTCATTAATACATAGTGATGTTTGGGGTCCCTTTGACTCTACATCTGGCTTTAAATATTATGTTTTTTTTGTAGATAACTTTAGCAAATTTACATGGTTGTATCCTTTAGCTTATAAAAGTGAAGTGTATGATAAGTTTCTTGAGTTTAAAGCTTATGCTGAAAACCAATTCTCTACTTCACTTAAGATTCTTAGAACTGATGGTGGCACCGAATATTGTAATAATAAAATGAAAGTTTTTACCATAGCTCAAGGTATTGTACATCAACATTCTTGTCCATATACACCACCACAAAACGGTATGGTTGAGAGAAAATATAGACATCCTAGTGAAGTTGCTATAGCCTTGTTACATCATTCTTCTGTTCCTCTTCATTTTTGGTTTGATACATTTGCTTGTGTTACTTATCTGGTTAACAGATTGCCTTCTTCTAAGCTGGGTCACAAAATTTCGTTTGAGATTTTGTTTCATCATCTTCCAAACTTTGCTTTTCTAAGAACCTTTGGTTGTCAGTGTTTTCCTTGGTTAAAACCCTATACCTCTACTAAGTTGCAGCCTAAATATATTGCATGTGTGTTTTAGGCTATCATCCTTTTGCTAAGGGTTATAGATGTCTTGATCCCATTTCTGGTAAAGTTTATATCTAGACATGTTGTGTTTAATGAACATGTGTTTCCTTTTTTTATGTCCACACATATTTCTACTTCTATTCCATCTATTTCTTCTTTACCTCAGATTCAGTCATTCTTCTGGTCTTATCTAGTTCCTGATTCTCCTCCTTCAGCTGCTAATCTTTCCTCTTCATTATCTGCTATTTCCTCTCCAGCTCAATCAGTCTCTTTGCAAACCAAGTCAGTCTCTTTGCCTCTGGTTTCTCCTATTCTTCAACCATCTATTCCAATTCAATCTCTCTCTGTTCAATTGCCTTGCTTTCTCTTACTACTTCTCATTCCTCTGTCCCTTCTTTAAATCTTCGTCCCATGGTTACCAAATCTAAAGCTGTTGCACTTTCCTCTATCAAATCTCTTTTGCTTCTGATTCTGAGCCTTCCTTTCACAAAGAAGCTCTTCTTATTCCCATATGTAAACAGGCCACGTTAGATGAATTTCAGGCTCTGCAGAAACAACATACTTGGTCTCTTGTTCCTCTTCCTCCTGGAAAAGCTGTTATAGGCTGTAAATGTGTGTTTAGAATCAAGAGGACCTCTAATGGCACTATTGCAAGGCATAAGGCAAGGTTGGTTGCTAAGGGATATCTTCAACAAGAGGGCATTGACTACCAAGAAACATTAGCCCAGTTGCCAAGCTTTGGTCCCATTTAGCCCTTCTGTGACTCCTACTTCTGATCAGCCTTTTACTAATCCCACTCTATATCGAAGTGTGGTTGGAGCTTTGCAATACCTAACAATTACCAAACCTGATTTGTCCTTTGCAGTCAATCAATTATGCCAACATATGCAGGACCCTACTAATGCTCATTTTTCTACAGTCAAAAGGGTTCTTCGATTTGTTAAGGGAACTCTTCATCATGACCTCACCTACACTCCTAGTTCTTCTGACCTTCATGCTTATTCAGATTCCAACTGGACTGGAGATGTTCTTGACAGAAAGTGTACCTCTGGTTACTGTGTATTTCTAGGGACTAATCTCATCTCCTGGCCTGCCAAGAAGCAGGCTACTGTTTCGAGGTCCTCCACTGAAGCTGAGTACAGGTGTTTAGGCTATTGTTTCGAAGTCCTCCACTGAAGCTAAGTACAGGTGTTTGGCTCATATTGCTGTAGAACTTGCGTGGCATGGCATGTTTCTCCATGATTTTTGTATTGCTTCTCCTACTATGCCACTGCTCTGGTGTGATAATGTTTCTGCCATTGCACTGGCATATAATCCTGTCTTTCATTCAAGATCCAAACACATTGAGGTCGATTGTCATTTTGTGCGCGATCAAGTTCTTGCCAAACATCTTGTTTTGCATTATGTTCCTACTATTGATCAGCTTGTTGATATATTCATTAAGCCCTTGTCTGTTTCTCGATTTTCCTATCTTAAAGACAAGCTTATGGAGGTTTCTCCTTCTCTTCGCTTGAGGGGAAATGTTGACAAATCAGTTTCGGATCAATCCAGTTCAAGTTCAACAGATCAAAGAGGTCAAGGAGCTAAGTTGAGGTCTCATTGTTTCATTCCTGTGCTGTTGTTAC
Source organism: Camellia sinensis (assembly GCF_055761805.1). Classification (NCBI taxonomy): domain Eukaryota; kingdom Viridiplantae; phylum Streptophyta; class Magnoliopsida; order Ericales; family Theaceae; genus Camellia; species Camellia sinensis. The sequence goes on from NC_138969.1 coordinate 34,941,656, forward strand.
ATGTGAATATTTTCCTTAGTTAGTTAGATAGTATGTTAGTTAGTTAGAGTTGGTTTAGTTAGTTAGCTTCTTCTTGTATATAAAGAGGTGAGACTGATACGTGTAAATAATGAAAAGAATTGAATGATATATAACTGGTTTTATATTTTTCATCACTGAAATCATGTAGCTCAATTTTCAAATCAAGTAGATTTTTTTTTTTTTTTTTTTGTAATTAACATATAGTGAATCCACATGCTACAAGTAAATTGGAGATAATCTCTAATCCCTCTTGGAAGGGAAATGTTTGGAGCACCGAATGGTTAAGGCTCCAATGCCTTGAATTCCCCTTTCTTTTTCTTTCTTTTTTTTTTTTTTTTTTTTTTTTTTTTTTTTTTTTTTTTGGGCTGTGTTGGTTGGTTGGATTTTTTTTTTTTTTTTTTGGAAGGGTGGTTATGTATAAGGGTATGCCAAAAAACTAGACATCCCACACCCACTCAGCCTGTGTGGTTTGACAAGGTAAGTAAGTTGGGTTGACCTGGTTAGATGATAAAATTGGCTAATCCATCAAGAATAAAAATATAGCACAAAATTATATGGAATTAACAAATTTTAACCAGCAGCCTAACTGATCAGTCAATTATATCATCCAACCAGTTCAACCCAGGCTGAGTTAGTGTGAGATGTCCACCCTACCCTTCCAAAAAAAAAAAAAACCAAACCAACACAGTTCAACAATTAAAAAAAAAAATTAAAAAAAAAGCAAAGCCAAAAAAAAAAAAAAAAAAAAAGAAGAAGAGAGAAATTGTCGAGACATTCGAGCCTCTCGACTTCGAGGCCGCTAGCACTGCCCTCTTGGAAATATCTACAGAAGATAAAATGAAATCGATTGAAGTTGAAGTTTGATCAATTCGGCATCAATTGCGAATCCACAATGTTAGGTTGATTGATCCATTTTCATTATAAAAAGCATGTGAAACACACACCTATATTAGGTGAGTAATCACTTTCATATTGGTTAGGTACTATCATCACTTGCTACATTGTTCAATTAATTAGTGATTTCAAACCCCATCAATAATGACTTGGTACAATATAATAATAACAACAATAATAATAATAATAATAATTTGGGTAGTAAACAGAATATAAGAGGGTTGCAGTACTTGGTGTAGGACATAGTTACTAACCTTGATCAAATAAGGGCTTGTGTTTGCTGAAGTACATTGGACTTTGATCATTGGGTGTGAATGGTGTTGTTTACTTTGTTTTCCTTTGTTCTCTTAATTGGTTTCACGTCAACTTGGGGTTTTGCTAGTATATGATTGCACTTGTTTTGTAATGTCAACTTAATTGGAATTATTTATTTTAGTTATAATACTTGTAGCTTTCCTCTTGCTTTTTTGATGTATCTTACAATGTTTTGAAAACTGGACCAGTGAGCGAATCGGAAAAGGGGCCGGGTAGACGGATCACCGGTTCAACCGTCGGGTCAAAACGGTCGAACCGTGACGTCATATTTAATATTATATAATTATAAATTATAAATAAATAAAAATATATATAAATACTCAAATAAAAATAAAATTTGTTGCATAATATTTATTAATAATATTTAATAAAGTCATAATTGATAAAAAAAAGTCACTTGTTTTAAAGAAATTTTTTTTTTAAACATTCCCTCCAAATAAATTGATTGAATGTTAGGTTTAATTTTGAAGGGAAATGAAATTTTCAACTCTCTCTCCAATCAATATGTTTCAAATAATTTGATTGAATCCCATATAAAATTTTGTAGGTTCTCTTTGAAATTTTTTTTTCTATAAATAAGAATAGGCATTCATAATCTTCTCTAACTTCTAATGAGATTCTTCCTTATGAGAGGAGTCTCATGAAGAATTTTTAGTCAAAATTTTGAAATATATTTATAATATATATATATATATATAAATATATAAGAAAGAAAGAAAAGAAAGAAAGAAAATAAAATAAAATAAAAATCACCGGCCCAACCCACCAAACCCGGTCCAGTTCACCGGTTTTCCCAGTTCGACCGCCGGGTCTTCCGGTTTTCCATTTCGAAGCTGGTTATGCTCCTACTCCGGTTCTAGGGGGTTGACTGGACTGGAACAAGGCCCGGTTCCCGGTCCAATCGGTTCGACCCGCCGGTCCGGGTTTTACAACATTAGTATGTTATGTTTTTGTATCTTCATTTCATCAATAAAGTCTTTTCTTTGTTGATAAAAAAATAATAATAATAATTTGATACAGATTTTAGCATTAACCAAGGGCAACTAACTGTTTAAACTACATGGTTTTATGGTACTGTGCAAGTTAGAGGTGTCGTTATCTATTTAAAAATAAATAAATGAGTAGGTTGGTAAGAAAGTGAGTAATTTGTCTATGGGTTAAATAGTAATTTGCCATTGGAAGTTAAACAAATAAGTTAAATTTATAATTCAAAGTGAAATTAGCTTAGTTGGTAAGAAGAAAAATATTCGGGACCCATTTTTTTTGGGACCTTCATAATTTTCTTTCAATCTTAACCATTGATATATGTGTGGGTCCCACACCATTAATAATTGAGATCCAAAGGCGGTTGTAGGGGTTTTCAAAAAAAGGGAGTCTCAATCAACCTTGGAGTGGTGTTGTGCCTGTTTGGCAGAAATTATTTACAACTTATTTCAGCTTTCAGCTTAATTTAAACTATTTTGATGTGTTTAGTTTAGCTTATAGCTTATAACTTATAGCTTTGTGGAAGTCAGAAATCAGCTTATTCTTTGAGTGGGGCAGGAGATGCTTTAAGAATAAGCTGGAAATCAGCTTAAGCTGAAAGTTATAAGCTATAAGCTGTTTAGGCATAAGTTATAAGTACTTTCCCACAGCTCTACCAAACAGGACTGTTGTCACATGATTGAGTTTGTTTTTTGGTGCCAACCTAGTTGGAAATTAGAAAGTTAAAATGTTTGCACCTTCTCCTTTCTTCCTGTTTTTTCCCTTCATTGATGTATCGCTTTTACTTTATATTGGTTGACTTATCAATAAAGGTTCTCTTTTGATTGATTAAAAAAAAAAAAAAAAAGTCTCCATCATCGTTGTGGTAAAACAAATGCACTCAAATCTTACTGCTAGCAAAACTTTCCTTTCCTATGTCCTTTGATATCACTACAACATATAAAGGTTTTAGAGACCAAATATTTTGGTCTCTAAAAGTGAAAATTTTGTTACAAAAGGTATTTAAGGACCAATTTTTATCATCATAAGAATAGTCGCTAAAAGCTCGTCCCGAAAAGTCAAAAAGAAAGGCTTTAAAAATGTCACTAATAAATAGACTTTTTGGGACAATAATTTGGTCTCAAAATAGTTTATTTTTTTTAAAAAAAAATTTGGTCCCAAAATGACAATAATTCATCACTAATGTCTAATTTTCGTTACTAAAAATATAATAACGACGCTTTTCAGAACAAAAATATTTAATCTCTAAAAAATAATTTTATCTTTAAATTTTAATTTTTTATACTGTGTACCCAAAAACTTTAAGCACAAAATTTTAAAACACTTTTCTATTTCCACTTGAGAGTAATCAACCTTTTAGCTTATTTCAATCTTTTTATTTTTATTTTTTTAATCATCCATTTGTCTTCTATCCACCCAATTGGATTTGACAATACTGTTAGACTTGTGCAATCAGTCATGAATCTCATTCTGAAGATCAGCAATGATTCATCCCACTAAAAATATCACCACTAATAGTACTAATGCATTAAAAAAGTAAAAAAAAATACAACTCTAAGACCAAAACATCACATCATTAATGGCGGGACCCACTGCCACCTAATTAGTGGGAGCACTAATTAGTGCTCCCAAACATTTTTCTTCTGAAGATTTATGCATACATTAGAAGTTTGGTAAAAAAAAAAAAACCCAACTTAGGCACCGTTTGGGAAGTCAAAGCTGGGCTATTTTAGCCATGGCACGACAAAAGTGTCTGTTTTAGCCACATGCCGACAAAACCCTCATAATCACTTGGCTAAAACCATTGCATCGGTAAATTTACGAAAATACTCTCCCTGAGAGAGGGGCATCACCTCAGCATTTCCCACGGACAAAAGCTTCATCACTTCCAAAGAACACGTTTTCCCAGAAAATGAACTAATGGACGTTGAAAAAAAAAATTAAAAACATTTTTTTGGTTTTTGTTAAAATATTTTACAAAAATAAATTCAAACTCTATTTATAAAAATATTTTTAAAAATTTTAATATTTTTGTTATGTATTTAGTTATGATTTGAGTGTAGAGTTGTAAAAGTAGTATGGAGTTTCAAGCTATGTATTTGGTTATGAATTGTAAAAATAATTTACTAATAAAATTTTATTTTATGAATTGTAAAAATAATTTACTAAAAGTAATAAAATTTATTTTGCAAAAAATTCTATTTTTAAATTAAAAATATTAACATTTTAAATTATTTAAATTTTTTGAATATTTAAATTATTTAAATCTTTTTGTTAAAATAATTTTTTGAATATTTAAATTTTTTGCAAAATAAATTTGTTAGATTATTTACATTATTTAAATATTTAAAATAACATTAAAATTAAAATAAAAATTAAAATAAAATTCAAATTAAATTAAATTAAATATTTAAAAGTAAATTAAAATTAAATTATTTAAAATACACATCCTAATAAAATAAAACCTCACTTTTTATCATTTCACCGAAAATTAAAATAAAAATAAAAATAAAAAACGCATGAAAAAATATTTACAAAAAAAAAAGAACTTAAAATACATAAATTATTAACAATAATTTATTAATTGAGTTTTATTTTACGTGTTTGTTTACGATTTGAGTGTAAAGTTGTTTTTAAATTTAAAATATTAATATTTTAAATTATTTTTATTTTTTTGAATATTTAAATTATTTAAATTTGTTTGTTAAAATAATTTTTGAATATTTAAATTATTTAAATTTTTATGATGTAAATTTTTTGAATATTTATTTTAAATTTTTTCCAAGGTAAATTTTTTAGAATATTTACATTATTTAAATGTTTAAAATACAAAAAAAAATTTAAATAAAATTTTAATTAAGTTTTGTTTTATATATTTAGTTACGATTTGAGTATAGAGTTGTTTTTAAATTAAAAATATTAACATTTTAATTATTTAAAGAACGTAAATTAAAGAACAAGAACTAATTAATGTATAAAAAAATATAAATGACAAAAACATAAATTTAAAAAAAATAAAAAAAATTTAAGCAAAAAAAAAATAAAAAATATTATACCAAACTACGCCAAAATAAAACCCAAAATAAACAAATAAAAAATAAAAAAATTTAAGCAGAATACCCAAATCGAAACCCCCCAAAAAAAAAAGTAGCAAAAAACGGCAAATCAAAACCGAAAATAAGAGAAAAATAAAAAACAAATAAAAAAAGAAAACAACATTGGTGGACCGTTTGGGAAGCTGGCGTGGATGCCAAAATCTTTGAATTACAGGTACATGTGGATCAAGGGCACTTTGGTAAATTAAGGGCTATTTTGGGAAGTTGGCTAAAAGCCACTTTTTTTGGTTCGTAGCAAAAACCAAAAGTTGACTTTTTTGTCTTTATTTTTTTTCATTTGGGAAGTTGGTTTTTAGCCAACGGTGAAATTATAATTTTACCCTCATGGGTCAAAATGTGTTACATAGGTGAAGTCGTAAATATTTTACATAAATGGGGGTAGTTTGGTCATTTTATTATGATTTGACATCGTAAACAAATATTAATCAAAAAAGTCAAAAGTCACTTTTTACCAACTTCCCAAATCATTTGTCTAAAAAAGCCAAAAGCTTAGTTAAAAGCCAAAAAGTCACTTTTTACCATCTTCCCAAAATAACCCTAACAGGAGGCCACCTCACCAAAAAGCCAAAAAGCCAAAAAGTCCTTCCCAAACCAGGCTTTTTAGCCCCAGGTTAAAATAGTCAAAAAAGTCAAAAAACCAACCCACTTCCCAAACGGAGGCTTAATGACTAAAATATACTTACACAAAGTTAATTTTAAAAAAAAATAATAATTTATTTAGTACATTACTAGATTGTTTGGTCACACTTGCTCACAAGAAGCTATAACAAAATAGTTACATATCAGAAAACTGTTACAAAAATCTTCACTGTATTTAAAAGATTTAATTCTATTGTGTACACAACAACAATTAGAATTTAAAGAAATAAAGAAAAGGAGAGAATTTGTTTGATTACAAAAATCAAACTCGAAATAAAAATAAATAAATAAAAACAGATTTTATTTTGTTACCAAAACAAAATTAAAATCTGATTTAAATAAACAAATAAAACAGAATAATAAATTAAACAACTTACTTGATTAATTTCTTCGAATTATTTTTCTGATCAAGTCCAGTGTTTGACACTGTGTCCTTAAGACAGATTCGTCCTCTCCACGGTGCTTTCAGAATGTGGACGTCTATCTCCCAGGATAAAATGATCTACTACAAACAATAGCAGCACTACAAATTGTTTGCCTTACGAACACACTAAGTGTTTATACTCTCTCTGACAAGAAAATAATGCAGCAAAATGAAGAGGAAGTTTGCAGAATTATGAAGGACGAAAATTAGAGTTCCAAAATCCAAATGAGGGTGGTCCTATTTATAGATGTGAAGGTGGCTCTTGGTTTTGAATTGAACAGGTATCATACCTGTTGGGTTTTGAATTCAAACAGATTTGAATTAATTCAAACAGATAGTAAAACGGGAAGGGCCCTGTTTGGGTGTGCATTAATTCCAAAACTGTTTATTTCTGTTTGAAAACGGGAAGGGCTCTGTTTGGATGTACACTAATTCCAAAACAGTTTATTTCTGTTTGAAAACGGGAAGGGCCCTGTTTGGATGTACAAAAAATCCAAACCAATTTAATTTGAATTCTGGATTTTATTTTAATAAAAAATAAAATTAAATTCAAAAGTTTTTGGCCCAAAAAGATTAGAAGCCCAACCCAACCACGCACCCGCGCCCAAGCCCAGGCCCAGCCCGCCCGACCGACCGGACGGACGGCGGCGGCGGCGCGCGCGCGTGTGGTGATTTTTGGGTCCAATGGGTCTAGCCCATTTTGCCCATAACCTCTCCCTCTAAAACACTTGGGTACCCCTTGGGGCACACCCCAAGTATCACACCCTAAGCCTTATAAACCCTTTCAAAACCTCCCACCAAATCAATGTGGGACAAGCCAATTTACAACCTTAAGAAATTTCCACCAAAACTCCATTTCTATGGAGCACACTTTGGCTTCAATTTCCCATTCACTCGGTAATGGTTTTGAGCAACCAAATATACCATATGAATCACAACGCGGCATAGAACGCGTTACCACTTTGACCCGAGTAAATCGACACTCGGGGCCCACCTAAAAAATAGACCGAACTTAGGAAAAAATTCTGGTTTTATCCAGAATTTTATAACCATTTCCAACAATCCCCCACATGAATGGAATTTGATGACAACGGAAATGCAACAATATGCAGATTTATCGAAAGAGTATAAGTCGAAAATATCTTGCATCAGGATAGGTAGTTTTCGGCCTTGAACCTTCCCTAGTGATAACCTATCGGACTTACTGGCTAACCAATGGACGCGATGCCTTGAATTGTTCAGCCGTTTGTGTAAGCCAAGACAATAGATTTCACACAAAATATCTTCTAACACATTGTGGTTCTTACTGTTGTGTTCATTTTGGCCTTGAACGCACCTGGTTTTCATGAGTATTTCTAGAGAATGTAGCCTTCTTCATTCTCATAGAACCGGCCCCAGTTCAACACTCATATAGGTGATTCTTATTGTGAGTATCTCCTTATACTCGTCTTGATTTTATGTCTTAATCAAGATATAAGTAATCATTAAAAGCTAAGCTTATCCTTATACCCCTGCAGACAACATATGTTGCAGATATCACTCTCACCATAGGAATGGGTAGGAACTTTAATCCCTTGGTGATTTCTGGCGAGTCATACATAACTTAGTTGTCCCTTTGAACTTAGTTCTTGGGATCTCCAGTCATATAAGTAGGGTTACCATTATGACGACTCTTATGTAATAGGCTTTAATCCCATCCCCTTTGATGAACTATACACTAGCTCTTTTGTCAAACCTTTTGTTAACGGATCCGCAATATTCTCTTTAGATTTTATATAATCTATTGAGATTATTCCGTTTGACAACAATTGCCTTACGGTATTATGTCGACGACGTATATGTCGTGACTTACCGTTATACATGTGATTCTGTGCCCTGCCCATTGCAGATTGACTATCACAATGAATGCAAATAGCTGGCACAGGTTTTGGCCACATTGGAATGTCTTCTAAGAAGTGACGAAGCCATTCTGCTTCTTCACCTGCTTTGTCTAAAGCAATGAACTCGGATTCCATTGTGGATCGTGCGATGCAAGTTTGTTTCGTGGACTTCCAAGAAACAGCAGCGCCTCCAAGAGTAAAGACATATCCACTAGTGGATTTTGAATCTTTAGTATCCGATATCCAATTGGCATCACAATAACCTTCGAGTACTGCTGGATATCGAGTAAAGTTCAAACCATGATCACGAGTAAATCTTAGATATCTAAGAACTCGAATGATCGCTTTCCAATGGTCTTCTCCAGGGTTACTAGTGTACCTACTCAATTTACTTATAGCATAAGCTATATCAGGACGAGTACAATTCATTAGGTACATTAGGCTTCCAATGATTTGGGAGTATTTTAACTGAGACACTGCATCACCTTTATTTTTCGATAAATAAAGACTGATGTCTACAGGTGTTCTAGCTAAATTCAAATCATCCTTGATAAATTTATCAAGAATTTTCTCAATATAATGAGATTGAGATAATGCATATCCGTCAGATGTTTTAGTAATTTTCATTCCTAATATAACATCTGCGACCCCCATATCTTTCATATCAAATCTTTTGTTAAGCATCTGCTTAGTTGATTTGATCATGTTTTGACTGCTTCCAATGATAAGCATGTCATCCACATAAAGACAAACTATGACATATCCTTGGTCAGTGTTTTTAACATAGACGCATTTGTCACATTCGTTTATCTTAAACCCATTAGTAAGCATTGCATGATCAAATTTTTCATGCCATTGCTTAGGTGCTTGTTTTAATCCATAAAGGGATTTTACAAGTCGACAAACTTTCTTTCCTTGCCCTGATACTACAAACCCTTCGGGTTGTACCATATAGATCTCTTCATTTAGATCACCGTTTAAGAAAGTTGTCTTAACATCCATTTGATGTATTTCTAAATTAAACAACGCTGCTATAGAAATAAGCATGCGAATGGATGTTATTCTTGTCATAGGGGAATATGTGTCAAAATAATCCAGACCTTCCTTTTGTCTGTAACCTTTAACAACAAGTCTTGCTTTATACTTGTCAATTGAACCATCTGCTTTCATTTTTCTCTTGAATATCCATTCATATCCAAGAGGTTTAGAACCTGGTGGAAGATCCACCAATTCCCAAGTATGATTTTGCATAATGGATTCAATTTCATTATTAACAGCCTCTTTCCACAAAGATGCTTCAGGACCTGTCAATGCTGCCTTAAAGCTTTGAGGTTCATTTTCTAACAAGTATGTCAGAAAATCTGGACCAAAGGATTTTGATGTTCTTGCTCTTTTACTTCGTCTAGGTTCATCATTAGTTAAATCCTGTTGGTCAAGACTATTATTAGTCTCTTGTATTTGATTGTCATTAGTCTCTTGACTTTGTGTACAATCATAAGTTCTTTTCTGTGAACTTAATTCCTGTCCTTTCTTGTAAGGAAAGACATGTTCAAAAAACACAGCATTCCTTGACTCTATAATAGTGTTCACATTTATATCAGGTATATCTGATTTATAAGTCAGAAACCGATATGCACTACTATTCTGAGCATAACCAATAAACACACAATCTACTGTTTTTGGTCCAATTTTAGTCTTTTTAGGAACAGGTACTTCAACTTTTGCCAAACACCCCCACACTTTTAAGTATTTGTAGGAAGGTGGTCGACCTTTCCACAATTCATAAGGAATGCTTTTGGTTTTCTTGTGGGGTATTCTATTAAGAACATAATTAGCAGACAATATTGCTTCCCCCCACAAGTTCGGTGGTAAGCCTGAACTTAGTAACATGGCATTCACAATTTCTTTTAGGGTTCTATTCTTCCTTTCAGCAATTTCATTTTGCTGTGGAGAATAAGGGGCTGTAGTTTGGTGAATAATGCCATGTTGTGCACAAAATTCATTTAATGGTGCATCATATTCACCACCCCTATCACTTCTAATATAAATCAATGAATTTTAAAACAAATTCAAGAAAAAACCAAAATAATTATGACTACTCAAGTCAGAATTAAAGTTTTGACAAAATCATATCCTCATAAAAAATTTTGCCTAAGAATCAAACAATTCAAAAACCCATTTGATTGTATACATTCTTGCAAGCTCAATAACAAATAAATGTCACTGTCATAAAAATATTTGTGACAAAAGAAAATTAAATTATCTCAACTAATGCAAGAGATACACCCCCATATTAATAAAATGGTTCATGATTTAATAAATTCTACTACGCAAGTAAAATAATTATTAATGACATCTCATGTCACATAATTCAATAATCAACATAAAAATTTCTTAAATTTCTTCCCAATTAAACGGACCGATAAAATTACAAACATCTTCATGTTTAAATTTCTTTGGTATTTAAACACCCATTCAAAATTGATTAGAAATATTTAAATTAACCTGCTTATGTCCAAAGTCGACATAACAATTTATCATTTCAAATCACTTGAAATTATTGTTAAGAAATAACATGAATTGATATCATACATGCATATCAAACGCATCAACTAAAAATAATGAATTTAACAAAATAAATTAATCATGCACGATCCCATCACTTGCATCATGAAATAAAAGGATTTTCAACTCATAAATAAAATCCAACGCATTTATACTTTAAACTTCAAAATTACAAAGCATACCTTCATTTAACAAGTTTGATTTGTACATAAATAAATAAATTAAATATGCATTAAAATGTTCTTGTGAATATATATATATATATATATATATATATATATATATATATATATTTTCCGACTCAAGTGCAGAAACAATTCAAGACTATGAATCCACATTGTAATAAAATAAAATTAGTTTGTAAAACTAATATTTTTACTCTAGAAACAAATTCTTCCATGTATACTCACGATGAACTATGATAAAGTCAAAATAATTAACACCTTTTCACAAAGGGTTCAAAAATAAGTGGTCTACCAAATGAAACCATAAGTTACTTACAAAATTAACAGATTGTGACCGAGTCACAAAGTTACATGATTGATTAACAAAATTAATTTTCTAGTTACTAAAATCAGAAAATAAATTACAATACAAAATAATTTTATTTTCCTTGTTACTAAAACTAGTGAAATAAAATACCGAAATAATATCTGATCACAAAAATCAGAAAACCAAACCACAAATTAATTTTCTAGTTACTTAAACCAGAAAATAAATTACAACACAAATTAATTTTCTAGTTACTAAAACTAGAAAATAATTATTACAACAAAATAATTTTATTTTCCTTGTTTACTAAAACTAGAAAAATAAAATATAACAAGAATTTTCTGTAATACCAAATAATATTCTGAATTGTTAATGACACCAGTATCGTACTACTAGTAGTTGTCAAAGAAAAGAGACAGTATATTACTACTATCTGTCAAATAGCATAAATCACTATTTGTTTTTCCAACCAGAATATTAATTTGAAAACACAGAAAATTAAATACAATGAAGATACCCAAAAACGGAATCTGTCTTAAGATTGTTACAAAAATCTTCACTGTATTTAAAAGATTTAATTCTATTGTGTACACAACAACAATTAGAATTTAAAGAAATAAAGAAAAGGAGAGAATTTGTTTGATTACAAAAATCAAACTCGAAATAAAAATAAATAAATAAAAACAGATTTTATTTTGTTACCAAAACAAAATTAAAATCTGATTTAAATAAACAAATAAAACAGAATAATAAATTAAACAACTTACTTGATTAATTTCTTCGAATTATTTTTCTGATCAAGTCCAGTGTTTGACACTGTGTCCTTAAGACAGATTCGTCCTCTCCACGGTGCTTTCAGAATGTGGACGTCTATCTCCCAGGATAAAATGATCTACTACAAACAATAGCAGCACTACAAATTGTTTGCCTTACGAACACACTAAGTGTTTATACTCTCTCTGACAAGAAAATAATGCAGCAAAATGAAGAGGAAGTTTGCAGAATTATGAAGGACGAAAATTAGAGTTCCAAAATCCAAATGAGGGTGGTCCTATTTATAGATGTGAAGGTGGCTCTTGGTTTTGAATTGAACAGGTATCATACCTGTTGGGTTTTGAATTCAAACAGATTTGAATTAATTCAAACAGATAGTAAAACGGGAAGGGCCCTGTTTGGGTGTGCATTAATTCCAAAACAGTTTATTTCTGTTTGAAAACGGGAAGGGCTCTGTTTGGATGTACACTAATTCCAAAACAGTTTATTTCTGTTTGAAAACGGGAAGGGCCCTGTTTGGATGTACAAAAAATCCAAACCAATTTAATTTGAATTCTGGATTTTATTTTAATAAAAAATAAAATTAAATTCAAAAGTTTTTGGCCCAAAAAGATTAGAAGCCCAACCCAACCACGCACAAGCCCAGGCCCAGCCCGCCCGACCGACCGGACGGACGGCGGCGGCGGCGCGCGCGCGTGTGGTGATTTTTGGGTCCAATGGGTCTAGCCCATTTTGCCCATAACCTCTCCCTCTAAAACACTTGGGTACCCCTTGGGGCACACCCCAAGTATCACACCCTAAGCCTTATAAACCCTTTCAAAACCTCCCACCAAATCAATGTGGGACAAGCCAATTTACAACCTTAAGAAATTTCCACCAAAACTCCATTTCTATGGAGCACACTTTGGCTTCAATTTCCCATTCACTCGGTAATGGTTTTGAGCAACCAAATATACCATATGAATCACAACGCGGCATAGAACGCGTTACCACTTTGACCCGAGTAAATCGACACTCGGGGCCCACCTAAAAAATAGACCGAACTTAGGAAAAAATTCTGGTTTTATCCAGAATTTTATAACCATTTCCAACAAAAACCAATGTTGGGTATACAATGAGATGGTCATCCTTGACCCAAATGATAAATTCTCAATGGTTGAAATTGCATTGGGTGTAATTGCATACCATACATTGAATCAAGCAACAATTGCACACCAATAATTGCATAAATAGTGATTGCATTTCAGTTTGTCACACATGAATTTGTCCCGTAGAATAAGTGGAGAGGACAAGTTATGTTACACTGATATCATTACAAAAAAATTTGTTTTTTGCGACGGTAAACGGCCGTCGCAAATGCCCCGAAAGCCGTCGCTAATGTCTTTTGCGACGGTAATGTGGCTTTTTGCGACGGTAAGGGGGGGTCGCGACAGACGGGGTTGCAAAAGACCTTTGGCGACGGTATGTACCGTCATTCCCGTCGCTAAGTTTTTTGCGACGGCATTTTTCCCGTCGCAAATAATGGTGGAAAAATCACTTTTCGCGACGGCACGTAATTCCCGTCGCTAAAAGTGAGTTTTTGAGACGGGAAAATTACCGTCGTTAAAGGCTCTGGCATCATATAAGTGTTGGCGACGGCACGGTTTACCGTCGCTAAAGGTGTCCTGTACATTCAATAAGGCAGCTTTTGCGACTGTGTTGGTACCGTCGCAAAAGCCTATTACTGGTTTTTGCGACGGGTTCTTCTCCCGTCTCAAAAAATAAAAAAAAAATAAAAAACCCTGCTGATAAATTATTAAAAAAATTAAAATAACCTGTATTAGATAAAAAATAAGTATAAAAAATTGAAAAATTACAGAATAATATAAATACGTACATAAACAAAAATTGACAAATAATGAAAATTAATAATATTGTTCAATTCATAGCAATACAGAAATAAAAATTCAGAACAATAAAAATTATGCCACTACATAACGTCGCATAATACATACATAATGTTGCTCCCAAATTTAAATAACATAAATCAAAATCAAAATCAAAATCAAAAGTTTTCGTCTTCATTCGTTCGTGGGTTACAAAAACAAAAATTAGTCATAATCTTGATACGCCCGCATTCCAGAAAAAGCCAACTGCTACTCAGGAAATATCTGAAAAAAACAAGATAAAAATAATTAAAAACCATATAATGTGTTAATATTTTAATTATAGAAAAATATAAAAAAAAATTGATTACTATATAATTAGAAAGATAGTTTAGTAAATAATTTTGACTGGACCGAAATCCGGCTCTAACTCCCAAACCGGGAACCCGATTCGAGCCCCGTCTTCTCCCACAAGTCTCTCGTGCCTAGGCGGTCGTGTGTGCCAAGTTTCGTGCTAAACCGACGTCGTTTGGTGATTTTGGGGCGTTAACGCCTCGAATTCAAGTTTCTTAAGGAAGTTGTTTGCCTAAAGTGAAATCCGAATCTAACTCCCAAACCGGGAACCCGATTCGAGCCCCATCTTCTCCCACAAGTCTCTCGTGCCTAGGCGGTCGTGTGTGCCAAGTTTCGTGCTAAACCGACGCCGTTTGGTGATTTTGGGGCGTTAACGCCTCGAATTCAAGTTTCTGAAACACAGTTGTTTGCCTAAAGTGAAATCCGACTCTAACTCCCAAACCGGGAACCCGATTCGAGCCCCGTCTTCTCCCACAAGTCTCTCGTGCCTAGGCGGTCATGTGTGCCAAGTTTCGTGCTAAACCGACGCCGTTTGGTGATTTTGGGGCGTTAACGCCTCGAATTCAAGTTTCTTAAGGAAGTTGTTTGCCTAAAGTGAAATCCGACTCTAACTCCCAAACCGGGAACCCGATTCGAGCCCCGTCTTCTCCCACAAGTCTCTCGTGCCTAGGCGGTCGTGTGTGCCAAGTTTCGTGCTAAACCGACGCCGTTTGGTGATTTTGGGGCGTTAACGCCTCGAATTCAAGTTTCTTAAGGAAGTTGTTTGCCTAAAGTGAAATCCGACTCTAACTCCCAAACTGGGAACCCGATTCGAGCCCCGTCTTCTCCCACAAGTCTCTCGTGCCTAGGCGGTCGTGTGTGCCAAGTTTTGTCCTAAACCGACGCCGTTTGCTGATTTTGGGGCGTTAACGCCTCGAATTCAAGTTTCTGAAACACAAAGATGTATTTTAGTTTAGAATGCAAAGATAAATTTTATACCTGATCTTCTGGTGGTGGTGTATATGGATTCTCGTCTTCTGCAGATTCCCTAAATGCCCGGTGGCCACTCGATGCATCAGGAACCTATGTTAGTCAGTGCATAATGTGTTAATCATATTCGAATTCCATACATAATCTTGAGTGAAAATTGAACTATCAAACAATTGTGATGTTTATATGGAACCTGTCTGTTGGGATCCACACTCGCCCCCTGTGACACAAGGGCCATCATCTCAGCTCTCATCTGCTGCAAATGTGTAGAGAACTCTGCTCGCAGCTCCTCCCTCAACTCATCCCTTAGCTCAGCACGAACCTGCTGCGTGATCTGATCAATAGTCGATGGATGGGGTGTTGACTGTGATGGCCCAGCACCATCCTTATACACCACTCTCCGAGGCACGATTCTCCCGTATGTGCGACAATATCCATGTCTGTCATGACCTATCAACTCATGGAAAATGGCATTCCTAGCCTCCAAAGTCCGACCATCCTCAGGTAGCATAGAGAGTTGACGATTAAACTCATCCTGTATTGAATAAGACACACAAGTATACGCGAAATTAAGATGGTTGACACACAAAAAATAAACTTTAAATACAATCAAAGGTGTTTGGAAACTACCAAGGTCTGGATAACCTCTGGGTCATCTACTCTACGTGTCATAAGCCAAACATTCATCTTATCAGTAGACTCCCCCTTACTGGTCATCTAAATTTTTTTTTAGAAATATGAAAATTAGAATCCAAATAATTTGCAAATATACAATGTTTATTTATATAGAAAAATAAAACAATAAAATGTAAACCTCATGCCGTATCTGAGAGAAAGTAGTACGCCCTGTGGTATGAGCTATGCCGTGAGCTCGCCGATTTTTAGCGTTCCTACTTGCAATTTTCTATAACAAGTTCAACAAATGTAAGTATGTAAATATGATTTGTATGTTTACATATCATAAATATAACGTAATTGTATACCTCAGCATCGGAAGTACGCCAATACTCTACAAGTTGTTCCCACTGGCTTGGCACAACGTTCATAGGAACATCATCCTTCAGATTAGGATCAGAGCTTCTAGGCTTGAAATACTTAGCCTTAAGCTTGTTCTTGTGATCCTTCCATATGCTGTTGCAGTTTTTCATGCAGATTGGCTTGTACTCCTCTGGACATATATTCAAATTGTCCTATAAAACACAAAGTTTAAGGCTAAGTATAACACAAATTTGGAATTCGAATTTGTGGACAAAAATATACTTTTACCTTCACATCCTTCCAGATAGCATCAACAATATCATCAGGCACACTGTTCCAGTCAACAAAAGTAAGAGGAACAATGTTACCATTCCGGACAATAATGCCAAGTTGAGTAGTTAACTTGGCCACGTTATCTCCTATTGGGCAGTAATTTCCATCAAATTGTATGTGCAGCTTTTTACCAGTACCCCACTCTTTAATGCCCTTGGCACATCCTCTACCACGCCTAGTCGAGGTCGATGAAGAACTAACATGACCTGCGATATACAATAATAATAAACAATATGCAATGGTAACAACCAAATGCAAATTTAAATAATGTGAATACAAATCATATCAAATAAACCTGATGTGGGCTGTGAAGAAGTCGAAGGGTCTGCAAAATACAATGAGAATAAACAAGTTATATATAATGAGCATAAATAAATGTATGTGTAAATAAATGTATCATGTAAGCGCACACGACGTGATATATTGGATGAATACCCGTCGGGAACTCTTACTTCCTTCAACACTTTCAAGAACAAATCTTTCTCATCCTTGGTCATCGTGAATTGTGCTGGTGGTAAATAGGCTTTATTCGACCCTCTTAACTGCAAATGTAGGGGTTTTCTAATATTCATATCTTGTAAATCACGCCGAGCATTAACACCATCCTTCGATTTTCCTGCAACCCCTAATATTGTCCACAACACATTGTCACAAACATTCTTCTCTATATGCATCACATCGAGGTTGTGTCTTATTAGATTGTGCTCCCAATATGGCAATTCATAAAAGATACTCTTTTTCTTCCAACTATGGGTGCGATGTCCAGCTTTCTCCTTCTCTACCTGTCTCCTATGCCTCTCCTTAAGGTCATCCCTATTGTATTGGGTTAAAATACCCTCAGATTCTAATTGTAGCAACATCTCAGTTCCAGACAACAATTTTGGTTTGAGTCTGACTTCCCGACTACCATCAAATGATACTTTATCCTTCCGGAATTTATGGCCAGTAGGTAAAAATCTGCGATGACCCAAGTATGATTGTTTCCTACTATGCTTCAACCAACACGATGTAGTTTCCTTATTGCAACAAGGACATGCATATTCTCCTTTAGTGCTCCATCCTGACAAGTTTGCGTATGCAGGAAAATCACTAATTGTCCACAGTAAAGCTGCATGCATTTGAAACATTTGATTTGTTGATGCATCAAATGTTGACACACCCTCATTCCATAGTTCTTTCAACTCCTCAATCAACGGTTGCATATAAACATCAATCTTGTCACCAGGTCCTTTCGGGCCGTCAATAAGCACAGATAAAATTAGAAATGGTTGCTTCATGCACATCCATGGCGGCAAGTTGTATGGAATGAGCACAACAGGCCAAGTGCTATGAACTATGTTCATCGTCCTGAATGGGTTAAAACCATCAGATGCTAAGCCAAGCCTTACACTTCGGCAATCATTACTAAAGTCAATATTCCGACGGTCAAAATCTTTCCATGCAAGGGAGTCAGCAGGATGCCTGAAGACACCATCATCAGTTCGTTCCTCTGCATGCCATCTCATTAACTTGGCCGTCTTGGATGACATAAACAACCTCTGCAACCTTGACTTTAAAGGAAAATACCTCATCTGTTTTGCAGCTACTTGTTTGCCACCTGTGTTAGGACCATTTGAACCACCATCACCATTTGATTTCCATCTAGAACTGTTGCATATGACACATTTATCAAGATTGGCGTCCTCGTTTCGGAACAACATGCAACTGTTGGGACATGCATCCCACGTCTCATACGTGAAGCCCAAATCTGTTGTGACCTTTTGAGCTTTATAATATGAGTCCGGGAGTTTCACACCCAACGGAAACGCCTCATTCAATAACTCAAGCAACATGTCAACAGACTTGTCCGTCCACTGATTAAGCACCTTCAAATGTAGAAGTCGAACAATGAATGACAAAGATGTGAACTTCTGACAACCCGGATACAATTCACTTTGTGCATCTTGAAGAAGTTTGAAATACTTTGCAGTCTCTGCATTTGGACCGAGCTGGGGTTCAGATGCACGGGGATCAGGCCCCTGTGGTTCATCACCCTCAACACTTGTACCGACATGTGGATTTCCCATAGCCCCTTGTATCATTCCAATCATATCATCTCCAATGTCTAAATTAGCTAATGTTTCATTCTCTCGATTACTATGCAGAGATATGTAAGATTCCCCATGATTAATCCAATGTTTGTATTTTTTAAAAAAACCATTCAAAATCAGATGCTCCCGTACACCATCTCGTACAAAATAGTATCGATTCTCACACTTCCTACACGGACAACTGATCATCGAACCTTCAACCCTATTGGTGTAGGCAAACACAAGGAATTCATCAATCCCATTAATGTATTCACTCGACATCCTATTTGGCAAATCAATCCAACTCTTATCCATCATCTGTACACATCCACAAGAATATCTCACCAAAGTAACTCTAAATATAATACCTACACATAAATATTCACTCGACATCCTATTTGGCAAATTAACGAAATGTCTAAAATTCCTATTTAAGAGCATATGATTTGGAAAAAATAAAAAAATAAAAAACTTGAAGGATTGAATGGTAAAATTGATAATTTATGGATGAAATAGAAAAAAAAAAAATTGATAATTTAAACTTAAAGGATTAGAGCATATGATTAGAGCATATGATTTTGACAAACTATTTCTAATTAGAGCATATGATTTTGACAAACTATTTCTAATTAGACAAACTATATATATATGCATATAATTTTTACTGATTTTGACAAACTATTTCTAATTAGAGCATATGATTTGGAAAAAATAAAAAAATAAAAAACTTGAAGGATTGAATGGTAAAATTGATAATTTATGGATGAAATAGAAAAAAAAAATGATAATAGTTGAAGAGATATAAATGAAAACAACCATAAAAATAATTAAAAAAACTTAAAAACACTAATTGATAATAATTGATAATAATTGATAAATGTTGATAATAATTAAAAAATAAACAGTTTTATATATATATATATATATATATATACATATATATAGACAGATTTATTAATAACCATGAGACAAAGACAGATTTCAGATTTATATATATACATATAGATTTATATACATTGCATATATATATAGACAGATTTATATATATAGATTTCGGATAAACAAATTTATATATACATATATATAGAGATTTTTCAGATTTATATATATATATATATATATAGATTTATACACATTGCATATATATATATATACACAGATTTATATATATATACACAGACCGAGAGAGAGAGAGAGAGAGAGAGAGAGAGAGAGCATACGCAGAGGAAGAGAGAGTCGTCGCCGGAGCACCACTCTTGTCGCCGGAGCCGTCGCCGCCGCACCACCGATGTCTTCCTCGTAGGCCGTTTGGGGAATTTGGGGGTGAAGTTAGGGATTTGGGGAGGAGGATCGAGCGGCAGCCAAGAGGAAAAAGGAGGGGTTTTTTTTTTGGACTTTTTGCGACGGTATGATGTAGACCGTCGCAAATATAAGGCAAAACGGCGCCGTTTGCATTAATCCTTTTTTGCGACGGCAAATTTCCGTCGCAAATGATATGTGCCGTCTCCAAAAAAAGGTTTTTTGCGACGGTTTTATTTACCGTCACTAATACTTCCGCATTTCCGACCCCTCCGCTTGGTTTCATTACCGACGGGTCAGTACCGTCGCTAAAGGGTATTATTTGCGACAGGTGCAGTTACCGTCGCAAAAAAACCATTTTTTGCGACGGGGGGCGCGGCATCGCTAAAACTCCGTGTTTTTTGCTATGTTTTCTTGTAGTGTATACTCTCTAATTCTCATAATGAAAGTTATGAACTCGAGCCTCACATGAGGCGCTGGGATGATTCTCTTTTCATTTTCTCTTATTAAAAAATGAAAAATGTTAGGGACTCCCTTTTAGGGAGACCTCCACTACCCCTACAGTGATATGGACCAATGATGTATTTGTATTATTTATTTTTTTTTCTTTTTTTTTTATTTGAACCAATTACAAGTGAGTAGAGGTTGTAGATGTGATATTTTGTGAGAGTTTGAATCATTACTGTTAATATATATATATATATATATATATCACTATAAGTAGCCTGGACAGCTCTAGACTGGTTACGTGGCATTGTGTTATGAATGGGAAAGCAAACTGGGCCAGTGACCGGGGAACATGAGAACCATTCTTTTTCTTTGCATAGAGTTGTCATGTAATTATGCTTTGTCACATGGAATGTTAATTCAAAAGATCGAAGTGGACGTTACAGATTTTACAGCTTAGAATAATAAGACACAACAGTGATTGAATCAATCATATGATTTATTGAGCATTAGAGTAGCTCCAATGGCTGTTTATTAGAGTTGTTATTGTCATAATTTGACAGTTTCAGCAAAGTAGTGTGCTTTAATAGTAAAAAATAGATATATTTAAGAAATGTCAAAATTTATGTCAAATTTGATACAAGATTTGGTAACTGCTATTTGTTTCAAATCATCAAAAAAAACACATATCTTCTTCTCTCCATTCACCAAGCAAAACATTCCTTACTCTCGCCCTCTCGTCCGTCTTTTTTGCAGAAGAAATACAGAAATTAGTGTGTTTAGACGACCGGCCGAATGTCCGCCTGGTTAACTGGGAGGTCGTTCGACTAGACGGCTGAACACACCAATTTCTGTGCTAAAATAAAATAAATGACAATTGAATCTTTTGAGCACTATTGCTATTTTTCATTCATTTTTTATTATTTATTGTCATAATTTAACAATGACACTATTATTATAATATTTATCATTAGAGATACTCTGGTTTCTGAGATGTCACATCGTGCTTAAAAAGTGATTTTACATGTTTGGACATTGGAAGTTCCCACTTAATGAGGATAACAGGTGCGGCAACCCAGTGGATGGGTTTGGGACAAGTAAAAAAGTGTTAGTTAATTCGATTAATGTGGTAACAATAATTTTACAGTCTACATTTGGTATGTAGGTTTGTTTTTTGATTTTTTAATTTTTTACTTATTTTAGTCTAAAGTTAAAATTTTTCATTTCGGATGAGTTTTTTTTATTTTTTTATTTTTATAAAAAAAAAATAAAATAATTATAATTTAGATGTGATATTTTGTCTTATTGATTTTTATAGTTTTTTTTTGTCTTTTTTTTAACTATTTTAATCTAAAAATTTATGCCAAATATAGCCTAAACTCCAAATTAAATTTAATTTGACTATATAATTTTTTTTAAAAGACATTTGATTTACCATTAAACAAAGATTTTTAAAATGCTTTATAGTTTTTCCATTTAAGATATCGTTTGGGATGTGGGTTGATTTTTTGACTTTTTTACTATTTGTACTTTGGAGCTAAAAAGTTTCGTTTGAGATGAACTTTTTAATTTTTCTAACTTCTGTAAAAATAAAATGATTATAATTTAGATGTGATATTTTTTCACATGAGACTAAAAAGCCTATATTATCTTTTTCTGACTATTTTAACCCCAATCCATCCTAATCCATCATGCCAAACCAATGCTAAGTTGTTCATTGCATGTGGTTAGGACATGTGGTCAAGGGTTTGAAACTGATGGAATTGTGACAATCCCTTTAGTTTTAATTTAATCTTATTAACTGACATATGACAATTTTGATTTTTTAAAAAAAAAGAAAATGCACAAGAAAGATTCGCTATGTAAGAACATAATATAGTCTAACCTATGAGTAATGAATAAGGGTATTAAACTTGGGTGTGTAAGGATATTTTGAAAAGATGGTGAGCTTTTAATTTATTTTAGATCATGTTATTTTATGGGAAAATTGGTTTAGGGTCCCTCTCCCACTTTTCGTAATGGAAGAGGAGCAAGGATCCTCTAGAGTATTTTTTTCCTAAAGTTTCCTAGAGTAGTGCATTGTGTGGTTGAGATTTAATGACAAGTCACATCAATTTTTCAACATTAAATCTCAACCACACAATGCACCACTCTAGGAAACTTTAGGAAAAAAATACTCTAGAGGATCCTTGGTGATGGAAGAGATCTACAAAATTATTTTTTGATGTCTAAGGTCCCTAAATATCTTTACTCTACTCTCTCGCCCGGATCCGCGATCTACCCAGTACAAAACCCGTCCTTCTGACACGCTCTCTTCCATCGCCGACACCATTTACGCCGGTCTCGTCTCCGCCGATCAGATTAAAGATGCCAATTCCATCTTCGACCCTTCTCTGCTCGTAGCCGAGCTTTATAGATTGTTGCATTTGCAAACCCTGCTAGCATATATATATATATATAATAACAGATGAGAGAGAGAAGAAACACGAACCTGAAAGAAGGTGTGCCAGAGAAAATCGAGAGACTCTCGGCTATTACGCTACAGCTACTTTCGAAACTAAAGAGGCATCTAAAAATTGTGTATGGTCTAAATGATACACGATGTCAGGTAAATCTTCTTTGGAGTGGTTTTTGTTGTCTTGTATCTTAGATTTGTTGCTTTACAGTGGCATATATGATCCCCACAAGCTTTCAGTGAGGCGTCACTTCAGAAATTCTATTGATGAAAATGATGTTTCATTGTTGCCCAATATAAAACCATACAAGTTTGTCAGACAAAAAAGTGACCATTCAAACACCAAAGGTTGTAAAAGGTTTATACTGATCGCGGTAGGAGGGCTGGGATCCTGGGATGAACCTTTGGATTCTGGGGAAATTTATGATTCTGTATCAAATAAATGGATGGAGATTCAGAGGCTGCCTGTAGATTAGAAAAGAAATACATGTTCTTGAATTGTTATACTAATTTACTATTCTAAGTGGTTATACATGTTCTTGAATTGTTATACTAATTAGCTGTGGATCAAAAATACTAATCACTAATTGTGAAGTGTAAATGGCATGTAAAAATTAGAAAAGAGCCAGAGAAATTTGTGCAGTGAGAGAATTTCTCTGGTTTGAATCCAGAGAATTTCTCTGGAGAGAAGTTTAATTTTCTCTGGAGAGAATTTCTATGGGACTGAAATTTCTCTGAACCAATTTTCTCTGGAGATTCAGAGGCTGTCTGTAGATTAGAAAAGAAATACATGTTCTTGAATTGTTATACTAATTTACTATTCTAAGTGGTTATACATGTTCTTGAATTGTTATACTAATTAGCTGTGGATCAGAAATACTAATCACTAATTGTGAAGTGTAAATGGCATGTAAAAATTAGAAAAGAGCCAGAGAAATTTGTGCAGTGAGAGAATTTCTCTGGTTTGAATCCAGAGAATTTCTCTGGAGAGAAGTTCAATTTTCTCTGGAGAGAAGTTCAATTTTTTCTGGAGAGAATTTCTCTGGGACTGAAATTTCTCTGGACCAATTTTCTCTGGACCAATTTTCTCTGGATTGATATTAAGGACCTTAGACATCATGAAAATATTTGATGTCCTTTATACTATGAAATCATAATATCAGGGACCTTAAAAAAAATACCCCTTATTTTATATATATATATTTTTTATTTTTTTTAAAAAAAAATAAAAATATAAAAAAATCACTTTTAAGTATTTTTTCAAAACAACCTTAAGAGTTTATCTACTGATCAGTTCGTCAACTCAACTCAAGTCATTGTTATTTTTATTTTTCTTCCTCACATGTAAGTAAAAATCACAATAACCTATTCGCATACTCATGCTCAAATTCTTATCTAATTTTTTTGTGAAATTATTTGGAATTTGTCTTGATATTTTTTAGTCATACAAACAAATCACAATTCCATTTTACATATTCTTCAAAAGTTCTTTTTTTTTTTTTGAAAAAAAAAAATCCAATTTTTGAACTAAATTTAATATTGATGTGACCTACCCTACACTAAAAATAAACTTAGAGGTTATTTGGCATGAACTAAAATAACATACATTTTCACCTTTTTATCTTTTAGATCGTATTATTTCTCTATTTTTTTACACATTTTTTTATAAAAAATTAAAAGATATACTTCATTCGTTTCAAAATATTAGTCCCTTATTTTATTTTTCATTATCTCAAAATATTAGTCTCTTTTCAAAAATCAAGTATAAAAATAATATAAAATTTTCATTTTGCCATTCTTTTAACAACATAAAAAATACAATTATGACATTAATATTCTTAAAAAAAATACGATCAAAGAATAATTTTGAAAAATCAATTTTTTAAAGTATAATAATTGTACTACCAAAAAAAGTTAAATTCTCTAAAAGAGACCATTATTTTGAAACTGAGGAAGTACTTATTTAGCGCTTCCAAACAACACTTTATTTCATACACCTCATTCCAACATACATTTAGGATTTTATTTTATTTTTGTGGTTACCTAACTTTTCAATTAGAAAATGAAAAAAGAAAAACCAATTTCAGGGCCAACCCGACCCAGTACCAGTTTATCCCTGAACAGCACAAACCCATGGCCAAGTACTTGAAATCGGGTCGGACACAGAGAGAGAGAGAGAGAGAGAGGGGAATCAATGACGGAGCCAAGACGACTGAGAGGTCACAAGGCCACCGCCACCAGCTGTATCGCCGCCCGTGACCGTCCTGGCCTCGTCGCCACTTCCGGCGACGTACTCTCTCTCTCTCTCTCTAAACATATACACATATATTTATATCAGTATTCATAGATATATGGTCACTTGATTGCTCAATTTGTTTTTACCATTTAGATTGATGTTATTCTTTGCCACTACCCTTGAAAGAAAAGGGGAAAAAAAAGAAAAAGAAAAAGAAAAAGAAGAAGTAAATATAATAGTCAGTCTTGGTGTCTTTGAACTTTGAGGAGGGTTTTGAATGAAAATGGGTTTTTTCTGGAATCAAGTAATTTTGATATATTTTTTTTATTATTTAATGGAAAATCAGGATGGGTGTGTTTGCTGGTTCGATATGCGGTGTAAAGATGTGTTATTTGTCATGAATGTTGGGGGTAATCCTATATCATCACTCTGTTTCAAGCCAGGTGATTTTTTATTTATTTATAATTTATTTTTTTATTAATTTGCTTGTGTTCATCATTGTTACTGTACTAAATTTAACTTACCTTCTATGTCTTGGCCTGTGAACTCTTAAGCACCTGCATAATAATCTCCCAATTTATACTGATTGTTTATATCAAGTTCATCTTGGAGAACCAGGTCTGTGAACTGTCCTTTTATGGCTCAACTCAAGGATCCAAAATGGTTTTATTGTTTTGTGCGAGACAAACAATGTAATTATCCAAATACAAGATAGATACCATTTTGAAAAACCTGCATGGATAGGCCAACAGTTAAGGGGGTGGAGTCTAGGGCCGAGCCATAAACTTGGACGTCTTTGTTTAACCCTCATTGATGTCACCCAAGCTTAACCGATAGCTTTGGTTTGTGGTTAATTGTAGGTATTGGATGGGTCCAAAGGGGCCTATTTTAGGGAGGTTCATTCATCTTCAAACAAAGAAGAAAAAAAAAAAAAAAAAAGCCTTTTTAAATGATAACCTCCCATTGCAATGAATATGATTGTCAAGCACTTTTTAGCTGACACTATTGATAGTTTTTTTTGAGTAATTTTTTTTTTTTTTTGGTAACATAATAAATCCTTAAGTGGCAACAGAGAGCATGCACCTGTATTTAGAAAAAAAAAATGGAGGTAAAATATAATAGGATAATAGCTAGATAGGGGAAACTGGTTTTACCTTCATTTCTTTTCCTTCTTTCCTTATGCGTAACTTGATGCCTACAAGAGTTAAAATTTTGAGCTCAGATTTTTTGACATTTAAAGTCTCTTTCTCATGAGCCATTAGAATAATAGTTAAGTAAAACATTTATTTTAGGTGTGAAATTACCAAATATATATTCGGTTAATTTTTAAGTGATATGTATCTCTTGTAAATATATTTTGTAGTTCAAATACTTAATAATTAGTTAAGACTTTAGCTTATTTCTGTGAAATGATTGTTGCATGATGCAGGAAATGAAGACATCATTTATGTTTCCTCAGGAACTGAAGTCAAGGGGTTTGATGTACATTTGGTAAATCTTTTATTTGAGGCATCTCTAATTCACTAAGTTTATTTATAGCACTTTGCTAAACAAATTTAGTATGATGGACACATGGAATATGTTATGCACATCACACGGTATTATTTTATCTTGTATTGATGGTCTTCTATTTATAGTTTCAGTTGATTTTTCTCAAACCAGTACGTGTTTTATATATTATAAGCATAACACTGTTGTTTTCTTATAGTCTCAATAAGCATTCTGCATTCTCTGCTCAATGAAAGAAAGCCGTGTCCTAACTAGTTGGACATTCTGCATAGAATTATTATTATTTTTTAAATAGTAATTGAAGCAATTATTGTAGTCGTAGAAACAGCATTCACCATCGAATCATTAAATCTCCTAAAGTTTCTACTTATTATTTTGTTTAATTTGTTTGATCTCAAGGGGTTTTATTCTGTAAGCGCCTAACTGATATAGCCTATGGGTAATCTTATTTTTCTTCAACTTGGTGTCTGAAACACCACAGTCCTAGCGTTCCTCTTTTGTCTTCCTTTTTTCTTTATCAAGTGCTTTTAATTTTAGTGATTGTAAGATATAAACATTTCATCAATCCTATATTTCTCCATATTCAAACTCCTTTCATTCTGGATTTTTTTAGTTGGGAGGCAAAAACTTATTGATTAAAAAGAACGACCAAAGGGTGAAAACCCAGGTAGCAAGGCTAAAATTTCTTCTCAGATAAACAAGAGGTTGATTTTCCCACCAAATATAACCAACTAAAATCAGAGACCAGCTTTCAAAAAAGGTTTTTTATTTTTTTTTAAAGGGTTGTCTACAGTGGACCAGTATTCAGTCCAATGGGTCACATGTTCCAATGTTCCAATTGTGGTACAAATCATGCTCAAACATCCCTCGGAATGTAGGATTGGATAATGTATGCCTTCATGGTAAACGAAAGCTGCCAGTGCAACTCACATATTTATAATTAATCTTCCCTTGAATTTCATATGTACCCATTGAATAACATAATCCTAGCTTCCAGAATATTCAACAATTCACTCCCTAGATAAAGATGATTATCTTTTCATTCTGTTTTTTATCACGAGGACGCCTTATTTGGTTCTGTGTGTGCTACAATTGGAAATCACGATTTTTTTGATACAAGTGTTTTATATTCTTCAACCCGACTCCCTCTCTCTGTTCTTCCTTCCTTTGCATAATGATTGCCATCTTTTTGTTTTCATGCTCATTTCTCTAGGCAAGATATAGTTATGCGGCACAAGTTACATACTTATCTTTTGTGTAGTTTTTTCCCTCTCTCTCTCTCTCTCTCTCTCTCTCTCTCTCTCTCGGTTTGTATTAGTACAGGCTGTGCTTTCCTTTTTAGTGTTGATTTAATATTGAAATGCGTAGTTTTGGTTACTTATATATATTATCAATTTCTATCTTGAAGGCTGCCTCATTGAAGTGTTTAGAGAGTTACAACTATAATAAAGAGGAGATAAATCAGGTGCACTTTCTATATAATTCTTGATTCCGAAATATTTTAATAGCCCTTTTTTTTTTTTGTTGTCCATTGTTTCTCATTATGATTATTGGTCAAGGTAGCTGTATTTTTCGTTTGTTTTAGACAAGCTGAACTAATGCAAATAAATTTTACTAACTTCATGGATTCTTATTGATTGATCAAAAGTGTATCTTTCTTCTTCTAAATTAATGTAAGCATGATTTTTTGTGTCATCACTTCACAACCAATCTTTATATAATACAATTCATGTTGAGAAATTCCATTAGAAAGAAATATGATGTCATTACGCTTACACATTTGTGTCTTGCAGATTGCATGCAACTCTAGGTCATGTTTTCTTGCTGCTGCAGATGATGGTGGTGATGTGAAGGTACGATAATTAAATGTTTGTCTTCAATCGTCAGTAATGTATTTTTATTGAGTTATTTACAGTATGTCACAGTTGTAGTGCTTTATGAAGGACATGCAACCTTGTTTTTCCTTCTTTTTTCTTTTGTAGTTTCTTTTCTTTTTCTTCTTCAGTTGTACTTGTTTTTCTTTTCTTTCATTATGCAACATATAGCCCTGGACAGAGCGTAATGACATAAAAGAATTCAAGTAATCAAACCCATTTGATTGCAACATGAGGCTTAGTTTGGTTTAGTTTGTCTACCATTATGCACAGTGTTACATGGACTCTTCTATTGCCCCTGTGCACCATGTTCACTAGATATGGAAGGTTAAGGAGGGTATGTGATATGTTCCTAACCTCCATACTCTGACTTAAATATTTTGATTCTCTAATGTTTTGTGATGTTTGAAGAAGAAATTCATATTTGATAGTAAAGAAAAAAAGTCTAATGGATGGGAGATAGAAATTTTTTCCCTCTAGTTCTGTTTAATTTTGGAAAAACTGCATTTAAGTGGGAACAAATCAAAATAATTGCACTTTCATGGAAGTACAACTCAAAACAAGTGAGAGTTGGGTCATAAAAGACCAAGTGTGTCTTTTAGGCTTTATTGGATAAGATTTTACAGAGATATGCTCTGGGAGGAAAAGTATGAGGATGAGGGAGGTCACTATGAAGTATAAGAGTGGTACGACTGATTGATGAGGACCTCCAGTGAGGTGCATTTGTGGAAAGGAGTTAGAAAGGATCGGGAGAATTCTTTTAAAGTTCAAACCATATAGGCCATCAGTGGGCTAGGGGGAAGATTGCCACTATTTAGTCTGTGAATAGAGCTTTCAAAAAAATCTTATTCTTAGACATTCCCCCTACCCAAAAAAATCATATTCTTAGGCCTCCCCCCTACCCCTGCCTTGGTATATATATTACATTTGTTCAGTCTCTCTCTCTCTCTCTCTCTCTCTCTCTCAAAATTTCAACATATATTTTAAGATACTTATCAAACTAGAAGAAACAGGGTTAATGTTTGGCAAAATTGTTTCCATGATTCATTTATTGACTCTGGCAGATCATCGACATTCGCCAACAAGGCCTCTACAAAACATTAAGAGCTGGCCATACAAGTGTATCCTTTCTCACTCATTTAACCCTTTTTATTTTTATTTTTTAATTTTAATTATTTTTCCATCTTTAGTCGGTTTCCAAGTAATATACAATTGGTTTGTCTGAAGAATGCAGTGTGTCTGGTATACTGATTGTCTCTTCTTTTCTTTCGCTGACTCTTCTATTTAGTTGTTGGCAAAATTCCTGAATCTCCTTTATTGTATCTCAAACCTTTCCAACTTATGGTAATTGTCTCAACCGTGCTCTTTAGATCTGTAGCAGTGTCCAATTCCTTCCCTGGAGACCTTGGGAAGGTATTTCTTGCTTGTTTTTGTAACTCTTTCAAATGCGTAAATTTTCTTCTCTCTCCCCCTTTCTCTAGTGTGTGCGTGCAATGTCATGCCTACTTGCACTATCTTCATCTACTTGCAAATTATAAGTCAACAGGTAACTCAACACTGCACTCAAAAAAAAAAAAAAAAAAAAAGGTCTAGTCAGCCTGGTTTGTCTGCCTTTTCATCTTGAATTCGTTCTTAACAATACTAGTATACTACCACAAACACAGATTATTATTCTAAGCATAATGGGATCATGAATGTGGCTGGCCACATACTCCCCAACAGGGAATTTTAGGGGAAAGCCAATGGGGATGACATTGACAGCATGCCTAAGGTTGGTCAATCCTGAGGGTTTTTTATTCACATAAGAAAGGAAAGGAAAATCTGTATTAGTAATATATTCAAGTTTTTAACTTTCTTTTAGGATTTTGTTTTGTACCTCTGTTGGGATATCATGGGAAAAAGCTTTGAGTATCGGATATATTATCTCATTATTGTTAAAAAAGGTGTCATGTAAAAGATTTTTTTCCAATCTATGTGCAATATGAAGGAAAAATAATACATTACATACTTCCTTGCATGCAAAGTTATTGTTTTTTTGTCAATTAAACAATCAAAAGTAAAAATTATTTACATGCTAATTTTATGTCATAATTGCAAATGCGATGAGTTTCAGATATCTTAAAATATGTGCGTGAATTTATTTTTATTGATTAGCATTTTGTGTGTGGTGTTGTGTTGCAGTCATTACCGGTGGACTTGATTCAAAGCTTGTGATGTGGGATTTCTCCAAAGGACGCCCACAAAAAATTGTTGACTTTGGTATAAGTCTTAATCCTTTTGTCTCCTTGTGTGCTCCTTGTTACTCTTTGTGTGAACTAATTACATTTAGGTTTGCTTCCACAGAATTAGTGGCCTTCAGAAAAATTTAGGTTCGAAATGCTAGCATGGATATGATCTTTTTGTGCTTCCAGCTCTGGAAAGACATTGCCCAATTTTGTGTCAATTTGTTCTGTTTAAATTCTTGTCAATATTACAAAATTGTGTTTCTCTATCCAAAGGATCCTGATCAACAGAATATATTGGTCATGAAAGTTTCGTGGTTAGTATATATCTTTATAGAAAGTTCGTAGTTGTTATCTAAAATCTTCCAAGTCAGAAATTCAGTTTGTAGTATATCAAAAGGATATGAAGTGACACAACAATTAGGTCTTTTGGGTGGTGGATGGCA
Source organism: Camellia sinensis (assembly GCF_055761805.1). NCBI lineage: Eukaryota > Viridiplantae > Streptophyta > Magnoliopsida > Ericales > Theaceae > Camellia > Camellia sinensis. Next base: position 34,972,816 of record NC_138969.1, read on the forward strand.
GTCTAGGATTTTGCGTAATGCATTACTCACGATCACAATAGTATAACTTCATTAATGATGAAGTATTACGCCTCATTCAACATCTTCAATAGACTTGGCTTGGTGTTTGTTTTATTTTCTATGGAAACAAATAGGGTATTAATATGGTCCTAATGGTCAGATAGATTGATTTAAGTACTCTTGTCATCTTTCCTTTCATTTAGGTGTGCCTGACGCGGACAGCGGAGGTAGTGCAGGACAATGCTTGAATCCTGCATTTGTCCATGCAATTGCCGTTCCTGAAGTTGATATGGTAGATAGATTAGGCAAGGTATGTGTCGTAGCTAGGGGCGATGGTGTTGTTGATGTGATCGATATTGAATCAGAACTTACTGTTATTAAGTCGAAAAGTTCTTTAAAACCTCGGAAAGGCACTCAATCAAAAGCAAAAGGGAATGTCTCATCTGCAAATACTGAAACCCAAGATCAGAATGGGCGAAAGAAATTGCGTTTCGATTACAGTTTGGGAGGGCACACTTCTGCAGCATCGTGCGTGTAAGTAATTTTAATAGATCAATTACCAAAATTTGATTGCTCATTAATGTTCGTGTAATTCAATTAGGGCATTTTCAATGTTTGGGGAGAAAGGAAAGTATATAATTTCTGGTGGAAACGATAAATTGGTGAAGGTTTGGGATTGGGCCAGATATTTTGATGCTTCTCAAACTGGCAGCAACAGTGATCTGTTACATTTGAGCATTAGTTTGAGCAAGAAAGTGAGTTTACCCTGCATTTTTTTTTCACTGTCTTGGTTGTCGGTTTGTTAATTATGTATTCTTATTTACTGTTTAAGCTTCTTACCATTCACCTTGTATACCTGGTCAGGTCAATTGGCTCTGTACCACTCCAGCGGACTCAGGCAACCTTATTGTCTGCGACACATCAAAAGTGGTGAAGGTTTATACCATTGCTTAGATAATTGCACAGTTGTTGACTCTGGATTTGTTTAACCATAAAGCAACGCCTATCCGGGTATACTAGAACATTATTTTTTTGTAAGGTTGTGAAGAATGTTTTTTTATTTCTTTGCATTTGGGAGTTTGGAATTTGAGCACATCTGGGCTATGTATATAATTTCTCAACTGGGATAACTGTTCTTGAGAAACATAATCGGGCAACCTTTTTTTTCAGGCACATGGAGGACCCTCAGGACGACGATGCCTGTAGGCCTATCAGAGTTGACTGAAATGGGTTGGCTCTTTTAATCTGAGCAGAACGTACATTCAAACGATCTAGGTATCTGTAATGTTTCTGAATCATAAATTTGGAACCGTGAAGTCAAATCATGGTTTAAACATTTTACAAGTGGAGAGTGCTGTATGATGGAAGGGATGGAACCTTATTGGATAGTCTAAATTTTTGTATCTTAGTGATTGCAACCAAACATATATCTAAATGATCCGGGTTTGTATATTACAATTGAAATTATCTAGTTTTAATTTTGTTCAATCTTTAAAAAAAAGACACTCACAATAACCCTAAATGCAACTTTCATGTTCTTGGTAAGATATTTCTGAGATTCACTTGAATTGACCTGCCTATGTTTTATACATAATGGGGCTGTTTGGTGCAGTTAATGGGGCTCTGCATAGTCGTTGATGCAACTCTTGCGTACAATTTGTTAAGTTGGAATAGTTTAAATAAGTAGGAGGAGGTACTTTTAACTTCTTCTTTCTGAATCTGTACTAAACAGGCCCAATATACAGTTGTGTATTACCACTTACAATCACTTGCTACCTCTTGGATGCCTACTACCACTTACAATCACGAGGATGAGGTAAGACAGGGAGTCACCAAGAAGTATTCATCCCCCTGAAACCTAAACCGAGGGAATAGATGAAATGGACATTGATCTATGGTCAGGAATAAACTTCTGGGCATAGCCATCTTTCACTTTGCAGATGTTGTATCCCTGTAAAAGAGTGGTGGTGGTGGTGGGTGAGCTACAATTGGGATAATGGTATGGGGTCAATTTAGACTGTTCACAATATTTTTGTTTTACTGGGGAGAGTGAATCATTCAATGTTAAAATCGCACTAGAAATGTAATATTCATTTTCAATTGGATTGATAAGATGGCCTGAAAGGTCAGAATCTGGATGAATATTGGGGAAGATCTATATCCAATTGTTTGAGAGTGATTGAAGCATGTTGGAGAAGAAACATGCCATATCCCATTGATTGACACTGATTTTGTGAGGATATTGTATCATAAATCAGTATAAAATGATTTGCAACCATAGATGTGAAATCTATGTAATGATTGTTCAGTGATTGATTCTGTAGCCGATTCAATATCCATAGTTCAAGAAACAATATTCATAGTACTAGATTCAATATCCATAGTTCAATATACAATATTCATAGTACTAGATACACACAACGTGAATTTGGTGCTTGAATTCTATACAATGTGTGTAACCATATCTTTTGCATTGTCCTACAATCACAAGATCAGGACCCCATAGCGGTGTTTAATTCGCAGATAATACCATGTTTGGTAGCACTAAATTGACCTGAGACGTAAAAATTTATGATGCTACCCCTTTATCCTCTTGCATATGAAGAATTATGGGACTTTCTATTTGCACCCCAAAAAATAGGTTAAGCACCTCAATTTAATGATGTATTTTTTTTTTTTATTACTATTAAGTCTCTATTTAAAATGACCAAAAAGTACTTGACTTTGAAAAAAGTGTAAATAAAAGTATTTTGGACATCCCATTCATCATCAGTCTCAATATTCATTTTCTCCCTTCTCTTCCTACTTTCGTTACTTTGCATCTTCATACTCAACTTTATTTGCTTTAATCCATCATTCTATTTTATATTGAAATCAATAATGGATAATAAAGAAGATGTTTCCAAAAAATTTTCTATAAAGAAAATAAGTTTTTAATTGTTGTTTATCATTTTTTGTAAGTTGGTTTTCCCTAATTGATTCGGCATTGAATATCTGAACAAATTTCACATGTTTGGAATTAATCCAGACAAATATATTTTGTTTGGTATTGAGCATCCATATGAAAGAACTAAAACCAATTTTTTTTTATGTTCAACACTGAGTATCCGAACAAATTTCGCATATTTGGAATTAAGTATCCAGGCAAATATATTTTGTTCGCCACTTAGGATCCATATGAAACAACTAGAACCATCAAATCTCTATCATTGATCTACATGTACAACTAATCTTCTCTTCCAAATGTTTTTCCTTGGCAAGACCTGATTGTAAAATAATAGTGAAGGAAGATCTTTGATAAAGTGAATTCCTTACATTGAGGCAAAAAAAAAATATTAAGAATAATAATCTTCTATGTTTATATATAGTATTTTATAGATATCATAAATGAAATATATCTAATAATAATTTTCTCTCTCCTAAATGTATGCTATAATATATATTATCATAAAAATTTATAAGGATAAACATAAGAATACTTTATAGATTTGGTGGGCTATAAGTCCTCTAAATGAGATTTACAAATAAATCTCACTAAACTAATGTTTGTTTCTTGATTTTTGCAAGTGTGACACGACTTAAATTTAATCATCACAAAGTATCATGTCACATGTACATAGTTCTTATATTGCGAAAAAAATTCAAATAAGAGAATATTGAGAGATTAAGAATGGCTCATTTAATATATTTTACAATTTCTCATTTATTAGGACATAAACAAAACCACATAATACTCCAAAATTATAGAATAGTTTTCAAATTTTAGATAATGATAATAATAATTTATACAGATATGTATCTATGTAAGGTTTGTTGACACAGACAGTAAGGTGGTGCAGGCTCAGGTTGAGTCTTTTTTGAAGGGGGTCAGGCTCAAATATGGTATGTATGGCTAGGATGTACCAAGCCCAACCTTTTACTCCTTTCTTCAAACTCCCGCAATTTTTTAAATCTTCCAAATAAAGCCGTTACACACACACACACTCTCTCTCTCTCTCTCTCTCTCTCTCTCTCTCAACACATCATGACATCAACCTCCACCCTCCACCCCTCTCACCACTACAAAAATGGGTGCACCACCACCACCACTATCATTGCATTGCAACCAACATTTCCGAATTTGGGTCACTGTTTTCCATCCTAGTGAGGACAAGAAGAAGAAGGAAACCCAAGTTGGGGTTGGGGTCGGGGTTTTTAAGGGGTTTTAGAGAGGAGGGGAGTGATGGAATCTGGGGGGATACCTATTTGCAACACATGTGGTGAAGAGGTAGGGTTGAATTCGAATGGGGAAGTGTTTGTGGGTTGTCATGAGTGCAATTTCCCCATTTGCAAGTCCTGCTTTCACTATGAGATCAAAGAAGGTCGTTCTTCGTGCTTGCGGTGTGGGGCTCCATTTCATGGTTTGTCTCTCAGATTTCAATCTCCTTTTAAGTTGAATTATGGTCAAGTTTGTGTATCGGCCGATATTTTTATCAACTTTATTTTTAATGATCCAGTATACTGATGGAAATGAAAATCAGTTGTACATGCACTACAACAAAAACAAACTTTAGTGGCACTATACTAGTGGCATATTTTTAAAAAATGTCACAAAAAATGATATTTAGTGGCACGTTTTTGAAAAATGCCACAAAACGACAAACATAAAAGGCTCTAGTCACATTTCCATGAACAAATGTCACAACACTACAACAAAAACATATTTTAGTGACACCATACTAGTGGCATGTTCTTAAAAAATGTCACAAAAAGAATATTTGGTGGCATTTTTTAGAAAAATGTCATAGAGCCACAAACATACAAGGCTCTAGTGGCATTTCAATTAAAAAAAGTGTCACTTCACTACAACAAAAATGTCACTACAACAAATTTACACTTTAGTGACACTACACGAGTAGCATGTTTTTAGAAAATGTCACAAAAATAAAAATTGGCATTAAATGTTTTAGAAAAATGCCACAGAACCACAAAACATATAAGGCTCTAGTGGCATTTCAATAAAGAAATGTCACATCAATTTTATGACATTTTATAAAATAATGACACAAAAAATTATGTTCGTGACATTTACCAACAGATGCCACTAAACTTTAGTTGCAATGGCATTTTTTAAAAAATGTTAGGACACTAGGTAGGTGCAAATTACTTTTTATGGCACTTAGGTGAAAAGTGTCATAAACAAATATTTTATAGTATTTTGAGAAATGCCACTAAACCAAAAACTTTTCAAGCTTATAATGACATTTTTGAAAAAACAAAAAATGCCAATATATTTTCTAAATTTTTAAAATGCAGTAAATGATTAAAAATAAATAAATTAAACTCAATATACACTACAGGAAAAAGCATATTCGGCGACTAAATTTCCTGACCAAAAAAATTTGGTCGCTGAAAGTATAACTTTCAGCGACCAAAACAGTATTAGTTGCCAAAAGTAATGCTTTTTGGCGACTAAACAATTTTAGTAGCCAAAAGTCTACAATTGGCGACTAAAACTAAGTTTGGTCGCTGATTATATGGGTTTTAGTGACTAAAAAAGTTTTAGTAGCCCAAAGTAAAGCTTTTTGGTGACTAAAAAATTTAGTAGCCAAAAGTCTACAATTGGCGACTAAAAATAAGTTTGGTCGCTGATTATATGGGTTTTACCGACTAAAAAAATTTTAGTAGCCAAAAGTAAAGCTTTTTAGTGCCAAAAAAAATTTTAATAGCCAAAAGTCTACAATTGGCGACTAAAAAATAAGTTTAGTCGCCAAAAGTGGTCATTTTTAGTGCGGGAGAAGTTAAATCCTAAGGCGGGAATAAAAATTTTTCGTGACCAAAATTTTGGTAGTTGAAAGTGCATCTTCGGCGACAAAATCCGATTTTGGTCGACAAAAGTTAAGTTTTTTAGCAACTAAAAAATAATTAGTAGCCAAAAGTATAGAATCGGCGACTAAAAAATATTTTTAGTCGCCAAAAGTGGTCTTTTTTTATTTTGGTAGTAAATAGTTTATTTTACATAAATTGTGTTCAATAAAATAATTATATTTATACATATACTTTTTATATTAATATGGATTAATGTACTATAATCATGTGGTGCTATAAAGGTGTAGTGGGAAGAGTGTGGTGTATAAGGTTTATGGTGCGGAAGGTTGGCAGTTCGGGTCTCTGCAAGAGCGGATCAAATTGTTCTACAACGAATTATCGTCATGAGTGGCACTTGATAGCGTCACGAATAGTGCCTAATATGACATTAAAGTGTCACTGAAAGGTTTTAGTCTTGATGGTGTAATGACACTTACAAGTGTCACTAACTCTTTTTTTAATGGCGCTTGATAGTGCCACAAATAATATCTACCGTGACATTAAAATGACATTGAAAGTTTTCAACCATGATGGTGCAGTGGCACTTGCAAGTATCTACTGTGGCACTCGTATCTACCGTGGCACCGATAGAAGTGGCACTTGTTCAAAATGCCACAAGACCAAAAAATGTCATTAGAAGAATAATTTTGTGGCACTTTCAAATGTCACTAAACTAAGAAAATGTTGTAGTGATGGGCCGGTTTGGATTATCAAAAAGCCTTTTTTTTTTTTTTTTGCAGTTTATATTTTAAAAACCTGATTCATGATACGTAGCGCTCAATACTCTCGTTAATCATGCTGTCAGTTGTTTTTTGATGTACTGCCCAAAAAATTTCAATTCTTTTTCCAACTACCGTGACAGTGTCAAATTATGCTGTCTATTCTGTTTATTGAGTACTTTGCATACCGATTACTTGTTAATTTCAATTTTTTTTTTCCAACTAATGTGAGGGTGTCAAATTATTTTTCTAAACAAGTATGCATATTCTCTTATACTATATATATATATATATATATTATTTTCCTTTTATAACTGTTATAATTGTGTTTCTCATGAGTTAATACTATAGACTGAATGCATGGTTGAATTGTACAGAGAAATCCACAATGGCTGATGTTGAAACAGAGGTATCTGGAAATCATTCTACAATGGCTACTCACCTCAATGACATGCAGGTACTAGTTTTTGTACGATCCTCTGACATTTCCATATGTGTTAAGAGATGAATATTAATAACAATTGCTTTCCGAGGAATTATTTAATCCCTTCCCCGCTTCCCTTTTTTTTGCTTTAAAAGTATTGGTTAAGAATTTAACGTGTTTCTGTACAATACTTGGTACAGGATGTTAATCTTCATGCTAGACACAGTAGTGTGTCTACGGTGGACAGTGGTGAGTGAATTGAAAGCATCTTGTGATTGATTTGGCCTCTCCATTTTTGTTTATCGAGAACAGTTTCTAATTTACCTCTCTGGTGTAATCATTTTCCCTTGTGAAGAACTACATGATGAATCTGGGAACCCGATATGGAAGAATAGAGTGGAAAGTTGGAAGGACAAGAAGAACAAGAAGAAAAAGGCTGCTAGTAAAGTTGTTGAAGAATCTCAAGTTCCACCTACACAGGAGATGGAAGAAAACCAGCAGCAGTAAGTGCATGGAAAATTAGAGTAATTTCAAATAGCTAAAAGCATTTTGAATTTAAAACAATTTTTTTGTAAGCCCATTTATTTTATTTTTTCAAAAAACATAAGTTGGTTTAGGAATGGAAAATATTACTTTAGGCAATGGTTTAAATTTTTTCCAACATGCTTTTGTATTTCATGCATTACATCAAGCTGTTTATGATGTTGGAGGTTAGTGAGATAGGTATTTGCTTGGATGGTTATTGTTTTTAACGTGTTATTAGCTTACATTTTAGCTGAAAGGGGAAAAAAATCGTCGAATACCACCATTCCATTAAAATTCCAAATAGAATGAAGTCCTGTCCTTTACCCATTAGAGAAATTGTTTGTACAATATGCTCCAAATTTATGGAATCAACTTGATTTGATTTTAGTAATATACATGTCTTATTGAGATGTAATGATTGCTTGTGCAGGTCAGGAGATGCGGCACAGACACTTTCGAAAGTAATTCCAATCTCAAAGGGCCAACTCTCGTCATACAGAGCTGTGATCATTATGCGGTCGATTATTCTGGTCCTTTTCTTCGAATACAGATTAACACATCCCGTTGATAATGCATTTGGTTTGTGGCTCACTGCTGTCATTTGTGAGGTCTGGTTTGCCATTACCTGGGTGTTAGATCAATTCCCTAAGTGGTGTCCCGTTAATAGGGAAACATACATTGACTGGCTATCTGAAAGGTATACATTTACAGCTGCCAAACTTCAAAGATAGGGTTAACGGTAAAAGATCTAGCTCTCTGAAAATAATTGATTTCTTTGTATCTAAAGCTCTGTTTGGGATCTCGTAAATAAGCTGTTTTGGGGATAAAAAGCCAAAAGCAAGTAAGGCTGCTTGTGAAAAAGAATATTTTACCCTCAATACTTAAAATAATTCCACGTATCTCTGCAAGGGCTTCACAATACTATAAGGGTAATATGGTGATTTCTCACCAAAAAATAAATTTGAAAAGAACCCCCGCCCCCCACCCCCCCAAAAAAAAAACAAAACAAATTAGTAATTACCATAGGGCATGAGTTATTTTAGATGCTAATTAAAACAACAGTTGCCAAACCCCACTTAAGTTTTAGCTCTATATGTAAATTTAGAGAAAAGTTAGGAATTATGAAAATTTTTTCATGAAAGTAATCATGAAAGAGTTATGATCCTTGGATTACCTTGATTAATGTGTGGTATTTTATTCTACGTGTAATCCAAAAGTTATAAAACTTTCATGATTATTTTCATGAAAGATTTTTCATGACACCTAGCATTGCTGGTAAATTTATCTTTTGGCTTATAAGTTGAACACAACCTCCTAGGGAGATTGCACGTGCCCATTCGCCTCAGCAAGGTAAGTACCTGTAAAGTGGGAGCCTTCTGCACTGGTTGCAACTTTTACTTATGCTTTTCACATAAAATAATTTGTTCCAATTAGAATATTTCTTCACCGGTTGGTTTTATTTTTTTATTTTTTTAGTGGCTCTAATAATCTAATTGAAAACTCAACCATAAATCTCAACATTAGGACCTTGGTACTGTGAACATATGATGATTTTCTCACTTTCAATCCAGATTTGAAAGAAAAGGTGAACCCTCAGAGCTGGCTGCTGTGGATTTCTTTGTCACTACAGTAGATCCAACGAAAGAACCACCTTTGATAACGGCAAATACTGTTCTTTCAATCCTTGCCGTGGACTACCCTGTTGATAAAGTCTCCTGCTATGTATCTGATGATGGTGCATCCATGCTTACATATGAGTCTCTTGCTGAAACCGCTGAATTTGCAAGGAAGTGGGTCCCATTTTGCAAGAAATTTTCAATTGAACCACGTGCACCCGAGTTTTACTTTTCACAAAAGTTTGATTACTTGAAAGATAAAGTGCAAGCCTCTTTTGTGAAGGAACGTAGAGCAATGAAAGTAAGCATCCAAATCATATCCATTTAATATCTAATCATTTGGATGCTACAACATGTTAAACTTATTAACACCGCTACATCCACACACAATTTGCTCAGCTTGAATGCACACAATTGAGACTCTGACCAGTAAGAGTCTTAATTGTGTGCATTCGAACGGAACAAATTGTGTGTGGATAAATCATTAATCTAAACTTATGGTGTCAAGTATTTATATACTATTAATTATCTAAAATCATAAATTTCGCCATTGGCTTTATTTATTATTGCAGAGGGATTATGAAGAATACAAAGTGCGGATAAATGCTTTTGTAGCCAAGGCTCAGAGGACACCAGAAGAGGGCTGGACCATGCAAGATGGAACACCTTGGCCAGGAAACGACACAGCACACCACCCTGGCATGATTCAGGTTAAATCAGTTGGTCAATTATTATGTTTTAGTTTATGCATTTAGTGAGTTTGAAATTTTATTAAACTTGACTAATAATAGTTAATTCCATGTAGGCTTCTTCAGCTTTTTGTACAACTTCGGGAAGATTTTTATTCCAAAGTGTATCTAGATTTTGAATATATATGGAAGTGCTTAGTGTAAATATGAATAAATTCACATATATATATTTGGATATTTTGGCATATCACGTTTCTTGTTTTCCTTTAATCAATTGCTTCAATGAATCAATAGCTTTGTCAAGATGCATTTACTTTACATTCTTAGTACCGATCTTCCTACTAAGTAATCCATAAAGTTAATATTTTGAATTTCAAACATATAACTTGTTTTTCATCTTCCAGGTTTTTCTTGGACACAGCGGTGCCCATGACGTAGAAGGAAATGAAGTTCCTCGACTGGTTTATGTCTCAAGAGAGAAGAGACCTGGCTACAACCCTCACAAAAAAGCTGGTGCCGAAAATGCTTTGGTATATATCTTCATAAATTATTCAAGAGAAGTCTTTTTTTTCTTTTCATACAAAATTTCTAAGTGCTTCATCTCATTAATACTCGATGATAATTGGTGTCTTACAGGTAAGGGTGTCTGCAATTCTAACAAATGCACCTTACATCGTCACCCTTGATTGCGATCACTATGTTAACAATAGCAAGGCAATTCGGGAGGCAATGTGTTTCTTTTTGGATCCACAAGTTGGTCAAAACGTATGCTATGTGCAGTTCCCTCAGAGGTTTGATGCTATCGATTGCTATGACAGATACACAAGTCGCAATACAGTCTTCTTTTATGTAAGTTTAAGATGGCATAGTAGTTTTGTAAATCTCAATAATGATAATGTTACAGCTTATAGCACCTTATAGCAGATGATAAAAAAATGAGCAATACTACGTATCTCGAATTTGAGCTTGACTCGAATGGCTTAAATTTCATTTTGCCGATCGTCTGGCCGGTCATCCGACAAAAATGCTGATAGCTGCGGTCGACAAAGTGACAACCGCGGTAGACAAGTGTTTCACCCGGCCATCCGGGTGGTCGTCCGACCAGTCGACCGGTAAACACAAATTCAAGCCATTCGAGAGAGCTCAATTTGAGGCACCAAGGATTTCAGTAAAAAAATACACAAACCAACACAACAATGTTGCATAAAAATACTGCATCTGAAATTAGGTTTGTTTTGGAAAATAGGTTAAAAGTTGACTTTTTAGTTTTTTTTAATTTTTTTTGAAAAAATGTGTAAAAAAGTAAAGAGATGATATGACCAAAAATAGGTCAAAAGTCAAAAAGTGGGTTAGCCAAGTTCCCAAAATAGGCCTAAAACTGTTGTAAGCTATTATTCATTTAGTGGTCAATATTTCACAAATTTTGGCCATTAAAAATCACTACAACATATAAGAATTTTAAAAATCAAATTTTTTGATTTCTAATAGTGAAAATTTTGTTGCAAAAAATATTTAAGGACCAATTTCTATCATCGTAAAAATAGTTAGGGTCGCCCCGAAAAGTCAAAAACAAAGCTTTTAGCGACAAAATTTTGAAAATATTACTAATAAATACACTTTTAGGGACAAAATAATTTGGTCTAAAAATAGTTTATTTTTTTAAACAAAAAATTTGGTCTCAAAATGATAATAATTCATAACTAATGTCCAATTTTCGTTGCTAAAAATCTAATGACGACACTTTTTGCAATAAAAATATTTGGTCCCTAAAAAATAATTTTGTTTTAATCTCTAAAACTTTAATTTTTTGTAGTGAATGTTTTAGTGTTGGTAAAATAATGATGCGACTATCTTTGTTTGGCTACAGTGTAAAAAGTCACATTTTTTTCAAGAGAAGTGATCGAGACTCCCTCCAATCACCACCCCCACTACCCCACACACACGTGGCGGGTGGTGACTGGAGGAGAAGGAAAAAAAGAAAAAGAAAAAAGAAAAACTGGCCAATCAAAGAGAGAGAGGGTCAAAAGGGATGTCTCATTGAGAGGGTCCAACTTATTTTCTTTTTTTCAAACTTCTTTATATTTGGTGATTTCTTTTTCTTTTTCTTTTATTTGTCCAAAAATTCAATTTTTTAAGTTTGTCTAGTCTAAAAGAATCTAAAATGCAATTTGCTTTTGAAAAAATCTATAAAAAAAAAAAAATCACTATAGACAACAAAAAGCCAAAATAAGTCCATTTTTTAGAGCTTTTTTTTTTTTTTTTTTTTGTTGTTGTCGTCGTCGTCGTCGTCGTCGTCTTTAATGAACTTTTTAAAAGGATATATATATATATATATTTTAATTTTCAGTTCTTCTAGTCTAGTCTAGTAGGACTTAAAAGTAAAAATTTTCTTTTAAAATTTAAAAAAAAAAAAAAAAAAAAAAAAGAAAAAAGTCAACAAAAAAATTGTTGAAAATGCAATCGTTAATCCCACTATCAAATCTCTAATTTTGCTCTCCCAATTTCACCCTTACGTTGTGTTTGATTGGAGGATTTGAGAAGAAATTTGAAAAGGAAAAGAGAAAAATTAGGTGAAATATGAATAAAATATACTTATATTTCACCTAGATTTACACACCTTTTCCCTTTCATTTTTCAAATCCCTCTCTAAATTTTCCAACTGAACACAACATTAACGATGTGAAATTAAGGAGGCTAAAATGAAAGAGAGAGACACAAGTGTGAAACCGTTTCCCATAGGACACGGCATGTCATTGGGGTGGAATTGAGAGGGCAAAATTAAGGGGTGTAGTATCATTCTTTAAAAACAGATGCTATTGTGTTTCTCTGTGGTTGATGTGACAACGAAAGTTACACATTAAGACATTATAAAGATCATGAGTTGTTGTGGAATTCAAGAATTCTTTGTTTTTGGTTTCAGGTTAACATGAAAGGATTGGATGGCATTCAAGGACCACTTCATGTGGGGACAGGTTGTGTTTTCAATAGGCAAGCACTTTATGGCTATGCACCTCCTTTTTTGCCCGGCTTACCCAAGTCTTCTTCATCTTGCTCATTGTCCGGAAGCTGTTGTTGTTGCCGGCCCAAGAAACCCACCAAAGATCTCTCAGAGGTTTATCAAGATTCGAAAAGGGATGATCTAAATGCAGCCATTTATAACCTCAAGGATATCAACAGTAAGTCTTAAGACACTTGGCGAGTACTCAGCAACATTTTTCCCCTAACATGACATACTTTCGGCTGTCTTTTGCAGCTTATGATGAGTTTGAGAGGTCACTACTCATCTCCAAGATGAGCTTGGAGAAGACTTTTGGCATGTCATCTGCATTTATTCAGTCGACACTGATGGAGAATGGAGGAGTGGCTGAATCTGCCAACCCAGCGACACTGATCAAGGAAGCAATTCAGGTCATTAGCTGTGGGTATGAGGTGAAGACTGCATGGGGAAAAGAGGTGGGACTTTGTATCCATGTTGTAGAATTAGAGTGTCATATAGATTCTAGCTTTCCTACATTTAGGCTGTGTTTGGATTTAGGATTTGAGGAGGGAAAGGATTTTAGGTGGGATTTTTTGTTTCAGTCACTTTTCCCTTCCCATTTCATTTCCATCCACAAATCCTTCATACAAACACAGCATCAGCAAATCGGATTCAGATTACAATCTTCATCTACCTTTCGTATTTCTCTTCCAGTCAATTTTCTTGCAGGCTTGGTACAATGTGGCATTTTGGTTTTACTCCCTAACTGCCTTGATCTTTTTTTCTTTTTTCTCTTTTGTGAACAAGTGTCCCAGGTACAGCAGAAAAGAGAAAAACACAAGGCACTTTTCACCGATTTCATAACACTATTTAGTAAACAATTTTCATCACAATCTCGATGCAAACCAATGCCCTGGGACCACTGATTAGCATTTGCTTATATTTTTCATTGTTATGATCTTTTTGTTGTTAGTTTCACCGCATCAACCTTCACGTCTTTTAGACTTTCACCATTTATGATTCAGAAAACTTTTTGAATGTATTTGTACCATTTTGTCTTCCTAGATTGGCTGGATATATGGGTCAGTGGCTGAGGACATTTTGACGGGTTTCAAGATGCACTGCCGCGGATGGAGGTCTATTTACTGTGTGCCATCGAGGACTGCATTCAAAGGTTTGGCACCAATCAACGTGCCTGATCGGCTCCACCAGGCTCTCAGATGGGCCCTTGGATCTGTCGAGATTTTCTTGGGTAGACACTGCCCTCTCTGGTATGGATATGGAGGAGGCCGCCTTCACTGGCTTCAGAGGATGGCATATATTAACACCATTGTTTACCCGTTTACATCTTTCCCTCTCCTCACTTACTGCACTCTGCCAGCGATATGCCTTCTCACTGGAAAATCCATCATTCCCACGGTAATTATTCCTTTGCACTTTCAAACATTTCAAAAGCATGTTTTGGTTGTATTTTGATTTTTTCGCTCTTAGTTTGTGAAAAAAACCAAACTTGTTTGGCAAACAGTTCTTGGAAATTGGTTTTGAAATGTTTTCAAATTTTCGAAAACTGTCTTGTTTTTTTCACTAATATGAAAATGATATGAAAAACGATAGGTATTTTAAGTTTTTTCATTGTTTTTGTATCCAAAAGCAAAGAAAACAAAACAGATAAAACTTATGCAGATTAAATATATATATATATATATATATGGACATCCATCTAACTATTTGAAATACGAACATGTATGAAACATTCTCTTGTTTAACTTGAACTTTTGAGACAAAAAACTGTCTATTTTCAAATTTTAAAAAATCTGTGTTTTTTTTTGCACAAATTTGAAAATGATATGAAAAAGGATATGTATTTTCAAAGTTTTCGTAAAATTTTTGTTTCCAAAAACATGAATTATCCATTAAACTTACTCCAAATATCATTCTTATTACCTTGATGCAGCTCTCAGACCTAGCAAGCATATGGTTTCTTGGCCTCTTCATCCTCATCATCGTGACCAACGTGCTCGAACTAAGATGGAGTGGTATCGGCATTGAAGATTTGTGGCTCAACGAGCAATACTGGGTGATTGGAGGTGTTTCAGCCCATCTCTTTGCTGTTTTCCAAGGTCTTTTCAAGATGGTTACCGGCCTCAATGCAAACTTCACCGCAGCTGAGTGGACAACAATTTTGATCCCTCCAATATCACTTCTTGCTCTCAACATGGTTAGTGTCATTGCTGGATTTTCAGATGCATTGAACAGAGGGTATGATGCTTGGGGTCCTCTTCTTGGCAAGGTCTTCTTTGCCTTTTGGGTGATCCTTCACTTGTATCCATTCCTCAAGGGTCTAACGGGTCGACAAAGCCGGACTCCCACCATTGTTGTTCTTTGGTCGGTGCTTTTGGCTTCTGTTTTCTCTCTCGTTTGGGTCAAGATAAATCCATTTGTGACCAAAGATGATAGTAGTGCAACCATGGTGCCAAGTTGCATTTCCATTGATTGTTGAATTACCAATAAGAAATTTCAGCCACATTTTGGTGCCAAGACCCGGGCGGGCTTGGTCCAATACTCTTGGTCCTTCGGCAAAATCTTAAAAAGGGGCTTGTTTATATTTAAATCTTAATTTAAATAATATTTATTAAATTTTGGGCGTTGTAATTTTTTTTTTTTTAAATTTATGTTTCACCTTCTTTGCATATCTATTCTTGTAAATTAAGTCAACATTTACTGAATTTCATTTAGCCTTTATTATTGAGGGCCTATATACAATGAGAGTTTTATTTTACTGAATCATTAGAGACGGATTTTTTTGTCTTTTTTTTAACAGGCCTTTGGACAAACAGCTCTTCTTTTTCTTTTTCTTTTTTCTTTGTTTATGGTGCATTTTGACAAAGATAAAAGAGGGGGGAAATATAGACCTCGAGAAAATTGGAGACTGAGACTCGCCCAAGGGAAGGGTTGGGCTTGCTAAAAGATTAGTTGGGAAAATGGCATTTTGGTGGAACAGTGACAAAAAGATCACTGCTCTATTTGGTAGAATTTTGGGACTTTAGTTTCACGCTTTGGTTTGCACGTGATATTTGTCTACAATTTTCAAAACTTAATTCTACACTCACTTTTGAAAATTCAATCCAAGGCGAGAAAATTTGGACTAACCGGTTGTCCTCCCAGACGTCTGGCCAGTTAACCGGAATAGTGCATTTTTTTTTTTTTTTTTACAATTGCCACCTGTTATTTTTTATATTTTAAATAAAAAAGATTCGGAATTTTTTTAAAATTTTTATGAGTTTTGAATAAAATTATGAGTTGTGTGTTTAGTTATGAGTTGTAAGTTTTTGCATCAAATATCATATGTCACATCAAAAATTCTCCAATCAGTTCAAAACTCTTTTCAAAACTCATTCACCAAACAAATTTTTCACACTAAAATCATAATTCTAAAATTCACAAACTCAAAATACAATTCCTATTCTCAAATCATATTTAGAAAACTCTACCATGCGTTACCTATATTTTTATGATGGTATAACTCTTTTGTGTGTAGTGAAAATTCAATCATGTGCCTAATGCAACTCTTTTTTGTGTCAAAATTGCACTAAAAAATACGCATATTTGTAATACAATTATTTTTAACTATCTCACATATTTGTAATTTTCTCCTTTTATTATTATTTTTTATTTTTATTTTTTTGGCAAATTTCAATTTACTCCTGTGGTTTAGTCCATGTGCAGATTATCCCCATCTCATTTAAAAATAAGCACATAACCTCTTTGTAATTTGTGGATTGAAGTGCACAATTAGACTAATTAATGATTTAATAAAAAAATAAAATACTAGTCATATATATAAGTAACCTGTATGTGTGAATTACCAATATTTTTATTGTTTATTTAGAAGGCAAAATGCACTTAACCGCATATGCTTCATTCCATGTACAATTTACCCTTTAAAATTTGAATATAAACATATAATTCTCTTATGTTTATCACATGCTTTACACTTATCGAAATGTTTAACAGTGTATTCCAATTCACAAATTATAAAGAGGTTCAGTAATTATTTCCAAATAAGAAAGGAAAATGTGTACATAGATAAAAGTACAATGAATAAAGTAAATTTTGTCCTATATAAATATAGAATAAAGATTGAGAATTCTAATTTTAGAGTTCTAAATGAGCTCTAAATGGTGGGATTCATTTGTGATGTGATATGTGTGCTTATGCTATATATATATATATATATTTTTTAAACTTACCACATAAGTAGAGTTTTCTTTAAAATTTAAAAATTAAAACTTCCTATCATTATTGTTATATATATATATATATTGGTATGATTTGAATAATAAATTTTTGGGAAACGTAGAAATGGAGAGACCAATATCGCTCCTTGGGATGCAATTTTATAAAATGTACTTCATTATATGTATGCATGTGCAGATTTTTGGATTACAAAAAAAATATATTTAGTGGTCCGCCGGAGGTAAATTCATTTTGGTATTTTAACTTAAAAATTGTTGGTTAAAATAATTATTATTAGCATTTCATGAATTATTTTGAATCTTTAATTTTTAGTCTTTTTTTTATTACAATAATAATCTCAAATAAAATTACTAAAAAAGATATCATTAATTTTGAAACACTCCATCTCACAATTAGATTCACACATAACTACATCATGAATTAGGATTTATGAAAGCACCCACTTTCATCATCACCCATCCATCTTTTCCAAATCTCACATTCAAAACTTACCCACCCTTAAAATCTTGAAAACTCTTTGATGGCAATATTCCGGCGATAACGGTAGCAACCATTTGATTACTTAAACTTCTCCAGCAATAACAATGAGTGAAAGTTTTTTTGACAACCACAACTCTATAAGACGAGGAGAGTACAACAATAAAAGTTTAGAGGAATTCATAACTTTTATGGTGTTCTTAACTCAGAGGAGATTGACCTTATAAGGATAAGTTTATTAAGAAAATGGCAAAAATAATAAAATCTATTTGTCATTTTTTTGAAACTGAACTCCTGAACATATGATGGAAATTTAGAAACACGGGCCCAAACATTGTTTATTTGTTCAAGACCCAGCAACCAACATTTATTATTTGTTCGGAAACTGGTAACCGAACATTAATCACGGAAGAAAAGAATGAGGCGGCAAAGAGAGAAAGAGAGAGAGAGAGCAGAGACAGTAATCACATTTGACTCTTCTTGTTCTTCTTCATTAGTTTTGATGGAGTTTTTGGAAGAGAGATTTTTTTAGAATGTAGGAGTGCACATTCAATTGAATGGGTAGAATGTTTTCACAATAATAATTTTGGTATTATTTGAAGAGAGAAAAAAATTTAAAACTTTTCAAAATTTATAAGAACCTAAAAATATAAAAGATCCAAAATAATAAATAGGATGGTAATAATACCATTCTACTTGTATTATGTTTTGAGAGACAATTTAACACCCATCAAATAATAAATAATGTAAAACAATATTACAAGACTAACGAATAACTGCTCCAAAGGAATAATTTAGTGGTCCACAGGAATAATTTGAAGGGGTTCCCAATCCAACAGGGAGTTTATAGCTGGCACTCAACACATGGTCAACACATTGGATTTTACACCTTTACACAATTACTGTTAAATCCCCTTTCTAACAATTATATTACATTACCCTTTCGGTGATATACAAAGGTAAATTGCTAACAAGGGATCATCTATATGAAAAAAAAAAAAAAAGAAAAAAAAAAAAGACAAGACGTCATTTATTTCAAAATATTTTCAATGATTTCTATAACAATTATATTACATTACCCTTTTGCTTATCTACAAAGGTAAATTGCTAACAAGTGATCATGATTCATGTATATGAAAAAAAAAGAAAAAAGAAACAAGACATCATTTATTTCAAAACATTTTCAATGATTTCATTTGTTTTTCTAATTTTTCATTGTTTCTAAAAGATTTTTATACAAATTTTAATATTAAATAATTCTTCAAAAACACGACGAGTAAGAGTTATAAGTGGACGTTAAGTTGAGAGTCCAAAGCAAAGATTAAAGATATATAAGCTTCATGATGGTTTTTATTTGAACCATCACTCAATTGTTATAAGCTCACATGTTCTCATTGTTTAGTGGCTCCCTTTCATCATTTTAAGAGTAAGTTATATATATCTTATACTTCACTCCTCCAAAAAAAAAAAAAAAATTAAATAAAATATAGAGCCAACACATATCAATTCCCACATCATGATATGAAACATGTCTTTATGAGAGATTATAATTTATGTGGTGAAAAATATGGTAGCTGCAACATTATTGAGGTTTCGTTTGGAAAGTGTATTGACTTTTTAGTTTTTTGACTATTTTAACGTAAGGTTAAAAAAGTTTGTTTGGATTGGCTTTTTTGAATTAAAAAAAAAAAAAAAAAAAAGTGAAATGGTTATGATTTAGATATGACATTTTATCTTATTGACTTTTTAATTTATTTTATCTTTTTAAAAATAAAAAAGCCACCAAACTCATTTTAACCCATTACCAAATGAGGGCTGAATAAGTCATCATAAATCAAAATTAAAAAGTAGAAAATAGCTGTCACGGTGATTCTTATGTAGCATGGTAAGTCTTTAAATATGATAAATTTTACACAAATACATTACTTTTATTGCATCAAGACACTTGAAACGTAAAATAAAATGATAAAATAAAATTAATAATGCATAAGTACTTCTCAAAATAAAATTAAAATTGTTGGAATAAGAAGGAACTTACTGAAATTAGGGGTTGGCCATTTGACCTTTGTAGGTCATGACTTCATTTCCATGCAACATTTACCATATGAGTTGTTAAGAAGAAAGTATTGATAATTCATTTTCATTAATGCCCTTTTTTCTTTATATGTCAGTTGCATTGTTAACCCCTTAAAAGGTTGATGATGTTTGGCCCCTTGACTTTTGAACCACATGTGTGATTTTTTACACAAGCAAAAATCAACACATTGCCCATGAATCTGACATATATCCATGTGATGTTCACCATGATCACTTGTGAGTTTTTTTATTTTGTCAATTGCATGTTAGGACCCAAATCTGTAAACAAAAGCAATTAGAATTCTTAATTTTTTTTAAGAGAATTTGATACTTTCAGTGTTTGTTGTATGTAATTTCCTTTTCTTTTGATCAATCCTATAAATTACATATATTATAAAAATTATATCAAATTAAATATTTAATTATAAAAGAAAAAATATAAACACATGGTGACAAACATTTAACAATTTCAACGAATGTACGAAAACAAAAGAAAGACCACAAATGAATAAAATGGAAAAGATTCACGTTGGTAGAAAAATTGTATCTGTGATCTTGTAGTAGTATGCGAAGACTCTTTAACCAACAAACTAACTCATTTTTTATATATGGTTATCGTTTCACAAGTGAGTCGAGATTAAAAAATATATAAAAAAAAAATTAATTAAATAAATTAATAAAATAAAATATTATATTATATTTAAATCATTATTTTTTTTTTTTACAAAAACAAAAATATCAAAAAAAAGTCAATTTTTTTTTTTTTTTTTTTTTTAACGAAACTAATTTAACCAGGCTAAATTACTTAAAAAACAAAAAAAAATCAAACTAGAAAAATTATTCGCAGACAAACCCATAATGAGATTAATGGGTTAGTTTCATATTGAATTTATCATGTATTTTTAGGGGAAAATTACAAATCAGTGATTAAGTAAAAAATAATAATTACATTATAGATGAATTTTTTTTTGTTTCTGACACACATAAAAAATTTGTACCAAACACAATAAAAACTTGCACCATTCAAACCAGAAATGTATACATTATGAAAATCTAAATATTTTTTTACTATCCTACTAATTTATAATTTATCCTATTTGTCATGGCCTCTAAGTAATCCAAATCCATGGTGAGAGGGTAAAAAGCATAAATCTGGACTGAGCTAGGACTAAGTAAAGGTGGGCTGAGTTGTGGGCTAAGTAAAGTAGGCTTCACCATTGGGCTTAGTTAGCTCAGTCTTAAATAACCCAGAGCCCAGCTGGAGTATGTCGAACCAAGGTGTAGGAAGCTGAAAGGAAGAGCCGAGCTAGGTAAAGCTTGGTCGAATCTACCACTTAGCATAGCAACTTTAGCTCGGTCATTTGTCATACCGAGCTAACCTCTTAAATGTGTTACCTCGGTCTTTTTGTCATACTACCGAGGTAAAACCATTTCACTTGGTTAAAACAGTGATAAGGGTATTAAGGGATAAGCATCATCCTTTACAAATGTGATTCCTAGGAGGACTCTGCATTGCAGAATAAGAGTCCTACTAGGATTGTGACAGGTAAAACCTACAAAAGCTCATAACAGAACCTTTGCAGAGGTATTGCAACTTGGATTCCCGAATACATAGAGTTTTTGTTTATTTGTCTATTTTGCTGACTTAGGCATCGGAAAGGTATACGGCACACACCCGCCGGCTAGCTCACGTTTGTGTTTTCAGGGAGTAAAGTGATGACGTTTGTAGGAGCGCAGACTTGATCAACAGGATTATACGAGAATATTATTTCGTGCTCGTACAATTGGCGCCGTCTGTGGGAATTACAGAAAGAACAAAACCTTTTGATCGAGTTTTTCTCTCTAGATAAAACCAATGGCGCACAATGAAGATTTGCCGCAGTCTGCTATCGACGGACAAACCCCGGAGGGGGATGGAAGGCGCGAAGGTTTACCTTCTATCCCACTTATGGCGGATCTAGAACCCCAGCGATAGAACCCCCGGAGGGATGCAAGGGGGAAGACGGGTTAATAAAGAGGTGGAGGTTGGACCCCCAGGTTCTGGAGGATCGGGTTAGGGAACAAGACGAGTTAATAAGGAGGATGGCGGCAAACATGCAGTCAATGAAACGCTAGATAAAAGGAAAAGGGGTGGCGACAGAAGAGAGGCGCAAAGGCAACATGCCTTCTCGCCACTCAGAAGATCGTGACAGGCAGGTCACACCATCACAAGCAGAAAGCAAGAGGCAAGAGCCTTAGAACAGGCGATACGCAATCAAGGACTTCCAGGACTCGTTACTCCAGGTCTGAGAGAACGAGGACTGAGAGGTCATATATGTCACGACCCCATTCCGCCCTTAGTAGAATGGTGCCGTGATGGCCAGTAATCCGAGATTACCAAAGGCCAACTTACAAAGATTCACACACAATCAAAGTATACATATGGGGCTTTCATGTGCGGAAGCAATAAATTTAAATCTAGGTAGTCCATAAGAGCTGTGCATAGATCAAATGAAATGACATACATTTTAATATGGTTTACAACTTGGATACAAATAAAATAAAGTACATATTACATCTTGATCAAAAGGCTTCTCAAGCCGACATATACAAAAGAAGTGAATTAAAACTAAGAAACATAATCTTCAATATGATACAAAATATGAATCAAAACATCTTGCACATAACATCTTAGGCGTCACCGTCTTCTTGCTCGCCACCTACATATATATAAAGGGGAGGGTGAGCTTGGATACTCAGTGAATGATATAATTAATAAAGGTTTGAATGAATGATATCCGAGATCTTTATCAAAACAATACATATCATAACTTGTAACAAAACATGGGATGAATCGAGTTCATCAATCAAATCTTTCAAATCTTCTTGGGATGTTTAATAATATCTATATAATACATGGGGGATGACATTCCAGACAAAACAAGGGAATAATCGACCCAGAATCGATTAGACAAATCCACCCGCACAAGGCCGTCGGTGGGGCCATCCGTACAAGACCGTCGATGACAAAGATCTCTCAAACATGGTGCTACATGGGCTTATAGTCCCCTAGCATAAAAAGACTTTCCAAGAATGGTATCAAAACAAGATAATATTTGATACAAAACTAGGGATAATCATTCATACTTGAACAAATCCTTTTCCAAAACGAAGCAAAGCTTTATCAAAACTTTATGACATAGCTTTATTAAAAATACCACTCACATAGCTCTTCGGGTGAAGGGATTAAGGCAAGGATCCAAGACCTACAAATACATAATAAAGTCTACTGAATGCACTTCAAGAAGACAAGAAGAGATGCTCAAAGATGGATATGAAATGCATTCTTAAAACAAGCTTTACATGAATGAAAATGATCCCGGCATTTCTTTCCAAAACCAAGTCAAGACAAAGTAAAGCATGTTGGGAGTTAAATCACTGTTTTTCATCTAGGGAAAACATGCTGGGTACCAACCAGGTCCTGGAATGGATGCACAAAAATGATCTAGGCAAAATGACCTAGCTGGGTGAACTCAGGAGGTCTTGGCCGAGGTCCCACACCTCTTGGCCGAGGTGTGGTTACCTAGGCTTCGGTGTGCTGCTGTTTGCCGAGGTGTTGCAAGGTGCCGGCAATGGTGTACCATGGTCGGCCTAGGTGTGCAGTGGTTAGCCTAGGTGTGCATGCAAAATAGGCTAAGGTGCAAGTGATCATGCAAGGTAAGCCAAGGTGAGATACGATGCTTGGCCTAGGTGTGAGATCTAGGCAAGAGTGGTCTCTGTGACCACACCTAAGGAAATGAGGTCTGGAAATCTAGGTTTCTTCCCTTGAAGAACATGAAGGATAAGAACATGAAGAACATGAATACTAAAATCATAACTTCTTTATTCAAAACTTGAGATTTCATGAGATGAGTTCGAAAACATGGACCTGGGTACCCATACTTGAAGATTTCATGAAAACAAACACAAAAACATGGATCTTGATACAAACTTTCGGATCAAAACATGGTTTTATTTCAAGAACACATGAATATCATTTTCTCTTTCTAAAACAACTTTAAATCAATGCATGGCTCATGAATCATGCTAGATCATGCAATGTGATCGGATCAACATAAAGAATAACAAGAGTAGATCAAGAATCTAATCTCAAAACACGGATATAACGGTTCAAGGTGTGAAGATTAAACTTGGAAATCTACTTCTCTCTCAAGAACTCCTTTTCCTCACTTCCTAGAGCTTCTATCTCTTCTAGGGTAAAGATATGACAAATGATGTGGGTTTCCCACTGCTAGCTGACTTAACCCTCTGCTGGGACACGTGGCAACGCCAGATTGGGTCTCCTCAAAAGGTGACAGAATGACAAGACAAGGGTATGACAAAGTGTGTATAACAAGCAAGGTGGCATGGGCACTCCGGCAGATAATGATCTCAGATTAGGACATAGGCATCGGTAAGAAGGTTTCAATGATCTCGGCTAGGAAGGATAACACTTGACCTAGCTGTGCCACACCTCAGCCTAGATGTGCCACACCTCGGTCTAGGTCATACCAGTCTAGGAACAAGATCACTAGGTGCAAGGATCAAAGATCTAGGACACCTAGATGATAACATCTCGGCCTAGGTGATGCACACCTCGGCCTAGATGATGACATCTCGGCCAATATGCCAGGGTGAAGGTGGAGGTCAACCAAAGTGGTTCCAAGATAGTTCTAGGTGTTGGCGCTTGAAGGTCTAGGTGTAAGAGGCTCAAAGGTGTGACCTAGGCTTAACATGACCTAGGCTTGGCATGACTTAGGCTTAGCATGACCTAGGCTTGGCATGACCTAGGCTTAACATGACCTAGACTTGAGACAGCAAGGGAGGAAACAAAGCATGCAATCAACACTTAGGCAAGTCACATAAGCACAAAACAAGACAGGGACCTTTACTTAGGCGAAACAAGTCAAAGTCTGCACGTACAAACTTAACTAGGCAAAATCATATAAATGCATATGAGCATGACTACGACAGAGTGAGGGTTGTTACAGTATACATCGAGAAGCACTTATTGGCCCTCGTACACGCATCGGACGACATCAAGGCACTCAGAATTTCCTAGGTCTACGGACCTACGAACGGTACTGGAGGAGAGGGCCCGATGAAAAGAAGACACAAGGGCTCGTGACCTTCGCAGAGTTTCAGTCCTACAGCGATTGGCCCCTAGGACACACGGGAGCATCGAGGTAGGGATGCCAATACCGCGCCTTGCTTATGAACTAACGGATAAGGTATTAGCAAGGTTACAGAGCTCGCTGTTCATTGCAGCGATAGAGAACGCACCACTACCTTCGGGCTTCCACCAGCCCAAATTTACCACTTATGAGGGGAAGACAAACCCCTACATACACTTGAGCCACTTTCGCCAGGTTATAGCAGTGTACCGACAGAATGAGGCCCTGATGTGTATCTTGTTCCCATCCAGCCTTGGCAACCTAGGTCTAACCTGGTTCGAAAGGCTACCAGAAGGCAGCATCGCCTCATGGGCACAATTGGCAGAGGCGTTCGTGACTAAGTTCAGAACGAACACCAAGACACCAGTGGAGATCGATCAGCTACTCTTCATTTGACATGAGCGACAAGGAGACGTTGAGATCCTACAACAGTCGATATTGGGAGACTTTCAACCAGAAAAGAGATTGCCCAACAAATCTCGCCATCGCGCAATACAAAAGGGGTCTACCAGTTGGAAACAAATTGAAGGACTCAATTACAATGATGCCACCCCTTACGATGGAGGCCCTAATAGAGAGGGTGCACCAACATATCCGCATGGAGGAAGATAGCGCCTAGGCTAAAGTAAAATCTGGCTTCACAATAATGCCAAACAAAAAGACTGCAGTAAAAGTCAACACGGTAGAACAACCAAACAGGAATGGGCGAGGCAGGCGAGCCAATAGGGAGGACCTAGAAAAAAGAAGGTTAAGAGTTCGCACTACCATCACCACCGTGTTCAATAAACCCATCTATCGAATTCTCAGCGAGATAAAGAATGAACCCTTCGTTTGGCGGCCAGCCAAGTTGGGAGTAACACAAAAGGGCTACGACGAGAGGTCCCACTGCACCTTCCATGATGAGAAAGGGCACCTAACTGAAAACTGCACACCCCTGAGGCAATATCTGGAAGAATTAGTAGCTGCTAGTCACCTAGACCAGTATATTAAAGGAGGAACACAGCCAGCCCCCCAGGACCTCAACGGGCCAAACAGGATGCCGGTGGACGAACCACCCCAAGGCGTAATCAATGTTATTCATGGGATCATTGAACCTGAGCAGGTATGTGAACTCAGGGGGATGATAAAGAAGGCAGAGCACCTGAAAGAGGTACTAAGTGCACAACCCGCCATCAAAAAGGGCAAAATAGAGGCTACGAACGTCATATCCTTCTCAAACAAGGACCTAGCAAGGCTACATTGCCCTCACAATGACGCACTGGTAGTAACTTAGCGCGTCAAGAACTTCGACATCAAGCGAATCCTGATTGACTAAGGAAGTTCGTGCGAGATAATGTATTATGAAACTTTCAAACAGCTGAAACTAGCGGACAAAGACTTGGCCCCTGCAACATCCCCCCTAGTTGGCTTCAACTCAATACCAGAACGGCCAGTAGGCAAGATAATCCTCCCAGTCAAAGCTGGGACCATGACTAAACATGTGGAATTCTGGGTATTGAAAGTCCCTTCCACTTACAACATAATCCTGGGAAGAACATGGTTGCACGCCATGCGATCAGTAGCATCAACCTACCATCAAGCACTGTAGTTCCCCAACAAAGCCAGAGTAATTAAAGAGGTCTTGGGAGACCAAATCATGTCAAAACAGTGCTTCGTCACAGTAAATGGCAGCCGGGCTACAAAAGGATATGTACAGATGGTAGAAGAGCCTGAGAGCAATGAACTATTTGCGAACGTTGGCAAGGCAGCAGAACAGAAGGTAGTGGAGGACTTGGTTGAGGTAAGGGTAGATGAAAAGAACCTAGAAAGGTTCTTTTTGCTAGGTTCATCTTTGTCTAGCACTGAGAGAACTGAGTTAATGGAATTCTTAATCTCAAATATCGAAGTGTTCGCCTGGACGCCATATGACATGCCTGGCATAGACCCTACCTTCATCTGCCACCAACTTAATGTCCACCCAAACAGCAGACCAATCATACAGCGCGCTCGCAGATCAGCACTCAACTACGCGAAGATAGTGGCGGAGGAAGTGAGAAACTTGCTGAAGGCAGGAGCCATCAGAGAGGTGCATTATCCCAGGTGGATATCCAATACTGTAGTAGTGCCAAAGAAGAATGGAAAATGGCGTGTTTGCGTGGACTACAAAGCAGTCAACAAGGCATACCCAAAGGATAGCTTTCCCTTACCCAGGATAGACTAACTGGTAGACTTGACAGCAGAGCACAGTCGACTTAGCTTCCTTCATGCGTATAGAGGTTACCATCAGATCGCTATGTATAAGCCAGACTATGAGGTCATATCTTTTACAACGCCCAGAGGATTGTATTGTTACAAGGTCATGCCCTTTGGCCTAAAAAATACAGAGGCCACATTCCAACGGATGGTCATCAAAATGTTTGAACCATTGTTAGGCAAAACAATGGAGGCTTACATAGATGACATGGTGGTCAAAAGCAAGGATGAGAAAGACCATCTCAGGGACCTAGACGAAATGTTCCAAATACTAAAGAAGAACAAGTTGCGTCTAAATGCATCTAAGTGTGCATTCGGCGTAGGATTAGGCAAATTCCTAAGCTTCCTGGTGACCAACCGAGGTATAGAAGCAGACCCCTCTCAGATCAAAGCAATCCAGGATCTAGAGAGGCCCAACACAGTAAAAGAGGTATAGCATCTCACTGGCCTAGCTGCCGCACTCAACCAGTTCATAAGTCAGTCATCAGACAGATGTCGACCATTTTTCCAAGCATTGAAGGCCAAGTTTGAATGGGATGAAGAATGCGACCGCACCCTAGAGAGCTTGAAAGAGTACATGACCTCTCTTCCATTGCTAGTAACCCTAGTACCTGGAGAAGAACTCTTCTTGTACTTAGCAGTTTCACAGCATGCGATCAGCGCAGTGTTGGTCAGAGCGGAAGGAATCCAACACCTGCCTATCTTTTATGTTAGCAAGACCTTACTGGGGGCAGAAACCAAGTACCTACCATTGGAAAAGCTGGCCTTAGCTTTGATGATGACCTCAAGGAAGTTATCACATTACTTCCACGCCCACACCATAATCGTCTTGACAATTTTTCCCTTAAAAACTTTGTTTGAGAGGGTGGACTTTTCTGAACGAATCTTGAAATGGGTGATGAAGTTAGGACAGTTCGATATCAAGTTTCAACCTAGAACCGCAATAAAAGCCCAAGCTCTGGCAGACTTTGTGGCTGAGTTCACACCAGGAAGCCATTACATCTACCCAGTTGACTTAACTGATATAACCGAAAAAGGGATGGAAAGTGCCGCAGGAATTGCGCAACCCCCCAAACAAGGCACCCGGCCACATCCCAAGTCATATTGGATTGAAAAAAGGGAGAAAGAGGCAAATCGTGCTATACCTAGCAAAGACTCATCAACAAGTAAAAACTTGGTACAGTCAGATAATGAAGAGCAAACCCCACCAGTAGGCATGGACTTGAAAGAAAACATCAGCAACACTCATAACCCCAAGACATCATCGGATCCCTCCACTTGCTGAAAGCTATTTATTGGAGAGATGTGGAAGCTCTTCGTAGATGGAGCATCCAATAGGCACGGTGCAGGACTTGGCATAGTCCTCGTCTCACCAGATGGCCTGATAGTGGAACAAGCAGTCAACCTTGGTTTCCTAGTATCAAACAATGAAGCAGAGTACGAAGCACTTCTAACAGGCCTAAAATCAGCACTCTTCATGAAGGCCACCGAGCTAATGGTTTACAGTGACTCCCAGCTGGTAGTAAACCAGATTTCAGATGACTACGAGGCAAAAGATGAGAGGATGGCTAAGTACCAAGAGTTAGTCAGAAAGGAGATCATGCAGTTCGAAGTAGTGCAAATAGAGCAGATCAATCGAGACGAAAACAGCAGAGCAGACGAACTTGCAGGTTTTGCCTCCATGGCAGACACATCTATTCCACATCCATTACTGATTGACTTCTTACCCAGACCAAGTATTGAAGAACCCGAAGTAACAGAGGTATGCTGTGCCGAACTAGGCCTTTCATGGATGGATTCCATTATTGTATTCTTAAAAGACGGCATCTTACCTGAAGAGAAGAAAGAGGCCAACAAGATCAGAGCAAAGTCGCAGTGATTTTGGCTCTCTCTATCCTTGGTGTTATACAAAAAATCCTTCACAAGACCTTACTTGAAATGTGTCCATCCTAGCAAGGTCGAGGCATTCTTATTCGAGATACACGAAGGCGAATGTAGAAGCCACAAAGGGGGAAGATCATTGGCCTACAAAGCAATTTCACAAGGATATTGGTGGCCTTACATGCAAGCAGATTCAGAGAAGTATGTCAAGAAGTGCGAGAAATGTCAGAAGTTCGCACACCAAATACATCAACTAGCCAAAGAGCTTCTACCATTAACTAGCCCATGGCTTTTTGCAATGTGGGGCTTGGACATAGTAGGACCACTTCCAACAGCACCCGGCAGCAGAAAGTTCTTTCTCGCAGCAACGGATTACTTCACGAAGTGGGTAGAGGCTGAAGCGCTCGCATCAATAAAGGAGAAATATGTTAAAAATTTCGTCTGGCAGAATATCATAACCTGATTCGGCATTCCAAAGGCTCTGATATCCGATAATGGCACTCAGTTCGACGGCAAGGTCTTTAGGGGCTTCTGCGAGGAATACAAGATAGAATTCTACAACTCTACACTAACATACCCTCAAGCAAATGACCAGGCAGAAGCATCAAACAAAGTTGTCTTGGATGGTTTGAAGAAAAGGTTGGAAAGGGAAAAAGGCAAGTGGGTTGAGGAGCTTCCTCATGTTCTATGGGCTTACCGCACCACCCTCGGCTGTCAACTGGTGAAACGCCATTTTCTTTGGCCTATGGCATGGAGGCAGTAATCCCACTGGAAGTAGGCCTCCCCACCATTAGAAGTGAAAATTTTGACCCGGACTTGAATGGAGAAGCCATAACCCTGGAACTTAACCTAGTAGAAGAGAGAAGAGAGAAGAGAGAAGAGAAAGAGCACTGGTTCACATTATCTCATACCAGCAAGAGTTATCCAGAAAATATAACAAGACGGTACATCCGAGGCAATTCAAGATTGGAGATTGGGTGCTACGCAAAGTAATGAGAAACACTTTGGTACCCGGAGATGGCAAGTTAGAGCCTAATTGGGAAGGACCATACAAAGTGCTTGGTTTAGCAGGAAAATAGGCATATCACTTGGAAGATAGAGACAGCAAGGCTGTACCCAGGCTATGGAACACTGTCAATCTCAAACTATTTTATTTTTAGCTTTCCTTGAAATACTTGTAATTTTTCTTTCTCTAATAAAACAAGTAATTTCTCTTTCAGCATAAATCTTCTCACTGTAAAACAAGTAGTTTCTCTTTTTATTGTAAAGTTGTTCTTAGACAGTATTAGCTAGGGGCAACAGAAGAGTGGTTGGCTGGAATAACCAACTATGAGTACTCTTTAGCCAGGATAAGGATCTAGGCTGAAGAGAGGTTAGCTAGAATAACCAACTTTGAGTACTCTTCAGCCAGGATAAGGATCTAGGTCGAAGAGAGGTTTGGCTGGAATAACCAACTTTGAGTACTCTTCAGCCAGGATAAGGATCTAGGCTGAAGAGAGGTTGGCTGGAATAACCAATTTTGAGTACTCTTCAGCCGAGATAAGGATCTAAGCTGAAGAGAGGTTGACTGGAATAACCAACTTTGAGTACTCTTCAGCCGGGATAAGGATCTAGGCTGAAGAGTGGTTGGCTGGAATAACCAACTTTGAGTACTCTTCAGCCAGGATAAGGATCTAGGCTGAAGAGAGGTTGGCAGGAATAACCAACTCTGAGTACTCTTCAGCCGAGATAAGGATCTAGGCTGAAGAGTGGTTGGCTGGAATAACCAACTTTGAGTACTCTTCAGCCGGGATAAGGATCTAGGCTAGATAGAGGTTGGCAGGAATAACCAACTTTGAGTACTCTTCGGGCAGGATAAGGATCTAGGTTGAATAGTGGTTGGCTGGAATAACTAACTTTGGGTACTCTTTAGCCGCGATAAGGATCTCGGCTGAAGAGAGGTTGGCTGAAAAAACCAACTTTGAGTACTCTTCAGCCGAGATAAGGATCTGGGCTGAAGGGTGGTTGGCTGGAAAAAGTAGGCAGGTATAACCAACACAGCAAGCAGTTGTCAAAGCTCTTATCTCGGCCACAAAAAGAAGATAAATTACAAGACAAAGCATAACCGAACCAAAAGATGAAGAAATTGAAGATTTCATTCCAAAGTGCATTACAAAGGTGGGGCTATAGCCCGGTTACAAACTCTATTGATAATAGGAAAAAAAAAAAAGAGAAAAAGAACAATCAGGAGAAAAGATCTTCCAAATCGACGTCCAAATCAACCCGGGCTTCACCCAAAGGTAGCTCGGTTGTGGAAAGCGCACCTTGGTTGAGCTTGGTCGAAGGCACCACGTTAGTCACAACAAGCAAAGGTGGGATGGAGTCCACTGGAGTGGGAGAGATAGACTGGCGGCCGAGCTGGGTGTTGTTTTTAGGAATAGGGACCTCGTCCTCCTCCCCTTCTTGAAGGAACTTTTGTTGGACTGCGTTAGCATAGTTCACCATATAGGTTGGAATGAAATGGGGAGGAGGGTTCTAGAAGACCTTGGTTTTTTCACCATAACCGAGCTTTGTTACAGCCGCCTTCCATCCGTATTTGAAGAATATATCTTTTGCAGCTTCACATTGCAGGATGTAAGTGGCCTTACCTTCCTTGAAGCCCTTGTCTTCAGCGTCCTCCATTTTCTTGTTTAGTTCGGCAATCTCGGCGTCTTTCTTTCTCTCGAGCTTGGCCAACTCACGTAGATAGCGGTCTTTCCGCTCTGCCAGAGCCTTCTGTTTGTTTGCCTCTACCAAGTTAACTAGTTCAGTAAGACGGGCTACTTCAGATTCGAGCCCGGTCATTTTTTCCTTATCTTCTTTCAGCTCAGCTGTTTTAGTATTGACATCTACCATGGCCAACTGAGCTGTCTTACGTAGCTCTAGCATGCGCTTATGAGCAACGTAGTTCTTTTGCATAGCCTACAGAGGGAATGTGAGATCAGGACAAAAACCGAGCAAACTGCTGGGAAAAATGGAAATGGAGAAACAAATAGAGTTAAGCACTTACCAGCACCATCGACTTAGTAGCCGAGCAGATGGCCTTAAGCTCGGTAAGATGGTCATGGTGTTCCATGTCGGGTGGCAGACATACGCTCTTGGCCAAGTTGAAAGCAAGTGTGTTGTCTTTGTCAGCCACCACTGAGTCTGTGTTCGTGATGGCTCGATTCTTGAAAGTTATTTTTGGTGCCCATTCAGAAGGGCTAGCCTGGTCAGAACCTACGGGCTCTGGGCTCGGTCGCAAAGACTGAGGGAGCAAGGTGTCATCGTCGTTCACAAGGTGTTGTGGTTTGGTTGACGGAGTGCGAGCGCGCTTCCTCGACCGGGTTGACGAGACTTGGGCTGTTGGGAAGGCCACCACTGCATCAACTGTTTGACCAGTTGGAGTTGTCTCAGTTTGAAACCCACCATGTGGAATTGAAGTTGTCTCAGTGATTAGGGCTCGCACAGCTCGGCGCTTTGCCATCTCTTGTTCTTCGGTTAGTGGAATAAGGTTGATTTGTGGAAGGGTTGGATCTGGTTCTGGTGAAGGTTCCAAAAGGAAATTTGTCATCCTGGTCTTCCTCTTACTGTTGTATCTGTATGTCGGTTCAAAATTAAGTAGCTGGGCCCAACCTCGATCGCGATACCGAAGCGCAGCACGGAGTGCATCTAAATTAGGGTATTGGTACTGTACGGGGGTGAAATATCCTTTGCTTTCCGTACTCCTTGAACTCAAGCCTCACGTAACGACGCCTGACCTGGAAACAGAAAAACGATGAGCTGCCCGGCGGTGTGTTGCCGAATAGACCCTCCGACGATCAAGCCAGACCACTTGAAGAGGAAGAAGAAAGCACTTTCTTGAGAGAGAGAGAGTTGTTCAGATTGCTTACCTTCAACGTCCCCCATTTCTCATTTTTCTAGGCTCGCCATGCAGCCTCAGGGATTGTGCTCACACTACCTCTGTTGTCCTTCCCTGGACAGATGGCAGTGCTTGCTTCTCACTACCTTACGCGTGTAAAGGCTAAAACCTCCAAACAGCATGTGTGGAACTGCCGAATGGTATTGACGCGTGCCAGGAGTGGATTTCTCCTCCATCACATCATTGGTCCAGGTGGCACACTCAACCGGAATATCACAACCGACCTATCCCTTGGGAAGAAACACAACCATGATCTTCACGGCCGGGCTGTAAGAAGATAGTCCTTCCGGACTGATTAGCCGTGAGGCGTACCGGCCTTCGCCCCGACCTATATTCTTTCCGGACTGTGCTTGGCTCGGTCCAGACGCACCATTGTGGATCCAACCGAATGCCTAGCCTAATCACAGCTCGGTCTGGCACACGCATGACTTCATGCTCCGGTCGACAAATCTAGCTCGGCCCAGCGTGATGGGCCGAGGAACCACTCCGACCGAGCAAATAGTCCGGCTCTCACAAGGTCCGTTATAACTCGCGTTACCGTAGCTCGGTCGTACTTGTCCGGCGCAAATCTCCCTCTCAATTGCTCCTTAATCCCATCTGAGCTGAGCGTGATTGGGATTAACGCCATGACCGAGCTATCTTATTTGGTTGGTCTTCTAAATTGCGCCAGTAGTCTTGTCATCGATCATACAGCCGTACTGACAGAACTGTCTTTTCGCCGCCACATGGCTTCACATCATTGGGCCCGTGCAGCCCCACAACTGTCTTCCTCACACGCAAAATTCAAACAGTTGCCGCCCTTTGGCTTCCCCCTTCCTTTATATACGCACACGAGGGGTCACACACGCCCTTACTGTTCACCTTCTCTCTCGAGCCAAAACCCTAGCCTCCAAATCTCCAAGCTTCTACCATCACAGACACTACTGCTCTTCGCCTCATCTTCGTCCATTTCTGTTCCTTCAGAAGCTGCAATCAAGCTTGTTGTCGACTGATCTTTGCTTGGCACCCGATATCAGTAAGTTTCTCTACCCTTCCCTCGTATTTCTGTTTACGTTCTTCAAGTTCTTCATCTCTGTTTTCCTAGTTTTTAACTGGACTGTTAGAATCTTACCAGTGCCCCCTGTTTGGGGTAACACTGGTACACCCTAGGGAAAACTAGAATCGGAGAAGTAGATGGGGCTCCCATGCCCCTTGTTTCCCCAAGTTTCAATGCATAAATTCCAAATTTAGGATAAACATCCTGAACTGCGAGCGAGACCGAGCAAAACTCAACCTTTTGATCTATAAATAGGATTTAGCAGGGCAAAAACCTGTTTGTGGTCTTGTTTTGAGGATGAGACCGAGCTGCAACTAGGGGCCCAGAACCGATCTAGGAAGGCCAGGTCGGCCAGTTAGTGAAGTTGAGATAGGAAAAGTAAACCGATCAAACGCCCCAAGATCCTAAACCGAGCTAGACACTTCCCTGTTGGAGCTGTACAATTTATGCCGCGCTAATCCTTGGACTTATTTCTTAATAATGCAGAACAAACTAGGACTGACCAGGCCCATCCAGCGTTACCACCAGTGAAGCTCAAAGTCCGAGCAAACACTCAAAAACTTTTCACCGGGATACGACCTAAAATACCCCAATAAATAAAATCGAGATAAATGGGGAAGTATCGGTTCATGGTGAATTCTCCCGGGGCACTGGCCGAGTTCCATAGAGAGTACAACATTCCAGATGATGTCCACTTGGAGCTCGCCAAGAAATGAGACACTCCCTGGGGCGAGCTGGACAAATGCCCCTTCATGGTGGTGTCCATAGTAGAAGGAGGCCTGCGCTTCCCGGTCCAACTGCTGATCTGCGAGTTTTTAAGACAGACAAGGCTGTGCCCGACCCAAGTCTCCAAAAATACATACAAAATAATAAACGGTGTGATCGAGCTAAATAGAATACTCGGTCTAAATCTCAGCTTCGCTGAGATATTTCACCAATATAGTCTTAGCAAAAATAAAGGTGGGCTTTGCTGGTATCTGAAGGTCAGAAAAGGCCGAGCAAAACTCATCGAAGGTAATCCGGACAAAGAAACAAACGATGATGACTTCCTGTGGGTGTCCGGTCGTTATGAGGACACCGAGGCGCCAATACTGGGCTGGCACATTAGAAAAGATTTTGGGAGCGCCGGTGAGTGTCTCGGCGAATATGTATTGTTTTCTTTCTGATTTGATCTTTTTACCGTCGATCTAACACTTGTCTTCTTGTTACAGATTATAAACTCTTGGCAGAGGATTACTCCCGCACTAACCAAGAGGCTATAAGGGTTTTGTTGCGCTATCCGGTTGAGGAGCGAGAATCACCCAAGCTGCTCGGCTTCGAACCAAGCTACCGCTACACGGCGCCGCGCAAGCGCAGGGTGACCGACTTTCTGCGTGCATCTTCTTCAAAACCAGATCTTAGCCTTCCACAGATCAAACTAGTCCCTTTGACTGCCGAGCAAGAAATGGCCAAGATCCGAGCTATCAAGTCAATGATCACCGGTGAGGCGATCGACTCCCAGCCACCGGAGGCATCTGGGGGAACTTCTTTCACGCCGGTCGTGCAAGAGAAGGGGGTTGTGCTGGCTCTGGCCAGCGAACAAGCTGCGGGTCGATCGAAAAAGAGACCGAGAAAAAGTCAGACCGAATAACATCTAGCCGATGAAGATTCAACCGAACATGCTTCTACCGACTTGGGTGACCAGACCGAACAACCGATCACCGGGCCATCCGCACGATCCGGTGCCTCCTCGGTTTGGTTGCCCGAGTTAACATACAAAGGTCGGGCTGTCTCCACTGCGGACTTAGTCTACGCAGACAAGGATTACTCTCTCGGTTTCAACATTACCAAGGGGCTGCTCCTTCCCGCCGACATGAAGAAGCACGAGGAGCTATCTGACCTAAAGGTGCTCTGCTCGACAGCAAAGTCAATAGTATTGGTAAGTTTGTAAGTTCTCTTGTTGTCAAATGTCTGCTCGGTTGCAAAGTTCTAACATTTTCATTCGTTGTGCAGGCCGCGCAAAAGAATTATCTGGCCCACGATCGAATGATTGCCATGCGAAAAAGTTTACGGGAGGCCATAACTGACAACAAGGCCAAGACGGCCGAGCTGGCGAAACTGAAGGCTGCGCAAGAAGAAACAGCACTTGAGCGCGACAAGCTTTTTGAATGGTTAGCCCGGGCAAATGAAGAGAAGCAGAGGGCCCTTCAGATGACCAAGGCTCGATACATCGCCAAGCTCCACAAACTCCGTGACGCCCACAAGGCCGCGCTAGACAAGGAGGTCGACGAAGCTGAGGATCGAGGTTATGCAGAAGGTGAAAGAGCATATGAGCGGCATGTTCAGGGGACCAAGGACATCTTTTTTTAGTGCGGTTGGAAAGCCGCCGTGGAAAAACTTGGCCTTGGTCAAGACGCCGAGGTGTTTCAAAGCCGCCTGCTGCCTTCATCCCAACCTACATGCAAGCTTATGCCAGCGCCATGCAAAAGAGGCTCATCGAAGAGGCTAAGCAGGCAGCCGCAGCGGAAGCTGCCACCGTGCAACTAACCGAGCAAAATCCTCCTGAAGCTTCTGAGGGGGCCGAAGAGCGAGAGACCAAGCAGGAGGTTGTCGCGGTGGTGGATGCTGTGGCAGACGAGGCCGAGGAGGGATTGGCCGAGTAGTCTACTCACGTAGATTTGGACTGATCTTCCATTCTTTTTTCTCTCTTTTTTTTTATTTTTTATGTAACCGGGCTTGGCCCCACTTTTGTAATCTAACTTGCTCAATTAATGAAAACTTCAACTTTTTGCCCGCCTTGTATCTATTTCTGTGCGATCGTTAATATCTCAGTGATAATGAGCAAATTTTCTTTGACTTGAAATGTCTATGAAATGTCTGTCGAATACAAGTTCTAGCTCGGGTGAGCAAAATCAGCTTAGCCCTTACACCAATTGGAAAAAACGCAAACTTTTTCGTCGAGCGAACAAAATCAGCTCGGCCCGTAGGAAGTTGGGCAAAACGCCAACATTTTACATGGGCGAGCGAAATCAGCTCGGCCCTTTCAAGTTGGTTAGAACGCCAACATTTTACACGGGCGAGCAAAGTCAGCTCGGCCCTTTGCAATTTGGGAAAATTTCACTCGGGCGAGCAAAATCAGCTCAGCCCTTTGTAGACACCCCATTTTTGACCGTCCTCAATACTTGGACGTCACCATTGGAACACTTGGTGATTACCCTTGTTTGTGTTCGTCTTGAGTTCCCGGAGGTCTCGGTTGCGCGCCTTGTCTCAAGATCTCTCGACTCGACTGTGTTTGTGTCTGATTTTGCACCAAACACTTGTGTTTTGCCTTGGAGGGGCAAGGAGTGCCTTGTGAGGCATCCTCACACATCACCGGCCATGGCTTGAGTCCACCGGCCAGTGATTCTATGCCATCGGCAATATATATTGCCGGTCGGCACTCTTTGTTGCCGATCGGCCATTTATTTTGCCAAAATGGAAATTTTGGATGGCCGACCACTGTTTATCTACTTTTAGTAGATATTTTGTGCCAGCTGTGATAACTGGCACCCACTCTGTTCCCCTCCATACACGTGTATTGAGGGATTTTCCTCTTGGATGGCTTGTTTTGGAAGCCTTACAAGAGGGAGTTGCCTATAAGAAGAGGGCTCCTCTCTTGGCATTAGGGTTAGACAACATTTTTAGAGAGCTTTGACATTAGGGTTAGGAATTTGTATCTATTCCATCTCTATATTTTCCTTTCTTGTTAGTTTAGTGTGTGTTTGGTCTTACTTTTGCACACAAACACCCACCATTACACCTTTTCTTGGTTATTGAGGGCCAAAGGAGTGTTCTTGGAGTTCTTGGAGCCAGTTTGGAGCTAAAGAAGCTGCTGGAGCTTCATTTGTGAAGGAAGTCTTCAAGGGTAACAACTTTCTCCCTTTTTACCCCTTTCTTGTATAGCCTTTTAGCTTACCTTGAAACTGTATTTGAGCTTTGTGTATAACATAAAAAAGTTCTATTTTTAGGTCCTCTAAATATTTGTTTGAGGTTGTTTCAAGCTTTGGAGTTGTTTGACCCTTCTTAAGCCTTGTAAGGCTCCATTTTGTGCCATTTTGGGTGAGCTCCGAGACCTTGGTGTTTGGGCCTCCTCACCACTGAAATCTTGAGGGATTTCAGAGGTGAGGATGGTGCCTTGAGGTCCCAAGAAGGAGAGGGCCACCCCCTCTCCTTGTTGTCCTTGAAAAGGGCACTTTTTGCCTCTTGAGGGAGCACCTAGCTTAGGCTCTTGTTGACCATGCCTTAGCTGTTATTTATGCTTATTTTGCCATGGAATGGCATTGTTTTAATTTGGTTTAGACACACCATGCTTGCTATGCATACTTGTCTTGTAATGCCATGAATTGCCTTAACATGTGCTTAGCATTTAGACCACCATGTTTACTTGTTTTGGCTTAGCTTTGTGAAGCTTTTATGCATGTTTTAGCTTGAGGTCTGTTTTTGGTCATTTGGGTCATCCATGCTTTGCTTTGTATAGCTACCATGCAATCTCCCTTGTAGGCCTTGAGTGTTGACTCTTCTAGCATGCTTTACTTGCTTTGTTTTAGTGGTTTGGAACCACTTATCATGTCATTTCAGTCCTTATAACATGCTTGTATGCTTGCATTTGATGCTCCTTTAATGCTTTAAGAGGTTGGTATCTTATGCTCAATGTTTGCCCCTTTTAAGTGTGCTTGAAAGTTACTTCTATATGCTTAGGTATTCAACCATGTTTGCATGCATGTTTGCATGCTTAGGTACTTGGCTCATGACATTTTGTTGCATGTTTAAATGGTGTTGCATTTGGCATGCATTTCTTGCTAAGTTTCCTAACATGTTACATGCCTTGCATGTGTGCATGGTTAAGATTACACTTTGCATGTTTGCTAACTTGCATACTTGTCCTCATGTTCATTTTGCATACTTAGCCTCCATGCCTAGGTTGCATTGCATAGAGCATGCATGCTTTGCCTTTTGAATTGAGTATGATAGAGGTTGGGCTTTATGTGTTTAATTGATTTGCATGTCATTTGAAATCAAAATGCATAATTTGGTCTCTTGGGCCATCACGCATTGAAATGCGCGATGGATGGTCCGAGAACCAAGGACCATGTCCCTTTGAGTAATAAACATGATAAGGGATATGGTTGGTGCATACATTGCATGAATTGCATTGCCATGCGAAGCTCTGTTCTCTGCTGCTGTCAAACAGATTCTGCAGGAACTTTCTGCCGATCGACTACACATAGTGCCGACCAGCAATCTATCCGCGGCCGATAGCTTCATCAACAGCCGATGATCACATCTTACTGCTGGTGGCTATTCTCCTCAGCCGGTGGTGTCCCCCAATGTCCAGGGAAGCAATTTTGAGACTTTAGAAGTTTTCAGAGGGGCAGAGCAGGGAAAACAGAGGCAGCTTGCGCATGGCAATGGACTTCCGAGCGAGACCCGAGCACGCATGCATTAAGCCCTCTTCCCGAGGCCCTTTTTCCTTGCTTTCTTACGTTGATTAACTTGTTTAATTAATTTAGTTGGTCTGTAATAATTAATTAGCTAGGTTAGTTAATTCATTATTCGTATTGTATTATTCTTTTGGTCCTTCCGAGCGAGGGCGAATTTGTAATAAGTGTGGGTGAGTGTGTGCATGTCTTCCAACCCCCACTTCTTTCTCCCTTTTACTTACCTGCTTTGATGGTTAGTAATAGGTCATGTTTAATTTAGCATACCTTATGCTATGCATGCATGCATCCACACATTTGTCTTGCATGCACCGGGCTCGGCGCATCATGCTAACTGCATTAGTATTTCAAATCTAACTTGAATACATGCTACTTGTGCATTTTCACATGTCATTCATAGAATAGCCGAGCCTACTCTAGTGACATTCCGTATGCGTTGCATTAGACATTTAAACATGGACTTGGATCATGCATTGATTGCTAACGAATTCTTTGTTTTGGTACGGAGTACGATGTAAGTATTTACGCTTTAGCATCCTTGCATGCGTGTGAGTGTTACCATGATAGCATGATTACCATGAGGCTAGCTGCTTGTGTGATATAACTGCTTGAGTGCCTGTGGGTGAAGGTTGGATTGTCTGAGTTGGAATAGCTCATTGAAATCCGTGTTTTAGCCTACTTGCGAGTAGCAAATTTCAAAACATTTTTCCAAAACAAACGGATATGCAATGCTTATTTCCAAATTAGGCAATCTAGTCTATACTTGTTTGCTGCGCGCATAACATAGTAATTCTAGGCTAATAAATGGAATAAGAACACATAACGTTTTCAAAAACGGATATCATGGTTAGTAGAGGCCGATCTTTGGATCGAGCGAGAGGGGGTGCTCATAGCTGACCTTCCCCAATCGTATCCAAGCTCCCGAGTCGAGGCAACTTTGGTGAAAACGGACACGTGGCCTTTGGCACCGAGTCAGGGTTTCCTAAATTCCCCCAAAATAAAATATTTAGGTGGCGACTCTGTATCTGGCAAAGCAGTCCATGTTTGGCACTTCTTTTCAAAAATCTGTTTCTCAAAACGATTTACCAGATTTAGACTCTTTGGTTCAGATTAAGAACCGTGACACGAATCGAGCCCGAACTGTAGCATGAGGCCCACGGGCGTGTCTACACCTTTACAAGTTGGTCAGAACACTAACATTTTACACGGGCGAGCAAAGTCAGCTCGGCCCTTTGCAATTTGGGAAAAATGCCAACATTTCACTTAGGCGAGCAAAATCAGCCCTTACAAGTTGGTCAGAATGCCAACATTTTACACGGGCGAGCAAAGTCAGCTCGGCCCTTTGTAATTTGGGCAAAACGCCAACATTTCACTCGGGCGAACAAAATCAACTCAGCCCTTACAAGTTGGTCAGAACGCCAACATTTTACACGGGCGAGCAAAGTCAGCTCAGCCATTTGCAATTTGGGCAAAACGCCAACATTTCACTCGGGCGAGCAAAATCAGCTTGGCCCATAAGAAAGTTGGATAAAGCGCCAACATTTCATTTTAGGCGAGCAAAAATTAGCTCGGCCCTTAGGCAAGTTAGGCAGAACACCAACTGTTTGTGCGGCATGTCTCTACACCGGCGAGGAAAAGTCAGCTTGGCCCAGTGTAAGTTAGTCTTCTTGCCCCTGGCATCCATAGTGGCCCAATATCCTTGTGATGTCATTGTACAGAAACACATAACATAAGAAAAAAGTAGGGCTATCTTTTATTACATGTTAGCGATTTACATCAAATGTCAAAAGGCTAAAGGTTCAAAAGGCTAAGTAACAAAAATGATTACATTTCAAAAGTAAAAAATCTTAAGATTAGCTGCATTCCATGGTCTGGGGATAGCTTTACCATCCAAGTCTTCCAGATGGTATGCCCCTTTGCTTGCAAGGCCAGTCACCTTATACGGCCCTTCCCAATTTGCACCGAGTTTGCCTTCGCCAGAGATCACCGTGTTGCCCATTACCTTTCTCAATACCCAGTCTCCGATCTTAAACAGTCTCGGATGCACGACCTTGTTGTATTTTCTGGAGAGCTCTTGCTGATAGGCTGCTATGTGGATCAGAGCCCATTCCCTTCTTTCTTCAGCTAGGTCAAGTTCCAAGGCCACTGCTTCATTGTTCAGGTCTGGCTGAAAACTTTCAGACCGGATGGTTGGCATGCCGATTTCTAGTGGCATGACGGCCTCCATGCCATAGGCCAAGGCGAATGGTGTTTCCCCAGTCGAGCGTCTTGGTGTAGTGCGGTATGCCCAGAGCACATTGGGGAGTTCTTCAGCCCACTTCCCTTTGGCTTTCTCTAGCCGCTTCTTCAGCCTATCCAGGATGGTCTTGTTTGAGGCTTCTGCTTGACCATTTGATTGAGGGTAGGCCGGTGTTGAGTTGTAGAACTTGATCTTTAACTCCTCGCAAAATTCGCGAAAGAGTTTCCTATCGAACTGAGTGCCATTATCCGATATGAGGGCCTTTGGTATACCGAAGCGAGTGATAACATTTTGCCAAACGAACTTCTTCACATCTTTTTCCTTTATGGTCACCAATGGCTCGGCCTCAACCCACTTGGTGAAGTAGTCGGTAGCAGCGATGAAGAACTTGCGGTTGCCCGGAGCTGCTGGGAGTGGTCCCACAATATCCAACCCCCAAAGCGCAAACGGCCAAGGACTTGTAAGGGGGAGCAATTCTCTGGCCGGCTAGTGGATTTGGTGAGCAAATTTTTGACATTTTTCACACCTGCGAACGTATTTTTGTGCGTCCGCCTGCATGCACGACCACCAATAACCCTGGAAAATTGCTCGGTAAGCCAAAGACCTGCCCCCAATATGAGTCCCGCAGATGCCTTCATGAACCTCAGAAAGGAAAGCTTCCACCTTGTCGGGGTGGACGCACTTCAGATACGGGCCAGTGAAAGACTTCTTGTATAAGGCTCCAGATGGAGAGAGTCAAAACCGTTCTGATTTGGCCCAGATTTTGTTGGCCGCCTTCTTTTCTTCTGGTAGAATTCTTGTCTTTTAGGAAGGCGATGATGGGGTCCATCCAGGATGGTCCCAAGTTAGCGCAAAGTACTTCGGACACTTCTGGTTCCTCAATGCTTGGCCGAGGTAGGAATTCTATCATCAAAGGATTGGGGAAAGCTGTTTGCGTGGATGCAAGGCCGGCCAGTTCGTCAGCTGTGTTGTTTTCTTCGCGGTTGATTTGTTCCACTCTTATTGCGGCGAACTTTTTGATTTCTGCGCGCACCAGTGCCTGATATTTGGCCATTCTTTCATCCCTGGCTTCATACTCCCCAAAGACCTGATTGACCACCAGCTTGGAGTTGCTGAATACCATAAGAGCCGATACTTTCATTCTTAATGCACTTCTCAATATAGCAAGGAAGGCCTCATATTTCGCCTCATTGTTGGATGCTGGGAAGCCGAGCATAATTGCTTGCTCGATAACCAGCCTGTCTGGGGAAGTCAGCACGATACCCAGCCTAGCGCCATGTCTGTTGGAGGCCCCATCGACGAAGAGCTTCCACATCTCGCCAATAAACAACTTCCAGCAGTCTGATGGGTTTTGGGAGCTTCTTAGCTCTAAGATACTGGTTGGTTTATTCTGGTCTCTTTCCATGTCTTGATCGGGCTTGTCTTTCGATGAATTATCCGGATTTTCCACTTTGGCTTGCATTTTCCCTTCTTCCATTTGTGATCCACCACTCGTGCCTATTGCTTGAACCGTGGGCTGTGCCAAATCCACGCCAGCCACATCAACCGGGCAAATAGGATGAATTCCAGGGGCAAACTCTGCCACAAAGTCTGCAAGAGCTTGAGCCTTGATCGTGGTATGCGGTTGGAACTTGATATCGTACTGCCCCAATTCTACGGCCCACTTCAAAATTCTCCCGGTAAAGTCTGCATTTTCAAAGAGCGCCTTAAGTGGAAACTTGGTCAACACAACTATTGTGTGGGCATGAAAATAGTGTGCCAGTTTTCTAGAAGCCATCATCAGGGCCAGGGCTAATTTTTCTAGCAGCAGATATCTTGATTCAGCCAAGAGCAAGGTCTTGCCTACGTAGAAGATGGGAAGGTGCTGAGTACCCTCAGCACGGACTAAAATCGCGCTCACCGCATGTTGAGAGACTGCCAAGTAGAGATACAGTTCTTCGCCCAGCTTTGGTGTAACTAGGATAGGGGCAGAGCAAAGGTATACTTTTAGATCTGCCAATGCACGGTTGCATTCGTCGTCCCAGAAGAACTTGGCCTTTAAAGATTTGAAGAAGGGCCTGCAACGATCTAAAGACTGGCTTATAAATCTGTTCAGCACGACTGCCATCCCGGCAAGATGTTGCACGTCCTTCGTGGAGTTTGGGCGCTCCAACTCTTGTATTGCCTTGATTTGGGAAGGGTCGGCTTCAATTCTTTGATTCGTGACCAAGAAACCCAAAAAAATTTCGATGCCGACTCCGAAGGCGCACTTGGAGGCATTTAAACGAAGCTTGTGATGTTTAAATGTAACAAACATCTCTGCTAAGTCGGCGAGGTGTTGAGACTTTTCCCTGCTCTTTACTACCATATCGTCGATGTAGGCTTCCATGGTGCGGCCCAGAAGAGAAGCGAACATCTTGGTTACCATCCTTTGAAAAGTTGCCCCGGTGTTTTTCAGTCTGAACGGCATGACTTTGTAACAATACAGGCCTCTTGGAGTGGTGAATGAAGTGATTTCTCGGTCTGGTTATGCATGGCTATCTGGTGGTAACCACGATATGCATCCAGGAAGCTAAACCTCTGATAGCCAACGGTCAAGTCCACCAGCTGGTCGATTCGTGAGAGAGGGAAGCTATCTTTTGGGCACGCACAGTTGACCGTCTTATAATCAACGCACACCCCCCACTTGCCGTTCTTTTTCGGAACCACCACCGTGTTGGATATCCACCGAGGGAATTTCACTTCTTCTATTGCCCCTACTTCCAACAAGTTCTTGACTTCTTCCGTCACTACCTCAGGATGGTGCAAGGCCGAGTGACGTGTCCTCTGGATGACTGGCCGTGCATTTGGAAAGACGTGTAACTGGTGGCAAATGAAACTAGGGTCGACGCCAAGCATATTGTAAGGCGTCCATGCGAAGGCTTCCATATTAGAAATCAGAAAGTCAACGTACTCAAGTCGCTCGACGCTGGACAGGGATGAGCCCAAAAGAAAGAACTTGTTTGGGTCATTCTCGTCTACGTGTACCTCCACCAAATCTTCAACTGATTTTTCCTTGGCCTTTCTTCTTACGTCTTCCAGGACTTCCTTTCTCTCTGGGCCCTCTATCATTTGAACGAAGCCCTTGGCGGCTCGGCTACCGTTTACCGCAATGAAGCACTGTTTTGCCATTACCTGGTCTCTTCAAACCTCTTCCACCTTCCCGGTTGGTGCTGGGAAGCGCAGAAC
Organism: Camellia sinensis; assembly: GCF_055761805.1. Lineage (NCBI taxonomy): Eukaryota > Viridiplantae > Streptophyta > Magnoliopsida > Ericales > Theaceae > Camellia > Camellia sinensis. The sequence goes on from NC_138969.1 coordinate 35,017,585, forward strand.
CTGGTGGTAGGTCGACACTACTGCTTGCATGGCGTGCAACCAACCCCTGTCCAAAATTAAGTTGTAGATTGATGGGACTTTAAGCACCCAAAACTCCACTTGCTTCGTGACTGACCCCGCTCTATGACTTTAGTTGGTTCAAATCTGCATAAAGAAACAGGCAAACGGTTAGCACGGTGCAAATCTTATAAACAGTAAAAAGTAAAGAACGCACAAGCTAAGCCAAGGTATTCATACCGACTACTTCTTTATTCCAGTTTATTCCATATTCCGGTATTAGGGCTTCTTGGTCTTCAAAATTACCAGAAATCTAAAAAAAATCGTCGTCATTTACGTCTTTGTCCGGTGTGTTTTTAATTATTTTCTCTCAGCGTCTTCTTATTCTTAAATAATATACCCAGCCGTCTTCGTTTTGGCCAAGAGAGTATTGATGAAATAGCTCGGCTAAACCGAGGTTGAGGCCAAGCCGGCGGTTTAGCTCGGTGATGCCATTTATTATTCTATATGAGTTTGTGGAGAGCTGAGTGGGGCAGAGTCTTGTTTGCCTAAGGAATTCACAAATGAGTGGCTAGCTTGGGAATCGGAGACCAGCTTCAATAATGGATAGTACGGTAAATGGAACGAAGCCTTGTTTTTCCCAAGGCGTGGTATCTTCTCAGCGAGGAAAAGATGGATGTCGTCTAGAATTTGGTAATCCTTTCGGAACTTGGCTATGGCCCCTGGAGAATTTACTAAAAATTGATATTTGCCCATGTGGACTTAAATTATGTATAAATTAGCTCGGTGTACTAGCTCAGTGTTGAAACGACGTTGAGTATCTCGGTTGAGTGTGCAAAGAAGTGCCTGGCCAACCTAGTCAGAGTCTGCAAAGTGGAGACGAAAAGTGTTAAGCCCAGATCGTTGGACCGTGCTAAGTACAAAGGCAAAATAAATGTAGGCCTAGCACGGCTACGTGGGATATTATCCGTTCTTAGTTCGGTTGGAGCAAAGGACTTTAGTTCGGCTAAATGAAACTTAAGGTGTGGCGTGAAGTTTAAGTTCGGCTATTGGGGAGTTATCTAGTTTAACTGGGTACATACCTAAATACAAACAAGTTCCTAGTTCGGTTGAAGTATTATTTTGGATCAAAATGATTTTCATAACAGATTGTGAATTTGGTGAAAGATCTATCACATGGTTTCTGGGACCAGGAGGTTCTTTCCCATTGCTATGAAAAACTATACTAATATGTGTTTTGAAAAACATATATGTATTATGCTATGGTGCTGTTTGGTGTAGCTGTTAAAACAGATTATAGATTGTAACTTAACAGATTATAGATTATGACTTTAATCAGAAGCTGTTTATCTGTTTGGTATAGCTGTTGGATTATAAATTTAAGTTGCTGAGTAGTGTTTGTTAAATAAACTGTGAAGTAACTTTTTTAATTAATTTTTATTTTTTATTATTCACTATTTGTCTACATTTTTTTATAAAAAATGGTAATAATATTTTATAGTCCATTTGGGTCTTTTTCTATTTTTAAAAAAATAAAAAATAAAAAAATCTAAGAATATAACCGTGAATTAACATGTCCACAGCAGAAGCTGATAATCAGAAGCAAGAGGTGAGCAGCTTCTTAGAATAAGCTTTTTTGACTTAAAATACGTTGTTAGAATCAGAAGCTGTTTGAAATAAGTTTAACCAAACAGTCCAAAATAACTTTTTAAAAACCAAAAGTCATAAGCTGGTTCAAAAAAGCTCCACCAAACACCCCTATGTATTGCTACACTATGCAAAATAAACAAAAAGGAAACAAGATTAGAGCACTTATAGTTTAAGATAAAGGGACGAAGATCAAAACGGTGAAGATGCCAGGTTAGAACACGAGCGTTACAGGCACAATGGTTGTGAAAATAAAAGCTGAGAGGGGAAGAGTAAGAAGGTGAACAGTAGAGTGTCGAGTTCAAAAACTAGGATTTTCGTATAATGCAAAGAAAAGGCAGGACTGTTCAAATTTTCGGAGTACGAGGGCGGCGGCGACAGTTGTACTTGACTAGTGGGAGCCAGCCACGTGTCCACACGAATAGGAAACGATTCAAATGTATAGAGTGAAAGGACGTTTATGAACCGGACTAATCGGTAGCCCGGTAGAGGGTGACTTCGGTTGGCTTGAATGTTTCTAGCTCGGCTAGAGAAGAATAATCCCAAATCATGCGTTGCAGATGGCATTAAGGGCAATTGTGAGAGTAAAAAGCATAAATCTGGGCCGAGCTAGGACCAACTAATGGTGGGCCGAGCTATGGGCTAAGTAAAGTAGGCTTCACCATTGGGCTTAGTTAGCTCGATCTTAAATAACCCAGAGCCCAGCTGGAGTATGCCGAACCGAGGTGCAGGAAGCTGAAGGGAAGAGCCGAGCTAGGTAAAGCTCGGTCGAATCTACCACTTAACATAATAACTTTAGCTCGGTCGTTTGTCATACCGAACTAACCTCTTAAATGTGTTACCTCAGTCGTTTTGTCATACTACCGAAGTAAAATCACTTCACTTGGTTAAAGCAGTGATAATGGTGTTAAGGGATAAGCATCATCATTTACAAATGTGATTCCTAAGAGGACTCTGCATTGCAGAATAAGAGTCCTACTAGGATTGTGCCAGGTAAAACCTACAAAAGCTCATAACAGAACCTTTGCAGAGGTATTGCAACTTGGATTCCCGAATACAAAAGGCTTTTGTCTATTTGTCTATTTTGCTGACTTAGGCATCAGAGAGGTATCCGGCACGCACCTGCCGGCTAGCTCACGTTTGTGTTTTCAGGGAGTAAAGCGACGACGTTCGGAGGAGCGCGGACTTGATCAACAGGATTATACGAGAACATTATTTCGTGCTCGTACACATGGCCTATTGTGTAAAAAGGTTCAGCACGTCCGGAAACAAATTGGACGGTGCTGTTGGCCGTGGTAGGCTTGACTCTAGGCCTATTAAAATGATTTAAATCGTTCAATGTGTAAAACTCGTCAAGTATATCATTCTTATAAAAAATAAAATTAATCAGATATTAATAATCACTTAATTAGATTTCATTGATTTTTGTAATTTATTTTTAAAATCATAATTGACGTTGAAACTAATATAATCGAATCAACTAACTATCGATACCGATATCGATTTAATGTAATTTTTTTTAATAATAATGTACTCAAGAAATTTTATATATTAAACATTTAAAATAATCGGGATTAATCCAAAAGCGGGCCAACCACAGTCCAATAGGACCATTTCTGTCCAATTTCGGACCGAAGAAAAGCCGTGGGCTGAGCAAAAAAGGAAAAACTAGTTTTGTAGTTGTATCCAAATCAAAGGGCAATAATGCAATTTTAGGAACTTGACAAACATACCCTCCATGATCTCAGTTCAGTTCACATTTCAATTTTAGTTATGTCTCCTCACTTCACTTTTCACACTCTTCCCACTGCACTCTCCCTTCTCTCCCTCTCTCTCTAGCTCACCAATGGCACGATGGCCCCCCTTACTCTCTCTCCTCCTCCTCCTTCTCTCCTCCCCCACCTCCTCTCTCTCTCCTCCCACCAGCACCACCAGCACCACTATCTCCCCAACCCAATCCCCCTCCTCATCTCCATCCCCACCCTCCACCCCCTCATCCTCCTCCTCCTCAACCCTTGACCCAAAACAACTCAGAGCCCTCCAATCCCTCAACGTCCCCACCTCCACCGACCCCTGCTCTCAACCACCCTCCCTCCACAGCGCCACCGTCTGCGACGCCGCCAAACCGTTCCGCCACCTCCTCTCCCTCCGGCTCTCCAACTGCTCCGCCGACCTCACTCTCTCCATCACCGCCCTCTCTTCTCTCTCCTCCCTCACCTCCTTCCAATTCATCAACTGCCCCACCGCCCCCGTCCGCTTCCCCTCCTCTCTCTCCACCAACCTCCGCTCCTTCACCTGCCTCAACAGCCTCCGCAAACTCACCGGCGTTTGGCTCAGCCGCTTCCCAAATCTCACCGATTTAACCGTCTCTGGAGTCACAATCAACGCCAGTGGACCATCAATCATACTCGGAAACATGAAAAAGCTCGAATCTTTGACTATTTCTCGAGCAAATCTAACTGGGTTTTTGCCAAAACACTGGCATTTGAACCTTACCCACATTGATTTGTCTGCTAATTTGCTCAGAGGAAAAATTCCCAGTTCGTTAACTCTCCTCGAAAACCTTCAATCCTTGAATCTATCTTCAAATGGGCTCAATGGAGAGATACCCAGTTCAATTGGGGACTTGTTGTCTCTCCAAAACGTTTCTCTCTCATCGAATTCTCTCTCTGGTTCGATTCCAGATTCAATGGCGGCTATACCTGGATTGGTTAATCTCGATCTGGGTTCGAATCAACTCAATGGGACAATCCCAAAATTCATTGCAGATATGAGAGATTTGAAATACTTGAATCTTGAGAAGAACAATTTCAATGGTGTAATGCCATTCAATGCCTCGTTCATAAAGAGATTGGTTGTGTTCAAGATTGGTAGCAATATCAATCTCTGTTACAATCATTCAACAATCTCTCCCAAAGTGAAGCTTGGGATTGCACCTTGTGACAAGCATGGGCTGCCTCTCTCTCCGCCGCCGTCCAAGGACTCCGGTGGTGGTGGTGGTGGTGGTGGTGATAGTATTGGCGGTAATAGTCCGGTGGATGATTACAGTCTTGGTGATGAAAGTAATAGTAAGAGCAAGCAACACACTCATGGACCAAGTAAGGTTGTTCTTGGTGTAGCAATTGGGCTTTCTTCAGTAGTCTTTCTCATTATTTTCTTGGTGCTAATCTCAAAATGTTGCAGATGAAGAAGAAAAAAAAAGGATTGTTGGTTCATTTTAGATTAGAGTAAAATTGTTAACTGGAAAGTTGAATTGAATTTCTTTTAATTTATTATACATTTTAATCATGAAGAAGAGTAATTGAAGGGGGAGAGAGAGGAGAGAAAATTGTTGTGATTGGTGTTTTTTTTTTTTTTTTCCAAGCTCTTTTTTGATGTTTTGGTGGGGGAAGAAAGCTCTCTGTTTTCCACTTGTTTGTGGGGGTGTATGATTAGCTGCTGTGGAGGAGAAAAGTGTTTTGATTTCATGTGGTAACTTGATTTGTTATATACTATGTATATGTGCTTCTGTTTTTCTTAATTTCAGCCTCTCCCTGTGTTCATGTCTTTTTCGTATGTGCTTTCCTTTACTTTTGGTTTGTTATTTTATAGTAACTTTAAGGTGGAATTTGGTGGTGTTAATTATGCTTAATTTTGTAGTTGGAATTCAAATTTGTGTAATAATAATTTTTAAATAATTACATATAATTTGTAATATAATGACTGCAAATATTTTAGAACATAGGGCCCCGTTTGTTTTGGGCTATAGGGAGGGTATTAGGACTAGTAATACCAAGGTATTACTAAAGTCCCTGTTTGTTTGCAGAGAAAGGGTTGGGACTATTAGTCCCTTGGTATTGCTAATACCCTTGGAAGGGGGATTGGTAAGGAGGAGGTAGAGATGGTATTAGAAAATAGTGAGGGGATTAGAAATTTTTTTATTTTTTATATATTGGGAATTTTTTTTTAAATATAATGTTTAATTTTTTATATTTTTTTATTTGTTTTATTATTTTATATAAAAATAATTTAACAATTCCCCATTATTAATCCCCTCACTATCAATTTCCTCACTATTAATCCCCTCACTATCAATCCCCTCACTAACAATCCCCTCACTATTAATCCCCTCACTATCAATCCCCTCCATTCTATCTCCCAAAACAAACGGGCCCTAGAGATAGAAATTTGGGCGCTGAGGATTGTTTGCCCTAACCCTCCGAGCACTAGAGAGAAAAATTCAACAATGCTACACATCTCCGAAAAAACAAATCTCTATAATTTTTATTTACTTGTGATTGGTGTAAGAAGAAAAGAAGATAAAAAATAAAGAAAAATGCTTGGGAGCATTAATTAGTGCTCCCATTAATTAGGTGGCAGTGGGTCCCGCCATTAATGATGTGATGTTTTGGTCTTGGAGTTGTGTTTTTTTTTTTTTTTTTTTACTTTTTTAATGCATTAGTGCTATTAGTGGTGGTGTTTTTAGTGGGATGAATTATTGTTGAAAAACAAAAACAAAAACAAAATAAAAAATACATGATTAATCTACATTATTTTAAAAGCCACAGGAGTCCCTAACTTTGGAAGTTGGTTCATTTGGAAAGTGGGTTAACTTTTTTATTTTTTGACTTTTTTGCTACTTTAGTCAGGGATTAAAAAGTCTTGTTTATAAAGGATTTTTGACTTTTTTGATTTTTTGTGAAAAAAGAATATAATGATTATGGGTTAGATGTGATGTTTTGTCTTATTGGACGAAAAGTTTATTTTGTCTTTTTGTGACTAAAATAATCCCCAACTCAATCCAACCCTTCTTTTCATACGAAAGCTAAGTATTTTTGCATCATGTGGTGGTGACTAAGAGCATCCACAATGGACGTGTTAGTGAGGGTGTTAGTGTCGGTGGCCAAAATTTAGGAAAGATACGGTAATTTTTGGATTCACAGTGAAAGTATTAACGAGTGTATTAGTAGAGTGTGTTAGTGTCAGCTGTTAAAGTTTTTGTTAACTGTGGCTAGCGTTTTAGCCAGCGAGAGAGAGGAGGGACATGGGAAAGAGAGAGAATTGTGTGCCTGGAGAAGTCCTCATAGACATTTGGTTGGAAGTTCCTCCGAACATCCCGCCGGAAGTCCACCCCAGACGTTCGGATCCTTCAAGAAAAGGGGGGGAAAAATTGGGTATGACCAGTTGACCGACAGGACGTCCGGGCGGTCAACTGAATTTTTTTTTTTTTTTACTTATTGGGATTTTTTTTTTGGTTTGAAATTTAATTTTGGGTTTGAAATTTTTGATTAAATAAAATTATTTATTTATTTATTTTATTTATTATATATACACATATATATTCTTAACACACACCTTAACACATCTCTTAACACATTCATTATAACACCTCTCACTTTTTAAAATTAACAAACTCTTAACACATCTTAACACACATTTTTTAGCTCCACTTTTTACTTTTGTTATAATACATCTTAACATACTTTTTAGCCATTTCACTATGATGCTCTAAGTCATAATAAAAGGTAACTTAGAGAAGACAAGGTGGAGGTAGATCACCAACTAGCCTTTCCGTGGCCTATTTTGGAAAGTGGGTTAAAAGTTACTATTTAGTTTTTAACCCACTTTTTTCTCTCACACAAAAGTCAAAAAAAAATCAAAAAGTAATTTTTAACCATATTATTATCATTCTCATGCTGTCAGTTCTCACTTAGGCCTCGGTTAGCAAGTAGCTATTTTAGTCTAAAAGTCAAAAAGTTACTAAAAAAATTTAAAAGTCTATAACCTATACCAAAAAGTCAAAAAATTTATTTTCTCTCTACTTTTTGCACATATTTTCGTAAAAAGCCAAAAATTCATCACAAACATATTCAGTGTATTTGGTTTGAGTTTTGTGGATTAAGTTTTTTGAAAACTGACTTTTTTGGTTTTCGTGTTTTTTTTGTTTTTAGTGAATATTTTTTAAATTTTAAACATATTTTTTACTTTTTTAGATGCACCTTGCTTAAATGTATCTAAAAAGTAAAAAATTTGTGAAAAAATATTTTAAAAAATTAATAAATACATAAAAATAGAAAAAAAAAATGTACTGAATTCTTGTATTTTTTTTTATATTTTTGGTATTTTGTGAATTTTTAAAAGATTTTTTTTTACAATTTTTTTACTTTTTAGGTGTATTTATGTTAGGTGTGTCTAAAAAGTAAAAAAATTGCTTAAAATATTAAAAAAATTCAGTAAAAACAAAAAAACACGGAAAATAAGAAAGTAGTATTTTTTGAAAAGTGGAAACAAGCAAGGTGATTAGTTTTTTTTTACTTCATATTTTAGTCAAAAAGTCAAAAAATTACTAAAATAACCTGTTCCCAAACGAGGCCTTATTCCTAGTCATTTTTAATGTTTTGCCACTCATGTTGCTGTTAGGTATAATGGTAATAGCTTTAGGGTAAATTACACTGACACTCCTGAGGTTTATGTTTATTACAGTTCCTCTCTTCACCTCTTGAAAATTACATTCCCTCCTTGAGGTTTAAAGTTTCATTACAGATTCCCCCCTCAGCAATTTAATTTTTTAAATACCAATTTTTCCCTCACTGGGTAAATTATATTGACACCCCTCACATTTTAGAAATTACAATCCCCTCCCTAAGGTTTAAAGTGGCATTACCAATTGCCCTCTCGGTTAATATTAGTTGGAAAAAAAATTCATTGAAAAAAAATTAATCGAAAAAAAAAATTGTTAGTAAAATTTTTAAATTTCTGTTTAAAAATCAACGTAAACTCATTTTTTAAATTTACATTTTTTCCTCAAATTTATAAACTGAGACAATCATTTATAAACCAAAAAAATTATCAAATAAGTTTTAATTACAGTTTCTTAAATTTTTGTAAATATAAATTGAAAACTGAAAACAAAATGGTTACCAAACAGGCTTCAGGTGGTAAAAATATCGTAAATTAACAAATAATTAAATAAGTTACCAACGTAAGAAATGACTTATCAAAATATTCTTAGGCTATCTATGATTTGATTTTTAGATTTTTTTTAAAAAAAATTAAAAATTAATTTGGTTAAGAAATAAGAAATAAAAAATAATTATCACTTTTATATAATTTTTATCTTTCGAATGGTTAGAAATAGTTTTTTACAAATTAAATTGAAATAGTCATATGTATGTATATAATTTGCTCAAAAGTTAAAATGATAATTATTTTTTATTTTTTATTTCTTAACAAAATTAATTTTTAATTTAAAAAAAATATCTTAAAATCAAACCATACGTACCCTAAGAATCTTTGGATAAGTTATTTCTTACGTTGGTAACTTATTTAATTATTTGTTAATTCGCGACATTTTTACCACTTGATGCATGTTTGGTAACTATTTCATTTTCAGTTTTCAATTTATATTTACAAAAATTTTAAAAACTATCATAAAAACTTGTTTGATAATTTTTTTGGTTTATAAATTGTTGTCTCAATTTGCAAATTTGAGGAAAAAACGTAAATTCAAAAAATGAGTTTATGTTGGTTTTTAAACAGAAATTTAAAAATTTTACTAACAATTTTTTTTTCAATTAATTTTTGTTTTCAAATAATTTGTTTTCCAATAATTTTTTTTTCAACTAATACTAATCGAGGGGGCAATTGGTAATGCTACTTTAAACCTTAGGGAATGGATTGTAATTTCTAAAATGTGAGGGGTGTTAATGTAATTTACCCAATGAAGGCAAAATTGGTATTTAAAAAAATTAAATTGCTGAGGGAGGAATCTGTAATGAAATTTTAAATCTTAGTGAAGGTGATGTAATTTCCAAAAGGTAAGGGAGGAACTATAACAAACATGAACCTCAGGGGGTGTCAGTGTAATTTACATTAATCTACATTATTTTAAAAGCCATAGGAGTCCCTAACTTTGGAAGTTGGTTCGTTTGGAAAGTGGGTTAACTTTTTGATTTTTTGACTTTTTGGCTACTTTAGTTTGGGATTAAAAAATCTCGTTTAGAAATGATTTTTGACTTTTTTGATTTTTTGTGAGAGAAAGAATATAATGATTATGGGTTAGATGTGATATTTTGTCTTATTGGACGAAAAAGTTTATTTTGTCTTTTTATGACTAAAATAATCTCAAACTCAATCCAACCCTTTTTTCATACGAAACCTAAGTATTTTTGCATCATGTGGTTGTGACTAAGAGCATCCACAATGGACGTGTTAGTGAGGGTGTTAGTGTCGGTGGCCAAAATTTAGGGAAGATACGGTAATTTTTGGGTTCACAATGAAAGTATTAAGGAGTGTATTAGTAGAGTGTGTTAGTGTCAGCTGTTAACTTCTTTGTTAACTGTGACTAGCGTTTTAGTCAGCAAGAGAGAGGAGGGACGTGGGAAAGAGAGAGAATTGTGTGCCTGGAGAAGTCCTCATAGACATCTGGTTGGAAGTTCCCTCGGACATCCCGCCGGAAGTCCACCCCAGACGTTCGGATCCTTCAAGAAAAGGGGGAAAAAAAAATTGGATATGACCAGTTGACCGATGGGACGTCCGGGCGGTTAACTAGCGGTCAACTGAATTTTTTTTTTTTTTACTTATTGGGATTTTTTTTTTGGTTTAAAATTTAATTTTGGACTTGAAGTTTTTGATTAAATAAAATTATTTATTTATTTTATTTATTATATATACACACACACATATATATATATATATATATATATATATATATATATATATATATATATATTCTTAACATACACCTTAACACATCTCTTAACACATTCATTGTATCACTTTTCATTTTTAAAAATTAACAAATTTTTAACAGGCACAATTTTTTAGATCCACTTTTTACTTTTTGTTATAAAACATCTTAACACACTTTTAGCCATTTCACTGTGATGCTTTAGGTCATAATAAAAGGTGACTTTTGTTTGGGATGATCTAAGTAAGTATATTTTTTGACTTTTTATGAAATATGGGTTAGATTTGAGTTGGGTTTGAAGTGATATGTTAGATAAGTTATGTGACTTAAACAAGATAATGTGACTTAAATAAGATAATTACTTTTTTACTTTTTGAATTTTTTAAGAGTTGCCAAACTTAATCTTAGAAAAGACAAGGTGGAGGTAGGTTACAAACTAGCCTTTTCATGGACTATTTTAAAAAGTGGATTAAAAGTAATTTCTCAACTTTTAACTCACATCTATCTCTCACAAAAAAAAATTAAAAAAAGTCAAAAAATAATTTTTAACCCCGTCGTTCTCACACTGTCAGTTCTCTCTTATTAGTCGTTTTTAACGTTTTGCCACTCATGTTGCTTCTAGGTATAATGCTAGTAGCTTTATGTTAGGGTAAATTACACTGACACCCCTGATATTTATATTTATTGTAATTTCTCTTTTCACTTTTTTGAAATTACATTCCCTCCTTGAGATTTAAAATTTTATTACAGATTCTTCCTTCAATAATTTAATTTTTTTAAATACCAATTTTGCCCTTACTAGGTAAATTACACTGACACCCGTCACATTTTAGAAATTACAATCCCCTCTCTAAAATTTAAAGTGGCATTACCAATTGTCCTCTCGGTTAATATTAGTTGGAAAAAAATTCATTGAAAAAAAAATTAATTGGAAAAAAAAATTAATCGAAAAAAAAAATTTGTTAGTAAAGTTTTTAAATTTCTGTTTAAAAACTAGCGTAAACTCATTTTTTTAAATTTGCGTTTTTTCCTCAAATTTACAAACTGAGATAACCATTTATAAACCAAAAAAATTATCAAATAAGTTTTTATGACAGTTTTTAAAACTTTTGTAAATATAAATTGAAAACTGAAAACGAAATAGTTACCAAACAGGCTTCAAGTGGTAAAAATGTCGTGAATTAACAAATAATTAAATAAGTTACCAACGTAAGAAATAACTTATCAAAAGATTCTTAGGGTACGTATGGTTTGATTTTTAGAATATTTTTTTTTAAATTAAAAATTAATTTTGTTAAGAAATAAAAAATAATTATCACTTTTATATAATTTTTATCTCTCGAGTGTTACAAATATTTTTTTACAAATTAAATTGAAACAATCATACGTATGTATATAACCTGCCCAAAAGTTAAAATGATAATTATTTTTTATTTTTTATTTCTTAATTAAATTAATTTTTAATTTTTTTAAAAAAATTCTAAAAATCAATCCATACATAGCCTAAGAATCTTTTGATAAGTCATTTCTTACATTAGTAACTTATTTAATTATTTGTTAATTTTATGACATTTTTACCATCTGAGGCCTGTTTGGTAACCATTTCGTTTTCAGGCCTCGTTTGGGAACAGACTAATTTAGTAACTTTTTGGCTATTTGGCTAAAAAAGTAGGTAAAAAAAACTTATATGTTTGGGATGACTTTTTGGCTAATTACGAAAAGATGTGCAAAAAGTAGAGAGAAAAGAGAATCTTTGACCTTTTGGTATGAGTTATTGGCTTTTTGGCTAAAAGGGTAACTTTTTGACTTTTTGGCTAAAAAAGTAAGTCCCCAAACGGGGCCTCAGTTTTAAATTTATATTTACAAAAATTTAAAAAACTGTCATCAAAACTTGTTTGATAATTTTTTTGGTTTATAAATTGTTGTCTCAGTTTGTAAATTTGAGGAAAAAACGTAAATTCAAAAAATGAGTTTACGTTGGTTTTTAAACAAAAATTTAAAAATTTTACTTACAAATTTTTTTTTCAATTAATTTTTTTTTCAAATAATTCTTTTTCAATTAATTTTTGTTTTCAAATAAATTTTTTTCCAATTAATTTTTTTTTTCAATGAATTTTTTTTTTAACTAATACTAATCGAGGGAGCAATTGGTAATGCTACTTTAAACCTTTGGAAATGAATTGTAATTTCTAAAATGTGAGAGGTGTCAATGTAATTTAGCCAGTGAAGGCAAAATTGGTATTTAAAAAAATTAAATTGCTGAGGGGAAATCTGTAATGAAATTTTGAACCTCATGAAGGAAGATGTAATTTTCAAAATATAAGGGAGGAACTGTAATAAATATAAATCTCAGGAGGTGTCAGTGTAATTTACATTAATCTACATTATTTTAAAAGCCATGGGAGTCCCTAACTTTGGAAGTTGGTTCGTTTGGAAAGTGAATTGATTTTTTGATTTTTTAGCTATTTTAATCTAGGATTAAAAAGTCTCATTTAGAAAGGATTTTTGACTTTTTTGATTTTTTGTGAAAGAAAAAATATAATGATTATGGGTTAGATGCGATGTTTTATCTTATTGGACGAAAAAGTTTATTTTGTCTTTTTGTGACTAAAATAATCCCAAACTCAATCCAACCCTTCTTTCCAAACGAAACCTAAGTATTTTTGCATCATGTGGTGGTGACTAAGAGCATCCACAATGGACATGTTAGTGAGTGTGTTAGTGTCAGTGGCCAAAATTTAGGGAAGATACGGTAACTTTTGGATTCACAGTGAAAGTATTAAGTAGTGTATTAGTGGAGTGTATTAGTGTCAGCTGCTAACTTCTTTGTTAACTGTGGCTAGTGTTTTAGCCAACGAGAGAGAGGAAGGACGTGGGAAAGTGTGAGAATTGTGTGCCTGGGGAAGTCCTACTGGACATCTGGTTGGAAGTTCCCTCGGACATCCCGCCGGAAGTTCACCCCGGACGGTCGAATCCTTCAAGAAAAGGAGAAAAAAATTCGGTATGACCAGTTGACCGATAGGACGTCCGAGTGGTCAACCGGCGGTCAATTGAATTTTTTTTTTTTTACTTATTGGGATTTTTTTTTTGATTTGAAATTTAATTTTAGGCTTGAAATTTTTTATTAAATTAAATTATTTATTTATTTTATTTATTATTTATATACACACATATATATATATATATATATATATATATATATATATATTTTTTAACACACACCTTAACACATCTCTTAACACATTTATTGTACCACATCTCTCTTTCTAAAATTAACAAACTCTTAACACATCTTAACACATATTTTATAGCTCCACTTTTTACTTTTTATTATATAACACATCTCACCACACTTTTTACCCATCTCACTATGATGCTCTAAAGTCATAATAAAAGGGAAAAATGTTTGGGAGCACTAATTAGTGCTCCCACTAATTAGGTAGCAGTGGATCCCGTCATTAATGATGTGATATTTTGGTCTTGGAGTTGTATTTTTTATTTTTATTTTTATTTTTTTAATGCATTAATACTATTAGTGGTGATATTTTTAGTGGGATGAATCATTGTTGAATAAAAGGTAACTTAGAGAAGACAAGGTGGAGGCAGGTCACAAACGAGCCTTTCCATGTCATTCTCACACCGTCAGTTCTCTCTTATTCCTAGTCATTTTTAACGTTTTGCCACTCATGTTGCTGCGAGGTATACTGGTAGTACCTTTATGTTATATGAAATTTTCCGAATAACTCCTTCGCCAACTTAATCTTTTAGTTTAAAAATTAAAAAATTATTTTAAAAAATTAGAAAATTACTAATTTATAACAAAAAGTCAACAACAAAAAAATTCTCTCTATTTTTTATAAATTTTTTTATAAAAAATTAAAAGTTAATCTAAACATATTAATTTTTTTCTCATATTTTAATTATAAAATTAAAAAATTATTAAAATATCAAATTTCCAAACGAGTTCGGCACTTTGACTATTTTTTATTGGGATTAGGGAGGGATGACTGGACTCACCTAACCTTTGTTTATGTGTAATAAAATGCCATGAGATTAATAATTGTGTGGGAGCATGAATCCCTCCCATGGTGGGATTAACATTCTCATGGGAGGATTAAGATTGCTAATCACCTCACACATATTGATGGTTAAAATATTACTTTGCCTCCACTTTACAAAACCAACAAAGTTGTATTATATGTGAGGAGGATTTTTAGGTAATTTTGTTGATTTAAGTCTTCACTAAATAATATCATCACACTAGTGTACAAACAAACACATTTTATCTTACATCTTTAACTTAATATTACTATCCTAATAATTTCCTCACTCAATTATATCGCATTCATAATATCATCCAACTTAATCTGCCACTACATACTTGGATATAGGTATGAGAAGTGTCGGATATTTTTTATCACATACTTTTTATATACTTATGTTTAAGAAAAATGCTTGGGAGCACTAGAAATGGAGCACTAGAAAGACCACTAATGATGTGGCAGTGGGCCCCGCCCACTTTTTATGCCTTGTTTCTTTATTTTATTTTTTTTTTTACCAATCCCAATGCATTAGTGCTATTAGTGATACATTTTTTAGTGGTCTAAATCATTGTTGTATATTTAATACTATTATTATATATACATATTATTTTATAATTGTTATAAATGTCTTTTCGACACTATATATTATATATAATACTATTTTATTTCTCAGAGCAGATTAAAAATAGGGCGAATTACACTAACAGTCCTTTCAATTTGGGACTTGTGCCACTTTGGTTCCTGACTTTTCAATTATGACACATTTGACCCTGAAATTTGAATTTTGTTCCAAATAAGGACAATTGAAGATATCATTGCTTAATTTCAAGGGCAAAATCATTAATTTGATAAAATATAAACTAATTTGACAAAATTAAATGTCAAAAAAATATTTTTGAATTTTTAAAAATTATTTTTACCCACTAAAGATAAAATTGTTAAATCTTTTAGACATTTAATTTTTTTTTACCAAATTAATTTTTATTATGTTTTTGAATGACAATCATGTAATGGGTGGTTGTTTTCATTTTCATTAAATTAGTTTCTATTTTTGAAAAAGTCAAATATGGCGACAATTTTGATATCGTTATTAAACCAATCCATTAAATTAAAAAATTCAAAACTAAAAACATTTTATATATTAAATATATAGATTACACATTAAAATCTTAACAACCACTCATTACATAATCATCATCCAAACACATAATAAAAATTAATTTGGTGAAAAAAAAAAAATAAATAAATAAATGTCCAAAAAATTTATAAATTTTACAAACTTTTATCTTTAGTGTGTAGAAATAATTTTTTAAAATTTAAAAATATTTTTTTGACATTTATTTTGTCAAATTAGTTTATATTTTATCAAATTGACGATTTTGCCCTTGAAATTAAGTAATAGTATCTTCAATTGTCCTTATTTGGAACAAGATTCAAAATGCAGGGTCAAATGTGTCACAATTGAAAAGTCAATGACCAAAGTGACACAAGTTCCAAACTATAGGGATTGTTAGTGAAATTTGCCCTAAAAAATATAAAATTTTAACATTTTTTTATTTAGTTCGCATATTCTTAAATTTCAAGTTTGATGGGTTTGACCTTTAAATACAAAATAGAGTGAGCCACCATTGGGCTTGGCACAGGCCCACTTAGATAATTCTCTCTCTTCATTTTTAAGGTTTCTAAATGTAGACTATTTATGAAAAATATTAAATTCTTTAAACCAATGCATAACAAACATGATTTTATAAATAAATCATCTACTTTCTTTTTTAACACTCAGATAATAAAATCATCTCATTATAAATTTAATTTTTTATGTGGTATCCACCCAATGGGCCAAACTGGAAGATGCAATCCACTAATGTGGGGAATGGAGGGAATCTAGGTTCATTGTGAATTGTTACCACATTGGTCTTACACTTGTAATATTGTTTTCTTGTGTGATTTGTCCCAACACTTTGGTTAGATTTTTGGATTATGTTGTTGCTTTACACTCTTCTATATGATTTTTTACAAACATTTGTGGAACTGTATTTTAAGTCAGGTGATATTGACAGCAATTTGGGCACACCCCCAAACTATAAATATATGACTAAAGAGGGAAGATGACAGAAAAAACAAAAAACCAAAAAAGGCGGCTTGCTAATGAGCTAAGTGGATCTAACGTAGGTAGAGAACTATGAAGACTGGATGTGATGTGATATCTCAGGTCCAACCATGCATATATAGTGGAGTGATTATTTGGTAGAAGTTAAAAGAAGAATGATTATATAATATTTATTGTTTTAGAGATGTGTATTATTGTATTATCCGTATATATATTTATTTATTATAAGAATGCAAATATATAGAAATAGTAATAACAACTAAAACTAATAGTTGTTATGATTTTTAATTTAATTTTTAATTTATATGCAAAAAAAATGAAAAATTTCACAAATAATTTTTCATGATTTGTAAAATTTATGTTACCTGAGACTTTATTTGTTAATATTTTAATTGTGTCAACTAAAGTAGTCAATTTTTATAAAATTAAAAATTCATAGTTTAATTTGTTAAAAGGGTCAAATTATAAGATTTTTCTTTGTAATTTTCCCAAAAAGAATTACAAATTTAGGGGGGGGGGGGAATGTCTATTGGATTTTATTTTTTAAAATTGGTGTTTAGATGTTTTTTTTGCTTATTTTGTAGTTCACTTTTTTTATATTTTAATTAATTTTTGATTGCATTTGGCTGTTTTGTTTGGTAACTTGTTACCAATGAATGAAAACAATCAGAATTTAAAATTAAAAAATTTATCAGCAAAAAACCAGTAGCATTTTGCCTCAATGATCCAAAGAATGCAAGATGAAATGTACAGCAGTAGCTTGCACCCAAAAAATAAGAATTGGGAAGAACTTCATACAAACTATTATATCATTTTTTGTTGGTGATAATTACAAATAAAACAATAAATAATATAAATAATAAAAATTATAATAACTGTTGAAAGGGTTGATGCGCGAAAAATTCATTCTCTTTAAGGAGATTCAAACCCTTTGCGGTTAGACAAAGCCTCACACCGCTGCAGCAGAAGAAGGAAAAAAAAACCTTGACTTGTCCCCCCAGGATACAACAACCCGAGTAAATCGTATGGTTCACCAATACTACACAATTTGTTGAATCCAAAGTTTCATCACATACACCATTTATTTCTTTGCCTGATAATTTCACACAAAAGTAATAAAATAACAAAAACTTCTTTTTTTCAAGATAAGAGATTAGCTCAATTTATAGGAGAGGAAACTTGGGGCAAAATAAAAGGAAAAAATAATAAAATAAGAGTTACTTTGTGGACAAGAAAAAGGGTTTACTTGGAGGAAAAGAAAAGAGAACTTGGAGGGAAAGAAACT
This sequence comes from Camellia sinensis, assembly GCF_055761805.1. Lineage (NCBI taxonomy): Eukaryota > Viridiplantae > Streptophyta > Magnoliopsida > Ericales > Theaceae > Camellia > Camellia sinensis. Next base: position 35,035,335 of record NC_138969.1, read on the forward strand.
TTTCTTAGAAGCAAAGAAAGGTAACTTGGATAACAAATTGCTTGGAGTCCAAACAAACAATATAATCTATAACACATTATAATATTAAAATATCTGCTAACATTGCCCCACCTATTTTAATATTATAGGTAACAAAATCTGAGATTATTAGAAAAATAAGGATATTATGCATCATAGTAGGTGTGCTTTGCATTGAACCTCCATTAATAAAATAATAATATCTACTCCAGAACTAATAGTATGCTCAGCATTGAACTATGACTGCGTAAGGAAAATAAATAATTATTGCACACACATAATATTCTAGGTATTCGCATAAGCTTTAATAGCCAGTACATTACGGCCTTGTGCGATTCCAAGATTCATAAGTGTGTTTGAGAATTAACCCCAATCTCATAAGGAGCGACCCCACTACCACACTCACATAGGTGAATTCTGTCAATGGTGCTCTTGTAACTATGACACACCACTTAATAAGAGTTACATAAATTCATTAAGAGTTTTTTTTTTTTTTTTTTTTAATAACTCAAACTATACAACATTACAAGATAAATGCACTTACATCACAGGGATGGGCAAAAATTAATTCAGTGCATTTCTCATGGCCATCATATGATCGTTCTTCTCATTGAACCCAGTTACAGGATCTTTGGTCCCTGGGTTGAGTATCCTCATACATGGCTCCCGCTATATTCAATGGGCTTCAACCCCATCTCCCTCGATGTATTCCAAACTCTATCTCTTACTAAAGCCTTAGTTAATGGATCTGCAAGATTATCACCAGATTTAATACAATCCACATTTATAATGCCATTATTCATATAAGATCTCACAATACTATGTTTTCTTCTGATCGATCTAGATTTACTATTATAATAAGAGTTATTTACTCGACCAATTGCTGTGGTGCTATCACAATGAATCAATATAGGTGGAATCGGTTTTTCCTAACAAGAGATTTCATTTAACAAATCTCTCAACCAATTTGCTCCTTCACTAGCTATAGCTAAAGCAATAATCTTAGCCTCCATTGTTGAATTAGCAATAATGGTTTGTTTTTTCGATTTCCAACTTATAGCACCGCCTCCCAAGGTAAATAATTAACCAGTGGTTGATAATGAATCACCTGACAAGGTATTCTAATCGGCACCACTGTAACCTTCAAGTACTGTAGGATACTTATTATAAAACAATCCATATTTTATGGTATCAGATAAATATTTCATAATCAGTTCAATGGCTAGCTAGTGATCACTACCAACCTTGCTAGTAAACCTGTTAAGTACTCCAACTGCATAGGCAAGGTCAGGTCTAGTACAGTCAGTCGCATAACACAAGTTACGAATCATACTAACATATTCCTTTTGATGAATTATGTCCTCATCATTTTCAACAGGAAATAAATGCACATGAGGATCAAAATGAGTAAGAACATGCTTGCACTTATAAAAATTCTATTTTCTCAAAATTTTCTCAACATAATGCGACTGATCAAGAAATATACCATCACAAGTTTTGGTAATTTTCATTTCCAAAATATAATTAGCCTCGCGAAGATCTTTCATATCAAAAAGGCTACTGAGCATATTCTTAGTTTCCATGATAATATGCAAATTAGAGCCAAATATAAGTAAATCATCCACATAGAGGCTAATAATGACATGTGAATTTTCTTCAGATATTATAGTAGATGCATTTATCACATTCATTAGTTTTATAGCCATTCTTAATTATGCAAGAATCAAATTTCTCATACCACTGTTTAGGGGCCTGTTTTAAGCCATATAGGGATTTAACTAGCTTGCACACTTTTCTTTCTTGACCGAGTTCTACAAAACTCTTAGGTTGATCCACATAGATTTCTTCATCCAGGTCTCCATTTAAAAAAGGCCGTTTTAACATCAATTTAATGAATTTTTAGATCATGAATTACAGCCACTACAATTAATAATCTAATGGATGTAACTCTAGTAATCAGAGAAAATGCATCAAAAAAGTCAAGATCTGCTTATTATTTAAAACTTTTTGCAATAAGCCTTACTTTATATTTATCAATAGTTCCATGCGGTTTAAGTTTTTTCCTCAAAACCCATTTACAGCCAATAATTTTACAACTTGGTGGTAAATTTACTAATACCCAAGTTTTATTGGATAATAATGATTCTATCTCATCATTTATAGTCTCGTTCTAAAAAAAAAAAGGTCAAAAGATGCCAAAGCTTCTTGTAAAGTTAATGGAGTTTCCTCCACATTAAAAACATGATAATTATGGCCAAAATCTTTTTCTAATTTGGCTCTTTTACTCCTTCTAGGTTAAAAAACTACAATATCTTGGTTTTGCAAAAGAGGAGCAAACAAATCGGTTTTAGATAAAATATTTTCTTGATAATTTTGATCCTCACCATTTTTAGATTTAAAAGGAAATTTTTCTTCATGAAAAATTGTATCACCTGATTCAAAAATTATTTTTTTTCAATATCAAAAAATGTATAAGCTGTACTATTTATTTCATATCCAAGAAAAGCACAAATTTCTGCTTTCACACTTAATTTAGGTCTTTTAGGGTCCACAACTCTAACAAAAGCTAGACAATCCCAAACCCTTAAATATCCCAAACTTGGCTTATGCCCTTTCCACAACTCAAAAGGTGTGACTTTTGTTTTTTTTATGTGGCACTCTATTCATAACATAACATGCAGTTAAAATTGCTTCTCCCCACAAATTTGAAGGAATACCTGCTTTAATTAGCATAGCATTTGTTAAATTAATTAAAGTTCTATTTTTTCTTTCTGCTACACCATTAGATACAAGTGAATATGGTGGAGTAACTTCATGGATTATTCTCAAAGACTAAGCCAACGTGTTGAATCCAAAAGATTTATACTCACTTCTATATCTTTTAATCTTTTTACCGAATTAATTTTCAACTTCAAGAAGGAATTCTTTAAATTTTTCAAAAGTATCACTTTTATTTTTCGGCAAGAATACATAAGTGTATTTTGAAAAATCAACAATAAAAGTGATAAAATATCTATTTCCATCACGTGTTAAAATTCCTTCAAATTTACATAAATCAGTGTGAATTAATTCTAGCAATTTAGTATTTCTCACCACACTTTTATGAGGCCTTTTAGTTATTTTTGCTTGACTGCAAACTTCACATTTCCTGAAATTATTTGTTGGTCTGGAAATTAATCATAAACTACTCATGACTCCTACATATCGGCTATTAATATGACACAGACGAGCATGCCAAAAATTCATAGAAGACAGCATGTAAACAGAAATATGTGCTTTCTTATTCTCAACATTTAATTTAAACATTCCGTCACATGCATATCATTTTTTCACAAATATGTCCTTTTTAGTGATTACATATTGATCAGATTCAATAGTCTGTTTGAAACCAGTTTTGTTGAGCAAATAACTCGATATCAAATTTTTACTCATGAACGGTGTGTACAACACATCTTGTAAAACAATCATACGTTTAGAGGTAAATTTCAGCTCAATATCCCCACACCCGAGCACCTTGGTTAAACTGGAGTCACCAAGCATAACAGTCCTCTCCTCATTAAAAGGAGTAAAATCTTTGAACCAATCTTTATCATAGCAGACATGCCTATTGGCACCAAAGTCTGCCCACCACCCTTCCACAGATTAAACCATAAAAATATCTGTAATCATAGCCACAAATGGTTCCTTGGTAACATTAGCCTGTGGTCGAGACTGTTGTTTTCGAAATTTGAAAGTTCGAGCAATATGTCCACTTTTGCCACACACAAAACATGTCACATTTGTCAGATCTTGTGAAAGGGGTTATTGGTTCCATTTCTTTTGCCTCGGGTAAATTTTATTTTGTAGCCTTCCAGTATTTTTCTAGATTTTCTTAACTGGCTTCAAGTGACTATTTTTATGAAATCGACATTTAGGTAAAGTATTTCCAAAAGTTAAATTTACCTTTGTAGTGGAATGCTCTTGTATCATAAGCACATTTTGTCCTTGTGTTTCCTCCTCCACCCAAATCCGTGTGATTAGAGTCTCCAAGGATGTCTTTTTTTTCTTGTGACGCATTAACTTCTGAAACTCTCTCCAAGATAATGGTAGTTTGTCAATAATACCTACCACAACAAGATTGTCTCCAATTTTGATGTCTTCGGATCTAACTTCAGCCACTAGCATCTGAAAATCTTGAACTTGCACCACCACTAATTTTCCATCTATCATCTGAAAGCGGAAAAAATGGCTTACAACATATTTTTTAGCGTCTGCCTCTTTAGTGTCATATTTATTCTGCAAGGTTTTTTAATTTTTTTTGGTAGTGGTGTAAGTAGTATCATAATAATCATAAAATTAATCCGAAAGATAATTCAAAAGATAATACCGACATTTATACTCATCTGTGCTGTATTTCTTGATTTTTTTCAAGATAAGCGGCATACTCCTCATCGGTCATCTCTTCAGTGGGGAATTTGTTCGGATTTTTCTTGGTCAGGATATAGGCCACCTTGAGAAGACTGAGGTAGAAAAGCACTTTGCCTTTCTATCTCTTGAAATGGGCTCCCCTAAACCGAAAGGGCTTGTTGAGATAGTCAATATTCTCGTTAGACTTCTCCAATACTGGCTTCATGAATTTTACTAATTGAATCTCCTTAAAATTATTGGTGAAAATTACAAATAAAATACCAGAAAATACAAATAATAAAAATTACAATAATTATTGAAAAGGCTGAAGCGCGGAAAATTCGCTCTCTTTAAGGAGATTCAAGCCCTCTACGGTTAAGCAAAGCCTCACACCGGTGCAGCAGAAGAAGGGAAAAAAAAAAAAAAAAAACTTGACTTGTCCTCCTCAGGATACAACAGCCCGACTAAGTCGTATGGTTCACTAATACTGCACAATTGGTTGAATCCAAAGTTTCATCACATACATCTTTTATTTCTTTGCATGATAATTTCACACAAAAGTAATAAAATAACAAAAACTTCTTCTTTTTTTCAAAATAAGAGATTAGCTCAATTTATAGGAGAGGAAACTTGGGGCAAAGGAAAAGGAAAAAATAATAAAATAAGAGTTACTTTGTGGACAAGAAAAAAGAATTTACTTTGAGGAAAAGAAAAGAGAACTTGGAGAGAAAGAAACTTTTCTTAGAGGCAAAGAAAAGTAACTTGCAGAACCAGTTGTTTGGAGCCTAAGCAAACAATATAATGTGTAACACATTATAATATTAAAATATCTGTTAATATTTCTAAAACAAAGAATTGCATAAATTTTTTAATTTATTTTATTTGACATACAAAAAATAACCTCATGCACTAAATTGCCCTTTTAATGTGTATTATATGATAATTTTCATAAGCACAATAATTCATAGATAAATACATGCAAAGCATTGGGAAATCAAGATTCTATTTTTTTTTCCTACTGTTTCAAATATCGTAAATTGTCTTCTACATGTGAATGCAAAAATCTAATTGAGAATTTCTGATCAACATAGGCAAAACTGTGGAAGAGGTTTTTTATTTGAGTATGTGCTGCTTTAAATCTAGAAAAGCGGTGGTTTAAAAAAAACAATAAGGACTCAACCGGCTACACCTACCAAACTGAGGCAGAGCAATGACCAAAAATGCAGTCCTGCGATATGAACTCACTCATAGAGTTTTTTTTTTTTAATATTCTAAAAAAAAAAAATTTATTTAGAGAATTAACCTACTTTTTAAATTATTTTGGGAAATTAACCTGTTTTTTAAATCGCATTTTGAAAATGCGATTTTGAAATTGAAATTGCATTTTCAACATGCAATTTTACCTTGAAATCGCATGTTGAAAATGCGATTTCACCATGTCATCATAAATTGTATTTTCAATATGCGATTTCAAAGTGAAATTGCATGTTGAAAATGTAATTTCAATTTCATAATCGCATTTTTAAAATGCGATTTCAAAAAGTAAGTTAGTTTTCTAAATAATTTAAAAAGTGGGTCAATTCTCTAAATAGTGTTTTTTTTAGAATATTTTAAAAAAAAACTCCTCATTCATATGTCAGTAGTGTAGAACTGTCCAGATTAGTTTTTTTTGTTTAGCTAGACACTTCGATTTAACTGGGAAATGTTAAAGTCATATTTGGGTGGAGTTTTTTTGTTTTGGGGGTTCTTTGTTTAATATGATTATATTAAATGAATTTAAGCCTGTATAAATAAGTTCGGGTGCTAATTTTTTTTTTTTTTTTTTTTTTTGACATTGCTGTCATATATATGTTTTAAATGATATATATTTTATATACTTCATTAATACATAATTAATATAATTACAAAATATTTTGGGTTAATTACATTTGTAACTATATTTTCGGTTAATATAATTATATATTTTTTGGTGTTATTTTAGTCTTCATAATTTTAAATAGTTTAATTGTGATTTTGAACTCTTAATTTTGTGTTAATTTAGTTGATTAAGAATAAGTAATTGAATTGATCAAGTTCTGTGTGAGTGAAAATCTGACCACACTGCCCGCTTAGTGATCAACTGGAGAGCACAGGCAGAATAGATGGCTTCAGCAACCTGAAACATAAAGAAAAGACTCTGGCGGTGGTTCTTCCACCCGGGGGCACTCCGACGATCAAGTCAGTATATCTCTCAAAGATAATCAAGTGCAAAACTTAATACTCAAAATATAAATTGCATACCTTAGACCCACGGGGGTGCCTCTCTTTTATAATATATTCAATCCAAGTCCTACTAAAAGTATGACTTTTATGAACTTCAATTTAGTGCTTACTTTGGACTCTTTAAGAGATAAAGATAAACTTCCTAAGAGTTTTATCCTTATCTTGGTTAAGTCCCCTCTTCGTCTTAGGACTCTTGTCCTTTATTCGCTTATCTCGGATTCCGATATCTTCGGAGATAACCTCGGCTTCTCCGAGATCATCTCGGCCTAACTACCACGACACGTGGCACCTCGGCTGACACGTCGGCGTCACCATGCCACGTGTTGGTATTCAGAAAATATATCCCCACAACTGCCCCCTAGGTTCTATTACCTCGGCACTCTGAGGTGATGGAACCTATATCGATATTTTGATATTCCTTTTCTGAGTAATGGCTCAAAAACTGTTTAGCCGAGATAATCCACTTCCAGCCGACGTGTTCTCTTCGGAGAACAAGGTTTCGAACGTACTTTCCCACGCGCATGAGCTGTCGTACATACCTAACCGTTCCTTTCACGTGTTTTGTCTTCATTGGAGCGTGTCTGTGACGCGCCTGAAAGCTGTCTGTCATTCGTCTGCGCCGTCTGACGCGTGCGTTGCTCTAGGCGTAATAAATGCCCTATTTTTGCCGCCGTTTCACGTTTTTGATAAAACTTTTCCTTGCCTCTTTCTTTTTTCACTTTTTCTATTCTGATTTCTTGCTTTTTCTCTCTCCGAAAGCTCTTTTTTTCTTCGAATCTGCCATTGCTTTAATCTTCTGAAACTGTCTTTAATCTTCCATTTTTGCGAAGCTTTCTCTGCCGTCACAACCGATTTCTGAGCTCGGCAACTATTGCCCCGGCTTCATTTGTTCTGGTAAGATTCTTTCCTTTCATTCTTAATTCTCTTTATGTGCTTTCGTCTGCCTGTTGTTATTATTGCTTTTGTTGCTCGATTTCTCTTATATTTTGAACATTTGCACTGTTTCAACACTTTTCTTGCCACTGTTCTTGATTTTTTCATTTCTGTATTTCCTTTGTTTCTGAGAACTATACCTCTGTTCTTGAATCTGAAACTCCGTCTTTGTTTTCTGTTTTTCGTATCTGTCCCAGATCTGTGCCTTCGATCTTGATCTTTACAGTTCTTAGGCTTGGGATTTGTGTGTAGAACCTTTAAGTTTTAGGGAAAACTGAAACAAGCCTTATCAGTCCTTTCCTAGGTCTTTGCCGAGGTTCTTGCAACCCTTCTTTAAACGCCCATGTTCTGAAACACATTCTTCTTTTGTTTAAGTCGACGTAATGGGTATGTGGAGGCATAGGGTAAATACCCCAACAAAACTCGAATACTTTAGGCAGGAATTCTCTATCCCAGCCGATGTTCACCTTAAGCTAGCTGGGGATGGTGATACCATCATGCCCACAGACTATACAATGCCCTTTCCCATAGTAGCCTTTATTGAATGTGGACTTCGGCTTCCACTTGATCCCTTGTTTCGCGAAGTTCTTTATTTCTACAGGCTGAACCCCATGCAACTTACTATCAACTCCTACAGGGTGATTAACGGTATTATAGCTTTAGCTAGGCAGGAGAATCTTAGGATCACCCTGGCCGACCTTCAGTACTGTTATACAATGTGCCCCCTTAACCTGAAGGATAGGGGCTTTGTTTATTACCTTAAGCCAAGGTCTACTGAGTTCAAAATTGTAGCCGACCTCCCAGACTCCAACAAGGGGGCTGGGAATGACTTTCTTATTGCTTCGGGAAATTGGGAATTTGGCCCAGATGAAGATGTCCACCTCTACCCTATTCCTCGAACAATTACAGAGGGCAAGGGTAAGAGCCCAGTGCCAACGCTTAGTTGTTTTTATTTAAGTCTTTAAAATTTGTCTGTTTCTAATGTCTGTTTGCTTGTCCTGCAGATCTTCATCAACCACCAAAGAACTTCCGTCAATCCTTCTTCCCTGGTCAAGATTTAAAGAAGCTTCTTGGTCTTCCAATCCATAAGCGCAAGGCTCCCCTGTTGCTGAACTTTATTCCGACATATAAATCCACTTTACCCGACGTCCCGAAAAGGAAGAAAAAGAGTCTTTCTCCTCCTACTGCCACAACTGTAACTGTGTCTTCATCCCGAACAGATCAAGGATCCACCTCTGACCCAGCCGATCTTCCATCCACTTCGGCCCCCTACTTAATCCCAATTCCGGAACGTAAACGTCGACGAAGACTTGTAAAGACTGCCGAGATGGTTCGTCCAAGGCCTGTCGTTCAAGATCTTCTTGCCGACCTTCCAACCGACGTTGATGCTGTACCATCGCCTGTGATGCCCCCACCAAAGCCGAAGAGAGTAAAAAAGGCTCAGCCCAAGGCCAAGGCCGCTGACGCTGAGACTAAGGATGCTTTGCCTATCTCTCGACTGGCTGAGAGCAAAAAGACTACCTCCACTTCCACAAAAAGATCCGCTGAAACCCAACCCTCGGGGTCCAATCAAAGAGGCCAAGGTCATCGTCTGCGACGACCTCGGCGTCCAAGAAGCTCGACGTTCCATGGGCCCCTGAACTAACCCTGGAGGATAGGCCTATTATGGCTAGTGAAAGTGCCGACGATATTAACGTTGGTGTCGCCCTCAGCACTGCTCTTCTCCTTCCAAAGGATTTGGAACGAAATGCTGAGCTCAGCGAGTATGAGAATTACGCTCTCATGCTCCAATACTCCGTTTAAGTAAGCGTTCCTGTTTGAACTTGCGATTTTTCCTTCTGTTTCTTACTGAGAATATTTTCTAACACTTGGGTTTTTCCTTAGGCCATTCAGCACGCCCATTCATTTTCAATGCAATCTTTTGAAAATCGGCAAAGATTGGTTGATATGAAGAGGGAAGCATCTTCCATGAAGAAGGAGATCAAATCTCTTCAATTAAAGATGAAAAAACTGGAGGATCAGGCCGATGCTGCTACTAAGGCCTAGCAGCTGGCCGAAGAGAAAGCAGAGTCTGCTGAAGCTATCCGCAAAGTAGCTGAAGCTGAGAAAAAAGACGCCGAAGTAAGAAAGGCCCAGGCTAAGAAGGAGCTCCAGCAGGCTTTGGCCACCAAGGAGGCCGAAGTCAAAGAGGCTGATGAAAAGGTCTATGCCCAGGGTATGGCTGACGTCGCAGAGGATTATAACCTTCAAGTCAGGCAGGCATGCAACAGGGGTTTTTCCCTAGGTTGGATGTCCCTGATAAAAAAGCTTGATCTCCCTGTTGACTCGTCCTTTCGTAATGCCGATGCCATTCCTTTACCATTTCCTCCTCCAAGTCAGGTTGAAGACAATTCAGAGACTGAGGCTAATGCCGAGGATGAGGATGGAGAGAAAAATGATGATGAGGCCTTGGTGAGGAAACCCAAGGATGCTGCTGAAGCCAAGTCCCCTCCTCCTGCTGAGCAAATGATGGATTTAACCTTGGATGAGGAGGGTGATGAGGTTGGGGGGGCACCCAAGGAAATTGCCATCGGGCAACTATCATCCGACCTTCTTTTGGCTGAAAGGAATCTAGACAATACGCTGGCTAAGATTGATGCTGAGATTGAAGCAGAAAAGGTTGTCGAGGAGGTTCCACCAGAATCGTCCGAGGTCCCAGTCCCTGCAGCGGCTAATACTGAAGAATCTTGAAAAAATGTCTTTTGTACTTTTTTCTTCTTTTTCTGCACTTTGCAATTTGTACTCTCTTTTAATTTCTGGACAATGAAAAACTCCTTCTTATGGCCGACGTAGCCTTTTCTCTATGTAACTGTAACTGTTCCTTCTATGAATGTTTTTAATCTTCTGATGTTCTGTTTGATTGCTTCTGCATAGTTCTATACTTAGAAATTCTTGCATGCTTTTTCATTTTGCTTCCTTTGTGTAATCTCCTCGGGTTATATACCTCGGGTACAACTATAAAACTTTTACTTTGGCAAGATACTGACCTGCAAACTTTTCATAAGTATAAAACATATACTACTTAATGTAAACTTTGAAAGTTTCTTCTCAAGTTTCAACAAGTATTGAACAGTGATCTCGGTCTAACCTACTTGTAAATTGCTACAAATTTCAACAAGTGTTTAAATAATATACTTATCCTTTACTTCAATCCTGTAAATTTCTGTATACCTCAGCGGGTGATCAAATGTCGGCTTAACATAAACTTGTAAATTGCTACAAATTTCAACAAGTGTTAAGCATCTTCCTTAGGGTTAAGCAACCCACATATTACTATGAGAACTTGAGCAATAACCTCGGCTTAACTTCAACTTGTAAATTGCTACAAATTTCAACAAGTGAAGATAAGGAATCAGCTTAATTCCAACTTGTAAATTGCTACAAATTTCAACAAGTGAATTAAGGAATAATCTCGGCTTAGCTTCAACTTGTAAATTGCTACAAATTTCAACAAGTGAAGATAAGGAATCAGCTTAATTCCAACTTGTAAATTGCTACAAATTTCAACAAGTGAATTAAGGAACAATCTCGGCTTAGCTTCAACTTGTAAATTGCTATAAATTTCAACAAGTGAAGATAAGGAATCAGCTTAATTCCAACTTGTAAATTGCTACAAATTTCAACAAGTGAATTAAGGAATAATCTCTGCCTTTTCTTTGCCCCCAATGTGAACCTGAGTTTGACTTGGGTTCACATTAATTATGTCTTCAATGTATGACTTTCTCAATCATATGTGTTGAAAAATTCTGAAAAGATTTTATTGATGATATCGGCCAAAATATGATGTACATCTAATGATAGAAAAATTTCAAATTACAAGTATTCCAAGGTCTGGGCAATGCTTTGCCCTCATTGTCCTCAAGCCGATAAGCTCCATTGCCTAATACTGAAGTAATTCTGTAGGGTCCTTCCCAGTTTGGGCCAAGCTTGCCTTCCCTGGGATCCTTCTTGTTCCCGACGACTTTTCTCAGGACTAGGTCACCGACTTGAAAATCTCTTGGATTGACCTTCTTGTTGTAAGCTCTGGCAAGCTATTGCTGGTATACTGCAAGCTGAATTGCAGCTTTCTCTCTTCGTTCTTCCAACAAATCCAGATCTCGGGCTAAGAGTACGTCATTGGTGCCATTCTCTACTCCCTGGGTTCTGATCCCCGAGATACCGATCTCCAATGGGATGACTGCTTCTGTGCCATAAGCCATGGCAAAGGGGGATTCTCCTGTTGATCTTCTCGGCGTAGTTCGATATGCCCAAAGTACGTTGGGCAACTCGTCTACCCACTTTTCTTTTGCTGCCTGCAGCCTCTTCTTTATTCCATCCAGAATTACTTTGTTGGATGCCTTTGCTTGCCCATTGCTTTGAGGAAAACTTGGTGTTGAGAAATAATTCTTGATTTTGAATTTTGCACAAAAGTTCTTGATGAGTTTGCTGTCAAACTGTGTTCCGTTGTCGGCAATTATTGCTCTTGGAATCCCAAATCTGGTGATAATGTTTCTCCATATAAAATTCTTGACGTCCACATCTCGGATTTTGGCAAGAGGTTCTGCCTCTATCCATTTTGTAAAGTATTCTGTTGCTACCAGCAAGTATTTTCTCTGTCCAGTTGCCTGGGGAAGTTGTCCAACCAGATCCATGCCCCATTGGGCAAACGGCCAAGGGCTGGATACTGGGTTCAGGTCAGCAGCTGGCTGATGTATCAAAGGTGCAAACCTTTGGCATTGTTCACACTTCTTCACATAGGCTTCGGCATCCTTTTGCATGTAGGGCCACCAATACCCCTAGGTAATGGCCCTGTGGGATAATGATCTGCCCCCAGCATGGCTTCCACAAATTCCTTCATGAATTTCGTAAAGAAAATCTTCAACCTGCAAAGGGTGTACGCACCTTAAAAGCGGCCCAGTGAAGGACCTTCTGTAGAGATGGCCTTCTGCTGTTAGACTGAATTTGGCCGACTTCAGTCTGATTTTATGTGCTTCCTTATGGTTTTCTGGCAGCTTCCCCTCTTTTAGGAATGCAATGATTGCATCCATCCAGCTTGGTCCCAAGTCCACGCACATTGCTTCTTGTTTGGTGCTCTGTTTATCTATGCTCGGGGCCGACATGTAGTCGATCATAATTGTCCTTGTTCTTCCAATTTGAATTGAACTGGCCAGGTTAGCCAACGCGTCGGCATGAGTGTTGTCATCTCGGCTAACTTGGAGTAATCTGCAGTTCTGAAATAGGGCTGCCAATCTGATGACTTCCTTTGCATATGCCGACATTCTTTCGTCTCTGGCTGCAAATTCTCCTGTTGACTGGTTAACAATGAGTTGTGAATCACAAAAAACAATTACCTCATCTGCCTCTGCTGCTGCTGCCAGCTTTAGCCCTAAAATTAATGCTTCATATTCTGCTTCATTGTTGGAGGCTTTGAACCCCAAACGGATGGACTGTTCTACTATTTCTCCATCTAGAGATATTAGCAGTACTCCTGCCCCTGCTCCCTGGCGGTTTGAACTTCCATCGACGAATAGTCTGAATGAATCACCGATGTAGATGCTGCAGGGTCTGAGCTTCTCTTTCTCTTGCTTTTTTGTCTTTGGCTGGGATTCTTTTTGCTTGTTGGGACAATGCTCATCTTGGCTCGACGGAGCCCGATGTGCGATGGCTTCAGGTGTGAGTTCTGCGACGAAGTCGGCCAAAACTTGGCCCTTTATTGCTGTTCTCGGCCTAAACTCCAGGTGAAACTGGCCCAGGGTTACTGTCAATTTTGCTATCCTTCCTGTTAAGTCTCCTTGTTGCAACAAGGACTTCAGTGGGTGCTCTGTTAGGACCACAATCTTGTGTGCCTGAAAGTAATGGCTTAACTTCTTTGAAGCCATTACTAAGGCCAGCATTAATTTTTCCAGTGGTAGGTATCTTGTTTCTGCGTCGGCCAATGTTTTACTTACATAATAAACAGCCTTTTGTTCTCCTTTTTCCTCTCGGATTAGCACTGCACTGACTGCGTGTTCTGAGACTGCTAAGTACAAAAACAGTTCCTCCCCTGGTACTGGGTTGGAAAGAACCGGAGTTGTGGTCAAGTACTTTTTTAGGTCGGTTAAGGCGGCTTCACATTCTTCTGTCCATAGGAAGTCCGTGGCTTTTTTCACCAGGTTGAAGAAGGGTCTGCACTTATCTGAGCTTCTGCTGATGAATCTGTTTAGGGCTGCGGCCCTTCCAGTAAGCACTTGAACTTGCTTTGTCGATGTCGGGCTCTGTAAGTCCAGGATGGCCTTGATTTGGTCTGGGCTGGCCTCAATGCCCTTTCTTGTTACCAGATATCCTAAAAATTTACCTGATCCAACTCCAAAGGCGCACTTCGAGGCGTTGAGTCGGAGCCGATATCTTTTGAGTATGTCAAAGACCTCTTTTAGGTCAGCAAGATGACCCTTTGATTCCTTGGTCTTCACGACCATGTCGTCGATGTAGACTTCTACTGTTTTGCCAATCAGGTGCTTAAACATCTTTGTCACTAACCTCTGATAGGTTGCTCCTGCGTTTTTCAACCCAAAAGGCATTACCTTGTAACAGTACAGGCCTTTAGGGGTGATGAGCGCGGTCTTCTCCTCGTCTGGAGGGTACATGACAATCTGGTGGTACCCTCTGTATGCATCCAAAAAACTCATCCTTTCATGTCCTGAAGTGGCGTCTACCAGTTGGTTGATTTTGGGCAGAGGAAAGCTGTCTTTGGGGCAAGCTTTGTTCAGGCTGGTAAAGTCTACACAAACCCTCCATTTGTCATTCTTCTTTTTTACTACTACTGTGTTGGACAGCCATGTTGGGTACTGAACTTCTCGGATGGCCCTGGCCTCTAGGAGTCTGTCTATCTCTTCTTCTACTGCTTCGACGTGCATTAACGTCGGTCTTCTGGCTCGTTGAATCACAGGTTTTGCCGACCTGTCAACATTCAGTCTGTGGCAAGTGACCTCGGGGTCAATACCAGGCATTTCGTAAGGTGTCCAGGCGAACACCTCTATGTTTGTCCTCAAAAAATCTTCCAGTTCTCTCTCTTCTTCTCTAGCTAATCCTAAGCCGAGAAGAAAGAAGCGCTCTTCGTCGCCCTCTTGGATGAAAACTTTTTTTTAGCGCCTCTTCGCTCTTTTCGGTTGGTTCTTTCCCGACGTCTTCTAGGACCTCCATGTCCTCATCTTCAACTTCTGCTTTCCTTGGCTCCCGTATACTACAGGTGGACTTCATTGCTGTGATGGAGCAATTTTTTGCTTGCAGTTGATCTCCTCTGACTTCTTCAATCCCATGCTCTGTTGGGAACCGTAGTAGTTGATGCAACGTTGAGGGAACTGCCCCCATTGCATGCAACCACGGCCTTCCCAAGATGATGTTGTATGGTGAGGGCGTGTCAATTACCAGAAATTCCATCTTGATTTTCTTAGTGCCGGCTTGTACTTCCAAGCTTGTTGCGCCCAGTGGCCATGTCGGCGTTCCATTGAAGCCGACCATCGGGCTGTTGGATTGTTCTAAGTCATCAGGGTGAAGGCCCAGCTCTTTGTAACATCTGACATACATGATGTCACAAGAGCTGCCTTGATCTATTAGGATGCGTTTCACTTGGCACTCCCCTACCTGGAGGGATACTACCAAGGCATCATTATGCGGATGTTGGACCAATTCCAGATCGGCTTCAGTAAAGGCTATCATCGGCCCTTGATATTCTTCTAGCCGATGTCTCTTCTCCCCGACTTGGTAGACATGCTGTAAATGTCTTACCCTCTGGGTCTCCCCTCTTACTTCATTTTCGTTGACCCTTGAGTGGATCACATTACCTACCCTCGGTCCTCCTGCTTGTGGTAGTTGTGCTGGGGGAGGCGGTGCTGCTGGTGCTTGAGGCAACCTTGCATGTTCTTCCCTTGTCCTGGCCTCATCGACCAGGTCCCTCAGAAGGCCTTGTCTTACTAGGTCCTCCAAGTGTGTTTTCAAGGCTCTGCAGCCTTGAGTTGGGTGCCCTTCTTCATTGTGGTAGGCACAACGTCTACCAACGTTCCTTCCCATGAATTCCCCTGGTGCTCTTGCCGGAGCCCTGAAATAAGGTTGATTTTGAATTTGATCTAGGACTTTATGGATTGGGATTCGGAATACCGTAGTTACCGCCTGTTTACTTCTTAACTCTGTTTCTTGTTTGGTCTGCCCATTGTTGCCTCGTCCTCGCTTCGGCGAGCCATTGCCCTTTTCTTTCTTTACTTCTTTGTTTCCCGATGTATCTTCTTCGGCTCTGGCGTACTTCTCAATTCTTGCCATGAGTTCTTCCATGCTTTTTGGCAATGTTTTTGCCAAAGACTTCCGTAGTGGGCAGTCATCTTTCAGGCCGTTCTTGAAAGATACGACCGCTACCTCTTGGTTGCATTCGGGTATTCGGTTGAACACCTCATAGTACCTCATTGCATAGGCCCTAAGGCCTTCTTCCTTGGTGATTCTTAGAGCCATCAAAGCATCAACCCTCAGGGGTTGCAGCTTGTTGGTCACGAACCTGGCCACAAATATCTCGGCCAGGCCTTCCCATGTCTTTATGCTTCCCTTTGGTAATTTATGGAACCAATCAGATGCAATTTCCCCAAAGGATGAGGGGAATACTTTGCAGAGCAACGGCTCGTTCCCGTTATATAACGCCATTGAATTCAAGTATAGTCCAACATGAAAGTTTGGATCTGACTTGCCATCATAAATTTGAAACCTCGGCATTCTGAATCTTTTTGGTGGTTCGAATTTGTCCAGTTCCACCGAGAAGGCTGTCTTCGGCATTACTGGGGAGTTTACCTCGGCTTCAACATTCTGCTGCCTCCTTTTGAGGTAGTCCCTCAGGTCTTCTTTGCTCCTTCCTGGAGCTCGGCTGTCTATGGATTTTAGTCTTTTTGGTACACTGCTTTCGTCCTCATGGTGGGCCCGTTTGGATCTTTCTCCATGGGTTGTGTCAAAGCAGAGTGCTTGCCTTTGAACATGCCGATGTTCTCTGGGCTCTGGATTCTTCATGTGGTGCGTCCTTCGGGACTCTTCTTGCCTCGGTTCTTCTCGTCCGACTTCCTGGAAGGCCGGTGAGAATGCCTTCCGCTCCTGGTATGCTGAGGGACGTCGGGGATTGTTTTTCTTCCGCCCTTCTTGGCGTTGGTTGCTGGCATCGGCGTATCTTGCAGCGGGTATGGTGGCTGCATAACATTATTCTGCATCATGAAGTTGACGACTGACTGAAGGTCTGCCAACTTGTTCGCCAATTCTTTTACTTCTTCATCCCTCCGTAGGCATCTGTCCCTCCATACCTGGAGGTTATCTTCATTGTAGTACTTTCCTTGGTCTGTCCTTTTTGACGTGTCGCCTTCCTGGATGACGTCTTTCTCTCTGTGACCCTGGTCACGGGCTTCTGTATTGTGGTTGTCTCCTTCAGTGTCAAGGTCAATTGGTCTGCCACTCCTAGCGGGAGCGTCGTCCCCAATATTTTCCTGCTGTCCGTTACTGGCCATCTATTCTTCCTTCGTTCCCACAGACGGCGCCAAATTGTGTGAGTGAAAATCTGACCACACTGCCCGTTTAGTGATCAACTGGATAGCACAGGCAGAATAGATGGCTTCAGCAACCTGAAACAGAAAGAAAAGACTCTGGCGGTGGTTCTTCCACCCGGGGGCACTCCGACGATCAAGTCAGTATATCTCTCAAAGATAATCAAGTGCAAAACTTAATACTCAAAACATAAATTGCATACCTTAGACCCACGGGGGTGCCTCTCTTTTATAATATATTCAATCCAAGTCCTACTAGAAGTATGACTTTTATGAACTTCAATTTAGTGCTTACTTTGGACTCTTTAAGAGATAAAGATAAACTCCCTAAGAGTTTTATCCTTATCTTGGTTAAGTCCCCTCTTTGTCTTAGGACTCTTGTCCTTTATTCGCTTATCTCGGATTCCGATATCTTCGGAGATAACCTCGGCTTCTCCGAGATCATCTCGGCCTAACTACCACGACACGTGGCACCTCGGCTGACACGTCGGCGCCACCATGCCACGTGTTGGTATTCAGAAAATATATCCCCACAAGTTCATAATTTAATATATAAAACTATAAAATATGTTGTTGATATGTGTTTTTTTTTTTTTTTTTTGATTGGCTAAATAAAGGGCCAAACAAAAAATAGGAAGACAAGCTGCAGGATAAAATGGAGAGATAAAGACAAGCCATTTGACCAAAGTAATTCTTTTGACGATTTTTTTTTTAGCCTGTTAATTGGCAAAATGAAGGGACAAATTGAAGATAGGAAGACAAGCTCAAGGGTAAAATGGAGAGAAAAGACAAGCCAATTTAAAATAACATATTTGTATAAGAAAATATAGATTAATTAAATTGATTATTTGTGTATTATCTTTTCTAAGAGTTATAAACGACTTAACTTTTTATAAATTTTAGAAATTAAAATTTAAATAAAGCATTTATATATATATATATATTATACATATTAATATTTTACTTTAAAATTACTTTCACCTTTTCTTAACTTCAAATCTAATCTTGAAGAACTCGAAGGGATCATGGAGCCAACCATAAGTCTCGTTTTCATCATTTAAATTGTTCATTTTGTAAGATTCTCTATGTATATCATCAATTAAAAAACGTGGGTGATTTACAGCTAAGTCCCGTTTTAGGAAATAATGGTACATTAAGTTCTACTTCAAAAACTTTTTACTAATAAGTCCCATCATAAGTTTAAATGACGAAACTACCCTTACCAAATTAAAAACATAAAACATAAATCGCACATTCACGATTTCATTCTCACAGTTCATCCTGCCATTTCTTACTCTCACAGATTTCATTCTCACCTTCATAAATTTCGCATCACATTTCGTCTTACTTCATCAATCTCGTCTCAGATTTTAGAAGAACAAAGTAGATCATCAAATATTCTGAGATCCGAGTATCTTAAACCCTAATTTTTCTGAAAACAAGTAAGATTCAAGTATCTTGAACCCTAATTTTTCTGAAATTTTTCATTTTTGAAACTTTTGTTTCTGATTTTCATTTCAGTTTGAATGTTGAGTTCGAAACTCTTGTTTTCGAAACTCTTTATTTTGTTTTTGTTTGTGAATCTCAAAACATTCACTGTAATGGCACCAAAATCATGTTCTCATTCTTTCAGTTTAGTTTTCATTATTGATTTTGGTACAATTGCTGTGAATGTTCTCAGATTCTGAATCAATTTGAGTGAAAAACCCTAACTAATCATATTCTCTTGCTTTCAATTTATGTTTCAATGTTGATTTTGGTGCAATTGCTGTAAATGTTCTCATTATTTCAATCAATTTGAGTGAAAAACCTTAGTTAATCATATTCTCTTGCTTTCAATTTAGTTTTCAATATTGATTTTGGTACCATTGCTGGTAATATTCTTGGATTCTTAGTCAATTTGAGTGAAAAACCCTAGCTAATCATATTCTCATGCTTTCAATTTAGGTTTCATTGTTGATTTTGGTAACATTGCTATTAATGTTCTCAGATTCTGAATCAATTTGAGTGAAAAACCCTAGTTAATCATATTCTCTTACTTTCAATTTAGTTTTCAATGTTGATTTTGGTACCATTGCTGTTAATGTTCTCAGATTCTTAGTCAATTTGAATGAAAAACAGTAGTTAATCATGTTCCCTTGCTTTCAATGTTGATTTTGGTACCATTATTGTTAATGTTCTCAACTTTTAAATCAATTTGATTGAAACACCCTAGTTATTCATGTTCGCTTCCTTTTGATTTAGGTTTCATTGTTGATTTTGATACGATTGTTGTTAATGTTCTCACATTGTTAGTCAATTTGAGTGAAAAACCCTACTTAATCATATTCTCTTGCTTTCAATTTAGGTTTCAATGTTGAGTGTGGTATCATTGCTGTCAATGTTCTCATATTTTTAATCAATTTGAGTGAAAAATCTTAATTAATCATATTTTCTTCCTTTCAATTTAGGTTTCAATGTTGATTTTAGTATGATACCTGTGAATGTTGTCAGATTTTTAGTCAATTTGAGTGAAAAACCCTAGTGAATCATATTCTCTTGTTTTCAATTTAAGTTTCAATGTTGATTTTGGTGCAATTGCTGTCAATATTCTCAGATTCTGAATCAATTTGAAAGTAATTGGTACAATTGATTAACTAGGTTTCATTGTTAATCATGTTTGGTAGCTTTAGCACCCTGATCATGTAGGTTTCATTCTCATATTTTGAATCAATTTGAGTGATAAAAACCTAATTAATCATGTTGTAACGCCCTCAAAAATAAACCCATCAAAGCATACATTCACGATAAATAAGAGAGTTTTCATATTATAATCATCAGAGTATTCTTACAAAAGGTATTACATGTTGACAATAAAAGTAAACGCCCTATAGGCTTACAACTTTCCAAGTTAACACTTGGTTACAAAAAGAGAGTACTAACTCTACACAAATAAGCCCTTGGCTTAATATACATGTAATACAACAAAAACAACAAAAAAGAGTCTACAGCTTCAAGCCTCCCAAGCTACGTCCTTGGAGGTGGCATAACACTTGTACCTGAAAATGATGTCCCATATAGGGTGAGCCAACGCCCAGTAGAGATATGCTAAACATAATATAAGCAATAACTAAAACATTAGCACTTGATAAATGTTTAACTTAACAAAACTCAACTTATAAACATGGCTCAGAACCTGGCCAAATAACCGAAATGAGACTACATCTCATGCCAACAATACTACAAACTGTCATTTTACGGAAATTACATCCGCGGGATTCGGCGCCCATGTGTTTTCATTCTCTTATGGCCATTTTACGGACATTTCATCCGCGATGCTTTCAATTTAGGTTCCATTGTTGATTTTGGTAACATTGCTATTAATGTTCTCAGATTCTGAATCAATTTAAGTGAAAAACCCTAGTTAATCATATTCTTTTGCTTTTAATTTAGTTTTCAATGTTGATTTTGGTACCATTGCTGGTAATGTTCTCGGATTCTTGGTCAATTTGAGTGAAAAACCTTAGATAATCATATTCTCATGCTTTCAATTTAGGTTTCATTGTTGATTTTAGTAACATTGCTATTAATGTTCTCAGATTCTGAATCAATTTGAGTGAAAAACCCTAGTTAATCATGTTCTCATGCTTTCAATTTAGGTTTCATTGTTGATTTTGGTAACATTGCTATTAATGTTCTCAGATTCTGAATCAATTTGGGTGAAAAAACCCTAGTTAATCATATTCTCTTGTTTTCAATTTAGTTTTCAATGTTGATTTTAGTACCATTGCTTTTAATGTTCTCAGATTCGTAGTCAACATGAATGAAAAACCCTAGTTAATCATGTTCCCTTACTTTCAATTTAATTTCAATGTTGATTTTGGTACCATTGCTGTTAATGTTCTCAACTTTTAAATGAATTTGACTAAAACACCTTAGTTATTCATGTTCTCTTCCTTTTGATTTAGGTTTCATTGTTGATTTTGATACGATTGTTGTTAATGTTCTCACATTGTTAGTCAATTTGAGTGAAAAAACCTACTTAATCATATTCTCTTGCTTTAAATTTAGGTTTCAATGTTGAGTGTGGTACCATTGCTGTCAATGTTCTCATATTTTCAATCAATTTGAGTGAAAAACCTTAATTAATCATATTCTCTTGCTTTCAATTTAGGTTTCTGTGACAACCCCGACTCATGATCAACGGTAATTCATGATTAAGCGTGCTAAGTAAATGGTTAAGACGAAATCCTAAATTAACTGTGTGAGTGTGTTGCTTTAAGTGCATTTTTATCTGTTTGCTATAGAAAGATCTGTTCATGCTTTAATTTTGATTTGCGAATTAAAAACCTTATCGGCAACTAATTCAAAAATTGACTTGTTTTATATGCTAATTAGGATTTATAGAATTTTATGGTAGGTTTAATTGAAATTCGATTCAGAACAATTAAATTGGATTAATTTAATGCCATTTGATTAACCTTGGTATCTACCATTTAGTGAGTTACTTTATTAACCCCGCTAGTTCAACTTTATGCCTCTTTTCTCCCTAATTTGATGAGCAAACGTGAAAGAGGAAGATAGTAGGAAGATTTGGGTCTTAGGCTTGAGGATTGAACTCAAACAAGAGAGATTGCTAGGGGAAAGAAGAAAACTTGGACATTTGATCATCTAACTCAAGAATTTATCACCTAAGGTCCAAATTGAACATCTAAGGTAAGAAGTTAAGTCTCTAGTTTTAAAATTAAGTTGATTCATCTATGAATCAAGTGAATTGACCCATGAGATGTAAGAATTAAGCTTAAGAGGTAGGAAGGAAGATTAATCCATGCATACATGTTCATTTCATTACATTTGGAGCATGTTTGCTACGAATTCCCTCGTGCATGTCATAGATTGAGCTTGATTGAAGGAAATCATCATGTTTTCTATTAATTTGCCAAGTTTGATCATGTTTTAAAGAAGTGGGATTCAAGAAAATTCATGCATGTTACATTCTTGAAACATTTATAAAGTTTAAGTTGAATTTGTGTTAATTGACATGCTTTTGGGCTTTGATTTTATGAAATGACCTCTAAATCATGATGTGTTATGAGTTTCTAAGTATTTTCTAGAATTTTGGCCCAAAAGGATGAGTTTTGGAATGTTGAATTCATGGTTTGAATTTTGGAAGCAAATCTGGAAAACCCAAAATTTTGCTTCCACGCTCGAGCGAAGGATTCCACGCTGGAGCGACGCTCGAGCGACCACCATTATTTTCACACTTCCGCTTGAGTGACATAAGGTTGGCTCGAGCGTGCATTGCATGCTCTTAGAAGTTGCATGTTTGGAAGTACGCTCGAGCGACAAAACTTGCGCTCGAGCGAGGACCTGTGTCTCACGCTCAAGCGGCCGTCGAGCGGAGATTGCACGTAACCAGAACTTTTTCACATTTTGCAGACCGCTCGAGCGACCACTCTCATGATGTATGTCCGCTCGAGCCAAGAAAGCTATGCTCGAGCGAGACCCCTGTTTTCAGCAAGTTTTGAAAAACATTTTCAAGTACACTTTTGCATAATCTTTCTATCCTAGGCATTCGTAGGCCATGATTAAGACATCATAATGAGGAATTATGAAATAGAACCACACCAAAACAAGTAGAAATGACTAAGTTATCAATTTCGAGTGTGTAATTTGGTGTGCGTTCGTTCTGTAACTGTGTAGGTTCGCACCCAAGGAAGCTGAATAGCCTGCTTACAACCTTATTATCTGTGAGTAACAATGTTGTAAAGTTATGTTAAATTATAATTATTTTCTGAATGATTAACTGTACTGCTTTCTGAAATGATATTATTTACTGAGTGAATGTTTGTCCTATTTTATGAACCGTACTCGTGGCATCCATAGCAACTAACTGTTACTGCTATTGTTACTGTTACTGCTACTGTTATAGAGATCTCTGTCAGTTCCTATCCTTAGAACTACTGTTACTGTATTGATGGCCATCAATTGACTGTTCGGTGTATTACGACCTATTGAACTGTTCTGCTATTGGATTTACCACGTATGACCGCTATGATTCCTAACTAAATGATATGACTTGAAATATGACACATTGAATGAATAATTGTTCTATAGATACAAATGACTATTTTAATTACTGAAAGGACATTCATTCTTAACCCCTTTATACATTCGTTATTCACTGGGCTTTAGCTCACAGTTTATATATATATGTAGATGGCCAGGCACCGGATCAAAGCTAGAGGTGTTGACCCGAGTTCACGTTTTGTTAAGCCAGTCGTTGTGCCTCATAGCGTGGTTTCAAACTTGCACAAGTCAAGGCCTTTTGGATGACTCATAGTTGTCTTTTGTTTTTGCTAATGTTATGAATGTTTAAGACTCTTGGTTATACAGTTTTTGTTGATGGGATTATGTCCCTAACTTACATATTGGCTTACATATATATATATATATATATATATATATATATATATATATTTTTGGTATCAGTGGTTGTGAATACAACTGTGCGCATGAAAGTTTATTTTCCATTCAGGTCTCCACAGCTCATTGGACATTATCTTATTATTCATTGGCTTCCGCCAGCCCCCTTTATACTGTATTATTGTCAATACTGTTAAGAAGGTGTAGACGTCCCCCGAACGCCCCGGGAGGGTTAAGCTCCCGTTCTGTTCATTTGGGGTCACTACAGCTCGGACTCTTAAATGTCACGGTTCCTAATCTGAACCAAAGAGTCCAAATCCGGCAAATTGTTTTGAGAAACAGATTTTTGAAAAAGTAGTGCCAAACATGGACTGCTTTGCCAGATACAGAGTCGCCACCTAAATATTTTACTTTGGGAAATTTAGGAAACCCTGACTCGGTGCCAAAAGGCCACGTGTCCGTCATCACCAAAGTTGCCTCGGCTCGGGAACTTGGGTACGATTGGGGAAGGTCACTTCGTGAGCACCCCCGCTCGCCCGGTCATAGACCGGCCTCTACTAACCATGATATCAATTTTTGGAAAACATTGTGAGTTCTTATTCCGGTTATTAGCCTAGGTTACTATGTGATGCTCACAACATATAAATATAGATCGGGTCGCCCAAATTGGAATGAAACATTTCATGCTTGTTTTTGAAAATAGTTTGCTACCCGCAGGTAGGCTTAAAACAATTGATGATTTACTCCAATTCAGATAACCCAACCTTCACCCACAGGCATTCAGACAGTTATATCACATAAGCAATTAGCCTCATGCTAAGCATGCTATTCACGGCAACACTCATACGCATGCAAGGATGCTAAAGCATAAAAACTCACCGAGTACTCCAAGCCAAAAACAGAAACTTCATTAGAAATCATGCATGATCCTAAGTATACAGAAATGCCTAATGCAACACATGCAAAATGCAACTATAGCAGGCTCGGCTATTCTAAGATGGCATATGGAATGCTACAGCTAACATGTATTCAATTTGGAATTGAAATACAAATGCAGTTAGTATGGTGCGTCGAGCCTGGTGCATGCGATACAGATGAATGATGCAAACATGCTGTCATACTGTATGCTAATTTAAACATGCCCTAATCTAACCATCATAAGCGGATAAATAAAAGGGAAGAAAGACGTGGGGTTGGAAGACATACAACACACACACGCACACTTATTACAATTGTGCCCTCGTAGAGAGGGTCCGAATAAATAATACAGTCCAAATATTACAGTCCCGAATAAAAGAATATTACAGTCCGAAATAATATTACAAAATCTTAATTAATGAATGAATTAGCTAAGAAAGCAAATAAAACTGGCGTGCAAGCCAGGGACTGCCTTGCTTCTGGTGGATGATGCATGTCCGGATTGTCTTGCGCGGAAATCCACCGGAATGCCCCAATTAGCCTCTGTTTACACCTGTTCTTGAAATGCGTGCCAAGTCCCGAAAAGTTGCTGATTCTGCGTTTTGCTGCAACAGAGAGCAGGAAAGGGGCATAGCAATGTATTTGCACAGATATATGCATGTCTCGATCCTCGTGCCACCAATCACGCATATCGAGGCATGATGGCAGAGGAGTCGAAATGCACAAACTCAATATAGGATGAATGCACATGAAACTACAGCTAAAACCTAACTCCATCATGGATAATCCGGAGTGTCGGCGACTGAGGAATTGAGACACATTCCGTCACTCGGAGTACGAAACGTACCTCGTTTCCCGTGCCCGGGCTAACTCCTATTCCGGACTTGATGCAATATGCATGATATGCATGAAATGCAACTAAAATACAATCCTAACATATACAATGCTATGGAAATGAAATGCCTCGAAATACGTGCACACGGGCACGCAAACCGAGAAAATGACAGAATGCTATCTAAGATACAATCTAATGTGCACTATGATGTGAAAATGAGATGCCTCGAAATGCGTGCACACGGGCACGCAAACTGAGGCGATGGCGGAATGCAATGAGACGCCTTGAAATGCGTGCACGCGGGCACGCAAACCGAGGCGATGGCGGAATGCAATGAGGTGCCTTGAAATGCGTGCACACGGGCACGCAAACCGAGGCGATGGCAGAATGCAATGACACGCCTTGAAATGCGTGCATGCGGGCACGCAAACCGAGGCGATGGCGGAACGCAATGAGACGCCTTGAAATGCGTGCACACGGGCACGCAAACCGAGGAGATGGCAAAATGCAATGAGGCGCCTTGAAATGCGTGCACACGGGCACGCGAACCGAGGCGATGGCAGAATGCAATGAGACGCCTTGAAATGCGTGCATGCGGGCACGCAAACCGAGGCGATGGCGGAATGCAATGAGACGCCTTGAAATGCGTGCACACGGGCACGCGAACCGAGGCGATGGCGGAATGCAATGAGACGCCTTGAAATGCGTGCACGCGGGCACGCGAACCGAGACGATGGCGGAATGCAATGAGACGCCTTGAAATGCGTGCATGCGGGCACGCAAACCGAGGCGATGGCAGAATGCAATGAGACGCCTTGAAATGCGTGCACACGGGCACGCAAACCGAGGCGATGGCGGAATGCAATGAGATGCCTTGAAATGCGTGCACGCAGGCACGCAAACCGAGGCGATGGCGGAATGTGATGAAAATGATATGGAAATGACAAATGGGCTTATACCAATATGAGTGAGCCTCAGCCACACTCACATAGGATGTCGGCGGATAAAAATGAAGTGCCTCGAAATGCGTGCACACGGGCACGCAAACCGAGGCAATGACGGAATGCGATGAAATGACATGGAAACATGATATGGGCTTATACCAACATGAGTGAGCCTCAGCCACACTCACATAGGATGCCGGCGGATAAAAATGAAGTGCCTCGAAATGTGTGCACACGGGCACGCAAACTGAGGCGGTGGCAAAATGCAATGAAATGACATGGAAATGATGGAAATCATTCTAATGGAATTTCAGCAGTAAAATATGGGGGAAAACAGTCCCGAAATGAGGCGAAATGACATGAAATGCATGGAATTGTCCCGAAATGCAACACTAGGCACCCGAAATGGCCTATAGCTATGCTAAACATGCACAATATGGACATGCAATGCAAAGACAGAAGCTAGACAGTCCCAAAAGATGCACTTTCACAGTTATAAACATGGCCAAACAGCAAGCATAGGTATGGCAAAAATAGCATGCAAGAATAGGGGCCAAAAGAGGGGTAATGAAGCAAGTGATACAAGAAAAACTCAAACTGAAAATTTTCCTTCTACAACACTGAAGAGGGACCAAAAATATGAATATTTACAGTATATGGCAGCCTCAAAATCAGTATACAAACATGCTAAAAGTGTGATGCAAAATTAGGCTCAAAAGTGGCTACAACATGAAGTATACAAAATAATCACCAAACAGCCAAAGAACCTTAATAAAACATGTAGAATGGACCAAAATAAGCACTTTTCCAGAACTTTAAAATGGCCAAAAACAAAAGCATGGTAGGCTAACTAAACATGCAAGAATGGGGAATAAAAGGGAGATATAACATGAAGTGACCTATGGAAGCCCCAAACCATGAAAGGACCTAAATGAAACATGAAGTATGGACCAAAATAAGAACTTTTTCAGAACTGTAAAATGGCCAAAAACAAAAGCATGGTAGGCTGCCATTGCATGCAAGAATGGGGAAGAAAAGAGGAGTATAAAGGTAGGTACAACATGGAAACCCCAAATGGTGTTGAGCCCTTCTTCAATGTTGAAGAGAGGCTCAAAATAAGCCTAATATCAGTTTACAACATGCTCGAAAATAAATTGCTCATGGGCCAAAAATAGCATGCAAAACTATGACATACAAGAGGGTCAATGAAGCAAGTGTGTCATGGAGGGCTCAAACAGGGTTGAGCCCTTAATGAAAAGTGAAGATGAGCTCAAAAGAGGGCCCTTTTCAGTTAGGGCCGGAGCTTGAAACAAAAAGGAAGTGGGGCTTACAAATAGATCAAGAAAAAGGGTCAAAAGGGTAAAAGTGTTACTTACCCTTGAAGACTCAAACTTTTGTTGCTTCTTGGATGGATTTGCAGCTTCTTTTGCCTTTGAGAAACCTCCCTTGTTGCTGGAAATGAGGTGGTGGTGGTAGAGCTTGGTGGTGTAGAAGGAATGAAGGTTAGGGACTTAGGGTTTTTCAAAGAATTGAGAAGGAAGAAGATGGAGTTGAGTATGGAGACTTGAAGAACAATTTTTCTAACCCTTGTAAGTGAAGCCACCAGCTGGTTATAAGGGTTCAAAAGGGGGTGTAAAGGTGGGGGAAAAGGAGAGCAAAATTCCCCCACAAAATATCCCCCGGATAAATATCTTGTCTGGGGGATATTGCCCCACAGCTGTAAAGTGCACAGTGCAAGGAACACGGCCGGCCTATCACTTTTGTTGCAGGTGGCCGGCCGGCCACACCCCCTAGCCGGCCGGCTAGGGGTCAAAAGGTTCAATCACATTTTCTGGCCGGCCAGCAACTGGGGAGGTACTCCTATGTGTGTACAACACAACCATGTGGTTAAAATTCCAAGAAAGTGGGTCCAAGGGGTTCAACATTAGCTCGGAAATAGGGGTTCAAAAGGGTCAATTTGAATTACTGGCCGGCCATGAACTTTTAGGGGCCTCTCATGTGTGTAGATCACAGATATGTGGTTCAAAGTTCAAGAAAAATGGTCCAAGGGGTTCAACATTAGCCCGGAAGAAAGGGGTCAAAAGGGTCAGGTAACCTTAATGGCCGGCCACCAACTTTTAGGGGCCTCTCATATGTGTACATCACAAATATGTGGTTGAAAGTTGGCAACACTAACCCTAGGGTGTTCAACATTAGCCCGGAAGTTGGAAAAACGGGCGCCGGGAGGCTCCGGAGGAGAGATAACTGGTTGCTGCAACAATTGCTGGCCTCCCACTCTTCAGTGACCTCCCTGGTGATAAAATAGAGGTACCTGCCAAAAATGAACGAAAATCGATGCAAAACGAATGTTCGGGGGCCAAAACACGCAGTTCGGGATCCCGAAAATGGGCTGTTAAGCACCGAAAATGGCGTTCGGCCACGAAGTGGGTTTCCGGGACCCCAGTGTCTCTCAAAAGGGAGTAAATAGGAAGTATGCCAAAAATCAGAGCAATAGGAGATGGTTAAGCGGTCCCGAACCGAGGCACACGGCCTACGGTCCCGAAAACCGAAAACCGGACTCCGAAATGGGAAAAATGGCCTACGGCCACCAAATGTAGCCTACGGACATTGAGAGATGGTCTACGGGACCTCTCCCTCCCCTCAGGAAAAGAAACAGAGAAAACCGAGTTTGGTTCGCAAACCGAGACAAGGCACAGAAAAGGGTTCGGAAGTCCGGAGGCAGGGCTCACGGCCGCGACTCTGAAACTTCTGAACAAGCACATTATGCAACATCACCAAGCGCTCAATCGGTGACGTCTGAGTCTTAAGGTCGGTCAAAAATGGGGTGTCTACAGTTGCCCCTCTTTGACAGAACTCGAAAGTCATAAGTGACGGGAGTGAATGTCAAAGCCCAGAGACGACCCATTTTTGACAAGGCCGAAGACTTAGACAAACATACAGGATAAACAGAGATGTGCCCGCAGGCATGCCCGCAGGTAGGGGGCAAAATGCAAATGATATGCAAGAAGCCGAAGGTAACCCAATGATCGTGCAAATGCAGCAAGCTGTAATGAAGCAAGTATTCGCAAATAAATGCAACAGTTTTAAGCAAGAATGCAAAGCAACAACTACATTTCATGCAGTTAAGAATGCGGAGGATCATTCAATCCCCGCCACGTCTCACACGGAGAAGATACGATACCTGCGCGATTCGTCTGGTTGCACCAGCCTCAATTGAACCGTACATACAATATCGTGCCTGTAAAAGAGAGAAATTGCAACAAATACAATATGCTACCAACATGTATTTAACGTGATTCCGAAAGTTCGACACACGCAGTGCCGGTGAGTGAATGCATCGCAATGCAAAAGTGGAACATGCGTGACAACGCATGCTCAAACACAGAGGTATGCTAATAACAAGAAATGCACATGACAATGTGAGTATGCTCATGAGAATGCAAGTTATGCGCACGATAGTACAAAACGAGCATAAATCGAGGTGTTCATTTGTCATGAAACAACGAGGACGGAAATGCGTGTTTCGGCGAAGGTAACTCAATCACGGCCTCCGATCCGCTTCCCTGAAAGGTTACAACGCATTCAAAAAGGATACACTTTGATTTCGATGAGTGATGATGAGACATATGTCAGAACTTGAAGCTGAAGTCCCGACGGAGCTATTTCGCGACCGGAAGTGTACTTTTCTTGAACTTTTTCAGGTCCCGGGAACTCCGATCTTCCTCAAAATTTGCAGAGAGCTAGGTGAGCATGTGGGGAACATGGCCGGCCATTTATCTTCCCAAGGGGGGGGTGGCCAACCGATTTCCAATAAAGTTAATGGCTGGCCGGCCATTTCTGCAAAAAGCAGATAGCTGGCCGGCTAGAAATAGGGGCCGGCCGGCCATGTGCTTTATCCGGGGGTATTTTGGTCTTTTTCCCTCCTTTTTGCATGCTTCTTCAATCAAGGCTTGAGGCCTATAAAAGGCAGCCGAGTCCCCCTTCTTTTCTTGCATTCTACAACACTTTCCTCTCCAGATCTGAGTTTCACGGGCGTTTTCCAACGCCCCGCGCAAATTGTTTCCGCAAAAATACTCAGTTTCAAGCCCTTTGAAGCGATTAAATTCCGGTTTCGGAGCTTCTTTTTGCATTTTCGCTACTTGAGGAAAGTTTGTCTCAATATTTGGAATATTTTCTCGGGAGTTGACTTTTGTTGACTTTTCGTTTCCCGAGAGTTGACTTCTGTTGACTTTTTCCAATTTTGGCTCATTTTACTCATTTCTGCTCCCTTTTGCAGATCCTTTGAAAATGGCGGGTAATTCTCCCCACAGCGGAGGTTTTCCAGGTGCCGGCGATGATTTCGATCCCATGACCCTACCCCCGAGGACCCGACCTTTTATTCCCGGGAGGTACCGTCCGCCAGCACACGTTCTTCCGCGCGCTATCTTCCGTCACTTTACCAGTTTTGACGAGTGAGCACCCGGGGATCTGCTTCTCAGAGAGCCGGAGCAGCATCTCTCTCACGAGGCCCGAGAGGTATTTATCTCATCTTCTGTATTTTTCATAGATTTCGCACCTTTGCCATGCTTGAACACGCAGTTTAGCTTATGACACAGTACTTTGCTTGCATCTTGAACATGTAATTTCAACATTCGAATTTCTGAACACTCGGCTCATTAATTAATTGCGAACGCACTGTACACATTAGTTAAGAGGCGAACACACGGTTCAAACACTTATTTGTCGAACACACAACTCGAATTCGAAAGTGGACACACAGCCCACATTTTGAATTTTCTGAACACGCAGCCCAGGTAGATAGTGAACACGCAGCCCACAATTTAACTGAAAGTTGAACACGCAGCCCAAACTTCAAATTTTTCTGAACACGCAGCCCAGGTAGATAGTGAACACGCAGCCCACAATTTAACTGAAAGTTGAACACGCAGCCCAAATTTCAAATTTTCTGAACACGCAGCCCAGGTAGATAGTGAACACGCAGCCCACAATTTAACTGAAAGTTGAACACGCAGCCCAAACTTCAAGTTTTCTGAACACGCAGCCCAGGTAGATAGTGAACACGCAGCCCACAATTTAACTGAAAGTTGAACACGCAGCCCAAACTTCAAATTTTCTGAACACGCAGCCCAGATAGATAGTGAACACGCAGCCCACAATTTAACTGAAAGTTGAACACGCAGCCCAAATAGATACTGAACACGCAGCCCACAATTTAACTGAAAGTTGAACACGCAGCCCAGATAGATAGTGAACACGCAGCCCACAATTTAACTGAAAGTTGAACACGCAGCCCAAACTTCAAATTTTCTGAACACGTAGCCCAGATAGATAGTGAACACGCAGCCCACAATTTAACTGAAAGTTGAACACGCAGCCCAAACTTCAAATTTTCTGAACACGCAGCCCAGATAGATAGTGAACACGCAGCCCACAATTTTAACTGAAAGTTGAACACGCAGCCCAAATTTCAAATTTTTCTGAACACGCAGCCCAGGTAGATAGTGAACACGCAGCCCACAATTTAACTGAAAGTTGAACACGCAGCCCAAACTTCAAATTTTCTGAACACGCAGCCCAGATAGATAGTGAACACGCAGCCCACAATTTAACTGAAAGTTGAACACGCAGCCCAAGTAGATAGTGAACACGCAGCCCAAACTTCAAATTTTCTGAACACGCAGCCCAGATAGATAGTGAACACGCAGCCCACAATTTAACTGAAAGTTGAACACGCAGCCCAAACTTCAAATTTTCTGAACACGCAGCCCAGATAGATAGTGAACACGCAGCCCACAATTTAACTGAAAGTTGAACACGCAGCCCAAACTTCAAATTTTCTGAACACGCAGCCCAGATAGATAGTGAACACGCAGCCCACAATTTTAACTGAAAGTTGAACACGCAGCCCAAATTTCAAATTTTTCTGAACACGCAGCCCAGGTAGATAGTGAACACGCAGCCCACAATTTAACTGAAAGTTGAACACGCAGCCCAAACTTCAAATTTTCTGAACACGCAGCCCAGATAGATAGTGAACACGCAGCCCACAATTTAACTGAAAGTTGAACACGCAGCCCAAGTAGATAGTGAACACGCAGCCCACAATTTAACTGAAAGTTGAACACGCAGCCCAAACTTCAAATTTTCTGAACACGCAGCCCAGATAGATAGTGAACACGCAGCCCACAATTTAACTGAAAGTTGAACACGCAGCCCAAACTTCAAATTTTCTGAACACGCAGCCCAGATAGATAGTGAACACGCAACCCATAATTTAACTGAAAGTTGAACACGCAGCCCAAACTTCAAATTTTCTGAACACGCAGCCCAGATAGATAGTGAACACGCAGCCCACAATTTAACTGAAAGTTGAACACGCAGCCCAAACTTCAAATTTTCTGAACACGCAGCCCAGATAGATAGTGAACACGCAGCCCACAATTTAACTGAAAGTTGAACACGCAGCCCAAACTTCAAATTTTCTGAACACGCAGCCCAGATATATAGTGAACACGCAGCCCACAATTTAACTGAAAGTTGAACACGCAGCCCAAACTTCAAATTTTCTGAACACGCAGCCCAGATAGATAGTGAACACGCAACCCACAATTTAACTGAAAGTTGAACACGCAGCCCAAACTTCAAATTTTCTGAACACGCAGCCCAGGTAGATAGTGAACACGCAGCCCACAATTTAACTGAAAGTTGAAGACGCAGCCCAAACTTCAAATTTTCTGAACACGCAGCCCAGATAGATAGTGAACACGCAGCCCACAATTTAACTGAAAGTTGAACACGCAGCCCAAACTTCAAATTTTCTGAACACGCAGCCCAGGTAGATAGTGAACACGCAGCCCACAATTTAACTGAATTTGCATGTAGCTTATTTCACTTCATCGGCATACAGCACATTTCATTCCATTGGCACACAGCCTATTTCATCTCATTGGCACACAGCCCTCTCATTTCATTGGCACACAGCCCATTTATTTCATTATTGACACATGTATTCATTCTGAATGCAGGTTGGTTCCCGCAGTGTGCGGGGATATGGTTCCACCATTGCGCGGGATTGGTATGCCGAGCTCCCGGAGGGTGTTCGAGACTTAGTTGACTTGGCAGGGTTCGGCCCCTTTTGCGTCGGGTTGTCACGTTGTCCTGCCAGGAGGACGCTGATGGCAGCCTTGGTAGAGAGATGGTGGGACACCACCAACTCCTTCCATTTCTCTGCTACCGGGGATATGACCATGACCCCTTTTGACTTCGCTGTATTGACCGGTTTAGACGTCGGAGGTTGGTCCATCCCTTACGATGAGGATATGGGCGAGTGGGAGGCCGCCTGGATGTATTTATTGGGGGCTCACCCGCCTGTTGATAGGGTCTCTGGGAGAGTCCGATACACTTGGTTTTCTTCCCATTTCCGGTGGGCGGAGATGGTGCCTGAGACTCCCGAGGAGACAGAGCAGTATGCCCGTGGTTTCCTGATGTTCCTCTTCGGGACTACCCTGTTCGCCGACAGAGGGAACACCGTTGGGCTATACCTGCTGAGCGCTCTAGTCAACCTATCACAGGTCCATCGATATGACTGGGGTGGCGCCGGCCTGGCTACCCTTTACTTTTATATGAGCGCGACCTCCCGCGGGCGGGGCGATTTGCTTGGCGGCTACTGGAGAGCCTGGGAGGTACTTTCTGTCCCCTTGATTTACATTTCTGCTTCTCATTACTTGTACATTGCACACACAGCGCACTTTTACAGTCTGTATTTTGCTCTCAGCATTTCGTACTTACATTCTGCATTGTTTTTCTCAGCTATGGGTCTATGTATACTTCCCATCATTAGCCCCAGAGCTGGAGGTGGTAGGGATTCCCGTGACCCCATATTCATTGATATTCGAGGGCCCGCACCGGCCGAGGCCTCGAGAGACCCTCCTTCGCCTACGACAGTACTTCGACACTGTGCGACATTCAGAGGTACCTCAGAACTTTCAGTTCTTTTCATTTTCATCTTTGATTTGCTCTGTATATTCTCGATTTCTGATTGGTTTGGGCATTCATCATCCACAGATTACATGGCAGCCCTGGGTGTCTCTGGGTGATGGTCTCCGACTTCAGTATACCGGAGCATCGGACATCTCCCAGTATAGGGTCCTGCTCGAAGGGCCAGTTGGCAGGGTATGGTTCCTGGGGGAGCGCTTTCTTTGCCAGGTATGGGGGTATCTTTCTCAGGATATTCCCGCAGTACCCCCAGCCAGTATGCGGACCGCTGACAGACTCTCTTACTCGGAGGTAATCGGCGCCATGCTGGGTACTGATGCTTTGCTATATATTGAGGAGGGGGACTACGCCACTTACCGTTACATATATTTGATGCCTCCATTGACGGAAGCTCGTATCCCGATGATGAGGCCTGCCGGTATGTCATCCTCGGACCAGGCTCGGGCTCGGGCTGCAGACGTCCCTTCTACTAGCAGGGCCGGTACATCTAGAGGTGGGAGCAGACCGGTTCCTCCGGCTCCGTCGGTTCATCCTCATCCTGGATGGCTAGATATGCCTACTGAGTTGATGGCGTGGCAGTATGGGGCTAGCTTTCCGACTCCGATTCCACTAGAGCCTCCGATGCCCAGTGATCGATACGCCATTGATCCGGACTCACCGCCGGTATGCTCCACTTCTTTTCATTCATCATTCAGATGTTTAGACACTCTTCTGTTCACTGATGATTATGAGCTCATTTTTGCAGCCATCGCGAGGATACATGGAGGAGGTGGTTGGACTGGTGGCCACACTCGAAGGCATGGTCCTGCGTAGGGAGGCACAGTTGTCTGTCGCGGGCATCCAGGTACCCTTCAGTTTTCTGGCATTTATCATACTTCTGATGACATGCTGATTTCTACTGCATCGATAGACTATTTGTGTAGAGCACATCTGACACACACCCCACTTGTACACTGTATTAACATACACCCACTTTACGTATCCTTTGCTTGTATCTGCATCTGATGTATATATTTGGACTGATGTATTTGAATTGAACTCTTTGTTTTCAGATGCCTTCATGGTCCGGTCAGCCGCAGACCAGGCCACCTGGGCCTCATTGGGGAGTTGGGCCATCTGGGCCTTTTCAGGGGGCGGGGCCATCTCGGCCTTCCCGAGGAGCCGGGCCATCTAGGCCTTTTCGAGGAGCTCGAGGGGGGCCTGTCCGCAGACGCAGGGCTCACGTTGTGGAGGTGGAGCCTGATGAGGAGGAGGAGGATGCTGAGGAGGAGGAGGAGGCTACCGACCGTCAGTCAGAGACATCCGCTGAGGAGGGAGGCTCCGGTTTTGGCTCGGGGAATAGAGGCGAGGCTGAGGGGGATCTTGAGGATGACAGCTCTGACTCAGATGGCGGTGCGGAGATTGTCCCGCAAAAGAGGATGAGGCGTGCTTCTCGTTCCCGCTCCCGAGGACTTTGATGCTGTTATTTCCTGTTTTATTTTTCTTTTGCTAGTAGTTTGTAGCACTTTGCACATTGTTAGGCAGTTTTATTTTTTGTAAAACTTGTACCTTTGTTTGTTGTAAAGCATGATGGAATGAAATAGCTTTTGAAAAGATGTTTGTATTTTAAACTTTTAGCATCGTATCGCATCATTTATTTCGCACAAAAAATGAAATTGAATGATAATGCGCATTGTGTAATCACCAAGTCAGGTAGTGAACCGACGCAACAAACTAAGCAACTCAACTTACTAAGATATAACAGAATCTTTAGCAAGTTTACAACTCGACAAGCAAAATGCAACAACGCAAATAAACAAGACTTTAACAAAGATTGCTTAAACAGAGAGCAATGACTCAAAAACACAAAACACGTCCGCTCGACAAACAACTCGATAAGCAAAACAACAACTCGATAAACAAAACTCAACAACAACAAAGTGTACTTCTGACGATCTGGGCATCGGAACGCATCCGAAACGGAGGGAGACAAAGGCCTTTGACTTTCCCGTTGCATGGAAATGCTTGGAACTTTCCTTCGAAGAGTAAAACAGGGCCAAGGAGATACACTGCAGCGTTGCCAACCATTCCTGGGAGCCGGCCGGCCATTTTTTGGGGAGAGAGACAGCTGGCCGGCCATTTCTGAAAAAGTAAATGGCTGGCCAGCCAGAAAAAGTGGCTGGCCGGCCATTCAGTCCTGCAGCCACCAGATTTTTGACACGTGTCCCCGTGAATAGTGTTTTTCCTTCTATAAAAGCTTCAACTTTGGGAACATTCATTTCATCTTAGTTTTAGGCAAAGATGGAGGCGTTTCTCGCAGAAAATATCACATCTTGGATTTCTTCTCTAGACGGTTCGGAAAAGCTGAATTTCCGGGGTTTCGGCTTGAATGCACTATTCACGCTAAGCCGTACTCCGCTACATCTCCCTTTTCTCCATGCCGCGGCAAGGTTCTGGAATCCAGTGACGCATGTTTTTAGCTTCGGCGGCCAAGAGATGTGCCCCACTTTTGAAGATTTTCAAGTTTTGATGGAGCCTGAATGCTCTGAAGTGATCTTGCCCCAGCTCCGTTTTGGTCACGCCCAGGCTTTAGGACGGATGTGTGGGCTCACGGCGCATGACGCTCGATCTCTGATTTGTAGTGGGGAATTGGACATCCTCGGCTTGATCCATCGTTTTTCCGACGCCGGTGACCGCAGCAACCATTATTGGCAGGGTTTCCGGCAACACGCCCTCTGTTTATGTTTGTTGTCTCACTTTCTGCTTTCCTCGGGCTTCGGCGGGGCTAGCATTCGCCTGATTGAAGTCGCCCAAGGTTTGAGAGAAGGAAAGAGCTGTATTGCCATGACCTTGGCCGAGACATTGATGGGCTTAGATTCTGTCTATCGCCGGGAGGCGACTAGGTTCGCCGGGAGTCTACTACTGCTGCAGGTAATGTTTCCCACCCGACCTCACATATATATTTGCTCACATCACTCGACCCTCAGGCTCGGTTTTTCTCACAAAACCCTTGTCTCACTTTTCTCTCATCGTACATCTCTCTGTTCTTTATTCTCTCATTTTCCATCCCTCCCCTAGGTATGGTTAATGGATAAGTTGCAGGTTGTGGACTCTTGCCCGGCCTATTCAGCTCGAGGCTACTTCTTTCGGCAGCGCCTAGTCAATGCTCTTGACGAAAGGTGGTGGTTCGATTGGATGTGCAATTTGCCTGCAAACGGCATTGCTTGGCGTTGTCCTTGGCTCAACCTCCCGGCAATGAGCTATAGTATGTCCCGGCTGATTGGGATCCAACTGATTGGTCTAACCCACTGCGTATTCTATTTTCCGTTCCGGTTCCTGCGTCAGTTTGGTCATGATCAGACCTGTCCACCGGAGGGGATTGAGTACCCAGCTGCTTTCCCGATCCGGGGTACACAACTTGCCCGATATGCCACGGTATGGAGGACTAGAGAGCTTCTGTCCACCGGAGGGGATTGAGTACCCAGCTGCTTTCCCGATCCGGGGTACACAGCTTGCCCGATATGCCACGGTATGGAGGACTAGAGAGCTCCTGGCCCCTGCTTCCACTTTCAGTTGCACTTTATCTGATGAGTGCCTGGATTGGCTCAATGAGGAGGCACAGGTTGGGCCTAGCTTGGCATCAGATGCTCCGTCCAGCTCTGGGAGGGGACGCAGAGATACTTGATTCAACTATGCCCCAAATTTATTGCTTATTTAGTATTTTCAAGTTTTCTTTCTGAATGTACTAAAAAGCAACCTCGATTGTAATGCAATGAGCAGGAGAACTCAGTTTTGAAATCAATGAAATTGAAAGTTATGGTACTGAAAATTTTCCGTTTTTGGTCCAAAAATGGTCTTAGTCGTAAAAAGATTGATTTGAACAAAGTCAACTTTTATTAAAACTTTTCAAAACTATTTTCGATGTGGATCAGAACTGGACACGTCGGAGATCTGTCACTGAAATGCACAACCCCAGATCCCTGCAACTGGAAAGTTGCCCCTAGTCTGAAGAACAATGCGGCACTCCATAGCAACGGAAAGTTGCCCCTAGTCTGAGTAACTTTGTACCGTCGCGGCAACGGAAAGTTGCCCCTAGTTTGAGCAGCACTGTACCGGAGATCACGATAAATGCTGATAGATAAAGATGACTGAGATGATCGAAAATAGACAGAGTTGATCGGGGAAAAGTTTATGGCTGAACTTCAATGTGAAGCTGCCTACGTATCCCAAAGATGGGAATCAAGCCTTACGTAGTTCAGGCTAAGGTTCACTCGAGTATTTTCACTCTCCTTTTGCGCTCTAACTTTTGCCAAGGCCGCCCTTTGCGGGTTTTCAACCTTGCGAGCTCAGTTTTTATATTTTCTAATTTTTTGTGCTCTGACTTTTGCCTAGGTCGCCCTTGCGGGTTTTCGGCCTAGCGAGCCTCTCAAGGATAGTATTTCTTCAACTTGTCCATATTGATCGGTTGTGAGAACTCCAAGCCATCTAGATCCATCAGAACCACAGCCCCACTTGACCAGATAGCTTTGATGATGTAAGGACCAGTCCAATTGGGTTTGAACTTGCCCCTTGGGTCGTGGATGGGAGCTCGGTTGTCTTTGAGCACCAAATCTCCTTCTTTCAGATTCCGGGACTTAACCTTCTTGTTGAAAGCCCGGGCAATTCTGCGTTGATAGCCTTGGATGTGGTACAATGCTTTCAGTCTTCTTTCATCAAAGAGCATGAGTTCTTCGAATCTGCTTTGCTGCCAATCTGCTTCGGCTATCTGGCATTCAGCCAATACTCGTAACGACGGAACCTCAATCTCAATGGGTAGAACAGCCTCCATTCCATAGACCAATGAATATGGAGTTGCTCCAGTAGAAGTTCTGATTGAAGTCCT
Organism: Camellia sinensis; assembly: GCF_055761805.1. Lineage (NCBI taxonomy): Eukaryota > Viridiplantae > Streptophyta > Magnoliopsida > Ericales > Theaceae > Camellia > Camellia sinensis. Next base: position 35,074,452 of record NC_138969.1, read on the forward strand.
GTAGCCCCACAGAGCAAATGGCAGCTTGTCTGGCCAATCCCGATAGGTTTCCACCATCTTCTGTAGTATATGCTTAATATTCTTGTTGGCGGCCTCAACCGCTCCGTTGGTCTGCGGCCGATATGTAGATGACTTATGGAAAGCCACGTTGTATTTCTCCAACAAGTCTATCACTTCTTTCTTGAAGTGGGAACCATTATCTGAAATTATCTCGTTTGGCGCCCCGTAGCGACAGATGATGTTGTTCCTGATGAACTTTGCGACATGCGACGCCTTCAACACCGCGTATGATTGGGCCTCGACCCACTTTGTGAAATAATCTATCGCTACCAGGATAAACTCATGCCCGTTTGACCCCTTCGGGGTAACAGCTCCGATCACATCAATTCCCCAGACTGAAAAAGGCCATGGCGAAGTCATGTTGTACAGTTTTGACGGCGGGATGTTCATGCGATTTGCATGGATTTGACACTTGTGGCATCGCCGAACAAAACTAATACAATCCTCCTCCATGGTTGACCAGTAGTAGCCTTGTCTAAGGATCTTTCTGGCCAGCATCACTCCATTCATGTGTGCACCGCACTCCCCCCCATGGATGGCTTCCATCAGGCGTTTTGACTCTTCAGCTTCAACACAGAGCTTATGCATTCCCAGATGGCCCCTTTTGTACAGCTTACCCCCGCAGATGATAAACTGAGCAGCCATTCTCCTGACAGCCCTCTTATCTTTGGCATTTGCCCCTAGTGGATATGTCTCCTTTTCCAAGAAGTTCCAGATGTCGTAGTACCAGGGGTTGCTGTCTTGAACTTCATCTATGGCGGAAATTGACTCGTATGCCGGCACGAACTTCTGATCAATAATGACTGGACGCATCCGGACTCCGGACGGGATGTCTATCATAGAAGATAGAGTTGCTAGTGAATCTGCAAACCTGTTGTTCTCTCTTACGAGGTGGGTGAAATTTAGCTTCTCAAATCGAGGAATTAGCAGATCCAAGGTTTGGTGGTAGATTATCATCCTTTCCTCCTTGACTTTCCAATCTCCTTTTGCTTGAGACACAACAAGGTTCGAGTCCCCAATGACGTCCAGCCGTCTTGCCCCTAATTCTAGGGCTGCTTCCAGGCCAGCAATACATGCCTCATACTCTGCTTCATTGTTGGAAACTTTGAACCGGAGCTTGAATGCTAAAGGAATATGGGAATCATCAGGCGCTATCAGCAACACCCCTATCCCATACCCATACTGGTTTGACGCTCCGTCAAAGTACATCGTCCAAGTTTCATCTTCGACGTGCAGAATGGCTTCATCTGGGAATAGATACTCAACCGCTTCATCCCCCTCAACCGGGTGGTCGGCAAGGAACTCCGCTACCGCTCTGCCTTTTACTGACTTGCGCGTTACATACTTCAAATCAAATTCGGAGAGCAACAGCAGCCATCGAGCTAGCCTACCCGTAAGTGCTGGTTTCTCGAAGAGATATTTAATGGGATCCAAACGTGAAACCAACTTTACAGAGTGGGCTAACAGGTAGTGCCGCAGCTTCCTGGTTGCCCATACCAAGGCCAAACAAGCCTTCTCTAGCGGTGTATAGCGGGTCTCGTAATCCAGCATCTTTTTGCTCAGATAGTAGATGGCCCTTTCCACTTTGTCTTCTGACTCCTGCGCGAGCATGCAGCCCATGGTAGTCTCAGTTACCGAAAGGTACAATATCAACGGTCTCCCCGGCTCTGGCGGTGACAACACGGGTGGGTTCTGTAGATACTCTTTGATCTGCTCAACAGCTACTTGACATCGGCCGTCCCATTGGAATTTCTTTCCTTTCTTCAGGAGACCAAAAAGTGGTTCACAAGTCAAGGTTAATTTAGAAATAAACCGTCTTATGAATTGCACTTTACCCAGAAAGCCTCGCACCTCCTTTTCAGTCCTTGGTGGTGGCATTTCTAATATGGCCTTGATTTTGGAAGGGTCGACCTCGATGCCCCTTTGTGTAATCAGAAACCCTAACATCTTCCCTGCTGTAACACCAAACGTGCATTTCTGGGGATTCAGTCGCAGCCGAAATTCTTTGATCCTTTGAAAGAATTTTTGCAAGGCGGTGTAGTGGCCTTCTCTATCCTTGGACTTGACAATCATGTCGTCCACATACACCTCGACCTCCTTATGGATCATATCATGCAATATTGTAGTTGCTGCCCGTTGATACGTAGCTCCAGCATTTTTCAACCCGAATGGCATCACTCTATAACAATATGTACCCCACGGGGTAGTAAACGCAGTCTTCTCCCGGTCTTCGGGTGCCATCACTATCTGATTATAGCCTGAGAAACCATCCATAAACGAAAGCAAGGCGTGTCCTGCCGTGAAATCCACCAATTCATCAATGTGTGGCAAGGGAAAGTCGTCATTCGGACTGGCCCTGTTCAAATCTCTAAAGTCTACACAGACCCGAATTCTGCCGTCCTTCTTTGGCACCGGAACTATGTTGGCCAGCCAAGTTGGATATTCAGATACCAGCAGGAACCCTGCGTCAATTTGCTTGGTGACCTCTTCCTTAATCTTGAGGGCCCAGTCCGGGCGAATCCTTCTGAGTTTCTGTTTGACAGGGCGGGCCTCGGGATCAAGAGGGATCCGGTGCTGTACAATCTCAGGATCGATTCCAGGCATGTCTTCGTAGGACCACGCGAAAACATCTTTGAAATCTTTTAGTAAAGCGACTAAGCGCTCGCGCTCCTCCGAAGACAACGTGGACCCGATCTGGACCAGCCGCGGGTCCTTCTCAGTACCAACATTCACAGTAGTGATTTCATCCATTAAAGGTTTAACAAATCTTTCCTGCTCTTGATTAATTAATCGTTGCAAAACTGGGGGAATTTCTTCCTCGCTGTTTTCATCAAAATTTTGAAAATCCTGATTTAAGCAATAAATCAAAGGCACAGAAAAATACTCGGAAACTACATCCACATCATTCTCATTAAATATTTCCAAGCCGTCAGATTCCTCTATTACAACAGACTCAAAAGAAAATGAAAAAGATGACCTAGACAGGACTGTGGCATCCGGGTTATCACCCCCAGGAATACCGGACTCAGACTCAGTCGAGCTGGAATCTGATTCCGACGTACAAGATTCGGTAGAATCAGATTCCAGCTCACTACCTGACCCGGAGCTGCTAGATAAAAAGCCTTCTTCATATTGCCAGATGAGAGAAGGTGCGATAGATGCATCCAAGATCGGCGCTGGAAAGCCCGCAGCTACTTCATCTCCAATCACAGAAACCGAAGAGTTATCCCCCAAGCACTCTTGGCCGATCGGAGGATCTGATAGTAGACTCGCCAGTGCTACCCCCATTTCAAGCTCTGTGCTCTCAGGATCCACTGCTTCACATTGCTCAACCTCAGTTGGTGGGTCTGTCTGCGCTTCGGCAACGTCATCCCCAGATAATTGTATGTCGAAGAAGATTTCAAAACCAGGCACGCGCTTCCCTTCCGCGTTTTGCCATGGCTCCGGGAAGCCGCAGAATGGAAAATCTTCCCCCTCCCGGACGAAGCGTCCGTTTAGGGTACCCCAGATGGGCCTGTGCATTAACTCAAATGGCTTCCCGGCCTTCTTTGCTCTGGCCCTTCCGGCCATCTCTTTCCCTTTCCTTACCCAGTCCTCCTTGGTGGGCAGATAACCCAGTCCGAAGGCGTGAGGGTTGTGTGGCACTTCGGCCAACACTGAGACGCCTTTCCGGCCGCTTCTCCCTAATCCCATCCCGGGGGTATGTTTTAGCTTGTTCATGAGGTAGATAGATTGTGCACTAACATACATGCCTTCATTCACAGCCATGACATTCTGCACCACTTGAGCCTCGGCCAAAGTGAACCCTGACAAAAACACATCCTCCGTGCCGTGCTCAATCTCCAAGACAGGTGTAGACACCTCCAGCGGCGGATGGATTGATGAATTCCCAAAAACGATCGCTACCCCTTTCCCGTGGGGGTACTTTAGCATTTGATGTAGAGTGGAAGAGACTGCTTTGACCTGGTGCAACCACGGTCGCCCCAAAAGTAGGTTAAAGGTTGCAGGAACGTCCAAGATATGAAATTCAATGCTGTGTTGTCCTGGACCAACCTTGGTTTGAATTTTAACAGTCCCCATCACTTCTCTGCTGGTATTGTCGTACGCTCTGATCACTTGGGTGGTTGGGACGAAGTCCACGGGTTTCAACCCGATTGCATATGCCGTTCTGGTTGGGCAGACATTAATCGCAGACCCGGTATCAACAAGTACCACCGGTATCCACTTATCTCTACATTCCACAGAAATATAGAGAGGTTTGTTATGACTTGTGCCCTCAGGCGGTAGCTCCTTGTCCGAAAAGGTTAATGCCGGGGAACCTCCTCCCGGAAAAACCAGCCCAACCAGCTGTTCAGGCGTGGTGTCTATGGAGAGTTTGGACTTGTCCATAGCAGATAGGAAAGCTTCTCTGTGTACTCGTGATGCCATTAGCAGTCCCCAGATGGAGATGTCCGCTTGTATTTTCTTTAACTGTTTCAGCACAGCTTCATCTTCAATCTGCTTCTCCTTCTGTCTCTCCGCTTCTCTATCCTTCCCGGATGCCTCGGGTTGGTCTAGATGTGGGGGCTTGAAGTACCGCCCACTTCTTGTCATATGATCCACTTCATCAAGATACCAAGTATCATCCGGTTGGTTATTCCCCCAGTCTTCATCCGTGTGGGCAAGACACAAGTCGTCATCTTCCCACCACATTCCGCTGGCAGCCAACAGACACCTGTCTGGCTTCGGTCCACTCGCACTCTCAATGTTCTCTGTCCATATGCTCGCGGCATTGTCTGTCTTCGTGCACACAGCACTTTCAGTCCCCTCAGGGCCTTTAGCCTTTCTAATTCTCTCAGCCTCCTCAAACTTTTCTTGTTCCAGCTGCGTCAGTACAGCTGTTTGTTCAACAGTTCCCATATCCATAATGCCCGTGTCCCAAGCGGAATTCTTTACACCGGCGCTCTCCGGTGGTACAACTTGATTTTCGGCCGTTCCGGCCACAACTGATATTTCTGCCCCTGCCGGGCTCTGTTCTGGTTGGGCTTCCCCCACTGCATCCGGTTGATCTTCAAGCCATCCAGTGGCCTCCTCTGATCCCTCATAATCATACCAATTAATTGACGCATCCCCCAGTTCCTGGTCCTCGAGAAATTGCAAGTTAGCAAAGTCCTCCTCTACGGCTGTCAGCTCATCTGCCCATAGCCCAGATCCATCCCCCCGGATCATGCATAGCTCTCCTGTCTCTGGAAATTCTACACTTAGCCCAATTCGGCCCGTTGATAGGATATGCTTGCTTGGATCATAGGCTCCCCCAGCAAAATTCTGCCCAGTCCCAGATTCAACAATCTCCTTTTCTCCCAAAATCTGCCCTGCCCTGTCTTCGACGGTCACCACCATCGGTTCTGGTTGGGTTTTAGAGATGTCCACCATGCACAAGAAGTCAGTGCAATCGGGGAGGAGCACCTCTGGCTTGGGTAGGTGGGTGGGAGTAATATAGATGCTAGGATCGTAAGATGCGACCCCAGTCTGGATAAGGTTAATTCTTTTGGGAGGAGGGGCTTGGTTATGTGGTGGGAGAGGGTTGGTTGTGACATTGGGTTTATCAGGAGGTGCGATCACTTGTTTGTCAATAAGATCTTGGATCTCATGACGCAATCTGTAACAACGGTCGGTGTCATGACCGTGTTGTTGGTGATATGCGCAATACTTTGACGGGTCGTAAGAGGGGGGGAGTGGATTCGGTAATGGCTTTGGTTCTAAGGGTTTTAAATGATTTTTTCTGATCAATATTCCCAGAACCTTGGTCAGAGGCATATATAGTGGGGTAAAGGTTCTTTGGCCTCGTGGTTGGAATCTGTTGGTGGCTTGTGTGTTGCTTCCGGACGCGCCGGAGAAGGGTGTGGCAGTCATGGGCCTTGGAGGGGGAGGGGGAGTGGTGGTGACCATACTAACTTCCGAGGCTCTCGTATTTGCGGCGCCACTCGGGCCCGCATTGTTGTTACGGTTGAACGTCCTCCTCGGTTGTTCTTTGTCGTGGTCAAACAGACCTTGTTTCATTGCGTCTTCGATTTGCACCCCCATATCATGTAAATCTGCGAAAGTAGGGAAGGGGACTACAATCATTCTCAGCATCAGTTTTGGGTGGAGATTGCGCACAATCATCCGGATTTGATCTTTGTCTGTGGGCCTTAAAGTCATTGTTGACGCCTTTGCCCTCCATCGGATCACAAAGTCCGAGAAAGATTCCTTAGGCTCTTGCCTTGTCGTTTCAAGATCACGGGTTGTGATCTCGATCTGTGTGTTGTACGAATATTGCGTGACAAAGGCTTCAGCCATTTCATCCCAATTCTTTTTCACTTCATCTTGTAATCTTGCGTACCAATGGGAGGCCACACCTGACAGGGTTCGGCCGAATAGTGAGAGCTTCTGTGGTCGTGTTAGGCCCATTGGCCACAAGACATCTGCAAACAGTCAGATATGGACCATGGGGTCGCCGGTTCCGTCAAAGCGGTCGATTTGTGGCATTTTGAACCTATCAGGGAGTGTTACGGCCTCCTCGGTATATCCATCTCCGATATCCGGCATAGCCTTGACCCCTTGGGATTTCTTGAAGAGCTTCTCCAATTTGCTTAATTTCAGAGCTGTATGATCAACCTCGACCTCGAATGGAGAGTCCGGGTGATTGGATGTATGGACCTTGGACAGTTGTGGTGGAAGCGGGGGCGGAGCTGGCCCCGTTGGAAGATTCGTGTCCTCTTGTAAGTTTTGGACATTTGGTAGGGTATTCTGGGCATTTGGTGGGGCGTTCTGAACAGTAGGTGCCTGCTCAGGTAACGGAGCCCCTGCCGGAGGAGGGATTTGTTGTGAAGCAGATGCTGTATTCTGCTGTTGCAGCCTGGTGATTAGTTCGGCCTGTTGGGCCATAATCGTGGCCTGCTGTTTGGAAAACTTCGATTGACGGGTGGCATCATCATGCATCTGTCTCATGCTCTCCTGCATCTGGCGCATCAAAGCCTCCATCCCTGATGTATTCTGTTGATCCATCTGTCTAATTGGTATGTCTATTTCTACAGCAGTAATTGAGACCTCAGTCCTATAGTCCTTTGATGAAGTAACCCACTGCTCTGACAACCTCTGTTCTGACGCACTGCGCCTTTTCGGCTTCCTTCTGGTAACAAGGGGTAGAGAATGGAACACTGGCTGTCCGTCGATTAGATCCTCAGATCAATGGAGTCGACGACCTCGTGTCCAAAGTGCTTGGGGAATGCCTGTTGGGTTGGAAGCAATCGTGCTAAAACTGACCTAGCAAAAGATAAATAAAGCGAAAAGGAAATAAATAAACAGATAAACGGGCAGCATAACAGCTTAAAATAAAATGCAGGACACACAGTCGGGCATAATCAACACACAGTCAATAAGCTGAATAATACACTGTCCTCAAACACTGATTATTATCCCTGTATCACTATCCCCTAAAACAGAATCTGATACCCGCAGATAGCTGATTCTCAAATACTGGCTGATGCCCGCAGGCCTGATACCCATAATACTGAACGGATGCCCGCAGGCCTGATGTTGAAACTCATGTACTGAAATGATGCCCGCAGGCTTGATACTGAACTGATGTACTGAACTGATGCCCGCAGGCTTGATACTGTCAATACTGAACTGAAGCCCGCAGGCTTAATGCTGACAATACTGAACTGAAGCCCGCAGGCTTGATGCCCAAACTCATATACTGATACATGCATTCCTGTAGAGACGCACTCTAAAGCACATAACAGATAAGTGAGAGCCAAAACACCCCTATGTTGGGGTAGGGTTTCCCTGTCCTATTGTGTCAGGAGCTAGGGTTTCACTACGCACGCAGCAGTTTCAAACAACCTACAAACGGGTAAGCAACCTGTCATAATTTGGAATGGTCACTATGGATCCGAATATGCACTAGGTCGAATGGTCAAAGAGGGTGCCCCGGTAAAACCGGGGTTTGTATTCCCATACTGGCAGAGCCCACAACCGGTCAGCCTTATGGTCATGCCTTGACAAGACAAGCCTCCGGCAAACCGTTCAGGAATAGCAGATGGCAAACACGGTGTCCTAGGCGCACCAATGCAAATGCAATGCAAAGAAACACACAAGTGTAGTCAAAAACAGATATCAAGAGTTCGAGTCAAGTTCTCTAAATCCCCAGCGGAGTCGCCAGAAACTGTAGACGTCCCCCGAACGCCCCGGGAGGGTTAAGCTCCCGTTCTGTTCATTTGGGGTCACTACAGCTCGGACTCTTAAATGTCACGGTTCCTAATCTGAACCAAAGAGTCCAAATCCGGCAAATTGTTTTGAGAAACAGATTTTTGAAAAAGTAGTGCCAAACATGGACTGCTTTGCCAGATACAGAGTCGCCACCTAAATATTTTATTTTGGGAAATTTAGGAAACCCTGACTCGGTGCCAAAAGGCCACGTGTCCGTCATCACCAAAGTTGCCTCGGCTCGGGAACTTGGGTACGATTGGGGAAGGTCACTTCGTGAGCACCCCCGCTCGCCCGGTCATAGACCGGCCTCTACTAACCATGATATCAATTTTTGGAAAACATTGTGAGTTCTTATTCCGGTTATTAGCCTAGGTTACTATGTGATGCTCACAACATATAAATATAGACCGGGTCGCCCAAATTGGAATGAAACATTTCATGCTTGTTTTTGAAAATGGTTTGCTACCCGCAGGTAGGCTTAAAACAATTGATGATTTACTCCAATTCAGATAACCCAACCTTCACCCACAAGCATTCAGGCAGTTATATCACATAAGCAATTAGCCTCATGGTAAGCATGCTATTCACGGCAACACTCATACGCATGCAAGGATGCTAAAGCATAAAAACTCACCGAGTACTCCAAGCCAAAAACAGAAACTTCATTAGAAATCATGCATGATCCTAAGTATATAGAAATGCCTAATGCAACACATGCAAAATGCAACTATAGCAGGCTCGGCTATTCTAAGATGGCATATGGAATGCTACAGCTAACATGTATTCAATTTGGAATTGAAATACAAATGCAGTTAGTATGGTGCGTCGAGCCCGGTGCATGCGATACAGATGAATGATGCAAACATGCTGTCATACTGTATGCTAATTTAAACATGCCCTAATCTAACCATCATAAGCGGATAAATAAAAGGGAAGAAAGACGTGGGGTTGGAAGACATACAACACACACACGCACACTTATTACAGTTGTGCCCTCGTAGAGAGGGTCCGAATAAATAATACAGTCCAAATATTACAGTCCCGAATAAAAGAATATTACAGTCCGAAATAATATTACAAAATCTTAATTAATGAATGAATTAGCTAAGAAAGCAAATAAAACTGGCGTGCAAGCCAGGGACTGCCTTGCTTCTGGTGGATGATGCATGTCCAGATTGTCTTGCGCGGAAATCCACCGGAATGCCCCAATTAGCCTCTGTTTACACCTGTTCTTGAAATGCGTGCCAAGTCCCGAAAAGTTGCTGATTCTGCGTTTTGCTGCAACAGAGAGCAGGAAAGGGGCATAGCAATGTATTTGCACAGATATATGCATGTCTCGATCCTCGTGCCACCAATCACGCATATCGAGGCATGATGGCAGAGGAGTCGAAATGCACAAACTCAATATAGGATGAATGCACATGAAACTACAGCTAAAACCTAACTCCATCATGGATAATCCGGAGTGTCGGCGACTGAGGAATTGAGACACATTCCGTCACTCGGAGTACGAAACGTACCTCGTTTCCCGTGCCCGGGCTAACTCCTATTCCGGACTTGATGCAATATGCATGATATGCATGAAATGCAACTAAAATACAATCCTAACATATACAATGCTATGGAAATGAAATGCCTCGAAATGCATGCACACGGGCACGCAAACCGAGAAAATGACAGAATGCTATCTAAGATACAATCTAATGTGCACTATGATGTGAAAATGAGATGTCTCGAAATGCGTGCACACGGGCACGCAAACCGAGGCAATGGCGGAATGCAATGAGACGCCTTGAAATGCGTGCACGCGGGCACGCAAACCGAGGCGATGGCGGAATGCAATGAGGCGCCTTGAAATGCGTGCACACGGGCACGCAAACCGAGGCGATGGCGGAATGCAATGAGACGCCTTGAAATGCATGCATGCGGGCACGCAAACCGAGGCGATGGCGGAATGCAATGAGACGCCTTGAAATGCGTGCACGCGGGCACGCGAACCGAGGCGATGGTGGAATGCAATGAGACGCCTTGAAATGCGTGCATGCGGGCACGCAAACCGAGGCGATGGCGGAATGCAATGAGACGCCTTGAAATGCATGCACACGGGCACGCAAACCGAGGCGATGGCGGAATATGATGAAAATGATATGGAAATGACAAATGGGATTATACCAATATGAGTGAGCCTCAGCCACACTCACATAGGATGTCGGCGGATAAAAATGAAGTGCCTCGAAATGCGTGCACACGGGCACGCAAACCGAGGCAATGACGGAATGCGATGAAATGACATGGAAGCATGATATGGGCTTATACCAACATGAGTGAGCCTCAGCCACACTCACATAGGATGCCGGCGGATAAAAATGAAGTGCCTCGAAATGTGTGCACACGGGCACGCAAACCGAGGCGGTGGCAAAATGCAATGAAATGACATGGAAATGATGGAAATCATTCTAATGGAATTTCAGCAGTAAAATATGGGGGAAAACAGTCCCGAAATGAGGCGAAATGACATGAAATGCATGGAATTGTCCCGAAATGCAACACTAGGCACCCGAAATGGCCTATAGCTATGCTAAACATGCACAATATGGACATGCAATGCAAAGACAGAAGCTAGACAGTCCCAAAAGATGCACTTTCACAGTTATAAACATGGCCAAACAGCAAGCATAGGTATGGCAAAAATAGCATGCAAGAATAGGGGCCAAAAGAGGGGTAATGAAGCAAGTGATACAAGAAAAACTCAAACTGAAAATTTTCCTTCTACAACACTGAAGAGGGACCAAAAATATGAATATTTACAGTATATGGCAGCCTCAAAATCAGTATACAAACATGCTAAAAGTGTGATGCAAAATTAGGCTCAAAAGTGGCTACAACATGAAGTATACAAAATAATCACCAAACAGCCAAAGAACCTTAATAAAACATGTAGAATGGACCAAAATAAGCACTTTTCCAGAACTGTAAAATGGCCAAAAACAAAAGCATGGTAGGCTAACTAAACATGCAAGAATGGGGAATAAAAGGGAGATATAACATGAAGTGACCTATGGAAGCCCCAAACCATGAAAGGACCTAAATGAAACATGAAGTATGGACCAAAATAAGAACTTTTTCAGAACTGTAAAATGGCCAAAAACAAAAGCATGGTAGGCTGCCATTGCATGCAAGAATGGGGAAGAAAAGAGGAGTATAAAGGTAGGTACAACATGGAAACCCCAAATGGTGTTGAGCCCTTCTTCAATGTTGAAGAGGGGCTCAAAATAAGCCTAATATCAGTTTACAACATGCTCGAAAATAAATTGCTCATGGGCCAAAAATAGCATGCAAAACTATGACATACAAGAGGGTCAATGAAGCAAGTGTCATGGAGGGCTCAAACAGGGTTGAGCCCTTAATGAAAAGTGAAGATGAGCTCAAAAGAGGGCCCTTTTCAGTTAGGGCCGGAGCTTGAAACAAAAAGGAAGTGGGGCTTACAAATAGATCAAGAAAAAGGGTCAAAAGGGTAAAAGTGTTACTTACCCTTGAAGACTCAAACTTTTGTTGCTTCTTGGATGGATTTGCAGCTTCTTTTGCCTTTGAGAAACCTCCCTTGTTGCTGGAAATGAGGTGGTGGTGGTAGAGCTTGGTGGTGTAGAAGGAATGAAGGTTAGGGACTTAGGGTTTTTCAAAGAATTGAGAAGGAAGAAGATGGAGTTGAGTATGGAGACTTGAAGAACAATTTTTCTAACCCTTGTAAGTGAAGCCACCAGCTGGTTATAAGGGTTCAAAAGGGGGTGTAAAGGTGGGGGAAAAGGAGAGCAAAATTCCCCCACAAAATATCCCCCGGATAAATATCTTGTCTGGGGGATATTGCCCCACAGCTGTAAAGTGCACAGTGCAAGGAACACGGCCGGCCTATCACTTTTGTTGCAGGTGGCCGGCCGGCCACACCCCCTAGCCGGCCGGCTAGGGGTCAAAAGGTTCAATCACATTTTCTGGCCGGCCAGCAACTGGGGAGGTACTCCTATGTGTGTACAACACAACCATGTGGTTAAAATTCCAAGAAAGTGGGTCCAAGGGGTTCAACATTAGCTCGGAAAGAGGGGTTCAAAAGGGTCAATTTGAATTACTGGCCGGCCATGAACTTTTAGGGGCCTCTCATGTGTGTAGATCACAGATATGTGGTTCAAAGTTCAAGAAAAAGGGTCCAAGGGGTTCAACATTAGCCCGGAAGAAAGGGGTCAAAAGGGTCAGGTAACCTTAATGGCCGGCCACCAACTTTTAGGGGCCTCTCATGTGTGTACATCACAAATATGTGGTTGAAAGTTGGCAACACTAACCCTAGGGTGTTCAACATTAGCCCGGAAGTTGGAAAAACGGGCGCCGGGAGGCTCCGGAGGAGAGATAACTGGTTGCTGCAACAATTGCTGGCCTCCCACTCTTTAGTGACCTCCCCGGTGATAAAACAGAGGTACCTGCCAAAAATGAACGAAAACCGATGCAAAACGAATGTTCGGGGGCCAAAACACGCAGTTCGGGATCCCGAAAATGGGCTGTTAAGCACCGAAAATGGCGTTCGGCCACGAAGTGGGTTTCCGGGACCCCAGTGTCTCTCAAAAGGGAGCAAATAGGAAGTATGCCAAAAATCAGAGCAATAGGAGATGGTTAAGCGGTCCCGAACCGAGGCACACGGCCTACGGTCCTGAAAACCGGAAACTGGACTCCGAAATGGGAAAAATGGCCTACGGCCACCAAATGTAGCCTACGGACATTGAGAGATGGTCTACGGGACCTCTCCCTCCCCTCAGGAAAAGAAACAGAGAAAATCGAGTCTGGTTCGCAAACCGAGACAAGGCACAGAAAAGGGTTCGGAAGTCCGGAGGCAGGGCTCACGGCCGCGACTCTGAAACTTCTGAACAAGCACATTATGCAACATCACCAAGCGCTCAATCGGTGACGTCTGAGTCTTAAGGTCGGTCAAAAATGGGGTGTCTACAGAAGGCCTTTGGTAATCACGGATTACTGGCCGGTTACGATGCTAAACCCTTAGGGGCGGGTTTGGGTCGTGACAGTTTCAATGTTGATTTTAGCATGATTCCTGTGAATGTTTTCAGATTTTTAGTCAATTTGAGTGAAAAACCCTAGTGAATCATATTCTCTTGCTTTCAATTTAAGTTTCAATGTTGATTTTGGTGTGATTACTGTCAATGTTCTCAGATTCTCAGTCAATTTGAAAGTAATTGGTACAATTGATTAACTAGGTTTCATTATTAATCATGTTTGGTAGCTCTAGTACCCTAATCATGTTGGTTTCATTCTCATATTTTGAATCAATTTGAGTGAAAAAACCTAGTTAATCATGTTCTCATGCTTTCAATTTAGGTTTCATTGTTGATTTTGGTGACATTACTATTAATGTTCTCAGATTCTGAATCAATTTGAGTGAAAAACCATAGTTAATCATATTCTTTTGCTTTCAATTTAGGCTTCAATGTTGAGTGTGGTACCATTGTTGTCAATGTTCTCATATTTTCAATCAATTTGAGTGAAAAATCTTAATTAATCATATTTTCTTGCTTTCAATTTAGGTTTCAATGTTGATTTTAGTATGATTCCTGTGAATGTTGTCAGATTTTTAGTCAATTTGAGTGAAAAACCCTAGTGAATCATATTCTCTTGCTTGCAATTTAGGTTTCAATGTTGATTTTGGTACGATTGTTGTTAATGTTTTCAGAGTCTTAATCAATTTGAGTGAAAACCCAAACTTAATCATATTCTCTTGATTTTAATTTAGGTTTCAATGTTGAGTTTGGCATGATTGTTGTGAATGTTCACAAGTTTTGAATCAATTTGACTGAAAAACTCTTGTTATTCATGTTCTCTTCCTTTTGATTTAGGTTTCATTGTTTGTTTTGATACAATTGTTGTCAATGTTCTCAGATTCTGATTGAATTTGATTCAAAATCCCTAGTTAATAATATTCTCTTGCTTTCGATTTCGGTTTCAATGTTGATTTTGTTTTTATAGCTATGAATGTTATCAAATTTAGACTTTCATGAAAATGACATTGGATTGATTCTTTTAGGACACATTCTCAGCGTTAATATGTTGTCTATGTTGATTTTCCGTACAGGAAATCAACTCATGAAAATGCCAAGACTGAAGAGCAATGCAAGGAAAACAATAAGAAAGCATAAAGAAACAACTTTAAGGGAGAAAAAACTAAAAGGAAAGCGTAGAGAATGGAAAGTAACTTTCAGATCAAACATGGTGATAATAGTGAAACTATTACAGCACATCAAACTCAAGAACGAGCGTATTAAAGGGTTGAAGAAAACCCCATTCTGGTTATTATTTAAGGCAATATTGAAGAACAAGTTGAATTATAAATAATGTAGAAAATATGATGATATTGTACTCAAAATAATTCAATCATACCAGCCAGGCAGCAGTGGTTTTTTCCAGTTAGGACCATAAACTATAAAGCTAATAACATAAGACATCAAGTCCATCTTCGGTATATCTTGTGGAGATGAGCCGATGCATCTTGGTTATGGAAATAAAAGTATATTCTCATTTCTGAGAAGAAGATCCATACAAATTGAAAGGCTATCGAGCACAACCATCATGGACTTGTTGCAAAAAGCATTGAAAGGCAACAAAAAAAAAGACACCGAAGATGTAATTAGGATGTTGTGTATGTATACTTGTTTGAAGTTTTTTTTCTCTACATCAGGAACAACAGTTGGATGGGTATTTCTTAATTACATGGAGGACATAAACTCAATGAGAAAATACAATTGGGTAGAAGCAATAAGGAACACACTGATGTCTTCAATTGAAAAATACCACAAAACTTCAACAAAAGTCACAGGATGTGTTATGGTTCTCTTAGTAAGTACAACTTTACTATTTTCTATTAGTTTGTAATTAATAACATAAAGTATTATTTCTTATTCAAATGACAAAAATTCTTTATATTTGTTTGTAGTATTGGTTGTGTGAGCACACACTGATCATCCACCCCGAAGTTAGCGAAGCATGTCCAAGGATGCTCAAGTGGAATCTTATCAAATTACATAAACGTATGAAAGTCATATCACTACATGACCTAACAACAAGACAGGTCACATCCTCATCTCATTTGAATTTCAATTCAAGTTGGGAAAATTCTCTATTTCTATACATTGAATTATTATTGAGAAACTTTTTAGTTTCCTAAACTACAATTATTTCAAAAACTAATATCTATTGTATGTTGACCTATAGGTAACTAGTGCTCAATTGAGTGAGGACAGTGATGAAGAACTTAATGACACTAAAGAAGAAGAAAAACAAAAAAAGATGATGAAGATGCTGAAGAAGAAGAAGAAAAAAAGAAGATGGTCAAGATGGTGAAGAACGTCACCAAGAACCAAAGGCAACAAATAAGAAATGGCAAAATTCTAAAAGCACAGAAATTGCCAGCTACATGAGAGATGAATGGGATGTTAATCAACAAGACACAAATGAAGACTTTGATGGCTTGTGCAACATTATGATCAATGATGCACCTGAGGGAGAAGAACACATTCATCAACAAGCACTTGAGAGACTTCAAACTGAGAACAACAATTTGTAACTTGACAACACAGTGAAGACCGTTTACATAAATAAACTTGAAGAGGATAACAGGCTACTCACTGCACATATACAACAATTGAAAGATGAAAATTCTCGATTGCATTACCAATTGGTTGAAAAAGAGGTCCATGAGGTAATTGAAGAAGTTTGTGGAGGAAAGAATTCTAGGACAAATGCAACGAATATAGGCCATACTATAAAAGATGAAAATTCTCAAGTGCTGCAGAAAGAGGTTCACGAAAATTCTGAAGTGGTGGACGAAGAGCTCCATCAGAAAGAGGCCCATGAGATAACGCAACGAGCTTTTGCAACAAAAGATTGTGAGACAAATACAAATGCAAAAGATTATCAAAATTCTCAATTGCAGAATCAATTAGTGAAGAAAGAAGTCCATGACTTAACCCAACAAGTTTGTGCAACAAAAGTCGATGATTTGACAAAATCAAGACAAACAAATCTGCAGAATTCCATGATTAAAAACATCAAAGATAAAGCAAGGAAAACTACTAAGATATTTGATTATGAGTATAGTGCCAAGAAATTTAAAGTTGAGAAAGAGAAGAAACACAAAGATGAGACAATTTCTAACAAGTATGTTGTGGCTCAATTGCTACCTTTTGAAGATAAGTATAAACTACAAATTCTTTGGAAACAAAAGCAAATAGAATCAAGGTATAATCTTACATAAATCTTGCAATTTTTCATGTAGTATAAACTATGAAATGAAAATGAGAAATAGCATTGTTTTCTAAAAATATTTTGAATTAATTATGAACACATTTTTTCTTGTTTTGTAGTGCTTGTATATGGTTTGTTGCAAGATGTGACAATTGTGTCTTTATTAATGATATCAAGAGCTTGGTAAAAGGGAACGACATATCCAGCTGTGTACGTATAAAATTTGTAATATTTTAACACTGGAAAACTTCTCATTGATTTATTAACATCACTTTTGTGTTTAAATTTGACAGACAATTGATGCATATGCTGAGATTCTTGAAAGAGAACCACAAGCATAGAATTCCGGTGATGGAGCAGAGCGCAATGGCAAGTCTTTCGTACTGTCAAGTCTATATTGGGTAAGGAATAAATATGCATGTGTTAATTCTATACTTTATCTTTCTTTTGATTTTGGTTTCAAAGTTCATTTTTTTCTGTTTGTTATCATTCCTGTGAATCTTTTCAAAATTTGAGTTTGGTATCATTGCTGGGAATGTACTTAGATTTCGAAACAATTTGAGTGACAAACCATACTTAATCATATTTTGCTGCTTTTGATCGAGATTTGAATATTGAATTTTGTACCATTACTGTGAATATTCTCATATTTTTTGTAAAAAAATAGCCAATGTTGAAGAAGAAAACCTTAGAAAAAAAGGAAAAAGATTTTCAAAAATACTTTGCAAGAATCTCTCACATGTAGATACATCCATATCCCCATCCACAGTTCCAATCATTGGACATTATTTGTTATCAACAAACACTTGGAAACTTGGAAACATTTCAACTCTTTGAGACCAAGAAAATGAAAGGACAAGCACTACAACGTTGCATATCAACTGGTAAGAACAATTTCAGATTACCATTACAATAATCAAATGTAAATCATTACATACTTTATATTGATGTTTTTTACAACAAACAATCATCAATGAATACATGAAGGATACACCTTGTCAAGTAGAAAAAGTATAGAATTCTGATGTGAAGATTGAATCAGTTAAAGACAGCCCTCAACAAGAAGCAATGACGTATGTTATGTTTATTGTAACTAACAAATTTTAATATATTTTTCAAAAAATTTTGTTTTTTCCCTAACTATGTGCATAATGATTTCTGTAAGGCTGATTGGGAAATTATTGTTTGTTACATCATAAGACAATACATAAGGCATCAACTAATTCCAAACACATTACCACCAAGCACATGCACAACATTGAGAGTAGACATGGTACATGAGTTCCTCAGTGATCCACAAAGATCAATTAGAGTCAAGTACCAAGATTGCAACATTCGATGAATCTTTTTGATGTGTAACTCAGTCAACTCTTTTTTGTCACATTCCAATACAATGACTAATGTTTTTGTTGATAGTTGCAAGCATATTGCCTCACAAACATATTACAATTTTGTTGATGTGTAATGGAATATTTTGTCAAACTTTCAAAGATATATGCACCAGGGCTTCTCTTGATATTTTTGTCCATATTTTCAGTTTCCATTATCCTATTCCTCACATTACTATATGGGAAAAGTGAAAATAGTGTTACATGTAAAAATAGTGGACACAATACTTTACTGTATCACAATCAGTGCTTTGTTGATGTTTTTGTTTATATTTTCAATTTTTATGCAATTTTTTTTGCCTCACAATATTATCACGTTCACTTATTTTGAAGTTGAAGACTTAAAACTGAGAATATTTTCAGTTTTATACAGTATTCACTCAATTTCCAAAACAACAATATTATCAATACAAATTTATTTGCTACCTCACAATATTATCACAATTTGAAAAACTAAAATTTGAAACAAATAATATTTTCACTTTCAGTCCACTGTTACTTTATTTAAAGCATAAAGTATTGATCACATCTATTTAGAATATTAATTCACATTCATTCAATTGATCACATTTATAACTGGCTCTAATTCATAACAAGAGTCTCACACTATTATCACAAAATCAGCTATTTTCAACTAAAAACTTAAATTGAGAATATGTTCACTTTTGATACAGTATTCACATAATCTTCAAAACAAACATTCAACAATCAAGTTTTTTCCAAAAGCCAACCAAACAATATTATCACAAACAATTTCCAAACTAAAATTCAAAACTGAGAATATTTTCACTTTCAATTCAATGTCACTTTATTGAAAACATAGAAGATTATTATTTATCTCTCAACAGTACAAACTGCTACTTCAAGAAATTTATGAATATGAAATTTTTACAATCACAAACCACCTATAAAAAATCACAAAGCCTCCTTATACGATTCCTTATTGTGATTGCCAACCTTCCCACATCTACCACAAGTAATTTGCCTTACTTTCTCACAATTGGAACGAATCCTCTTCTTATTTGGCCTTCCTGGTTGCTTCCTAAACAAAGGAAGAAGAACAACATCACTATCACCATCAACATTACAATCTGATTTCCAAATTGAAGGAACATGATATACTGGAAAAGAATAGGACTCTTGATAATTTTGAACATAGAAGTATTGATCAACAAATAAACTCAAATCATGTACACTCTTTTGTATAGCACCAACTCCATGTGCCCATGGAAACCCTTTCAACTGCCACTCGCCACAAGAACATATTCATCTACGAATGTCAACTGATACAGATAGATGTGAATATACCTCATAGACATTATTCCCAGATGAACTAACAATCCATGGCCTCAAAGTATTAAAAGCATCATGCAACTTGGACTCCATTTTGGGGCATATCACACCATTCTATTTATTAACAAGCTCCCTTCTTTTAGCAATTTTCCTCATCAACGTAATTCTTACACTATCAATCAACTTTGTGATAGGCAAATGGCGTTCCTTTCGTACCCATGAATTGAAAGATTCAACTACATTCGACCGTATCTCTCCAAAGCGTTGCCCTCGAAAATATGCATTACTCCAATGATCATATGGTATGTCATCTAAAAACTTTTCAACTCTTAACCCACATTCAATCTTTAACTCAACTAAACATTGATGAAATGTTTCTTCAGTTGGAGCATATGCACATTTCCCAAACAAAGTGATCATCTTTTCTTTTAATCCATGAAATATACCACACAAATGATGCCTCAAGTTCATCTTTAAATGATATAAACAATAAGCACGGAAAGCCGTTGGGAAAACCTTTGGCAAAACTTCAACTAATCCAAGGTTACGATCTAACACGAATGTAATATTTCGTTCTGCTAAAACAATTGTACTCAAATGCTCCAAAAACCAATGCCAGTTGTATTGATTCTCTGAGCCAACAATTCCAAAACAAACAAGAAAGAAACCTGCATGTACAAAACAGAAAAAATGAGAATATTCTATTATTCTTAGAAAACGGTAACACTTTAACATTCAAAATATCAAACACTAAAATGAATAATTGTACAAATAAAAAATGCATATACAACAATAATATTATATAAAATTTTAAAAATTCAATCATATTTCTAAATTGGAAACTTTCTCAATTCCAGAACGGAGAAAATAGATTTCTTGTGTACCTTGATTTCCATCTTTTCCTGTAGCGGCAAGTAAATTCCTCTAAGTCTTCCCTTCAAAAATGTGCCATCAAGGAACAAGAGATGTCGACAATAATTAAATCCACTAATGGAACCATGAAAAACAACAAATAATCTCTTAAACCGTTTAGTATCATCACACTCAAACTCAATGTAACTCCTTGTAATAACCCTCACCACTGCTTACCGATAAACACTGATTACCGTTAAACTGAACTGATTATGACTGATAACTGAACTGATAATAATCTGCTTAAAGTACTGAACTGACTGACTGAAAATCGGAACTGAATTGACTGAGTATGTATGTTAATTTGCATTCTATCTGTGGATTGATTATTTGATCTATTTGTGTTTTATGTTTAAACCGTTAATGGAAGGCCTTATCGGCAGCCGAATCCGGAAGTGATTGAGGTTTTATGATCATCATAATTTATGTGATTTTACGGTATATTTATCTGAAAACTGCTTAGGTATGATTAAATTAGATTAAATATTGACTTAATGCAAGGTTGCACTTATTTACCATTTTGCCATGGTGAGTGGCCACTACCTATACATCTTTGAGCTCATTACACATAACCAAAACATTTGCTCAGCCTTTTCTCTTGAGTGTATAGCCGACCATGAGAGGGAGAGAGTGAGAGAATTTGGATTTCATCTTGAATTGCTTGGTAATTGAAGTGTAGATTGCTACTTTGAGCTCCCAAACCTTGAACACAAGACTAAGGTAGGACATTCATCTTCTTGCTGTTGTCATAGAATTGATTCTTGCATGATTCATGCTTCAATTGTAGAGTTAAGTCTTGGTTTAGTTCATACATGTTGATATAGAGCTCATTTCATGCTTGCATGTTTGAATTGTTGAGTTTTGAGTTGAATTCATGGTAAAATGGTACATGCATGTCCATAATTTTGTAATGGTCCATGTTTTCAACTTGTTTTTGGATCAATTGGCTCCTTAGAGCATCAAATTGGAACTTCAAAATGATTTAAATTCATGCATGTTTGCATGTTCATATTGTTCTTGAAAATGGTTTGAAATTGGATTTGAATTAAACACCCTTGGGCTTTGATTTCTTAAAATTGAGCTTTGAACCATGTCCTTCTGTATGCTTACAAGTGTTTTCTGGAAATTCAGCCCAAGAGGATCGGTTTTGATGCATTTAAACTTGGTTTTTGGCTTGGAGGTGCAATCTGGAATTCCCAGATTTTGCACTTCCGCTCGAGCGGGGAAAGTGGCGCTCGAGCGTAGAATCCGAGCATCCAGTATCTCTCCACTGTTTTACAGTCCGCTCGAGCGGAGGATTGGGCGCTCGAGCGGAGGATTGTGTCTCAAGCTCCAGCGGGCGTCGAGCGGAGATTTCACCCATCCAGTACTTTTACAGTACACTCGAGCGGGAAAGTTGACGCTCGAGCGTGTACCTTTGTTGCATGACTGCTCGAGCGGGGAAACCTGCGCTCGAGCGGAACTCTGTTTTTTCTGAAAATTCTGAAACTGCTTTTTGAGTACATCTTGACATCCTCATCCCATCCGAGGCATTCTTAGGCCTAGTTTAAGGCATCTCATTGAGGGCATAGATGTAGAACACACCGAGACATTAGGGGTTAAGTTACTATCTTTCCCAACTGTGCAGCTTAGTGTGTTCAATCTGTTAACTGTGTAGGGTTGGCGACTGGAGAGGCACGCTCTAGCATACTGTAGCCCGAACTCTGTGAGTAACGATTGTGTAAAGATATGTTCACAAATGATCATCTTCTGAACAACTGAACTGTACTGTTTTCTGAACTGATTACTGTTAACTGAATGAATGTATGTCCTATATTCTGAACTGTATTATGGCATCCTTGGCACCTACTGTTTACTATTACTGAGACAGAATTCTCTGTCGGTTCCCTTGTTGGAACCACTACTGTTTACTGACTGATGGCCATCACTACTGTTCGGTCTTTTAAGACCTACTGCTTACTGTACTGTTATGCTAATGGGTGTACCACATACGACTGTACTGACTGAACTACTAAAATACTGTTTAAATGAACTGTTTTCATACTGTAAGGACATTCATTCTTAACCTCTTTACGCATTATGTTATTCACTGGGCTTTAGCTCACTGCTCATATATATATGTAGGTGTACAGGCACCAGACCGCGGCTAGAGGCGTCAGGGTTAGTCCAGTTTTGTCAAGCCAGCCTTCGTGCCTCACTGCGAGGTTCCGAGCCTACTGCGATGGCTTTGGGGTGTTTTGTTTACCCCCGTCTGTCTTACTGTTTGGTTTACTGTATAGACTGTCAGCTGCTACTGTATTGTTATCAAGGGATTAGGTCCCTGTACTATGTGACTGTAAATTTTGTATAGACTGTACGGGACTGTACGGTTGTAGGTATGAATGCATGAAAAATCTTTTTGGCATGCAGACTGTCACAGCTCAATGGACATTATTTAATTACTGTATTGGCTTCCGCCGGGCCCTGTACTCTGTTTTACTGTATTACTGTTCTGCAGGCCTTCGGTAATCTCGGATTACTGGCCGGTTACGGTGCTAAACCCATAGGGCCGGGTTTGGGTCGTGACACTCCTTGGATTGCAACTCTTTGCAACATCAACATACTATCTTAACTGATTAAATGACATTAAGTAGTCTCCAAAAATATCACCCTTTGTTTTCTCTACCCCCAACCAAGCTTGATGATAACTAACTCTCAGCCCATACCCCCACTTAAAATCCCGAACAACATGACCTGGACGTGTCAATGGATTATCATGAACACCTTCAACAATCAAATCAGCAACTAAATTAGAACTCATACGAGAATGACTCATTGTACATACTTCAGCACCACTTGTGTGGACATTGTTGAGCTTCCTTATATAAAAGAACCCATTAGCATTCTTCACTCTACCATGAACATTCCACATACAACCTTTTGTCTCTCTAAACAAACATTGTGCGGTAACACGAACTGTGTCATTCTTAACAAATATGAACTCAAATCCACACTCAATGGAAAACTTCGACAATGCATTACGAAATTCAACAATTACACCTTCAAATTTCTGTCCTATATGTGTAATACTAACTGCCCAACTAGTAGACAACAGTACTTTTTCCTTGTGTCGACAAAATGATGATAACATATCAACTTCTTCTTCAACCTCCAACCTCGAATTCCTATTGGATAATGTAGATGCTCTGTTTGACAAGTTCACAGATTTATTGTTGTCATGAGACAATGTAATATCACAAACTTCAAGCTCCAACATTGACTCTCTTTCTCCATAATCCAATCTTTTGTTGAGATTACCACAATCAATGGTTGAGTTTTTTCCTCTCACAACAACATCAGTACACTTAGAATCAAAATGCACAACTAATGCCAACAACAATTCTAACTCCTCATTGTTGTCCAACGTACAACTAGGATGTCCAAGCAATGAGTAAGATAGGCAAATGTTATCAAATTGCAAACTATCCCATCTCAAACATAGCTTATCAAGCAACTGATCATATGTAACATTCCGATCAATCTTAATTGCAAATGTGCAACCATTATAATTGTACAACAAAAAAATCGGGATACTCGTAGAACCTTTACTCATCTTTCAATCTAAAAAAAAAAAAATTAAATAATAAAAAAAGATCACATCAATAAAAGATAGTCCAATACTCAGTTTATTGAAACTACAAAACCAGAACAAATACTTCAAGCAATACTAACAACTTTCTCAGTTTTCACAAATCACGTTTTCAATTCATAAAATATCAAACCAAACTGAGAAATCATCGAGCAAATCACGTCTTCAATTCGTAAAAATCCAAATTATTCAACATATTCTCATAAATAAATTCAATCAAAACTAAAGAAAATTCCAAAAACACATAACAATTCTTCAATTTATAAAATCGACACAATACATACCTATAAACCATACATACCTATAAAATTAAAACAATACATACCTATACAAAATCGAAACAATACATACCTATAAACCAGCAGATTAATTCTTCAATTTATAACTCCAAATCGCACATAACAAACTCCAACAGATTTCAACTCAAAAGGCCTCAATTACGAATCTATCAAAACTGAGAAATTGCTTTACCTATAATAGCGAACCAAGCCAAGAAATCCCTCAAGATCCTTTGTGATTCGAATCTTCATCTACTTCCATAACTAACTTGTTTTCTCTTCCTAGTAAATGACGTCAATGCTATTATATATATATATATATATATATATATACTTGTTTGGATTAAAGGGCAAAAACGTTTTTTTACCTGTAAATGCAACTTATTGGTTCAAAAATTTTTGCTAGGACCAAAGCTACTACCAAATATGTAGATAGGACTTTTAGGTAATTATTCCAAAAAACAATTATGTTGATCAAATAATTGCAACTTTTTTTATTTTAATTGGGTTTGTCTTAAAAAAAAAATCTATTTTAAAATAGTAATGCTATAAACAGTAATTAGTATACCCATTAACACACCAATTAGATATAATAATAGGTATAAGCACGTTGAGTGGTGGAACCCACATATATGTTTTGTGTCTTAGCTAGAGACAAATGTGATTAAAAAAATAAAAATAAATAAAAAAGTACTAGAGTTATCCGATCAACCTAATTTTTCTATTAATGATATATTGGTACCTATAAAATGAACTATTTAAATTATGAAAATAGTACCTGTGATGTATCCCACTAATCCCTCAAACTCATATTGTAACTTGGAACAAATCCAAACCTTATTTTTTACTATTGATATTTTATGAAAAGACAACCATTTGTTTGGTAAAAAAAATGCTATTCACCCACCTTAGGAATCCATAATTTATCTCAAATGGGTTGTGTGGTAGAGATTAAATTGATAAAATATGAGATCCATAAGTGAAATGAATGTGAATCATTGATTTTTTTTAGGTAAATTTTGAATTGATAAGGGTAGATTTGTAGTATCATTGATCTTGTAATGTAGAAAGCAACAAGAAATTGTACATTCTATGAAACTAAAGCTATCCAAATTTTATAAACACCTTGCAAAACCCAAAAAATTACAATGACACAATAAAGTTGGATTTGTAATATTCTCAAAGTAGAAAGGTTAAGAAAGTAATTTCTCTCAAAAGTAACAATTAAATCTTATATCAGGCTGAAAGTGGCTAAAGGAATAAGTGAATTTACAAACAAATCCAATGAATTATGAAATTGCCTAAAGCAATAGTAGGAAATTTCAAAATAGGAATAAATATATAATCCAATGAATGATCAAATTACCTCAAGCAACAGTAGAAAATTTCAAAACAAACTGAGGGTTAAAATAGGAAAAAAAAGACAAGCCACCAACACCAAAGCTATTCTTATATATATATATATAGGCATTCATATTTGCTATTTAGATGGTGAAATTTATATATTAGATAGTCCAAAAATAGCTCTGGAGTTACCATATGCCCCCAAGATGCCCAAATATATATATATATATATATATATTCAGATTTACGTGTAAGTCTTAATAGGTGAATTTATTATTCAAGAGGTCATGTGAAAATTAATGACGTTTTTCATCAACACTATTAAAAAAGTCACTAATTGTTAATTTTCAACGACGGTTTAAAAATTTTGTTACAAAAAAAATTACTAATTACAAGTTTTAGCAACCGTTTAAAAAAAAGTTGTTAATTCTCAACTTTCAGCAACAATTTGCAAAATTCGTCATAAAAAAAAGTCACTAATTATAATTTTAACGAGAATTTATAAAAATTTTGACAAAAAAAAAGTCACTAATTATAAGTTTTAATGACAATTTATAAATATTTTGACAAAAAAAAAAAAGTCACTAATTGTTAATTTTTAGCGACATATGCAAAAAATCGTCACAAAAAATTATTTTTAGCGATGATTTTACTATGACTTATTTTCAATAGGACTTGATAGAAATTAAGTCTAACTATTAGGACCTATTAATAGTTTATCAATTTTTTTTGAGTGTTGTCATTTACCCTTACCTTTTTACTTTGGCCCCCTATTTGCACCACATTTTATTTTTTTGTCAATTATGGCCTGATTGATTATGGTCAAGTTCGATTATGGTCTGCCGATTAAGACCATAAACTATTTTTAAAAATAACCTTGGCTACATTTGTTTTTATTATTATTATCTCTCTCAACAGGCATGTTAACGTGGCGTGATAGATGTGTTAAGGACATGGTATGATAACATGTTAAATGGAATCCCAAAAAGTTAACAATTGTAGCAATTTGAAAGTTAGTTGCTGAGATCAAAGAGCTAAGATCAAATCAAGCACCAAATTTGCAAAATGGTTCTTATCAAATATGGGATATAGTTGAATGGAGCAAAGATCAAGGAAGATCATGGATTCTATGAAGATAGGATATAGTTGAGTGGAGTAAAGATTAAGAAAGATCATGGATTGATGGTTACAACATGAGGTGGCCAAGCAAGTATAAAATGAGGACTTGAAGAATCAATCAAGGGACATCTCTCAATCATCAAACACTTGCAAAAAGTTTATATAGGAGTAGTTTAACGTATCATTTTTAGGAATAGAATAATGATAGCTTTCTCTAACCCCCCTCCCCCTCCCCACTTCTCTTCTTTTCTTCTGTCGATTGCTGTATTTCTTCAATCTTTTGTCCTTGTTTAAGTTCTTGTAACTGGTGACAAGTGACAATTTATTCGAATTAATACATATTCTACTCGGTTCCATTTTCTTCTTCATTCAATCACCTCCAAGGAAGTTCTTAATCTGTTTAAGGCAAAGAACTCAACCACAGAGCCTGATTTTTTATTTGTGTTTATTGAAATATGTTTAGGCCTGTCAATCAATCACTGTTGATTGGGCTTGAACTGAATTTTTACCAATATAAATTGGCACGCCCGGTGGGACCATTCTAACTTGGAGTGATGATGGTGAAGAAGCAGACTTATCCTTATAGAATCATGCCTTCAATAGGTATGTTTACATCTTGTGAACCTATGGATGTAAACTGCCAATGGAGTGACAGTGTTCCCATGGATACAGATTATCAGTGAAATACCTCATATTTTGAAAATTATCAGTGTTATGATGGGGGGTTTTACTGCTTATTGCCAACATAATGGCATGACAAATGATGTGAAAAAAATGATTTGGCATTGTGATGATGAAATTTATTGGTACGAGAGTGAAATCTTGGCCCTAAAAGAAAAAATTAATTCTCTTTATAGGCAAAATTTTCAAATAATTTCGTCATCTTCGTATTATTTTACACAATGAGATTTAAATTACCTTGATAAAAATATTCATCGACTTAAAGGCCAAATTTTCCTAATTGATGAAGAAATTATATATTGGAAGCAAAAATTAGAAGACATAATGGCCAGTGAAAAATTAAGATATGGAAATAATGTGGCTCATAAGATTAATACACATAGTTTTGAAGAGCCAAGGTATGTCGCTTGAAAGGTTAGCATATCAAGTCATGAAGATAATATGACTTTGAAAAAATTTCATAGGCCATTAATGACTAAAATTAAAAAACAATCCCTTCTCTAAAAAATATTGAGAATTCTAATGGTAAAGGTTCACTTGGGGGGCATGACGTTTTGCCAAACATAGCAAAAAGTGACAAACCATTAATGGCTAATGTGGGGGCCGATTATCGGGAGTCATAGAGATTTCGGATAATCAAACCTGGGAGAGTCGATATTCCGAAGCACTCGACAATGGGCCCGAAAGCCCAAATCCAACCCTACTCGGCCAAATGACCGATTGAGCAAGGGGCCAAGTGATGATCGAAAAGTCATGAAAAGTGCCGAATACGAGATGGGAAAGGGATCTAATCCCAAGGCCCAAAGAAGAAAAGATAAAAACAGGAGAAACATCAGCTAGAAAGTAGGATGTGAGAATTATTGTGCTTTGTGGGGAAGTGGTTTGGAAATACTCTTTAGGATCCTGGGGAACGCTCTTGATCCTCTTCTGGTCACCTGAAAAAGAATAAATACTCTGGTCGAGGGTGCCAGAATTAGCACTCCGACGGGCAAGTTAGTATCTACACTCGAGGAAGCTTGTATTCTAAGTTTAAGCACAATAATTCTCACATACCACTTTCTAGCTGATGTTTCTCCAATTTATATCTTTTCTTCTTTGGGCCTCGGGATTAGATCCCTTTCTCACCTCGTATTTGGCACTTTTCATGACTGTTCGATCTTCACTCGGCCCCTTGCTCAATCGGTCATTTGGCCGAGTAGGGTTAGATTTGAGCTTTCAGGCCCATTGCTGAGTGCTTCGGAATATTGACTCTCCCAGGTTTGATTATCCGGAATCTCTATGACTCCCAATAATCGGCCCCCACAATTGCCCCCCAAGCACTCCACTATCGACAGTTGGCTGGAGTGTTTGACTTGAACTCGAAGGGTCAGAGCCGAAATTCGGCGGCTAACCGTTTCCTAACGCAAATGTCTGTACATACACTTCTTGGTTATCATTTTAACTTTCCGCTATTCGGCATTGCTACGTTTTGGCCAAGTCTTCTGGTCGGCACAGGCGTTATTGCCTTAGGGCCAAAGACACCGACCATCACCTAGTGACTATGCTTTCCATCTCTGGAAAGCGAGTCGATGATGTTATGGTTGTCGTCCAAGGAAACTGGGAATTCAGCGAAGGCGAGGATCGCCTTGATCGTATTCCTAGACGGAGGGGCGAACTAGGTGGCCGAGTGTTTGCTTTTATTTGTTTACTTGTTATATTTATAAAGCTTTATTTTCGGGACCTCACAATTTTGCTTTTGCAGGAAATGATTTGAAGTGTTGACCTTGACCGACGACGCCATCCTTTCGGAAATCAAGACTGTGCTCAAGTATCTCGGCCGACGGAGTCTTCAGAAGCAGGGAAGAGCGGCCCACGTTCTGCTCTGCTACAACCCGACATATACAACTTTTTCAGTGTTAGAAAATATCCCAATTCCGGAGGGTAAGGGATCAGATTCGGAGTGGTCGGAAGTAGCTGACTACGCCGAGTCAGATCAATCCGAAACTGAGGTTGACGAGGCTTTGAAGTTAGCATTTGAAGAAGCCGGCCTTAATTCGGTTGATCCTCCGTCCACTTTGGGTCGAGAAAACCGTGCGCTTGACGATATTTTTCATGATCTGGAAGACCTTCCTGGCATGTTCCCAGAAGATATGGCCGGGTTGAGCCTAACTAAACTTGCCAAGAAGGCGAACACGGAAGGGCTGGCCGCGCGACGAAGGGCAGAAGAGATTCGAACTACCGAATCTCAATCCCAGTCCTTGCCTGTTATCGAGGGGATGGAAAAAAATGGAAATGCCGAGGCGGGACCTTTTGTGCAGGCAAGTGTACAGGCTGAGCAAAGGTTGGAGACGCCCTGCCGATGTCGATGTCGGTTCAGAAGAAGACTGTGCCGACAAACGACCTCGCTTGGATGAGTCTGATATGATTGTGCCTTTTGTTATTCAGCCCAAGATAAAAAATATGCTGATCTTTTGCGATACTTCGGTGATCAAAGATCCAGCGGTTGCACTCAGCTTGGTGACGTCTGTTTCGCTTCCTGTTGACAAGGCGGCTTTTTGGGCGGAGCCTGATCTGGTTGCAATTGGGTTGGCCACGCAATCGGCTCTTTTGGTGTATATCTGGACTTGGTCTTTTCTCTCTACGAAAATATTATTTTGTTCTCAAATTCCTGTTTTGCAGGTCGTTGGAGGGTGCCCGAGCAGAGGCCGAGACGGAGAGGGCCTATAATGCCAGAGAATTGAGATCGGTCACCGAGAAGAGGGTGGATATGAGCGACGACGCGCTAAAGTTGGCCCAGGAGGTGATCTCTAAATTGGAATCTTGATTAGAAGAGATGAAGGCGGCGAAGGAAACAGCCGACCTGCAGGCTTCCAGCGCATTCGATGCTAGGAAAAAATCAGCTTTTGATGAATATGTGGATAAAGTTCCCAAGTTTGAGAATCGAGGATTTAAATATGGCTGGCTCAAAGCCCTTGCTGCTGTTAATGTCGTTGGCTATGCCAATTCCATATGAGCAAGAGGATGTTGAGCAGCTGGAGTCTGACTCCGAGGGCTAGCTTGGGTAGCTCTTGTTTTTGTTTTAGAATTTGCCTGTAATTTTCAGCTTTTTACAGCCTTTTGTTTAGTAATTTTCATATGTAAAATGGTTACAATTTGTACCCAATTTACTTAATGAAAATTCACTTTGTGCTTTGCTGTTACTAATGAATAGAATTGTTTGGTTGCTATTTTGGGTGAAACATTTTGTATCCTTGCCGACTATCTAATTAGGCCGTTTTAGCAAGGCATGGGGTCAAGAGGCTCGGCCAGTTAGATTAATAAATCTGCCCTTACCTATGCCAGTGCATGGACTTCGAGGCATTCGCCCATAATCGCCGTTTAGATATTTATGTCATTTTAACAAGCCAAAAATGAGTGCATGAAGTGGTTGTGGCACATAT
This sequence comes from Camellia sinensis, assembly GCF_055761805.1. Lineage (NCBI taxonomy): Eukaryota > Viridiplantae > Streptophyta > Magnoliopsida > Ericales > Theaceae > Camellia > Camellia sinensis. The sequence continues at coordinate 35,105,098 of NC_138969.1, forward strand.
CAATCAGCATGGGGCCAAGATGCTCAGCCGGTTAGATTAATAAATCTGCCCTTGCCCCTGCCAGTGCATAAACTTGGAGGCATTCGCCCAAAATCGCCGATTAGATAATTAGGCCGTTTAAAAGGCCAAAAATCAGTGCATGAAGTGGCTGTGGCACATATCAATCAGCATGGGGCCAAGATGCTCGGCCAATTAGATTAATAGATATGCCCTTGCCCCAGCCAGTGCATGGACTTGGAAGCATTCGCCCAAAATCGCCGATTAGATAATTAGGCCGTTTAAAAGGCCAAAAATCAGTGCATGAAGTGGCTGTGGCACATATCAATCGGCATGGGGCAAAGATGCTCGGCCGGTTAGATTAATAAATCTGCCCTTGCCCCAGCCAGTGCATGGACTTGGAGGCATTCGCCCAAAATCGCCGATTAGATAATTAGGCCGTTTAAAAGGCCAAAAATCAGTGCATGAAATGGTTGTGGCACATATCAATCGGCATGGGGCGAAGATGCTCGGCCGGTTAGATTAATAAATCTGCCCTTGCCCAGCCAGTGCATGGACTTGGAGGCATTCGCCCAAAATCGCCGATTAGATAATTAGGCCGTTTGAAAGGCCAAAACTCAGTGCGTGAAGTGGTTGTGGCATATATCAATTGGCATGGGGCGAAGATGCTCGGTCGGTTAGATTAATAGATCTGCCTTTGCCCCAGCCAGTGCATGGACTTGGAGGCATTCGCCCATAATCACTGATTAGATAATTAGGCCGTTTAAAAGGCCAAAAATCAGTGCATGAAATGGCTGTGGCACATATCAATTGGCATGGGGCGAAGATGCTCGGCCGGTTAGATTAATAAATCTGCCCTTGCCTCAGCCAGTGCATGGACTTGGAGGCATTCGCCCAAAATCGCCGATTAGATAATTAGGCCATTTAAAAGGCCAAAAATCAGTGCATGAAGTGGCTATGGCATATATCAATCGACATGGGGCGAAGATGCTCCGCCGGTTAGATTAATAGATCTGCCCTTGCCCCAGCCAGTGCATGGACTTGGAGGCATTCGCCCATAATCGCTGATTAGATAATTAGACCGTTTAAAAGGCCAAAAATCAGTGCATGAAGTGGCTATGGCACATATCAATCGGCAGGTTGGGGTCGAAAAAACGAAAGAGGCACTCGCTGAGGTCTGTCAATGTGAGAATCGGGGATTTAAGCACGGTTGGATCGCGGCTCTTCAGGTCGCGGAGGTTCTCCGAGTGAAGGGTATCGATTCCAGCTTATGTGGGCTAGATCATCGTAATCATTTGCCCTTTCCCGCCTTTGAAGTTGAAAAGGCTAGCACTGAATAAAAATATTCGCTGTAGAATTATGTGATTACTGATTGGTTGAATAAAAGAAAAGAATTTTATTTTCAATTGCACTCGTGCTTGCATATGTTTCATTATACGTGTTCGAATCTGGAGACTTTGATTGGCCAATCGTGATATCCACGAAGGGCACTCCGAATCCGGAGACTTTAATCAGCCCAAAGACGTCATTCGCCGATGGGGCTCCGAATCCGAAGACTTTGATTGGCCAATCATGATATCCACGAAGGGCGCCCCGAATCCGGAGACTTTATTTGGCCGGTCGTGATATCCACGAAGGGCGCTCCGAATCCGAAGACTTTAATCGGCCCAAAGACGTCATTCGCCGATGGGGCTCCAAATCCAAAGACTGATTGGCCGGTCGTGATATCCACGAAGGGCGCTCCGAATCCGAAGACTTTAATCGGCCCAAAGACGTCATTCGCCGATGGGGCTCCGAATCCAGAGACTTTGATTGGCCAATCGTGATATCCACGAAAGGCGCTCCGAATCCGGAGACTTTAATCGGCCCAATGACGTCATTCGCTGATGGGGCTCCGAATCCGGAGACTTTGATTGGCCGGTCGTGATATCCACGAAGGGCGCTCCGAATCCGGAGGCTTTAATCGGACCATGTTTGAACTAGATTCTGTAGTAGGTGAATGGGAATCTTTGTATTTACAGAAAAAGAAACGTACATGACGAACAGTTCAGAACAAGTATCATGTCCCACAAGTCGGCTTAATGATAAAATTTGCGTAAATGCGTGGAATTCCAAGGTCGTGGCAGACTCCTTTCTGACATGTCTCTGAGCCGATATGCCCTTACTCCAGCGACCGAATCGATCTGATAGGGGCCGTCCCAGTTAGGACCCAATTTTCCATCGGCCGGTTTCCTGTCAGCTGGGAGTACCTTCTTCAGGACCAACTCTCCTGGTGTGTAGCGGCGAGGCTGAACGCGTTTATTATACGACTTTGCCAGCTGTTGCTGGTACCGTGCCAGATTACTGAAGGCCAACTTTCAAAATTCACACACAACAGAGTATAAATATATGGGGCTCACAAGTACGGAAGCAATACATACAATCAGATTAGTCCATAAGAGCTGTGTATAAGTTAAATGAAATAGCAATCATCTGCAGATAGGTTACCACTCAATTACAAACGAAGCAAAGTACAAATTACATCTTACATATTAACAAAAGGGCTTCACAAGCCGACATGGACAAAATACATGAAATACAGCTAGAAGCAAAATCTTTAAGATTGCCGACATCCTCGTTGCCGACATAACATGTATACAAAACACACATCTTGATCAAAAGGCTTCTCAAGCCGGCGTATACAACATACAAGTATTACAAATCGAGAAGCATAATTTTCAAGATTGCCGACGTAATTACAGGTTAAGCCGACATAATCAAAATCCAAAATAAGCTCCAGAATCACATCTAGGCGTCGCCGCCTTCTTGCTCATCACCTACATATATAGAGAGAGGGTGAGCTTAGATACTCAGTGAATAGTATAAATAATAAAGGGTTTGCATGAATAATAGCCGAAGTCCTCTCAAAACAATACAAGTCAAAACTTTAAATAACATGGGATGGTCCTCACCCATCTAACAAATCTTCAAAGCTTCGAGGGGTGCTTACTAGCATCAACATATTACAACGATAACATTCCGGCAAACATATCCACACGGTAAACCGTCAGTGGCAAAACAAGACGAGGTAAGAGAGGCATCTCAAACAAGGGTGCTACAAAAGTTTAGAGTCCTCTAGCACAAGGGACCGATGTTACAAAGGCCCATAGCCTTTTAACACGAGAGCGCTGCGAAAGTTTAGAGTCCTCCAACACAAGGGACTCTCAAGACAAGATGTGCTGCGAAAGTTTAGAGTCCTCCAGCACAAGGGACTTCCAAAACGAGATGTGCTGCGAAAGTTTAGAGTCCTCCAGCACAAGGGACTTCCAAAGAGGGTCATCACAACAAGATCACACTTGATATACAAAACAAGGACAATTATTCATGCTTAACAAACACTTTCGAAACAAAGCAAAGCAGAGTCTTTATCAAAACGTATAACATAGCTTTATTATAAATACCACTCACATAGTTCTTCAAACGTCGGGGTCAAGGCAAGTCCAAGTCCTACAAACACATGGCAAAGTCTATTGAATGCACTACTCAAAACAAGTCTAGCATACATGAAAATGACCTCGGCATTCTTCAAAAACTGGGTAATCAAATCAAAACACAGTTTCTTATCTTTGAAAAAACATACTGGGCAACCACCAGGTCTTGGCCGAGGTCCCACGCCTTCTCGCCGAGGTGTAGTCCCGATGGCCACATTCAAAAGTGAAGTCGGGAAAATCTGGGTTTCCCTCTCGATAAACATGAAGAACATGAGCATGAAGAACATGAAGGACATGAACATAAGGGAGATGAATGCAAAGATCAAAACTTGCTATTACAAAAGCGGAGATTTCATGCTACGAATTCAAGAACACGGACCTGGGTACCCATACTCAAGGATCTTATCAAAACAAACACAAAAACATGAGCCTTAATGCAAACTTTCGGATCAAACGAGGATTTTCTTCAAGAACACATGAAAACCATTTTCTCTCTCTAAAACTAACTTTAAATCAATGCATGACGTGCAGAACGGGTTTGATTGTGCAATGCAGCTAGATGACCAATAAGAAGAACAAGAGTAGGTTAAGATTCTAATCTCAAAACTCGAATCTAACGGCTCAAGCTCCAACGATCAAGCTTGGAAGTTCACTCTCTCTCTTGCTCAAACTTCTCCTTCTCCTTCCTAGAGTTTCTCTCTCTAAAAGGCAAGATTTGATACAAAAAGTTATGCTCCTCACGACAATCACTGACTTAATCCCTCTGCCGAGACACATGGCATCGGCTAATTGGCTCTATCCAAAAAGGTGACTGATATGACAAGACAAGACCAAGACAAGGTGTACTCAACAAGCTAGGCGGCAAAAACACACCGGCAAGTAATGACATCAGCTAACAACAAGACTCCGGCAATTAAGGGGCAAGGACATCGGCTTGGAAGGATGACACTTGACTAAACTGTGCCACACCTTGGCCTAGATGTGCCACACCTCGGTCTAGGTCATACCATTCCAGGAACAAAATCACTAATGCAAGGATCAAGGATCTAGAACGCCTAGATATTAACATCTCGGCCTAGATGATGCACATCTCGGCCTAGGCGACGCGCACCTCGGCCTAGATGGTGACATCTCGGCCAATATGCCAGGATGAAGATGGAGGTCAACCAAAGGGGTTCCAAGGTAGTTCTAAGTGATAAAGGTCTCAAAGGTGTCTAGGCGTAAGACGACCTCGGCAACACACCAGGCAAGAACAAAGTATGCAAGCAATCATTCAAGCAAAACAAGACAAGATTTGCAAATGCACTTATTAAAACAAGATCGTCCATAAATGTATGCAAGTATGACTAAGTCAAAATGAGGGTTGTTACAAGCTTGGTGCAGATTCTATAACGTTGATTTGGACGTCCTCCGAGGGACCGATGCTTGGCTCTGGGATGAATCCAACTTCGATGGTCTGTTTAATCTCTAAGTTGATTGCGGAGGCTAGGTAGGTTAAGGCATCTGCGTGGGTGTTCTGATCACGTGTTATCTGATTCAACTCATGATAGTCAAATTTTGCCAACAAGGAATTGGCCGTTTTCATATAGGCCGCCATACGGTCGTTTCTTGCCGCATACTCCCCCTTTAACTGATTGATCACCAGTTTTGAGTCACAAAACACCAACAGACGCCGAGCATCCAGGATATGCGCATTTCTCAAACCGGCTAAGAGGGCTTTGTATTCAGCTTCGTTATTCAATGCTTCGAAGTTGAGCTTCACGGCCTGCTCAATTATTGCGTCGTCGGGGGTCATGATTACAACTCCAGCACCACTGCCCCGCTGATTGGACGATCCATCACAATACAACTGCCAGATGTCCCCGACATAAATCCTCCAGTCCGGGTTCGGTCGAATCTCATCCATCTTAAAGTCGACATTAGACTTGAAATCGGCAAGGCCCCCAGTGAATTCGGCGATAAAGTCGGCAAGCACCTGTCCTTTGATTGAGGTTCTAGATAGAAATTGAATATCGTATTGGCCAAGTTCCAGAGCCCACTTTGAAACACGTCCGAATGCTTCCGCACTACGTAGGACTGATCGGAGGGGGTGATCTGTAAGTACCCCAATGCTATGACCCTGGAAGTAATGCATGAGCTTCCTTGCCGCCATAACTAGGGCTAGGATGAGCTTTTCCAGTGGAAGGTAGCGTGTTTCGGCGTCAACCATTGTCTTGCTCACATAATACACTGGCCGCTACTTCCCTAGCTCTTCTTTTATCAACACAGCGCTGACGGCTCGGTCAGAAACTGCCAGGTACAGAATGAGCGGGTCGCCAGCAGAAGGTGTTGTCAGGAGTGGTACTGAACGGAGGTAGGTCTTCAGGTCGTTGAAAGCAGCTTTGCAATCGGCAGACGATTCAAAGGCCTTGCCCTGCCGTAGTGTATGAAAGAATTGTCGGCAACGATCTGTGGACCAACTGATAAACCTGTTTAGTGCGGCAGCCATCCCCATCAACTTTTGGACCTCCTTTACTGAACGAGGGGAGCCGAGCTCCAAGATTGTTGTGATTTGCCTTGGGTTGGCTTCGATTCCTCTGTGGTTAACAATGTAGCCCAAGAATTTGCCAGAGCCGATACCAAACGCACATTTGGAAGCGTTCAACTTCATTCCATATTTGCGTAGGATACCGACTGTCTCTTCCAGATAAGCTATATGATTTTGCTCTTCTTTGGACTTGACCACCATATCGTCGATGTACACTTCCATTGTTTTACCGAGTTTCTCTTTGAATATGGTGGTGACCAGTCTCTGGTAGGTTGCCCCTACATTCTTCAACCCAAAAGGCATTACCTTATAGCAATAGGTTCCTCTTGGGGTGAGGAATACAGTTTTCTCTTGGTCCTCCGGATGCATGTCGATTTGATGATAACCTCTATAGGCGTCAAGGAAACTCATACGCTGATGACGCGCCATAACATCTACGAGCTGGTCTATTCTGGAAAAAGGTAAACAATCCTTTGGGCAGGCTTTGTTTAGGTCCGTGAAGTCAACGCACACTCGCCAAGTCCCATTTTTCTTCTTTACCACCACTGTATTAGAGAGCCATGTAGGGTAGGTCACCTCCCTAATTGCTCTGGCGTCAAGCAGCCTGTCGACCTCCTCAACAACGGCGACAGTGTGCTCTGCGGCTGACCGCCGGCTTTTCTGAATGATCGTCTTGCACTTAGGATCGACGTTCAAACGGTGCTAAACATCGAGGTTGCTCAGTAGGAAAGATATTAGCTGCTGTCGGTCGACCTGATTCAAGGAGGCGCCGACCATGAAGAACTTGTCTGGGCTTCTATCAATTTGAACTTGTTCTAAGTCTTCCGTTACTTTTTCCTTTGGGAGCCGCCCAACATCATCGAGGCTTTCTCGGTCCGGCAACTCAATGGAATTCACTTGTAGTGCCTTTGGCATTTTCTCCGTGAGGTAACATGTTTGTGACGATTTCTGGGAGCCGCGGATATGCTCAATGTCGCGTTCTGTCGGGAAGCGGAGCAGTTGATGATAGGTGCTGGGCACGGCTCGCATAGTATGCTACCAGGACCATCCCATGATGAGATTATACGGTAATAGCAGCTTGACGACCAAGAATCCCACATCCACTATTCAGGAACCTGCTCGAACAGGCAGTCGGATTTTCCCCAATGGGTATTCTGGATTGGCATTAAAGCCGAATAGTGGATAAGGGGCCGTGGAGAGATTCGATTCAGAGAAGCCAAGTTTGGTGAATGTCTTGTAGTACATAATCTCCGAAGTGCTCCCCAAATCGATAAGTACACGCTCAACTGTGAATCGGTTTACGCATAACTCGATTACCAAGGGATCAATGTGGGGCAGTGTTACTCCGGCCAAATCTGAACCATCGAAAGTAATAACCTCGGCTTCAAGGGGCCGTTTAGCCGGAGTGAGTTGCTCATGATGGTTACACTTCAACTGAACCGCGTGTACTTCCGATGAGATCGGCATGCTGTATATTATGTGGATTGCACGAAGCGAATGTGAATCCTGTGACGAGGCTATTGCTTTGGCTGGGTTTCCTTTTCGGACGTGCTGTTGTAGCCAGCCATCTTGTGCCAATTTCCCGTCGTGCGAGGTGAATGACAGTGCTATGAATTTCTGAGATAACACCGCACTTGGAATCCGTCGTACAGAAGGATCGTGTTGATCATCGTCCGAGCTGTTTCTTCTTCGCTTGGGCATTGTATAGGGACTCTCTTCAGGAGAACTGGAAATTGCAGATCGTCCCTTCTTCTTGGGCCTCGAGGATAATGAGTCGGAGTTGCTATCAGTATCTTGTTGTCGGGCTCGAGATCGTCGACCATCTGCTTTTGAAGATCGTTCCAGATTTGGGCGCGCAGCTTGCGCGGACTTCGTCATTTCCAAGGCCAAATTTTCAAGAAGACGTTCGTTCTCAGCGATCATGCTGTCCAACCTCTGTTCGTTTTGCTTCACTTGTTCTATGATCGCCCGCATTATCTCATGCTCCGAAGTCGAGGGCGAAGCGAAATTCAGGGCGCGTCTTGCAGTGATAGTCTCTGTTCCAAGCAAGCTTGTTGGAGCGGTTTCATCTTGAGGTATGGGGTTGATAGTGACTGTCGGAGGATCTTTCGTCACATTTGCCATGGATGTGCTTGAGTATTCCCATAGACGGCGCCAATTGTGGGGAAGTGGTTTGGAAATACTCTTTAGGATCCTGGGGAACGCTCTTGATCCTCTTCTGGTCACCTGAAAAAGAATAAACACTCCGGTCGAGGGTCCCGGAATTAGCACTTCGACGGGTAAGTTAGTATCTACACTCGAGGAAGCTTGTATTCTAAGTTTAAGCACAATAATTCTCACATACCACTTTCTAGCTGATGTTTCTCCTATTTATATCTTTTCTTCTTTGGGCCTCGGGATTAGATCCCTTTCCCACCTCGTATTCGGAACTTTTCACGACTGTCCGATCTTCACTCGGCCCCTTGCTCAATCGGTCATTTGGCCGAGTAGGATTGGATTTGAGCTTTCGGGCCCATTGTCGAGTGCTTCGGAATATCAACTCTCCCAGGTTTGATTATCCGAAATCTCTATGACTCCCAATAATCGGCCCCCACATGCTTAAACTTATAATACAAGCTTCATCGACTGTAGATACTAACTTGCCCGTCGGAGTGCTAATTCCGGCACCCTCGATCGGAGTGTTTATTCTTTTTTAGGTGACCAGAAGAGGATCAAGAGCGTTCCCCAGGATCCTGAAGAGTATTTCCAAACCACTTCCCTACAGCTAAAATATAAGAACAACCCCTTCTCTTAAAAAATGTTAAAAATTCATCACAAAATAATGGTGAAGATTCACTTTGAGAGGGAAGGGGGCATAATTTTAAGCCAAAGATGGCTAAAAATTATGAACATGGAAGGCATGATTTTAAGTCAAGCATGATTGAAAATCATGAACAACTCACATTTATTGAATTTGAATTTTTTGACATTGTTAAATTTGTCAAAAGTTTTGATTTTCTAAAACCATTTAATATTATGGTTTCTGCTACCCAACGACCACTATGGGTTTGTGATTCACATCAAAAATTAATTTTGATGAACTAGTTAACAAAAACATCTTTGATGGAATAAAAAAAAAATTGGTCATATAATAGCCAATACTTGGCCAAACTAATAATGGCCAATAGCCAATTGGTTATACTTTGCATGAAGGCCAATTTAATGGCTAATTGTTTAGTGTCAACACATGTCAGTTTAATAGTCGATTGCCAATTGGTTATAATTTGTATCGACAGAGGGCTAATTGATTATTTTAACTACATTTTATTTTTCTGTCGATTGTGGCCTATTAATTATGGCTAAGTTCAATTATGGTCTGTCGATTGAAATCATAAACTATTTTCAAAGAATAACCTTGACCACATTTGTTTTTATTTCTGTCAACAGACATACTATCATGGTTTGAAAAACAATAATGGTTGAAAAATGCTATATGTAGTGAATTCTCTTTAGCCAAATATGGTTAAGAGTTGTTTTGTTTTAAAAATAAGGGATGTGGCTCTTTGTTATGTCACTTGGTAGAGCCAAAGATGAAGTGTTCACAAATCGATAGTGATATATTACTATGGGTATAATATAACTTTTCAAGAAGTCAAATTATTTGTACCATAAAATATTTTCTATCGATTGTGGTAAAACATCTTATAAATCATTTAATTGGATTTCATTCTTCAATCCATTTAAATGAGGGGACATTGTTTGCACCACATTTTATTTTTCTGTCGATTATGGCCTGATTGATTATGGCCAAGTGCGATTATGATCTGTCGATTAGACTATTTTTAAAAATAACCTTGGCGACATTTGTTTTTATTATTATTATCTCTGTCAATAGACATGCTAACGTAGCGTGATAGATATGTTAAGGACGTAGCATGATGACATGTTAAATGGAGAGCCATAAAGTTAGCAATCGCAGCAATTTGAAAGTTAATTGTTGAGATCAATGAGCCAAGATCAAATCAAGCACCGAATCAGTAAAATTGGTTCCTATCAAATATGGTATATGGTTGAGTGGAGCAAAGATCAAGGAAGATCAAGGATTCTATGAAAATAGGATATGGTTGAGTGGAGCAAAGATTAAAGAAAATCATTGATTGATGGCTACAACATGAGGTGGCTACGCAAGTATAAAATGAAGACTTGAAGAATCAATCAAGGGACATCTCTCAATCATCAAACACTAGTAAAGAGTTTATCTAAGAATAGTTTAACATAGCATTTTTAGGAGTAGAATAGTGATAGCTTTCTCTAAACCATCCCCCCACTCACACACACATACTCACACACTTCTCATCTTTTCTTCTGTTGATTGTTATATTTCTTCAATTTTTTGTTCTTGTTTAAGTTTTTGTAACTAGTGACAATTAACAATTCATTCAAATTAATACATATTATGTTTTGTTCCATTTTCTCCTTCATTCAATCACCTCTAAGGAAGTCCTTAATTTGTTTAAGGCAAAGAATTCAACCACAAAGCTTGATTTTTTATTTGTGTTTATTGAAATCTGTTTAGACCTGTCGATCAATCACTATCGATTAGGCTTGAACAGAATTTTTACCAACACCCTTTCATTTCTTTGAACCCCCACTCAACTAAACGAGTCCTTTCCATTTTCTCTTTAAACCCCCACCTTAATTCCAACTAGGGCTATAAATGAACGAAGTTGTTCACGAACAAACTCAGCTTGGCGCGTTAAGGGTGGGGCTCGACTCGGCTCGGCTCGGCTTGTTTCGTTTAGTAAACAAGCCGAGCTCGAGTTCGAATATTAGGCTCATTTAGTAAACGAGCAGAGCTTGAGCTCGAATAAGGTCGGCTCATTTGTCTTTATTTAAATTATATAATGAATATATTATTTATAGGATACTCAAGTGAAAAATCCAATTCTATATTTCTTATGTCCAAACGCCCATATGCTACTTTATTATGTCCATAAGAATAAGCCTTTGCGAAATGACAAAAATACCCACGCATATATATATATATACATGGTTCCCAAATCAAAACCCTTCTCACTCAATCTTCCTTTATGCAACTCTCTCTCTCTCTCTCTAGATTCACAGTAAGCTTCAATGCAGTTTCTCTACCCTGATCAAGTCTTAATCAACGGTTGTGAGCGACGAACCACCAGTTGCGTATGACGAACCACCGGTTATGCATTAACTTCCATAAAAATACCGACTAAAGATAGAGAGCGATGGTGTTGTAGAAAAAGAAAGAGAAGAAGATTTGTCTCACCTTCAAAACAGTTCTTCGTCCTTCATCTCATTAGCGGCGGCGCTCGAGGATTCGGTCGAGGCAGAGCTATCTTATCTCTCTCTCTCTCTAAAACCCGAGGTCCAATTTCCGTTTACTCAGCGCCGACTCTCATCTCAACCACCAAACTCAGCCATACAAAACCAATCTCTAACTCAGCCCATTCATGTAAGACAAATTAAGCGATGATCGAGGCCGACTCGTTATGTTCATAAATATATATATGAATCTGTGTATATATATATATATTTTTTTTTTGAATAAATGTGTGTATATATATCTATTTATTTTTCTATATATGAATCTAAAGTGTTTGGACTGAAATGGAAGATGATATTGGAATGGTTGAAAAAGATAACCTCCAATGAAGATTTCGCTAATCTCATTGAGGAATACGATTGAACTTCATCACCGCCTCCTAACTTTTCTCTCTTCATCTCTCTCTCTCTCTCTCTCTCTCTCTCTCTCTCTCTCTCTCTCTATATATATATATATATATATATATATATATATATATATATATGAATTTGGTTCTTGGTTTGAAATCAATTTCAATAGATAAAATTTATACATATAAAATAGGCTCTGTGAAATTAAATAGGCTTGAACAGATAGTGAAAAAATTGTAACAGATAAAAATTTGAACAGATAAATTAAAAAAAATTGAATAGATATAAAAATGAACAAATAAAAAATAATTTGAACAGATAGATATAAATTTGAACAGATAAAAAATAATTTGAATAGATAGTTGAAAAAATTAAAAAATTAAACAAGTAGGAAAAAACAAAACAAATAAAAAAATTGAACAGATAAAAAAAATTCAATAGATATGAAAAAAAAAATTCAATAGATATGAAATTTTTTTGAACAGATAGTCAACAAAAGTCAACAGATAAAGAAAAGCCAACATAGATAAAATTAGAAACAAAATGTCTTTCAAAACTAATAAAAAGATTTCTCACCAAACTATTTAACAAAATGTGGACCTTTCACCAACGAAAAATATGTATTAGACCTATTACCTTAAACACTCTAAATTGGATTTATCACAAATTTTCTCTTATTCATATATATTTTTTTTTGAGGATATCTTATTCATATATTAAATAATATAGAAATATATATAAATAATAGTATAAATACATTTTTTATATATTAAATAATACAAATAATATTTTTATTTAAATAATATAAATAATATTTTTAAAAAAATCTTATTAAACCAAGCCGAACTGAGCTCAAGTTTCATTAATATTAATGAGCTAAGCCAGGCCCAAGCCTGAGCCCAGTTACTTATTGAGCTCAATAAGCAAACAAGCCGAGTTTGAACTCAACAAAACTCGACTCATTTGCAGCCTTAATTCCAACTATACCCTCTCTTTTAGACCCCAACTTTTCTTTTATTAAACTTTTCTATCACCTCGACCCTCATTAGGGGTGGGCGCGGGTCGATTGCGGCCACGGAACCTCCAATCCGCCATCCATCCGCCAGATTGGCAGATTAGAGAAAATCAATCCGCATCCGTCCGCCAATCCAGTAGATGTGGATTGAATGGATTAGCAGTTAGGCGGATGGATGCGAATTGGTTTGGCGGTTTAAAATTCTATAAATTTTCAACATAATTCAACTTGTGCACTTCCTCAAAAAAAAAGAAAAAAAAAAAGAAGGTATTACAATCAATGACTTAAAAAAATATTACAATTACTGCATACCTCATCCAAAGCAAGAAAGTTTAAAACTTTAGAATATTACAATCACTGCATGCCTCATCCACATACTACAATCACAGTATACCTCATCCACATGAAGTATTACAATATGTTGTTCTTAAAATATAAAAATAATTCAAACCACTAAAATTATGAACAAAGCTGTAGTAGATATTGTATGTCTCTGTATTGTTACATCTATATCTGTTTTTGAAAACAAAAACCAACCAACATATATAATATTTTCTATTTATTATTTTTAAAGATAGATGTAAAAACCAAAAGGCATATATAAACAATACGTTTATTTTTTTCAATTCAAAAAAATATTCAAGTTGAAAAAAAAAATTCAACTGAATATTTAAACTCTTTTTTAATTGAAAACACAAACAGAATATATTTAAACAAACTGAAAACACACAGTCTTATAAATTACTAAGGGTGCTCGCGGTTTGGCGGTTCAGCTGCAGCCAAAAGAATCTCAAATCCGTCATCCGTCCAAAATGCGACGGATCGGTTCGGTTCGGTCAGTTTTGACGGATCGATATATCCGCTGCTCACTCCTAGCCCTCGCCACTGGCAGCCCCTAACCTCTCCAACAACTTTTCCCCAACAACCCTCCCCCTCTCTAGGCTTTCCCATCTCCGATGCCCTCTATCCAGCAACTCGACATCTGCAACGGCCCCTTTAAACACTACATTACAAATATATGCATACACATCCATGTCTGTATTCATATATTACGATCAAAAGAGCGAAATTTTGAGTTTTGATCACAACTTGAGTCATTCAATACATGATGCAGTTGATGTTTGATCGACTGTTTTCCAGAATTTTTTCACACAGTTTTAATTTTTCAAAATTTATTTTCACAAAAAATGGAAACTACACGAAACAATAGGTGTTTTTAAATTATTTGTTTCCAAAACACAATGAAAACAAAAACAAAATACAGATACCGATAGCCTAAGGGGCACTGTGCAACTGTGAACACTCGAACTCAAAATAAATCAGTATCAAAAATAAAATCTCATCAAGTTGTAAAAATAAATCAGTTACCGAAACCAGCAAATGACAGCTTCTACTCCCATATTAGAAAAGCTACAAGAGTAAACATGAAGAGCACTAGATAGTATTTAAATTCAACCAAAGCAAAAAACAAAAATGTGATGCTACTCCTTGTTCACAAAACAGCTAATGAAAACTCAGCTTAGCAAAACTTGGAATTTCAGATATCCAAGGATGTGGAGGAAAATCCAATTTAAGCTCCAATTGTTTGAGATTTGTTGAGGATGACTCCCTCATATTTGACCTGGAACCACTTCATTGAGTCCTCCTTCGTAACTCTATGTTGGATTCCAACACGTGACTTGCATCTGCGGCGACGACCCACACGGTACCCTGGGCGTTCTAGAACAACATAGAAGTCCATCCCGTAAATGCCAGTTGAAGGGTCATACCTATTATGAGCATAAAAGAGATATGAAAGGTCAGGTCCAGATGCAATTTCATGGAAAATTAAAATGAATTATGCCTTCCAAGCCAGGGAAATCAAATCCCTAGCAAATGGCAAAACATTAACCCCACATTAATATAACAGAAAACAGAAAAGTGGAATATCCAAAACTAAAACCTAATGTAGCTGATCGTAATAGAAAAGGAATAACTATCAGTAGCTCAACAAGTATTAATAAAACCTAAAAACCTATCTTAAGTACCCCGAGTTCAAAATAACATCTCTGCAGCCCTTGCGTCATCACTGAGTTGCTTTTCTCCAAAACTCCAAGCCCAACACACATTCACTAATCCACCCATGGGTTGCAAAAATATCCAACCAAACAAAAATGCTGACTTCAAATTACAAACACATCTAACGCATGGTTTATGCTCATGTTATGAGCAGCACGCTTAACTTTCCTAACGAATGTATCAAAACAAATCTAGACCAAACACAACAGATCAACATATAATTATTTGCAAAACCCCCAAAATACTTTTATATATTATCTCTGAAACCGTGAGACCATCTGTAGTATGTGTTTCTAATCCATGATGAAATTACTCAGAGTTTCCCAAACAGTCTTGCTCATTACCCTCCTCTGCTAAAAAATTATAAGCACAAAAAATATAGCCCAAGCACACTTGCCCAACAGATAAATTAATTGTAAACACCCAAATAGTCTCATACATTGTCACTCTGAGATCATGAGACCGTCTATAGTATGAGCTATCTAATCCATGACAAAATTACTAAAAACAGATCAGTTTTTAAAAACAAACAAATCTCTAAAATCTTAAACCAAACCATTTATATAATTCATGCGAGGGGGTTCAATCACCTAATAAAGCAATATTGACTATTTGCCTCACTCCCACAATGAAGAAAAGGGTAACAAATCGTTCCCAAATAATACTTGGGCCAAATTAGATATATAGTTCATGTACCAAAGTCAATGATTCATCACAAACAAAAGTTTCTAATCCATAGCAAACTGAGAAAACCCACTTAATAATAAAATGAACAAAATGTGAAAAACTAAACAATTTACTATACAATATAAATGTAAAAACACATAGTAATTTAATTCGTCAATGTAGACTCACTTGATACCAAGATCAATGTGTTCCTGAATACCAAACCCAAAGCAGCCAGTATCACTGAAGTTCCGGCGCAACAACTCGTATTCCTTCACCTTCAACCCACTCTCCAGAAGCTGCATCGCTTTCTCGCCCCTCACCGTGACATAGCAAGCAATCTTCTCATTACGCCGGATCCCAAATGACCGAACAGTGTACCTCGCTATTATCACCAACACAACACAAATCAAATCAACAATCACACAAACAAACAAACACATCAAATTCAAGAGAAAAAAATAAATAAATAAAATTTGATTGTAGTACCCTACCCTTGGAGAAGACAGGTGTTTGGCCACTCAGTTGTTCCAAAACCTGGGGTTAGAAATGAAAAGAAATTAAAATAAAATGAGTGACTGAGAGATGGTGTGAGAGAGAAAATTCTAGAGAGAGAGAAAGGAGGGGGGGACCTTGGCGGCGCGGGTGAGGCGATCGCCGCTTTCGCCGACGGAGATGTTGAGGACGAGTTTCTGGACTTTGATCTCTCTCATTGGGTTCGAGAGCTTCTTCTCCGAAGCCTGTATTCATTCATAGTTTTCCATTATTCATACACAAACACGGTCAGTACAACATACATCTATATATATTCATAACAGAGAGAGAGAGAGAGACCATTGCGAATGCGGAGGAGGAGCAGAGAGGTGAAGGAAGCGGCAACAGGGGGGGATTTAAGGGTGGATGGAGATGAAGGAAGAAGCTCCTAGGGTTTTGTTTAAAATGACGATAATGCCCTGTCAATGCGCTAATCTAATCCCGTATTGAATTGGTAGGGTAGGGTAAAATGGGTAATTCATAAATGAAAAACGAAAAAGATATAAATAATGTTAAGGATCATAAAGTTTTAAAAAAAAATTATAAAAATAGTCATAAAAAAATTTTCTACCTTCGGATTACACATATAATAAAACACCATATTTTAATTAAAAGATGAGAAATCATCATGATACATTTCATGATTCTTAATATTATTCAAATATATTCTATGTTGCCATGAATTTTTTTTTATGATCCTTAATATTATTTTTTCATAATCTTTAATATTATTCAAAAATATTTTCATAATCCCTAATTTTATTTAAAGATATTTTATGATCCCTAATATTATTAATTCTTTTCATGGTCCTTAAATTTTTTTATAATCCCTAATATTATTCGAAGATATTTTCATGATCCCTAATCCCTAAATTTTTTCATAATCTCTAATATTATTCAAAGATATTTTCATGATCCCTAGCATCATTAATTTTTTTTATAATCCCTATATTATTTTTTCACAATCCCTAATATTATTTAAAGAAATCCCTAATATTATTCAAAGATTTCATAATCCCTAATATTATTTTTTTTCATAATCTAATATTATTCAAAGATATTTTCGGGATTCCTAATATTATTAATTTTTTTGAGGATCCCTAATATTATTTAATATTATTCAAAGAAATCCCTAATATTTTTTAAAGATTTCATGATCCCTAATATTATTTTTTCATAATTCCTAACATTATTCAAAGATATTTTCATGACTCCTAATATCATTCACTTTGTTTGGCTCTGGTTTTTAGAAAATTCTACATTTTTATTTTTTATATTTTAATGTTTTCAATAATTTTTTTAATATTTTAAGCAGTTTTTTTTTTAATTTTTAGATATACCTAACATAAATACACTTAAAAAGTATAATATTTGTGAAAAAATATTTAAAAAATACATTAAATACAAAAAAAATGAAAATTCAATATATATTTCATATTTTGCGTATTTATTAATTTTTTAAAATATTTTTTCACAAGTATTTTACTATTTAAATACATCTAAGTAATGCATCTAAACAATTAAAAAATTGCTTAAAATTTAAAAATATTCACTAAAAATAAAAAAAATACGAAAAATAAAAAATTCAATTTTCAAAAAATTGAATTCAGAAAATTGAAACCAAATACAATAATTAATTTTTTTTCATGATCCCTAATATTATTTTTTTATGATCCCTAATATTATTAAAAGAAATCTCTAATATTATTCAAGATATTCTTTGTTGCCATGAAATTTTATTCATAATCTCTAATATTATTCAAAAATATTTTCTGTTATTATTCAAGATATTCTTCGTTGCCATGAAATTTTTTTCATGATCCCTAATATTATTCAAGATATGCTCCCTAATATTATTCAAGATATGCTCCCTAATATTATTCAAGATATTATGTTACCATGGAATTTTTTTCATAATCCCTAATATTATTCAAAGATATTCTCCGTTGCCATTAATTTTTTTTCATGATTCCTAATGTTGTTCAAGATATTCTCTGTTGCCATGAAATCCCTAATATTATTCAAGATATTCTTCCTAATATTATTCAAAGAAATCCCTAATATTATTCAAGATATTCTCCGTTACCATGAAATTTTTTTTATGATCCCTAATATTATTCAAAGATATTCTCTGTTGCCATGAAATTTTTTTCATGATCCCTAATAATATTGTTCAATATATTCGCCGATGCCCTGAAATCCCTAATATTATTCAAGATATTCTTCGTTGCCATAAATTTTTTTTCATGATCCCTAATATTATTCAAGATATTCTCCGTCGCCATAAAAAAAATTTATGATCCCTCTTATTATTCAAGATATTCTCTATTTTCATGATCCCTAATATTATTCAAAGATATTCTCCGTTACCATGAAATTTTTTTTCGTGACATTTTCCATTTTCTTGATTCCTAATATTATTTAAAGATATTCTCCATTACCATAATTCCTAATATTTTATGATCCCTAATATTATTCAAAGATATTCTCTTTTACCATGAAATTTTTTTTCTCATGATCCTTAATATTACTAATATTATTCAAGATGATAGTGTCCGTTGCGTTTTCATGATCCTTAATATTATTCAAAGATATTCCCCATTACCATGAAATTTTTTTGCGTGATATTCTCCGTTTTCATGATCCCTAATATTATTCAAAGATATTCTTCATTATCATGATCCCCAATAAGGGTGTTCGCGGATCGGTTTTGTGCGGTTTGCGGTTCGGTTTTGACCCACCCGCATCTATGCGGTTTGGGAAAAAGTCAACCCGCAACCGCCCGCAGTGCGGTTTACGGTTTGTGCGGATAGGGTTTGCAAATGTGCGGGCGGTTTGCGGTTTACACTTTTTTCTTTAAAAATTAATTTTTGAGTTTTTTTTTTCCCAGCGAATTTAGACATCAGATTCATTTTATATATTTGTGATAACAATTTTTTGATGAGTTTACAAATAAAAATTAAATATCAATGCATTAAATGAAAGTACCCAAAACAAAGAGACCCTACACTAACATTTTTGCCATGAAAAAAATGTATATCAATGCATTAAAGGTTGTACTCAATTAGAATTGCCAGTTCAGTAATCGATAATCAAACTATAAGTTCTATCGACCATTAGAAAGAAAATTTTATTAGAAAAAAGTGAATGAATCACCAATGAAAATTATATAAGAAACTAAGTTTAGGACTTGATAATTCTATGGCATTAAGAAAGTTGAGAAATACTTAAAAATAAGGATCCTACTGTCATAGATAATATAATGGTGCTCTTGTAAAAGTTACAAAGTTGGTATATAAAAAAAATAATAATAATAATAATTAAAGTGCGGGCGGTTTTTGCAGGTTGCGGGTTTAAACCGCGACCCGCCCGCAACCCGCAAATTTGTCATATTTCAAACCGTATCCGCCCGCATTATGTTTGCGAAACCGCCCATTTATATGCGGGTTAGGCGGATTGGGCGGTTTGAGCGGTTTGAGCGGTTCAGATAAACCGTTGCCCACCCCTAATCCCCAATATTATTCAAAGATATTCTCCGTTACCATGAAATTTTTTTTCTCATGATCTCTAATATTATTCAAGATGATATTGTCCATTGCCATGAATTTGTTTTCATAATCCCTAATATGATTCAAAATATTATCCATATTCCTCGTTGCCAATTTCATGATCCCTAGGGTTCGTTTGGAAAATGAGTTGGCTTTTTGACTTTTTAACTTTTTAGTTATTTAGGGGTTGTTTGGGGTGTTCTAAATAAGTGCACTTTTTGTCTTTTTAGACTATAAAGTTGAGGTTAAAAATATGAATGTTTGGGTTAACTTTTTGGCTTTTTCTAGAAAAATGTATATTAAAAAATTGTATAAATTAATATGTAGAGAAAAATTAGTATTGGGAGTTGTGCAGCCGTAATTGTTGACTTTTAGTGAATAATAATGACTTTAACTTTTTGACTTTTTGACTTTTTTGAGACTTCCCAAACTTGACCTTAGTCTAGGCTAAAAAACTTCGTTTGGGAAGGACTTTTTGATTTTTTTGACTTTTTGTGAGAAAAATAATATAATGATTATAAGTTTGATGTAATGTTTTGTCTTATTGAGATAAAAAGCTTATTTTGTCTTTTTGTGACTGAAATAACCTCAAACCCAAACATAACCCACTTATTTTGTCTTTTTATAACTAAAATAACTTCAAACCCAAACATAACCCATCTTCCCAAACAGAGGCCTAATATTACTAGGAGATATTCTCCGTTCGGTTGCCATGAAATTTTTATTGTAATCCCTAATACTATTCAATTATATTCTCCTTATCATCATGATCCCTAATATTAGTAGGAGATATTCTCAATTGTCATGAAATTTTTATCATAATCCCTAATATTATTCAAATATATTCTCCCTCTAATATTATTCAAATATATTCTTCTTATCATGATCCGTAATATTATTAGGAGATATTTTCCGTTTGTCATGAAATTATTATTCTAGTAAAAAACAATTCATGGTCCCTAATATAATGAAATTTTTTTCATAATCTCATTGCGAGGGACTAAAATTTCATAATCTCTAATATTATTATTTAAAGATATTCCCGTTGCCGGAACTTGAACTCGGGTCTCTTGGGTGAGAGCGGAGTATCCTAACCAACTAAACTAGAAAAGATTTGTATTATAATAAAATCATATATAAAGAATTTTTTTTTTGTCTTTTACGGATTATTACATTTGATTTTTTCTTTTACGGATAATAAATACTTTTTTTTTTTTTTGTCTTTTTTTTAAGTAGATTCCAAACGATGCTTACATAAAGAAAATTTTAATAGTATC
Source organism: Camellia sinensis (assembly GCF_055761805.1). Classification (NCBI taxonomy): domain Eukaryota; kingdom Viridiplantae; phylum Streptophyta; class Magnoliopsida; order Ericales; family Theaceae; genus Camellia; species Camellia sinensis. Next base: position 35,125,875 of record NC_138969.1, read on the forward strand.
ATGAATAAATCTCAAGCAGTTATTCATGAAACCATTTTAGGTGCAATAATACACATCAATTAAAACATGAGTTTATGTTTGAGTCGAATTGTTACAATAAGCACACGACCAGGGGCGGAGCCAAAGTTCAATCATTAAGGCGCTAAAATAATGGCAGCAAGATAAGTTCCATCGAGATACCAGTTTAGTTAAATCTATTTTATTTATAATAAATTTTGAATCAAATAAAGGTAAATTAATATAAAATTTAATAGCATTATTATATATCGCTTAAATGTTTTATCAAAATTTTTTACTTTCATATAACTTCTCATGTGGCATGATGGGTTCTATCATAATCCTCAAATATACATAGACATTTATTGTGTAAATACATAGAAAATAAAATAAAAAGTTAAAATAAATGTGGTGATAAATAGCATATGGCTTGAAATTTAAAGAAGTAATAATAATGTAAATCTCAATGATGAATGAATGAAAGAAATATGAATGTAAATCATAACAATATCAAGATGTGTTGCTGAGTGAAAAGAGAAAGATTGAAAAGGGACAGAGGTAAAGAAAAAAGAAAAGAAAGATGTTATGAATCATGAAAATTTATCTTGAATTTTATCCTAAAATTATATGTGTGATGTAGATTTAAAGTCAGCGATATGTGAATCACATTCACAATGAATATAAACCATTGATTTTTTTTGAGTTTGTAACATTGCTAAACTAATTAAAATGCAAGAAATGAATTGTATTATAAAAAAGGTTTAAAGCCACTCCAAAAGTACATGGAGAACATGTTGTTTAATAAACTCCTTTGAGAGTACAAGATACCTATAAAACACAAAACAAAAAGTAAGATAAAACGGAAAATTGAGATCTTTTGAGCTTCACTTAGAGACAAGGAATGGATGGCCAAAATAAATTTGGAGGGGCCATTCACTGCAGTGCCATATAGAAGATGCTTAGTATATGCAGTGTATTCTCAAAAGTTTGCAGGGCCAGGACCCTCTCGACCCCCCTCTGCCCCTGCACAGTGGACATGACTTCATTAGTTTAGTGAAACGCTTCTCTGGTTCTGTTTGATTAAAAGAAAATTTGATAGAAAGTGAAAGTAAAAGAAAATGAAGTGAAAGAATAGAAATAGAAAATAAAATATATTTTCTTGCAAATATTTGATTAAGATGAAAGTTTTGTAAGAAAAGAAAGAAAAATTTAAAATTTTAGTTATAGAAAACTCAAACATTCAAATTTTCTAGTGTTTTTTGTCCCAAAAATTAAAAATTAATTACAATGCTAATGTGACTGTACAAGAAAAAGTTTTCTTCTACAATTTTTGTTTTGAAGAATCAAGCTATGCTTGCTTGGTTTGGGTTTTTTCTTATTTTATTACTAGAAAAATTGACATTAGTGGGAAAAAAGAAAAAGGGTAAACGTTAGGCATTGATAGTTTCTTACTGGAATCACCTATTGTAAGAGTTTATTTGAACACTTAATCTCTTTCAATAGTTTGCTGCAAAACCTTAGATTGCAAGGAGAACGAAAGTATATCATACTGTGATCTTTCAAGCATAACAAAAACACTAATTTTTAGTAATTTTCAGAAAACAGTTTCAGAAAACGAAAACAAAGAAA